>NC_085136.1:121194680-122693303 GCF_035046485.1 Aedes albopictus | reverse complement strand
CGCGTTTTCGCACAATGTGTGACCGCATGCTTGCCACATGCGGGGAGGACACAACTCCGGACAACTTGGTCCAGAGGATGTGAAGGGATGAGTTTGGCTGGAACGCCGTTTCAACGGCTATCACCCATATCGTCTGGGAGCTACAGAGGAGGTGGCGCGTGGACTCGGAGAGTGGCTAGTCCAGATGCAGTACAAGAGGTGGTCCAGGGATTCGGAGTCGGCTTCGTAGGTCATACCGGTGCCCTGCGGTCGAGATCGACCCTTACAGCGATTAAGTGGCCGCGGAGAGGAAGTCCCGGTAGCGGTGCTGTCGTGGCGTCAGTCTACTGCGTTGGATCCGAGCCCGCGGTTGGAAAGGGGTCCCCGGCAAGGGTCGGGGCAGGTGGAGACCCTGCTGTCAGCAACCTTCTGGTGCAGCTGATAGGGCCTGAAGGATAGTGATACCCTTGCCTTCAGCAGGTCAGATCGGGTTGCACGTGGGCATCAGTTCTTGAGGTCTGCAAAGCAGTTGGGCGCGGGCGGGGTTGACCCTGCCCGCCTTCCAAGGACAAAGGGAGTGGCGAGGACCAATCGGGAAACTGGCTAAGCGCCAGCATGTTACCGTGATGGACTCTCCAAAGCGAGTCATCGATGTTCGTTACTGCTAGGCTACGCAGCTAACCTTGAGGGTGCGATGTGCACTAGCCCCTCTCTGAAGCAATACCTTCTTGTGGTTCCGGAGAGACGTAGGGTTTGAAATGGTTTAGTGGGTACGAGGAGAGAGTAGTCCTGGCTTCTACTTTTGTTGTAGAAGACGGCCTCAGACCTACACTACCCTAACCTTCTGTTGAGCAGATTATCCCCCTATGGTTTAGAAGGAAAAAAAAATATAAAGTTACTCATTGCTCTGTTAAGCACAGTAAGGTCAAAATATTGTGGAAGATGCTTTGGTAATCCACATGCACCGTTAACGGTTTGGTTTTCATTAGAACTAGTTCTGAACAAAGTTATTTACCATTTATAATGAACTGCTCTACGTCATGCAGTTGTGGCTCGTGTACCGCCTGTTGTGATTTTTGCTTTCCAGGCCTAGAGAACACCACCCCACCAAAACCACACATCACACATCCTTACCAACCGAAACACTTGGCCTGGCGTCATTCCACAACAGGTTAATACTGAACTCCCATCCACCTGAATTACCAAAACCGGTCAGTTTTCCCCACAAACACAAGGGTCAATGAGCAAAACAATTCAGCAGCTGAACACATGAAACCAAAAAAAAAAAAAGAATCCGGTGTCATGTGCCAACGTTTGTGAATGATTACCCTACCAGCCGTGAAAGACCGCGTCCGTGTCCTGCACAGCACTGTTAACTGGTGGCTCCAGTCATTGACTCAGCTGCACTCCGAGCGCGAGTGTTGTTTGTTGTAACCAGAACCGGGGACCGCGAAAACAATGTGGCAAAATTAATTAAAAACAATGCCCGGATTGAGAAACGGGTGAAACAGCTTTCGGTGTGTGGGGCACGTGGTGGTAACTGGACTGCGGTGAAAGGTACGACCGACCGCCGCGCCGGTCGATGAAAGGAATCACCGAGTTGGAAGTTCGGCTCAATAAAGGATTCAGAAAAAAAGTGCGTGTAACTGGCGAGACACATCGGTAGTAGCAGAACCCAGAATGCGTTCCCGTCCGTTGTGTAATGGATCTCTGTTTGTTCGAGTTGCTTATAATTACGAGCGTGACGGGTGGAAAAGTGTTTGCAACATTAATAGCTAATAGACCGACCGGAATGAACTGTTTGTAACATATATCCAATTTTCCGCTCGAACAATACAAGAGGTAGGTACACACTGAGAGCATCGTGCTTTCAGTGTTATGGGGGCTTGATTGATTGTGAAGCTGATATTTGCTACCCAATGCACGAGTTGACGTCCTATTGGGCTATGCTATGTTAATCATGATAGAAGCTCGTTCTAATGTACAAATCGAGCTCGATGAGGCCCCTCTAGAGGACTGCTGGAGTACAGTGAAAGCAGCCATCAACGACGCAGCCGAGAGCACCATCGGGTACGTGGAACGGAATCGACGGAACGAATGGTTCGACGAAGAGTGCAGAACGGTTTTGGAGGAGAAGAACGCAGCGAGGGCGGTAATGCTGCAGCAAGGGACTCGACAGAACGTGGAACGTTACAAACAGAAGCGGAAACAGCAGACCCGCCTCTTTCGGTTGAAAAAGCGCCGCCTGGAAGAAGCGGAGTGTGAAGAAATGGAACTGCTGTGCCGTTCCCAAGAAACACGGAAGTTCTATCAGAAGCTCAACGCATCCCGCAACGGCTTCGTGCCGCGAGCCGAATTATGCAGGGATAAAGACGGAGGCCTCTTGACGGACGGACGTGAGGTGATCGAAAGGTGGAAGCAGCACTTCGATCAGCACCTGAACGGCGTGGAGAACATAGTCACGGGAGCCCACGGCAAAGGAGGAAACGACGACGCCAGTGCAGAAGAGGACGGAAATGAACCAACTCCCACGCTGAGGGAAGTTAAGGATGCCATTCACCAGCTCAAAACCAACAGAGCAGCTGGTAAGGATGGTATCGCAGCTGAACTCATCAAGATGGGCCCAGAAATGTTGGCCACCTGTCTGCATCGGCTGATAGTCATTATCTGGGAAACCGATCAGCTACCGGAGGAGGTGAAGGAAGGGGTAATCTGCCCCATTCACAAGAAAGGCGACCATTTGGAATGTGAGAACTTCAGGGCGATCACTATTTTGAATGCTGCCTACAAAGTGCTATCCCAGATCATCTTCCGTCGTCTGTCACCTAAAACAAATGAGTTCGTGGGAAGTTATCAAGCCGGCTTCATCGACGGCCGGTCGACAACGGACCAGATCTTTACCGTACGGCAAATCCTCCAGAAATGCCGTGAATACCAGGTCCCAACGCATCACCTGTTCATCGACTTCAAAGCGGCATACGACAGTATCGACCGCGCAGAGCTATGGAGAATCATGGACGAAAACGGTTTTCCTGGAAAGCTGACTAGACTGATTAAAGCAACGATGGACGGTGTGCAAAACTGCGTAAGGGTTTCGGGTGAACTATCCAGTTCATTCGTATCTCGCCGGGGACTGCGACAAGGTGACGGACTCTCATGCCTACTCTTCAACATCGCTCTGGAAGGTGTGATGCGACGAGCCGGGCTCAACAGCCGGGGAACGATTTTCACTAAATCCGGTCAATTTGTGTGCTTTGCGGACGACATGGACATTATCGCTAGAACATTTGGAACGGTGGCAGAACTGTACACCCGCCTGAAACGCGAAGCAGCAAAGGTCGGACTGGTGGTGAATGCCTCAAAAACAAAGTACATGCTGGTTGGCGGAACCGAAAACGATCGGATCCGTCTGGATTCGTCTACCTCGGATCCTTACTGACGGCTGACAACAACGTGAGCCGAGAAATTCGGAGGCGCATCATCAGCGGAAGTCGGGCCTACTACGGGCTCCAGAAGAAACTGCGGTCAAAAAGATTCACCCACGCACCAAATGCACCATGTACAAAGCGCTAATAAGACCGGTGATCCTCTACAGGCACGAGACATGGACCATGCTCGAGGAGGACCTACAAGCACTTTGACTTTGACCTTTCGAGCGACGCGTGCTAAGAACGATCTTCGGCGGTGTGCAGGAGAACGGTGTGTGGCGAAGAAGGATGAACCACGAGCTCGCTGCACTTTACGGCGAACCCAGTATCCAGAAGGTGCCCAAAGCCAGAAGGATACGTTGGGCAGGGCATGTTGCAAGAATGCCGGACAACAACCCTGCAAAGCTGGTGTTTGCAACGGATCCGGTTGGCACAAGAAGGCGTGGAGCGCAGAGAGCACGACGGGCGGACCAGGTGGAGCGTGACTTGGCGAGCATTGGGCGCGACCGAGGATGGAGAGCGGCAGCCACAAACCGAGTATTGTGTCGTACTATTGTTGATTATGTCTTGTCTTAAGGACAAACGTCTTGAAATCCCGCTTCAACATAGCATCAAAACTTCAAACGCACAAATCTCAAGAAACAAGCTTCAAACAACAATGCATTTTATTATTCTGTTCTTGCTCACTTGTAATTAGCTTTAAATAAAAAGCTCATGTGCGCTGGTTTTGTTTACGAAGAGATTTGTGCCCTCGAAATCGTGAGTAGGTGCCAAAGTCGGCCATTGTGGCGGCCATTTTGGGTTTCTAACAAGTCTGTCCTTAATGATGTTGAACAAATAAATGTATGTATGTATGTATGTATGTATGTATGTATGTTAATCATGATAGAAGCTCGTTCTAATGTACAAATCGAGTTTGTGAGAAGTTATCGAGATGGCTTTGTTGACGGTCGCCGTTCTACAATGGTTGAAGACGTGCGGCAGATAATCATGGACGAGAATGGCTTGTTCGGGAAGTTCGCTATCAAAGCGACGATCATAAACGATCTAAAAACTGCGTAAGTCGGGGCCCGTGGCGCAGTGGTCCACACGTTCGCTTCATAAGCGGATGGTCATGGGTTCGAACCCAGCCCCGGCACTTGCAATTTTTCGTCAGTTGCTCTTCCCCCCGGGAGCAGCTGGCACCTGACCCTCTTCGGAGCATATAGCAGGCCAAACATTTCAATAGGTCCTATCTGCATTTGAGAGGCTCTCTTTGTTCACTTTCTCTTTCAACTATTGCAATGTAATGGTACACTTTTCAACTATTTTTGCAATACAAATCAAAAGATGATTGTTTTGACCATCGTTCAATGCAAGGAGAGAATCATAATACAAATAAACAGCTGAGATATTAACGAAAGAGAGGGAAACCAAAGAGAGCCTCTCTTCTGCAGATTGGACCTTTAGACATGTTTGGCCTGATAGCTCTAACGGACCCGGAATTTGGAAATCGGCGAACCGCAACTCACAATGGACCCCCAATCGGACTGGTAAAGGAACAGCAGCCACATTCAGCATCATAGTGCTCATCATTCTACCATGGACACGGTAGAAGAGTGAAAGAAGCACAAGGGCAACCAGTTCAATAAAGTAGAATAGAATAGAATACATTTAGGCGCTGTACAAAGTGGAAGTGCAGTGTCCAATTGGAATCGCTCACGTAGTACCCTAGTGGACAAAAGAGCTGTAAATTAGGTTAAGTGATTAAGAATAAAAAAAACTGCGTAAGGGTTTCGGGTGATTGTCTAGTCCGTTAGAATCTCTCTGGAGACTACCACAAGGTGATGAACTTTGATGCCTGCTGTTCAACATCGCTCTGTAAGGTGCTATGCGACGAGCCTGGTTCAACAGCCTTGTCTGTTTTGCGAATTACATGGATATTTCTTACGGGTACTGACTGGATTTTCTGAAACTTGGTTTATTTCGGCTTTCAGTCACAGAGAAAGCGTCGATTATTTCAAATCATTGCCTACGTTTCGATGCTGTGGTTGGGATCTTTAACTTGTGGCTTGGTATGAATCAACTTGTGAAAATCGTGTTGATCACACGGAGGATTGTCGTTTTGTCAACCTTAATGTTTTGCTTTCCGTGTTTGATGGTGTCAGCGTTGTCAGTCAGTGTGCTCGTGATGGCGTTCGGTGGAAAAATTTGGTGGAGATTTAGCCGGATCAGTACGAGTTTTAGAACACGTCCGAATAAATACACAAATTGAAAACCTGCTATCGACTGACGATACTGTGTGCCCATCGATTGAATCTTCGGCCAGGACTGATCAGACAGGGTTTTCTCATTGCTAATCATGGGGAAAATATGTGCAGCATGCAGTAGGCTGCAATGAGAAACCACCTACGTCATTGCACAGGCTCCCTCACAATGCTGACGTGTAAGTATTTCTTGAATATTGAACACTTGAACTTGAAGTAATAATACATTTTACAGATTAAATAAATGGCACGCAATATGCAAGGACACACTAGACGCTGGCCAACTTGAGCACCGACGGATAGGGTAACGGTCGAATTTTGGACCCCTAGAGGACTTTGTTTTGAATTTAATTCAAAATCAAACAGATTCAGAGGCTATTTACACATAATGATGATGTTAGTATGTTCGTAAAAGCCTTCACTGTCCGTTAAAAATACCCACAAGGACATTTCTGGCTGAAAATTTGATGAAAATAACTGATTTTTGAAGCATCAGTTTTCACTGTTTTGGACACCCCAATATATTTTGGACCCTCTTCAGTATATATTTTGGACACCCGGTGTTTAATCTCGTTTGAAACTATTTTGGAAGAATTTGGCGCTTGAATATGCTGGATCAGATCCTAGTTACATGATTGACAAAGGCTGATTAGACGTACTTTGCGAATTTAATGCGCTAGAATGATAAACGTTTTTGTTTACATCTGCAAGTTTCCTCAGCACCGCCATCTCTTTTTGTAAACATGATGCGCCACTCGCACGGATGACGAGATTGGCAAAAAATAATTTCAAGGCAAATAAGGATATTTCCAGTGAGGAAATGATTGCTGCCCGTGCAGAGCGATCTTATTTAGCGAATGATTCTAAAAATTTCCGTCATCTCATCACTAATCCTGTGTAAGTTGTGATAAAAGGACACAGGGGGTCCAAAATATATGGGGGTCCAAATTATATTGGTTACCCTATGTGGCAAGCATTTTGAAGCATGGTGCTTCAAAGATGCGCAGAATCTTTCGAAAGGGTAAGTTTGTTGTAGATTTCTTTTAAGTCCAACAATTCGAGCATTAGCGACACAGGAAATTGTTTAAATTTTGAATTTGCATCCATTTCAAGTTAGGGCCATTTTGAGTCACTTGATTCAACACTCACTCGACCTGCCATCTTCAAGAGCACAAGACCAAAACATCGGTTTCTGAATTACTCACTAAAATGAGTTTTAAATCGATCCATATGCTAACTACTGCCCATAGTGGTTTCTGCTTTTAGTAGTGATGCGTGTACGTACACGCTGCATTACACGAACACCCACCACCTGAGTTACTGGTTGAAAATAGCAAACAAAGATCAGCTGTTCCCAGCAAAATCAAATGGGCATATTTTCAACCAGTAGATTGCATTAGTGTTCGTGACACCGCGCTGCGAAACCACTATAGTCGATGTTAGTGCCACTGTTGTTTCAGCACATTTTTTTTCTTTATTAGGGTGGTTTTTAGCGCCTAGTTCATCACCATGGTTAGGTATTCCTATAGGAAATACCTGTAAGGCATGGTACACAAATTACGTAACGCTAAAATCAGCGATTTCCAAGCGATTTCAGACTCCCACCTCCCCCATGTAACGCTTTTTGTATGAAAACCAAAAATGTTTTGTATGGCTCGTAACGCTAAGCTAGACTCTCCCCAATTGGGCATTTTTTTATTATCGTACAAATTGGGCCGAAGGGTCTCAGATTTTCATGAAATTTTTTCCACAGTCTGGGCTCATGATTATAAGAACATTTCGCTTATTTTTCCGGAAGACTCAGGTGGAAATTCTTTGTTTTCCCCTGACACTACCTACTTTGAAAAATCATAAGTCAAAAACGAAGCATCATAGAAACAAAGTTTTTTTTAGAAAATGAAGGAATTTTTTTCAGAAATAAAAAAAAAATATGAAAAAAATTTCCCATCTTTCCAGGGGATGATTATAGATGGATACTGTCGTGTGCCTAGTAGCGTGGAACAGTTGACGCTGGCGGAGACGGCGAGCAGGAACATAAAAATTGACGCATTTCAGAAGCGGTGCACAGTCCAGATGGCCACTCACTGTCGAAAGCAAACCTTCTTTGATGGTACTCACGACGCTGGCGTAGAGATTCTAACCTAATTAGATGGCGGCGGTGGTCGTATGGTGGCAAGGCATCGTACGCAAATCACGTAACGCTATAGGTGGATGGGGGAGGGGGTGAGTCTGAAATCGCTGATTTTAGCGTTACGTAATTTGTGTACCATGCCCAATCTGTGCGGATCATTCCATGGCAGTCTTCTCAACGCAAATCGAACAAAACTACGCTGAACTCTTTAGATCCGCGCCATATGAAGTTCTTGGTACGGAGTCCAGACTGGAACGGCGTATTCTAATATGCTTCGCACAAGACAACTGTATAGCGTTTTCAAGACGTCGTCAAAGTCCACAGCATTGCGGCGTATGAAACCTAGAACCACAAAGGCCTTAGCAGTTGTCGTCGAGATATGCTCACTGAATTTTAGAAAGGTAGCGCACAATTTATAAAATAGCAGTTTTGCAGAGAAATATTGTGAAAATGTTGTGATTTTTGGTCTCAATGAAAAGGTGAGTGTACGGAGCCAGCATTGAAGCAAATTTAAAAATAACTCGATATCAGATAGTGGTGAAAATTCGAGTATTTTTTCATCTTCAATTGTAAACTCACACATGTGAGTAAATTTGGCAAGCATGTGTTAGAAAATCCAAACTCATTTCCCCCTTAAGGTCGTCGACATACATAAGGCAGGGAGAACGAATTCGGTGGCATAGGTTGTTAGCAAAAAGGATAAAAATTAACGGACCAATGTGGCTACCCTGGGGCACCCTGGCGTTGTGTAGATGTCGGATTTAACGTTTTTCAACTTTACAAAGGCAGATTTACCCACCAAATAGGAACGTAACCAGCTGATGATCCAATCCGGAAATCCTAAGCGCTCCAACTTGGTCAGGGTAAGGCCGTGCGGGACTTTATCGAAGGCTTTCGAGAATTCAAAATAGATACTGGCCACTTGGCATCGCTTTTCCAGGCGGGCATGAAGTGTGCTAGTGTAGCACATCAGATTTGTTACGGTGGATCTGTTTTTAACAAACCCATGCTGGTACTCCGATATTGTAGGCTTAGCAGCAGAAAACATCCTCTCATGAATCAAAAATTCCAGTACTTTTGCGAGACAGCACAATATTGATATAGGGCGGTAATTTTCCACATTGTGAATGCTACCAGTCTTATGTACGGGAGTGACTGCTGATAGTTTCCATACGTCTGGAAATACGCTTTGCCCAAGCGACATATTGAAAAGTAGGCATACGGGGGGGCCTAGCGCACTGGCACATTTTTTAATGAATGCAGGAGGCAACTTATCAGGTCCTGGAGCCTTTGATGGATCGAGTGAGCTGAGAGCACCGGAAACTTCTTCTATTGAAAAAGTAGGGCGTGGAAAATTAATATTGTTCGATGGCAGGGAGTTCACGACCTCCGGCGAAACAGGAGGAATATTGGCGCTGTATACAGATTTGAAAAAAAAAAAAAAATGGCAAACATTTCAGCAGCAGCAGCATCATCTTGTGATGTTTCGTTTCCAAGTTGCATTGCTGATGGAATCGAATTTGAGTTTTTCCTGCTTTTGATAAAGCGCCAGAAAGAGGAAGGGTTTGTTCTAACTTCGTCCTGCATTCGGAAAACGTATTCACGAAAAGAGGAGGTTACGCTTTCAGCATACTCTGCCTCGACATTTTGAAGAAGAGTACGGTTTTGAGCAGATCGTGACGGCAAAGTCAGGTAAACAGCGTATGGGATTCGGAGTGGAAGCAACAGAAATGATTCACACGCGAGAACTACGTTTTATAATCGTTTAATCGAGCGAAAGGGAAAATACATCTGATTGCGTGAAGCGCTAGTTTTGGAATGAACAATGAAAGTCCTAGTCTTCTCTCTCCACTTGCGGTGGGCGTAAGGTAGGGGTGCACACGTAGGTGTGCACTATCGCTTGGGATGTGTGTAGTGGTAGACGATGCACATTTCGACACTCCTCCTCATCGGGTATCCGCTTCACACGTCGTCCACCATCCCGAGCATCTCGAAGAACTGCTTGTGTTTCTGAGGTCCCAGAGGCTTCGTTAAGATGTCTGCAACCATAACTTCCGTTGAACAGTACACCAACTTGATCTCCTTCTTCTCGGATAGTTCGTGAATGAATTTCTCTTTAGTGTCGATGTGTTTTGATCGACGGTTCTCTGTTTTCACGAACGCCAGGCACCCCTGGTTGTCCTCGTTCATGGTCGTTGGCTGGTTCTGAATCTCACCGAAATCCCGCAAAAGCTGCCGCAACCAGATGGTCTCTTGGCAGGCCTCAGAGAGTGCGACATACTCCGCCTCCATTGACGAGAGTGTTACGCACGACTGTCGCCGACTCGTCCAGGATATCGCTCCTCCTCCAAAGTAGAATACCGAACCGGATGTTGATCGCCGGCTCTGGGGATTTCCAGCCCAATCGGAGTCTGAATACCCGATCAACGGTTGATTACTATTTCCGCCCAACTGTAGGTAACTGTCCTTCGTCGCTTTAAGATAGCGTAATACGCGCTTAGCAGCGGTCCAATCTGCTTCGGACGGCGCGGCAAACTTGCGGCCGAGAATCGCTGTCGCAGCTGCTATGTCCGGTCGGGCAATGACTGACAGATAAAGCAATCCGCCAACCAAGCTTCTGTATACCGTTGAGTCCTCGAGCAACTTGCTTGTTTCCTGAGACTTCAAATATCCCGGATCCATGGGAGACTTTGCTGTCTTGGCTTGATCCATTCCGTGCTTGTCCAACAGCTTCTCAATGTACTGCTTCAGTCGAACGGAGTACGCTCCGTCCTCGCGGCGCACCTCCAGTCCAAGAAAGTGCCGAATCTCGCCGAGACTGGTTATTTCGAACTCTTGGGCAAGTCCTTGGTAGACCCGCTCCATTTCCGCTTCATCGAACGATGCCAGCAGCATGTCGTCGACATACACTAGCAGCAACACCGTAACTTCGCCATCTTTCTTCACATACAGGCACTGGTCCGCTGCCGACGCCTTGAATCCCAACTTGATCAGTACATCGTTCAGCCTCCTATTCCAGCATCGCACCGATTGGCGCAACCCATAGATGCTCCGCTTAAGTCGACATACAAGCTCCTCCTGTCCTGGTACAGCAAATCCGGGCGGCTGGCGCATAAAAATCTCTTCTTCTAAGGTCCCATTAAGGTACGCCGTCTTAACGTCAAGATGGCGGACCACAAGTCCACGATTCGCAGCTACTGTCAAGAATGTCCGCAGCGTTGTCTGACGAGTAACCAGTGCGAACACCTGATCATAATCGATCCCGAACTGTTGCGTATGTCCTTGCGCCACAACTCTCGCCTTGAACTTTACCACCTCATCAGCTTCGTTGCGCTTAAGCTTAAAGACCCACTTGGATCCCACCAACTTGCGTCCTTTCGGCAGCGGTACTAGGTCCCAAGTACCATTGCGACGGTGGGAGTCCATTTCGTCCACCATGGCACTTCGCCACTCCGGATGTTCGATGGCCTCACGGTAACTGACGGGCTCTTCAAAAGCACAGGCCGCTATTCCCACGACGTAGTCGTCGAATCGTGTCGGTACGGCTCCCAGGTTCTTCCTGCTTGACCGGCGAGTACCGCCAGTAGCGCCTTCTTCTTCTTCCTCATCCTGGCTAGCGGAATGATAGTACTCCTCATCGCTCACAGAGTTGTCGTCGTCGTCGTCTTCACGGAGGTCAGGCTTCTTCCGCAGCCCGATCGCCTCCTTAAGTTCATCCCTTCCTTCTTCGGTCTTGGTGTCCGGAATCGAAACTGGCAATTCTACAGCTGACGTTCCATTGCCGAGCTCGATGAAGCGCGCATCCCGGCTGATGGTTATGGAATCCGTCTCTCGATCTACAAACCGGTAGCCCTTGTGTTCCATCGAGTAGCCCACAAAGTTCAGCTTCACCGTTTTTGAGTCGAGCTTGCTCCTCCTGGTTCCAGGGATATGGACGTAGGCTTCATTCCCAAACACCTTCAAGTGCCCAAGATCCGGTTTCCTACCCCACCACAGTTCATAGGGGGTTTTCGCGACCGACCTCGATGGCAGACGGTTCTGGAGGTACGTGGCGGTTAGGACGGCCTCGCCCCAAAACCGCTTCTCGAGCCCCGAATCAACGAGCATGCAGGTCGCCATCTCGTTGATCGACCTATTCTTCCTCTCTGCTACACCGTTGGACTGGGGGGAATAAGGAGTGGTGAACTGGGGCTGGATGCCCTCAGACTTGTAGAAACTCCTAAGCTCCTTATTGTCGAACTCGCCCCCACCGTCCGATCGAATAACGCGGGGTTTGCGTCCGAAATTTTTCTCCGCCCAGCGTACGTAGTCGATGATGTTCTGCGTGGCTTCCCATTTGTGCTTCAACAAGACTGTCACGGTGAATCGGCTGTAATCATCCACCAGGTGCATGACGTACCGATTGCCGCTCGGCGTCGTCGTCTTCATCGGCCCACACAAGTCCGTATGGATGATGTCCAGGACCTGGGTCGACTTTCTCTCGATAACAGCCGGAAAGGGTGCTCTAGCGGCTTTCCCTTCCATGCAACACTCGCAAATCAATCTTAGACCACAATCACTCACCTGGATTCCGGTGGCTAGGTTCTCCTTGAGAAGACGCTCGGCGGCCGCCCAGTCTCGGTGACCTAGACGACGGTGCCACTAATGCTGGCAGTCGGGTTTGTGTTGACCTACCGTTGCCTGCATCGAACGCTCAGCCTGACGAAGATGGTATAGTCCACCGCAGCGGACGCCTGTCGCTACGACGGATCCTTTCGAGTTAACTACTCGGCAGCCGTCACTGTTGAAGCACACTTCCAAATTCTTCTGCGCCAGCTTTTCCACGGATATCAAGCTGGTCGACAATCCCGGCCCAAGCAACACACATGTTATATAAACGTTACGACAGCGCAAGTTTTGGTTGTATAGAAGTCAATTTTACGTAATTCTAACCTTGTGTTGAAATAACGTAAAATAAACTTCTATATAACCAAAACTTGCGCTGTCGTAACTAATATAGAACATGTGTGTTGCTTGGGGGAACGTACTTCATTTCACTAATGTCGATTCTGATCGGCTCTTCGTCACCGTCAATCCCGTATACCACGCCACTGCCTTCGCCGAGAATTTGGGTTTTCTTCCCGTCGGCGAGGGTTATCCACCCGCCAGCGAATTCCCGAAGCGAGGCGAAAAACGATTTATCGTTTGTCATATGTGCACTTGCACCACTGTCCATTACCCATGATCGACTCTTCTCGTCACTCGCGGTGAAGGCAATGCCCTTGCTGTCACTCTGGACCACTTTTGCTTTCGCATTTTCACTTTTCTTCGTGGTGTTTTCTTCTTTCTTCGAAGCTTGAAGCTTCCTGCAATTCCGCCGGAGGTGGCCAACCTTCTTGCAGAAGTGGCACACCCGGCTTTCTTTCTCCGGATAGCTTTCAGCAGACTGCATCGCCTTTTCCACTTTTCGCGCACTACCGGTATCACGCTCTAAATAGCCGACGTTGATAATCGTCCATCAACCGCGATTTCACTACGTCGAGAGAAATGTCATCTTCCGACCGGCTATCAAGAGCAGTTACGAGTCCGTCAAAAGAAGGCGGCAGGCTTCGAAGAAGCAAGCAAATTTTCGTGTCCGAATCGAGGGTCGTTCCGGCGGCGTCCAATCGATCAAAGAGGTCATCGATTTCGAGCAAATGACGCTCTAAATCGCCGCGCTCCGGAAGGTTAGTCGAACACAATTTCTTTAATATCGAAACGCGCACTGAACGGGAGGACTTCTGGTGATAAGCTTTAAGAGCATCGTACACTTCGCGAGCATGAACACAAGCTTTCACCAGGGGAAGCTGGCTATCTTCGAGTAGCAGCACTAGAGTCGCTTTCGCTTTACGGTCGGATTTCTCCCACGCGGCGGTACGATCCGCTGCGTCGGGAATGTCGTCCTCGATCACGTCCCACAAATCTTCTCGGCACAACAAATTTTCCACGCGCACTTTCCACGTAGCCCAATTCGACCCGTTGAGCCGCGGAACGGAAAATTTCGCATCACTCATGCCTGTTTTTGTTTTTCTCACTCACGTTGAGCACATAGTGGCTTACCCGCTATGGTCACAGCCTCAGGCGAATAATCCCCGTGCCGACTGACAACAACAACACTGTTTTGTTTTTGTTCACTCTCGGTGGCGATCGTTGTGCTCGCACGGTACAGTCATGACCCGCTGGTTGGGGGCTTAATAGTTGGGTGGCTTTTTAGTTGGGGCTCCGTTAGTTGAGCTGTCAGCCAACTAAAAAGTACCTGGATGTCATAATTCAATGTCAAACTGAAAATGACAATCAATCTGTAATTCCGAGGGGCGAGCTAATGAGTTTTTGGTTTCTTAAACTTTACTGATAATCGAGAAGAATTTCTATTTCATATTTCTTTAAAAAAAACGATATGTACAATTACTTCGAAACAAATGCAAAACATCGGCAATCTTTATTTTGTCGATCATTGAAAGCGTTTTGTGCTTGCATTTTGGTCCGGTTGGTTTCATAAACATCTACATTTTCACTTCACCGACTAAAAATGGGTGAAAATAATTATTTCTCGCATTGGCCATATATGTATCTTGCAAAACGTATCAGTTTTGCTCTAAATGTAAAACAAATCGAAAAATTTTACTTTTCAATTACAACCTAAACATTATTTTAAAAAAGCAATGTGCATGCCCCTTGTGCTGCTGTCACTTCACCCAACTAGCGAATCGAATTCGTTGATTGGGTGGAGGTTGTGGCTCAACGAGCGAGTTCCGACTGTACACTGTTTCTTCGTTCCCTTCTTCGAGCAATGTTTACTCGGAACACTAGGGAAAATGGAACACTCTCTTCGCTTCTCCGTTTGTCGAGTCACACCGGCTCGGAATTCTTCTTCCTTTCTTCTTCTGCTCCGGCAGAGGAATCACCACTTGCACAAGATGGCGCCCGAACACGTTCTTTCGCGATATTCACTTTTTCTGCTCGTCGCACACGCGGCGGAATACGAACCGACGACCGTTCCGAAAAACCCGGTCACAAAATCCTCACACCGATCCCGCTGGGCCCATAACCTGACGGCAAAGTCAGGGAAACACCGTATGGGACTCGGAGTGGAAGCAGCAGAAATGATTCACACGCGAGAACTACGTTTTATAATCGTTTAATCGAGCGAAAGGGAAAATACATCTGATTGCGTGAAGCGCTAGTTTTGGAATGAACAATGAAAGTCCTAGTCTTCTCTCTCCACTTGCGGTGGGCGCAAGGTAGGGGTGCACACGTAGGTGCGCACTATCGCTTGGGATGTGTGTAGTGGTAGACGATGCACATTTCGAGAGATCGAACTCGGAAATATCTGAAACTTTACGAAGAGTGTTGCGTCGATGTTGCAACTCTGCATTCCACCAAGGCAGCTTATACGATCGTCTGACGAACATTCTACGCAGAGGAGTATGCCTACTCACCGAGTCAAACACTGTATTGTAGAAATTAGCTAGCGTTGAGTTGATGTCACGTGCATCAAGAGTCTGGTGCCAATCGAGAGAATTAAGTTCGTTTATAACTGCATCGTAGTCACAACGGCCAAAGTCGAAATCTAGTTCTACGCTTGTGTGATGATGTTGATCCAGTACGGGGCGTATATCTAAACGTAGTGTGTGGTGGCGGTCAGGGCTTAAAATCGTTGATGGTGCTTCAATAAGCTCAGCTTCACTACTGTGACTCACGAAGGCCAAGTCAAGTAGACGACGGTTAAAATTGGAAACATCACAGATTTGTTGTAGTCCGCTAGAAATCATGTTTTCGGTAAGGATCAACTCTTGTTCTGAAGAAGTATTCGACGGCAGATAACCTTCAACGTCATCGTCATACACTGAAAAAAATTGACACGATCGATTGATGTGTTTTAACTTATGAGCTGAGTTGAAATCGTCAACGTTAGTCTAATGTGTTTTTCCAATGTATTATGTGTTATCAACACTTTAGATAAATCTGAATCATAATATGGATTTCCAAGCAAAGCTTACATCACTGAATCCAATGTAATTCACTTCATTCTAAGCTTTGTTACATTTTGTGTTCGAATGCGTCTATTTTTAACTGAATCAAACAGCCAAACTTAACAATCTCATATGTGATACGGTTGGACTTAGACCTGTGCGCCGCCGCGCCACGCCGCCGCCGCCGACAGTTTTTGCCCCACGCCGACGCCGACGCCGGGATCGGCGGCGCGCCATACGCCGATGTTTGTCACGCCGCCGATTTTCATTTTTCACGCCGGTGATCAGGGCGCTAACAAAATTTGGTTTACATTAAGTTGAGATAAAATACTAAAACTCTTTCGAAGATTTCTCTAAAATTCCAATCAAAGAATTTTTCAGAAGTTCCTTAAGAGATTCCTTCAGGAGTTTCTTCAAAGATGTCTCCAGTAGTTCCTTCAGAGATTCAGGGATGCCTCTAGGAGTTTCAACACGCATTTTTTTTTTCAGAAGATCTCTCAAGAAGGTCTCGACAGGAGTACGATCAGATTTTTTTCAGGTGGTTTCAGGGATTCCTCCTAGAAATACATCCGAGATTCATCCAGAGATTCAGAGATTCCTCTAGGAGATCTCTCAGGAATTCCTCTAGAATTCCAACAACGGGTTTCTCCTGGTGTTCTGTATTCTTCAGAAATCACTCCAGGAGTTCCATCAAGGATTCCTTCAGGAAATCCTTCCTGGAATTTTTTCAACAATCCCTCCTGAAATTCCTATCGGTATGCCTCATGGAAATATTTCAGAAATCCTTCCTTCAGATATTTCTACAGAAGTTTCTCCATAGATTAATTCATGAACATTTTCAAGGATTCATGCAGTATAGTAGTTCTTTCCAGAAATGCTCCAAAAGTTCCTTCGGTCACCCCTTCAGGAGTTCCTTCAGGGATCTCCTCAACAATTCCAGGAGGATTCAGGAACGCCTCCAGGTGGTCATTAGGAATTCCTTCAGAGGTTCTTTAAGCTATTTCAACAGAAATTCGTTCGGGTATTCTTTCAGAAGTCCCTTCAGAGATTTTTTCAGGAGGATTCATAGATGCCTCCTGGAGATCCATCAAAAGTTCCGTTAGAAGTTCTTTCAGGAAGAAGGTCCTAGAAATTAGTCTAGGAATTCCTGCAGGGATTCCTTTTGAAGTTCCTTTGAAAATTTTACTTTGTAATGGCTTTCCCAGTTTTGATACATTTAAAATACAGGTATTATTATATCTTGTCCGACGTTTCGATTACATTTGGTACCTTCCTCAGGACTCAATTATTGCCGATTTTTCGTCCAGTGTTGTTCTGTCGGACAGCAGTTAACGATTTTTGGATTCGACTGCGATAGAATTTAACTTTGAAATGGCTTATCTAGTCTTGACGTTCGAAATCTAGACTTGACAAAATTCGAATACAGCTATTTTATTAAGTTCTTTTAGACATTCATACAGGAGTTCTTACAGAAATAAGTCCAAGAGTTCCTTCATAGATTCCACCAGGAGTTTCCGGCATTCATGAAGATGTTTCTTCAGAGGTTTCTCCTGAATTTCTTCAGGGATTCCTTCAGAAGTTCATTCAGATTCCATTAGGATAACCTTAGAGGATTCCTCGAGAAATTCATTTAGGAATTCATCCATGAATTCTTCGCTCTTGGGGTTCTTTCTGAGATTTTTCCAGGTGGACTTGCGGATGCACCAGGAGTTATATCAGAGATTTCTTACAGGAGTTCTTTCAGGGAATCTTGTTAAAGTTCCTTCGAGAATAACCTTAGGAATATAATCAGGCACATCTCCAGGATATTATTGTGGGATCTCTCATGGAGAATTCCTCAAGCATTTCGTTCTGGAATTCCTCCAGGAATTCTTTCGGGGACTCCTCCTGACAATCTTTCGGGGATTCCTCCTACAAATCTTGCAGGGATCCCTCTACCCAGAAAGATTCCCTCGGGAGATTCCGCTGAAAATCCTATCAAGAATTCCCCCTGGTATTCCTGCAGCATTTTCCCCTGCAATTTCTTCGGGGATTCCTCATGGACTTCCTCCGAGCATTCCTCCTGAAATTCCTACGGAAATTCCTCCTGGAATTTGTTTGGAGATTCTTCAAAGAAATCATTCGGAAATTCCTCCTGGAAATATTTCGAAGATTCCTCTTGGAATTCCTACGGGGATTCTTCCTAGATTTCCTTAAGGGTTTTTCCTAGAATTTCTTCTGAAATTTTTTCAAGGATTCCTCCTAATATTCCGTCGTGGATTCCTCCTGAACTGCCTTTGGGGATTCCTCCTGGAATTCCTTTGAAGATACAACTTAAACATCCTTCTTGGAATTCTTCCTGGGGTTTCTCGTACAATTTCTTCGGGGGTCTCTCCTAGAGTTCCTTCAGGAAATCTTCCTAAAATTCTTTTGGAGATTTCTTCTGGAATTCCTTCGAGGATTCGTCCTAGACTTACATCATGGATTCCACCAAAAATTCTTTCAGAGTTTTCATTTGATACTCCGTCGTGGAGTTCCCCTGGAATTTCTTCAGGGTTTCCCCCTGGAATTTCTTTAATAATTTCTCTTAGAACTCCTCCTGGATTCCTCCTGGATTTCCTCATGGAATTAAAGTTCCTTCGGGATTCCTTCGGGAATTCCTTCAGAAATTACTCCTGGAGTTCCTATGGGGATTCCTCTTGGAAATCAAACGAGGATTTCGGTTTGAAACCCTTCGGGGATTCCTCCTAGAGTTCCTTCGGAAATTCCTCCTGAACTTCTTTCAGGGATTCCTCCTTAAATTCCTCCGGGGATTTCTCCTGGAGTTCCTTCGGAGATTCTTCCTAGAATTCTTCCTTGAATTTCTTCGGATATTTCATTTAGAATTCCTTCAGAGATTCCTCCTAGAGTTGCTTCTGGGATTCCTCCTGTAATTTCTTCAGAGTTTCATCTTGGAATCCCTTTGGAGCTTTCACTTCCAAATTCTTCGGAGCAGAGATTCCAGATATACAGATTTTTGACCTTCTTTACAGACAAGATACAGAGTACAGGAAAATACAGATTTTTTAAAATATGATACGGATTTTTCCAAAAAGCACAGAATTAGAAGTTCATAAATTTAATGAAAACTTTATAAATAGCTGCTTAAACATTAAAGAATTTATGAAAATTTGTACATTTTCACACAAGTTTCAGAATAAAATATCAATAAAAATTAAAACCCGTCAAAAAGAAAGTACTACTTGAAATTGTTAGTTTCTTTTGAAATCTAGGACTCTCGGTGTATGCTATAACCTCAAATACGGCGATACAGAAAAATCTGTATTGATACAGATTTTTGATAAAAATAATCTGGCATCTCCGCTTCGGAGTTTCCTCATGGAACTCCTCCTAGAATTTCTTCGGGGATTCCTCCTTTCTGAGTTCTCCTGGATATTTTTCGGGGATTCATCCTGGAATTCCTTCGGTCCTCTTAGATTTTTTTTAGGAATTTCTCCCGGAATTTATTTATTATTATCCATTTATTACGTAAGGCAATTTTCTCGAATTTTTGACACCAGCACACCTCCCCCCCTTGTAAGATTTTTGGTATGAAACTCCAAATATTTTTGTATGGAGCCAAACCCAAACTCTTGGGTATATTTCGTTGGTTCGTCCTCACAATTTTTCGGGGATTATTTCTTGAATCCTCCTTGAAATTCCCACTGAAATTATTTTAAGGATTTTTGCTGGAATTTCCTTGATATACTGCTTGAATTCCTTTGAGATACGCGTAGGTATTCTTTCTGAATTTTCTTTTGGAATTCCTGCGGGAATTCCTCACAGAGTTCTTTCGGGGATTTCTTCAGAGTTGTGAAGAATTAGCCTAAGTTAAAATTCACGAATAAAAAGAAATAAAAAAATATTTCTTCAGGGATTCCTCCTGTACTTCCTTCGGGGTTTCCTCTTGAAACTCCTTCGAGGATTCCGCTTGGAATCCCTTCGGAGAATCCTCAATTCCTTAAGGGGGTTCCCCCTGGGATTCTTGCAGGAATTTCTTCTGGAATTCTGTCGGGTATACCTCCTGGACTTCGTTTAGGGATTTCTCCTGGCATTCATTCTGGAATTCCTTCGAGGATTTCTCCTGAATTTCCTTCGAGGAATCCTCCTAAAATTTCTCCGGGGATTCCTCCTGCACTTTTTTCAGGGATTGCTCCTGGACTTTAACGAGGATTCCTCCTGTTTTTTCCAGAGATTTTTCCTGGAATTCCTTTGAGGTTTGCTCTTAGAATTCCTTTTGGGGTTTCACTTCAAATTTCTTCGGAGATTTCTCCTAGAAGTTCTTCGAGGTTTCCTCTTGGAATTCTTTCGGCAATTCCTCTTAGAAATCCCTCTGGGATTTCTCCTGGAATTCCTTCAGAGATTCCTCTTAGATATTTTTCGTTGATTACTCTTAGAAATCCTTAAGGGATTCTTTTTCGAATTCACTTTGAAATTCCCACTGGAATATTACCGAGGATTCTTTCTGGAAATCCTTTGGAGATTACTGCTGGAATTCTTTCGGGATTTCCTTGTGCAAATTCTGCGGGAATTTCTTCTGGAATTCTTTCAGGGCTCCCTCATGGAATTCCTACGAGCATCACTCCTGGAACTCCTTCCAGGATTTCTCCTAAAATTCCATTGGGGATTCCTTCTGAAATTCCTCCGGGGATTCCTGCTTTAATTCTTTTGGAGAATCCTCTAGGAATTCCTTCGGGAATTCTTCATAAGTTTTTTTTCCAGTAATGTCTCTAAGAGGGATTCTTGAACTACATATCAGTGATTTCAGCAGAAGTTTCTTAAGGGTTTCATACGGCAGCTCTTGCAGAGATTATTCCAGTAGTTTATTCATGGATTCATCCAGGAGATTCTTTAAGGCTCCTCCTGGAATTCTTTTGGAAATCATTCGAGGATTCCTTGAAAATAGTACGACCTTATTATCAAATGTGATAGCTTCTGAAGGTTCTAAGAAAACAAAATAAAAACGGTAGCAAAATCTATATTTTTGCCCTTAATTTGCAATGGAGTAATGCAACATGCACTAATACGGATACTGTTAATTTCACAATAGGTCTAATTACTGGGCACAGTGATGGACCCGAACAGGAATAAAAAAAAGGTGTTCATTCAGACGTAAGGTTATAATACACAGGGTCAAATATTTGACAAATGAACTCAAGAAAAAAACATCTGTTTGACACTAATGAAACAAACAAGATGTTTGAGCATTGGTTTCTTTTTGGTCAAATACTTCATCCTGTGTACTGCCATAATAATAATTCATGTCATAAATGGTCATGAAAAAGCCAAAACTGAACTACAAATTCTACAGCGTAGAGACAACTTCTTTGTTTCGCCAATGTTGACATTACGGTCAAATTTTGGTCACGCCGATTCGCGCCGCCGCCGCCGCCGCCGAAAGCTGCCACCGGCGTGACGCCGATGACGCCGCCGCCGCCGGCCAAAAATGGCCCTCACGCCGCCGCCGAGCAAAATAAAGTCGGCGCACAGGTCTGGACTTGAAGTAATTTTTCAAATGAATTTGCGCTACTGTTTTTTTCAAATGAATTTCATAAATGGTGACACATGATCCGTGAAAAAAGTTTCAAATGCCAAACGTTTTTCAACATGGCCAACCAAGAACATAACGTGATCGTGCCGTCGGCCATCTCAACTGAAATGCAGGGTAAGACTTGTTATTTTTGCAAAATAAGCTGTTATTTTATTAATACAACTTCCATTATTTCTACAGGCCAAATAAGTTTGTTTCTCGATTTAATGCGTGTCTGTCGTATTCAGGACATCGGCGATCGTGGACATTCCGTGAACCGTGCAGCAACATGCGCGTTGGGGCTGAATGCCACCGAACCGGAAAAACGATACACCATAGATGGACACAGTCAACCTTGTGGATTGGGAACAAGCTCGCTAGCAAGTGCCTGCTGTTGCTCCAACCCATCATACGGAGTTGCATCCACCGAATAGTGATCTTCCGAGTGGAGATTCCAGATGTGCCGGAAGCACATGTATGTATGTATAAAATGTTTACTATCAAATTTAGCATAATATTGAAAGAGCTAAATGAAAGAAAACAACAATGTTATTTATAACAATTACTAACTTTGAGTTTTAATCAACGCAGAGCATTGAATTCTCATTTAAAGTGAAGTGCCCTTATTTCGCGCGAGCTCTTGTTTTTGCTTTTACGATTTTAATTTGAATATCAAAAGATGTGAAAAATCATTTGAAGCTCAAAACTAAAATCTAGAATGCAAAACTGAGCTCGCGTGAAATAAGAGCACTTTACATAATATTTTTCACCCGGAGGACTACATGGGTAGCATAACATGAAATCTATGTGCATAATAACACAACATTCATATTCAGCTCAATATGATATTTATGCTTTCACAAGTTGAATTTCATTAGATTGAAATGGTATATTCATTGGCACTTCAATCAGAATGCATATGTATTTCATTCGGATTCAATGTGAAGTACACATTATAAACGTGTGGATTGTTGATGGATCGGGGACAAGATTAAGTTAGTGATTCTATATGTTCTACACGTGACTTTCACGGGTTTTACAATTTGCGCAAATGTATATGTAAAACACATTGCTCAGACGTGTAAATTTTTTTGAGTGTACGACCATGAGAGACGAGAAAGATTGTAGTCACCGAGAATAACGATCGAATCGTTACTAGCAGCACTTTGCACAATCTGGTGTACACAATCGGAGTGCGCAACATATTTTCCCGTGTCGCTATTGGGCCTCAAATAGATGCCACATACATATAAGGCTATCTGACGTTTGATCTCCTTTCTCTGTTTCGCTCCCGAGGAGGATAGGTTTGCTTTTATACGGAAACGTTTCCGTATGAAAATATTAAACAAAAAATTGCTATCTTCTGTGTCTGCTTGAGAGAGAAGGGTGATTAGCGCTAGATTGCCTTATAGGGGGATTAGGGGCATAATGGACACCCTAAGCAAACGGGTACGTTACACCTGTATAGCGAAGAAAAACTTAACATATTATCAGTTGGCTTACAACTTTAGCTTGTTTCCTACGTATTCCAATCATTTACAGCAGGTAGAATGTCTTTATTGTGAAGAAATAAAGAATTATAAATCGTGTGTTCTTTTGGGCAGGCAGGAAAGATACGGGGCGAAATGGACACCCATCGGGGCATAAAGGACACCCCTGCATATTATATGCTAATTCTTTGAATACATCGATCAGTTAAGTAATCTGCCTACGGGGATCAATACCACAGATATAATACTCCATCTTAGACGAGTTTACATAACATCAAAGTTAATTAAATAAACTTTAGGCTAAAATAATCGAATTGATTTTTTCCAAACTCTCTAAAACGCCTAACAGTATGCAATGCGCGTACATCCATTTGTAATTGCCGGTGTTCATTTCGCCCCTAATCGACTACAACATTAAAATTACTATTTTAGGTAAATTCTGATGAAAAATAAAACACTTCATCCTTTGCTAAAACCCCGTATACATGTAGATAAGGTAACAATTCACTTGTTTTAATGACGGGCTCACTCCAACACTCGTAATACCTTATTTGCTGCTGCTTCGAAATTATAATAATTTCACCATATGAAAAACGTATTTCAATTTCAATGATATTTTGGTTATTTTGGAGCAATATAAATGGTTCTTTTGAAAAATAGAACCATGGCTTGTTCCTGTACACTTATGCATTAAAAGTTTTACATACAAGTCAATGGTTTCGCCAAAAACAGGGGTGTCCATTTCGCCCCGAGTGTCCATTATGCCCCTAATCCCCCTACAGATTTATGCGCTAGCGAGATTATTACTACAACCTGTTCTAGTGACTCACTGCCTGCAAGGTGGACAGGAGCACTGAACAGAGAACTTTGGACTGCAATGAGGGTTCCGCCACCACGCTGCCATTCCAATTTTGTATGAAACGAATGACAGTGTACTACTATCTCTTCCGCGCGCTACGAGTTTTACAACGCGCAAGTCCGTGGTTCCTAGCTTGGACTGCACCAATTCAGTAACCATTTCCTCTGGAACATCCGGTAAGATGCCAGACAGATACAGCCAGAATTTGTCGTGGTCGTTGGCTGTCGGTGCGGTAGCAACAAGGTTTGTATCAGTGGTTCCAGTTCCGATACCGCACATAGCTTTAGCTGGACGACGAGCACCTATGTCCTCATCACCATCGTTTTTACGGAGCCGCTTGTTCCTGATGGAACCTGAGGGTCTATTATATAAGACTCAATTATTTTGGCGCCGGGACCACTCCGTTCCTGAAGGGAACGGACACAAGCTCCCGCCTGCTGGTCTTAGCCGCGGCAGGCGATTGGAGTGGGCAGTCAAGACCTCTTTTGGTCCCGGGTCTCAGGGCGTTAGGCGTGGGGAATCTTCGGAGTGCGAGAGTCCTGAAAAGAATGAATGAACGGGGCAAATGGGAATTTATTATGGCGACTTACATGCATGTAGTTTGGATGATACGCTGGTCACGGCGAAGAGCGACGCTGGTCGTGGCGAGGTACGGCGTAGACCTGGGTGATGTGCAGCGCGAGACGGCAGGGACCGCCGTGAAAGGCGGCGTTGGCTGCGGCGAAGGGCCGCGGCGTCGTTTGTAGAGCGGTGTTGGCCACGGCGAAGGGAGGCGCAAAGCAGCGCAGGCTGAGGTGACCAGTAGTGGTGGCCGCGACGAGGAACAATGTTGGCTTGACTCAAAGGGTGGCCGCGGCGATGGGCGGCACAAATCGACGTCGACCGTGGTGAATAGCGGTGGCCGCTGCTAGGATTGGTCTCGGCCGTCGCAAAGTGCGTAGCAACGTGCCGTAGGCCACTACGAGGATCAGCGATGGCTGCTACGAAAACAACAGGAGTGGCCACGGCGGAAAACGGCTATTCTGGCCACAACACTCTTTCTGAGGCCACGAGGTTTCACAAGGAGTAACGATGGCTAGTAACTGTAGGCCCTGGAACAGGCCTGGCAATGCCTTCTGCGGGACTCTTGGCAGCCGACGTCCGGTGGTCGGACGAAAATCCTTTGGGCGTAGACGGATGATTGCCCACGCCTTGGGGTCGGTCGGAAAAATCAGGGTCTCAGGATGGCCGCCGAGCAATTCGTTCTGCCCAGGAAAACTAACTCCAAGAAAAATCTCTTCGACTCGAGGGACGATCGGCTCGGTTCGAGTGCTGCCTACTAACTGCCGTTCAATCGTCCTCCCACTAGCCTTCACCGTCACCCACTCGCAATCGGTCACCCAGGGAAATTTGCGTTTTCCCATTTCCTACGTGCTCCAGGTAACTCCCATTGCTTCTTGCGCTCGTTGATGTCGCTCATCAGCGTCCGTGCGTTTTAATTATTTCAGCTGCCCGCGGGCCGGTTTGAATGCGCCGTTGCAGTTGAACTAATTTACAATAATTTTCCCTACCGTCTCGCACCCATTATTACGCAAGATGTTACCTGTCGGTAACAATTATGACCGATGAGCTTTTTGAAATGAGTGCGAATTTCATGCCTAATCTCGTCCAAGACGCTGCAACGAATCTCGTTCTTCAAGGCTTCGAAGTTTTGGTCGGCTACGGCGTTTGTGGATACCATTGCGTTTATGAAACGAGCATTTTCCATGCAAATGCCGCAAGCATCGCACATCCAATACAAATTCGAATTTGCGGCGACACTTTCGCTAATAGTGTTGTCCATCTTAGAGCATTTCAGACAAACACAAGCCGAGCAAAAGTCAACCAGTTCGTTAGCACAGGTATCACACACTCCAAGCATGATGAGATGTTTTTAGCGTTGTGTGAAATGTGGCAGTACCAATAGTGAGAACTAGATGGCGCTGTTAGCAGTTCGGCGAAAAGCAATGATCTGTAGGGACGACAGATGATCAATTGCACGAAGGCCACTAGCACACTTTACGATCGTACCACGCACACCTTGACTGATGATGTTATATGGTCATTTTTCACATAATTGGCCATAACTCAAGAACGAAAAACTAGTGCATTCCATAAATTTCAGCCATCAAAGCTTATGAAACTACTTTCTCAAAAATATTGTTTTGAAAATTTCCCGCGAGTTCGGGCATAGTTTTTCCGGAAACGGTGGAAAATTTTGTGGAAAACTTTTTCCTTTTCATATGTTTTTTGGACTCCTGAGAAAATTTGCTTTCATTTTCTAAAATGCTTAGTTCTTGAGTTATGCTTTTTCAAAGTTAGTAGTGTCAGGGGAAAACAAAGAATTTCCACCTGAGTTTTCCGGGAAAATAGGGGACCCTGATTTTTTCTCATTTTTTTTTTGTTCATATATTCATGAGCCCAGCCTGTGCAAAAATTTTCATCAAAATCTAAGACCATTCGGTCCAATTTGTACGATAATAAAATAAAATGCCCTATTGTCACATTAAATTGACAATTTGGCCACATGAACAAGAACACGATATTTGAAGTTATTGTGATAATAATCATTGAATTCAGATATGTAAACATAAATAAAATAAAATATTGAGACAGGCGACGAGACATGAATTTCAGGCTTATTATATGTTTATGTTAGTCGATCTTGATGCAGTTGATTCTACTCATCGCAATGAATATCGATCAGTTCGTTCACGTGCTTTACAAATTCCAGTTCAGGATCTCAGGTAACCTTCATAGGGAGCATGAAAATCCTCTGTCCCAGATAGCTGCAGTACTCTTTGGGGCGATTTGTTTGTTGATTTTGCATAGAGGTAGCCACATCACCAACGATATCCATAATTTGATGCATTTTGATGTTGAATGCGTCATTTTTTTTTTCTGAGGTGTATTCTGATCCACGTTTTCTTTCTGCAGTTTTTAAGACCGGCGTCGAGGATGCTGTGGAGAAATTGACGTTCTCCGTGTTGTTGATATCTTCGAGTACCTCGATGTCTTCATACTCCTTTTCTTGGCTCGCTTCCTGGACCACCGAAGAATGGCACTGGTTGCCTTCTTGAGATTCTGAGAGGAGGAATACTTCATCCATCGATTACGAGACAACTACCTACCGTGCTGAAATTTTTAATTTGATATTTATTTTTTTGTTGAAATTTGATGTTTTTTTAAGTTCTTCTACGGTTCTCTTTCGATTACCTTCCAGGAACACTTCAAGTAATTCGTCTTGAATTTCTTCTAGGGATTCTCCGGATTTTTCCGGAGATTCTTCCCGAATCTATGCCCGCAAATTTTTATCATGATGTTTCCAACGATTTCTTCCGGTATTTTTTCAGAAAAAATGCATTTATTCTGAGATTTTTTTTTCGGAATTTTCTCATGATTTTTTTTCAGATTTTTTTCTATGGATTCTTTCGGAACCGTATTCCAAAAATTACTCACAGAATTTTTCCACGGTGTTTGCCACACTGCACATTGGGCAAAATCAAGCCCAAAGGTGGAAAAAATTAATAACTTCTTAATACAAGACACTATGTGACCATCAATGGATTATTCGAGAGTAAATTTTCTCAAGAATTGGTTGGTGGATGATTCATGTATGGGCAACTTCTCTGAAGCGAGTTATAGAGCCCGTTTTACCCCAGTTTCCCCTACAATTTGTGAAATTCTGTTATTTTACGGCACTTGTTATGATTTTAATGATTATTTCGCTGGGATACCATCGCCCCACTCCCATTGAGTAACGTTACATACAAAAAGTTATTAAAATGTTGGAATTTTAGGGTGTTGTGGGGTCAATTAGGCAATGGTATATTTTCAAGGTAGAAATTCATTTTATATTTTTATTTATGATTTTTTACGTGACAATAACTAAATAAATGATCGAATACACATGGTTTATTCCTGAAGAACCCGTTTTTGGCGAGTTTGATCTTAAATTATTGGTTATATTTAAGTTTTCCCGCATACAAATATGAGTAGTTCCCATCCTTATACCACCGATTCCAAACATTTCCAAACGATGAGCCATTGCTTATATACTCCAAAAATATCCTAAATGTTGTTTGCGCATAGCCCCATAGACGGGAGGTGACGGCAGCATATAGTTTTAGAGCTTAGTTTACCCTAACTCCCCTATAAACTTATTTTTTTACTGTTTTTGAATTAAAACAACTTTAACTTGAAACTTCTATGCATGATATGAGTTAATATTGATGAAGAGCTAACCAGTAATATCTCTGCATCCTATGAAATTTGGAAATTAAGGGTACAATGGGGTTAAATGAGAAAAAAATATTCAAAAAGCTTGAATGACCATATAAGTTGACAAATAGCTTGTTTGGCAGATAATTTCTGTACGAATGATTCTTGTACTTACGACATCGCTTAAGCGGGGTGTAAAGCCTGTTTCACCCCAATTTCCCTAAAAGTATAATCAAATTGTTCCATTGCAGTCAATATAATATATCATTCATATTATAACATTCTGATTCCAATGAGTGTACATGAATGATGTTATAAATATTACGTTTGGGGATAATGGGGCAAAATATGCTGCTGCTTATTTCTCGGAATTTTGGTATTGAAGATGAAGAAATTTATAATCAATACGTGAAATAATATTTAAAATCCATGTCGCACACTTCCATTATTCACCATTCCAAGCATTGCATGATGAAGAGCTGTAGCGTGAATCTGAGAATATCCAAACTGCTGCTTGCCGATAGACTTTATGGGGGTTGTAGTAACACATTGTAGTAAAAAGTCTCCAAAATGCATTCGTTATATTTTTGTTAACGAAATAGCAACTTAATCATCAAATAGGAATTTATTTTGTTTTACTATACACTAATAATATGGCAGCCTTATTCCACTTAGCCAAGTATACTACCCGTCATGAGTATATACTCAAAAAATGTATTGCAACAATATTGTATCGTATTTACTCACTTTGATATCTCCAATACCTTACAAAGATGCTGTCTTCATCAATGTTATTCAGAAGCCCAAAAGCAACAACTTTTCTGAAAGCGGCATTTTTGTAGGTGTTCTGGTTTTAGAGATATCGAGGTGAGTTAGGGTAATTCAATATTATTGCAATACTTTTTGTGAGTCTCTACTTATCACAGATAGTGTATGTCTTTTAGTAATAGATACTAGATTTCCTAAGCACATCTCTTGCACATCTGATCATAATCGAAGTCACCTGCATCTGGCGTTGCGTTCATTGAAGCAGAATCTTCCCGTTTGTGGCGGTAGTACAATTTCATCGTTTTCATAAAGACATACTGCCATTATATTTGACGAATTTTGCTCTGGGTATGATCTCCTTGCCAGATGTTCTCGAACAAACTTATGTCGTATATGCAGTCTTTCGCCTGCTTGTTCGCTAACGAAGATCAGTGGTGGATATGGTCAATGCAAAAGAAAAGTTTAGTAATTAATCAAGTTCAATTGCACAAAAAAACAAAACTCTTCAGGTTGGATATAAATTCCTCAAGATGTTGGTATTGAATTGATTTTTTTTTTATTCGGCTAGATACTTTGCTGCACGTACTGTGCAAAATCGGTCACCCTGTACAAAAAGTCTAGCGCCCTGCATTACATACACTCAATTCTTTCTTTGCACGGGTTGTTTTTCGACATAACTCAATCAGTTTTTAATCAATCCACATTGAAATTGACCGTCAGTACTATCCGTATACGAAAAATCAAGTCAATATGTTGATACACACATCAATTCTGAGAAAATGTTGTCGTTTATTTGACATTATGTCAAGGGAATTTCAATAATGCCAAACCAAAGACCGACAAAAAATCGAACCCAACACTCTCAGCATGGTTTTGCTGAATACTCGCGCGTTTAGCGCTTCGGCTATATGTGTTCTACCTGTGCATCAATCAGTCATTAATGAACTCGTATGGATATTTTCTTTCAAACAAGTTATTTGTCAACTTATATGGTCATTCAAGCTTTTTGATTGTTTTTTTTTTATTTAACCCCATTGTACCCTAAATTTCCAAATTTCATAGGATGCAGTGATATTACTGGTTAGCTCTTCATCAATATTAACTCATGTCATGCATAGAAGTTTCAAGTTAAAGTTGTTTTAATTCAAAAACAGTAAAAAAATAAGTTTATAGGGGAGTTAGGGTAAACTAAGCTCTAAAACTATATGCTGCCGTCACCTCCCGTCTATGGGGCTATGCGCAAATAAGATTTAGGATATTTTTGGAGTATATAAGCAATGGCTCATCGTTTGGAAATGTTTGGAATCGGTGGTATAAGGATGGGAACTACTCATATTTGTATGCGGGAAAACTTAAATATAACCAATAATTTAAGATCAAACTCGCCAAAAACGGGTTCTTCAGGAATAAACCATGTGTATTCGATCATTTATTTAGTTATTGTCACGTAAAAAATCATAAATAAAAATATAAAATGAATTTCTACCTTGAAAATATTCCATTGCCTAATTGACCCCACAACACCCTAAAATTCCAACATTTTAATAACTTTTTGTATGTAACGTTACTCAATGGGAGTGGGGCGATGGTATCCCAGCGAAATAATCATTAAAATCATAACAAGTGCCGTAAAATAACAGAATTTCACAAATTGTAGGGGGAACTGGGGTAAAACGGGCTCTATAACTCGCTTCAGAGAAGTTGCCCATACATGAATCATCCACCAACCAATTCTTGAGAAAATTTGCTCTCGAATAAGCCATTGATGGTCACATAGTGTCTTGTATTAAGAAAGTTATTCATTTTTTCCACCTTTGGGCTTGATTTTGCCCAATGTGCACTGTTTTCAGGTTTTTCTCCCTTAAGGTTGAAAGAGTCGGCAGTATAACTTAAGCTTCTTCTTTGTCTTGTCCATCTTATTCTTCAGAACAATCATTAAACAGCTTTCAAATTTCACAATATCCAGCAGGTATGACATCTGGTATGTATCGACTGCATCTGGGGCACAGCGCTTTCGGGGAAGGGAGTTTCGGCGGTGAGTTGGCGTCACTTCATTCACCTGACTAGCGACTCCTTGATGATCCGAATCTTTCAAAGCATCATCATTCTCATCCTCAGAATATTGACCTTGGCTGGGCTGCGTACCATAGTTGGATGCGTCACTGCAAAATCAATATTGAAATAAGTAACTTTTTAAAAGTTATTTGATAAAAATCACTCACGATCTAGGTTCTACAGCTTCCGAACATTGATTTTGATTTTGATCCTGGCTCGGTTTTGTTAGATAGTTGGAAGAAGTTTTGCAAAGAACAGAAACAATATTCAAACAGAAACAGAATATTCAAAAACAAAAACGGTAAAACTTACGGTTTAGCCTCATTATCCTCCTCTTCTCCTCTTCTTGGCGTAACGTCCTTACTGGGACAAAGCCTGCTTCTCAGCTTAGTGTTCAATGAGCACTTCCACAGTTTTTAACTGAGAGCTTCCTCTGCCAATGACCATTTTGCATGTGTATATCGTGTGGCAGGCACGAAGATACTCTTTGCCCAAGGAAGTCAAGGAAATTTCCTTTACGAAAAGATCCTGGACCGACCGGGAATCGAACCCGTCACCCTCAGCATGGTCATGCTGAATACCCGTACGTTTACCGCCTCGGCTATATGGGCCCTCATTATGCGAAATGAGAAACAAAAGTTCTTTGTAAAGTGGCCATGTTGGGCCATCACAGCCGCTGCTGCAGATCGGGTTTCATCAGTGTGCTTACGGGTCAGTGTCGACTGTCGAGAATCTGTCTCGCAGGCTCCTCCAATGATCTAGGGTAAAAAATATAATTTGGACATGCACTGCAATGTATGTCTTGTTCCTGAGAGCTAATAAAAGTAGATACTTCTGAATATCGATTATTGGATCAAACAGACCCTATTCTGATGACTTACGTTGAAAATACGCTTAACAATTAAAAATTTACTTAAAAATTATCGAAAATGTAAATTGTTTCACTAAAACCCCTCAAATGCACAGGTATGCAAGACGACATACACCTCATAGTCACATACAATATTCACCTCAAAATCGTTGAATTGATAATTGTAAGAAATTTAAAAGCCTTATTGCAATGAAAACTGTTCAATAAAGAAGCATTGGGCAGCCAATCTTTTAACATTCATCTAGAACGCCTAAAATAGGTAGGTGGTTTCCAAAATACATCACAAGTTTTCTACTGTAAATATATTTTGGTCATCTGACGAACTACAAGGAGATGCTGTGCGATTGCATACTTGGAGGCGTATTATGTGGTTCTGGTGATATTTCTTCGATTTTAATAAAAACTGTTAGGGTAAATGCACTAGTCTTCGCCCCCTCCCTAATTTTCGCCCCCCTAATAAAACATTCGTAGTTTTTGTGATTAATTAGGTAGATTGTTGTTTGCCTTTCAACGTATCTGAGAGGGCAAATAAAAATCAATCTTGTGCACTAATGATATTCCACAAAACCAATAACTTAATCTTTCGAATTAGCGATTGTGAAATAGTCATGGCAATGATGCATGTTTTTTTCAACGCAATGCAAACAGTAGCGATAATCAGAACTTGGGAAGACATACAAAATCAACTCATCCAACCCAAAATAATGAACATTGATAATGATACAAGTCTTAGGAATACACAGCAGGTTATTTATTCAGCTAAATTGATAAAACTTATCAATTTTTAGCTATTTTTATAGGTGGCGAAAATTAGAGCACAAAATTTTAAATTTCCAATTTTCGCCCCTGGCGAAATCCCTTGTCCCGTTCTATTCGTATTGCCTGTTTCAGTTTTCGCCCCTTCTTTCTCGTACTGAACTCGGGTGTGGAGATATCGAATGAGGGGAAGTTGATCTTTGTGAGGTTGGGGAAAGTGGGGCAAAATGTACCATTTATGCAAACGTGGTCATTCTAATCTATTTCATGAGTGTCTTCTGTGATTTTTGGCCACTGAATTCGAAAGTCGATTCGACACCCAACGCAATTTTCAACGTTCCTCGTCAAATTGAGGCTCCTTGCTATCACACAAACTACTTCATTTTTGATGCGACGTCTTACTGTCATCGTTGCAAAAAAGGAAGAGAGCGAAAATGAAATGCGAGCGAGCCAGCCAGAAAAGCACGTACCAAATCTATCACTTTTAATACATTTAACTGTAAAGTCAGGTGTGATGGCAAAAACGGGCGACTTTTGGGACTGTTCGTGAAACGAACGTTCCAAACCGTCATGTTCTATAAGGGAATTCCCGCACAATCTATTTTGGAGGATAGTTTACTATTTTGTATGAAAGTGTTAATTTTTGGTTCGCGTGACGCAAGTTTACCGAATCAAATAAATAATTGAGGAGTCTAGATGTAAGTGACCTTTTTGTCGAATATAAAAAAACCAAAAGTCAAACTTTTCTAAACTTGTTAGAAAACTATATTCACGTTTATGAGAAGAAATACAAAAAATGGGAGAAAAAATGGAATTGATTTTGAAAGACATTGCATGCGGTGAACAATTGGTGATAAATTTCGCACCTCTTTTACTCACGAGGGTTTATCACTAACACTCTAGCAGACGTAACACTAGCGAAATTTCCATCGACCACGCTTTTAACGATCATTTTAAATTTTCATAGTTGTGGCTTTCACAACCAGAGGCGCGCATCGTTTTTCTATGCGTTTGACGTTTCACACTAGCGCCTTCTGTTGACGATATTACACAACATAGTGATTCGTGCAACTTTTCCACCAGGTGATGGTAGTGTGAGCTGGGCGATGGATTTCCATTAAAATCGTTCAAGGTGTTACGTCTGTTTGTCTGTGACTCTATTGTTCAAACTCTCTGAATTTGAAAAAAATGTTTAATTTTAGGTGTTGAAAAGCATTACGAGGCGAAACGTCCACTGGTATTTTTCGCTTTGGCTAATAATGAACTTCCATCAACGCTCATTTAACTATTCGTTACAGCTATGGAAGATTGTCAATCACTTGAATTTCATGTGCTTCAAATTAGAAAATCTTTTTGACGTATTATATAAGAATATTTCTGGCGTTCGATTTAAATAAGTCGTAAGTTTACTGAGATTCTTATGCAGATTGGACTTATTCAAATAGAACGCCAGATTTATTAGGCACACTCATTTTAGATTCACAAAATCCTTGCATTTTTTCAACTTTCGCCAAGATCTACGCAGCCAAGCACTAAGTAAAAATCAATAATACCGATCCCTCAGCAACTTTGACAGTTTGTTACTCAGATTAACCAATTATTTTTTTCTGAGAATCAGCTGACAAACGTTACTTTTTACTATTATCTCAGTGAGTTTTCTGTACAGTCAGCAACTGTGCGAGAACAGCCGAATTCGCAAATATTGTTATATCTAATGTATGAATTCAAAATAAGAAGCCCTATTAAGGACCTCTAATAGATATTTTTTCATGACGTAATTTATGGATGTTCCCTTTAAGTCATGTAATGCAAAAAATCCATTTCAAAATTATTCCTTCCATTCTAATTTTTTGCATGGGACGTCAACAGACCACCCACTTCATCCCACAAAGCGTGACGTAATTTGTGTACGTAAGCCATTAATACGTAATTTTTAGTTGCCCATGTTTTCTACTTTACAATTCATCTATTGATCTATGTATATATTGATTCATTCTGCTAAACTCAAGAAGGCGAATAACATGCATACAGAAAAATACGTTTTTTCTTGATTTTCCAGACGGGAGCTTGCTTGGGATAACTCAAAAACGCAGAAGACAGTACTAAGCTTGCTGGGATAACTCGTATTCAGTAAAATTTTAAGGTAGCCATGATCGAATTGAGGAAAATTTATGGGTAACTGTAGGGGGCGAAAATTAAAGCAGAGGTGGGGCGAAGATTGAAGTTTGGGTGGCGAAAAATAAATCATAAATCAATGTTGAAAATTGTTATTTTAATGAATAAAATCTTTATTTAATGGTACCTTTGAGCTGAGTTACCACTGATTGAAGGATATTTAGCAAGAATCACCAAAGAAATATAGATATTATCGGAAATATATGTTGAAATTCAATAATTAAGATAGTTCAATGCTTTAGGGGGGAAATCTAGTGCTTTTACCCTATCAAAACCGAAGCCTGTTGAGCGGAGAAATTTGATTATTTACAAGAAAATATTTGTTAATTTATGCTACTTTCATGATAAAGCAGGCTTAACATGGAGATAATTGCCCTGTCCAAATTATATACAGGGTGTTAGGTTCCTGAGTGCAAACTTTTTAAAGGGTGATAGAGGACTATAAATGGTGAAAAAAATTGTTCTACGCATATGGTCAAATCTCAACCGTTACGTAGTTATTGAACTCCCCATGTTTTAGACTCTTATTGCCTTAACTGGCTATAACTTTAAAATGGTCAAACTTATCACAGGTTTTGAACCCTTATTCGAAAGATTATTGAATATCTATCAAACGGCATCTTTGAATAGATTGGTTTAGTTAAATAACTAAGTTTTCTAGAGCAAATAGCTTAAAAGTTGTGTGTTTAAATTTGTTTTTGTCAATTATCTTTGAAAAATGCGTGATAATTCAAAATTCTTTCTTCGGCAAAGTTGTGGCCCCTGTTCCACTCTACAATTCGTTTTTTGACATCAAACTTTCATCTCTTATTGTTTTCTTGTAATTTCGATTTGAACGTCGCATTTCAGATCATAAATTTGCAACTGTCATGGTAAGCCCTTTTTTGCGCATTGTGCCGCACATTTAAATCAAAATTGCAATAAAACGATAAGAGCTAGAAGTTTGGCGTCAGAGAACGAATTGTAGAGTGAAACAGGAGCCACAACTTTGCCTAAGAAAGAATTTTTATTTATTACGCAAATTTCAAAAATAATTGACATAAACAAATTAAAACGCACTATTTTTAGCTATTTTGCTCTAGAAAACTTAGTTATTAAACTAAACCAATCGATTCAGAGATGCCGTTTGATAGAAAATTCAATAATCTTTCGATTAAGGGTTAAAAAAGTGCGATAAGTTTGACCATTTTAAAGTTATAGCCAGTTAAGGCAATAAGAGTCAAAAACATGGGGAGTTCAATAACTACGTAACGGTTGAGATTGGACCATATGCGTAGAACAATTTTTTTCACCATTTATGGTCCTCTATCACCCTTTAAAAAGTTTGCACTCAGGAACCTAACACCCTGTATACCTGAGGGTGTCCAAAACATATATTCGGTGTCAAAAATGCAATTCTAACAGGCGAGTGGAAATTGTGATTTTCTCAGCTTAAATGCCTTCGTTAAGCTTTTTATCACCAGGAACGCTAAGTACAATTATATTATCAGCGTAATAGTAACTTAGCAAAATATTCGATTGCTTTCCAAGGAAGCTAGAGGACGATTTTTCTAACGCTGTCCTCAGCCTGTCCAAAATACATGAATTACCCTATACCGTAATCCGGGGTAACATTGATCAGAATTTTCGATCTTTCTTGAATTATTCTCTTGTTAAAGCAAATGTTGCATATTTTATATTTTTAAAACAAGTACTGACCCTCTGATTGTGTTAAGCTACTCGAAAAAGTATTGTAAACTTTTAAACATGTTCAAATAGGCTTTTAAATCTAATTTTTGATTATGTTGATTTGGGGTAACATTGATCATGTCAGTGATCAATGTTCGTTTGTATTGCAAATACCCTTACTTACTAAATTCGGGGTCGCTGATATCGAATATGTTGTCCAAATTCTTACAAGTTATGTACTTTTTGAGTTATTTTAAGATTAAAATCCTCCAAACCGCGAATAACGCCTAAAGGTAGACAAAGGCTTAAGGAATTGATAGCATACTTTAAATAAATCGTATATTTTATTGAAAAAGAGCATTTAGGGGGATTAGGGGCATAATGGACACCCGGGGCGAAATGGACACCCCTGTTTTTGCCGAAACCGTTGACTTTTATGTAAAACTTTCAATGCATAAGTGTAGAGGAACAAGTTATTGTTCTATTTATCAAAAGTACCATTTATATTCCTTCAAAATAACCAAAATATTATTGAAATTGAAGTATGTTTTTCATATGGTGGATTTCTTATAATTTCGAAGCAGAAGCAAATAAGGTATTACGAGTGATTGAGTGTGTCCACCATACAAACAAGTGAATGGTTAGCTTATCTACATGTATACGTAGATTTAGCAATGGATGAAGTATTATATTTTTGACCAGAACACACTGAAAATAGCAATTTAAATGTTGTAGTCAATTCGGGGCGAAATGAACACTGGCAATTACGAATGGATGTACGCGCATTGCATACTGTTAGGCGTTTTAGAGAGTTTGAAAAAAATCAATCCAATTATTTTAGCCTAAAATTTATTTAATAAACTTTGAAGTTATGTTAACTCGTCTTAGATGAAGTATTATATCTGCGGTATTGATCTCCGTTGGCAAATTACTTAACTGGGCGATATTCTCAATGATACAGCATAAAATATGCAGGGGTGTTCATTATGCCCCGATGGGTGTCCATTTCGCCCCGTACCTTTCCTGCCAGCCCCAAAAAACACACGGTTTTCAATTCATTATTTCTTCACAATAATAACATTCTACCAGCTGTAAATGATTGAAATACGTAGGAAACAAGTTGAAGTTGTAAGCTAACTGATCATATGTTGAGTTCTTGTCTGTTATACAGGCCTAACATACTCATTTGCTTAGGGTGTCCATTATGCCCCTAATACCCCAACATAAAAGTTTCGTTCATTAAATCAAACTCTAGGATATCATATTGCAGTAATATAGTGATTTCGAACCTCATATTGTATCTAGTATTCATGTCATGCATGAATGTTTGACAATGTATCTCATTGCGTTACGATACACAGTTATGGAAAAATCAATTTAATTCAATGTTTATGAAATTCAATTTTCATGAATTATATGTCATTTAGTAGCTAAATAATAGCAGATTACGATATACCATTCGATAGCAGAAACTGATTCAATGTAAAATGTTTGTTCGAACATTTCATGAGGTCGGTCAAGCCGATCAATGTTACCCCGCTGATCAATGATACCCCGTTTTACGGTACGTATTTTAAACCATTTTACTGGACCGAGAAGAAAGAATTTGGTGGCTCTCGCTGGCCGTTTTATGATCGGATTCACGGCTTTCTCGGGAAACATCCCATAAACAACTTGGATGATTACGTGGCAGACAGTATTTCTCAACAAGGTAAATAACTTCGGTAGCTGTTTTGAGATAAGTTACTTTGTTATTGTTTTGGCGTCGTTTGTTTATTCCACAGAAAATATACCGGCGGAACCGGAATTTGAACGGAGAAGATGACTCGGGAGATATGCTGGAAGAGGATTCAACCGCGGTGCAGTGGTTGGAAGATGACCTTCAGGAACCCGCTGATTCCCCCGAATTTCAGCATCGTTGCCGTCGTCTACCCCGAAAGCTGCCAAGCAAAATGGAACAAAAATTAAAGAACTTTCAAACACTAATCCTGAAAAGGTTGGATTTGCTACACAGCGGAAAGCAATGCTGAAGAAGAAGAATGAGAGAAATCGAGGAAGTGTCGGGGCCCGTGGCGCAGTGGTCCACACGTTCGCTTCATAAGCGGATGGTCATGGGTTCGAACCCAGCCCCGGCACTTGCAGTTTTTCGTCAGTTGCTCTTCCCCCCGAGAGCAGCTGGCACCTGACCCTCTTCGGAGCATATAGCTCCAACGGACCCGGAATTTGGATATCGGCAAACCGCATCTCATAATGGACCCCCCAATTCGCCGTCAAAACGATAAAACCACACGCAGAGGGCGCTGTTGTCCATCTGATTACACTCTCTGCAGCAAACGTCAAACTTCTTGCTCGATTCAAAACATTGAAAACATTTTAGTAGTTTTTTCCTGAATTCGCAGGGTTTTCGTTAATTTTTATCTAGTTGAGTGGTAGAACTATTAATTTAGTGCAATTTTTCAATATTTGTCGGCATGCGGGATGCTCAGAAGTGCGTTATTCCCGCGTGCGAAAATCGTTCCTTTGTGGGTTGTCAGGTTAGTTTTTTCCCCGTTCCGACAACTGGACATAAAGTGTATCGTCGGTGGACAAATTTCATGATCCTCTCCGGAGACCGCAACGAAAAAATCTGCAGTAAGCATTTCATCGAGAGCGATTTCATTCAAAGTAAGTAGATAGTTTTTTAATGCCAGCGTGGATGTAAGTACGTAGTTGATAATTGTTTTAATTTTAGAAACACGGAGCAAACTGAAACCGGATGCCGTTCCGTCTGTTAAGATCCCTGTCGGTGGTGTGAGAACAGACCGGGGCAATGCGTGCTGTATCCGGCAATGTAGGCCACCTAAAAGGAAAGCAATCATGCACTGTTTCCCGGGACGAAAACCATTGAGGCGGCGGTGGAAAATTGCTGTTGGGATGAAAGACTCCGATGATCCGACAGGCCTCCGGATTTGCAGTCGCCATTTCAAAACAACAGACTTCATCAAAGGTAAATTTTGTATTCCAAATCAGCTTTGCTCAATACTCAATATGTTGTAATTGTAGTTTTCTAAGGTCTGAGTAATCAAAAAGAGAGCGTGATACTTCATGTGATTCATGCGAATTAGCTTACTGTTATTGACCGAACGTTGCAACTAGGGCAAGAACCTGCATCATAGTGGGCGTTCAAGCACTTGCTTACTAGTCCGCGGTTGGAAAGTGGTCCTCGGAAGGGCGAGGCAGGTGGAGGCCACATGTCGGCACGTTCTTCTGTGTACTGGCCCTTACTTTCGAGAAGGTCAGATCGCTGTGCATGCGGTATCAGTATCAGTTCATGATACTTGCTGTGCAGTTGGATGCAGTCGTGGTGTCGACCCTACCTGTCTTCCGAGAAAAAAGGGAATGATAAGGTCATTATCTTAAATCCAATAAATTAATGACAAAACATTGAACAAAATAAATGTTTAGAGTTAGAAATCATTGAAATCCTTTGTTGATTGTCTAACCTGAGTTCTTAAGATCGCTGCAAAATTTGTGATCAAATAAAACATAGAGTCTGGGACCTTTTCGGCAAGCCTAATTTTGCTCAGTCAATTTTGAATTGACTTGAATTTTTGTACATGGCTAGCTACTATACGTATCTGACATTGCCCCAAATATTAAGTAAATCGGTTGAAAATTGACAGTTTTAGTAGCTGGTGCCCAAAATAGGTGGCCCTGCCTAAATGGTCTTAGACCCGACATGTATGTAGTATTTCATTATTGCAGTAATAAAACAAAATCAACCATTCATCTCCCCAACATTCGGTTCGTGGCTGCAGTCCTCCACCGTATCCAACATTTGCCAGTTCGTCCTGAGCCTGATCCGCCCAACTTGCACGTTTACCTACAGGTCTTCTTATAGCATCCACATCTCTTGCAAACACCAGCTTTGCAGGATTATGGTCCGGCATTTTCACGACATGCCCTGCCCATCTTATCCTGCCTGCTTTTGCGACCTTCCGGATGCTCGGTTCGCCGTAAAGTGCAGCAAGTTCGTGGTTTATATTATTTATATATTAACCCTAAAAGGGATACCTTCATGGCCTCAGTTTCGTCACCTCGCTGAGTGTGATCCATAAAAGACGAGCTCTGAAAGGCTACTATTGTTGTATTATTTGTATTAAACATTTATTTTGTGTGATGGACCAAAAGTTCTAGAAAATATTGTGGATTTCGCATCTACTGGATTGGTTTCCAAAATAGCATCATGGATCATAGACTAAACTACCAGAAATGCCAGACACCTTCTAGAATCTTGTGTGAAATTTTTAAAAAATAGCTTACATATTCTGGAATATTGTATCTTTTGTTAACTGCCAAAAGATCTTGAATCGATGAACTAATGGATAAGAAAATCAGCGAGATACACTTTGTCTAATATCTCTTAATTAGTCGAATAAATTAGCTCCGAAGTACCTGGTATTCATGGTTATGGTGTAAAAAGGACAAAAATAATATATCTACTAAAACGGGAAAACCGGGAAAAAGGCGGGAATTTGGAACGACCGGGAAAAAGCCGGTGAGATGATTACCGGGAAAATGATTGTTGAGAGAAAATTGCTGAACGATATCGATATCTGTATTAGCAAGCTAATTTCAAATGATCGATTTCATACATACATACATTACATTTATTTGTTCAACATCATTAAGACAAGACATAATCAACAATAGTACGCCACAATACTCGGTTTGTGGCTGCTGCTCTCCATCCTCGGTCGCGCCCAATGCTCGCCAAGTCACGCTCCACCTGGTCCGCCCATCGTGCTCTCTGCGCTCCACGCTTTCTTGTGCCAACCGGATCCATTGCAAACACCAGCTTTGCAGGGTTGATGTCCGGCATTCTTGCAACATGCCCTGCCCACCGTATCCTTCCGGCTTTAGCCACCTTCTGGATGCTGGGTTCGCCGTAAAGTGCAGCGAGCTCGTGGTTCATTCTTCTCCGCCACACACCGTTCTCCTGCACACCGCCGAAGATCGTTCTTAGCACGCGTCGCTCGAAAACTCCGAGTGCTTGCAGGTCCTCCTCGAGCATGGTCCATGTCTCGTGCCCGTAGAGGATCACCGGTCTTATTAGCGTTTTGTACATGGTGCATTTGGTGCGTGGGTGAATCTTTTTCGACCGCAGTTTCTTCTGGAGCCCGTAGTAGGCCCGACTTCCGCTGATGATGCGCCTCCGAATTTCTCGGCTCACGTTGTTGTCAGCCGTCAGTAAGGATCCGAGGTAGACGAATTCCTCCACCACCTCGAAAGTATCCCCGTCTATCGTAACATTACTACCCAGACGGATCCGGTCGTTTTCGGTTCCGCCTACCAGCATGTACTTTGTTTTTGAGGCATTCACCACCAGTCCGACCTTTGCTGCTTCGCGTTTCAGGCGGGTGTACAGTTCTGCCACCGTTCCAAATGTTCTAGCGATAATGTCCATGTCGTCCGCAAAGCACACAAATTGACCGGATTTTGTGAAAATCGTTCCCCGGCTGTTGAGCCCGGCTCGTCGCATCACACCTTCCAGCGCGATGTTGAAGAGTAGACATGAGAGTCCGTCACCTTGTCGCAGTCCTCGGCGAGATACGAATGAACTGGATAGTTCACCCGAAACCCTTACGCAGTTTTGCACACCGTCCATCGTTGCTTTAATCAGTCTAGTCAGCTTCCCAGGAAAGCCGTTTTCGTCCATGATTCTCCATAGCTCTGCGCGGTCGATACTATCGTATGCCGCTTTGAAGTCGATGAACAGGTGGTGCGTTGGGACCTGGTATTCACGGCATTTCTGGAGGATTTGCCGTACGGTAAAGATCTGGTCCGTTGTCGACCGGCCGTTGATGAAGCCGGCTTGATAACTTCCCACGAACTCATTTGTTTTAGGTGACAGACGACGGAAGATGATCTGGGATAGCACTTTGTAGGCAGCATTCAAAATAGTGATCGCCCTGAAGTTCTCACATTCCAAATGGTCGCCTTTCTTGTGAATGGGGCAGATTACCCCTTCCTTCCACTCCTCCGGTAGCTGTTCGGTTTCCCAGATCCTGACTATCAGCCGATGCAGACAGGTGGCCAACTTTTCTGGGCCCATCTTGATGAGTTCAGCTGCGATACCATCCTTACCAGCTGCTTTGTTGGTTTTGAGCTGGTGAATGGCATCCTTAACTTCCCTCAGCGTGGGAGTTGGTTCATTTCCGTCCTCCGCTGCACTGGTGTCGTCGTTTCTTCCGTTGCCGTGGGCTCCCGTGCCTACGTTCTCCACGCCGTTCAGGTGCTGATCGAAGTGCTGCTTCCACCTTTCGATCACCTCACGTCCGTCCGTCAAGAGGCCTCCGTCTTTATCCCTGCATATTTCGGCTCGCGGCACGAAGCCGTTGCGGGATGCGTTGAGCTTCTGATAGAACTTCCGTTTTTCTTGGGAACGGCACATCAGTTCCATTTCTTCACACTCCGCTTCTTCCAGGCGGCGCTTTTTCTCCCGAAAGAGGCGGGTCTGCTGTTTCCGCTTCTGTTTGTAACGTTCCACGTTCTGTCGAGTCCCTTGCTGCAGCATTACCGCCCTCGCTGCGTTCTTCTCTTCCAAAACCGTTCTGCACTCTTCGTCGAACCATTCGTTACGTCGATTCCGTTCCACGTACCCGATGGTGCTCTCGGCTGCGTCGTTGATGGCTGCTTTCACTGTACTCCAGCAGTCCTCTAGAGGGGCCTCATCGAGCTCGCCCTCGTCTGGCAACGCGGCTTCGAGATTCTGCGCGTATGCTGAGGCGACATCCGGTTGCTTCAGTCGCTCTAGGTTGTACCGTGGCGGTCGCCGGTACCGTACATTGTTGATGACGGAGAGTTTTGGGCGCAGTTTGACCATCACCAGATAGTGGTCGGAGTCGATGTTGGCGCCTGTAACCTTGTAGCTCAGGGATTAAGGGATCAACAGGGTCGTCTATAGAGGATGGCTTGAACTTTCCTGTCTCCACGGTTTTAAAGGCAGTCTATCAACAGTAACATTGAACATTTGAAGCACATATGAACACCATAGAAAATCTGAGACCGACCAACAACATTCACAAACGCTCTAAATAAATATACTAATGGGAATTAGAACAGATCATCAGACCAGCGAGGGATGGTAACTCCTTCCGAGTTCGGAACCGTTCAACAAAGGGCCAGAAATGGTAAAATCGCTAGAACCAGGGCTGTGTCCTTAATAAAGTGGCTACTCTGAGGCTAGTTACAATTTACATAATTTATTTTGTGACGTCACACTTAACTAGGGGTACTTGCATGCTGATTGAACTTCGGGATCCGGATCCCCGAACTGTGGTTGATCGTAGTTTCGCAGGTAGGTAACCGGCGGCCACATTGGCGACGGTTGTCGGGGCTATGGTTGGCCAAATGAAGATGGCGAATTCTTGGGCTGCAGCTGGAGGCATTCGGAGGACGCAATGGCGACCGATCGTGGTTTCGTTCGACCTGCAGATCGCAATGGCCGTTGCTGCGGTAAACCTCACTTCGTAGAGGGGGGGGGGGCTCACGGCGTTTGTCTGCCGAGGCCGCCACGGAGATTCGATTTCCGATCACTGGAGAGCGCACTTGACCACTACAGATGCTTCCGGGGTCACTCCTAGGCAGTGGTACACAAATAGAAAGAAAAAGGCCCAATTGCTGGACCTAACCACAAATTTGAATACCCCGTGACGTCACTAGCACAAGCCTCTTACAATTTGCCATGAGCAATACAATACAATAATTCACAATAGAAATTACCTTTTTCTTATGGGTTTTCTGTTTAACTTTCTACTTTTTGTATCTTCGCACTATTTAGCATCAGAACTGTTGGAAATGACACATATTAGTTAGGTCCTTTTTACATAACACTAATCCAAACACACTAACCGTACTATCTTCGTGGACGTTAATACTAATTTTTAATATTTTTTTGTGGTGTATTTTAAGCATAACTTGCACAATTTTAAAGACCTAGGATAAGAACAAAACAACACTTAGTTATTAACGATTTTATCACAAACTATAAATTAATTTTAACCTTTTACAATATGTACATTATTTACACGCGCGCACTACTGTCTGTTCTGGTGATCTTGATCGGAAAAAGAGATTGATCATTGGCATTTCTGGCTTTTATAATCAACGGCCATCTGTGGAACAGAGCTAGATTAAACATGCAACATTCAACATACATCCATTGTTTAATCTTTTGCGCTCATAATTTGGTCATATACCCGATTTTTGCTGGCTCCATCTGTCTGTCAAACTAAAGACCAAGAAGTACTTTACCCAGTCTCTTTACAATGTTATACTGTCAGACGGCCCGTCAAACAGTGGGTACAGTAAAAGTGGAACAGAGCTCTTGCACTCATCAAGCCAACTGAGTGAAGCCACCCGTTCCATACTGGTATTAGTGGGATCTTACTTCGCAAAGGGCGTATTAGTCATAACCGGGAATTCGGGAAAGGAAATTGGAAATATCAATAAATCCTGTGGTGGAGCTACAAGTCCAATTTGGAACCAACGGTTACACGCCACGATAGGTCCTGACGTCGATAATGTCGGAGAATGATCGATTTCATTGAAATCTTTTGCAGTTTTTTTTGCAATGAATGCAAAAACTTATTCTGATGTAGCAGCTTTTGCTAAGATTGCATCAAAAATCTAGTTGAAATGCGGTATCTTGGTTCCTTAATATACCAACATTACATACATTTTGCAGAACATGTTGTTCAATTTTTTTTAGGAACGCTTTTTTGGCATAGACATAGATGTTCAAAGTCGTAAGATAGGATAAAAACTTCATATATTTCTGGAAGCAAACACTTACGAATTAGAGAGTTAGAGTTGGACAAATTTATTTCGACTCGTTTGAAGACTTAACTTAAATTTCCAGAAAACTGTTCAAGTAAAATTTAAACATTTCAGAAGGAGCAGTGTACCAGTCACGTTTTTCTGTTCAACGTTCACATTACAATGCCACGACAATGTTCATCTTATCTTCAACATAAGTGTAGAATTAGCAAATTGTTAAAATACACATAAATAGAAACAAACAAAAAAATCTTCAACATGACCTGACCATCCAGCCTGGTATTCGGCGACGAAGGACTCTTCAAGAGGTCTCAATCTGATTTTTCATCCTCCCAAATCTTTACAATAATCTGGTGGCTTGATTGATGTTGCTGCTCGCTTCGGTGCTTAAGAAGTTCGACCGGGAACTCGTCCTTCCTAGTAGCCTTGCTTTCTTCAGCTTCTTAAGGGTCTGCTTAATCTCATCCAGTATTGTTGGTCCCACTGCTTGACTGTAATCAATTATGATAATCATGTTTCTGGGTACTCCTTCACTGCTACCATTCAACAAATCTTCGAAGTGCTCCTTCCACCTAGCTGCCCCATTATCTATCAGTAAACTTCCTTCGAGGTCATTGCACATAGCGGGCACTGGCGTAGTCTTGTGCCGCGCACCATGGACAGGTGGATAAAACCTCCGCATATCGTTCCTGTTCATGCTTTCCTGCGCTTCAGTAATCACGCTCTCTTCGTGCTGTCGTTGGGTGTGTGTTCTTAGTGTTTAGTGTTCTATAAGCACTTCCACAGTTATTAGCTGAGAGCTTCCGCTGCCAATAACCATGGTGTATGTGTATATCGTAAGGCAGACACGAAAATAAACTATAACCTGGGAAGTGAAGGAAATTCCCTAACGAAATGTTCCTGGACCGACCGGGAATTGATCCTGTCGCCCTCAGCATATTTTTTTCCTTCTTTTAAACATAGACCGTTCTCTCTTGTAAATTTATAAATTTTATGAAATTGCCAAAATAGGGTATGTGTACCATCATTAATCTCACGCTCCCATATTCATCCTATTCGAAAACAAGCGATTACGGCACCGATTGATTCCGTTCTTTTTGTTTTCATGGGTGCTCACTTCTAACAAAAAATACAAAAATAAGAAACAAAACAAACAGCGCTTCAATCCTTTGTTTTTCGTAGAATGAAAATGGGAGCCACATGCATAAGAAGAGAACCAATACCCTAGTTGTTATTTAATGCTGATATTTAAATCACAAATGTTTCCTTTTTATAAGCTATTCTTTCTAGTTTCATTGTTAAAATAGTTTTGGCAATAATGGCTGAAAAATGATAAAACAACAGATTCTTGTTGAATTGCAATTCATCCTTATGACAATTCGGCCTGATGACCATTCGGCCTAATGACTTTCAACCTAATGACCTTCGGCCTAATGACCATGCATCGGGTGTTACATACTCCAAAAATGTCCATTTTTAAAAACCGGGAAAAGTTGAAAAATCGTACTGGGAAAACCGGGAAAAAGACGGGAATTCCAGAACTAAAATTTAGTGGCCACCCTGCATATTGTTAGTTTTCATAAAATTCCTGTGAATTTGTAATTTGTTATTTATAATTTTGTTGAAAACAATAATCTGCTAGTATACACTTTGTAAGAGGTCAGCATTATTTATTGAAAAATAATTTCCCATAGACTGGTTAAAAACTAATGCAAGATAACAAGTGATTATAATAATAATAAAAAAAAATATTGAAATATTCTTCGTAAGATATTTCAGTAATCAAATGTCGAATCGAAATAAAATTTCAGGGCCTTATACAAGGATATTGTAGCTTTCATTTGGTGCTTAGAGAACCCAATTCGGTTGACAGACGGCTGAGATATTTATTATAGTACCCTTGGTCAAAGATCTCTCAAAAAGTTAACCTGTATTACTCCCAAGTACTCTTTGAAAGATATCTCGGTAACCAAATGTCCAATCCTAATGGGTGTAAGAAGGGTAAAAATACTTTGAATATAGCGTAAATGGACAATAGGGCTATAAGTTTATTATAGTCTTGTGAATAATATTTGTCAAGAGTTTAATGTCGTAACTTATTTTTAGCATATCTTTTATGAATGTAATTTTGATCCATGTGAAAATACCAGCCCCTAAGCTGTGAAATTTGCAAGTGTTGAAGTACGTTGGTTTGTGCAGAAGAAAATGGCATGAATTTCACAATCTGATCTTAATTTCATCAAAAAATAAAAATAAAATAAAAACTGCATGTTTCATATTTTTTCTACAAAATACAATAAATAAGGGATAATTTGCTTCTTACATTTTTTTTTTCCTAGGTCAAACCGTTTTTGATCTGTAGCAGGTTATGAGTGTACCGATTCTAAAGTACGCAGGCTTCATATGCAATATGAATTCCCAAGAGGGGTTTCAACATGCTGTGGTGCTAACATCGCCAAGTGCTTTATATTGGGATTCTGGAGAAGGCTTCGGATGGTGATGATTTCAAGGCAATGCGAAATTTTAATTCGACTCTCATAAAAAATTATAAACGTATGAAATACAACGGAAAAAATCGAAAAAAAATATCAATGATGTGAAAGAATTTCAATCTTGGACAATTAATGATGCCAGAATTAGATGATTTCTCGAGGAATTTGTCCAGGGAATTCTCCACGGATTTCTTCAGGATATTCTCCAGGATTTTTTCCAGGAATTTCTCCGGGAAAGCTCCATAGATTGAGTCAAAAATTTTAGACAGAAAATTTCTATAGGAGTTCTTGGTGTAATCTACAGAGATTCCTCCAAGGATTCGTGCATGTATTCCTCCAGGAATTCCCCCAAAAATTTTTCCAGTAATAATTCTTCCAGAAATTCCTTCAAGATGCCTCCAGGGTTTCTTCCAAGAATTTCTGCACGGATTCCTACAAAAAATCCTAAAGGGATTTCTCCCGGAACTTTTCTTGGAATTTCTCCAGGAACTTGTCGAGGAATTCCTCCAGGAAATCCTCCACGGATTCCTCCAGGAATTTTTCCAGGAATTTCTTCCGGAACTCCTCCAGGGATTCATAAATGAATGTCTTCAGAAATTCCTAAAAAAATCCGCCAAAAATTCCTCCAGGAATTCCTCCTGTAAATATTCTAGGAATTCCTCCAGAAATTCCTCCTGTAAATATTCTAGGAATTCCTCCAGAAATACTCACCAGAAATTCCTCCAGGGATTCCTCCTGAAATTTCTTCTAGAAAAAAAATCGTCTAGGAATGTCTGCCAGAATTCCCCCAATATTTCCTCCAGGAATTACTCCACGGACTCCTTCAGATAATCTTAAAGGAATTTCTAACAGATGTCTTCCAAGAATTCCTACTGGAATTCCTCCATGGATTCCTTCAGAAAATTATCCAGGAAATTCTCAAGGAATTTCCTCAAGAATTCTTCCAGGGATTCGTCCAAGTATTTCTTCAAGAAATCCTTCTAAAATTCCTCCACTAATTCTTCCGGAAATTTCTCAAGGAAGAATTCCAGAAATTCCTCCAGAAATTCATCCAGGAATTCCTCCAGAGATCCTCTAGGAATTTGTACCAGAACTCCTCCAGAGAATCCTAGAGGAATGTCTCCCGGAACTGTTCCAGGTATTCCTCGAAAAGTTCCTTCATACATTCCTGCAGAAATTTCTCCAGGAAGCCATATATATTTCTACAGAAATTCCTCAAATAATTCCTTCAGGAATTCATCCAGTAAATACTCCAACAATTCCTCCAGAGATACCTCCTAAAATTTCTTCTAGGATAAATCTTTTAGGAATCTCTGCACGCAGAAAAATGGCGCTTGTTTAAAACAATAAAACGCATAGTTGATTTTCAAACTGAGAATTTACTTATTCCAAAGTTATATTTAATTGTTTTCATTTAGAGTTTATCGATAAGAACAACCGATTACCATCATTTTATATAATGTCAAAAATTGCATGAATGTATGAGGAAAAAAATATGTGGAGGAAAAATCTGTATCAAGATCATGAAATCTGTATTTTTTCTGTATTCTGTATCCTGTCTGTATTAACCTCTAAATATCTGTATAATACAGATAAATCTGTATATCTGGCATCTCTGATTCAGAGTGCAGCTAGAAACCTAGCAAAAAAAAAATTATTAAAATGTTTCATAATATAAAATTAGGTTGATAAATTTATTGGCATATTTATCTTTCTTGCAGTTACTACAAAATATTTGAAAAATGGAGCGGTTCCGTCGAAAAAGGTCAGCAAGCTGGTCAAGGTTCCAAGGCGGGTTTTGAAAAAGCTCAACTTACCCAGCCACTTGAAAGACCACAATTATAGCATATATGCCTGCAAAGCTCGTAGCAATCGCATATGTTATGTTAATGGATGCCGATCAAAAGCGGAAGGCAACGTAAAACTGCATAAGTTTCCAGCGCAAAATGATCCGAGATACAAGGAGTGGATAAGAGTGCTGAAGTGCTCGATAACACCTACTTTGAACTCCACAGTCTGCAGTTTGCACTTCAAAAAGAGCGATTACATTTTAGGTAAGAAACTAGTATATACATTGTGTTATCGATTCAAGTAGTTAATAGAGGTAGGAGGGCATAATGCAAATGTTCAACTCTATGAAAGTATACTTAACACGTAAAATGAGTTTAGATCTGATGGTTTTATATCAAACTAGCTGTGACGTACAGCTACATATGTACCCGCAGCTTCACTGCCCATATTCGCATAGTCGATGTAACCACCATTGGCAATGCCAACATACAAAAGCTAATATCTAACGCGTGTGCATATTTGTGAGCAGTTTTATAAAAAAGATCACAAGATCTAATCCTTAGTTAGATGTCAACGCGAAAAAAATCTTGAACTTTATCTTTATTCATTGGTAAAATTCCAAAAGTATGTTGAAAAGTACAGTAGCGCTTACATCGACTATGCGAATATGGGCAGTTCATCTGCGTCGTTTCACGTCGATCGGTTCGGTAAAAGTTGCTACCTTTACAGATTTTTTCCTGTAAAACAAACTCTTAACGGTTGAGATTTCGGTAAAACATTACCGAAGTCGGTGTTTTTTTTTCTAACTGTGTATATCTGTCTTGCCACTAGGGTCAGACAAAAAGAAATTCATTTATATTATATATATATATATAGATTTTAATTTGTACAAAAATTATAAATTAAATAATATAGTTTGAACATTTTACCCCTACTAACTTCATGTGCTATGTATTACAGTGAATGTTATAATAAGTAAATTGTGGTTCAAAATAGTATGAAAACAAATAGACTAAAATTAATTCTACAATATTATTTTTTTTTCTGACAGGTGGACCAAGGTTGAAAAAAAATGTCGTACCATCAATGAGAATTCCTGGAACTGCAATGGATTATTCTAGTACTACGGAGTCATCGAATGCATCTGAACCCTCTGGAGTAATCTCTGCGCATAGTGACACATCGGAGCTGGTAGAACATCAATCGGAAACTTGTTCACCATGTGATGTGCCTTCAAAAAATCAACCCATTATCGAAGCGAATGAGAGACGCATACCTGAGGAGCCCTCTTCTGCAATTGCTGAAGAAGAAAAACAGGTGGTCGACGCTGTTGCTCTAGATGTATCCGATTTATCTATCTCTGCGGCTGCTCCTCTCGCTCATAGTTCCGCTAAAAAAGCTCATGAAGGAAAGGATATTTGCCGTGCTTCTGCCAAGGCGAGCATAGTGCATAGTTTGCGAAACGACACTTCTGCAATGACCATTTCGAACGCTGGCAATTCAAGCAAAGGAGAACTCGATCAATCATCTATTTCTACTCAAGCTCCTCTCGTACATAGCTCTACAAAAATAGGACCTACGAAAAAAGATAATCGCCATGCTTCTGCTAAGACGAGCATTATGGATAGTTTGCGTAACAACACTTCTGCGATAACCAATTCGGATGCTGGAAATTCGAGCAAAATGAAGTCCGTCCATTTTATATTGCCAGATTTACTGAATTCGGACAAAGATTTAAACATTTGGACCGGTGTACCATCTTTGGATTTATTGCAGGAAATATGTTTGGCTTGTAGAAAGTTGGAGCAGACATTGTATCCCAGGCAGTTCAATATGCACACCACAGATCGAGTAATTTTAACGCTTGCCAAGTTTAAACAAAACTTATCATACGAAGCTTTAGGGATACTATTCCACATAAGTGGAGTAACCGTCTCGTGCTACATTTCCCATATGATCCAGATACTGCGCCGCGTGTTAACACCTTTTGTGTACTGGCCGTCGAAGGAAGAAATTTCGAGTAACATCCCCCAGTGCTTCAGACAACATTTTCCGAACGTGACGCTTGTGCTAGATTGCACGGAGATTCCTGTTGCGACTCCAAAATGTCTCAACTGCAGAATATCATGCTATTCAAATTACAAAGGACGCCGTACAGTTAAGTTTCTTATAGGTGTCACTCCCGCGGGACTTATTTCTTTCATAAGCAATGCTTATACAGGCAAGTCCTCCGATAAATATATATTCAACGAGGAGAAAATCATACAACGTTTGGAAGCACATCGCGATGAGGTTATGGTGGACAAAGGTGTTTCCATACAACATGAATGCCTGGAACACCATATTAAACTACACATTCCCCCCTTCATGAAGAATGAGCGCTTAAATGCAGCAGAAGCTAGCAGGAATGAGGCTATCGCCAAAGCTAGAATCCACGTAGAACGAGTGATTCAAAGGGTCAAATTATTCAATATTTTGACCGATTGCATAACCCCAACAACCCTTGGACATATCGATGATATTGCGATAATAATTTGTGCAATTGTTAATTTAAGTGCACCGATCTTGGCAGATGATAAATTTTAACGGAAGCGTTTTAAGTAGCATTTGAAGGAAACACTGTACTTATGTATATAGTAAAGGGAAACCAAATCACCAAAAATGTGTTTTACTGTTGAAAAGAAGTATCGATACCTATAAGGACCTCAGGGACATATACAGTCATGAATCGCATATCAGTCCCATGCTTGCTGGATGACCTATGCATATAGAACAGGTATGCAATTTACGGCAGTATAATCGAAGCCGAGCTCAAAGCGGTTAACGCGCAACGGACCATAGAGTCGACTCGAGTATCGATGGAAGAGGTGTCGTAGAATGAGCACAACTGTTCCGTTAAATTATAACTAGTGTTCTTGTGCCGACTTTTCGAACCCTCTAAGCAGAATAACCTGTAATCAGTTTCGTACCTTTTAATTCCGCCATAATTGCTTATGCTTTGACAGATACGCGTATTTCGACTACCATTTGTAATCTTCCTCAGTGTCAGTTATCCAAGTGGATAACTGACACTGAGGAAGATTACGAGTGGTAGTCGAAATACGCGTATCTGTCAAAGGATAAGCAATTAGGGCGGAATTAAAAAGCACGAAACTGATTACACTCATTCGAATATAAGTAGTGTGTTTGTTTCCTATGACAGACGTATGGCGGTCTCAAAGACGCAGCAGATATAAAGATAGAAAATCGTAAAAAAAGACATGTAGTATCGATAAAAAAAACTGGATTTATTCACGGTTATTATTACAATATTATCGGCCGCTTTTGACAAACATTATTTGATTAATGTAGGAAGCATTCTATCTAGGTATAGTCTCTTTAGGTTGCTGACGATTTTGCCTACATATTCTGGGTTGTAGGGTACTTCGACTACTATGAAATCGTTATCTTTTTGAGAATAAATGACAAAATCGCATACAGTACAATTCATAATCCATAAATTAATCTGTACCTGACAATAATACTCGTGATGGCAATTCAATTCATAAGACTGAGCGGTATCGTTTGTTTTCAAATAGCGCTTTACGTTTTGCGCTTGTAATATGTCCGCCAACGCTGCGTCGACACCCACTGGACATTTAATTTCCAGCAGTGTTCCAGTCAATGGATCTACGCCATCTGGGGAACCGGCTATCCATGATTCAGTGGGATGAACTACCAATCCACATTTTTTCATTAATGGGTTACGCATTTCCTTGTAGCACTCAAACGCTAAGTTTTCAGCGTCTTTCCCATACTTCACCGCCCTTACCTTTAACGGCTTCGTATTCCAATAACTGTTTATCTTTTTCGCCCAGTCTGGCTTCTTGTTGTTTAAATATGTAAAGAGTTTATAGCACGAACTTGCTGTTATGCGAGTAGATCTTTGATACATCCATTCATTCGAATTTTGTTCTTTGGTCGCCAAAGCTATTTCTGCAGATCGATTTATGTCGGTTGCAATATGACGGTTATAGTAATCCCGCTCTTTGTCACTTTGAAAAGTATAACAAATCATTTCGATTTGGTTTTGGCCACGAGTCAAGCACTCAATAATGTCATTTTTGGTGCAGAACACATCTGCCTTGCTAGTCGAGTTGCAGGCGGACTGTTCAGCTCGGTTGGGATGTATTCTAATTTCGTTTAGGTGCCGTCCGTTGATGTGCTTGAAGACAGCAGAGGTTTTTGCAACTGAAAAAAAATAATTTTCATTTGCATATCAGAGCTTATTCATAAACCACGTAGACCAGAATTTAGCAATCTCAAACCCCCTCCCCCTCGTAAACTTTTATACATACAAAAATTTGATAATATGTGTGGAGCGTAGACTTTAGCCAGACCCCCCTCCCCCCAAAAAGTCTACGTGGTTCATGAATGGCGCCTTATCGAAAATGTGAAAGCAGTTTTCTCTTTCAAATCTGTCAACTTATCAGTGAAAATTTATTCACTGGCGGATGCATAATGGAGTACCTTGAATACATTTTGAATGCAAGTATTTCATGTTTGTACGAGAGAACTGCTTTCAAGTTTTCAATGACAGTTGAACTCTTCAACCGTAACATATATTAGCATTATTTTACAGCAAATTAATTAGTGCATACTGTAGCTCTAAATTAGCTTTATGATTCGCAATATTTAGTTCACCACTTAACTGCAATCGCGCACTTTTATTTACACTTTCGCACTCTTGAAAACTCGTGCGATACCTAGTCCAGTGGTTAACTAAATGCGCTATATACAAATACACTACCCGTCATAAGTACGGACTCACAAAAAGTATTGCAACAATATTGCATCACCCTGACTCACCTCGATATCTCCAAAACCTGAGGACTTACAAAGATGCTGTCTTCAGGAAAGTTATTCAGAAGACCAAAAGCAACAACTTTTCTGAAGGCGGCATTTTTGTAGGTGTTAAGGTTTTAGAGATACCGAGGTGAGTCAGGGTGATGCAATATTGTTGCAATACTTTTTGTGAGTCCGTACTTATGACGGGTAGTGTATACAATCAATTAAAATTTGCTCCGCATCTACATCTTTGCATGTGCTAAAAGTCCGCAAGTGAGCCAGAAAAGAAAGCCTATAACTGTAGAATTGCTAATAATACACGGTTATGTCCACCAGATCCAACGTTGCAATCGAAAAAAAAAAATACCTGCAAGAATCCGGTCGAATGATTCGGAGATTATCCTTTCTTCCTCCAAACCGCCCTCTACATCTACATTGATTTTTTTTGGGGTCAGTACACAGCACATGTCTTTGACGCGCTTCGCTCCCCAGGCTGCAGTTTTGTGGGCTTTTGACATACCCCATGCTTGGGAAACATCAGTACACGATAGGAACTCGACCCGTTTGTGCCTGAAAGATCAAATTTTGTGGTTTAGGTATTGAACGAGCATACATATACTATTATAGTCCTAGAACAAAGTAGCACGTACTTCGAGGCCAATATCTCAATTTTAATATTTTTTATACTAGAACATCTAATAGGTACAGCTGAATAAACTGTAGTGTTAGGAATTGGAATTCAACTATTGGCTTGACTACTGGTCTACTCTTGGGTCTACTGCAAATCCGGTGGATTGGTTAGAAGACAATACTAATAAAGTAAGTGCACCTTGCCCCAATTATGTTCAAACTAGAACTGAATGTTCAACATATTGATAATGGTAATATTTCGGAGAATATGTATGTTAATTCAGGTTCAAATCTGAACATAGTATGTTTAAAATTTTAGAACTTCTTGTATACTTACTTTTCAATGTAAAGCAGACAGGCAATAATGTGTTTACATTTTGCTGTACCTGCTTTGCACGTGCAATTTAGTATCCATTCGGATACAGATCCAGGTCCAGGTCCCAGGTCTAGGTTCACTTGATGGGGCGAATGGCCCGGATGGGAGCTTTGGGTAACATACGCTGTGATATGCACACTGCTTGTATTTGTAGTGCGGTAGCCCAAACAAATTATATGATTTGCGTCAAATACCGCAAACCCTTCCTTTATGGGGCGTACCGAGTCTCCAACATAGTCCAGGATATCGACGATTGTAATCTCGACATCACGATCTTCGGGAACTAGAAAAAAAATACAACTCGGTTACATTCGCTAACCTCAAATTGCATGAAACATTCCTGGATCTCATTTCTTTAGTAGTCAACACACTAATTTCAACTTAGTTTACGACTAATCACTAAAAAACAATAGTTTCTACCTTTCGCACTTGGATTCATTGCTGCTTATTTCGGTTTTATAACTAAAAACACTTATTTTTGAACTAAAATTCCCACTTGCGAACCGTCACCGGAAAAAAACCAAAACATTCATCTAGACGATAGTTTCCACACTGCCATGGAGATGTCGCCACCATACATTTTAGTTTTGCCCTTGAGAGCCAATCGGACTGGAAAAGGAACAGCAGCCAAACATCAGCATCATCGTGCTCATCATTCTACCGTGGACAGGGTAGAAAAGTTGAAGCAGCACAAGGCACCAGTTCGATATAGTTAAATTAGAATAGAATACATGTAGGCGTTGTACAAAAAGTGCAGCGTCCAATTGGAATCGCTCACGTAGTGCCCGAGTGGACAAAAGAGCTGTAAATTAGGTTAAGTGAATAAGAATAAAAAAAAAAAAAAATCGAGGAAGAAATGCTGAAAGAAGAAAAGAAACGCACGGAGCTACTGCAACAACATGTGCAAGATTCACGCGAAATGAAAAACGCTTCTATCACGTACCGTAATCCGGGGTAACATTGATCAGAATTTTCGATCTTTCTTGAATAATTCTCTTGTAAAAGCAAATGTTACATGTTTTATACTTTTAAAACAAGTAGTGGCCCTCTGATTATGTGTTAAGCTACTCGAAAAAGTATTGTAAAACTTTTAAAGATGTTTAAACGGGTTTTTAATCGTAGTTTTTCATTTTATTGATTTGGGGTAACATTGATCACCTAAGTTAACAATGTGCGTTTGTGTTGAAAATACCCTTACTTAAGGAATTCGGGGTCGCTGATTTCGAATATGTTATTCAAATTCTTACAAGTTATGTACTTTTTGAGTTATTTTAGGATTAAAATCCTCCAAACCGCGAATAACGCCTAAAGGTAGGCAATGGTTGAAGGAATTGATAGCCTACTTTCAATAAATCGTATATTTTTTTGAAAAAGAACATTTTCATAAAAGTTTCGTTCATTAAATCCAACTCTAGGATATCATATTGAAGTAATACAGTGATTTCGAACCTCATATTGTATCTAGTATTCATGCCATGCATGAATGTTTGACAATGTATCTCATTGCGTTACGAAACACAGTTATGCAGTGCTTCCCAAACTGTGCGCCACGGCGCCCTGGTGCGCCGCGAACCTTTCCCAGGTGCGCCGCAGGATTTCGGCTTTTGTGACGAAAAAAAAACCTTTATTTGTATTGCGGATCGCCTTTAATTTTTTTTTATCTTATTAGTAAAACTAGTGTCGCTCACATTTTTTTTAAATCTTTCCTGACTCTTCGATTGTTCCATAGGATTTCTGGTATCCTTTTTTTTAACATACCAATTAAAACCACATTTAAAAATTTCAAGTTTTTGAAATTGTTTTTGGAATTCTTAAGCTTCAGCTTAGCTTTTGATTTAACTATAACTTGTCCAAAGTTTTTAATTTCATGAACATTATTTACGTTCTTTTCAGAATAATTACAAGGTCTTTGGAACAGCTTAGCGGCATGCAGGTTTGCCGATCTGGTAGTGTTGAAGAGCTATCTTTGACTTTTTTGAACCGGACTGTTTCATCAGTACTGCCGCAACCTCGCTGAACTCGAATATGCTTATGCTCGGTTTCATCAATGGGGTTATATATGGCCAACCCAGGCCCAAAGGGTTAAGTTGAAATTTATGAAAATAAATTCAATCAAAGCCCACCTGGCAGGTCTTTACAATCTCTTCATGTGTCCCAGTTTGCGAAATTTTCCAAGATAAATAAAAGTGTTGCTTTGCAATTTCCGCAAAAAGTTAAAGCTTTGGCCAAGTTCTGTGTAGTCATTTTCATTCAATAAGAATTCTTTAATTGTTGCAAACGCTTTAGAATTTTTGGCTGAATTGTTGAAATTCAGCAGCTTGTTTTACCTTTACATCTGAGTTTCTTCTTATTTTTAAAACTTGAATGATGAAATTATCATGATTTTTGAAATCATACAAATATTTAAGCTATCTTTGAGAAATAAATTTAAAAAATAGTTTTCCAAATATTGATTTCTGAAAACATGAAAACACTTCTCTAGTTTCACGATTTTGTCCTGCAGACTGTAAAGTGAAAGTTGCCCGAAATAAAAATAAAACTTTGTTAAAAACTTTGGTGCGCCGCGACATTTTTGGAAATGTCAAAGGGCGCCACGATAGCAAAAAGTTTGGGAACCTCTGCAGTTATGGATAAATCGATTTACACTCATTGCACAATTATGGGTCACACACATTTTTGTTTTTTTGTGTTTATTTATGTGTATTTTAACTAGTTGCTAATTCTACACTCGGGTCACACACAATTATTAGTCACTTTCCACTTTAATAGATAAATACTAATTAATTGCAAGCTTTGGTTAGCCATTTTCATTTTTCGTTCATGAGTTAATTTGTTTTGTGTCACTATAGGGGGATTAGGGGCATAACGGACACCCTAAGCAAATGAGTATGTTAGGCCTGTATAACAGACAAAAACTTAACATATTATCAGTTGGCTTACAACTTTAACTTGTTTCCTACGTATTTCAATCATTTACTGCTGGAAGAATGTCATTATTGTGAAGAAATAATGAATTGAAAACCGTGTGTTTTTTGGGGCTGGCAGGAAAGGTACGGGGCGAAATGGACACCCATCGGGGCATAATGAACACCCCTGCATATTTTATGCCGTATCTTTAAGAATATCGACCAGTTAAGTTTTTTGCCAACGGAGATCAATACCACAGATATAATACTCCATCTTAGACGAGTTTACATAACATCAAAGTTAATTAAATAAATTTTAGGCTAAAATAATCGGATTGAATTTTTTCAAACTCTTTAAAACGCCTAACAGTATGCAACGCTCGTACATTCATTTATAATTGCCAGTGTTCATTTCGCCCCGAATAGACTACAACATTGAAATTGCTATTTTTAGTGTGTTCTGATCAAAAATATAATACTTCATCCATTGCTAAATCTACGTATACATGTAGATAAGCTAACAATTCACTTGTTTGTATGGTGGACACACTCAATCACTCGTAATACCTTATTTGCTGCTGCTTCGAAATTATAAGAAATCCACCATATGAAAATCATACTTCAATTCCAATGATATTTTGGTTATTTTGAAGGAATATAAATGGTACTTTTGAAAAATAGAACAACGACTCGTTCGTTTACACTTATGCATTGAAAGTTTTACATAAAAGTGTCAACGGTTTCGGCAAAAACAGGGGTGTCCATTTCGCCCCGGGTGTCCATTATGCCCCTAATACCCCTACGTATCGCACACGGACTTATACGTCAAAACAGACATATTTTCAATATTTTTTGTTCGGCGTAAAACCATCTGTCAAAGTAATGCTTCGATTGTGAACATCAGAAAGAGCGTGCGCTGCTTTCGTAAGCTCTGTAAAGGCGAGCTTTAGTGATTTTCAAGTTTAAAATGGTATCGTCACCAGAACAAAGGTTAAATTTACGTTCTAAATGTAGAAATTCATGTGACTGCAACTAATCAAAACTTATTTCAGACAAAATTTAAGTGACTCATTATTGTGATAAGGAACACCGAAAATCACACAATTATGGGTCACTTTTTGTGCAGCATAATATTGACAGTTCTGCGTACATGGACATTGCATACTTTTAGGCGTTTATCAGTGGTCGTGTTGGAGATTTTATCCCAATTTTGAAAAATTGATTCCAAATCGTGAAAACACGCTTCGTTAAGAGGTTTAAGACCAGTTTTAGATTCTACTATAGTTGATCTATCTAGAGTAAGTAACCATTCATTGAAAAAATAGACAAAACATTATTGTTGAGCCGATTCCCCTTGAGTGACCCATAACAGGCAACAAATTGACCAATAATTGTTACACAGCCAAATTTGACCCATAATTGTGGTTTTCATTATTCACCAATATTTCAGTAATTTTCACCGCCTAAAGTGAATTTTACAAGCAGATTTTTATATAAAACAATAAAAAGGAGTTTCAATGAAGAGAATATAAAATAAAAATAATGAAAGTGTTATTTTTGTATGAAAAACGATTCATATTATGAAATGATTGGTCCTTGAGTGACCCATAATTGTGCAATGAGTGTATTTCAGTGTTTTGAAACTCAATTTTCAAGAATAATGTGTCATTTAATAGCTAAATTATAGCAGATTACGATATACCATTTAATAGCAGAAAGTGATTCAATGTAAAATGCTTGTTTGAACATTTGATGAGGTCAGTCAAGCCGATCAATGTTACCCCGCTGATCAATGATACCCCGTTTTACGGTACTTTAGTCGTCGCATATAACTTTTTTGCTTGCTTGTTTTTTGTTATTGAATTATAATTATTTTATTGGCATTGAGGTTCATCTTTACACAATATCATTTTAAAGGTGTAAGCATTTTAATTTTAAGATGTTCCAAGACGGTTGTAATCCATAAGACATTTGTTTAAAGCGAATACTTCAACTTAAATGATTCATTTAACGTCAATTGATGGGCTGTTTGCGGCTTCCAGACGTTGCTGTTAACGAGTTTCTTTCGCTAAATGAAACGTCATCATGCTGCGGTTATCGAACGTGTACTGGGCATTTTTTTTATTATCGAACATTTTAGGCCAAAGTGTCTGCGTTTTTTTTTAAATTTCACCAGAGGTAGAGGTGATGGATATATGATCATACAGGGTGTTTGTTTCCGGAGTGCAGATATTTTTAGGGTAAATAGGTCTCCATGAGTTATGAAAAAGTGCCCAAGGAACATGGGGTCGGAATGAGGTCGGGGTGAGTTAATCACATTTTAAGTTTTTTAATTTAGCTCATCTTTGAAACCCTCTATCTACTAAACCATCAGTCGTACCATCAATGTCAACGCTCGAATTGAAAGCTAATGACTTCTACTATCTTAGCCTCTTGGACGTGAACTTTGTAAAATTAGTCTAAAAGGCTTAAATTTTCAAAACATTGCAAAACATGTCGAAAAAAACAGCTCTTTTTCAGACATTTTTGATGATTTTAATATGAAAACAAAACTTCTGTTAAAAAAGTTCTTCTACAAAACACGCACGAACTTGTTCTCTAAAAATGTTTCTTTGACAGCAAAACTCTATCTTTTGTAGATTAGCTAGAAAATGATTTTGAAAATATCGCTCCAAATTGCATCAACACCATGCCAAAATAATGGTCATCACCCCATCCGTTCGTGCGTTCGTGTGATGTTGCTCTACGGTATGAGGACGACGGCAGCTGCTGGTGCTGCCATCGCGAACAGAGAACGAGTTCGCTCTTTGTCGCGTTGTATCCCCGCCTGTGGAAGATTTCGAGGCGGAGTGTGGCTTCTGTGCCATATTCAGTTTGACGGGCACTATACACTTGTTTTGGACGGAGCGAAAGCGCTGACAAAAGTGTATTTACAAGAGCATCCCTTTAAATCCTTCGCACTCGTAGCTCTGCTGCGGTGCTGTTCAGATGGGGAGGTCTATGCGTGCGGGAATTTAGAGCATGCACTAGAGAATGCACTTATTAAATGCATTTTCAAATGTACTAAAAGTATTATGTGTAGCGTTATTCTTCTTCGTATTACTGGTATAACATCCCCAATGGAGCAGAGCCTGTTTCTCAGCTCAGCTGATAAACATGCAGCAAAAACTTGCGGGATCTCAAGGTTAATAATGCTCATAAGAAATCTGGGATACAAATTAATCATTTTAGAAGAAGTTGTTGGTATTTAGTTGGGGATTTTTAGGAGATATTGAGGATGTTAAAGGAAACTTAGAAATCATGAGGGTCGTCATGGGAAATGACGCCTTTGTGAAGTCTAAGCATTAAGTTGGACATTTTAGGAGAAGTTGGGGATTTTTAAGGGAAGATTGGGGATTTTTAGAGAACGATGAGGATTTTTAGTAGATTTTGAGGATGTTAAAGGAAACTTAGGAATCATGAGGGTCTTCATGGGAAATGAAGCCTTTGTGAGGTCTAAGCATTAAGTTGGACATTTTAGGAGAAGTTGGGGATTTTTAATGGAACATTGGGGATTTTTAGAGAACGATGAGGATTTTTAGTAGATTTTGAGGATGTTAAAGGAAACTTAGGAATCATGAGGGTCTTCATGGGAAATGAAGCCTTTGTGAAGTCTAAGCATTAAGTTGGACATTTTAGGAGAAGTCGGGGATATTTAGGGAACATTGGAGATTTTTAGGAGATATTGAGGATGTTAAAGGAGACTTAGAAATCATGAGGGTCTTCATGGGAAATGACGCCTTTGTGAAGTCTAAGCATTAAGTTGGACATTTTAGGAGAAGTTGGGGATTTTTAAGGGAAGATTGGGGATTTTTAGAGAACGATGAGGATTTTTAGTAGATTTTGAGGATGTTAAAGGAAACTTAGGAATCATGAGGGTCTTCATGGGAAATGAAGCCTTTGTGAGGTCTAAGCATTGAATTTTTAAGGAACGTTGCGGATTTTTAGAAAACAATAAGGATTTTCAGTAGATATTGAGGATGTTAAAGGAAACATGGGAATCATGAGGGTCTTCATGGGAAATGATGCCTTTGTGAAGTCTAAGCATTGAATTTTTAAGGAACGTTGCGGATTTTTAGAGAACAATAAGGATTTTCAGTAGATATTGAGGATGTTAAAGGAAACATGGGAATCATGAGGATCTTCATGGGAAATGAAGCCTTTGTGAAGTCTAAGCATTAAGTTGGACATTTTAGGAGAAGTCGGGGATATTTAGGGAACATTGGAGATTTTTAGGAGATATTGAGGATGTTAAAGGAGACTTAGAAATCATGAGGGTCGTCATGGGAAATGACGCCTTTGTGAAGTCTAAGCATTAAGTTGGACATTTTAGGAGAAGTTGGGGATTTTTAAGGGAAGATTGGGGATTTTTAGAGAACGATGAGGATTTTTAGTAGATTTTGAGGATGTTAAAGGAAACTTAGGAATCATGAGGGTCTTCATGGGAAATGAAGCCTTTGTGAGGTCTAAGCATTAAGTTGGACATTTTAGGAGAAGTTGGGGATTTTTAATGGAACATTGGGGATTTTTAGAGAACGATGAGGATTTTTAGTAGATTTTGAGGATGTTAAAGGAAACTTAGGAATCATGAGGGTCTTCATGGGAAATGAAGCCTTTGTGAAGTCTAAGCATTAAGTTGGACATTTTAGGAGAAGTCGGGGATATTTAGGGAACATTGGAGATTTTTAGTAGATATTGAGGATGTTAAAGGAAACTTAGGAATCATGAGGGTCGTCAAGGAAAATAATGTTTTTGTGAAATCTAAGCATTGAGTTATACATATTAGCAGAAGTCGGGGATTTTTAGGGAACGTTGGGGATTTATAGGAGATATTGAGGGTGTTAAAGAAAACCTAGGAATCATGAGGGTCTTCATGAGAAATGATGCTTTAGTGAAGACTAAGCATTGAGTTGGACATTTTAGGAGAAGTTGGGGATTTTCAGGGAACGTTGGTAATTTTAGGAGATATTGAGGATGTTGAAGGAAACATGGGAATCATGAGGGTCTTCATGCGAAATGACGCCTTTATGAAGTCTAAGCATTAAGTTGGACATTTTAGGAGAAGTTGGGGATTTTTAAGGGAACATTGGGGATTTTTAGGGGATATCGAGGATGTTGAAGGAAACTTTGGAATCATGAGAGTCTTCATGGGAAATGACGCCTTTATGAAGTCTAAGCATTAAGTTGGACATTTTAGAAGTCGGGGATTTTTAGGGAACGTTGCGGATTTTTAGAGAACGATGAGGATTTTTAGTAGATATTGAGGATGTTAAAGGAAACTTAGGAATCATGAGGGTCTTCATGGGAAATGATGCTTTTGTGAAGTCTAAGCATTAAGTTGGACATTTTAGGAGAAGTCGGGGATTTTTAAGGGAACATTGGGGATTTTTAGGAGATATCGAGGATGTTAAAGGAAACATGGGAATCATGAGGGTCTTCATGCGAAATGACGCCTTTATGAAGTCTAAGCATTAAGTTGGACATTTTAGAAGTCGGGGATTTTTAGGGAACGTTGCGGATTTTTAGAGAACGATGAGGATTTTTAGTAGATATTGAGGATGTTAAAGGAAACTTAGAAATCATGAGGGTCTTCATGGGAAATGACGCCTTTATGAAGACTAAGCATTAAGTTGGACATGTTAGGAGAAGTTGGGGATTTTTAGAGAACGTTGGGGATTTTTAGAGGACGATGAGGATTTTAATTAGATATTGAGGATGTTAAAGGAAACTTAGGAATCATGAGGGTCGTCAAGGAAAATAATGTTTTTGTGAAATCTAAGCATTGAGTTATACATATTAGCAGAAGTCGGGGATTTTTAGGGAACGTTGGGGATTTATAGGAGATATTGAGGGTGTTAAAGAAAACCTAGGAATCATGAGGGTCTTCATGAGAAATGATGCTTTAGTGAAGACTAAGCATTGAGTTGGACATTTTAGGAGAAGTTGGGGATTTTCAGGGAACGTTGGTGATTTTAGGAGATATTGAGGATGTTGAAGGAAACATAGGAATCATAAGAGTCTTCGGGAAATGATGCTTTTGTGAAATCTAAGCATTGAGTTGAACATTTTAGGAGAAGTTGGGGATTTTTAGGGAACGTAATGGATTTTTTTTTGGAAAGGTTTGGGATGTTTAGGAAACGTTGGGGATTCATAGGAGATATTGATTATGTTAAAGGAAACTTAGGAATCACGAGGGTCGTCATGAGAAATGATGTCTTTGTGAAATCTAAGCATTACGTAGGACATTTTAGGAGAAGTTGTGGATTTTTAGGAAACGTTGGGAATTTTTAGAGAACGTTGGGGATAATTAGGAGATATTGAGGATGTCAAAGGGAACTTAGGAATCATGAGGGTCTTTGTGAAATCTATGCATTAAGTTGAACATTTTAGGAGAAGTTAAGGATTTTTAGAGAACGTTCTCTGAAAATTCCCAACGTTCCCTAAAAATCATCCCCCAACTTCTTCTAAAATGTCCAACTAAATGTTTTGATTTCCCAAGAGCATCATTTCCCATGACGACCTTCATGATTTCTAAGTTTCCTTTAACATCCTTAATGTCTCCTTAAAATCCTCAACGTTCTCTAAAAACTCCCAACGTTCCCTAAAAATCTCCAACTTCTCCTAAAATGTCCAACTTAAAGCTTAGATTTCACAAAGACATAATTTTCCATGAAGAGTCTCATGATTCCTATGTTTCCTTTAACATCCTAAATATCTCCTAAAATCCCCAACGTTCCATGAAAATCCCCATCTTCTCCTAAAATGTCCAACTCAACTTAGATTTCCTAAAAGCATAATTTCCCGAGGACTCTCATGATTCCTATGTTTCCTTTAACATCCTCAATATCTCCTTAAAATCCCCAACGTTCCATAAAAATCCCCAACTTCTCCTAAAATGTACAACTCAATGCTTAGATTTCCCAAAATCATTATTTTCCGAGGGCTCTCATGATTCACGCTATGTCCAAAGGGAAGTATTATGAAAAAAGAATGTACCTCAAAATTTATTCGCTAGAACCATATATTTTTACCTCTAGATTCCGAAAATGTGTGGTTTAAAATAACCCAACTTGGGTTTTTTTCCCATACATTTTTATATGGGACGAAATTTACCTTAAAATGACTTTTTTCGATATTTGTATGGGAAAATAGGAAAAAAAAATAAAAAATATCAAAAAACCCAAGATGAAATATTTTAAACCGCACAGATTCTGAAACAAGAGGTCCAATACTACGATTCTAGGGAATAACATTTGAGATACATTCGATTTTCATAATACTTCCCTTTGGACATAGCGTGTGATTCCTATGTTTCCTTTAACATCCTCAATATCTCCTAAAAATCTCCAACGTTCCCTAAAAATCCCCAACTTCTCCTAAAATGTTCAACTCAATGCTTAGATTTCCCAAAAGCATCATTTCCCGAAGACTCTTATGATTCCTAGGTTTTCTTTAACACCCTCAATATCTCCTAAAAATCCCCAACGTTCCCTAAAAATCCCCGACTTCTGCTAATATGTCCAACTCAATGCTTAGATTTCACAAAAACATTATTTTCCTTGACGACCCTCATGATTCCTAAGTTTCCTTTGACATCCTCAATATCTAATTAAAATCCTCATCGTCCTCTAAAAATCCCCAACGTTCTCTAAAAATCCCCAACTTCTCCTAACATGTCCAACTTAATGCTTAGTCTTCATAAAGGCGTCATTTCCCATGAAGACCCTCATGATTTCTAAGTTTCCTTTAACATCCTCAATATCTACTAAAAATCCTCATCGTTCTCTAAAAATCCGCAACGTTCCCTAAAAATCCCCGACTTCTAAAATGTCCAACTTAATGCTTAGACTTCATAAAGGCGTCATTTCGCATGAAGACCCTCATGATTCCAAAGTTTCTTTCAACATCCTCGATATCTCCTAAAAATCCCCAATGTTCCCTAAATATCCCCGACTTCTCCTAAAATGTCCAACTTAATGCTAAGACTTCACAAAGGCGTCATTTCCCATGAAGACTCTCATGATTCCCATGTTTCCTTTCACATCCTCAATATCAACTAAAAATCCTTATCGTTTTCTAAAAATCCGCAACGTTCCCTAAAAATTCAATGCTTAGACTTCACAAAGGCGTCATTTCCCATGAAGACCCTCATGCTTCCTAAGTTTCCTTTAACATCCTCAAAATCTACTAAAATCCTCATCGTTCTCTAAAAATCCGCAAAGTTCCCTAAAAATCCCCGACTCCTCCTAACATGTCCAACATAATGCTTAGACTTCACAAAAGCATCATTTCCCATGATTTCTAAGTTTCCTTTAACATCCTCAATATCTCCTAAAAATCCCCAATGTTCCCTAAAAATCCCCGACTTCTCCTAACATGTCCAACTTAATGCTTAGACTTCATAAAGGCGTCATTTCTCATGACGACCCTCATGATTCCTAAGTTTCCTTTAACATCCTCAATATCTCCTAAAAATCTCCAACGTTCCATAAAAATCCCCGACTTCTCCTAAAATGTAAAACTTAATGCTTAGATTTCACAAAGGCGCCATTTCCCATGTTTACTTTAACATCCTCAATATCTACTGAAAATCCTTATCGTTTTCTAAAAATCCTCAACGTTCCTTAAAAATTCAATGCTTAGACCTCACAAAGGCGTCATTTCCCATGAAGACCCTCATGATTCCTATGTTTCCTTTAACATCCTCAAAATCTCCTAAAAATCCCCAACGTTCCCTAAAAATCCCCAACGTCTTCTAAAATGTCCAATTTAATGCTTAGATTTCCCAAAAGCATCATTTCCCATGACGACCCTCATGATTCCTAAGTTTCCTTTAACATCCTCAATATCTCCTAAAAATCCCCAACGTTCCATAAAAATCCCCGACTTCTCCTAAAATGTAAAACTTAATGCTTAGATTTCACAAAGGCGCCATTTCCCATGAAGACCCTCATGATTCCTATGTTTCCTTTAACATCCTCAAAATCTACTAAAAATCCTCATCGTTTTCTAAAAATCCGCAACGTTCCCTAAAAATTCAATGCTTTGACTTCACAAAGGCGTCATTTCCCATGAATACCCTCATGATTCCTAAGTTTTCTTTAACATCCTCAAAATCTACTAAAATCCTCATCGTTCTCTAAAAATCCGCAACGTTCCCTAAACATCCCCGACTTCTAAAATGTCCAACTTAATGCTTAGACTTCATAAAGGCGTCATTTCGCATAAAGACCCTCATGATTCCCATGTTTCCTTTAACATCCTCAATATCTCCTAAAAATCTCCAATGTTCCCTAAATATCCCCGACTTCTCCTAAAATGTCCAACTTAATGCTTAGACTTCACAAAGGCTTCATTTCCCATGAAGACCCTCATGATTCCTAAGTTTCCTTTAACATCCTCAAAATCTACTAAAAATCCTCATCGTTCTCTAAAAATCCCCAATGTTCCATTAAAAATCCCCAACTTCTCCTAAAATGTCCAACTTAATGCTTAGACCTCACAAAGGCTTCATTTCCCATGAAGACCCTCATGATTCCTAAGTTTCCTTTAACATCCTCAAAATCTACTAAAAATCCTCATCGTTCTCTAAAAATCCCCAATCTTCCCTTAAAAATCCCCAACTTCTCCTAAAATGTCCAACTTAATGCTTAGACTTCACAAAGGCGTCATTTCCCATGACGACCCTCATGATTTCTAAGTCTCCTTTAACATCCTCAATATCTCCTAAAAATCTCCAATGTTCCCTAAATATCCCCGACTTCTCCTAAAATGTCCAACTTAATGCTTAGACTTCACAAAGGCTTCATTTCCCATGAAGACTCTCATGATTCCTAAGTTTCCTTTAACATCCTCAAAATCTACTAAAAATCCTCATCGTTCTCTAAAAATCCCCAATGTTCCCTTAAAAAGCCCCAATTCTCCTAAAATGTCCAACTTAATGCTTAGACTTCACAAAGGCGTCATTTCCCATGACGACCCTCATGATTTCTAAGTCTCCTTTAACATCCTCAATATCTCCTAAAAATCTCCAATGTTCCCTAAATATCCCCGACTTCTCCTAAAATGTCCAACTTAATGCTTAGACTTCACAAAGGCTTCATTTCCCATGAAGACCCTCATGATTCCTAAGTCTCCTTTAACATCCTCAATATCTCCTAAAAATCTCCAATGTTCCCTAAATATCCCCGACTTCTCCTAAAATGTCCAACTTAATGCTTAGACTTCACAAAGGCTTCATTTCCCATGAAGACTCTCATGATTCCTAAGTTTCCTTTAACATCCTCAAAATCTACTAAAAATCCTCATCGTTCTCTAAAAATCCCCAATGTTCCCTTAAAAAGCCCCAACTTCTCCTAAAATGTCCAACTTAATGCTTAGACTTCACAAAGGCGTCATTTCCCATGACGACCCTCATGATTTCTAAGTCTCCTTTAACATCCTCAATATCTCCTAAAAATCTCCAATGTTCCCTAAATATCCCCGACTTCTCCTAAAATGTCCAACTTAATGCTTAGACTTCACAAAGGCGTCATTTCCCATGACGACCCTCATGATTTCTAAGTCTCCTTTAACATCCTCAATATCTCCTAAAAATCTCCAATGTTCCCTAAATATCCCCGACTTCTCCTAAAATGTCCAACTTAATGCTTAGACTTCACAAAGGCTTCATTTCCCATGAAGATCCTCATGATTCCCATGTTTCCTTTAACATCCTCAATATCTACTGAAAATCCTTATTGTTCTCTAAAAATCCGCAACGTTCCTTAAAAATTCAATGCTTAGACTTCACAAAGGCATCATTTCCCATGAAGACCCTCATGATTCCCATGTTTCCTTTAACATCCTCAATATCTACTGAAAATCCTTATTGTTTTCTAAAAATCCGCAACGTTCCTTAAAAATTCAATGCTTAGACCTCACAAAGGCTTCATTTCCCATGAAGACCCTCATGATTCCTAAGTTTCCTTTAACATCCTCAAAATCTACTAAAAATCCTCATCGTTCTCTAAAAATCCCCAATCTTCCCTTAAAAATCCCCAACTTCTCCTAAAATGTCCAACTTAATGCTTAGACTTCACAAAGGCGTCATTTCCCATGAAGACCCTCATGATTTCTAAGTCTCCTTTAACATCCTCAATATCTCCTAAAAATCTCCAATGTTCCCTAAATATCCCCGACTTCTCCTAAAATGTCCAACTTAATGCTTAGACTTCACAAAGGCTTCATTTCCCATGAAGACCCTCATGATTCCTAAGTTTCCTTTAACATCCTCAAAATCTACTAAAAATCCTCATCGTTCTCTAAAAATCCCCAATGTTCCATTAAAAATCCCCAACTTCTCCTAAAATGTCCAACTTAATGCTTAGACCTCACAAAGGCTTCATTTCCCATGAAGACCCTCATGATTCCTAAGTTTCCTTTAACATCCTCAAAATCTACTAAAAATCCTCATCGTTCTCTAAAAATCCCCAATCTTCCCTTAAAAATCCCCAACTTCTCCTAAAATGTCCAACTTAATGCTTAGACTTCACAAAGGCGTCATTTCCCATGACGACCCTCATGATTTCTAAGTTTCCTTTAACATCCTCAATATCTCCTAAAAATCCCCAACTAATTACCAACAACTTCTTCTAAAATGATTAATTTGTATCCCAGATTTCTTATGAGCATTATTAACCTTGAGATCCCGCAAATTTTTGCTGCATGTTTATCAGCTGAGCTGAGAAACAGGCTCTGCTCCATTGGGGATGTTATACCAGTAATACGAAGAAGAATAACGCTACACATAATACTTTTAGTACATTTGAAAATGCATTTAATAAGTGCATTCTCTAGTGCATGCTCTAAATTCCCGCACGCATAGACCTCCCCATCTGAACAGCACCGCAGCAGAGCTACGAGTGCGAAGGATTTAAAGGGATGCTCTTGTAAATACACTTTTGTCAGCGCTTTCGCTCCGTCCAAAACAAGTGTATAGTGCCCGTCAAACTGAATATGGCACAGAAGCCACACTCCGCCTCGAAATCTTCCACAGGCGGGGATACAACGCGACAAAGAGCGAACTCGTTCTCTGTTCGCGATGGCAGCACCAGCAGCTGCCGTCGTCCTCATACCGTAGAGCAACATCACACGAACGCACGAACGGATGGGGTGATGACCATTATTTTGGCATGGTGTTGATGCAATTTGGAGCGATATTTTCAAAATCATTTTCTAGCTAATCTACAAAAGATAGAGTTTTGCTGTCAAAGAAACATTTTTAGAGAACAAGTTCGTGCGTGTTTTGTAGAAGAACTTTTTTAACAGAAGTTTTGTTTTCATATTAAAATCATCAAAAATGTCTGAAAAAGAGCTGTTTTTTTCGACATGTTTTGCAATGTTTTGAAAATTTAAGCCTTTTAGACTAATTTTACAAAGTTCACGTCCAAGAGGCTAAGATAGTAGAAGTCATTAGCTTTCAATTCGAGCGTTGACATTGATGGTACGACTGATGGTTTAGTAGATAGAGGGTTTCAAAGATGAGCTAAATTAAAAAACTTAAAATGTGATTAACTCACCCCGACCTCATTCCGACCCCATGTTCCTTGGGCACTTTTTCATAACTCATGGAGACCTATTTACCCTAAAAATATCTGCACTCCGGAAACAAACACCCTGTATATGGAATTCAAAAAAAATCATAGTGGGCTATGTTCCCGAAAAAACCTTTATTGAATTTTTGCAGTTTTAAAAACACCCCAAACTTCAAAAAGTCATATCTCAAAAACCAAACATCGTACCGTAATCCGGGGTCAAATTGATCACTTTAAAACAACTTTTGCGGATAACATGAGTGACAATTCAAATATTACATAAAGAATTTCTGTAAAATCAGTACCCAGTGGGTCTCTATGAAACCGTGTGACAGAAATTTGTTCAACAAGTTTTAAATTTTTGTTAAATTAATTCAAAAATAAAAAAATTGAGGATGCCACTCTGGGGCGAAATTGATCAGTATACAATGGGGCACGTTCGGTGTAGTACTAGATTTGTAGCAATGAGCTGAATTTTAGTATGGTGAGACGGTCAATTCTCCGTTTCTGCAATGAAATGGTGCAAAAAGCGTGGGTATTATGATTTCTTGACTAATTTGATGCTGTTTGAGTAAAACTTCGGATAACTATGTTGTTTATATTGAAAGAAATGGAGAAAACAACAACACTGTTGCCCAAAGTTTTGCTCAAACCGCATCAAATTAGGCAAGGAATCATAATACCCACGCTTTTTGCACCATTTCATTGCAGAAACGGAGAATTGACCTTCTCATCATACAAAAATTCAGCTCATTACTACAAATCTAGTACTTCACTGATCTGTCCTTTTAAGCATCGGTTAGAAAGATAAAAATCCGTATCCACTTAATTTTGCTCTTCTAAACAAACCCGAATAACGCGTCAAAACTCTTACAACTAGTGAATTTAACACTTAACCTAAAATGCAAAATTAAATTTTGAAATTTCCCCCTTAACGCCTAAAGGTAGGCAATTTCCTTTGAAATAAGTGTTTTTTGTTACAATAAATGACTTTTTTGACAAAAAGGAACTTTTTTTTAACTTATTCAAATTCAGAATAGCTTCATAACTTTCCAACCAAGGCTCCACAAAAATGTTAAAACATAAAACTTACGGGAAGTCCTAGTGGCAATCGATAGTTTAGAAGCAATGATTCCAGCTAAATGAGAAATACATTGCAAATTTCTAAAAAATAAGGCAAAACTAACTTTTTCTAAACAAATAAAAGTCTAAACCCATCTCTAGACATCTATGAACTAGATGAGGTAAAAAGTTTGAGGTTATTGCGACGCTTAGAAGTTCCTGGAATGCAATTACAATGTAGTACCCAAATGATCAATTTCGCCCCGCTGATCAATTTGACCCCGGTTTACGGTACCGTAATCCGGGGTCAAATTGATCACTTTAAAACAACTTTTGCGGATAACATCAGTGCCTGTTCAAATATTGCCAAAATAATTTCTGTAAAACCAGTACCCTGTGGATCTCCATTGAACCATGTGACAGAATTTTGTTCAACAAATTTAAACTTTAAGTTAAATAACTTCAAATATCAAAATATTGGAAATGCCACTTTGGGGCGAAATTGATCAGTATACAATTAAGCATCGGTTGGAAAGGAAAATTTCCTTCTCCGCTTAATTTTGCTCTTCTAAAACCGAATAACGCGTCTAAAATCTTACAACTAGTGAAATGAAAACTTTAAATGCAAAATTAAATTTTGAAATTTCCCCTTAAACGCCTAAAGGTAGGCAATTTCCTTTGTTATGCACGCTAACCTGAAACTACCCATCGGTTGGGTCGATTCGACCCGGATTTTCATGTTGTTAGCAGTTGTCATAATCCGGGTAACCCGAAAACCCAGATTCGTTGAATTTCGGTAAAGATCTGGGTAATCGGCACTTTGTCACTTTTCAGCTTGAGAATATGGCAGCGGTCAGGAGAACGCTAAAAACTATGAATGTTTTCGCGAAAAATATGCCGATAAATGACGGGAAAATAGTGGAATTATTCCGGGGAACTGTTTTCCAGCATCAGGTAAGTGAACAGCACATGGAAATCAAGAGCTTTTTATTTAAAATCTAAATTGAAAATAAATTAACAAAATCAAGGCCCGGAGGAGCTGGGTATCGTTTACCCAGCTTTTGCCACCAACATCGGTAACCAAGATTTGAGTAAAGGTGCCTTTACTCAGTTTAGAATAACTGCAGTTTTGCTCAGTCTGGGTCGCTTTGACACCAATCTGCGTAACTGAGGATTAGCATGTTTGATTTCTATAACAATAAATGACTATTTTCTCAAAAATTAACTTTGTATGGCTATTTAATGTTCTGATTAGCTGCATAACATCCCAACCAAGGCTCCACAAAAATGTTAAAACAGAGAATTTACGGGAAGTCCTATTAGCAATTGATTGTTTAGTAGCAATGATTTCAGCTATATGAGAAATACATTGCAAATTCCTTAAACAAATAAGGCAAAACTAGTTTTTTTCTAAAAAAAATAAAGTTTACACTCATATCTAGACATCTACGAATCAGATGACGTAAAAAGTTTAAGATCATTACGACGCTTAAGGTGAATATATGACGAAGCCACTCCTCAAATTTTCAAGAGCACGAGCTGAATGAACCAAACGACGGATTGCGCTGAAAAGTTGATCGATTGGTCACCACCGGGGTGTGACCAATCGATCAACTTTTCAGCGCAATCCGTGGTTTGGTTCATTCAGCTCGTGCTCTTGAAAATTTGAGGTATGGCTTCGTCATATAATGTCCTTAAGAGTTCTTAGTATGAAATTACAATGTAGTACCAGAGTGATCAATTTCACTCCGCTGATCAATTTGACCCCGGTTTACGGTACAAAAAACTTTTTTTATGAAATCGAAAGGAAATTACCTCACCTATCACCTATCGTAGTAAGATCACTAAATCTATCTTTTAATTTACTCTCAGCTTCTTTATAGTCCTGTTCCCTGGCAAAAATGAATTTCCAATCTTTTTGAACTGATGTTTAACCGTCTCTAAAGCTGCCCATTCAAAAAACTGTTTCGCGTTGATTATTTCTGCTGTTTTGCGAATACTGGCATCCCTTGCCATTCTTTTTATATAACTGCCAATGCCAATTTCAATGAAATTGTGTCTTTCACCCTTTCACCCAGAAATGGGCGACTTATATCATCCCTGAGATAAAAACTGATTACCCTCTCATGCACATTTTCGCCGTGCGAAGGGCGTCCTGCTTTTGAGGAAGTTTGAACTCCTACCAAATTTGCTTTAGACTCCGCTATCATATGCCTGGAAGCACATTCAAAATGTAGTTTTATTTTTCCGTATGACCAATTCTTCGGCAACAGTTTCAAAACTTCAATCTTTTTCTGTTTCGTATCAACCACCAGAAAAGCTGATTTCAAATTCTGTAAAATTGCTTTAAAATCTTCGTTGGTCTCACAGACATCACTTGGGAACCACTCCGTTATCGCACAAAGAACAGACATTCAAGTCCAGTTCCGAAACTGTGTAAGGAATTTAACGGCCATTTGAATTTGGCAACACGAGTGGCAATACCGTGGCGCTGCAATCGGTTAATTTCTCATACTAATTTAATTCACCACTTGAAGTGTTTCAATTCACCACTGACTGTGACAATATGGTGTAACAACTTTCTGAATGAAATTTGTTCTAGCCTGAATGTCTGTTCTCTGTGGTTATCGTGCCTACAATTTTCGAATACATTTCAGTTATTGTCGAACCTCGATAGTGGGACCGCGCATAACTTGCGAACGGAAGGTCCGATTTGAGACGTCTTATTTTTGTTCTGTTAGTTTTCACCCAAGAAAAGTTTATGAGGCAAAAAAAAGATGAAAAAATTCGAGTTTACGAAAATTAATGTTTCATACAACTTGAACGAGCACTCGGACTTGGCTAAGGACACGAAACGTCAAAAACCGCGATAGGTAGGACGAAGTTTGCCGGGGACAACTAGGGTAAAAGCCCCCTTCTTCGGCCTAGTACCTATATTCATCTCATTTTGTCTCAAAGACTAGAGATGTGCGCCGTCGAGATTTATTACTTCACGCCGCCGGATGTTTTGATTTTCTAGCACGCCACCAGCTTAAAACTCATCACGCCGCCGAACTTAGAATTTCCCTAATAATCGTCAGAAAATAATCGATTTAAGTTTAAACGCTCCCAAAATGAATGCATGTCATTCATTGCCGAATAAACAAAATATTACGTTCAATGATCCTGTTGAGATTTTAGTTACATTTTAGTCACTTATATATCATCATATAAAAATCCTAGCAAATATCATATTCTTCACACAAGGTGTATAAAGCATGCAATGACAGCATGCATGCTTTTCCTCGCGTGACGTCATAACGACGTTCGTTTATAATTGAGGGGGTTAGAAGCAAAGGGGTGTAAGTGACAAAAACCCACTTTCGAGTAAATGAGGTTTAAAATTTTTCGTCAATTTTTCATTACATACATACAAAATGTGAGGAATTTCAAAATCAACCCAATTTTCTCCAAATTATTAAAAGTTTTTTTTAATCATCGTAAAAATAATCTTAAAAAAGTTCCTGAAAGCTTGAAATCTGAAGAATTCAGGTCCTAATAATTCAATTCATGCCATAACTTAAGAATTATTTAGGCAGCATCCATTTATTACGTAACGCTATAATTGATATTTTTGCGACCCTCCTCCCCCTCCGTACCCAAGTAACATTTTAGGTTTTGTTCGTTTCTACAAGAGATCTTCATGACCAATTTTATAAAACTTGCAATAAAACTGAATCATATATCAAAACCTCCTGAAAACCTCTTTAAGAGCATCTTCCGGCTAAGTGGACCGGCTAAGTGGACTCGGAGAGGTTTTGCAAACCGCATTAAGAGTAGCAATAAACCCGTTTTAAAACCTAGTTGGAATATTTCTCATTCTCGATTGATGCAGAGAAGCTTCTTCGATGGCACGTAAAGTGCAGGAGGATACATCATTCGTAAGTAGAAAGCGATTATTTCAAAGTAGTATTATAGTAGTTATTGTGCTGGTAGGCTTATGCGCATTCGAATTTACCGTGAATATTGGGGTTGTAGAATCATAAAATTAATGCGCTTCGAAAATAGTGAATATTATCATCTTGGAATGAAAAAAATCAATTTGTGAATTTAGTGAAACTATCCCGAATCACAAGAAAACTCAGCAGAGAGAGTTTATTTATGTGAGCATGTTATGAAAATGGTTGCAAACTACCAATTCCTTGCTAATTTAAGCAAATATAACTATTTTTCATTCACGTAAGCTAATTCTTCAATATGGCGACGACCATAATCAGCGAAAATAAAACGAAAGCAAGTTTACTTTTATGATGACCGCAATAAACCTAGCAGTGTCGTAGTTTCTGCTTGTCCACCAACAGATGTCGTTACAAATTGAACGGATCGCCATCTGTTGAGAGTTTTAACAGTTTTATTGCGGTAATAATGATTGCCAGAAGGTTTACATATCGGAAAGTTTTGTTTACTCTTAAAATTTGTCCTTATGGATATCTTCAAGTATACTATACAACATTTTATTAATGGTTTTTATAAAAGCAGTCATAAAACTGTGAGTTTTAATTATTGCTGTAATGAAACTTTGATAAAAATCAAACAGAACTAATCAGCGATGGAATTGTTACTTGGGTAACGCTTTTTTGTATGGAAATCCAAAAATTTTTGTATAGGCCGTAACGCTTGGCCATACTACCCGCTCCCCCAAGAGCGTAACGTAATTTGTGGACTGCGGAACGTTATGGAACGTTTAATTGTCTGCCGCACTATATACGAGTGCGCAATTACAAGTTACTACACTAAAACCTCAATTTATGCACATGGCTGGGGGTGCATAAATTAAGAAAGGCATAAAATATGGGAAATTTGTGAATAAAAACTCCTCCATAACGCTTCCGTAACGCCTCTGAATCCCGCCGAAAATGCTCTGAAACTTCCTGAAATGCCTCGAAAATCCCCCTAAAACCCCCTCGGACCCCATGTAACGCACCTGCGACGCTCCGAAACCGTTGAAAACTCATTCGTAACGCTTCCGTAACGCTTCTGAATCTCGCCGAAAATGCTCTGAAACTTCCTGTAATGGCTCCAAAATTCCCCATAAACCGCCTCGGACCCCATGTAACGCACCTGCGACGCTCCAAAACCCCCGAAATCTCCTCCGTAACGCTTCCGTAAGGCCTCTGAATCCCGCAAAAATGCCCTGAAACTTCCTGAAATGCCTCCAAAATCCCTCTAAAATCCCCTCGGATCCAATGTAACGCATCTGAACCCCCAAAAACGCCTGCCTATCGCCTCCGAATCCATCTAAGACCCACTTGCACCCGTTTAACGCACGTGAGATCCTCGGAAACCCCCGAAAACGTACCTGTAACGCCTCCAAACCCCGTCGAAAATCCTCTGAAACTCTCTGCAATGCTTTCGAAAACCCCCTCAGACCCCCGAAAACCCTCCGGAGATCTCCTGGTACCTCGCGGAAACCCCTGGGAACTCCCTGACACTCCCCTGTGACTTCCATTTGCTCATCCTTATAAACACCTTTAGCCGCCGTTGCAATAGTTACCGTCATTATTAAATATTCTTATGCACAATATTGGTTCTGAGTAGCTTTTCCTTAATTTATGCAGGTCATAAAAAAGGTGCAAAAATTAAAAAGTGCATAAAAATAACATGCATAAATTGATGTTTTAGTGTATTTACATTCTCATATGCAAAGTATAGTTTGTTAAAATGTTTGTTAAATCTCATATATGTAAAAGAGCGAAATATTGAAATCTCATTTTTAACGCCGCCGCCGCCGACGACCAAAAAAGATGTTTTAACCGCGGCGCACATCTCTGCCGAAGCACCAAAGCAAGCATCACAGCGGTGCCAGACATCAAGAAACAAGTAGTTAATTGAATGAAATTTGGTCACTACAAATACGATGTTTTTTCAATCAGAATATGGTCGTTTCTTGGTTTAACATCTTGGTAATCGAACTTCTACGCAAATCGATCAATAATTTCATTTTCCAACGCCATTTCTTTCAAAATATTTGGTTTGGTTTTCATCTAAACATGCTGCTACCGCTCAAGCTTTACGAACTATCATCCAGTTCGGCAGCACTGATTTGCCAATCAGCTGTGAATGTATGCGAGTGCAAAACGTGGGGAGCTAGCAGACGATTCGTCGCGCCGCACATTGTTGTGACTTCTCCTTTGCGAGAGAGAAAAACAATCACAATGAAACTGTCACCTGCTAGAGAAAGGGAGTGCGTTAGTGGGTGAGTGCAGAATGCTCTACGATGAGAAAATGTGAGAGTGGTTGTGGATTTGCTGTAAATACTGTTGAGATGAAAAAGGGGCCACCCGGTGGACCGCGATGAGATGAAAATTTTACGGTGTGCTGAAGATAGGTGCGAGTGGCTCGCGATTTTTTGATCGCAATTAAATCAAATACCTATTGAAGATAAATCCCACTCTAGCGCATCGTAGGATCAACAGTGGAAGTGAGCACGTGTGTTAAAGGTTTGTATCATTAAGTTTGAAGCGTATACATTGCGCTGTGAGTGATTTTTCATGTTGCACATCCTTAATGAGACTAAGATAGGCACAAATACCCTAGTATTGTTATATTTTGTCAAAATGTCAAACTCATAAGAAATGGGTGCATGTGACCGCAGTTTTCCGGTAATATCTCCTAAACGGTAAGAGATTCCATTTTGGTGTCAAAGAACCAAAGACAGAGTATGAATTTCCCGACTCAAAAATATTTTTTTGAAAAAAAAAATCACGATACAGACGATACTTTTAACAACATTTTTTGGTCTATTTTTATAATAGTGAACATTTTTGTGAGAACTTTTTTTCTGAACGTATTTTTATTGGATAGCTGATTTCCTTTCGATTTCATAAAAAAAGTTTTCTGTACGAAGTTTGGTTTTTGAGATATGATTTTTTAAAGTTTGAGGTGTTTCTAAAACTGCAAAAATTCAATAAATATTTTTCCGGGAAAATAGCCCACTATGATTTTTTTGAATTCCATATAATATGATCATATATCCATGACCTTTACCTCTGGTGAAATTTTCCTAAAAATCGGAGACGCTTCGGCCCAAACCAGTTCGGTAATAAAAAAAATCCCCTACTGTATTCTACAGAGGTTGAATGTTCAATATTAGCAGCACCTCTTCAATATTTCAAGAGTATCAGACTACATATAAAACTGCTTTTGAACTGACTCTAGAGAATATTCTTGAAATCTGAAGCACACTTCGGTATTCGTACCCTTTAATTTCAATTGTTAAGATTAATGTAGTTAAGTTTTATTTTTCGCCTTTCCCGTGCACCAAAGTGTACTGAAAGGCTATATATTCACTCAAACAACGAATTTTCGATAGAAGGCTCGAAGGGTCAAGTCACATATACCAATCAACTCAGTTCGACGAATTGAGATGATGTATGTGTGTATGTATGTGTGTGTATGTATGTCTGTGTACAAAAAAGGTCACTCACTTTTGAGGCGCTTCGCATTGGCCGATGTTTCGTATTATAGCTTGAATCGACCCGCATTTTACGGCATTGTTTGCTATTAAAAATGGTTAGGATCGGTCAAGGCGTTCCGGAGTTGTCGGCTAAAAATTCAAGATGGCGACTGTTTAATATGGTTTAAGGCTCCAAAACCATGCAATTGGGTATTATTTCGTATGGGAAAGATGTCGGAACACCAAAAATGGCGATCAGTTTATTCAGGATGGCGGCTGTTTGATGGAGTCTTAGGCTCCTACACTATGCAATATGGGTATATTTGGTATGACGAAGATGTCTGGAGTCAAAATATGGTGGCCAGAATATTCAAGATGCCTAAAATTCTATATGGTGGCTGAATATACAAGATGGCGGCTGAAAATTCAAGATGGCGGATGTTTGATGGTATTTTGGGCTCCAAAACCATGCAATATGAGTATATTTGCTGTTGGGAAGATGTTTGGAGTTGAAAATGGCAACCAGAATTTCCAAGTTAGCGGCGTAAAATCTAAGATGGCTTTTTCAAATTCATGATAGCGGTTGTTTAAATGGAATTTTAGGCCCTAAAACCATGTAATATGGGTCAAGGACGCATTTTACGCACAGCTCGAACGCGAGTACGATCGCTGCCCAAGCCACGACGTCAAGATCATCATAGGAGATTTGAACGCTCAGGTAGGCCAGGAGGAGGAATTCAGACCGACGATTGGTAAGTTCAGCGCCCACCAGCAGACGAACGAAAACGGCCTACAACTCATTGATTTCGCCGCCTCCAAAAATATGGCCATACGTAGCACCTTTTTCCAACACAGCCTCCCTTATCGTTACACCTGGAGATCACCACAGCAGACGGAATCTCAAATCGACCACGTTCTGATTGACGGACGGCACTTTTCCGACATTATCAGGTCCTATCGTGGCGCCAACATCGACTCCGACCACTATCTGGTGATGGTCAAACTGCGCCCAAAACTCTCCGTCATCAACAATGTACGGTACCGGCGACCGCCACGATACAACCTAGAGCAACTGAAGCAACCGGATGTCGCCTCAGCATACGCGCAGAATCTCGAAGCCGCGTTGCCAGACGAGGGCGAGCTCGATGAGGCCCCTCTAGAGGGCTGCTGAAGTACAGTGAAAGCAGCCATCAACGACGCAGCCGAGAGCACCATCGGGTACGTGGAACGGAATCGACGGAACGAATGGTTCGACGAAGAGTGCAGAACGGTTTTTAAGGAGAAGAACGCAGCGAGGGTGGTAATGCTGCAGCAAGGGACTCGACAGAACGTGGAACGTTACAAACACAAACGGAAACAGCAGACCCGCCTCTTTCGGGAGAAAAAACGCCGCCTGGAAGAAGCGGAATGTGAAGAAATGGAACTGCTGTGCCGTTCCCAAGAAACACGGAAGTTCTATCAGAAGCTCAACGCATCCCGCAACGGCTTCGTGCCGCGAGCCGAAATATGCAGGGATAAAGACGGAGGCATCTTGATGGACGGACGTGAGATGATCGAAAGGTGGAAGCAGCTGATCGAAGTCAGCACCTGAATGGCGTGGAGAACGTAGGTACGGGAGAACACGGCAACGGAAGAAACGACGACGTCAGTGCAGCGGAGGACGGAAATGAACCAACTCCCACGCTGAGGGAAGTTAACGATGCCATTCACCAGCTCAAAACCAACAAAGGGGCCGTCCATATACCACGTGGACAGAAAAATCGTGGTTTTTGACCCCCTCCCCCCTCCCCGTGGACAAGCGTGGACTTTTCACTGACCCCTACCCCCCCTACTCTAATGTCCACGTGGACTTCAGAGAAAAAAAAAATTTTTTTTCTATAAAAAAAGTTTTTTTTTTTTATTTTTTTTTTTTACTTCAGAGAATCATGCCCTACATTTTTTGTATTACAAATATTCCATAGCTTTCGTATTACAGCATTATCACTTGTCAACATGGGTTTCCATGTTCCTGATGTTTGTTTAATCCATGGTTGTCTCATATTTTTGGATGACTTTTATTCTACGATATTTAGAACACTATGACAGTTTTTTATTTTTTTTTATTTATTTATTTTTATTTTTATTAAGAATTTGCCACGAAAAACAAGAATTAGTAAGATTTTTGAAGACCATAATTCCAAAACTCACTCATAGTGATATGATTTTGACTTTACTCTATCTATATGTTTGTTTGAAGTATCTTTGAGGCAACAAAACTCTCGAACGGATGAACCGATCAGCATGAGTTTTGCATGGTTCAATCCGTCTTTAGTGTGTATGTAGAAAAAGTTACGATATTCAACTAATATTGGAAACTATATTATTACATTAATGAGATTGCTAGGCGCGGGGAAGAAGTTAAAACGATTGCAAGAAAACCTAGACTGAGTACTGAAATGACCACATAAAAATTGTCAAGCAACCACAACCACCAAAATGGCAGTACAGTGCAATGCAGTTTTTTTTTATTCTTTATTATTGTGTTTTTTTAACTTAATGTTAGTTCAAAGTGCACTGCAGTGTCTCATTAAGTATCTCAAGTTTTAGAAGAAATTACAAGACAACATTTTGTTGTAAACTTGCAAAGTATCTTGACATGAATTTAAACGACTTGACTTAAGGGTAAAGTCTTCGGTATATCAATCCGTGTGGTCAATTAATGATATTTAATGAAACTCAAATAATTTCACTAATAATTTATCCATCTTTTTCATGTATAAATATGTTGAGTTTCATAAAATATCATGAATTCAAAGTTTCTACAGATATTATAAACCTTCGAAGTACTTTTTAAAATGGGTATGAAGCTTCGAAGAATTCATTCAAAATATCAACTAAAGCTCAAATAAAACACTGTTAAGATCTACATTTCTGAAACTCTAGAATTTTGCTTAGTATTTTTGGTAGGTAATTTGTGATTCTGATAATTTTTCAAGAAATTTCGCTACAGTAAATAAAAATTGGTATGTAAAGCTGTGACTTCATTTTTGAAATAGCCGTTGCCAACCAAAACAAGTAATGTTCTTGAAAAAATCTAATAGGGAACTGTTCTAAAGGAAAATCAAGTCAATAATACAGCAAAATTTCTTTCGTTGATGAATTATTTTTATTTCTTAAATGATTGCTGTCCACGTGGACATTTGGCAGACCCCTACCCCCCTCCCCATGGACAAGCATGGACATTTCTCAAACCCCCTCCCCCCTCTAAGTTGTCCACGTGGTATATGGACGGCCCCTAAGGATGGTATCGCAGCTGTACTTATCAAGATGGGCGCACAAAAGTTGGCCACCTGTCTACATCGGCTGATAGTCAGGATCTGGGAAGCCGAACAGCTACCGAAGGAGTGGAAGGAAGGGGTAATCTGCCCCATTCACAAGAAAGGCGACCATTTAGAATGTGAGAACTTCAGGGCGATCACTATTTTGATGGCTGCCTACAAAGTGCCATCCCAGATCATCTTCCGTCGTCTGTCACCTAAAGCGAATGAGTTCGTGGGAAGTTATCAAGCTGGCTTCATCGACGGCCGGTCGACAACGGACCAGATCTTTACCGTACGGCAAATCCTCCAGAAATGCCGTGAATACCAGGTCCCAACGCATCACCTGTTCATCGACTTCAAAGCGGCATACGACAGTATCGACCGCGCAGAGCTATGGAGAGTCATGGACGAAAACGGCTTTCCTGGGAAGCTGACTAGACTGATTAAAGCAACGATGGACGGTGTGCAAAACTGCGTAAGGGTTTCGGGTGAACTATCCAGTTCATTCGAATCTCGCCGGGGACTGCGACAAGGTGATGGACTCTCATGCCTACACTTCAACATCGCTCTGGAAGGTGTGATGCGATGAGCCAGGCTCAACAGCCGGGGAACGATTTTCACAAAATCCGGTCAATTTGTGTGCTTTGCGGACGACATGGACATTATCGCTAGAACATTTGGAACGGTGGCAGAGGTGTACACCCGCCTGAAACGCGAAGCAGCAAAGGTCGGACTGGTGGTGAATGCCTCAATACAAAGTACATGCTGGTAGGCGGAACCGAAAACGACGGGATCCGTCTGGGTAGTAGTGTTACGATAGACGGGGATACTTTCGAGGTGGTGGAGGAATTCGTCTACCTCGGATCCTTACTGACGGCTGACAACAACGTGAGTCATAAAATTCGGAGGTGCATCATCAGCGGAAGTCAGGCCTACTACGGGCTCCAGAAGAAACTGCGGTCGAAAAAGATTAACCCACGCACCAAATGCACCATCTACAAAACGCTAGTAAGACCGGTGATCCTCTACGGGCACGAGACATGGACCATGCTCTGCCTTCTGGACACCGCCGGAATGCTGTTGGAATGGATCATTCTGTTGAGGCAGGCTATAACCAGTTCGGTTTACGGAAGGGTCGATCGACGGTGGACGTTGTTAGGGCTGTAACCAAAACAGGCGACCAAAAGAAGCGACCGGGAATCCGCTATTGCGCGATCGTCATGCTGGGAAGTAAAGAATGCGTTCAACAGCGTCAGCTTCAGCCGCTATCGAGTGCGCCATACACCACCGGTTAGTCCCGGTTAGCCTGTGCCGGATACTGGAGAGTTACTTCCAGAATATTCTATGGCACCGAGGAAGGCGAGATGAGCTACAACATCACCGCGGAGGTACCTCAGGACTCCATCATGGGCTCGGTACTATAGAACGCGACGTATGATGGCGTATTAAGGCTCAGACTTCCACCGGGAGTGAAGCTGGTCGGCGTTGCCGATGACATTACCCTCGCGGTATACGGCGAAATGATAGAGGAGCTTGAACTGACAGCAGTGCACGAAATTGACTTAGTGGAGGATTGGATGAGGTCGAAACAGTTGGCAGTCGCGCACAACAAACGCAAATCTGAACAGCACGTGCCGAAGAAAATCGGAATTTCGTGTGAAATCAGATACAATTTCCGAATATCACACATCCCAACCTTTTCATGATGAGATCCGTGCTGGGATCACGAATTAAATGCCTCGTAACACTTCATATATTTGGGTTGGAATTTGAACGGAACCTGTGGGTAAAATTTCCCTCAATGATATTCCCTACCAAACCATAGGCAAACTGAACATAATTATGTCGAGACGAGGTCGCATTTTTCCGCAAAACCACAACATTGCACCACAGGCCAGGTGTGTTGTTCCGGTTTTCGTGAAGGGTTCATAATAATTCAATTAACTACAACCCGGTGGTGTCGGTGACAGCAGCGCAGTCAGTCAGGTACATGCGGCAGAGTACAATCCCACGGCGGGTGAGGCAGGTGGATATGGCAGGTTGCATTGTTGTTACATTAACCGTTGACTGGCTGGGTACATAATTGCCCAGATTCCATCGCAGGATAAAAAGCGGCCACACAGGTGTCATTACAAGCTGATTCTCAGTTGAATCAATTTTGTGGTTTAAGTTGTGTATGCGTAGGCATTACGGGAATGTTTCACCATTTTGGATGGAGGCCCAAACACACGGCACAGATCCATGCTAGGCATAATTAACCTCCTTCTATGGGCCAGCGCAGCTTTTATTGAATGCAAATTAAACCATGAAATGAATAATTAAATAACCATATATAAAACAGAGCGGATGTATTATTTAAAACGGGTTGAAATTGAAAGAGCATTGTTTTGTGTAGCAATATTTTATAGTGGTCTTTATAAGTTGTGAAAAAAGTGGTTTCAGCGTGCGGCTTTGTTTTCTATTCAAAGCTTCGAACATAATGAGCGACCAATGTTCGATACAGTCGGTTCTCCTATATCGTGTTGGAGATATAGTATCGCTGCGGACTACTGCGAACATTTATTGATCTATTGTGGTGCTATGGGCTGCAAAACGGTGAGTCGAAAAGGAGAGCGTCCAACATATCTCTGGTCCTCTCAAGTTCCTACCTCATGCTTCCACGGGTCAAGCGATGACAAAGACCGCCAGCTAAGAGTTGTGTGCTTAGCTGGTAGTGCAGCCTGGGCACTTTTGTCCTTCTGACTTCAGCTAGATTGAGGAGGTACGTCTCGAGCGTCTGTTCACCAAGGAGGTGCGGCTCAAACAGCGTCTGTTCTGGCATCCAGCGGCTGATTGTGAAATGCTCCTCCACCGGAAGCTAAACCTAAGGTGGCAGCCCCACCACGGTGAATAGTAGACCTTAGGCCAACAACCTACTGTTTTAGAAACCCAAAAAAACCGTTACTGAAACCGAAAATGAAAGATTACGAACTGATTCAACGGCAACGACTTTCAGCGCGAAACAACGGACAAGAATTGGAACTTGGAATGTATTAATCCTAGCCCAGCAGAGTATACTGGCACAACTAGCCAATGAGGCATGCCGTATGAAGCTTTTGAGATCCTAGGACTGAGCGAAGTCCGTTGGCCGAACTTTGGAGAACACAGATTGACGTCGGGTCAAATTCTGCTACACTCTGGCCTACGAGGTAAACACACTCCTCGCCACCGTAGAGTTGGTTTCCTGCTCAGCGCAAGCCTACGCTGCGCTCATGAAGTGGGAACCTATTAATAAGAGGATTGTAGCCAGATTCAGAACACGGGTTCGAAACCTTACCATGATTCAATGTTACGTGCATCAGCCGAAAATGGAGACGAAGCCTTCTTGATGTGCGGAACAAACGTAGCGCCGATATTGCGTCCGACAACCATCTCCTAATCGGCGAGATCCGGCTGCGCATCGCTAGGATCCATCGACAGGAGGAGAAAATCGGGCGCCGGTTCAACACACGCCGACTGGAAGACGCTGAAAATATTCCAGAAGGTAGAAGCGTATAAGATCAATGGAGCGCCAACAAGAATGCCTTCATCGCCTCCGGTGAGAATAATGTGGGTGAGCTACGCACCCGAAGGAAGCAGTGGATCAAAGATGATACCTGGAGAAAGATAGAGGAGCAAAGGAACGCCAATGTCGCGATAGAGCAAGCGAAAACACGAGGAGCCAAAGCCGTAGTCCGTCTGCGCTATTAAGCTCTCGAGAAGGAAGTGAAACGCTCATGTAGACGGGACAAAGTTGCGTGGGCGGACTCCCTAGCCGACGAAGGCGAGAAAGCCGCAAACACCGGCGACATCCGTCTTCTCTACGATGTCTCACGTCGCCTTAGCGGGGCAAAGAGAAATGCTAAGATGCCCGTGAAAGACACGTCTGGGCAGTTACTGACATACTCGGCGGACCAGTTGAAACGCTGATTCGAGCACTTTGGAAACCTTTTTCAAGTGTCGGCCACGTCATCAACACCTCAGCATGATCTGTCAAGGGTTCAACACATTACCCGTGTCAACACCGAAGCTCCGTCAGTGCAGGAGATAGAAACAGCCATCCGAAGCATGAAATCAAACAGGGCCCCAGGGATCGATCGCATATCAGCTGGGATGCTCAAAGCTTACCCCGTAGTATCCGCACAACTACTGCATCAATTATTCTGCAACATATGGAAAACCGCGACATTTTCGGCCGACTTAATGCGATAATTGGCGGGGCATCATGATACTGTGTATCGTTCTCAAAGTCCTCTGCAAAGTTATTCTTAACCGGATACAGGAAAAGATTGACGCAACTCTCCGAAGGCAGTAAGCCGTGCCGGACGATCCTGTGTGGACCATATTGTCACGCTCCGTATCATTCTGGAGCAAATAAATGAATTCCAAGAGTCTCTCTACCTGGTGTTCATTGATTACGAAAAAGTTTTCGACCGTCTTAATCACGGAAACATGTGGAAAGCCCTCAGGCGCAAAGTTCTCCCTGAGAAAATCATCGGCCTCATTGAAGCACAGTACAAGGCATTTTCGTGCAGAATACTGCAAAACCGTGTCTTGTCCGATCTTATCCGTTTCTGGAGTGAGGCAAGGATGTATACTATCACCACTACTGTTCCTCATCTTAATCGACGAGATCCTGGTTGGTGCGATTGACCAAATCGTGGATTGTTGTGGCAGTCCATGGAGCACCTAAATGACTTCGAATTGGCTGATGACGTTGCTCTCCTAGCTCAACGGTGCTCTGATATGCAGAGCAAGCTCGATGATCTTGCCAATCGCTCCTCAGCGGCAGGTATTACCATCAACGTCAACAAGACCAAATAGTTGGATGTAAACACGGTCAACTCTTCCAGCCTTACGGTAGCTGGGCAATCAGAGGAGAATGTTGAAAGCTTCCAATATCTTGGTAGCCAAATGGCGGCCGATGGCGGCAACAAGATCGACATAGGTGCACGGATCAAGAAGGCGAGGGCTGCTTTTGCGAGTTTAAGACATGTATGGAAAAACAATCAGATCAGTCGACGCACCAAAATTCGAATTTTTAACTCGATCGTGAAATCTTTGCTGCTATACGCCAGTCAAACGTGGTGTGTATCAGTGGAGAATACGCAACGGCTGCAGATCTTCATCAATATAATTCGTGCATGGTAGCCTCACAATTGGATCTCCAACGTGGAGCTCCATCGTCGATGTCATCATAAACCGATAGCGACAGAAATTCGGGAGCGAAAGTGGTGGTGAGTCGGCCGCATTCTACGCAGAGGCGGAAACGAAATCTGCAAACAAGCGTTAGGCAGGAACCCAGCAGGACATCAGCAGAGGCAGACCCAGAGGCTCATGGCGGCGTAGCCTCAACAACGAAATCAAGCAAATCGACAGAAATTTGACCTGGCTGGCAATCGCCCAGGATGGAAATCTTTCAATAATTCGGATCTCTGCACCATGCAAATCCTCATTTTCTCTCTTTCTTACCTCCACAGTAAACCCGCTAGGGACGACTCCGAGAAGAAGGGGGCGTACATGATTACTTTCTATTGGTAAGCGTTCCACCACCGACGAAGATTCGTCTGTGGTTCCACCAGCTATCGTCCTCCAGCAGTTCCTCGGGAATTTCTCGGGAGCTTTTCAAGAACTCTTCGGGAATTCGTCCTGGAACTCCTCGAGATTTTTTTCTGGAACTCCTCGGGAATTTCTCTTGGATTTTCTCGGGTTATTCTCAAGGAGTTCCCCTGGAATTCCTTCCGGAGTTCTTCAGAAATTTCTCCTGCAACTCTTTGGGAATCCCTCCAGGAATTCCTCGGGAATTTCTCCAGGAACTTTTATGGATTTTTTGAAGAAATTTCCCGAGAATATCTCCAGGAACATCTCGGAAATTTCTCTAGAACTTCCTCAGGAATTCCTCCAGGAGTTCCTCGGGAATTTCTCCAAGAACTCTTCGGAAAGTTTTCCAGGAACTCCTCGGACATTTCTCTAGGATTTCCTCGGAAATATCTCCAGCAGTTCCTCGGGAATTTCTTGGTAACTTTTCCAAGAGCTCTTTGGGAATTTCTCCAGGAACTCCTCGAGAATTTCGCCAAGGACACCTCGAAATTTTCTCTAGGATTCCCTCGGGAATTCCTCCAGCAGTTGCTTGGGAATTTGTCCAGGAACTGCCCGGGAAGTTTTGCAAGAACACTTCGGGAGTTTTTCCAGGAACTCCTCTACAATGTCATCAGGAATTCCTCTGGAATTTCTCCAGGAACTTTTCGGGAATTTCTCCAGGAACTCTCAAGAACTCCAGGAGATCCTCAGGAATTCCTCCAGAAGTTCCTTGGGATTTTTCCAGGTACTCCTCGAGAATTGCTCCAGGAACCCCTCGGAAATTTCTCTAGGATTCCCTCGGAAATTATTCCAGAAGTTCCTCGAGAATTTCTGTAGGAACTCCTCGGGAACTTTTCCAAGATTCTTCATGAATTCCTCCAGGAACTCCTCGGTAATTTCTTTAGGATTTCATTGGGAATTCCTACAGGATTTCCTTGGGAATTTTTCTAGGATATCCTCTGGAATTCCTACAGGAGTTCCTCTGGAATTCCTGCAGGAGTTCCTCTGCAATTCCTCCAGGAGTTCCTCTGCAATTCCTCCAGGAGTTCCTCTAGAATTCCTCCTGGAGTTCCTCTGGAATTCCTCCAGGAGTTCCTCTGGAATTCCTCCAGGAGTTCCTCTGGAATTCTCCAGGAGTTCCTCTGGAACTCCTCCAGGAGTTCCTCTAGAATTCCTCCAGGATTTCCTCTGGAATTCCTCCAAGATTTCCTCTGGAATTCCTCCAGGATTTCCTCTGGAATTCCTCCAGGATTTCCTCTGGAATTCCTCCAGGATTTCCTCTGGAATTCCTCCAGGATTTCCTCTGGAATTCCTCCAGGATTTCCTCTGGAATTCCTCCAGGAGTTCCTCTGGAATTCCTCCAGGAGTTCCTCTGGAATTCCTCCAGGAGTTCCTCTGGAATTCCTCCAGGAGTTCCTCTGGAATTCCTCCAGGAGTTCCTCTGGAATTCCTCCAGGAGTTCCTTTGGGATTCCTCCAGGAGTTCCTCTGGAATTCCTCCAGGAGTTCCTCTGGAATTCCTCCAGGAGTTCCTCTGGAATTCCTCCAGGAGTTCCTCTGGAATTCCTCCAGGAGTTCCTCTGGAATTCCTCCAGGAGTTCCTCTGGAATTCCTCCAGGAGTTCCTCTGGAATTCCTCCAGGAGTTCCTCTGGAATTCCTCCAGGAGTTCCTCTGGAATTCCTCCAGGAGTTCCTCTGGAATTCCTTCAGGAGTTCGTCTGGAATTCCTCCAGGAGTTCCTCTGGAATTCCTCCAGGAGTTCCTCTGGAATTCCTCCAGGAGTTCCTCTGGAATTCCTCCAGGAGTTCCTCTGGAATTCCTCCAGGAGTTCCTCTGGAATTCCTCCAGGAGTTCCTCTGGAATTCCTCCAGGAGTTCCTCTGGAATTCCTCCAGGAGTTCCTCTGGAATTCCTCCAGGAGTTCCTCTGGAATTCCCCCAGGAGTTCCTCTGGAATTCCTCCAGGAGTTCCTCTGGAATTTCTCCAGGAGTTCCTCTGGAATTCCTCCAGGAGTTCCTCTGGATTTCCTCCAGGAGTTCCTCTGGAATTCCTCTAGGAGTTCATCTGGAATTCCTCAAGGAGTTCCTCTGGAATTCCTGTAGGAGTTCCTCTGGAATTCCTATAGGAGTTCCTCTGAAATTCCTCCAGGAGTTCCTCTGGAATTGGTCCAGGAGTTCCTCTGGAATTCCTCCAGGAGTTCCTCTGGAATTCCTCCAGGAGTTCCTCTGGAATTCCTCCAGGAGTTCCTCTGGAATTCCTCCAGGAGTTCCTTTGAAATTCTTCCAGGAGCTCCTCTGGAATTCCTCCAGGAGTTCCTCTGGAATTCCTCCAGGAGTTCCTCTGGAATTCCTCCAGGAATTTCTCTGGAATTCCTCCAGGAGTTCCTCTGGAATTCCTCCAGGAGTTCCTCTGGAATTCCTACAGGAGTTCCTCTGGAATTCCTCCAGGAGTTCCTCTGGAATTCCTCCAGGAGTTCCTCTGGAATTCCTCCAGGAGTTCCTCTGAAATTCCTCCAGGAGTTCCTCTGGAATTCCTCCAGGAGTTCCTCTGGAATTCCTCCAGGAGTTCCTCTGGAATTCCTCCAGGAGTTCTTCTGGAATTCCTCCAGGAGTTCCTCTGGAATTCCTCCAGGAGTTCCTCTGGAATTCCTCCAGGAGTTCCTCTGGAATTCCTCCAGGAGTTCCTCTGGAATTCCTCCAGGAGTTCCTCTGGAATTCCTCCAGGAGTTCCTCTGGAATTCCTCCAGGAGTTCCTCTGGAATTCCTCCAGGAGTTCCTCTGGAATTCCTCCAGGAGTTCCTCTGGAATTCCTCCAGGAGTTCCTCTGGAATTCCTCCAGGAGTTCCTCTGGAATTCCTCCAGGAGTTCCTCTGGAATTCCTCCAGGAGTTCCTCTGGAATTCCTCCAGGAGTTCCTCTGGAATTCCTCCAGGAGTTCCTCTGGAATTCCTCCAGGAGTTCCTCTGGAATTCCTCCAGGAGTTCCTCTGGAATTCCTCCAGGAGTTCCTCTTGAATTCCTCCAGGAGTTCCTCTGGAATTCCTCCAGGAGTTCCTCTGGAATTCCTCCAGGAGTTACTCTGGAATTCCTCCAGGAGTTCCTCTGGAATTCCTCCAGGAGTTCCTCTGGAATTCCTCCAGGAGTTCCTCTGGAATTCCTCTGGAATTCCTCCAGAAGTTCCTCTGGAATTCCTCCAGAAGTTCCTCTGGAATTCCTCCAGGAGTTCCTCTGGAATTCCTCCAGGAGTTCCTCTGGAATTCCTCCAGGAGTTCCTCAGGAATTCCTCCAGAAGATCCTCTGGAATTCCTCCAGGAGTTCATCTAGAGTTCCTCCAGGAGTTCCTCTGGAATTCCTCCAGGAGTTCCTCTGGAATTCCTCTAGAAGTTCCACTGGAATTCCAATAGAAGTTCCACTGGAATTCCTCCATAAGTTGCTCTGGAATTCCTCCAGAATTTCCTCTGGAATTCCGCCAGAAGTTCCTCTGGAATTCCGCCAGAAGTTCCTCTGGAATTCCTCCAGAAGTTCCTCTGGAATTCCTTCAGAAGTTCCTCTGGAATTCCTCCAGAAGTTCCTCTGGAATTCCTCCAGAAGTTCCTCTGGAATTCCTTCAGAAGTTCCTCTGGAATTCCTCCAGAAGTTCCTCTGGAATTCATCCAGAAGTTCCTCTGGAATTCATCCAGAAGTTCCTCTGGAATTTCTCCAGGAGTTCCTCTGGAGCTCCTCCAGGAGTTCCTCTGGAGCTCCTCCAGGAGTTCCTCTGGAATTCCTCCGGGAGTTCCACTGGAATTCCTCCAGGAGTGCCTCTGGAATTCCTCCAGGAGTGCCTCTGGAATTCCCCCAGGAGTGCCTCTGGAATTCCTCCAGGAGTTCCTCTGGAATTCCCCCAGGAATTCGTCTGGAATTCCCCCAGGAATTCGTCTGGAATTCCTCCAGGAGTTCCTCTGGAATTCCTTCAGGAGTTCCTCTAGAATTCCTCCAGGAGTTCCTCTGGAACTCCTCCAGGAGTTCCTCTGAAATTCCTCTGGAGTTCCTCCAGGAGTTCCTCTGGAATTCCTCCAGGAGTTCCTCTGGAATTCCTCCAGGAGTTCCTCTGGAATTCCTCCAGGAGTTCCTCTGGAATTCCTCCAGGAGTTCCTCTGGAATTTCTCCAGGAGTTCCTCTGGAATTCATCCAGGAGTTCCTCTGGAATGCCTCCAGAAGTTCCTCTGGAATTCCTCCAGGAGTTCCTCTGGAATTCTTCCAGGAGCTTCTCTGGAATTCCTCCAGGAGTTACTCTGGAATTCCTCCAGGAGTTACTCTGGAATTCCTCCAGGAGTTACTCTGGAATTCCTCCAGGAGTTACTCTGGAATTCCTCCAGGAGTTACTCTGGAATTCCTCCAGGAGTTAATCTGGAATTCCTCCAAGAGTTCCTCTGGAATTCCTCCAGGAGTTCCTCTGGAATTCCTCCAGGAGTTCCTCTGGAATTCCTCCAGGAGTTCCTCTGGAATTCCTCCAGGAGTCCCTCTGGAATTTTCTCAAGGAGTTCCTCCAGGAGTTCCTCTGGAATTCCTCCAGGAGTTCCTCTGGAATTCCTCCAGGAGTTCCTCTGGAATTCCTCCAGGAGTTCCTCTGGAATTCCTCCAGGAGTTCCTCTGGAATTCCTCCAGGAGTTCCTCTGGAATTCCTCCAGGAGTTCCTCTGGAATTCCTCCAGGAGTTCCTCTGGAATTCCTCCAGGAGTTCCTCTGGAATTCCTCCAGGAGTTCCTCTGGAATTCCTCCAGGAGTTCCTCTGGAATTCCTCCAGGAGTTCCTCTGGAATTCCTCCAGGAGTTCCTCTGGAATTCCTCCAGGAGTTCCTCTGGAATTCCTCCAGGAGTTCCTCTGGAATTCCTCCAGGAGTTCCTCTGGAATTCCTCCAGGAGTTCCTCTGGAATTCCTCCAGGAGTTCCTCTGGAATTCCTCCAGGAGTTCCTCTGGAATTCCTCCAGGAGTTCCTCTGAAATTCCTCTGGAGTACCTCTGGAATTCCGCCAGTAGTTCCTCTGGAGTTCCTCCAGGAGTTCCTCCAGGAGTTCCTCCAGGAGTTCCTCTGGAGTTCCTCCAGGAGTTCGTCTGGAATTTCTCCAGGAGTTCCTCTGGAATTCCTCCAGGAGTTCCTCTGGAATTCCTCCAGGAGTTCCTCTGGAATTCCTCCAGGAGTTCCTCTGGAATTCCTCCAGGAGTTCCTCTGGAATTCCTCCAGGAGTTCCTCTGGAATTCCTCCAGGAGTTCCTCTGGAATTCCTCCAGGAGTTCCTCTGGAATTCCTCCAGGAGTTCCTCTGAAATTCCTCCAGGAGTTCCTCTGGAATTCCTCCAGGAGTTCCTCTGGAATTCCTCCAGGAGTTCCTCTGGAATTCCTCCAGGAGTTCCTCTGGAATTCCTCCAGGAGTTCCTCTGGAATTCCTCCAGGAGTTCCTCTGGAATTCCTCCAGGAGTTCCTCTGGAATTCCTCCAGGAGTTCCTCTGGAATTCCTCCAGGAGTTCCTCTGGAATTCCTCCAGGAGTTCCTCTGGAATTCCTCCAGGAGTTCCTCTGGAATTCCTCCAGGAGTTCCTCTGGAATTCCTCCAGGAGTTCCTCTGGAATTCCTCCAGGAGTTCCTCTGGAATTCCTCCAGGAGTTCCTCTGGAATTCCTCCAGGAGTTCCTCTGGAATTCCTCCAGGAGTTCCTCTGGAATTCCTCCAGGAGTTCCTCTGGAATTCCTCCAGGAGTTCCTCTGGAATTCCTCCAGGAGTTCCTCTGGAATTCCTCCAGGAGTTCCTCTGGAATTCCTCCAGGAGTTCCTCTGGAATTCCTCCAGGAGTTCCTCTGGAATTCCTCCAGGAGTTCCTCTGGAATTCCTCCAGGAGTTCCTCTGGAATTCCTCCAGGAGTTCCTCTGGAATTCCTCCAGGAGTTCCTCTGGAATTCCTCCAGGAGTTCCTCTGGAATTCCTCCAGGAGTTCCTCTGGAATTCCTCCAGGAGTTCCTCTGGAATTCCTCCAGGAGTTCCTCTGGAATTCCTCCAGGAGTTCCTCTGGAATTCCTCCAGGAGTTCCTCTGGAATTCCTTCAGGAGTTCCTCTGGAATTCCTTCAGGAGTTCCTCTGGAATTCCTTCAGGAGTTCCTCTGGAATTCCTCCAGGAGTTCCTCTGGAATTCCTCCAGGAGTTCCTCTGGAATTCCTCCAGGAGTTCCTCTGGAATTCCTCCAGGAGTTCCTCTGGAATTCCTCCAGGAGTTCCTCTGGAATTCCTCCAGGAGTTCCTCTGGAATTCCTTCAGGAGTTCCTCTGGAATTCCTTCTGAAGTTCCTCTGGAATTCCTTCAGGAGTTCCTCTGGAATTCCTCCAGGAGTTCCTCTGGAATTCCTCCAGGAGTTCCTCTGGAATTCCTTCAGGAGTTCCTCTGGAATTCCTTCAGGAGTTCCTCTGGAATTCCTCCAGGAGTTCCTCTGGAATTCCTCCAGGAGTTCCTCTGGAATTCCTTCAGGAGTTCCTCTGGAATTCCTTCAGGAGTTCCTCTGGAATTCCTCCAGGAGTTCCTCTGGAATTCCTCCAGGAGTTCCTCTGGAATTCCTCCAGGAGTTCCTCTGGAATTCCTCCAGGAGTTCCTCTGGAATTCCTCCAGGAGTTCCTCTGGAATTCCTCCAGGAGTTCCTCTGGAATTCCTCCAGGAGTTCCTCTGGAATTCCTCCAGGAGTTCCTCTGGAATTCCTCCAGGAGTTCCTCTGGAATTCTTCCAAGAGCTGCTCGGGAATTCCTCCTGGAGTTCCTCTGGAATTCCTCCAGGAGTTCCTCTGGAATTCCTCCAGGAGTTCCTCTGGAATTCCTCCAGGAGTTCCTCTGGAATTCCTCCAGGAGTTCCTCTGGAATTCCTCCAGGAGTTCCTCTGGAATTCCTCTAGGAGTTCCATTGGAATTCCTCCAGGAGTTCCTCTGGAGTTCCTGCAGGAGTTCCTCTGGAATTCCTCCAGGAGTTCCTCTGGAATTCCTCCAGGAGTTCCTCTGGAATTCCTCCAGGAGTTCCTCTGGAATTCCTCCAGGAGTTCCTCTGGAATTCCTCCAGGAGTTCCTCTGGAATTCCTCCAGGAGTTCCTCTGGAATTCCTCCAGGAGTTCCTCTGGAATTCCTCCAGGAGTTCCTCTGGAATTCCTCCAGGAGTTCCTCTGGAATTCCTCCAGGAGTTCCTCTGGAATTCCTCCAGGAGTTCCTCTGGAATTCCTCCAGGAGTTCCTCTGGAATTCCTCCAGGAGTTCCTCTGGAATTCCTCCAGGAGTTCCTCTGGATTTCCTCCAGTAGTTCCTCTGGAATTCCTCCAGGAGTTCCTCTGGAATTCCTCCAGGAGTTCCTCGGGAATTCCTCTAGGAGTTGCTCGGGAATTCCTCCAGGAGTTCCTCGGAAATGTATTCTTGAGTTCTTCGGGAACTCTTTGTTGAGTTCCTCGGGAATTTCCTCCAGGAGTTGCCGGGATGATTCTCCAGTAGCTCCCCAGGAATGCCTCCAGAATTGCTCCAGAAGTTCCCAGGAATTCATCTAGTTCCAAATGAATTGCTCAAGGAGTTCCCTGGGAATTACTTCTTGAATTCCCCATGAATTCTTCCAGGAGTTCCCTTCTGGAGAATACCTTCAGAATTCCTCCAGAAACTCTCAGATAATAACTATTGGTGTTACCTGGCAATACCAAGGAATTTCTACATAAATTTTCGGAGAATTTCTTCAGAAGTTCCCCGGGAATTCCTCAAAGAGTTTTTCGAAAATACCTCCAGGAGTTCCTTAAGAATATCTTCAGGAGTTCATTGGGAATTCCTCCAGGAGTTCCTCGGACATTCCCTTAGAAATTCTAGTAGTATTCCTCTTCCAGTTCTTCGGGAATTTTCCCTTCCGGCGAAATTTGCGCAGAATTTCTGGAAAAGTCCTTTAGGACCTGGACTGTGCTCGAGGAGGCCATGCGGCTAAGGATTTAGGACTCCTGTTATGGCGAGGAATTGTTAATTTAGTTTTGTTGTAATTGGAATGTAACGCTAGATAAATGAATAAATGATGGGTCTCTTATTGCTTACTCGTCGTAATATGTTCATGCCAGAACAAATCCGATTGCATATTTCCCTCTGCTATTCGTAATGAATTGAAACATTTAGTAACTCTGATGCCCCCTGTCAAAACATGTCTGACGTGCATTGTTCACCAAATTCGTTTTAATCCTTTAAACTCTAGAGTAGGTAAATGTTTCCCTCGGTACATTCAGGCAGACGTTATGCATGCATACCCAAAACCATCCGTTTGACCCTGAACTCTTCTAGCACATCGCAGTCCACCCAGCCCCGAGAAGTTGTTCTGCTGCCAAATATTTCACAAAATTTCCACACGTCCAGCAACGGCGCTCGCTCGCTGCGCACCACTAAAAACTGAAACCCCAGGCTCAGAGGGCAAACATTTTAGTATGCAAGCATTTTTCTCGATTGAATGCCTCGCTTCGCTTCTTCATCAGTGCGAAGACCGATGGAGACCGGGCCCGGTGCTTACGGTTGGGCTGTGCGACTGTGCTAGCACAGCAACGAACCCGCTCGGTGGAACTGGAGCCGATTTCCACACAATCTCCCCAGATTGCACAAATGGGCATAGCCAGACTCGAAGTGTATCATTCCTCTATACGCAATACAGGGAGAAGAACACAATTTCGACAGTGTGCCAATTTCTGGCACATGTCGATATTACACTACTGCTTTCAAGAAGTTCACTCACTGAAGATGGTTGGTGCAGATCAGATCAAGTACAAAAATTCCTTTCAGAATCAATAATAGTCACGTAGACGAAATTTGGTCCTTCTACCTCGCTCCCATCCCATGTGATACGGAATGTAAACGAAGTTTCTCGGCTCATGTATAACCATGACGGATTATGAATATTGCAATGCGATGGGAAAATTAAGCAAGTTCATGTGGAAAATTAAACGCGAATGGTGTAATTCCAGGTTTACACAATGCAAACGGTGGTTCTACCCCATTACCCCGAATGCCATTACCCCGAACGCCATTACCCCGAACGCCACTACCCCGAAAGCCATTACCCCGAATCGGCCATTACCCCGAAAGCCGTTACCCCGAATGGGCCATTACCCCGAACGCCACTACCCCGAATGGGCCACTACCCCGAACGCCATTACCCCGAAAGCATATTTTTAGATGGGTTATTCTGATGATGGGTATTTTATTTTTTTATTAATTTAATAACATTACTGACAGCTTTAATACCAGAAGATATCATTGTAAAGAATAACCTTAAAACAAAATAATGGAGTAATACGTATTAGAGATGATCTTGTATGAGATAGAGCTGTCAGCAAAGGTCCTTCAAATACTGGCTATCGTTATTGGCTCATTAGGCCGAAAGACATTTGGCCAAAGTATCACTAATAAGTCTAATGATCATTAGGCGAGATCAAATAATACAAATTGCAAAATAGGCCCGTAAAGAACATTTTATTGTTAGAAAAAGAAAAAAATCTTTTAAGGAGGAATAGACGATTTGATAATAAAACTCTATAACAGTGTAACTTAAAAAAAAAAAACATTCCTTAAATGTGAAAAAAAATGATTGATAGGTTGGCCGCCAATAAGGTCTGCAAGGATATAACAAGAAAGAACAGCATATAAATTAAAGAAGGGCAAATCTTCTATTAGACCATTCATAATTTTTTTGTGTTATCGATAAGTATTTGTATTTTTTTTTTTGTATTGCATCGTTTTATATTAATTTTTACCCATCATTGGGGCACGGTGTCAAAATTTCGATTATTATCGAACTTTCATGTACCTTGGATTTTTCTTCATAGAATGTTAGAATTTCGGCTAGAATGTATAAATGCAAAATTTGAAAATTTTCTATCGGGGAAAATTAGAGTTAGATGAGTTTTTGGCTATTTTCCATACAAAAAATCAATAATTACTATTTTAGCCCAAAAAACGTCCCATACAAAATGTATGGAAAAATTTTCGCCGATGAAATATTTTCTAGTTGTCAGATTATGAATATATGGCCCAAATACTAATTATTTTCGAAGAAAAATCCGAGGTACATGAATGTTCGATAATAATCGAAATTTTGACACCGTGTGGGGCTATACCATGCCTGTTGATGTAATAATAATAATAATAATAATAATAATAATAATAAACTACGTAGACCGAATTTTGGTCACCTCGGTCCTCTCCCCCTCCTCATCGTAGAATTTTAAAAGACAATTACACCGTCTTCGGCCAGAGGCCGCACAGACTGTACATGTACAATACTGTACTGTACTATAGACAATAGACAACACGTATAACACTCAGTGACTCAGTGGAGTATTTTCTGTTTTGACGAAAAGTTTCCTCGACCGAAGCGGGAATCGATCCCACACTCCGAGGCATGCGAGATACCTAATCGACTAACGCCGCTAACCGCTCGGCCACGAAGTCCACGATTTGTTCATACAAAAATTTGAAAATTTGTATAGAGCTTAGAATTTGGATAGACCCTCTCCTACTTACATAGTTTATGCACGGCCCCTATACATAAATCTGCACAGGGAAACATGGCTACCAAACAACTCTGTAACAATATAAGTCGAAAGAACAGCCCAACTCTAAAAGAAGGAAAAACACCAGATGGAATTAATAGAGATATGTCACCAATCAACCCGGTAACGACGTAACTAGAAAGAACAGCCTATAAATTGAAGAAGGGAAAATCTCATATACAGTAAGCAGCTTTCACTCCCAGTAAACTATATAAGTGCAGCTAGAAGAACAGCCTTTCATGAAAAGAAAAGCTACAGTTTTGTCGCCAGAAAAAAATAGGTAATTTGGTCCAACGATGCTGGATCTACCTTGCTAAGTGAACTGAACTGAATATCTGAAATTCAGTCCAGTACTACAAACTTGAAAAAAATATTCAGAAAACAATTTTAGGGCTTGATGTTTTGGAAACTGATTATCAAAATCAAAAGAAAATCAAAAGAAATCTAGTTGCCAGTTTGGTCGCAAGTCAATTCTGAAAAAATTTACTTGAAAGAATTGCCTATTATTCAAAGAAGATCAAATCCGCTATGGAGTTAGTTATTCATCTGCAAATAAACTACATAACACTCAAACTCGAAAGAACAGCTTCTGATGAAAAGAAGGAAACATTTCTATAAAGAAATTAACAGTTTGGCTACCAAACAACTCTGCAATAGTACACGGTTGGCAACTGCAAACTCAAAAGAACAGCCTATTTAAAAAAAAAGGCAAATATTTGGAGAAGTGTAGTTTGATAACCAGCACAATCGTTTGCCACCAGTTTACAATCGTGCTTGACGCCAACAAACTTTTAAAAGAAGGGAAAATGTCAGTTTGAAATACTTGTAGTTTTTATAGCCATAGCTATAAGTTCAAAAGAGCAGGCTAAAAGCTAAAAGTTCAAAAGAGTGTAATTTACATTCACCTCGTGGAGAGTTGCCTCTGCAGCTCCCTCACGATTTCGGTATGCGTGTGCGACCCATGCTCTATTCGGCAAAGTTTTAGAAGAAATCACAAGGTAAAAGTCGTCCATACATTGTTTCTTGATTGCACGCTTCTGAGTTGAGAAAACTGCAAGTGAGTGTAACTCTTTCCAAGTGAGTGTTCCCATCCTTGAGAGCAGCTAGTTTAAAATATGGAAAATTCGTCTTTACTTGTCTTCTTAATTTCATTGCGTTTGCTGCTTTCGTTTTCACGAACCTTACTTTAGCATGAAGCACAACATACGGAAACCTAAGAAAAACGGAACCTATTTTAAACAATGTGCTCCCATTGTCATGCTTTCTAAAACGAAGTAAATAAGAGCTATTTGATTTGTGTTTTATTTTTATATTTTTACTAGCTGTACCCGGCAAACTTTGTCTTGCCTACTGCGTTTTTTTGACGTTTCGAGTCCCTAGCCAAGCGCCCAAGTCCCCGTTCAAAGAAAACCCGATTTTCAAAAACTCTCAATTTTCCCATGTTTTGTGCCTCATAAACCTTCCTTGGGTGAAATCTAACAGAACAAAACTTAGACCACCCAAATCGGACCACCCGTTCGCAAGTTATGCGCGGTCCCACGTATGCCACTGCATTTTTATATATATAGATTTACTCGTTTCAAAAAGAAAACGGAAAAAAATCGGTTCCTAAATCGTCTGTTTAAGACTAGAATTAACAAAGGGGCATAAAATGGAGAAGAGTATTCATACCTACACTAGTAACTGATTACCCTTTTCTAACTTATAACCATCTTCATCAACTTCTAATCGGTCACCACTTTTTTGGTGATCTCCTGAACGATTCGGGGTAATGGCCCTTTCGGGGTAGTGGCTTTCGGGGTAATGGCTTTCGGGGAAATGGCTTTCGGGGTAGTGGCCTATTCGGGGTAATGGCATTCGGGGTAGTGGCGTTCGGGGTAATGGCGTTCGGGGTAATGGGGTGGAGCCGCAAACGGTACGGTCTCGTCGTTTTTATTCGGTTGGTGGTGCCCTCAGTTTCCGTTACCATGTTGCTGCAGTAGCACTCGTTTGGGAAGATGAAAATGTGAAATGTTTAACCCCTCCGAGCCGATGACGAATATTTATTTTTCCCCTATTGGATGACATTTTTCACAAGCCTTGCATCCGTAGTTTAAGCGAATAAATTAAACATGAAACTTTCTTGACCTCTGGGTATTTTTTTTTTCAGGAGTTCCTGGAAATTTCTCCAGAATTTCCCGAAGAATTTCATGAATTTTATGTAGAAATTTCACCCGTAGGAATTTCTTCAAGAGTGCTTCAAGGGTTCGTTTTTCCTGAATTACTCCAGACGTTTTTCTATGAATTTCTCCTGTTATTGTTCTACGAGCCCATATGGGATTTTATCCACAAATTTCTCTATGAAGTTCGACAGGAGTTTAGTAGAAGTGAATACATCAAGAAACTCCATCACCGGTTCCTCTATCAATTCATGCAGTTGTTCTCCATAGAAATTCAACTGAGGCTAAGAGTAATTTCGGGAATTGCTCCCAAAGTTCGTCCTTAGGGAAAGTGCTCCTACAGTTTTTCTCAGATTTTTTTCAGGATTCTCTAGAAATACTTTCTACTGCTGCAGAACAAAACTTAGGGACTAAACGTCGAAACACAAAACATCGAATGCCAAAAGGTCGCAAGGGGTAACGTCGAGAATGAGTAGCCGCTAGTTCTCATTTATGCTGCATTCGATATCAAGCGCACTAGTGGGATTGAGTCCCGTAGTCATCGGTGGCGACTTCAACGTCTGGGCGATTGAGTGGGGTCGCCACTCGACTAACGCAAGAGGCTGGGCTCTACTCGAACCTACTGTAGGAATGTTGCAGAGTCCATCATCGATGTGACCAAGGATGTGACCTTTTGGAGCCCGGATCTAAACGCTAGCTCGGACTGGAGGATCGACAATGGATACCCGCCACAAACAGTGACCATCTGGCGATTCAATACAGGGTGGAGCATGGAGGAAGACGACCACATCCGAAGGTCATCGACCGTCATCGGGGATGGGTGACCTCGCACTTAGATGAGCCGGTATTTGTGGAGCGATTGCTTTTGGAGGGTAACACCGACGATCTATCCAGCGATGATCTTTTCAGAACCCTAACAGGTACTGAATAAAGAGATTGAGACACGTTTCGAAAATCTCTGCCAGGGAGTCACCAGAGTAGTCATGGCCAAAACGATGGACGCGTCAGCATCCCTAGAATGCTCCCCCGAGATGCTGCAGAAGATCGTGGAAACGTTGTTCCCACGCCATGATACAAGACCATGGGCCCCCGTTCGTTAAGACCAAACCAGTCAAAGTGAGCAATAGCCAAGTCGCTTAAGTTGAACTAAGCTCCGGGTCCAGACGGTATCCCGACAGTAGCCATCAAGACGTTCGTCGAGGCTAGCCCTGACATGTTCTGAATAGCTATGCAGATGGAACGAAGCGAATTTTTGGAGAAGTGGAAAAGGCAAAGATTGGTTCTACTGCCCAAACCCGGGAAGTCACATGGCGACCCGTCAGCATACAGACCTATCTGATTTTTGAGCACCGCCGGAAAACTTTTGCAACAGATCATTCTTTCGAAGCTGATGATGCTCTTTTGCCTTTCGGATAACCAACTCGGCTTCCGGAAAGGTCGATCGATGGTAGATGCTATTAGGGATGTAACCAAAACGGCCGAAATAGCGCTACCACCTAGGTTAGCCCACCACCCGGTTAGCCTATGCCGGATACTGGAGAGCTACTTTCATAATAGGGTGTAAATCTATGACACCGAGGAAGGCTAGAGGAGCTATAACATCACCCGCAGGAGTACATTAGGGCTCATTAGGCGGGTAGTAACCCCTGAAGGTCGGAAGTAATGCCGGCAAGTCGGACCCCAGCCAAGCGTCCCGGAAAGCTGGAAAGGGTGGGCCTGAAAAGGCTGGCCCGTCCCGGTTGGAAGGGAACGGGGGGTTGCGACTGATGATAGGCCCTCAGGTACCACAGGTTAGGGCGAACCAAGGGGAGGACCCTCCTTGGACGAAGGTGGAGCGGAAGCGGAAGAAGAAGAAAGGGACGCCAAACCGCGACGGCGTAATAGAGCAGGTGCCAAGCGCGACAAAGGCGACGCGCTCGTCATCAAGACGGAAAAGTCTAAGTACTCGGACGTCTTGAAGGCGATGCGGAGCGACGCCAAGCTCGACGACCTCGGAGCCGACGTACGCTGTATTAGACGTACTCGTATGGGTGAGATGATTATCGAGCTAAAGCGCGACAAGGAGCGAAAGGGCGCCGCCTACAAACTGTTGGCGGAAGAAGTCCTGGGCGAAGGTGTGGAGGTGAGGGCTCTGACGACGGAGGCGACTCTGAAGGTGAGGAACCTGTACGAGTCAACAGACGCCGAGGATCTCGTCATGGCACTGTGGCAACAGTGCGAAGTAGAGGTGGCCGCTGCAGCCATTCGGCTACGGAAGGGCCCGGCGGGGACGCATGTAGCCTTGGTTCAGCTACCTGTGGCGGACGCGAATAGGTCCGTTAAAATAGGGTAGTTAAAGGCGTGCTGGTCAGTTTGCCATCTGACCCTGCATAAGCCACCGAGTGCTTGCTTCCGGTGCTTTGAACCAAGGATGTAACTCAGTTCAGAACCTAATATTAAAATGTGATGTTGGACAAACTTGTAGATTATTGTTTTTCCTACAATTATCACCAAAGGACGCCATATTCTAACTCTTATATTTACTGCGTAAAAGTGTTAGTATCACCTACTCATACTAAACGATTGGATTTTTTGATCGTTTAGTATGAGTACGTGGTACTAGCGCTCTCACGCCGTATATGTGAGAGTTAGAATATGGCGTCCTTGGTGATAATTGTAGGAAAAACACTTATCTACAAGTTTGCCGAACACCTCATTTCAATATTATGCTTTCAAATTGAGCTGTGGATAAATGAGTCAAATGATTGCCAGGTGATCGAAAACATCCTTGTTTAGAACCAGGGCACAAGTCGTGAGACTGTAAATGCCCTGACAGGAGCAAGTTGTGTAGGAGATGCGGCGGCGAAGGCCATAAGGCACAAGGCTGCACGAGTCCACCCACGTGTCTGATTTGTACTGGGAAATCCACGAACAACAGACATCCAACGGGTGATCCAAGGTGCCCGGCCTTCAAGAAAGCCGCAGGGAACAAATCACAGTGCAGGTAACGCAGCTGAACCTGAACCACTGTGATGCGGCTCAGCAACTGCTTTGTTAGGCAGTTTCTGAGTGGAAGTCGGATATCGCCATCACAGCAGACCCTTCCCGTGTACCCGCCGGCAACGGCAATTGAGTCGCGGATGGGTCCGGTAAAATGGCGGCGATATGGACGACGGGTAAATACCCCGTCCAGGAGTTGTTGTCTACTACCTATGAGGACTTCGTGGTCGCCAAAGTAAACGGGGTCTTCTTATATAGCTGTTATGCGCCTCCGCGTTGGTCGACCGAGCAGTTCACGCAGTTGCTTGACTGTTTAACGACCGTGCTAATAGAGCGAAGGCCGGTGGTAATAGCGGGTGACTTTAATGCCTGGGCCGTGGAATGGGGAAGCCGTTTCACGAACCAGCGGGGTCAGATCCTGCTAGACACGCTGGCCATGCTAGATGTCGATCTGGCCAACGTCGGTACCAAGAGTACCTACAGTCGGAACGGAGCGGAGTCAATCATTGACGTTACTTTTTGTAGTCCTGGCCTAACAAGTAGTTCGAACTGGAGGGTAGACGATGGATACACTCATAGCGATCACCTGGCGGTTCACTACAGTATCGACTACAACAACAGCAGGCAGCGGGTAGAGGAAGAGGCGGCTAGGCCAAGGCCAAGCCCTCGCAGGTGAAGACATCATACTTCGAAGAAGTATGATGTTTGCGCTCCATCGTGAGCGAAACTTACTTGGTTTAGACGGCGACGAGCTGGTAGCGGTGCTCTTACGTGCGTGTGATGCGACCATGCCTAGGCGAGTCCACCCTAGAAATGGGAGGCCTTCGGCTTACTGGTGGACCGACGCGATTGCCGACCTGCGCCGCGCCTGACTACGGGCTAGGCGACGGATGCAGCGAGCACGATCAGAGGAAGAGTGAAACGAACGGCGGGTGGTGTTCGCCGCTGCAAAAGACGCGCTTAAGACCGAGATAAGAGCAAGCAAAAAGGCCTGCTTTGATGGTATCTGCCAGAGTGCCAATGCGAACCCGTGGGGTGATGCCTACAGGATCGTTATGGCCAAGACGAGAGGTGTAATGGCTCCTACAGAGCAATCTCCAGAGATGTTGGAGAGAATCATCGGAGGGCTTTTTCCGCGTCATGATCCTAGTCTTTGGCCCCCTTTCGTAGGACAGCCGGGGACTGGGGCTGGCGATGAGGAGAGGGTCACCGATGTGGAACTTGCAGAGATAGCTTAGTCCCTTAGGCGTAGGTAAGGCCCCAGGTCCGGACGGAGTTCCGAACCTGGACTTAAAAGCAGCTATTGTAGAGGCTTTCATGTTCAGGTCTGCTATGCAGAAATGCCTGGACGAGGGAGTTTTCCCAGAAGCTTGGAAGAGGCAGAGCCTGGTACTATTGCCAAAGGCGGGGAAACCACCCGGAGACCCGTCGGCATATAGACCAATATGCTTGATTGAAACGGCGGGGAAGGTGCTCGAAAAGATCATCCTCAATAGAATGTTGAGGTTCACCGAGGGCGAAAATGGTCTTTCGAGCAACCAGTACGGCTTCCGGAAGGAGAGGTCCACCGTAGACGCTATCTTGTCGGTTACAAAAACCGCCGGGAAAGCACTCGAGCCTAAGAGGAGGGGAATTCACTTCTGTGCGGTAGTGACTCTGGATGTAAGGAATGTGTTTAATAGCGCCAGCTGGTCTGCTATTGCCGATGCGCTCTTGCATCTGGGGATACCTGGGTACATGTACTAGATTCTCGAAAGCTACTATCAGAATCGTGTACTAGTTTACGACAAGGAGGAGGGTCGGAAGTGCTTTCACACAACCTCAGGAGTCCCGCAAGGTTCCATCCTGGGTCCGGAGTTATGGAATGTCATGTACGACGAGGTGTTGAGGTCAGAGTACCCAGTGGGAGTGGAGATTGTCGGATTTGCCGACGACATTATGCTCGAAGTCTACGGTGAAACGATCGAGGAGGTGAAGTTGACTACCGACCACTCGATCAAGGTTGTGGCGGCCTGGATGCGGTGCAGACTGAGGTGACGGTTGTTAACAACCGGAAGTCAGAGCAACAAGCGAGGATCAGTGTAGGTGAGTGCACTATCCTGTCAAAGCGCTCCGTCAAACACTTGATGATCGACGATAAGCTCACCTTCAGTAGCCACGTCGATTATGCCTGTAAAAGAGCCTCCACAGCTATTGCGGCACTGTCCCGGATGATTTCCAATAGCTCTGCGGTGTCCGCTAGTAAGAGCAAGCTTCTGGCTAGTGTTGCTACGTCCATACTAAGGTATGGCGGCCCGGCGTGGGGCACTGCGCTTAATACTGAATGCTACCGACGGAAGCTGGAAAGTACTTACAGGATTATGTGCCTGAGGGTTGCGAGCGCGTACCATACCGTGTCACACGACGCTCTCTGCGTCATTACTGGTATGATGCCTATCAGCATCCTTATCAGTGAGGACATGGAGTGCTTCGAAATGCGCGGCACAAGAGGCATACGCAGGACTGCCAGGATGGCCTCTAATGGCAGCGCGCGTGGGACAGTTCCACCAAAGGGAGGTGGACCCATAGGTTGATACCGAGGGTAGATAGTTGGATTAATAGGCGCCATGGGGAAGTTACATTCCACCTGACACAGGTCCTTACAGGTCATGGTTGCTTCCGACAGTATCTACACCGTTTCGGGCATGCGGATTCTCCCGAAAGCCCAGTGTGCAATGGTTTAGAGGAAACGGCGGAACACGTTTTGTTCGTGTGCCTGCGTCTTCGCACAATGCGTGAACGCATGCTTGCCACATGCGGGGAGGACACAACTCCGGACAATTTGGTCCAGAGGAGGTGTAGGGATGAGTTTGGCTGGAACGCCGTTTCAACGGCTATTACCCACATCGTGTGGGAGCTACAGAGGAGGTGGCGCGTGGACTCGGAGAATGGCTAGTCCAGATGCAGTACAAGAGGTGGTCCCTGCCCACTTTCCGAGGACAAAGGGAGCGGTGAGGACCAGTGTTGCAAAAATTCAATTCATTCATTTGAACACTAACCAACCAATCTGTTCAGTCATCTTTCCTTCTAGTTATGTTCAAAACAATTTCATTCAATCAGAGCACCTATCAAATGAGAAGCGAATCCTTGTCAATTGAATTAATTGTCACTCGAATGAGTAGCTTAACTCGAAACACGAAAAACCCCGCAAAATTCCGCCAGACTGAAAAAATGTCGAATGTCGGGTCAAAGTCGGGTCAATTTTTATCGAATGTTGGGCCACTGTTGGGCCAACATTGATCAACTATTGGGTCTAAGTTGGGTTTGGTGGCCAAAATAAAAATAGGTGAATGATAGGTTGATGTCGGGTTTGACGTCATCAACGATGGTAAAAGCTTTGAACCTACAACACCACACATTTATGCTTCCTAGCTGGGGCTCAATTGAATGATATGTGCCTTGACTGAGGCTGGAGCTGATGTCAATTGAATGATCAGAGGCTATTCAATTGATATTCCGATAGTAAATGGAAAAATGAGTGGTTACCATTCTCAATTTCAGCTTTAAATGTCGGTTGATACTGACACTTCGCACCACTGGTGAGGACCACTCGGGAAACTGGCTAAGCGCCAGCATGTTACCGTGATGGAGTCTCCAGAGCGAGTAATCGATGTTCGTTACTGCTAGGCTACGCAGCTAACTTTGAGGGTGCTATGTGCACTAGCCCCTCTCTGAAGCAATACCTTCTTGGTGGTTCCGAAGAGACGTAGGGTTTGGCGACCATAGGTATGTGTTTAGTGGGAACGAGGAGAAAGTAGTCCTGGCTTTTACCATTGTTGTTAGAAGGAAAAAAAAAATACATACTTACAAGGATGTTTTCGATCATCTGGCAATCGTTTGACTCACCCGTCCATAACTCAGTTCAAAAGCCTTACATTTAAATGTGATGTTCGACAAACTCTCAGATTATTGTTTTTCCTACAATCATCACCAAGGACGCCATATTCTAACTATCCAATTTACGGCGTAAAAGTGCTAGTGCCACCTACTCATACTAAACGATCGGATTTTTCGATCGTTTGGTATGAGTAGGTGGTATTAGCACTGTCACACCGCATGTATGAGAGTTAGGATATGGCGTCCTTGGTGATAATTGTAGGAAAAACACTTATCCACAAGTTTGCCGAACAACTCATTTCAATACTATTCTTCTTTAACTGAGTTATGGACAAATTATTTAGTCAAACATCCTTGCATACACATACAGACATCACCTCAATTCCTCGTGCTGAGTCGATTGGTATATAATACTTGACCCCTCCATAGGCTCTATCAAGTTTTCGTTTTTGGAGTGAACGTATAGTCTTTCGGTACACTTTGGTGCACGAGAAAGGAAACAAATGTAAAAGCCACAGTAGTGGTAGCTTATTTTGAGAACATAGCCCTGGTTTGAGATATTTCCACCACTTTTTGATATTTTTTCGTTTTGTCAGAGGATTCACCAATTTGGTATGATTTTGGTGTTTTCCGTACGTAACTTGTCTGTTTGTGAAACATTGGTGGGTAAGAGTAGAATGTATTACTACTGGTCCTGCTGTTACATATGTTCGTCCTCTATGAGAGATGTGAGAGCCAAGTCATCGCAGCAAACGGATGTCTTTCTCGACCAATCAGCGATTGGTCTCCCTTTATCAGCAATACTCGATTTGGCTGATGAGGCATCGTACACAAATAACGTAACGCTATAGGGGGAGGGGGGGAGTCCAGCTTAGCGTTACGATCCATACAAAATATTTTTGGTTTTCATACAAAAAGCGTTACAAGGGGGAGGGGGGGGAGTCTGAAATTGCTGATTTTAGCGTTACGTAATTTGTGTACCATGCCTGACGTGTCAAATCCATATATTATATTCTTCCTACATGAGCATCCGAGATTATCTATTTTATTTTCCCTGTAAAGGTTTCTAACAGCTCGTCTCTAATAATAAGCTAGATTCATGTGAACTGATTTGTTTCTTCTTTAACAAAGAGGCTTTCCCCCAAAGCATTGCGCAAAATGTGTTGTATCGTAAATAGCTTATTTGTATGCGTGTCTTACTGTTAACATGCCGATTATAATTTCGATTATGTATCTTAAATGCACATTTGATTCTTCGAATGTTACAATTAGACTCCTACAGCTGCTCCACTAGCGTACCATCGGCAACGCTTACAAAGTACAATTTAATTAGACATTATCTTCTTCCATTCACCTCGTTCCGGTTAACCCCCAGCTAATGACTAACCCTCGTATCCCTCGGGAGCAAACAACCAGCAATTATTGCTATTTGAAGAGCACCCAAACTGATACCTTTTCATGGCGACGGGTGGTAAGCATAGCGCCAAATGGTACTTTTATTAACCCCTTCCCTCATTATGAACAACCCTCCTCCCCCACTTCATAATGGGGCCATTTATTGTTCGATAAGAATATACCTAATCGATGGCTTTATTCCGGTAATTCCACTACGATGTTCAACAACTGTTCCACCCCACCGCCATAAAGCCAGGTGGCATTCAGCTGCTTCTCTCGGTCGACATCCACCAGCGTTGAAACAAATTAACATTATTAATATGTTATTAGCAATATTACACTTGTTTGTGGACGGTCCCATGGACTTGCTGAGCCATCATCATGACTTCCCCATCGACGACACGACGCAACTGATGCTCATCCCGAAATGGCACGTGTTCTGGTTCGTTCTGGGTCAACAGCATGTCCCCGGTGATGTCCATACGGACGGGGACGACCATCGCCTAGGACGCACGGCTTTCGAAAACTGATTACAATACCACGGCGAATTGGTTCGTGCGGTTTTGACGTGTTCCATCATCGCGCGCGCGATTCGGCTGATCATTGGAAATTAATCCATCGGCTACGATGAGAGAAGCCAGGGCAGCAGCATCGGTTGACCAACGTCCGTAATTGTGCCAATGACGACGCATGATGGCATCGACGACGTTCGGCGACTGTTCAATCAATCAATCTTCCAATCAATCAAATCAATTTCTCGCTAGTCACTAAAATGAAACCACAAACTGCCTCGCGCGCTTTCTGTCGGGACGGGAGTTCATTTCGAGCAGCAGATATAGACAGGGGGAAAAGGATTCTGGGTCTTTGTCGCGGGTCGGTCCTTGATATGGAGACAATGTGCAAATTAGTGGTTTGTATTGAAATGGCACTCGAAGGTGATGATGCAAGACGTTTTGGTTTTGGGTACAGGTCTTGCCAATCAATGAGCATGTCAGCTAATGGAATAATCGACGGGTTTCAATTAGTGTGACAAATTGCGTTGTTTTGCGAAGATGGATGAAGATGATTGTATCGGATCCACTTCCCAAATTTATTCGAGCCGTGAAGATAATCATACTTTGGTAAACATAATTAACAGTTTACAGTTTAGAAAACTTCTTCGGCTTGAGCTTGATCTTGACAGACCGATCACATGTTCAATTCGCAGGTTTTTATTCACGGGGAATGCACTCATTGTATCGATATCACCACCTCTAAAAATGTCATTCCCAAGAAACACGAAATATACAGGGTGTTTGGTTCCGGGTTTTGGATATTTTCAGGGCTGATAGGTCTTGATGAGAGATGAAAAAGTTCCCATGGAACATAGGGTCGGAAATCACTGCTAAGTGAGTTAATCACATTTTAAGTTTTTAATTTTTGGTTATCTTTGAAGTCCTATATCTACTAAACTATCGTTCGTACAAACTTTATCAGCGCACGAATTGAAAGCTTATCACTTCTACTTTCTTAGTCTCTTGGACGTAAACTTTGTAAAAATAGTTTAAAAGGCCTTAAATTGAAAAATAATGTAAAATTGGTCGAAAAAATCGACTCTTTTTTGGACATTTTTGATGATTTAAATATGAAAATAAAGCTTTTGTTAAAAAAGTTCTTCTACAAAATATGCACGAACTTGTTCCCTAAAAATGTTTCTTTGACACCAAAACTCTATCTTTTGTAGTTAAGCCAAAAAATGTTTTTGAAAATAACGTTCCAAATTGCATTAACTTCATGCCAAAACAATGGTCATCACCCTAGCCGTCGTGCGTTCGTGTGCTGTTGCTCCACGGCATGCGGACGACTACTGCTGCTGGCTTGGCTGCTGGTGATGTCATCGCATACAGAAAACGAGCTCGCTCTTTGTCGCGTCACATCTCCGCCTGTGGAATCACTCGAGGCGGAGTTTGGATTTGCGCATACTAAGTGCGATGTGCAGTTAACTTGTTTTTCGACGGAGCGAAAGGAAAGCGTCGACGAAAGTGTATTTACAAGAGCAACCATTTAAATCCTTCGCACTCGTAGCTCTGCTGCGGTGCTGTTCAGATGGGGGGGGGGGGGTCTGTGCGTGCGGCAATTTAGAGCATGCACTTATTTGATGCATTTCATTTTTTTTTGTGTGATGTGCAAGGATAATGATTCTTCTTATTTCTTGCATAACATTCCCACTGGGACAGAGCCTGTTTCTCAGCTCAGTTGTAAAACATACAGCAATAAATTCCTTTGGAACCAATCATGGGGGATCCTTGGGAAATGATACCTTTGAGGAATCTAATCAATAAGTTGGACATTTTAGGAGAAGTTGGGGTTTCTTAAGGAACATGTTACCGACAGTTCGGCAACAATGGTAACCACGGTGAAAGACAGAGATATTGATTAGAAATATTTTTTCAGTTTTCTGCAGAACTTCATCATTAGCATCTCCCCCCCCTTCCTTTCCTCCTCCTACCAATAATTACCCCATAAAAATCAATAACTACTGGGTCTTCAAAATTGATAAAATGAGAAAGAGAGGAGAGAGAAAGTAGGGAGATTCAGAGACAGCGAAGCCACGAGAAAGATCACCGATTTGCGAGAAGGAGGAGGACGGACAGAAAGTATTGGACGGTGAAGCCGTTCGGATGAACGACATACAATCGTGACCGTCGCAATCCATTTAGAGATTGCTTCTCGAAATGAATCCCGCGTGGACCGGAAAACCCCTGTGAAGACGGTGTAGTGCGCCTACGAGAATTTCGAGTCCAGTTTTGCTGTCGAGGGATTCGGACGACGCTGAGACAACCCACCAATAGAATCCTGTCGATCAGTCGCTGAAACGCAAACCCCCCCCCTTGGCGGTTAAGGTGGTACAGGGAATCGGCGAGCCACGTGCTGGTGGCCGACAAGCCCTACGATATTGTCGAGTCACACGTGGCGGGTGAGCTAGTAATGGTCGTTATTGAGGTGAGGGTACCAGTGAGGACCGATGGGCTTGCCCCGCTTGCTGGTACCCAAAATCCAATGTGTTACTACCCCGTTCACGAGCGCGTTGGACGTCGAGAGCTAATTTGCACCCTGTTGACCACGGTCTATTCCCGGTATCCTGGTTCCGGAATTCAGGACTTGCGACGACAAGGACGGGTTACCCGATCAAATCGGAATGGCAGGTAATCCAAGCTTTCTCTGCCCAAACCATCATTCAATGCATGCATGTGGACTTTCATCATTGTTAGCTGCTAAACGGCCGCAACGAATACCCCCCCCCCCCCCCCCTCATCCTTCCCCCCCTTTTAGAACATATGTAACTTGTAGGTTGAATAAATAGGTTTAAGTAAATGTAATAATTGTTGAGGTGTTTTTGTACTACAGCGTGAGAAACGTCTTTGTCCTCCAGTGTGTGTCTGCCATTGTTCCGTTAATTGGGTTGTGAGTCTTCCTGAGCAGATATCCGCCGACCCTGAGAGGGTATACCTCCGAGCTAGCCGCTTCTTACAAACATTGGGGATTTTTAGGGGATATAGGGGATTTTAAAGGAACATTGGGGATTTTTAAGGAACATTGGGGATTTTTAGGAGATTTTGGGGCGGGTAAAGGGAACTTAGGAATCATGGGGGTCCTTGGGAAATGATACCTTTGGGGAATCTAATCAACAAGATGGCCATTTTAGGAGAAGTTGGGGATTCTTAAGGAACATTGGGGATTTTTAGGAGATGTTGGGGAGGGGAAAAGGGAACTTAGGAATCATGGGGGTCCTTGGGAAATGATACCTTTGGGGAATCTAATCAACAAGTTGGATATTTTAGGAGAAGTTGGGGATTCTTAAGGAACATTGGGGATTTTTAGGAGATATTGGGCATTTTTAAGGAACCTTGGGGATTTTTAAGGAACATTGGGGATTTTTAGGAGATTTTGGGGAGGGTAAAGGGAACTTAGGAATCATGGGGGTCCTTGGGAAATGATACCTTTGGGGAATCTAATCAATAAGTTGGACATTTTAGAAGAAGTTGGGGTTTCTTAAGGAACATTGGGGATTTTTAGGGGATATAGGGGATTTTAAAGGAACATTGGGGATTTTTAAGGAACATTGGGGATTTTTAGGAGATTTTGGGGCGGGTAAAGGGAACTTAGGAATCATGGGGGTCCTTGGGAAATGATACCTTTGGGGAATCTAATCAACAAGTTGGATATTTTAGGAGAAGTTGGGGATTCTTAAGGAACATTGGGGATTTTTAGGAGATATTGGGGCGGGTAAAGGGAACTTAGGAAACATGGGGGTCTTTGGGAATCAACAAGTTGGACATTTTAGGAGAAGTTGGGGATTCTCAAGGAACATTCGGAATTTTTAGGAGATATTGGGGCGGGTAAAGGGAACTTAGGAATCATGGGGGTCCTTGGGAAATGATACCTTTGGGGAATCTAATCAACAAGTTGGATATTTTAGGAGAAGTTGGGGATTCTTAAGGGACATTAGGGATTTTTAGGAGATATTAGAGATTTTTAGGGAACATTGGGGATTTTTAGGCGATATTGGGGAGGTTAAAGGGAACTTAGGAATCATGGAGGTCCTTGGGAAATGATACCTTTGGGGAATCTAATTAACAAGTTGGATATTTTAGGAGAAGTTGGGGATTCTTAAGGAAAATTGGGGATTTTTAGGAGATATTGGGGAGGGTAAAGGAAACTAAGGAATTATGGGGGTCCTTGGGAAATGATACCTTTGGGGAATCTAATCAACAAGTTGGATATTTAAGGAGAAGTTGGGGATTCTAAAGGGACATTAGGGATTTTTGGGAGAGATTGGGGTTTTTTAAGGAACTTTGGGGATTTTTAGGCGATATTGGGGAGGTTATAAGGAACTTAGGAATCATGGAGGTCCTTGGGAAATGATACCTTTGGGGAATCTAATCAACAAGTTGGCCATTTTAGGAGAAGTTGGGGATTCTTAAGGAACATTGGGGATTTTTAGGAGATATTGGGGATTTATAAGGAACATTGGGGATTTTTAAGAAACATTGGGGAATTTTAGGAGATATTGGGAAGGGGAAAAGGGAACTTAGGAATCATGGGGGTCCTTGAGATATGATACCTTTGGGGAATCTAATCGACAAGTCGGACATTTTAGGGGAAGTGTGGGATTCTTAATGGACATTGGGGATTTTTAGGAGATATTGGGGATTTTTAAGGAACATAAGGGATTTTTAGGAGATATTGGGGCGGGTAAAGGGAAATTAGGAATCATGGGGGTCCTTGGAATATGATACCTTTGGGGAATCTAATCAATAAGTTGGACATTTTAGGAGAAGTTGGGGTTTCTTAAGGAACATTGGGGATTTTTAGGGGATATAGGGGATTTTAAAGGAACATTGGGGATTTTTAGGAGATTTTGGGGCGGGTAAAGGGAACTAAGGAATCATGGGGGTCTTTGGGAATCAACAAGTTGGATATTTAAGGAGAAGTTGGGGATTCTCAAGGAACATTGGGGATTTTTAGGAGATATTGGGGCGGGTAAAGGGAACTTAGGAATCATGGGGGTCCTTGGGAAATGATACCTTTGGGGAATCTAATCAACAAGATGGCCATTTTAGGAGAAGTTGGGGATTCTTAAGGAACATTGGGGATTTTTAGGAGATGTTGGGGAGGGTAAAAGGGAACTTAGGAATCATGGGGGTCCTTGGGAAATGATACCTTTGGGGAATCTAATCAACAAGTTGGATATTTTAGGAGAAGTTGGGGATTCTTAAGGAACATTGGGGATTTTCAGGAGATATTGGGCATTTTTAAGGAACCTTGGGGATTTTTAAGGAACATTGGGGATTTTTAGGAGATTTTGGGGAGGGTAAAGGGAACTTAGGAATCATGGGGGTCCTTGGGAAATGATACCTTTGGGGAATCTAATCAATAAGTTGGACATTTTAGAAGAAGTTGGGGTTTCTTAAGGAACATTGGGGATTTTTAGGGGATATAGGGGATTTTTAAGGAACATTGGGGATTTTTAAGGAACATTGGGGATTTTTAGGAGATTTTGGGGCGGGTAAAGGGAACTTAGGAATCATGGGGGTCCTTGGGAAATGATACCTTTGGGGAATCTAATCAACAAGTTGGATATTTTAGGAGAAGTTGGGGATTCTTAAGGAACATTGGGGATTTTTAGGAGATATTGGGCATTTTTAAGGAACCTTGGGGATTTTTAAGGAACATTGGGGATTTTTAGGAGATTTTGGGGCGGGTAAAGGGAACTTAGGAATCATGGGGGTCTTTGGGAATCAACAAGTTGGACATTTTAGGAGAAGTTGGGGATTCTCAAGGAACATTCGGAATTTTTAGGAGATATTGGGGCGGGTAAAGGGAACTTAGGAATCATGGGGGTCCTTGGGAAATGATACCTTTGGGAAATCTAATCAACAAGTTGGATATTTTAGGAGAAGTTGGGGATTCTTAAGGGACATTAGGGATTTTTAGGAGATATTAGGGATTTTTAGGGAACATTGGGGATTTTTAGGCGATATTGGGGAGGTTAAAGGGAACTTAGGAATCATGGAGGTCCTTGGGAAATGATACCTTTGGGGAATCTAATCAACAAGTTGGATATTTTAGGAGAAGTTGGGGATTCTTAAGGAAAATTGGGGATTTTTAGGAGATATTGGGGAGGGTAAAGGAAACTAAGGAATTATGGGGGTCTTTGGGAAATGATACCTTTGGGGAATCTAATCAACAAGTTGGATATTTAAGGAGAAGTTGGGGATTCTAAAGGGACATTAGGGATTTTTGGGAGAGATTGGGGTTTTTTAAGGAACTTTGGGGATTTTTAGGCGATATTGGGGAGGTTATAAGGAACTTAGGAATCATGGAGGTCCTTGGGAAATGATACCTTTGGGGAATCTAATCAACAAGTTGGATATTTTAGGAGTAGTTGGGGATTCTTAAGGGACATTAGGGATTTTTAGGAGATATTGGGGATTTTTAGGGAACATTGGGGATTTTAGGCGATATTGGGGAGGTTAAAGGGAACTTAGGAATCATGGAGGTCATTGGGAAATGATACCTTTGGGGAATCTAATCAACAAGTTGGATATTTTAGGAGAAGTTGGGGATTCTTAAGGAACATTGGAGATTTTTAGGAGATATTGGGGCGGGTAAAGGGAACTTAGAAATCATGGAGGTCCTTGAGAAATGATACCTTTGGGGAATTTAATCAACAAGTTGGACATTTTAGGAGAAGTTGGGGATTTTTAAGGAACATTGGGGATTTTTAGGAGATATTGGGGCGGGTAAAGGAAACTTAGGAGTCATGGGGGTCCTTGGGAAATGATACCTTTGGGGAATCTAATCAACAAGTTGGACATTTTTGGAGAAGTTGGGGATTCTTAAAGGACATTGGGGATTTTTAGGAGATATTAGGGCGGGTAAAGGGAACTTAGGAACCATAGGGGTCTTTGGGAAATGATACCTTTGGGGAATCTATTCGACAAGAAGTACATTTTAGGAGAAGTTGGGGATTCTTAAGGAACATTGGGGATTTTTAGGAGATATTGGGCATTTTTAAGGAACATTGGGTATTTTTAAGGAACATTGGGGATTTTTAGGAGATATTGGGAAGGGGAAAAGGAACTAAGGTATCATGGCGGTCCTTGAGAAATGATACCTTTGGGGAATCTAATCAACAAGTTGGACATTTTAGGAGAAGTTGGGGATTCTTAAGGAACATTGGGAATTTTTAGGGGATATTGGGGATTTTTAAGGAACATTGGGAATTTCTAAGGAACATTGGGGATTTTTAGGAGATATTGGGGCGGGTAGAGGGAACTTAGGTATCATGGCGGTCCTTGAGAAATGATACCTTTGGGGAATCTAATCAACAAGTTGGACATTTTAGGAGAAGTTGGGGATTCTTAAGGGACATTGGGGATTTTTAGGCGATATTGGGGAGGGTGAAGGGAACTTAGGAATCATGGGGGTCCTTGGGAAATGATACCTTTGGGGAATCTAATCAACAAGTTGGACATTTTAGGAGATATTGGGGATTTTTAAGGAACATTGGGGATTTTTAGGAGATATTGGGGCGGGTAAAGGCAACTTAGGAGTCATGGGGGTCCTTGGGAAATGATACCTTTGGGGAATCTAATCAACAAGTTGGATATTTTAGGAGAAGTTGGGGATTCTTAAAGGACATTGGGGATTTTTCAGAGATATTGGGGCGGGTAAAGGGAACTTAGGAACCATGGGGGTCTTTGGGAAATGATACCTTTGGGGAATCTATTCGACAAGAAGTACATTTTAGGAGAAGTTGGGGATTCTTAAGGAACGTTGGGGATTTTTAGGAGATATTGGGCATTTTTAAGGAACCTTGGGGATTTTTAAGGAACATTTGGGATTTTTAGGAGATATTGGGGAGGGGAAAAGGGAACTTAGGAATCATGGCGGTCCTTGAGAAATGATACCTTTGAGAATCTAATCAACAAGTTGGATATTTTAGGAGAAGTTGGAAATTCTTAAGGAACATTGGGGATTTTTAGGAGATATTGGGGAGGGTAAAGGGAACTTAGGAATCATGGGGGTCTTTGGGAAATGATACCTTTGGGGAATCTATTCGACAAGAAGTACATTTTAGGAGAAGTTGGGGATTCTTAAGGAACGTTGGGGATTTTTAGGAGATATTGGGCATTTTTAAGGAACCTTGGGGATTTTTAAGGAACATTTGGGATTTTTAGGAGATATTGGGGAGGGGAAAAGGGAACTTAGGAATCATGGCGGTCCTTGAGAAATGATACCTTTGAGAATCTAATCAACAAGTTGGATATTTTAGGAGAAGTTGGAAATTCTTAAGGAACATTGGGGATTTTTAGGAGATATTGGGGAGGGTAAAGGAAACTTAGGAATTATGGGGGTCCTTGGGAAATGATACCTTTGGGGAATCTAATCAACAAGTTGGATATTTTAAGAGAAGTTGGGGATTCTTAAGGAACATTGGAGATTTTTAGGAGACATTGGGGATTTTTAAGGAACATTGGGGATTTTTAGGCGATATTGGAGAGGTTAAAGGGAACTTAGGAATCATGGAGGTCCTTGGGAAATGATACCTTTGGGGAATCTAATCAACAAGTTGGATATTTTAGGAGAAGTTGCCCAGACAATCAGTAATCGTATAAGATGGTGCATAAGATGATAAAGTGGAGGCGATATGCGTGAATGCCTCCATTTAGGCGTATGTAAAATGTACGCATATCGCCTCCACTTTAACATCTTATGCGACATCTTATACGATCACTGGTTGACTGGATGGGGATTCTTAAGGGACATTAGGGATTTTTAGGAGATATTGGGGATTTTTAAGGAACATTGGGGATTTTTAGGCGATATTGGGGAGGTTAAAGGGAACTTAGGAATCATGGAGGTCCTTGAGAAATGATACCTTTGGGGAATCTTATCAACAAGTTGGACATTTTAGGAGAAGTTGGGGATTCTTAAGGGACATTAGTGATTTTTAGGAGATATTGGGGATTTTTAAGGAACATTGGGGATTTTTAGGCGATATTGGGGAGGTTAAAGGGAACATAGGAATCATGGAGGTCCTTGAGAAATGATACCTTTGGGGAATCTAATCAACAAGTTGGACATTTTAGGAGAAGTTGGGGATTCTTAAGGGACATTGGGGATTTTTAGGAGATATTGAGCATTTTTAAGGAGCCTTGGGGATTTTAGGGAACATTGGGGATTTTTAGGCGATATTGGGGAGGTTAAAGGGAACATAGGAATCATGGCGGTCCTTGAGAAATGATACCTTTGGGGAATCTAATCAACAAGTTGGACATTTTAGGAGATATTGTGGATTTTTAGGAACATTATCGATTTTTAGGAGATATTGGGGCGGGTAAAGGAAACTTAGGAATCATGGGGGTCCTTGGGAAATGATACCTTTGGGGAATCTAATCAACAAGTTGGACATTTTAGGAGAAGTTGGGGATTCTTAAGGAACATTGGGGATTTTTAGGAGATATTGGGGAGGGTAAAGGAAACTTAGGGATCATGGGGGTCTTTGGGAAATGATACCTTTGGGGAATCTATTCGACAAGTAGGACATTTTAGGAGAAGTTGGGGATTCTTAAGGAACATTGGGGATTTTTAGGAGATATTGGGGATTTATAAGGAACATTGGGGATTTTTAAGGAACATTGGGGAATTTTGGGAAAAATTGGGGCGGGTAAAGGAAACTTAGGAATCATGGGGGTCTTTGGGAAATGATACCTTTGAGGAATCCAATCAACAAGTTGGACATTTTAGGAGAAGTTGGGGATTCTTAAGGGACATTGGGGATTTTTAGGAGATATTGGGAAGGGGAAAAGGAAACTTAGGAATCATGGCGGTCCTTGAGAAATGATATCTTTGGGGAATCTAATCAACAAGTTGGACATTTTAGGAGAAGTTGGGGATTCTTAAGGGACATTAGGGATTTTTAGGAGATATTGGGGATTTTTAAGGAACCTTGGGGATTTTTAAGGAACATTGGGGATTTTTAGGAGATATTGGGAAGGGGAAAAGGAAACTTAGGAATCATGGCGGTCCTTGAGAAATGATATCTTTGGGGAATCTAATCAACAAGTTGGACATTTTAGGAGAAGTTGGGGATTCTTAAGGGACATTAGGGATTTTTAGGAGATATTGGGGATTTTTAAGGAACCTTGGGGATTTTTAAGGAACATTGGGGATTTTTAGGAGATATTGGGAAGGGGAAAAGGAAACTTTGGAATCATGGCGGTCCTTGAGAAATGATATCTTTGGGGAATCTAATCAACAAGTTGGACATTTAAGGAGAAGTTGGGGATTTTTAAGGGACATTAGGGATTTTTAGGAGATATTGGGGATTTTTGAGGAACATTGGGGATTTTTAGGAGATATTGGGGCGGGTAAAGGAAACTTAGGAATCATGGGGGTCCTTGGGAAATGACACCTTTGAGGAATCTAATCAACAAGTTGGATATTTAAGGAGAAGATGGGGATTCTTAAGGGACATTGGGGATTTTTAGGCGATATTGGGGAGGGTAAGGGAACTTAGAAATCATGGGGGTCCTCGGGAAATGATACCTTTGGGGAATCTTATCAACAAGTTGGACATTTTAGGAGAAGTTGGGGATCCTTAAGGGACATTGGGGATTTGTAGGCGATATTGGGGAGGGTAAGGGAACATAGAAATCATGGGGGTCCTCGGGAAATGATACCTTTGGGGAATCTAATCGACAAGTCGGACATTTTAGGAGAAGTTGGGGATTCTGAAGGGACATTGGGGATTTTTAGGAGATATTGGGCATTTTTAAGGAACCTTGGGGATTTTAAGGAACATTGGGGATTTTTAGGAGATATTGGGAAGGGGAAAAGGAAACTTAGGAATCATGGCGGTCCTTGAGAAATGATATCTTTGTGGAATCTAATCAACAAGTTGGACATTTTAGGAGAAATTGGGGATTCTTAAGCAGGGATGCCAGATGATTTTTCCAAAAATCTGTATCAGGATTTTATAAAATCTGTATTTGTCTGTATTTTGAAACTGTGACTGGAAGCAAAAAAAAAAACACCAAGTTTCCGTAAATCTTGTTAAACTCCGTTTTTGTTTGCAGTAAGTTTTCACTCAATGGTGTAAATAGCAGAACGTTATGGTTTTGAAAAGTAAAATAAATATGTCTATAAATACACACAAATAGAGAGATTATAAAAAGTAATCTTCAAGAACCATTCCAGAAATTTTGGCTTGAATTCCTACCTAAAGGATTACTCCATTTTTTCAGAAATTTTCTCGGGATTTTTTTTTGGGAATTCCTCTAGAAATTCTCAAAAGATTTTTCTGTTAAGTTCCTTCAGGAGTTTATCCAATAGTTCCTTGAAGTATTCCTCTAGGCATGGCTTTGGATTTGTTCAGACCTTTCTTCAGAGATTTTTTTTTCAATTTTTTTCCAAAAGATTTTCTCAACAATTAGTTTTGCAGCAATTGTTGAGAGAATCCCCTCTAGAAATTTCTCAAGGAATCCCTGCAAGAATTTCTTAAAAAAAAACCCTTCCCATTACCGGTATTCCATACAATAGACGCCTCTCCACCTTTTACCGAAATTAGAAAAAAAACCCTACCAAGCCGCCTTCTCTGTGCTTCAACAAGCTAAGATGGGCAAAATTGCTAGGGCGTGATATTCACACCCAAAGGACCTGAGTTCAATTCGCGTTCGCAATTCTTTTCTTTTCATCTGCAAGGTTTAGGATAGAGACGAACCAGCTAAGGGCTGAAAGTCTCTTTAATAAAGACAAATCAATCAATCAATGCATCTGCAAGGTAACGCTGAGAATGTTCAAATATTTTCATCACATATGAAGTGTTCCTTTTGCTATATTCGATGCATCATAGTTTTGCAGGTTGTATTCGTACTCTATAGTTTCCAAAAGTTCTATCGATTTTTTATCTTCAACACAATTTTATAGTTGTTTGAATAGATGTGTACTGGCTATTTCTTCTCAGGTTCGATTCGATATTATTATTTAAAAAAAAACTGTCATTATTATCAATTTTCAACGAAACCATTATTTGTAAGTTTTCTCATTATTTTCATTCAACGTATAAGAATGAAAAGCATAAAGAAAACCAGGCCTTTGGTTAGCAAAGTTTCCATCTTTTATTTCATTTTTCATGTACTGAAGCTTAAATTTTCCTTACATCTTCATATTTCACTGGAAATTCGCGACTCTTGCAAATTGTCAAGCAAACAACAATACACAAACAAAAGAATCAGCAAAGATATAGTTTATTCGATTTTCCTTATACTAACATAATCTTTGAAAACTTGCTAAAAAACTTCATTTTGGGGCGAAGGTTAAGTTTTTTTTATATTACAAGATTAAGATTTCAACGTGATAAAAACATAAAAAACGCCCATAACGTATGCTTATTACATATCTAGGACGTATTATGTTTCGTTATATTTGTTTTATTAGATTCAATTCTAAACAAAAATCCTGTAATGAAATGATTGAAAATTGAGGACAAATGTGACAAATATAGATAATTTAATGGGTTTGTACTTTCAATAATTTTTATTACTTTATTTTCCATCTTGCATGAATGTATGAGGAAAAAAAATATGTGGAGGAAAAATCTGTATCGAGATCATAAAATCTGTATTTTTTCTGTACTCTGTATCCTGTCTGTATCAACCTCTAAAAATCTGTATAATACAGAAAAATCTGTATATCTGGCATCTCTGTTCTTAAGGAACATTGGGGATTTTTAGGAGATATTGGGAATTTTTAAGGAACCTTGGGAATTTTTAAGGAACATTGGGGATTTTTGGGAGATATTGTGAAGGGGAAAAGGAACTTAGGAATCATGGGGGTTCTGGGGAAATGACACCTTTGGGGAATCTAATCAACAAGTTGGATATTTTAGGAGAAGTTGGGGATTATTAAGGAACACTGGGGATTTTTAGGAGATATTGGGGAGGGTAAAGGAAACTTAGGAATCATGGGGGTCCTTGGGAAATGATACCTTAGGGAATCTTATCAACAATTTGGATATTTTAGGAGAAGTTGGGAATTCTTAAGGGACATTAGGGATTTTTAGGAGATATTGGGGATTTTTGAGGAACATTGGGGATTTTTAGGAGATATTGGGGCGGGTAAAGGAAACTTAGGAATCATGGGGGTCCTTGGGAAATGACACCTTTGAGGAATCTAATCAACAAGTTGGATATTTTAGGAGAAGTTGGGGATTATTAAGGAACACTGGGGATTTTTGGGCGATATTGGGGCGGGTAAAAGGGAACTTAGAAATCATGGAGGTCCTTGGGAAATGATACCTATGGGGAATCTAATCGACAAGTCGGACATTTTAGGAGAAGTTGGGGATGCTTAAGGAACATTGGGGATTTGTAGGCGATATTGGGGAGGGTAAAGGGAACTTAGAAATCATGGGGGTCCTCGGGAAATGATACCTTTGGGGAATCTTATCAACAAGTTGGACATTTTAGGAGAAGTTGGGGATTCTTAAGGGACATTGGGGATTTGTAGGCGATATTGGGGAGGGTAAAGGGAACTTAGGAATCATGGGGGTCCTTGGGAAATGATACCTTTGGGGAATCTAATCGACAAGTCGGACATTTTAGGAGAAGTTGGGGATTCTTAAGGGACACAGGGGGGTTTTTTAGGTGATATTGGGGAGGGTAAAGGGAACTTAGGAATCATGGGGGTCCTTGGGAAATGATACCTATGGGGAATCTAATCGACGAGTCGGACATTTTAGGAGAAGTTGGGGATTCTTAAGGGACATTAGGGATTTTTAGGCGATATTGGGGAGGGTAAGGGAACTTAGAAATCATGGGGGTCCTCGGGAAATGATACCTTTGGGGAATCTTATCAACAAGTTGGACATTTTAGGAGAAGTTGGGGATTCTTAAGGGACATTGGGGATTTGTAGGCGATATTGGGGAGGGTAAAGGGAACTTAGGAATCATGGGGGTCCTTGGGAAATGATACCTTTGGGGAATCTAATCGACAAGTCGGACATTTTAGGAGAAGTTGGGGATTCTTAAGGGACACAGGGGGGTTTTTTAGGTGATATTGGGGAGGGTAAAGGGAACTTAGGAATCATGGGGGTCCTTGGGAAATGATACCTATGGGGAATCTAATCGACAAGTCGGACATTTTAGGAGAAGTTGGGGATGCTTAAGGAACATTGGGGATTTTTAGGCGATATTGGGCATTTTTAAGGAACCTTGGGGATTTTTAAGGAACATTGGGGATTTTTAGGAGATATTGGGAAGGGGAAAAGGAACTTAGGAATCATGGGGGTTCTGGGGAAATGACACCTTTGGGGAATCTAATCAACAAGTTGGATATTTTAGGAGAAGTTGGGGATTATTAAGGAACACTGGGATTTTTAGGAGATATTGGGGAGGGTAAAGGAAACTTAGGAATCATGGGGGTCCTTGGGAAATGATACCTTTGGGAATCTTATCAACATTTTGGATATTTTAGGAGAAGTTGGGGATTCTTAAGGGACATTGGGGATTTTTAGGAGATATTGGGGATTTTTGAGGAACATTGGGGATTTTTAGGAGATATTGGGGCGGGTAAAGGAAACTTAGGAATCATGGGGGTCCTTGGGAAATGACACCTTTGAGGAATCTAATCAACAAGTTGGATATTTTAGGAGAAGTTGGGGATTATTAAGGAACACTGGGGATTTTTGGGCGATATTGGGGAGGGTAAAGGGAACTTAGAAATCATGGGGGTCCTCGGGAAATGATACCTTCGGGGAATCTTATCAACAAGTTGGACATTTTAGGAGAAGTTGGGGATTCTTAAGGGACATTGGGGATTTGTAGGCGATATTGGGGAGGGTAAAGGGAACTTAGGAATCATGGGGGTCCTTGGGAAATGATACCTTTGGGGAATCTAATCGACAAGTCGGACATTTTAGGAGAAGTTGGGGATTCTTAAGGGACATTAGGGATTTTTAGGCGATATTGGGGAGGGTAAAGGGAACTTAGGAATCATGGGGGTCCTTGGGAAATGACACCTTTGAGGAATCTAATCAACAAGTTGGATATTTTAGGAGAAGTTGGGGATTATTAAGGAACACTGGGGATTTTTGGGCGATATTGGGGCGGGTAAAAGGGAACTTAGAAATCATGGGGGTCCTCGGGAAATGATACCTTCGGGGAATCTTATCAACAAGTTGGACATTTTAGGAGAAGTTGGGGATTCTTAAGGGACATTGGGGATTTGTAGGCGATATTGGGGAGGGTAAAGGGAACTTAGGAATCATGGGGGTCCTTGGGAAATGATACCTTTGGGGAATCTAATCGACAAGTCGGACATTTTAGGAGAAGTTGGGGATTCTTAAGGGACACAGGGGGGTTTTTTAGGTGATATTGGGGAGGGTAAAGGGAACTTAGGAATCATGGGGGTCCTTGGGAAATGATACCTATGGGGAATCTAATCGACAAGTCGGACATTTTAGGAGAAGTTGGGGATGCTTAAGGAACATTGGGGATTTTTAGGAGATATTGGGCATTTTTAAGGAACCTTGGGGATTTTAAGGAACATTGGGGATTTTTAGGAGACATTGGGAAGGGGAAAAGGGAACTTTGGAATCATGACGGTCCTTGAGAAATGATACCTTTGGGGAATCTAATCAACAAGTTGGCCGTTTTAGGAGATATTGGGGATTTCTAAGGACCATTGGGGATTTTTACGAAATATTTGGGATTTTTAAGGAACATTGGGGATTTTTAGGAGATATTGGGGCGGGTAAAGGGAACTTAGAAACTATGGGGGTCCTTGGGAAATGATACCTTTGGGGAATCTAATCGACAAGTCGGACATTTCAAGAGAAGTTTGGGATTCTTAAGGAACATTGGGGATTTTTAGGAGATATTGAGAATTTTTAAGGAACATTGGGGATTTTTAAGGAACATTGGGGATTTTTAGGAGATATTGGGGCGGGTAAAGGGAACTTAGAAACCATGGGGGTTCTTGGGAAATGATACCTTTGGGGAATTTAATCAACAAGTTGGACATATTAGGAGAAATGGGGGATTCTTAAGGGACATTAGGGCTTTTTAGGCGATATTGGGGAGGGTAAAGGGAACTTAGGAATCATGGCCGTCCTCAACAAGTTGGATATTCAAGGAGAAGTTGGGGATTTTTAAGGAACATTGGGGATTTTTAGGAGATACAGTAGACGTTCGGTCGGTGCAAACGGTTAAACTGCAATGCTTTTTAACTGCAAGTCCGGTAAGTGCAACAAATTTGCAGTTATCGCACCGCCAAACGTCAAAATCGTGCACCATGTTAGCCCAATTGAACAGTCGGATCACGTTCACGGTTATTTATTGTCGTTTGACAACTTCTTGACATCTGTCAGTCGTTGCAGTTACGGAATTTCGTTCGCTAAGTAAAACGTGAACATGTTGCAGTTATCGAACGTCTACTGTATTGGGGAGGGTGAAGGAAATTTAGGAATCATAGGGGCAGTGTTGCAAAAATTCAATTCATTCATTTGAACACTAACCAACCAATCTGTTCAGTCATCTTTCCTTCTAGTTATGTTCAAAACAATTTCATTCAATCAGAGCACCTATCAAATGAGAAGCGAATCCTTGTCAATTGAATTAATTGTCACTCGAATGAGTAGCTTAACTCGAAACACGAAAAACCCCGCAAAATTCCGCCAGACTGAAAAAATGTCGAATGTCGGGTCAAAGTCGGGTCAATTTTTATCGAATGTTGGGCCACTGTTGGGCCAACATTGATCAACTATTGGGTCTAAGTTGGGTTTGGTGGCCAAAATAAAAATAGGTGAATGATAGGTTGATGTCGGGTTTGACGTCATCAACGATGGTAAAAGCTTTGAACCTACAACACCACACATTTATGCTTCCTAGCTGGGGCTCAATTGAATGATATGTGCCTTGACTGAGGCTGGAGCTGATGTCAATTGAATGATCAGAGGCTATTCAATTGATATTCCGATAGTAAATGGAAAAATGAGTGGTTACCATTCTCAATTTCAGCTTTAAATGTCGGTTGATACTGACACTTCGCACCACTGCATAGGGGTCCTTGGGAAATTATACCTTTGGGGAATCTAATCGACAAGTTGGACATTTTAAAAGAAGTTGGGGATTCTTAAGGAATATTGGGGATTTTTAGGAGATATTGGGGATTTTAAAGGAACATTGGGGATTTTTAGAAGACATTGGGGATTTTTAAGGAACGTTGGGGATTTTTAGGAGATATTGGGGAGGGTAAAGGGAACTTAGGAATCATGGAGGTCCTTGGGAAATGATACCTTTGGGGAATCTAATCAACAAGTTGGCAATTTTAGAAGATATTGGAGATTTTCAAGGAACATTGGGGATTTTTACGATGTATTGGGTAGGGTAAAGGGAACTTAGGAATCATGGCGGTCCTCGGAAAATTATACCTTTGGGACATCTAATCAACAAGTTGGACATTTTAGGAGAAGTTGGGGATTCATAAGGGACATTGAGGATTTTTAGGAGATATTGGGGAGGGCAAAGGGAACTTAGGAATCATGGGGGTCCTTGGGAAATAATACCTTATGGGGAATCTAATCAACCAGTTCGCCATTTTAGGAAGAGTTGGGGATTCTTAAGGGACATTGGGAATGATGATTCCTATGTTTCCTTTACCCTCTCCAATATCTCCTAAAAATTACCAATGTTTCTTAAAAAATCTCCTACTTCTGCTAAAATGATCAACTTGCTGCTTGGGTTCCCCAAAGGTATCATTTCCCATGCAGACCCTCATAAATCCTTAGTTCGCCTTACCCTCCCCAATATCTCCTTAAATCCCAATCGTTCCTAAAAAAATCTCCAATATCTCCTCAAAATTTCCAATGTTCTTGAAGCATCCCCAGCTTCTCCTAAAATGTCCAACTAAATCTAACGAATCCCAAAGGTATCATTTCCCAAGGACCCCCATGATTCCTAAGTTTCGATTACCCTCCCAAATATCTCCTACAATTCCCAACGCTCCTTATAAAGTTCCCAATATCTACTTAAAATCCCCAAAGTTTCTTAAAAATCTCCAATATCTCCTAAAAATCCCCAATGTTCCTTAAAAATCTTCAATGTTCCTTAAAAATCCCCAAAATCTCTTAAAAAATCCCAATGTTCCTTGAGAATCCCCAACTTCTCCTAAAATGTCCGACTTGTTAATTAGATTCCCCAAAGATATCATTTCCCAAGGACCCCCATGATTCCTAAGTTCCCATTACCCACCCCAATATCTTCTAAAAATCCCTTAGGTTCCTCTTAGTCCCCAACTTCTCCTTAAATATCCAACTTTTTGATTAGATTCCCCAAAGTTATCATTTCTCAAGGACCCCCATGATTCCTAAGTTCCCATTACCCACCCCAATATCTCCTAAAAATGACCAATGTCCCTTAAGAATCCCCAACTTCTCCTAAAATGTCCAACTTGTTGATAAGATTCCCCAAAGGTATCATATTCCAAGGACCCCCATGATTCCTAATTTCCCTTTACCCGCCCCAATATCTCCTAAAAATCCCTTATGTTCCTTGAAAATCCCCAATATCTCCTAAAAATACCCAATGTCCATTAAGAATCCCACACTTCCCCTAAAATGTCCGACTTGTCGATTAGATTCCCCAAAGGTATCATATCTCAAGGACCCCCATGATTCCTAAGTTCCCTTTTCCCCTTCCCAATATCTCCTAAAATTCCCCAATGTTTCTTAAAAATCCCCAATGTTCCTTATAAATCCCCAATATCTCCTAAAAATCCCCAATGTTCCTTAAGAATCCCCAACTTCTCCTAAAATGGCCAACTTGTTGATTAGATTCCCCAAAGGTATCATACCTCAAGGACCCCCATGGTTCCTAAGTTCCCTTTACCCGCCCCAAAATCTCCTAAAAATCCCCAATGTTCCTTAAAAATCCCCAATGTTCCTTTAAAATCCCCTATATCCCCTAAAAATCCCCAATGTTCCTTAAAAATCCCCAATGTTCCTTTAAAATCCCCTATATCCCCTAAAAATCCCCAATGTTCCTTAAGAAACCCCAACTTCTCCTAAAATGTCCAACTTATTGATTAGATTCCTCAAAGGTATCATTTCCCAAGGATCCCCCATGATTGGTTCCAAAGGAATTTATTGCTGTATGTTTTACAACTGAGCTGAGAAACAGGCTCTGTCCCAGTGGGAATGTTATGCAAGAAATAAGAAGAATCATTATCCTTGCACATCACACAAAAAAAAATGAAATGCATCAAATAAGTGCATGCTCTAAATTGCCGCACGCACAGACCCCCCCCATCTGAACAGCACCGCAGCAGAGCTACGAGTGCGAAGGATTTAAATGGTTGCTCTTGTAAATACACTTTCGTCGACGCTTTCCTTTCGCTCCGTCGAAAAACAAGTTAACTGCACGTCGCACTTAGTATGCGCAAATCCAAACTCCGCCTCGAGTGATTCCACAGGCGGAGATGTGACGCGACAAAGAGCGAGCTCGTTTTCTGTATGCGATGACATCACCAGCAGCAGTAGTCGTCCGCATGCCGTGGAGCAACAGCACACGAACGCACGACGGCTAGGGTGATGACCATTGTTTTGGCATGAAGTTAATGCAATTTGGAACGTTATTTTCAAAAACATTTTTTGGCTTAACTACAAAAGATAGAGTTTTGGTGTCAAAGAAACATTTTTAGGGAACAAGTTCGTGCATATTTTGTAGAAGAACTTTTTTAACAAAAGCTTTATTTTCATATTTAAATCATCAAAAATGTCCAAAAAAGAGTCGATTTTTTCGACCAATTTTACATTATTTTTCAATTCAAGGCCTTTTAAACTATTTTTACAAAGTTTACGTCCAAGAGACTAAGAAAGTAGAAGTGATAAGCTTTCAATTCGTGCGCTGATAAAGTTTGTACGAACGATAGTTTAGTAGATATAGGACTTCAAAGATAACCAAAAATTAAAAACTTAAAATGTGATTAACTCACTTAGCAGTGATTTCCGACCCTATGTTCTTTGGGAACTTTTTCATCTCTCATCAAGATCTATCAGCCCTGAAAATATCCACAACCCGGAACCAAACACCCTGTATATCAGAAGCTCATCGCAATCCACAACGGCTCCATGAGGGGACCCGGAATTTGCAGGCATAAAGACGGGGGTCTCTTAACGGGCAACACTTCAACGAGCACTACGCCATATTTCGTTGATCACCCTCAAGAGTAGCATCTGTCTAACACAACCTGGGCTGCAAAACGGTGAGTCGATAAGGAGAGCGCCCAACATAGCTCTGGTCCTCACAAGTTCCTACCTCATGCTTCCACGGGTCAAGCGATGACAATGACCGCCAGTTATGTGCTTAGCTGGTAGTGCAGCCTGGACACTGTTGTCCTTCTGACTTCAGCTAGATTGAGGAGGTACGACCCGAGCGTCTGTTCACCAAGGAGGTGCGGCTCAAACAGCGTCTGTTCTGGCATCCAGCGGCTGAGTAAGAAATGCTGCATCACGCCCAGCTAGATCCAAGGTCAAATCGACCATCAAACAGAAAACCAAATCGACCACGTTCTAATCGACGGTAAATACTTCTCGGATATAACCAATATCCGCACATACCGCAGTACGAATATAGATTCGGATCACTACTTAGTCGCTGTATGCATGCGATCAAAACTATCGACAGTTATCACCGCGCGTCGAAGTCGAACGCCGCGACTCAACATCGAGCAGCTGCGTAACGTAGAAGTGGCTCAAGACAACGCGCAGCAGTTACCAGTGACCCTACCAAAGCAGCTTGGCGCAGCTACACTTGAAGATGGCTGGAGGGACATCCGATCCGCCATAGGTAGTACCTCGGCTACAGCAGTAAGCTTCGCGACTCCGAATTACAGAAACAACTGGTACGACGGCGAATGCACATTGGTCGGGCTCCATACAAAGGGGCGGCCAAAACTCTCAAAAAACGGAATTGATATTTTTAATCTTTTTTCGCCTTATATCAAAGGTAATGTATTGTAGTTTTATGATTCTTAATTAAAAGCATATCAGCTTTTGTATTTCAATGACATTTTCACTGCTAAAGTGGCCTAAGTCATAAAATTGAAAAATGAATTATTCGAAAAAAGTAAAATAATAATATTTTGAGAATAAAATATATGTTTTATGTTATCCAGCATATGAAAGCTTGTTATTGGACTGTTTGAATGCACGTATGGTGCAAAATTATTATGTCACAAAACTTTTCAAATTTTCATATATTGTACCTTAGGAATTTTGGTAATTTTTAAGTTAAAAAACCCAAATTAATCCACCTAGGGGTGATAGTGCCTTTCTCGTCGTATATGTTCACACGATCTTTCCGTCGACGTAAGTCAAAGTGTTCCTGAATCCTGATTTTTTTTTAAGAAAAGCAAGAATTTTATCAAAGCCATCATTGGATTGACTTAAAACTTATTGATGGCACATAGTCCGACGTTGTGTTCAGCGTATAAGCAGAGCTGAATAATATCAGATTTCTCAGTTGACAGCTTGAGTACCTTCACTAACCTTGGGAGCTGATCAATATCAAGACGATACTAACAAGCAAAGATATAACTTTTTAACAATCACAGATCACTTTGCGCGGTCTTCGATAAAGTTTTTTCTGCACATTCTAGGTTATATTTTATTGACCGTTGGAAACAAGAACGTAGTGAGTACAGTGAGACGTCTGTTTGTATGTGGGTTTAATATGTTAAGATTTTGTTCTCTTACACATATTTATCGCTTGCATGATTTTATTTACTTTCGTAGTTCCGGCGAAGCATCAAACGCTGGTTGTGTAACCCTACCGGTAGTGTCTAATGTAGTATGAGCCTATTTTCTAGTAAACCGTTCCTCAGGTTATAAAAGAAGCCGTGATGTGGTGTGTCGCATGGTACATTTGGTTACTTTCTGGAACAGGTTCCGGAGCACCACCGGGTCTCCCAAATATAGTCTGAGGCAATATCATTGCTAACGTACATTAGGTTACCTAAAAAAACACGATTTGATTTATCTTATGCATGGGTACAGATCACTTTTACATTTGACCACTTCCAGTGGGACACCCAGAACTAATTTCGGTTATCTAAAATATGGTCTGAGGCTATGTTCTTATGAATTGATCATCGTGTTATCAAAAAAGAATCTCCAGTTGGCCTAGTGGTTAAGGCTGTGAATCGCCAATCCGGAAACGGCGAGTTTCATTCCCGCTCCAGTCGGGAACATCTTCTCGACTTCCTGGGCATAGTGTATCATTGTACTTGCATCACAATATACAAATTCATGCCATGGCAGGCAAAGAAAACCCTTCAATTGATAACTGTGGAAGTGCTCTAAAGAACACAAAGTACGAGAGAGACAGGCCAAGTTCCAATGCGAATGTCGAGCCATAAAGAAGAAGAAGTTATCAAAAAAGTTGCTATTTGATGTACTGTCAAACCCCGCGTATTCATCACTCTTTAATACGACACTTTTTAATTTGTACCCCGCTCATTCGAAATTTGTTGAATTAAAAAAATGATCAAATGTCAGAGTGTAATACATTGTAAATACGAATGATACGATATTGTGATGTTACTCACACCCGCAGCGGCTCCTCGTGCAACTGCTACTTCCGAAAGTTCTGATTTGGTGCTTTCCAACACCTGATCCGTTTGGTGATCAACCGCAGTGAACCTCGGAAGGCAACAAGCTATCATTTCGTACCACCACAATATCTGTAAGATATGTGTCCAAAAGCAAATCATACAATCTAAACAAAACTAAAATAACGTCAGTTTATCGAATTAAAAGTTTACCCAGGTAATTTTTCAGCAATCAGCGTGGTTTTATGGTACGACACGCATGGGTTTGGTCCAATTTCACATTTACCACTTTTGGTTCACATTTTACCACTTACCGATTATCCCTGATGTGGTCTTAGACTTGTTTCATGCAAATTATTAATCAGTTTTGCTAAAAAGTCGCAAATTGATGTAATGCATGTATGGGTTTGATTCATTTGTGCATTTCGCCAGTTCCGGCGAGTTACTCGAATCTGGTTCCGGAACACTACTGGCCTCAGACTATTTTCTTGCTGACCGTTCTTCGCGTTATCGAAGAAGCCATTATTTAATGTGCTGCGTGTATGCGTTTGGTTCTTTTCTACATTTGACCACTTCCGTTGGGGCACCTAGAACCGGTTTCGGCACACTATTGGTTTTCTAAAGTATTGTCTATGATTTTTTTTCTTGTTAACCGTTCATCAGCTGACCTAAAAAAGTAATTTAATGTGTCGAATTTATGGGTTTGGTTCTCCTTTATATTTGACCACTTCCAATGGGGCAATCGTAATCGGTTGCGGAACACTACTGGTTATCCCCAATATGGCCGGAAGCTTTTTGCCTCCGGATCACAACCGATTCAGATATGTTCTGAAAATATTTTCCTGCTTACTGTTCATCAGGATATCAAAAAAGCCACTATTTGATATGTCGCTTGCATGGGTTTAATTAACTTTTATACTTTGCCACCTCCGGCGGAACATCTGGAACCGCTTCCGATATGGTCTGAGAATGATTTCCTGCTTTCTGTTCATCAGGTTATCGAAAAAGCTGCGGTTTAATATGTCGCATGCATGGTTTTACTTCAATTTTATATTTGGCCACTTCCGACGGGACACCCGGAACCGGTTCCGGGACACAATCGGTTCAGATATGGTCTGAGAATATTATCCTGCTTACTTTTCATCAGGATATCAAAAAAGCCACTATTTGATATGTCGCATGCATGGCTTTGGTTAACTTTTATACTTGGCCACTTCCGGCGGGACATTTGCAACCAATTCCGGAACACTACATGCATGGTTTTACTTCAATTTTATATTTGGCCACTTCCGACGGGACACCCGGAACCGGTTCCGGGACACAACCGGTTCAGATATGGTCTGAGAATATTATCCTGCTTACTTTTCATCAGGATATCAAAAAAGCCACTATTTGATATGTCGCATGCATGGCTTTGGTTAACTTTTATACTTGGCCACTTCCGGCGGGACATTTGCAACCAATTCCGGAACACTACCGGTTCCGATATGGTCTGAGAATGTTTTCCTGCTTACTGTTCATCACGTTATCGAAGCCGCGGTTTGATGTGTCGCATGCATGAGTTTAGTTCACTTTTATGTTTGGTCACTTCCGGTGGGACACCCGGAACCGGTTCCGGGACACTACCGGTTCAGATATGGTCTGAGACTATTTTTCTGCATACCATTCATCAAGTTATCGAAAATGCCGTAGTTTGATGTGCCGCATGGATGGGTTTGTAGCGTTTTCATATCTGGCCCCTTCCTGGGGTACCGGTCCGGAACACCTAAATGGCCATAACTCCCGAACGGCTGGACCGATCTGAACCATTTTCAATAGAAAACAATGGGACCAGATTCCGCGTCGAATGAACCGTCGGTCATTAAAATCGGTTGAGGTTTACTGCCAAAAAGTGATGTGAGTTTTTTTGTACACATACACACATACACACACACACACACACAGACATCACCTCAATTCGTCGAGCTGAGTCGATTGGTATATAAGACTTGACCCTTCCGGAGGCTCTATCAAATTTTCGTTTTTGGAGTGAACATATAGCCTTTCGGTACGTTCGGTACACCTTGGTGTACGAGAAAGGCAAAACGGTTCATGTCGTCACGTGTCGCCGCAATTTCGAATAGTACATCTTAAACATCATGCTTAGGGCTGCATAAAAACGTTTAAACTTTTTGCAGAAATTTGCAGTTTTTCAAATTAGAGCTATTTAAAAAAGTCATGTTTTTTCCATATGTTTTACGTTATTTTTCCATTTTTGACTAACATAAAATTTATCTTCCCACATTTTTAACACGTTTTGAACAAATTTGATTGGATTTGATCGAAAGATGATTATTTAATTAAATTCAAATTGATTTTCTAACAAAAAACGCAAAAAATGTGGGATTTGCTGATTTTTACCGTTTTTGAAATAATTGAAGTTACGTAATTTTTGAAAACCCCTTTTTAAACACTAAATATACTATATAACATTGGCCGAACTTTATCTTTTTCCGACCATTGTGGAATGTGAACAGTTGAAAAACGAGAAGAATGCAGCATGTGCGAGAATGCTGCAACACCGTACGAGAACGAATGAGGCACGTTACAGACAGGCACGGAGCTGGCAGAACTCAGTCTTCCGAATGAAGAAGCGGCAGCAGGAAGAACGAGATCGAGAATCGATGGAAGAGCTGTACCGCGCTAAGGACACACGAAAGTTCTACGAGAAGCTGAACCGCTCGCACAGAGGCTTTTTGCCACAAGCCGACATGTGCCGAGATAATCACGGGAACATTCTCACAAGCGAGCAGGAGGTGGTCGATAGGTGGCGGCAGCATTACGATGAGCACCTCAATGGCGACGATTCATTCATTCATTCAGTTAACATCAAATTCATGATAATACTGAATCAACAATTTGCGCCATAATGCTCGATTTGCAGCTGCAGCTCTCCAAGGTCGGTCTCGCCCAATGCTCGCCAGATCACGCTCCACCTGGTCCGCCCATCGTGCTCTCTGCGCTCCACGCCTTCTTGTACCAACCGGATGGTTACCAAACACCAGCTTTGCAGGGTTGTTGTCCGGCATTCTTGCAACATGCCCTGCCCATCGTATCCTTCCGGCTTTGGCCACCTTCTGGATGCTGGGTTCGCCGTAAAGTGCAGCGAGCTCGTGATTCATCCTTCTCCGCCACACACCGAAGATCGTCCTAAGCACGCGTCGCTCGAAAACTCCGAGTGCTTGCAGGTCCTCCTCGAGCATCGTCCGTGTCTCATGTCCGTAGAGAACCACCGGTCTTATTAACGTCTTGTACATGGTACATTTGGTGCGGGGGTGAATCTTTTTTGACCGCAGTTTCTTCTGGAGCCCATAGTAGGCACGACTTCCACTGATGATGCGCCTTCGTATTTCACGGCTCACGTTATTGTCAGCCGTTAGCAAGGAACCGAGGTAGACGAATTCTTCTACCACCTCGAAAGTATCCCCGTCTATCGTAACATTGCTGCCAAGGCTTCTCCTGTCTCGCTCAGTTCTACCTACCAGCATGTACTTTGTCTTAGCCGCATTCACCACCTGTCCGACCTTTGCTGCTTCGCGTTTCAGGCGGGTGTACAGTTCTGCCACCGTTCCAAATGTTCTAGCAATAATATCCATGTCATCCGCAAAACAGACAAATTGGCCGGATTTCGTGAAGATCGTACCCCGGCTATTGAGCCCGGCTCGTCGCATAACACCTTCCAAGGCGATGTTGAATAGTAGGCAGGAAAGTCCATCACCTTGTCGTAGTCCCCGTCGAGATTCGAATGAACTGGATAGTTCACCCGAAATCCTTACGCTGTTCTGTACACCGTCCATCGTTGCTCTTATCAGTCTGGTAAGCTTCCCGGGAAAGCTGGCAACAAGATCGATAAAGTAGAACATATTATCCGTCTTTGTCGTGCATGTGTGTAGTCTGTTAAAATGACCTCAGAAGTGTCAAACATGTTCATGGCTAGCTTTGTTAGTGTAAAGAAGAATATGTACCTGGTGGGTGAACTCCAGCCTGAAATCGTTTACAGTATGGAGCCAAAATTTGAAGATTAAGTCTAGACCGCGAAAACGACAACACCGATCATATTGCTTCGAGGTAGAGTTCATGTAAAAAAAAGAACATTGGGAGGGTTGAAATGAACCGTATACCTAGCGGTTGAAACCCTACTTAGGTACTTATTACGCCAGGTGCGCCAACCTACCGAGTATCTATCAGAGTGGCTTTCTTGGTCATTGATCGAGTGGTATGTAGTTTCGTGTGGACCTGCAACTGTCAGCTAGGAACGAATCGGGATTTCACTACGGCTGCTGCGTAACTTTTTGACCACTGCCTCTACATACAAAACCATCCAATCACTAAAGCGCTTCTTTGGTACGTCTTGAAATACGTCTTGAAGCTCACCAGAAAACCTGTGAGACTTCCTATAGCACCCGGAACTTCTATGAAACCTTCACAAACGAGTTGGAACGTCTCTGAAATTCTTCTGAAGCTCACCTGAAAGTCTGGAAATTTTCCAAAACCCACGGAAACTCCTCTGGAACCCCCTAAAACGCCATGAACGTCTTGAAAATTCCCCTTAACTCCCATCAAAGTCCCTTGAAACCCCGCATGATTTTGCCTAAAAAGCTTCTAACAACTCACCCTTGTGGAACATATTTGAAACTTTAAAATCTATAATGGTAATGACTGCAAAATGAGCAGTTGACAAGGAGTGTCCAACGTAGCTCTTATTGGAACTCCTTCCGGACTTTGAACCTACTTACGAAAAAGGATTTTGCAATCTTCGCAAGTTCCTCATTGGTGACCTTCCCCTCACCGCCAGCCCCAGTCCCCAGCAGTCCTATGAAAAGAGGACAAGAACTCGGGTCATTACGCGGACAGAGCCCTTCGATGATCTCCTCCAGCATCTCTGGAAACTTGTTTTGGCTATTACGACCCAGTGGGCATCACCTCAGGGGTTCGTATTGGCACTCTGACAGAAACCTTCAAACATCATTCACCTCATTCGTCACCTAACCCGTAGGCAGGCATCGCTACTGGTGGACTAGTACACCGATGGTCTCCCATTCCTAGGATGGGATTTTGTGGCATCGCATGCAAGCGAAAGCACCACTACCAATTGGTCACCGCTTAAACCGAGGAAGTTTCGCACACGATGGGGCGTTTTGCTAGCATTGAAATCACTCGCTATTACCACCGGTCTTCGCTCTGTCAGTTCAGCATCTGCGCGTACTGCAAAATTGACCACAGCGGAGGCGAATAGCAACTGCAGAAGAAGACCCTATTTACCTTGGCGACCACGAAGCTGCCGTCCAAGTATCAACACCTGGACGGAGTATTATCCGTGGTCCATATCGCCACCATTTTGGACCCATCCGCGACCTAGTTACCGTTACCGACGGGTACTCGGTCGATATGGATCTGCGATGATGGCTATTCTGCCGTGTGCAGCATAGTTGTCCCATGTTAATAGGGATTCCCATAGAACATGGGACAAATATGCTGCACACGGCGGTATTGCCGTCCCCCATTCGGCGTCACAGCATTTGCTGAGCTGCGTCATAGTGGTTTAGGTTTAGCTGCGTTACTTGCACTTTGATTTACCAATTGAGGTTCTCTTGAAGACCGAGCACTTTCGAACTCCTGTCGAGTGTTTGCTGTTTGCGAATATCCCGCAGCCAATCAAGCACTTGGGAAGGTTTGTGCAAGTCGGCCCACAAAGGTTGCCTTTGGCGGCACGGCAAAAACTGGGAATGCGATTCAGACTTCTTGTAATGTCATTCAGTCTCTTGCCATGCAACTCCGATCCATATTTTCGCGTGGTACCTCTCGCAGCCGCGACCATGGGGAAGAGCAGTTTTCTCAATTTCATCGGGAACACCTGCATGCATGAAGACCGTGAGCGTGGGTTCAGAATTGTAGCACTGCAGGAGGTGTGTTGGACAGGATCAATGGTGAGAACGTTTGGAAGTAATCATACCATCTACCAGAGCTGCGGCAACTCACACGACCTTGGAACAGCTTTTATTTATAGGGATGGGCGATATGCAAAGATGCGTGATCGGTTGGTGCCCGATCAACGAAAGAATGTGCAAGTAAAAGGCCAAGGATCGATTCTTTAACTTCAGCAATATCAAGATGCACAGCCCACATTTCAGAAGCATTGATGATGCCAAGGATGTATTGCGGAATTCAGACCAGACAATTGGAAAGTTCAGCGCTCTCGAACAAGAACGGCGTACGACTGATTGATTTTGCCTCTAAGAACATGGCCATACATAGCACCTACTTCCTGTACAGCCTCCCTCATCGTTACACTTTGAGGTCACTACAGCAGACGGAATCCCTTATCATTACGTACATTGCATTTATTTGTTCAACATCACATTTAAGACAAGACATAATCAACAATAGTACGCCACAATAGGGTAAGAAATCAAACTTTGAACTAGTCAAATTGTAATCTTAATTTGAACCATTTCGAAATTCATTAAAACGACGTACTTTTCAAGCAAATTTTGTCCCGAAAAAGATTGATTTGATTGATTTGTCTTTATTAGAGAGACTTTCAGCCCTTGACTGGTTCGTCTCTTCCCGAAAAAGATGTTAAACAGCTTTCCGTAATATAACCTGATAACATGGACTTTAAAAGCATTGAAAAAAGCGTTTTTGTCATGGAAAACAGGCAATTGAAAAATCATTGTGATTTCACCCATTTCCACCAAGAGAAAGCACATTTTCGTACAGCTCATGCATTGTATCACACGCAATATGTGAACACGTCAAATGAAAGCCTATTTATCGTAGAATCGACCAACCGAATAATATTCCGCATTATTTGTCATAAAATTATCAAATTTAAGTGATTCATACTTGGAGAATGTTATCTTAAGTTGAACCATTTGTAATCTAAATTTGAACTAGTAAACGGGGGTGAGCTTCTAGTGTTGGCCTGTAGATTGCGCTAGTGGTTGCTTTGTTTACTCTTGGGGGATGAAAAAATCCAAATTTAGTTTCCAAATTCCTAAAGAATTTCGAACATTCTGAGTTGAGATTCCACTGCCTAATGAAAAATAGGTATGAGAATTAGCAGATTCATGTGATTTTTCATTGTTTAGCATGGAATTGGCTGTTTTGTGAGTTGCTCGAGCTGCTGCCGCCAGTAGTTCAAATTAAGATTAAAATTGGTTCAAATTATGATTAGGGTAAAAAATATAATTTGGACATGTATATAATTTGGACATGCACTGCGATGTATGTCTTGTTCTGGAGAGCTAATAAAAGTAGATACATCTGAATATCGATTATTGGATCAAACAGACTCTATTCTGATGACTTACGTTGAAAATACGCTTAACAATTAGGAATTTACTTCAAAATTTTCGAAAATGTAAAATTTTTCACTGAAACCCCTCAAATGCACAGGTATGCAAGACGACATACACTTCACAGTCACATACAATATTCACCTCAAAATCGTTGAATTGATAATTATAAGAAATTTAAAAGCCTTATTGCAATGAAAACTGTTCAATAAAGAAGCATTGGGCAGCCAATCTCTTAACATTCCTCTAGAACGCCGAAAATAGGTGGTGTCCAAAATACATTACAAGTTTTCTACTGTAAATATATTTTAGTCATCTGACGAACTACATGGGGATGCACTGCTTCAGAAAGCCACAATTTGGTTCAAATTTTGATTACCTACCCTACTCGGTTTGTGGCTGCCGTTCGCCATCCTCGGTCGCGCCCAATGCGCTGCGCGCCAGGTCACGCTCCACCTGTTCAGCACATCGTGCTCTCTGCGCTCCACGCCTTCTTGTGCCAACCAGATCAGTTCCAAACACCAGCTTTGCAGGGTTGTTGTCCGGCATTCTTACAACATGCCCTGCCCAACGTATCCTTCCGGCTTTGGCCACCTTCTGGATGCTGGGTTCGCCGTAAAGTGCAACGAGCTCGTGGTTCATCCTTCTCCGCGTCACACCGTTCTCCTGCACACCACCAAAGATCGTCCTTAGCACGCGTCGCTAGAAAACTCCGAGTGCTTGCAGGTCCTCCTCGAGCATGGTCCATGTCTCGTGCCCGTAGAGGACCACCGGTCTTATTAGCGTTTTGTACATGGTACATTTGGTGCGTGGGTGAATCTTTTTCGACCGCAGTTTCTTCTGTAACCCGTAGTAGGCCCGACTTCCGCTGATGATGCGCCTCCAAATTTCACGGCTCACGTTGTTGTCAGCCGTCAGTAAGGATCCGAGGTAGATGAATTCCTCCACCACCTCGAAAGTATCCCCGTCTATCGTAACACTCTTACCCAGACGGATCCGGTCGTGTTCGGTTCCGCCTATCAGCATGTTTTTGAGGCATTCACCACCAGAACGACCTTTGCTGCTTCGCGTTTCAGGCGGGTGTACAGCTCTGCCACCATTCCAAATGTTCATGCAATAATGTCCATGTCGTCCGCAAAACACACAAATTGACCGGATTTTGTGAAAATCGTTCCCCGGCTGTTGAGCCCGGCTCGTCGCATCACACCTTCCAGAGCGATGTTGAAGAGCAGGCATGAGAGTCCATCACCTTGTTGCAGTCCCCGGCGAGATTCGAATGAACTGGATAGTTCACCCGAAACCCTTACGCAGTTTAGCACTCCGTCCATCGTTGCTTTAATCAGATTAGTCAGCTTCCCAGGAAAGCTGTTTTCGTCCATGATTCTCCGTAGCTCTGTGCGGTCGATACTGTCGTATGCCGCTTTGAAGTCGATGAACAGGTGATGCGTTTGTACCTGGTATTCACGGCATTTCTGGAGGATTTGCCGTACGGTGAAGATCTGGTCGGTTGTCGACCGGCCGTCGATGAAACCGGCTTGATAACTTCCCACGAACTCTTTCGTTTTAGGTGACAGACGACGGAAGATGATCTGGGATAGCACTTTGTAGGCAGCATTCAAAATAGTGATCGCCCTGAAGTTCTCAGATTCCCAATGGTCGCCTTTCTTGTGAATGGGGCTGATTACCCCTTTTTTCTACTCCTCCGGTAGCTGTTCGGTTTCCCAGATCCTGACTATCAGCCGATGCAGACAGGTGGCCAACTTTTCTGGGCCCATCTTGATGAGTTCAACTGTGATACCATCCTTACCAGCTGCTTTGTTGGTTTTGAGCTGGTGAATGGCATCCTTAACTTCCCTCAGCGTGGGATTTGGTTCATTTCCGTCCTCTGCTGTACTGGCGTCGTTGTTTCCTTCGTTGCCGTGGTCTCCCGTGCATACGTTCTCTACGCCATCCAGGTGCTGATCGAAGTGTTGCTTCCACCTTTCGATCACCTCACGTCCGTCCGTCAAGAGGCTTCCGTCTTTATTCCTGCATATTTCGGCTCGCGGCACGAAGCCGTTGCAGGATGCGTTGAGCTTCTGATAGAACTTCCGTGTTTCTTGGGAACGGCACAGCAGTTCCATTTCTTCACACTCCGCTTCTTCCAGGCGGCGCTTTTTCTCCCGAAAGAGGTGGGTCTGCTGTTTCCGCTTCTGTTTGTAACGTTCCACGTTCTGTCGAGTCCCTTGCTGCAGCATAACCGCCCTCACTGCGTTCTTCTCCTCGAAAACCGTACTGCACTCTTCGTCGAACCATTTGTTCCGTCGATTCCGTTCCACGTATCCGATGGTACTCTCGGCTGCGTCGTTGATGGCTGCTTTCACTGTACTCCAGCAGTCCTCTAGAGGGGCCTCATCGAGCTCGCCCGCGTCTGGCAACGCAGCCTCGAGATTCTGTGCGTATGCTGAGGCAACATCCGGTTGTTTCAGTCGCTCTAGGTTGTACCGTGGCGGTCGCCGGTGCCGTACATTGTTGATTTTTTTTTATTTTCCAACCACTTAACCTAATTTACAGCTCTTTTGTCCACTAGCGCACTGCGTGAGCGATTCCAATTGGCGGCTGAACTTACACTTTGTGCAGCGCATAAATGTATTCTATTTTAATTCCACTAACTCTAATTCAAACTTTTAGCTTTTGCGCTGCTGTCACTTCTCTACCCTGTCCATGGTAGAATGATGAGCACAATGTTGCTGTGTGGCTCTTGTTCCATTTCCAGTCCGATTGAGTGTCCATTATGAGGTGCCGTTAGCCGATATCCAAGTTTCCGGGTCCGTTAGAGCATATGCTCAAAAGAGGGTCAGGTGTCAGCCGCTCTCGGGGGGAAGAGCAAATGACGCAAAATTGCAAGTGCCGGGGCTGGGATCGAACCCATGCCTATCCACTTATGAATTGAACGTGTAGCCACTACGCTACGGGCCCCGGATTACATTGTTGATGACGGAGAGTTTTGGGCGCAGTTTGACCATCACCAGATAGTGGTCGGAGTCGATGTTGGCGCCACGATAGGTCCTGACGTCGATAATGTCGGAGGAATGCCGTCCGTCAATCAGAACGTGGTTGATTTGAGATTCCGTCTGCTGTGGGTATTTCCAGGTGTAACGATAAGGGAGGCTGTGTTGGAAAAAGGTGCTACGTATGGCCATATTTTTGGAGGCGGCGAAGTCAATGAGTCGTAGCCCGTTTTCGTTCGTTTGCTGGTGGGCGCTGAACTTACCAATCGTCGGTCTGAATTCCTCCTCCTGGCCTACCTGAGCGTTTAAATCTTCTATGATGATCTTGACGTCGTGGCTTGGGCAGCGATCGTACTCGCGTTCGAGCTGCGCGTAAAATGCGTCCTTGTCATCATCAGTGCTTCCGGAGTGTGGGCTGTGCACGTTTATTATGCTGAAGTTGAAGAATCGGGCCTTGATCCTCAACCTGCACATTCTTTCGTCGATCGGCCACCAACCGATAACGCGCCTCTGCATATCACCCATCACGATGAAAGCTGTTCCCAGCCCGCGTGTGTTGCCGCAGCTCTGGTAGATGGTTTGACTACATCTAAACGTTCGCACCATGGATCCTGTCCAACACACCTCCTGCAGCGCTACGATGCCGAACCCGCGGTCCTTCAGTAGATCGGCGAGTATGCGGGTGCTCCCAATGAAGTTGAGAGATTGGCAGTTCCACGTACCGAGTTTCCAATCGCAAGTCCTTTTTGTTCGCTGGGGTCGTTGCCGTTGGTCTCGGTTCCTATTATTCTGTTGCTGATTTTCCGTTACAATGGTATATATTTTACGGCTGGCTCGTAGGGCCTGACACCAACCCCCTACTTTCCGGAGGACCATAGTGCACAGTTGAGCTTAGAGTCCTTCCTTGGCACTCGGACGTAGTTAGCCGCTCCTAACATGGGGATCAGACGCTGTTGTGAGCCGCTCCTCCTGGAGAACAGACGCTCAGGTTACCGAAGCAACCGCCCCCCCCCCCCCCCTTCCCTGTCAGCCTACGACCAAAGTTCCCACCGGGGTTGGTTACCCGATCTTCCCTAAGGTTGCTCATAGTTTCCGGCCGGTACCGCGAGGAGGTAGGGATAGGAGTTGCTGGGCAGAGGCTAGTGGATCACAATGGGATCTGAATTGCGCAGCATACCCAGCCTTTACCGTGCCCAAATCTACAACCTCCTGATTGACGGACGACACTTCTCCAACATTATCGACGTCGTGACTATTACATCCCCTCTGATCACTAGCTGGATTAAAATGATCAAAATGCGTTAAAGACTTCGTCTGTGTCTGACAACGTACGATACCGACGGCCGCGTCGGTACAATCTGGAGAAACCGCATGACGCCACCGCATAAACGCAGAATCTCAAAGCAGCGTTGCCGGAGGAGGGTGAGCTCAATGAAGCCTTTCTTGAGGACTGTTGGAGTACGATGAAAGCAGCCATGAACAACAACAGTATGACAGTATGTTTAAAGGAGCCAAAGAAACGATTTTTTTTTTATTTATTTATTTATTTATTCTTTTTTTCAGGAAGGGGAAAAGCCAAGATGGAAGCGTTTTTCAACCTTCATGCTTCAATCCCAGGTGTAAAAACCCCTTTTATCATAAGTGGTTTACAAATTCCTTATAGTAATTACAAATCTTGATTTTTTTTCCTTAACCTAGTACACAAACAGTTCATAATAATGGATCTCGTGCAGTCCAGAGACTGAAAGTGAGCCCCTTCTTCTTTGATCGTTTAGTGCCTATGAGAGCTAATTATAACCTTTAGACCAAATTTGTTAAACAATATAATCCATTACAAATTGTTTGAGTTCATTTTTGAAATTGTAGAGTGAAGATATTTGTTTCAAATTCAATGGCAAACTGTTGAAATTGCTTATTGCTTGGTAGATGCATCCAAATCTAAGATAGTTAGTCCTGGGTGTAACTAAGCTGAAATTATCTACGTTTCTTGTATTATAACGATGAAGCTCGCTATCAATGTTGTATATGACATTGGCTCGCTATAGCTTCGCAAATCAAGGTTATGTTTGATCAGGTTGTGCTTCAGTTTAAACATAAACAGAGTAGATTCAAAGAAGTTGATTTGGCTAAAACTCAAAACATGATTATTCTTATATTAGTCTAGTGTTCTTACATTTGGATCTAGGTACTGTTCCCAAAAAATGACTCGCATAAATTTATTCAACGTGACAGTAATTTTGTTCATGACGTATTGAGGTGCATTTTGCCAAATTATGTTTAAGTAACATAAAGCCTGTATCCGCAATAATCGGGACACAGAAGTGCGGCTGTAGCTCTGTAATGAATCGGTAAAATTGGCCAAATAATTGACTGAGAACTCTTTGGTGTATGTTTATTATTTGTGCCAAATTTCATAAAAATCGATGCGTTACTTTTAACTGTGGATGAAAAACAAAAAGACGTGCCTTTAAGCATTTTTTACAATCATGACCAATTTTCATTCGCATAATAGATGGTTCTTTTACGCTACAGTTCAAAGTTCTGAGATGATAATTATGAAATTTAATTTGCAGTTTTGATACTTATAGAGACACTTTCTTGCAAAATTTCATCAACATTGATCAATTGGTTTGAAAGCTATTGGTGTTGATAGGGGTGAGTGTTAGTGAAATTGTTTCGTGTTTTTCATGTGCGATGTTTGCCTATTCATAACTTTTGAATTTCTTTGCCAATTTTCATGAAATTTTCACAGAAGGTAGTTGATTATGTGTATAATATGCCTGTAAAAATTTATGATTATTGGTATAGTACTTTCAATAGTACAATCGAAACAATAAAGGGTGCTGACTAATTGCTGTCTGAGGGACTAAAATCTCCTTCAGTCCCAATACATGTTTCGACTATAAAATTGTTGTTAGTGCATCGATCTTTTTGAAATTTTGCCTATGCAACAAATGTAGATTGAGAGGTTTGTGCTCAAAATTTCAGCCATTTTCTTTACCAAATTTAAAAGTTGCAACACTGACAAGCAAAACTAGGGGCTGTACAAAATTCAATGGCGCACCTTCTACTCTTTCATTGCTACAACAAAAAGTACTGCACCGATTTATATGAAATTTTGTAAGTGAAATGAACACATCTTAAGATGTTATTAGGCCAAATTTGAGCCATTTTAGTATATCTATTACTGAGTTACAGCTATATTTCTGTGTCCCGATTATTGCGGATACAGGCTTTATTTGCGAATGCACGTGAGCATAGAAAAGGTTCTTCTTCTCTTTTTCAGGAAGCATGTGACTACTTCGTCTTAAAATTCCCAGAAATTTTACGATTTTTCAGTGAACTTGATCTACATGGATGTTCCATTTAAGGTTCTGTTGAAGCATTAGACCTAGGTAGTTTACATTCTCAACTCTTTCAACTTGTTCTTGTCCAAGGAACAGGTTATGGGTAACATCATTAAAGCGATCAGTACTTGAGAAAATCACAAACTTAGTTTTGGCTACATTAATAGTTAATTCACTATTATAGAACCATCTTTGGATTAAGTTCATATCATGCTGCATGTCTTCAAACAGTGTATCAATGTTATTTCCTTTATAAACAATAGACGCATCATCTGCAAAGAATTGTAGTTTTCCTTTCAAGGGTAATTCAAAAATATCATTTATAAAAACAATAAAGAGTAGTGGGCCTAACATTGATCCCTGCGGGACGCCAAATTGCACTGTTTCTAATGAACTTATACTTTTATCAACGATGACGCATTGCTGCCTGTTTTTGAGATAGGATTCTATTAACCTAATGGAATCGTCTCTAATTCCATAGCTTTGCATTTTTTTAAGTAGTAAATTATGCGGCACGCAATCAAATGCTTTAGATACATCGATAAATATAGCAGAACATAACCTACGACGATCAATATTTTGTTGAATTTCATTGACTAAATTAACTGTAGCACTAAGAGTACTGGAATTTGGCTGAAAGCCATACTGATTTACATGAATGGTTTTATTTCTAGCAAAGAAACTACTTAGCCTGTGGTGAATTACCTTCTCGAATGGTTTGGACAACGCGGGAAGTATGGAAATAGGTCTATAGTTCCCTAAATTATTTTTAAGGCCATTTTTGTAAATTGGCACAACTTTAGCGGTTTTTAGACAGTTGGAAAAGTTACTTTCTTCTAGAGATGCATTCACAAGATCAGTTAAAATCGGGACTATTGTCACTGCATTCTGCTTTATGAGTCTTATAGGGATTCCTTCTACACCTACAGCGCTTGAATGGTTGAGTTCTCGTATATAATTACTCATTTCGTTGGGAGTAACCGGTAACCACACAATGGAACTTTGAACAGTACTGCCTAGTATATAACTTTTCTCTTCATTGTTGAACATCGATTCCAAATTTCTCGCTAATTTATGTGGTAAACGTACAAAAAACTTATTGAACGCATTGCTTATTTCAAGAGTATCTTTCAAAATCATGTTATCATACAAAATCTCATTAATGCTTTTGTTCTGAACTTTAGTGTTTTTATTGAAAACTATCTGATTAAGTATCTTCCAGACCATTCTAATGTTACAGCGATTTTGAGCAATCAAGTTTTGGTAATACATTTTTTGCTTTTGCTTAATTAGTCTAGTAACCCAATTTTTTTGATTTCTGTAGTTTCGCCTAATGAGATCGTTCTCTGGCCATTGAACAGTTCTTTTATATAATTTTTCTCTTATTCTTATTTCTCTTAAAACAGTTTCATCTATCCACGGGCTTTTATTACGTCTCCGACTATCGATGACTACTTCATATGAAAATCTGCTCATTGTACTTACAATGACTTCGGTTAAGCTACTGAAGCAATTTATTCCGTCTAGAGATTGTTCTATGTTGTTGAAGATACGATCATAATTGTATCGAACATGTCGGGTCAGCGTACGATCAACGACATGACGAGGGCTGGGACCAAAACTGATAAGCATAGCCCTATGATCTGTGAAGCTTACATCGTCAAGGTTAACCGAGAATTTTTGGCCGTATAAGTCTGTGATAGCATTATCTATTATTGATCCTGATGACCCTTGCCCATGAGTAACGTATTCTCTATCAATTCGGTTTAAACACGCGAAGCCGTTTGAGTCTAGCATTGATAAATAGCGTTGAGAAATGGGTTGTAGCAAATTAATATTGAAATCGCCAATGCAAAGCATTTTTTCATTACATTCTAGCAGAGCGTCAAAGTATTCTAAACTTTCTATAAGCGGAGCATGTGGAGGTCTGTAGATGACTGCTACTTTCATTTTTGTTTCCCTTAGAGATAAGATGATAACACTGCCTTCCAAAAACTCTTCATTTTTGAAGACGTCATACCCGATAGTATTGTGCACGAATATATGCAAGCCCCGCCGCCCGACCTGTTCGACCTAGGACAGCAAACAGCATCATAGTCAGGCAGATTACACATATGTAACTCATCAGCACTCAATCTCATTTCCGAAATACACACGACATGAATTGTTGATTGGAAATTGGACATATATACTATCAAATCATCTATTTTGTTTCGAATTGAGTTAATGTTCACATAAAGTATATTGATTTTTGTATTTGTGAAAATTTCGTCCAAGCGTGGGTAACATACATTCAGATTGTCTCGCAGTTGAACATTACTTATGAAGTCTTTTGGATCTGGGGGATTCATCATGATGATAATGTGAAAACGGTAGGTACGGAACTAACAGCAGCAACACAGCAACAAGACAGAGAAACCGAGAGATCAAGCCTTCCTTGGAGATGAGCGTAACTTTTTTATATCTTCAACGGAATCGATGACGTAGACTTCGGTAGTATCATCGCGTTTGCAATAGATGTTTCCTTTACTGCACCACACATACTTGAAACCATGAGATGAACGGAGAGTTTTCGCCTCTCTGAAAATCTGCCTGGTTTCTCTGGTTAGGTTTTCGTTGATGTAGACTTTAGTGTGAACACGTTTGTTGTTGGGTGAAGATCTAGGAGTTTTTGGAGAAGATCCCGTAGGCAAAACATCACCAAAGTCAATCTCGTCGAAGTATATTGACTTTCCTTTGCGGGCGTTGAGAACGTCGTTACGAACTCTGGAATGGCAAAACTCAACCTGAATCATTCCATTTCTGGTGCGTTGAGCTCTCTCGATGTCGGTGGGCAGCAGCTGAACTCCAACGGCGGCAGCAACTTTAGCCACGATGGTCGACTCGCCCATTGCGAGATCCTTAGGTATGCCGTTAATAATAATTTCATTTTTCAGCCCAGTTTGCTCGGCCAAACGTAGTCGCTTCTATAGTTCACCGACTGAGTTGTTGAGGCTACGAATCTGTACATCGTGATCACTCACTTTACTCAGACAACTTGAAAACTCCTTCTTCATATCTTCATGCAGCGATTTTATATCTTCGTATTGAGCGGAGATGAACATTTGAGATGATTTCACGTCTTCCACTGAAGTTTTGATTTCGTTCTGGGACTTAGACACTTCACTAATAGATGCTGCCAATCTGTTAACGGCTTCATCAGTCCTTTTTTTGATTAATCCCATTTTCATCACTCTTTCCGTTAATCTTCTCGATCGATATTTGCAGGCCCTTCATAGTGGCTAACAGTTCATCCATCTTCTTATTGGTGGTATGAGAAGATTCACACATATTTGAACAGTAGTAGGAGTGACTTTTCTGTACTTTATTGTAACGAGATTCAGAGATTCCCGCGCACTTCAGATGCAGAGAGTTACTACAGTACACACATTTCACTTGCTTCTCATCCTGTCGGATTTCACTTTGGCAGGTGTGACACTCTTCCATGGCCAGTCTTTTGTTGCGACCTGTACTCATCACCATAGAGTCACCGTAATGGCCTTCACATTGACGCGGCGAGTGTTAATATCGATTTAATAACCAACTGATAGTAATATCAGCTTATTGACACTTTCTGACGATTGTTCTCTAACAATTTCACATCAAGACGTAATTTTCTTGATTTTTTATGCATTAAGTTTTATGATAAAATTCAGTTTTGTAGAGCGATAAGGCGTAGCGTGGTTTCACTCTCAATGACACTCACAAATTTTTTCATTATTGGTTCGACGATGAGTGTAAAGAGAGGGCGAGGGCAGTGAGGCTATAACACGGAGCCCGGCAGAACGTGGAGCGATATAAAAATAGCAGATCTCCTTCTTCTTAGTGGAAAAGTGTCACCTGGAAGAAGCGGAATGCGAACATATGGAATTTCTGTGCCGTTTACAAGAAACACGGAAGTTCTACCAGAGGTATCAACGCATCCCGCAAAGGCTGCGTGCTTCAAGCTTGCATGTGCAGGAATAAAGAAGAACGGAAGCATCTTGACAGACGGAGACGGACGTGAGGAGCTGGACGCAGCACTGATAAACATCTGGATAGTGCTGGGAGTGCAGACAAGGAGGACCGAGGCAGCGGAAGAAATAATTACGTCATAAAATCAGGGAGCAACATCGAGCTTCGTTGAGGGAAGTTAAAGAAGCAATCCAGCAGCTCAAGAACAAGTTAACAGGTAAGGATGGTATCGCAGCTGAACTCATCAAAATGGGCCAGGGAAAGCTGGCCACCTGCCTGTACCGATTAATAGTCTGGATCTGGAAGACCAAACAGCTACCGGAGAAGTAGAAGAAAAGGGGTCATTTGCCTTTGGGTCTACAAGAAAGGTGACAAGTAGGAGTGAAAACTTCCGAGCGATCACGATTTTGAATGTTACCTATCTCAGATCATTTTTCGTCGTATTCAACCTGTGGGAAGTTATCAAGCCGACTTCGTCGATGGCCGCTCGACAACGGACCAGCTCTTCACCGTTTTGCAACGCACCATCTGTTTATCGACAACAAGACTGCTATGGAAAATCATGGACGAGAACGGCTTCTCCGGGAATTACCATTTGTTATCACTCCAAAAACCGTAAGGCAAACAATAATTGAAAAGCAGTAATTTAATGATTCGAATTTCACTTGAGTGTTCTAGGGTAGCAAGGTTAAGCAAACAAAAAAAAAAAAAAAACAGTTCGCTTTGTGGTTTATCCCAAACAGAAACAAAGCTTTCCTGCTTGTTGTAATCCAAATTGCATCCACAAGCGATGAACATTGCAGCAGAACTGCCCTCATTCAATTAGACCCGTATTTCGTAATTAAGTTAGCAAACATTCAACTCAGTTCACCATCAAACCCGGAACAGCGCACGCTTTCGTCGTCGTTCAAAAAGTGTCCGACAAAATCAAAATCTTTTCGCAAATTACAACTATTTCCTTCCGCAGAGTACACCCCGCAGCAAGCGTAGCCTGCATCCCTCGAAGTGAATCATCGTGCAAAAGTATCTGTTGCTGCGCTATTCGAAGAAATAATGGAGAAAATAAAAACCATTCTTGATAGAGTTATGCAAAATTAAATTTAAGGCGAACCAAGTTTTTTGCCTGGTCCAAAGTTGCCTCAACTCGTGCCCATCGCTTTCGTCGTCGTCGTCGCTGCATCCTGCAATGTTCAAGCGAGCACTACTGGACTCCGTGGCGTGGATGGCCTTATTATGTGCACTTGTTTTCGCCAACGAAGTGCAACGCGCTTGCTGGTGACGACGATGACGGTGGCGACTATACCCAGAAACCGGACGCTAGAGAGACCCCTTTGGGAATGTTATCTTTTAATTTTTGCGTTCCATTGTTTGGAAATTATAAATGGTTCAAGTGCCCGTGGATGATGGAGAAGCGCGGAATGAACAAGAATAGTGGCGACTTACTTGAGTGAAAGAGAAACTTTTTTCTGGAGTCTTTTAAAGTTGTTTCACATAATACCAAAAGCGGTTAAAATTATTTCCGTAGGCAACAACAAGCCTGATGGAAGTATGTTAGTACTCACATACAAAAGTGGTTCTTCATAAGCTGGTATTGGATTTTGAAAGGTAGTTGTTTTACCCTCTGCTAGTCCTCCAAGAAGTCCTCCAGGAATTCCATTAGAAAAACCTTCAAAAATTCTTTTATGAAGTTCTTCTTGAAGTTCTTCAGCCAGTTATCGACAAAGTCCTCCAGATAAGCCAAAAAAAAAAAATGGTTTCCAGGAAGTTCTCCCGAAAGTCCTCCAGGAAGTCGTAAACAGACCCACAGAAAGTCCTTCGGGAAGTCCATGGAGTAGTGCTGCAGAAAGTTCTTCAGGAAGTTCTCCAGGATGTTTTCAAGGGGCTCTTCTGAAAAACCTCCAGGAAGTCCTACTGGAAGCCCAACAGGTAGCCGTCCAGGTTGTTCTCCAAGAAGTCCCACCAGACATCTTCCAGGAAATCCTCCTGGAAGTCCTACAGGAAGCTCTCCAGGAAGTCCAACAATAATCCCTTCAGAAAGTCCTCCATGAAGTTTTCCAGGAAGTTCTCCATAAGCATACTACAGTTTCCTTCATAAAGCCTGCAAGGGATTTCTCCTGGAAGTCCACCATAAATGTGACTGAGAGCCAAAAAACTCATACAGACATTCAACATCCCAGTCGACCCCCTCCAGTGCTTCAGAAGGTTTTTCCAGAAAATCTTCCCGAGAGTTCTGCCCCAAGTAACACACTTGTCTCAGAAAAGTTACGGCAGCGCAAGTTTTTGTTTCGCACAAGTCACTCTGACTTACATCTACCAAGTAAATATTTATTTGGTGGAAATAAGTCACAATGACTTCTGTGCAACGAAAAACCTGCGCTGTCGTGACTTTTCTTGTGACAAATGTATCACTTGAAAGAGGGAGCATTTCAGTAAGTCGTCCAGGAAGTCTTCTTGGAAGTCCTTCAGGAAGTCCTGCAGGCAGTGCTTCAGGAAGTCTTCCAGAAAGTCCTCCAGGAAATCTTTCTAGAACTTCACCATGAAATCATCTAGAAAGTCTTAAAGAAGTCCTCCAGGAAATCCTTCATTAAGTCCTCTGGAAAGTCTTCCAGGAAGTTCTCAAGGAAGTCCTTCAGGAAGTTGATCTGAAAGACCTCCTGAAAGTCCTCCACCAAGTCCTTCAGCAAATCTTCTAGGAGGTCAAAACGATGTCCCTCAAGAAATCCTTCGGGAAGTCCTTTAGGATGTGTTCCATGATGTTTTACACCTTGTTATCTTTTTTCTCCAAGAAGTCCTCCAGGAAGTCCTCCAGGAAGTCCTCCAGGAAGTCCTCCAGGAAGTCCTCCAGGAAGTCTTCCAGGAAGTTTTCCAGGAAGTTCTCCAGGAAGTCCTACAGGAAGTCCTCAAGGAAGTCTTTCAGGAAGTCCATCTGAAAGACCTCCTGAAAGTCCTCCACCAAGTCCTCCAGCAAGTCCTCTAGGAGGTCCTACAGGATGTCCCTCAAGAAGTCCTTCAGGAAGTCCTTTAGGATGCTCCAGAAAATCTTCCTTCAAGTTCTCCGGGAAGTCCACCAGAAGTCCACCAGTAAGTTTTTCAGGAAGTAATCCAGAAATTCCTCCGGAAAGTCCTCTCAGAAGACCTCCTTGAAATCTATCAGAATGTATCAGGGCAGGAAGTCCGTCAGAAAATCTTCCAGTTCTCCAGTAAATCCTCTAGGAAGTCCTCCAGGATGTCCTCCAGGAAGTCCTAATGGAAGTCCTCCAGGAAGTCCTCCTGAAAGTCCTTCTGGAAGTCCTCTAGTAAGTCCTCCAGGAAGTCTTCCAGGAAGTCCTCCAGGAAGTCCTCCAGGAAGTCCTCCAGGAAGTCCTCCAGGAATTCCTCCAGGAAGTTCTTAAGGATGTGCTCCAGGGTGTTTTACACCTTGTACTCTTTTTTCTCCAAGAAGTCCTCCAGGAAGTCCTCCAGGAAGTCCTCCAGGAAGTCCTCCAGGAAGCTCTCCAGGAAGTCCAACAATAATTCCTTCAGAAAGTCCTCCATGAAGTTTTCCAGGAAGTTAGTTCTCCATAAGCATACTACAGATTCCTTCATTAAGCCTTCAAGGGATTTCTCCTGGAAAACCTCCAGGAAGTCCACCATAAATGTGGCTGAGAGCCAAAAAAACTTATACAGACATTCAACACCCCATCAGTCGACCCCCTCCAAGTGCTTCAGAAGGTTTTTCCAGAAAATCTTCCCGAGAGTTCTGCCCCAAGTAACACACTTGTCACAGAAAAGTCACGGCAGCGCAAGTTTTTGTCGCGCAGAAGTCACTCTGACTTACATCTAACAAATAAATATTTATATGGTGGAAATAAGTCACAATGACTTCTGTGAAACGAAAAAACCTGCGCTGTCGTGACTCTTCTGTGACAAATGTATCACTTAAAAGAGGGAGCATTTCAGAAAGTCGTCCGGGAAGTCTTCTTGGAAGTCCTTCAGGAAGTCCTCCAGAAAGTCCGCCAAGAAATCCTTCTAGAATTTCACCATGAAATCCTCTAGAAAGTCTCAAAGAAGTCCTCAATGGAGTCCTCCAGGAAATCTTTCATTAAGACCTCTAGAAAGTCTTCCAGGAAGTTCTCAAGGAAGTCCTTCAGGAAGTCCATCTGAAAGACCTTCTGAAAGTCCTCCACCAAGTCATTCAGCAAATCTTCTAGGAAGTCCTTCAGAAAGTCCTTTAGAATATTCACCAGGGTGTTTTACACCTTGTCCTCTTTTTTCTCCAAGAAGTCCTCCAGGAAGTCCGCCAGGAAGTCCTCCAGGAAGTCCAACAGGTAGTCCTCCAAGAAGTCCTCCAGGAAGTCCGCCAGGAAGTCCTCGAGGAAGTCCTCCAGGAAGCCCTCCAGGAAGTCCTCAAGAAAGTCCTCCAAGAAGCCCTCTAGGAAGTCCTTTAGGATGTGCTCCAGGGTGTTTACACCTTGTCCTCTTTTTCCTCCAAGAAGTGCTCCAGGAAGTCCTTCAAGAAGTGCTCCAGGAAGTCCTCCAGGAAGTCCTCCAGGAAGTCCTCCAGGAAGTCCTCCAGGAAATCCTCCAGGAAGTCCTCCAGGAAGTCCTCCAGGAAGTCCTCCAGGAAGTCCTCCAGGAAGTCCTCCAGGAAGTCCTCCAGGAATTCCTCCAGGATGTCCTCCAGGAAGTCCTCAAGGAAGTCCTTCAGGAAGTCTATCTGAAAGACCTCCTGAAAGTCCTCCACCAAGTCCTTCAGCAAGTCCTCTAGGAAATCCTACAGAAGGTCCCTCAAGTAGTCCTACAGAAAGTCCTTCAGGATGTTTTCCAGGAAGTCCTCCAGGAAGTCCTCCAGGAAGTCCTCCAGGAAGTCCTCCAGGACGTCCTCCAGGAAGTCCTCCAGGAAGTCCTCCAGGAAGTCTTCCAGGAAGTCCTCCAGGAAGTCCTCCAGGAATTCCTCCAGGATGTCCTCCAGGAAGTCCTCAAGGAAGTCCTTCAGGAAGTCTATCTGAAAGACCTCCTGAAAGTCCTCCACCAAGTCCTTCAGCAAGTCCTCTAGGAAGTCCTACAGAAGGTCCCTCAAGTAGTCCTACAGAAAGTCCTTCAGGATGTTTTCCAGGAAGTCCTCCACGAAGTCTTCCAGGAAGTCCTCCAGGAAGTCCTCCAGGAAGTCCTCCAGGAAGTCCTCCAGGAAGTCCTCCAGGAAGTCCTCCAGGAAGTCCTCCAGGAATTCCTCCAGGATGTCCTCCAGGAAGTCCTACTGGAAGTCCTCCAGGAAGTCCTCCAGGAAGTCCTCCAGGAAGTTCTCCAGGAAGTCCTCAATGAATTCCCAAAGTAGTCCTTAAAGAAGTGCTTCAGGAAATCCTCCAAGAAGCCCCCCAGAAAGTCCTTCCGGAAGTTCTCCGGAAAATCCTTCAGGATTTGCTCCAGAAAATCTTCCTTTAAGTTCTCCGGGAAGTCCTCCAGAAGGCCACCAGTAAGTTTTTCAGGAAGTAATCCAGGAAATCCTCCAGGAAGTCCTCTCAGAAGTCCTCCATGAAGTCTATCAGAAAGTATCAGGGCAAGTCCTTCAGGAAGTCCTCCAGAAAATCTTCCAGTTCTCCAATAAGTCTTCTAGGAAGTCCTTCAGGAAGTCTTCCAGGAAGTCCTCCAGGAAGTCCTCCAGGAAGTGCTCCAGGAAGTCTTCCTATAAGTCTTCCAGAAAGTCCTTCTAAAAATCCTCCACGAAGTCCTCCAGGAAGTCCTCCAGAAAGTTCTCCAGAAAGTCCTCCAGGAAGTCTTCCAGGATGTTCTCCAGGAAGTCCTCCAGGAATTCCTCTAGAAATTTCTACAGAATGTCCTCCAGGAAATCCTCCAGGAAGTCCTCCAGGAAGTCCTCCAGGAAGTCCTCCAGGAAGTCCTCCAGGAAGTCCTCCAGGAAGTCCTCCAGGAAGTCCTCCAGGAAGTCCTCCAGGAAGTCCTCCAGGAAGTCCTCCAGGAAGTCCTCCAGGAAGTCCTCCAGGAAGTCCTCCAGGAAGTCCTCCAGGAAGTCCTCCAGGAAGTCCTCCAGGAAGTCCTCCAGGAAGTCCTCCAGGAAGTCCTCCAGGAAGTCCTCCAGGAAGTCCTCCAGGAAGTCCTCCAGGAAGTCCTCCAGGAAGTCCTCCAGGAAGTCCTCCAGGAAGTCCTCCAGGAAGTCCTCCAGGAAGTCCTCCAGGAAGTCCTCCAGGAAGTCCTCCAGGAAGTCCTCCAGGAAGTCCTCCAGGAAGTCCTCCAGGAAGTCCTCCAGGAAGTCCTCCAGGAAGTCCTCCAGGAAGTCCTCCAGGAAGTCCTCCAGGAAGTCCTCCAGGAAGTCCTCCAGGAAGTCCTCCAGGAAGTCCTCCAGGAAGTCCTCCAGGAAGTCCTCCAGGAAGTCCTCCAGGAAGTCCTCCAGGAAGTCCTCCAGGAAGTCCTCCAGGAAGTCCTCCAGGAAGTCCTCCAGGAAGTCCTCCAGGAAGTCCTCCAGGAAGTCCTCCAGGAAGTCCTCCAGGAAGTCCTCCAGGAAGTCCTCCAGGAAGTCCTCCAGGAAGTCCTCCAGGAAGTCCTCCAGGAAGTCCTCCAGGAAGTCCTCCAGGAAGTCCTCCAGGAAGTCCTCCAGGAAGTCCTCCAGGAAGTCCTCCAGGAAGTCCTCCAGGAAGTCCTCCAGGAAGTCCTCCAGGAAGTCCTCCAGGAAGTCCTCCAGGAAGTCCTCCAGGAAGTCCTCCAGGAAGTCCTCCAGGAAGTCCTCCAGGAAGTCCTCCAGGAAGTCCTCCAGGAAGTCCTCCAGGAAGTCCTCCAGGAAGTCCTCCAGGAAGTCCTCCAGGAAGTCCTCCAGGAAGTCCTCCAGGAAGTCCTCCAGGAAGTCCTCCAGGAAGTCCTCCAGGAAGTCCTCCAGGAAGTCCTCCAGGAAGTCCTCCAGGAAGTCCTCCAGGAAGTCCTCCAGGAAGTCCTCCACGAAGTCCTCCAGGAAGTCCTCCAGGAAGTCCTCCAGGAAGTCCTCCAGGAAGTCCTCCAGGAAGTCCTCCAGGAAGTCCTCTAGGAAGTCCTCCAGGAAGTCCTCCAGGAAATCCTTTAGGAAGTTCTCCAGAAAGTCCTCCAGGAAGTCCTCCAGGATGCCCTCCAGAGAATCTTCCTTTGAGTCCTTTAGGAAATCCTCCAGGAAGTCTTCCAGTTATCTAGGAAGTCCTCCAGAAAATTCTCCAGAAAGTTCTCCAGGAAGTCCTCTAGAAAGTCCTACAGGAAATCCTACTGTATGTTTTTCAGGAAGTTCTACATGAAAATCTGCTAGAAGTGCTACGAAAAATCCTCCAGAAAGTTACTTAAGAAAATCAGCCCGGAAATACTTCAGAAACGCATCCAGTAGACTACAGGAAGTCCTGAAGAGATCTCTCCTGGAAGTCAAAAACTCCCATAGTCATTAATATCCTAGTCTTCCGGAAGGCTCTGTCATAATTCCTCCATGCAAAAGTCACCCAGAAAGTCCTTTAGGACGACCTCCAGGAAGTTCTCCAGGATGCATATCAAAAATGCCTCCAGAAAGTCAAGAAAATCCTCAAACGAATTCTCCAGGAAATTGAACAGAAAGTCTTCTTTGAAATCCTTCTTTGCGAGTTAAGAAAAGTAATCGAGGAAAAGGCACTCAACTTCTTTCACAAAACTATGTTATAACTTTTGAACGAGAATCTAACATTCAACAATAAATTTAATACACGAATTTTTTTTAAAAAATTCACCCAAAGTTCCCAAAAATAACACAATTTCTTTTATGAAGTTCCCCTTCCGATTCCGAAGAGCATTCCGATGTCAATTAATTCAAGAGGAAAGCACTCGGGTGTCACTAATGAAGCTGGAAAATGTATGAACACATTCAGCCAATACATTTTTCCACCTTCAAACATACGTGACAAAGAACCACTTTTCATTTTCGGGTGGTACGTCTCGAATCGACTGATTCGAAGCTCTTCGGCACTTAATGATGCATGAATCATGAAAAGGTGTGCAGCAGCAGCCCGGAGTACCCATAGCCAATCACTTTAGGCGATGAGAATTCGGTGGGGTGTCGTCGTCGTCGTCGCTGGTTTTCGTTTCTTTTGTGCACCCGGGAGCTCAGAGAAGAGGACAGCCCGTGAACAAAAGTCATGTCTCAATTCGGAATCATTACTCGCGCCGTGGTACAAAACATTCCAATCAAGGGTTTGGCTGGCTGGTTGGTACGTTGGTACCCCTACCTGGCGTGGTGGTGGCGCGCTTAGCGATGTTGATTGTGCACACGGCGATGATGGAGTGGGAAGTGATTCTTCGAAGCTGATTATGGGTGATTGATGAGTGCCTTGCCATTTGCAACAGCTGGGAATAATTGATGAGCGCCAATTTGTGAAGGTGAGGAATTACGAGCATATGAAAGGAGGTAGAGGTGAGTTGATGTGGTGTAAGCATACAGGTGAAGCATTTAGTGGAGCAAAAAGGGGATGTATTGGGACATGTTTTGTTTGCAAGATTTGTTTTTCGACTCACCACTTTGCAGCCTAGTTCTATATATGTTGTGTATAAATGTTTCAGCTTTCGAATGATGTTGGATGTTGCAAACATTGTGAAAAATAGTGATTATCTATAAATTTAATATTACATCCGACCTTACTTTTAAAAACTGCAAAGAGTTGATCTATATTGGAGGACGTCAAGCAAGACTTCTTGGACAACTTCTTGGAAGACTGCAGGACATCCTGGAAGACTTTCTGAGGACTTTCTGGAGGGCTTCCTGGAGGACTTCATAAAAGACTTCCTGGAGGACTTCCTGGAGAATTTCCAGGAGGTCTTCTTGGAGTACTTCCAAAGGAACTTCTTGGAGGACTTCCTGGAGAACTCCTTGAAGTTTCTCCTGAAGGACTTCTTGCAGGACTTCCAGGAGAATTTATTAAAGGATTCCTGGAGGACTTCAAGGAGGACTTTCTGGAAGGCTTCCTGGAGGACTTCCAGGATAACTTCCACGAAGACTTCCAGGAGCACTTCCCGGAGGACTTCTTTGAGAACTTCCTGATGACTTCCGTGAGAACTTCCTGATGACTTCCTGGAGGATGTCCTGGAAGTCTTCCTGGACGACTCCCTGGAGGACTTCCTGGAGGATGTCCTGGAGGACTTCCGGAAGGGCTTTCTAGAGGACTTCCTGGAGGACTTCCTGGAGGACTCCCTGGAGGACTTCCTGGAGGACTCCCTGGAGGACTTCCTGGAGGACTCCCTGGAGGACTTCCTAGAGGACTCCCTGGAGGACTTCCTGGAGGACTCCCTGGAGGACTTCCTGGAGGACTCCCTGGAGGACTTCCTGGAGGACTCCCTGCAGGACTTCCTGGAGGACTCCCTGGAGGACTTCCTGGAGGACTCCCTGGAGGACTTCCTGGAGGACTCCCTGGAGGACTTCCTGGAGGACTCCCTGGAGGACTTCCTGGAGGACTTCCTGGAGGACTCCCTGGAGGACTTCCTGGAGGACTCCCTGGAGGACTTCCTGGAAGACTTTCTGAGGACTTTCTGGAGGACTTCCTGGAGGACTTCATGGAGGACTTCATAAAAGACTTCCAGGAGGACTTCCTGGAGAATTTCCAGGAGGTCTTCTTGGAGTACTTCCAAAGGAACTTCCTGGAGGATTTCCTGGAGAACTCCTTGAAGTTTCTCCTGAAGGACTTCTTGCAGGACTTCCAGGAGAATTTATTAAAGGATTGCTGGAGGACTTCAAGGAGGACTTTCCGAAGGGCTTCCTGGAGGACTTCCAGGATAACTTCCACGAAGACTTCCTGGAGGACTTCCAGGAGCACTTCCCGGAGGACTTCTTTGAGAACTTCCTGATGACTTCCTGGAGGATGTCCTGGAAGTCTTCCTGGACGACTCCTTGGAGGACTTCCTGGAGGATGTCCTGGAGGACTTCCGGAAAGGCTTTCTAGAGGACTTTCGGAAGGACTTTCTAGAGGACTTCCTGGAGGATTTCCTGGAGGACTCCCTGGAGGACTTCCTGGAGGACTTCCTGGAGGACTCCCTGGAGGACTTCCTGGAGGACTCCCTGGAGGACTTCCTGGAGGACTCCCTGGAGGACTTCCTGGAGGACTTCCTGGAGGACTTCCTGGAGGACTTCCTGGAGGACTTCCTGGAGGACTTCCTGGAGGACTTCCTGGAGGACTTCCTGGAGGACTTCCTGGAGGACTTCCTGGAGGACTTCCTGGAGGACTTCCTGGAGGACTTCCTGGAGGACTTCCTGGAGGACTTCCTGGAGGACTTCCTGGAGGACTTCCTGGAGGACTTCCTGGAGGACTTCCTGGAGGACTTCCTGGAGGACTTCCTGGAGGACTTCCTGGAGGACTTCCTGGAGGACTTCCTGGAGGACTTCCTGGAGGACTTCCTGGAGGACTTCCTGGAGGACTTCCTGGAGGACTTCCTGGAGGACTTCCTGGAGGACTTCCTGGAGGACTTCCTGGAGGACTTCCTGGAGGACTTCCTGGAGGACTTCCTGGAGGACTTCCTGGAGGACTTCCTGGAGGACTTCCTGGAGGACTTCCTGGAGGACTTCCTGGAGGACTTCCTGGAGGACTTCCTGGAGGACTTCCTGGAGGACTTCCTGGAGGACTTCCTGGAGGACTTCCTGGAGGACTTCCTGGAGGACTTCCTGGAGGACTTCCTGGAGGACTTCCTGGAGGACTTCCTGGAGGACTTCCTGGAGGACTTCCTGGAGGACTTCCTGGAGGACTTCCTGGAGGACTTCCTGGAGGACTTCCTAAAGACATCCTGCAGGACTTCCTGGAAGACTTTCTGGAAGACTTCCTGGATGACTTCCTGGAGGACTTTCTGAAGGTTTTTCTGGAGGACGTAAAAACTTGAAGTATTTTTAGGCAAAGTACGTTTAATTGGCAAATTGAGAGATAAATTTGTGAAAAAATTACCACTTGTTTTGGTTGGATTCGAACCCACGACTCCGTTATCGCTAGTCCGGCGCTTTAACCAACTAAGCTACAGAACAAGTTACAACTCTGCAGAATAGAAAGTCAAACTGGATTTGAAGCACCACCCTAAATGTCTATTTCAGACATACTAGCCGACTGGTATAGCCGGAAAAGGGCAATAAAATCATTGTCATTTTCTGGAGGACTTTCCGGAGAACTTCTTGGAGGACTTCCTTCAGGACTTTCTGAAGGACTTGCAGGCGGACTTCTCGGAGGACTTTCTCGAGGACTTCCTGGATGATTTCTTGGAGGACTTCCTGGAGGCCTCCCAGGAGGACTCCCTGGAGATCTTCTCGAATTTTTAATGGAGGACTTACTGGAGGACTTCGTGGAGCACTTCCTGAAGGACTTGCTCGAGGACTTCCTCGAGGACTTTCTGGAGGACTTCCTGGAGGACTCCCTGAAGGACTTCCTGGAGATCTTCCCGAGAAATTTTTTGGAGAACTTCCTGGAACACTTCCTGAAGGACTCCCTGGAGGACTTCCTCGAGGACTTTCTGGTGGACTTTCTCGAGGACTTTCTGGAGGACTCCCCCGAGGAAATTTTGAAGTTTCCTTACAACCATCGAAAACCACTCTTTCACTTCTGAAATTACTGAAATAAATTCGCCTCTTTCAAAACTTCTAAGATCCTTTTTGCTCCCTCTTTTCATGCAGTGCATTGAAAAAAAATCGCTATCGAAATCTGCTTTTAAATTAAAACTGTATGGAAGAAAATGTTAATGTACTGTTCTCTACTATTAAGATGCACCCATCTGACGTCATCTAAACTCACGCTATGGCCCACAAATCTTTAATCAATGCACCGGACAATGCACACCCATCACATGCCTCCATTGCTCACACACCCACCCGACGACGACGACGGCGGCGCGGCATTGACCCAAGCTACGTCACGCAACACTACTTGGCTACCTTCAGAATTGCTCTATCAATACCACGGGAGGCCACAAGCGAGGGCTCGCTTCATACTGTGCGGTGGGTGATACATATGTACTCCCGTATCGAGAGGAAAATGCATGTGCCTTAATTTTTCGGCAGGTGTACAATACATGTGCGGCGGTGCACTGCACAAGAGAAAAGCAGGTGATAGCAACAATAATATTAGCTTCAACACAAACGGCGCGGCCTGGGTGGCCTGGGAGAGATTGATAGTCATACGTTAAGGTCGTCGGTAGTACTGATAGTGCGATAGTGAGGGACGAAAGAGCGCGGTGCTGCTGGGTTTGCGCGCGTGCTGATATGACCTGTGCGTGGCGGGGGTGATAACGATACACGTGGAGAGCATCCAAGTGGTCGTCGACCAAGAGAGCCGGTGAGAATGTCGACTGGGTGGAGGTGGAATTCGGTACACCATCCGATGGGGTTCATCCGGAGAGCGTGAGAGAATGTACGCATCTCGCGCTCCCGCGCTAGTTGCTCTCTGCCTTCGCACAACGAATCAACAGTTCTGTGGGAAAACTGTGATGCTTTTCATGTGGAAATGGGAAAATTAGTGTGAGCGGAGCTTGCACGGTTGGATGCTGTGGGAGAAGCTTTGCTCGATGTTTCCACCGCTGGCGCTGTGAGGTAACTCACTCTCCCATCGTTTTGACTTGCGAGGTGTTGATGGCCCAGGGAGAAGCGTGAGAAAGCACTTTGAAAGGCAAAACGCGTGGAGGATGGCATGGCGGTGCATGAAAGCAACAGCCTTTTTATGATCGAAAAGTTGATGACAAATTCAAGACGATTATTGACACCTGAAAAGGGGTTAAATTTTTAAGAGAATCGTATCGATCGAATACATCACGGCGTTTTACCGAGCATTTAATAAATTGAATTGCACAGTTACTCAACTGTTAGAGCTTTAAGAAACATGATTGGAAAACCCTGAAACGAAAGAACACGGACGTGTGTTTGATTTACACATTGCGGTGTACGAGTATAACTACCTCCACCCTTGTACTAACCTTACCCATTAACATTTTTAAATTAGGGTAGTGCTGTGGATTTTACTAATACTGTTGGTAGCTCAATGACTACTAGAATTGTTCAAATTGTTCAAAAAACAATTGCGCCAGCAAGCGTTTAAGGTTGCGGGTAGTGTCGTCGCAATTAACAAGTGACTAAAAGGAAAAGTTGCAATAGCCTATAAAGTTTTGGTGCTAGAAGACACAGCGAAGACTTCGGCAATAGTGAAATCGGTGGAATTAAAGTGAATGAAGCTGATAAAGAGAAAACAAAAATGAAATTAGGAAAAAAGTTTTGTGAATTAAAAAAAACCGATTCTACAGAATAAATCTTCTGAGTTGCCTTGAAGACTGTGAAAAAGTTATATTTGGACGGAAGTTATATTCAAATTCCATCTTAGTATATTAGTTAAGTATTCCGTAATCAACATTTTTTTATGGGTATTGTAGAGGATAAATTTAAAATAGATGAATGGTTGCGAACATTGAATAATACACACACAAACTTAACAAAAGCACCAAACCGTAGATATAAAAAAGTAATGTTAATTTCAAAACTAGAAATATCCAGAAAAACTTACGAAAATATTGTGAATACTTTAACCCAAAATGAATTGTTGTCATAAAATTAGCATTTCGTCTTTGGTTTACGCCGGAATTTTCATAAATAAAATCGAAGCAAAAGATGAACCGAAAATGACCAATGTCGATATCAGATTAGGAACTTCACTGGTAGATAAATTTTCTAAGGATCCAGCAGCAGAAGATCAGTGTTACGCTTTGTGAAAACAAGATTAACTGATTTAGCCCGAGAAGAAAAAGCCGAGAAAACCGGACACTTAAACAATTGTAGGATGCATTAAAAGTTAAATGTGCAAGTAAATTGACAGCCAACAATGTATTGGCAGAACACACAGCAAGAAGATTCTCCGGGAACTTTTTGCACACAGGTTGAGAAATTAACTCAACAATTGAAAAATGTTTATGTTGAAGACATAATTCCCGCAGATGTTGCCGGTAGAATGGCAACAAAAAGCGGAGTAGATGCGTAGATAGCAGGAAATAACAGATGCGTAGATAAGATAGAAGAAAGAGAGTTCTTCCAGTAATTCGAGCAGTGCACAACTGTCATGGATGAAGAAATCGAAAACTAACCGCAAATCTACGATTAATTGATTGGTTGTAGACTTTCGCCAATTAAACAAAAGAATTTTGCCGGTTAAATTTCCACTTCCTAGGATTAACGACATGTTAAATCAACTAGGAAGAGCGAAATATTTATCAACGCTTGACTTAGCTTCACGCTTGCATCAATTCCCGCTTCATGAAGATTTCATCTAATACTGGACATTATGAGTTTAATCGACTGCCGTTTGGGCTTAAAATAAGCCCAAATAGCTTTCAAAGCATGATGAAAACAGTATTGAGTGGTTTACCACACGAATGCGCTCTCTTGAATATTGATGATATCATTGTACTTGGATGTTTATTTAATCACAATTTACAAAATCTTCGTACAGTCTTTGAAAGGTTAAGGTTGTGAAAGCTAAAGTTAAACCCTTCCAAGTGTAACTTTTTCAAAAGTGAAGTGACATTTTTAGGGCACCATATTTCTGAACATGATAACCAGATAAAAGTAATTTTTTTGTTATAGAAAACTTTCCTGTACCGAGTTATGCAGACGAAACGCGCAGATTCGTAACGTTCTGCAACTACTACAGGAAATTCAGTAAACAATTTGCGGACATTACGAACCCTCTGAATAAATTGTTACGAAAGAAAGTGGAGTTAAATTGAACTGCAGAATGCTAAAAGGCATTTGACTTCTTAAAACATGCATTAATGTCTCCAACAATACTTAGCATTCCAGACTTCAGAAAGGAATTTGTTTCAACCACCGATGCGTCGAAAATTGCGGCGCTGTTCTTGTACAAAACCATTATGGAATCAAATTACCAATTGCACATGCTAACGAAGCATTTGCAAATGACGAAGAGAATAGATCAATTATTGAGCAATAATAAACTGCGATCCATAGGACCGTAATGCATTTTCGTATATATCTTTCTGGAATAATTATTCATCTTAAAAACAACCCATATACCCCTTGTCTATCTGTTAAGTATAAAAAATCCCTCATCTTAGCTCATTTGCATGAGACTTGATTTGGAAGAGTATAATTTAACAGTTGAAAATATACAAAGTCAATCTAATGTGTAGATATTAAGTCAATCTCGTGTAAAAATTAACACTGAATCTTTGAAGAATATGTACATACTAACACGATCCATGTAGGGTGGAAGCTCAGGTAAAATATTATCTCCTAGGCGCCCATTAAAAACACCACCCCCGGCGAAGACTGGCGCTCGAGCCTAGCTATTTAGCACTGTAGTTGGAGGAAATGCCAATGCAGAACCCGTAGCTTCCGGGAAGGTAAGCCCAGCTCCCTGGGTTAGTGGGTTGGTGTCAGGCCCTGCGAGCCAGCCGTAAAAAAAGACTAGCACCGGAAAATCAACAAGAGAAGAATGTGAAACGATCAGTTCTACAGCAGCCGTCGTCAAACACGGACGTGCCCTCGGTCCTCTTTGTATTCAGCCTTTGCTGTGTTGTGAACCTCGAGCGCGCTTTGTTCTCGGTCGGTTACGGTCGATTGTCGCTGGTGCTTTTTGTACGCGTTTCGATATGAGTGAGATAATTATCAACACCGTGCAGTACCGTTTCCCCGCGGGAAGCCCACCGCCGTCATGGGAGGAAACAGCTCTTTTTCTGAAGCAATTGGACACGGATTTGAGCTTGATGGAAGCTGCTTACAAAACAGCTCAAAATCGTACTTTGTACATCAAATTCACGACTTCGGAGGCCATGACGGAATCGTTGCAAAAGAACGTGGAACCACGGCAGTTTGTTCATGCAAACGGCAAGTCGGTGGCAGTGAAAATGTCAATCGCGGGTGCTAATATGCAGTACGTCCGTGTGTTCGACCTGCCACCGGAGCTGTCTGATGATAGTCTGTCGTTGACACTCGGGAAGTTCGGTGAAATAAATCATGTGACGCGAGAGAAGTTTCCAGCGGAATCGGGCCTCGGTCACATGTACACTGGTGTACGAGAAGTATATATGGATGTACAAAGGAGTATCCCGCCATCGATTAATGTTGGAGAAAGGAAGGCAAGGATTTTCTACGAAGGTCTTAAGGACACTTGTTTTCTGTGTGGAGGACTTGGACATCGGAGGGAGTCTTGCCCTCAGCGTCAAAACCGAAAACAAAGGGCAAATCAAGGACAAGGGAACTCGGTAGCTTGTTCATATGCTGAAGTCGTGTCTGGACAAGGAAGCACATTGGAAACCCCAAAATTGCGGAAGTTGAAGAGGAAGAAGTAATTGAAGTTCTGGAAGAAGACGACGAAGAATATATAGACGTGCCCACGAAAGTATCAGAAGCGGAACAAGTGAAAACGTCCGAAAGGCGGCAACGGATGCTGAAAAGGAAGCGAAGCGTAAAGAAAGCCTGGAACAATTGGAACAGGTGGCTAGAGCGATCCATGATGCGATGCTGAATCCTCAAGCAAATCAACGGCGGGCCCAGTATGCTTCCTCAGCCTCAGGCTCCAGTTCAGGTTCTGGACCGAGAATGAAGGTCGCCATAAAGTCTCGTTATTGAAGCCTCGATATAGCTGTTTTATATTATATTGCACATTATATTATATTTCAAGTTTTTCGGCTCTGTAGAGTTTGAAAGTAAACAAGCGAGCCTACCAAATAAACGATTAGATAAAAAAGAATGCGAAACGATACCAATGGCGACGACCATAGCGACGAAAAAGGACTTGCGATTGGAAGCTCGGTACGGAACTGCAGATCTCTCAACTTCATTGGGAGCACCCGCATACTCGCCGATATACTGAAGGACCGCGAGTTCGGAATCGTAGCGCGGCAGGAGGTGTGTTGGATAAGATCTATGGTGCGAACGTTTAGAGGTAATCATACCATCTACCAGCGTTGCGGCAAATATTATAGAGTTCTTTAAAATCTTTGGTTGCGGCAACACACGTGAGCTGGGAACAGCTTTTATAGTGATGGTGTAGCATTATCGTATCTGTAAAGAATTATTCTTTAGCATGTTTTTGAAAGATCATAAATATTTGATCTTGACAGTTTACAACTGTCCGTTTTCAAGCAGTCTTTCCCACATCTTTTAAAGTGGTGTTTTTCACATGCAGGACTGATGCGCCTGCATTTCTTCAAGTGCATTCCTCTCATGTTCCCACGAACAATGCTGGGACATGTCATTCACACCTAAATAACTTCGATTTACCACACAAGTTGTGCAACACTCTTGTTTCCCATACCGTACTCATGCTGAGTACGCGTATCACATTTCATACCCATAAATGCACACAATTCCTTCTTTACACTCGAAGCGCTGACCTAACCGAACAGCGCACAGTTCAAGCAACCACGTGTGAACGTTTACTTAATTGAATGGTAAACGCCCCTTTTCGTAATTATCTTTTCCTTTCCTTGGATTGGCTATCGTTCTGTTGCATGGATCGATAGGCTATTGATATGTATGCGTTTCAGCCTTCTCCAGAAATTATGTACTAGATTAAGCAGGTTAGCTTAAGCTTTGATTTTGAATAAAGACTCATTATTGTTTCAACTCTCAACAAGACTAGTAACTACTAAATGGCGATCAGTGAAGGTTCTAAGTCATAGACTTAGAGATTTTTTTTTTACATTGTGCAAAACCAATAAGATGGGTAAAACCCAGTCAAAACAGTACAACGAAAATGGTGAAGTGAAATTAACAACTATAGTGCAAAACCAACAAACGCACAGTGAAGACCATGAAGAACATACTCTAATGTTGTGGCTGATTCTAGCCGCTGTGTTGATTCAATTAACAGTCACATTATACACCCTCTATAAGAGGAGAGAACGAAAAGTTGCTATAAAAGCAGCAAAGTCGGTGGCTGCGCTAGATATTGTATAAGTGAATCTATCGAAGCAAAAAAAAAAAAAAAGTGAAGAATAGTTGCAGATATAGCTAAGTCCATACTAGCCCTATTTTGAAAACTCATTAAGAACCCAATTTGTGACCTTTTGTGGCAATGAAAAGCGAAAAGTAATAAAAGTGGAAGACAAACATTCATATAACACAATTATAATGTCGAAATCAGACCGACACGAGGTGGATGTGAAGTGAATAAAAGGTGACTCGTAACGTAAACCCATAGTTCAGAGGGTGCAGCGGAATAGAAACCAGAAAAAAGTGCAATCACACTAGAATGTGTAAAATTTAAGAGTATCAACTGCAGGCGAGACCACTACCGGCAGGAGCCGGTAGGCGGGATTCAATGGATCCGGATCGGCGATTTGACGAGATGCGATAACGTGCAATAACAACTTTACATCACGACACATCACAGAGCGGGAGCGCGAGGAAATCAACATTGGTAATGTACAAAACGAAATCATCACAAATTATCACAAAATTGTTTATTCATTTATATATATTTTTTTTATGAGTAAATTTGTTTAATTAAAATGCATCACGAATGAATGATTATGAAAAGTTGAAATTGTTACACACCTATATAAAAAAATGCATTAACACAACTATTTCGGAAAAAACGTTAAGAGATAAATTAAGGCAGTGTAACGAGCTGTACAGCAGTTGTGAATCAAAATTAATTGATAATATTGACGATTTGTCAGATGAGCAATTGAACTCATTAATTTCAAAATTAAGGAAATATAATCAAGAAATTAAAGGTATCATAAAAATTAAATTAGATAAATTACAAATTAAGAAACGTGTAACTCCAAAAACTAAATTCAAACAGTGTCGTGTGGCAAAGGTTATATCGTGCGAAATGGCAGAAGAAAACGATAATCGTGTCCAACCAGTAGCTATTTTTGACATCAAACAAGCATCATCGATCATACACCCGTATGATGGTTCAGTAGCTGGATTCGATACATTCATCGATTCAGTGAAGCTATTGCAAGAACTAATACAACCGACACATATGGCAATGGCCGTCAAATTTATTAAAACAAGATTATCAGGAAAAGCTCGCAGTGGTTTACCTGATACCATAGTAACGATTGATGCCTTAATTGATCATGTTAGATCAAAATGTCAGGATACTACGACCCCTGATTCGATTGTGGCGCAGTTAAATACATTGAGACAACGGGGACCAATTACAAGTTTTTGTGAGGAGATTGAGAATCTCTGCAGCAAACTAGAAAATGTTTATGTTTCGCAAAAAGTGCCGGAAGATGTTGCGAAAACAATGACTACAAAAGCAGGTGTTAATGCCCTCATCAAAGGTGTTACCGCCAGCGAAACAAAATTGATTCTAAAAGCTGGAAATTATTCTAGCATTAAAGATGCTTTGCAAAAAGCTCAAGAATGTGCCAATGATGTTTCCACATCACAAGTTTTTACTATCAAAAGTAAACAACATACCGGGCGTCAGGATAATAGATCTAATTTTCGCGGCAATGGCTTCAACAGAAACCAACATTATAGAAACCCCCCTAGAGGTGGTTTTAATCGTTTTACTCCAAGGCCTTATCCAAACTATTACCATTATTCATCACGTGGAAGATACCAACGCGGAGGTTATAATAATCGCGGACGATTTAATGATAATCGCCCACGGTTCGATAACACAAATCGAATATACATGGCAAATGTGGATCAGCTCCCTGGTCCACCACAATCTCAGAATCGCGACATTTCAAACAGAGCTCCTCAGCAACAGCAACAAAACCAGCAGCAGAGTCAACGTAATTTTTTAGATCAGTGTTAACTATAAATCTTTCTGCTTCCAATTTTATTAAGATTGGAGTAGAGATGACAAATTCAGTCTGCACTTTACTTGTAGATTCAGGTGCAGATATTTCTATTTTTAAATCTGATAAAATTTTGGTAAATCACAAAATAAACAACAATGTTAAAACAATTATTACGGGAATTACAGAAGGAGAGATTGAAACATTGGCTGTAACTGAGACAATTTTGAATTTTGGAAATGGCGTAAGAGTTAACCATTCATTTCATGTAGTTAATGCAAATTTTCCAATTTTAACTGATGGCATTTTAGGAAGAGATTTTCTGTCTCTCTTCAGATGCAATATTGATTATGAATCTTGGTTATTGAATTTTAATATTAATAATACACCTGTATCTGTTCCAATTCAAGATACAGTTAATGAGAATTACATAATCCCACGAAGATGTGAAGTAATACGTAAGATTAAAGATTTAAACATCACAGAGGACATGGTTTTATTTTCTCAGGAAGTTAAACCTGGTCTTTTCTGTGGTAATGCAATAATTTCACCTAATTGTCAGTATGTTAAATTCATGAATATCACTCTACAACCAATTAATGTTTCAAATGTTGACGTAAAGCTTATGATGGAACCACTGACTAATTACCAAATATTGAATTTTCGGAAATCCAAGAAACCTGATACCACACAAATGAGAAATAAAGAAATTTTGGAGCAAGTTGACTTGACAAACGTTCCTGATTTTGCAAAAGATGATTTAAAGAAATTAATTACAAACTATTCGGATATTTTTTCACTACCAGATGAGCCAGTAACTGTAAACAATTTTTACGAACAGACTATCAATACCAGTGATCCAGTTCCAACTTATATACCAAATTATAAAACCATTCATTCCCAAAGTGATGAAATTCAAGCCCAAGTTAATAAAATGCTGAAGGATAACATTATTGAACCTTCGGTATCGTCATACAATAGTCCAATACTTTTGGTTCCGAAGAAATCAACAGATGATAAGAAAAAATGGCGTCTTGTCATAGACTTTAGACAGCTCAACAAGAAGATATTAAGTGACAAATTTCCTTTGCCAAGAATAGATTCAATATTGGATCAGCTTGGTAGAGCAAAGTATTTTTCAACTTTAGATTTAATGTCGGGATTTCATCAAATCCCACTGGATGAGTCTTCGAGAAAATTTACTGCTTTTTCGACCCAATCAGGTCATTACCAATTTACAAGATTACCGTTTGGATTAAATATTAGTCCAAATAGTTTTCAAAGGATGATGACTATTGCAATGTCTGGTTTGACACCAGAACTCGCTTTTGTTTATATCGATGATATAATAGTCGTAGGTTGTTCAATGCAACACCATTTACGCAATTTATCGATAGTGTTTGAAAGAATTCGTAAATATAATTTAAAATTAAATTTGGCAAAATGTAAATTCTTCAATACAGAAGTTACTTATTTAGGGCACAGAATAACCGACAAAGGTATTCTGCCCGACAGTAGTAAATATGACGTAATAAAGAACTACCCAGTTCCGAGAAACAGTGACGAAGTTAGAAGGTTTGTAGCATTTTGCAACTACTACCGTAAATTCGTCCCAAATTTCGCAACAATTGCTTATCCGTTGAATCAATTGTTAAGAAAAAATGTAAAATTTGATTGGTCATCAAAATGTGAGGATGCTTTCAATGCTCTTAAATCATTTTTGATGTCACCAAAATTATTACAATACCCTGATTTTAAGCAAACATTTATATTGACTACCGACGCATCTGATGTTGGATGTGGCGCGGTATTATCACAGAATATTGATGGCAACGATTTACCTATAGCGTTTGCCAGTAAAAGCTTTACGCTTGGTGAAAAGAATAAATCAGTAATTTTAAAAGAATTAACAGCGATACATTGGGCTATCGATTATTTCAAAGCTTATTTGTATGGACGTAAATTTGTAGTTCGTACAGATCATCGCCCCTTAGTATTTTTATTTAATATGAAAAATCCGACATCTAAATTAACTAGGATGAGATTGGATTTGGAAGATTTCGATTTTTCCATTGAATATATTCAAGGTAAAACAAACGTTACTGCTGATGCATTGTCACGTATAATAATGACATCAGATGAATTAAAATCTAAAAGTATATTTACTGTTAATACTAGGTCAATGACAAGGAAGAAAGATAATGAAACTAAAAATGAACAACGATATTCCAGTCAAATCAATGTCGATAATAAGCCTGATCAACTTGTTATCTATATGACAGAGAACCCGACTGAAGCTAGAAAACTACCAAAACTTCGAAGTATAGTGGAAAATGAAAATTTAATTTTTACAATGTATGAAGCGCAGAAAAATAAAGTTATTATACGAATAACAACACGATTGCGAAGTATAAGACAAACACTAGTGTTTGCACTTTCAGTGTTAGAAAAAGAAATGAATATTAATAAAATTGATAAAATTGCACTTTCGAGTCTTGACCCAATTTTTAACATGGTATCTAAAGAAACTTTTAAAGAGTTAACTCTGAAATCAATCAAAACATTACAGATTATAATGTATAATCCACCCAAGTTCATTAGTGATCTTGGAGAAATTCAAAATATACTCAAAAACCATCATGAGACACCAACTGGAGGACATATAGGTCAGCATAGACTGTACCTCAAGCTTAGAGAAATTTACAACTGGACAAATATGAAAAGTTCGATTGCTCAATTCATAAAGGCCTGTGAATTGTGCAAGTTGAATAAAATTACCAAACACACAAAAGAAAAATTAACAATTACCAATACCCCATCTAGACCATTCGAAGTGATAGCTATTGATACCGTAGGACCACTTCCAAAATCAAATAATAATAATAGATACGCTGTGACTATACAGTGTGAATTGACTAAGTATATAGTTTTAATTCCAATTCCAACTAAAGAAGCGAATGTAATAGCTAAAGCTTTGGTTGAAAATTTTATTTTGATATATGGTAAATTTTTAGAGTTAAAATCAGACCAAGGATCCGAATACAAAAATGAAGTCCTTGGCCAAATATGCAAGTTATTACAGGTTAAGCAAACTTTTTCTACAGCCTACCATCCACAAACGATAGGTTCATTGGAAAGAAATCATAGGTGTTTGAATGAATACCTAAGAAATTATGTCAATGAACACCATTCGGATTGGGATGATTGGTTACAATTTTATGCATTTACATATAATACTAGCCCACATACTGATCATGGTTTAACGCCATATGAATTGGTTTTCGGAGTTAAAGCAAGAGTACCACACGAAACATACACAGATAAAGTTGATCCAGTTTATAATTTTGATCTTTACAGTACAGAATTAAAATTCAAACTTCAAAAGTCACATGAAACTGTAAAACAAAAATTACTTGAACAGAAACAAATTCGAAAAGAAATAAATGATCGTTCAACGAATCCGATTCAAATCAAAACAGGAGATACAGTTTATTTGCAAAAGGAAAATAGACGTAAATTAGATTCATTCTATACAGGTCCATATAAAGTAACATCGATATCAGAACCAAATTGTGAGATCATAAATTTGAAAACGAATCATTCATCAATAGTTCACAAAAATAGATTAATTAGATCATAAGAAGTGTTAGTTTATAAACCCGAGCCTAATCTCATAAAAAAAAATAATGGAAATCAAAAAATAGTAAAAAAAATGAGATAGGTCAATATTCTTAGCATTAGCTGAGAAGTGAGAAATTCGGATAGTTTTAAGATACATTTTATTTTATTTTGCAACTACATATTCCAAATATTTCAATTATAATTACAAAAAAACTGACATTTTATTTCATCATTGTAAAGGAGATTGAAACAATATTTTAGAATTTATTGAAACTATGTTGACAATAATTGAATGATTTCACTGCGTTACGTCATTCACCCAAAGGGGGATGGTGTAGCATTATCGTATCTGTAAAGAATTATTCTTTAGCATGTTTTTGAAAGATCATAAATATTTGATCTTGACAGTTTACAACTGTCCGTTTTCAAGCAGTCTTTCCCACATCTTTTAAAGTGGTGTTTTTCACATGCAGGACTGATGCGCCTGCATTTCTTCAAGTGCATTCCTCTCATGTTCCCACGAACAATGCTGGGACATGTCATTCACACCTAAATAACTTCGATTTACCACACAAGTTGTGCAACACTCTTGTTTCCCATACCGTACTCATGCTGAGTACGCGTATCACATTTCATACCCATAAATGCACACAATTCCTTCTTTACACTCGAAGCGCTGACCTAACCGAACAGCGCACAGTTCAAGCAACCACGTGTGAACGTTTACTTAATTGAATGGTAAACGCCCCTTTTCGTAATTATCTTTTCCTTTCCTTGGATTGGCTATCGTTCTGTTGCATGGATCGATAGGCTATTGATATGTATGCGTTTCAGCCTTCTCCAGAAATTATGTACTAGATTAAGCAGGTTAGCTTAAGCTTTGATTTTGAATAAAGACTCATTATTGTTTCAACTCTCAACAAGACTAGTAACTACTAAAATGGGCGACATGCAGAGGCGCGTGATCGGTTGGTGGCCGATCGACGAAAGAATGTGCAGGTTGAGGATCAAGGGCAGATTCTTCAACATTAGCATAAAAAACGTGCACAGCCCTCACTCCGGAAGCACTGATGGTGACTGTAGTATCCGAGCTTTTCGGCTGGTCTGCCATCAGTCGATTTGTTCTCCCGCACTCAACTGACGATATGTCCATCTGCCACGAAATTGTTCACTAAACTGAAGCACATCTGCTTATGCATGATTGACGTTTCTGGTACATCTCGCACGCAAGGTATGGACTTATCCACCGATGAACCGAATTCATCGCGGTCCGAGAATTTTGACACTAGAGCGGGGTCTGTTCCAATCAGAAACGTCCAATTCTGATTGGAAACGGCCCCGCTCTAGTGTCAAAATTCTCGGACCGCGATGAATTCGGTTCATCGGTGGATAAGTCCATCAAGTTAGCGTTAGCGTTTTGAGAGCACGTTCACAAGCATTCATTCGTGCACGCTAAAATAATGATAATCGCACACGGTATGATAAGACTTTCAAATTGTCCAAACTCTCAAAATATACAACTCATAAGCTGACACCTCTGGCTACTACAATGACAAAGACGCATTTTACGCGCAGCTTAAACGTAAGTACGACCGCTGCACAGTGGCGGGCCTCCATACAAAGGTCGGACAAAACCTTAAATATTAACCGAAATGGCTAAAATTCATAGGTAATGATGATTTAAGTGCCCTAAACCTATTTCTGATATAGAACTTTTCATATATTTTGATTTTACTATATTAGGGTGGTTCAAAATTTTGAAATCTGCTGATTATGGGAGGCATGTATAAAGTTATCGATAATAAGCTAACACGATGCGTTTTTTGAGCGTAGATTTTGATCAACCTTTCTATTTGAGGGCTCCTATATCATGTATTGACATTGAAATTACCTATAATTGTGTATTTTTTGCTGTTAGGGTGGTCCAAAATCTTTAAAACTACATAAATCATTAAAAAAGTTCGATTACCTATGTTTCCTGTCAATGGATCAATTCGGATACACACAATGTTGGCTGAAAAGACGTGGTCTATTCTCAGGGACCCTCTATAGACCACGTGTAGTTTTGCGGTGAGTACACGGAGGTAAATTAACGATTTGAAATGTTTTCAGATAGTCTCATATAGTGAACTGCCTAAAATTTGAACTGCTTTTTATAAATCTTGTTTCAACGACTTCATGTATGCTCGTCCGAGTTTAGGTTTTACATGTTGTAATGTACTTTGATCTCTGTTATCACTTGACGAAGCAACCAAAATAACTTTATACCTATATAAATAATTGGAAATACGTATTCGCAATATTACAGGGAGTTGTTGATAAACGATCGGTAATATTATTGATAAACAGTAGAGCTCCAGCAAATATTTTCAAAATCTATATCACTCTGTGTGCCGTTCAGTAGAAATGTTTTCTAAGAAAATGCATGAATAACATACAATAAAACTTCAAGTTTTTGAAAAAAAAAACGAGAAAAATAATTAAAGATTGCCTTGGTGATCGCGACGTTTACGCAGAAAAATACGAAACGTAGTGTTTTACGCCGTTTAGTGTATTCCTTTCATATTTTATAGATGACTACTGCTATAACCTGTAACGATGTGCGTGTAGAAAAGAAGCGCGCAGGTGTTGACGAATTTGTGTCACTTTATATTGAAACTACGATAGAAGTTCTTGACGAGATTGCTTCTAAGCTTCTTGAGCAATTCTAACTATTAAGAGGAATCGAAAAAAAACGATCATTTTAAGAAAACCAATGAGCAATGGTTTGTAGTTATTGTTACATTTTTTCCATGATTGTTTTTCGTCTTTATTTTTAAGGATCAAAGAGTTAGTTATATTTGGTGGTCTTTAACAATGCGGGATGTTGGTAGCGTCTAAGTGAATAAAGGCTTAATCATTCTTAGTAATCACTCCCCTTCTCTCCAGCACACTCTTTTTCAAAGGAGCACGCACCTTTTTGTGTTCTTCTGACAAAAATAAAAAATAAAAAAAATGAAAAAAAAAATGTTAGAGCTGTGGCCATCCAGTTTTCAAACACCCCCTCCCCCTCCCCTTATGACCACTTGACTTAGTGAAGGTCTCTTACAAGAATGAGGTTTACATTAAATTGTTAGTATTCTGTTGTCAATTTGAATTATGTTAAGATTAAATATAAACTTCAAACAATATCACTTCCTCCACAACCATGCGGCTCCATTGTGACATAGGTAATAGAAAAAAAAATTTTTTTTCGCGCTTAGCGCAAAAATGCGCAAACAGTGCCATAGCCAAAAACTAGACGAAATTGTACGCCAGATCCGGGATACGGCGTTGTTTTCTGATGTTTCCTAAACAAGTACTGGATCTCTTTAATACGAAGTTTTTCTCCAAAATTTCATAAAAGACAATATTTTTGCATGTTGTAAAAACATAATAATTTTGTGATTGGATTCCAAACAAACCCTGAAATGGCATGGTCATTCATACCCAAAAACACCAATAATATTGTCACATTATCCAAATCTTCCTAAGTTTTACAACGAGGTCATGAAGAAAGCTCATAAAATAAAGACAATAATCCCTGGTAAAGTACCACACAAAACCTCAACTTTGAAAAAATCTACAAGACTCAATTTATGACCAAATAACTTGAAAATTTGGGGTTTTCTTAGTTGAAGTATCTATATTGGAAGAAAAATATTAGATAAATAAAATATTGAAGTCGATTTTTGAGGTTTTGTCCGGCTTCCGGCCACTGTGGCACGTAGTGGCAGGTTGCCAAATCTGGCCAAAATAATGTAGGGGCTTTGTGCTTTCGTATCAATAACAGAATTCGTTGTTGGAGACATTCCTTCTGGCACACTTTGATGTTCATATTTGCAATGGTCAAGAAAGGTAACGATCTCATACCGCACTGGCGAATTGCTTGCCAAACCAACACCATTTCCCCAATTTTTTCTTAAAAATCGATTTTTGCATAATTGTAATTTTTGTATGTTTGATTTGTGGAAAAGTTTTACTGTTAAGAGAAACTGGCGAGACCCCTCAGGTTGGGTTCGAAGGGGGCCCCCTCCGGGCTTTCCTCCCTAGTATAAATTTGAGAAAGGCCTCCTCTGGGTTTTTCCCTAGTTGACGTGTGAAGTATTAGCCCAAGTTAAAATTCACGAATAAAAAAAAAGCATCCGCGCCATGCTTTACAGGGTCATCTGTGCCATTGGAGGTGCCTTGTAGTCCAATTTGACATAGGTTTCATCATCCATGATGATGCACATGTTATTTTTGCTCAAAACATCGTCGTAAAGTTTACGGGCTCGAGTTTTCACTTAATCTGACTGAATTTGACTGCGTTTCGGACATTTTTGTTTTCGGTAGGTCTTCGGGGAATTACGCTCCTTTGCATGTTGAACCATACCTATAGTCGTTCTACACTTTTTAGAGCAACCTTTAAAGGATACCTCTTTTTTTCCTTCAAAGATCTTGCACATGATGTATCTTGTTGTCCAAATTTTGGCATGAACAAACCTGGTTTCGTATGCGCCCGGGCAATTATTTTAGTATGTTATGCATACCAAACCGTTTGATAGCATTTTAGACCACACAGATACTAAACCTTCAAATTTTGCTAATTTTCTTAGCGATAATCCGTTTTCAGTGCAGTACCTGGTCATAATCAATTTTCGCTTCTTTTCCGTAAGCCCTCGTATTGTTTCGCTTGCCGGCTGTTCGGGCTCTAAAGAAGTTGATCATCAATATTAATTTCTATTCCCGATCAGCCTAGATAGCCGTGTAGTGGCGGTAGCAGTTCCCTCAACTGGCTAAGAATATCACTACGGATTGCCTGATCCGGTGGTAAAAGTCCACCAAACAAGCGACCCCTAATTCATGGTGTTAAGCGTACCGTGCCTAGGAATGAATGGTTAGGGGGGTCTTATAAAAACTTAACCGTGAACGGAGCCTGTGGAGTACCAGGGCACCCTCCACAGTATGTTGCCCTTACTGTGTTAAACGGAGCAATGACGCAGTGGACCTTATTTGTCTCCGGGATAATCGGCCACTTTTCTTACGTCTCAATTCCGAGGCTTAATAAAAGTGGGTAAATGATTTTTTTTTTATGACAGGAATTAAGTTCGTACAGGTAAACCTTCATCACGCAAAAGGTGCTTCTGCTGTGTTGAGTCGAAGGTTTAAAAAAGAAGGACTAGAAATGGCGCTTATTCAAGAGCCATGGTCCAATAAACGAAAGATTCTTGGAGTTCTGACACAAAATAGTAAACTATTTTATGATGAGCAACAAGATTCACCCAGAACCGCTGTCTTAGTACGCAAAACGTTAAAATGCTATCCTATTACAGAGTTTATCAGAAGGGACATTGTTGCGGTCATGGTAGAGGTACCAACCACTAGGGGTAAAACTGAGATCGTTGTGGCTTCAGCTTACTTTCCTGGTGATGTTCCTGAGGCACCTCCTCCTGAGATCGCATCATTTGTCCAATTCTGTAAAGAAAACAACAAATCGTTTATCATTGGCTGTGATGCCAATGCACATCACACGGTTTGGGGTAGTACGGATATTAACAGTCGAGGTGAGTCACTATTAGAGTATCTGTCTTCGAACAATATAGACATTTGCAATAATGGTGATAAACCTACTTTCTCAAATGTAATCAGACAAGAGGTCTTGGATCTAACACTGTGCAATGCTGCAATCTTTGACAAGATCACAAACTGGCACGTGTCAGATGAGATTTCTCTATCTGATCATAAACACATAATCTTCAATTGGAGTGGTGGAGATTATTCTAGAACCGCATTTAGAAATCCCAGGAGGACAAACTGGGATCAATATGTAGAATTGTTGAATGCGCATTCATTTACAATGGGAGAAACTATTGATTCAACCCAAAAGTTAGAATCATTTTCTCAAAGGGTAAATGAAAGTATCATCAATTCCTTTAACAGAAGTTGTCCCACCATACAATCGTCTTCTACTAGAGACGTGCCATGGTGGAACTTTAAACTGGATCGCCTTAGAAAATTTTCTCGTAAAATGTTCAATAGAGCGAAACAAACGGGAGATTGGACTCAGTACAGGAAAGCCCTGACTGAGTACAACAACGAAATACGAAAATCTAAAAGAAAATCTTGGATGCTGACATGTGAAAACATAAACAGCACTCCTGTAGTTGCAAGACTACAGAAAACGCTTGCAAAAGATCATTCAAATGAATTGGGAAACCTGAAGCGCGACGATGGAGCTTTTACCAAAACTCCTCGTGAAACATTGGATTTAATGATGGAAACCCATTTTCCAGGTTCGGTTCTAAGTGTGGATTCCAATGATACTATATCTCTGGAAGGTGAAGGATGTCCTAGTATAAACTCATCGGAGTCAACTAGTACAATAAACACCGCCTCAGATTTAGCTGATGAAATCTTCACGAAGGCCAGAGTGGAAAATGCAATTAGATCTTTTCAGCCTTTTAAATCTGCAGGAGTTGATGGAATATTTCCAGCACTGATTCAAAATGGAGAAGCGGTGTTGGTTCCACCACTAATTGAGATGTTCAAGGCTAGTTTAAGATTGAATTACGTTCCATCAAAATGGAGACTTGTAAAAGTTATCTTTATACCAAAAAAAAGGGAAGCGAGACAAGGCGCATCCCAAAGCATACAGGCCAATTAGTCTTTCTTCAGTTTTGTTGAAGACTATGGAAAAGGTTTTGAAGGATTTTATCAATTCTTCTTACATAAAAGAGCATCCCCTATCTGACTTCCAGTTTGCTTATCAATCTGGTAAGTCAACGGTTACGGCACTTCATTCGCTAGTAACAAAGGTGGAAAAAACGTTTTCAGCAAAAGAAATAGCTCTATGCGCCTTTTTAGACATAGAAGGAGCATTTGATAATGCCTCCTATTCATCTATGAAGCGTGCCATGGAGAACAAAAACTTCGACCAATGTATCATACATTGGATTTATACTGTGCTTGCAAAAAGAGAAATCACCTCTGAGCTGGGAAGTTCTTCTATAACAGTAAGGGCAACGAAAGGTTGCCCTCAAGGAGGAGTCCTCTCACCACTAATGTGGTCCTTGGTTGTAGACGATCTTCTAAGAAGCTTGAAGGAAAAAGGTTTCGAAGTTGTGGGCTTTGCAGACGATATAGTCATAATAGTGAGAGGAAAGTATGACGAAACTGTTTCGGAGAGAATGCAAAGGGCTCTAAACTATACACATTCATGGTGTATTAAGGAGGGCCTTAGCATCAACCCGTCAAAAGTCGTTATTGTCCCTTTCACTAGGAGAAGGAAGATCAACCTAAAAGCTTTTCGGCTTGGAGGGATACAAATTCATCCTAGTGATCGAGTCAAATACTTAGGTTTGATACTGGATGCTAAACTGAACTGGAATGCTCAAATTGAGTCCGTGATCGGTAAGGCAACAAGTGCGTTCTGGTTATGCTCCAAAACTATTGGCAGGAAGTGGGGCTTGAAACCAAAAATGATAATGTGGATTTATACTGCCATAATCCGCCCAAAAGTGACGTATGCTTCGTTTGTCTGGTGGCCAAAAACAAAAGAGGCTACCACGCAATCAAAGCTTGCGAAAATTCAACGTCTTGCGTCCTTTGCTGTTACAGGAGCGATGCGAAGCACTCCATCAAAAGCTTTAGATGCGATTCTCAATCTGCTACCTTTGCACGAGTACATGCAATTAGAAGCAGAAAAGGAATTGCTGAGACTTGAACGAGTTGAAAAGTTTATGCCAGGTGATCTTGTAGATCACCTGAGCATTTCACAATACTTCCAAAATAGGCCAGTAATGAAAATGATTAAAGACAAGTTGCACGAAACAACTCGTGCAGATTGGGAAGTCGGAGGTCCCACTGTTCGTCAAGGATCAATCAAATTCTATACAGATGGCTCAAAAGTTGGAATAAAAACGGGAGCAGGAATCTACGGCCCTGGAATACAAATTTCAGTGGCAATGGGACACTATCCTACGGTGTTTCAAGCAGAGATTCTTGCTATTTTGAAATGCACAAAAATCTGCCTTGAGAGAAAATACAGATATGCAAATATTTGTATTTTCTCAGATAGTCAAGCTGCACTAAAAGCATAGTGTGCTTACAAATGTACTTCAAGGCTTGTCTGGGAATGCATTCTTTCATTGCGCAGGCTGTGCCAAGGGAATTCAGTAAACTTATACTGGGTTCCAGGTCACTGTGGCATTGAAGGGAATGAAATGGCAGACGAGCTTGCTAAAAATGGTTCCAATTTACAGTTTGCTGGCCCAGAACCATTCTGTGGTATATCAAACTGTACAATTAAAATGGATCTGAAACGCTGGGCTGAGCAGAGGGTGATATCCAATTGGATGGATGTCAAAAATTGCAATCAGTCAAAACGATTTATAACACCAAATGCTTATAAAACCAAAAAGCTCTTAGAGCTCAACAAGAGAGCTCTATGTACATACACTGGCCTAGTAACTGGACACTGCCCGAGCAGGTATCACTTGAAAAATATTGGCCATATTCAGAGTGATATCTGTCGTTTCTGTAATATGGAACGTGAAACCTCGGAACATCTGCTTTGCAGTTGTGGTGCTTTATACACGCGCAGGCAAAGATTTCTAAATAGTGGTTGCTTGCAACCCAGTGAGATCTGGTCTGCAAAACCTGGGAAGGTCTTGGAGTTTATCAATTCCATTGCACCTGACTGGGAGACGACGCGTCGTGGCAGTAGCTGATTACTTGACACATGGTAATTAGCTGGCTAGATGCGAATATCAAAACGGGACATGCCACAAAAGTTCAGCCAATTGGACGCAGTGGCTTAATTTCCCCAACAGGGGAGAAAAAAAAATTGTTTCGCTTGAGGTTAAACTTTAACTTTCAATGAAGATTATCGTTTGTTTGCAATGTTAATAACATATCGACACACTGTCAACATATCGGCAGCTGTCAAAATAAGTCATAGTCCTTTTTATACAGAATCTCACAAGTGTACTCATAATTAACGATACAGTCCTTAGATACAGTCGGACTGTTTACCATTATCGATAAAGGAAACCGTTTTGTAGTTACGATGTAATGTGACTTGTCACAATATGTTATAACAGTACCAATACCCAATAAATCCCCAGAGACAGTTGCAAAGCCTGTGTCGAAAACTGTTTTTTTGATATTTGGTCCTATGAGAAGTATAAAAACTGATAAAGGAGTTGAATACAAAGGCGTATTCGAAGAATTATGCAAACTGTTACAAATAAATCATACATGTGTAACGGCTTACCACCCGCAACAACATTGAACGTAACCATAAAATTCATGTATTGAATACAATAATAATGTCTGAATGAATATTTGAGGATTTTTACAAGCAATGTTCATAATAATTGGGATGAATGGCTTACATATTACAATGTTTGCTACAATACAACGCCAAACACTGTTCACGGCTTTGTGCCATTTGAATTAGTTTTTGGTCGAAAAAATAATCAATTCGAATTCTTTAAAATTGCAGAACCTAGTCCACTATATAATCTCGCTGCATATGAAAATGAATTATAGTTCAGACTGTAAACAATATACGAACATACTATAAATGAAGTTAAAAAAAACGAAACAAAAAAGAACTCAGATAATGAATGAAAACAGCAATCCAACAGCTATAGAACCAAACGATATAGTTTACCTGGAAAACGAAAATAAGCATAAACTAGACCAGCTGTATTCAGGACCTTTCAAAGTAGTAGATGCAATCATTGTAAACAATCAAAACAAAAAATATGAAGTGCATAAATCTAGATTGATCGAATTCTAAAAAAACACAAACACATGTAGGATCGAGGACATTCAATATATTATAATTAAAATACATTCTTTAAGTTTTACGTTTTATATTTTCACTCTATCAGACACGCGCTATCGACGTCTCACACACTCGCTTCGTTCTTCGGATCTGACTTGTGCACACTGTCGATCCATTCATGACAGGGTTGTCCAATCTGACCTACTTATACAAAGGGCCAATACGCTTCTAGACTCTACATCCCCCCTTTACATTAACGACATCAACTACGTTGAATCCTGTTGATCGTCATTGTTGAGATGACTCGATGACGTTCCTCAAAATGCCCCCGTTACTGTGCTCCGTTTCAATTGCTACAGACGAGCTACGTCTCCGACGGATTCCGTTGTGCTTCTTATTCTTCAAGGGTACAAGCCCACTGCAACCATACGTTCAACAATTTTAAATTCTTCAGGAGCGAATGTTCCACCAGGTTTGTTTGGTTCAATTTTATGCTCAAAACCAACAGCATACATTCCCCTCAACTCAAAATAGTTCTAATTGAAGGAGTCTAATTTTATTTCCTGTGTTTCTTCTCATGGTCGGTTATCGTGTAGCTCCTCCACTTTCTGCATACAGATGTTTCGTTCAATATGACAGCTTATCACAAATCCAACAACTCCAGTTGTACGGTGCAATGCAGATGTCAGCAGAAAGGGTCTGTAGTCCCAGACCGAGTAGAAACTGTCAGAAACTTGTTGCAGCTTACGCATGTTCTTGATGTTCCATTCAATTTCTCCATTTGCTTTATCGTAGTTTTGAGTAGATCCTCTAGTCCTTGCAATATTGTATGATGCTTTCACAACAAAACGTGCCACCAACTTCCAGAGGAGATCCAAAATCATCGCGACGAATCAAGCACTGACCAATCCAAATGCCTCTACTCGTGCTTGTGTTAGAGAAATCGAAGAAACGTCAAACTCCTGCTTGCTGAATGGTTGGTGACGACTCTGGCGATGCTTTTACCTGCGACGGATTCATATCGTCACATTCGATAAGGTGAAAAAATAAACAATAAATTGTGGTCCATTATTCGACTTGAACGTCTTCTGCAAAACCCTCTCAAACGTTTCCGTGCAGTCTGCTGCATATAAATAGTTTCAACGAAGCTAATGAAGTAACGATGGCAATACATTACATTACGTTTACTACAATATCTGATTAGTGCCATTTTGCATTCAATCTGCTCCCTTCAACGACACCAAACGCTCGAAAAAAAAAATGGAATGTTTTCATTGTTTTTTTTTACTCAGGCATCCGATTGATTGTCGACATATGTCATTGGATTCATGATCTTAACCTACTATTCTCTATCTGATGATAGGCATTTCTAATGTCGATCTGCAAGAATTTTACTGAGTCATTCATGGAACCCGAACATTTACCAAACAGCTATTTTTAGTTTTAGTTCTACTTATACCTGCACTATCTGTGACTGTGCTTCTCTCACTCCTAAATCATACCCCTTTGGGATCTCCACCCCACTCACCTGGAGACCGAACGCATCCTAATAATTTCTGCGAAATGTTCTGAGCAAAATCCGTAACATTATTGTGTTTTTATTTGATTTTGATTTGATATTTATGAAATGTGAGTTTCAAATTTCCTTGAATTATGAAAAGATTCTGCCCAGGATTCTTTATTCTCTTCCACGCCTCAATCCATCTTATTATTCTTTTATGTCATGAAAATACTCTTTGCCCAAGAAAGTCTAGGAAACTGCTACCACGAAACATTCCTTGACCGACTGAAAATCTAACTCGTTAGTCTCAGAATAGTTCCACCGTACACCCTCACCTACTTTGCGTCAGCAATATGGGTCTTATTGTAGTAATTTCGCGAATTTTCGGAGCAACAATCCATTTAACGATTCACATACAAACGCTGAACCTTTTGATGGAAATGATGTCTTTGATGTGTTTCACGACGGAATGGCTCATAATAAGTGTTCGAGTATTTAATCACAATACCCATGTAATGTGGATGATTAATAACTGCTATTCACCTCATGCATAACCTTAAAGGAACTATGTTTCTAGTGCACAGGCATTTCTTGGTAGAAAACTACCATTTTTTTGTGGTACACAACCGTTCTAAAATGGGTACATAACACACTACACAATCATAGATAACCAACTATTAATAGTACGATGACGTTGAACTCAAATCATTTCGTTTTGAAACTCAACTATTTCATTGATTCTTTATCCAACTGCATTGCATTATATTTAGGGTTAATCTTGCTACTCTCCTCATTGAGCTACTACTTGGCTATCAGTAAACAATACAAATTAGTTTACTCCCAAAATCATTCAATTCAAAATAGTGTTTTGGTACAAAACCAAAGTCCATTACGACACAAAACTCACCTTCTTTTTTTTTTTTGAAAACTCATCTAAAGCATTGCTTATCCAATCTCTATGCTTACGCAAAACCATTAAAACTCTGAACGAAATTATATCTCCTTTGGTACAAAAACCATTTGAATTTTGATTTAGAAACAATTAACATTTGATGCAAATCAATTCTTATTTTTTTTCTTTTTTTTCGAACAAAAACATTTGATTTTTGGTATAAAAACGATTCACATATGGTACTAACCCATCTGAATACGGTCTGACAAACATCTGACAACTATCTCTCTGTTGGTACAAAACCATCTGCATTTTTAAGTTTTGATACAATACCAACTAATAAACGTTTTCACACATTATTCTTTACATACAAAACCGCTCCACATTTGGTATAAACCCATATTCTTTTGGTACAAATCATTTCACATTTGGAACAAAATCATTTCCCTTATGGTACAAAACCATTTCACTTTTGATACATAACTATTTCTCTTTTGGACAAAACCATTTCACAATTGGAACAAATCAATTTTTCTTTTGGTACAAAACCATTTCACATTTGGTACAAAACCAATTCTCTTTTGGTACATAACCATTTCACATTTGGTACAAAACCATTTCTCTTTTGGTATAAAACCATTGCACATTTGGTACAAACCCTTTTACATTTGGTACAAAACCATTTCACATTTGGTACATAACCATTTCTCTTTTGGTACAAAACCATTGCACATTTGGTAAATAACCATTTTTCTTTTGGTACAAAACCATTTTACATTTGGTACAAAACCATTTCTCTTTTGGTACAAAATCATTTCACATTTGGTACATAACCATTTCACATTTGGTACAAAACCATTGCACATTTGGTACATAACCATTTTACATTTGGTACAAAACCATTTCACATTTGGTACATAACCATTTCTCTTCTGATACAAAACTATTTATTTTATGGTACAAAACCATTTTACTTTTGGTACAAAACCACTTCACACTAGGTACAAACCGTTTCTCATTTGGTACAAAACCATTTCACTTTTTGATACAAAACTATTTTACATTTGGTTCAAAATCATTTCTCTTTTGGTACAAAACCAACTCACATTCGGTGCAAAACCATTTATTTTACGGTACAAACCATCTTACTTTTAGTACAAAACCATTTTAAATGTGGTAAAAAAATATTTTTCTTTTGGTCCAAAACCATTTCTCCTATGGTACAAAACCATCTCCCTTGCGATACATTTTTTTTTTCACATTTGGTACGAAACCATTTCTTTTATGGTACAAAACCACTTCGCATTGAGTGCAAAACAGTTTCTCTATTGGTATAAAACCACTTCACATTTGGTATGAAAACATATCTGTTTTGTTAATAGTATATTCCGTTTGGTACTAAACCATTTTGCTAAGATACATACACATATTAATGACTTTGACTTTATAGGGTATTCATAATGAATGCATTGTCTCATAGTAAACATACAGATACATAATCTTTTACATCAATTGTCACTTCAAACGACATAGACTTCAAGCGTTTGTTCAACCCAATCATTCTATTTATCACAACTCACATAAAATTTGTCTTCGGAACAGTCAATAATTGTGTCCTTAAAATAACATTTACCCCACTGTGCGTTTTTGTCTATTTCACTTTGCATCCAGAGAGGGACCTACGCCCACCCACCATCGCGCAAACTACGCCTACCCACCATCGAGCGGGTCCGACCCAAACAATACAAAACAAAACCGTGGCCATGTCCGACGGCAACAGAACACACTCAACCACGCATAACAGGAATTGCCAGCCAACATCAAACACTTACAAAAAGATTTACATTTCTTGCCGCTTGCACCATCCTACTCCCATCAACAACATCGGAACAACGTTCAATGAAACTATTGCATATCCGCGAAGGATGCTCCTTACTTCCTTCTTCTTTTTAAAAAAAAGTTTTTTTTTTTGAGGTACTCACCGCAGCAGCAACATAGACAACCTTTTACCTTCTTTCTGAGTAGCAAAACCACCAGCAGCGATCCCAGGCGGTCGGTCAAATGCTGACAATCGGCCGAATTCGAAGCCCTTTCATCGTTTTCACTATTTGAATCACTTTTTCTCTTCTCACTCTTTACTCACTGTGTTTTTTGTCCTCGTCGCCAAAATGTAGGATCGAGGACATTCAATATATTATAATTAAAATACATTCTTTAAGTTTTACGTTTTATATTTTCACTCTATCAGACACGCGCTATCGACGTCTCACACACTCGCTTCGTTCTTCGGATCTGACTTGTGCACACTGTCGATCCATTCATGACAGGGTTGTCCAATCTGACCTACTTATACAAAGGGCCAATACGCTTCTAGACTCTACAACACACACATTCACGCTTACACAAAACCTTCCTAAAGGAAGAGGGGAGAGTGGCACAAAAACATTTAAAAAATATAAAAACTGAAATATTTATAACTAAATACCTGTCAGAAAACATAACAAAATTACTATACCGAATAGCTAAATTTGTAAAGACTCAAACAATGTTAGTTCTCTTGTAGCGAATATAGGTACGAACAAATTCCAAAGAAAAACTCGTAGAGAAAATTTTGATTCCAGGAAATGATTGAAGAAATACATGTACGAACTTCTATAGCAATCATTTAAAGAATTTCCTAAATTATCCCTGATGAAATTCTATTAAGAATTTATAAAATAATTTTTGAAGGAACTCGTAGACTTTTGATTTGATAAATATTTCGAGAAATTCTTAAGAAAAAAGACCCAAGAAAAAAAAGCTTGAACAATTTTTGAAGAAATACATGGACAGGAAATTCTAATGGGATACCTGAAGGAAGCCTTGGAGATATTCTTGATGAAATAATTCAAGAAAATCCTGCAAAAATCGTCTTTCGAAAAAAAAATCTTAAAAAAATGATAAACTTTGATAGAATTCTCATGGAATTTTGGGTGTGTGCCTGGCGGTAATCGTGCAAAAAAAAAAATCAATAGAAGTAATAGGAAGGGATACATTCTAGAATACTTCTCGGGAGAATCTTTAAAAGAATTCTAGCTGAACTCCTGAAAAGAATTCCTGCAAGAATGTCCGCACAGAGCTATGGCATATCATGTATGAGAACAGCTTTTATAGAAAGCTGACCAGCTTGAATCATTTAGTCCATTCTGATTTCGCCGGATTCGTCAAGGTGCGTCCAGGTTGTGTACGCTCATGCCATCACGAGTCGTGTTACGAATGAGGGTTCAATTTTCAATAGATCCGGACGATTTGTTCGTTTCTCAGATGACATGTACAATTGTATATCATCATCAGAACATTTGAAATGTGGCGTAGCAGCACACCTAAAACGCAAAGTAGCAAAAGTCGGACGGAAGGTGAACGCGTCTATATCAAAGTAGATGCAGCTAGGTGGAACAAAACGAGACAAGGTAAGCCCATGCAGCAGAGTGTTAAGATAGACGGAATTAGGTGGTGGAAAAATTACTGCGATCCAGGAAGGATTCACACCATAAGTTCAGGAAATGTGTCATGTATGTCATGATTATAAAAACATAAGACCCTACCAAGCATCGTTTTACCATACCCAATAACTTGTGACCAACTTAATACATACTTTAATTCTTTAGATAGATTTTAAAACTCGTATGAACTGTATGTAACTGCAAATGAAAATAGCAAAATGTGCTGTGCACATAATTTTCCTGAGTTGACCAATGACATACATACATACCACGTCAGGTCAGCTGATCGAAAGCTTAAACCTATAGTTTAGTTTAGTTGTATTAATTTCCAGTGGAAAAAATGGTACAAAATCACTTTTTTTATTGATTGACCTACATACACATACCAACAGAAGCGTAATGTGTCTCGCCCCTGTTCACAAAACTTGCACCACGCGCGCTTTGACATTATCCGCTATCCGCATATCCCACCACCATCAGCGGTTCTGGTGTAGTGGGCTTTAATGACAATTCAATCCCATTTTCTACGAAACATTTCCCAATTTCCTGGAATCACCTGTTCAACACTACCAGCAGCACCACCCAACTCCCATCCTGATCCAGAGCGGCCCCTCTAGCGTCCGAGTGTCGATTCCCGGTAGTTCCAATTTTTCTTCATTACCTGCTGGCGCTGCATCTATCACGTCACGTCTAGGTTAATGTTTTCTGTTTTCCCCCATACGTTCGACAACCTTCCTGGTCGGTCACATCACACCGCCGGCCAGAACCAGAACCAGTAGTATTTACAAACGCAATCAAATCCAAAACACAACGCCACTCACTCTCACCCGGTGCGAGCGCGGACGGCAACGACGTTCCCTCTCGCGACTGAAATGAATTCCGTCTCACGCGCGAGTTCATCCTCTCAGCTCAGTGCGAGCGAGCGCGTGTGGACCGCAAATCTCCGAAGAGCGAGCGTCCGGTTCGGCCCGAGTGCGTTTTTCCGCACGCAGCACAGCTGCTACTGCTGGACCAAGCAGGCCGGAAAAGTCGAACCAACCCTGCCAGTACGGATTTCGACTCGTCCCGGGCAAGTAACGAAAATTCGGCAACCGTAATCGCGCGAACAACTGGGGGGCCCGTGTGTGTGCATCCAGTTTCTGTCCCCTTCTCATATATGTACCTACTGTAAGGGTCAGTGCAGGCCAGTCAAGACGGACTTTTCTTCCTTCGGTGTTCTGAGTTCTTCATCCGTACGTTTGCGGCCTGCCTGCTGCCGGAATCTACGGATCTGTTTGGGAGTCGGGTGATAAGATCTGGGACCCCCGGCGAGAAAGGGGTAAGCCTGGTTAATACGCGCGCGTTTCTACGACACGGGCTTGCCCCAGGGGGCATTAGAGAGGTTGGATTTCGGGTTCAGGCGAAGGAAGTCGAGGCGCGGAAGCCACGGGTATCGCTTAGTGGCGTTTGGGATGTTTTCCGGTGTTTCACCTGGCTGCGTCTTCCGTCGCTCGCTGCCGCTGCCGCCGCCGCCGTAGGATGGGAGATGAAGATTAAGCGTCGTCGAAAGAGACAGCGGAGTTCGATACCGTGAAAAAGTGCCGAAGTTTCGATTCAAAGGCCACCGCGTTACCTGTGCGGTTGTGTGTGCTGTGTGTCTACTAGGTACAGGAGACGAAGAGGCATTAAGAAGCTGTTGACGGGATGATGCAAAGATGACTGTCGTGCCGTGAATAAGTAATGATATTGAACCACAGTGAGTGGCGCTCGGTGGTTGAAGTCGAAAGCTCTGCGACTGTTTTCGGCATCGGTGCTCGTGTAGATTACGGAGTTTGTTTGGAGGTTTGTGGGGATTGAGGAGATTGTTTGGCCGGATGCCGTTGATAAATATGTTTTGTGCCAGTGCGTGACGAAGTGGAAGTTCTTGAAAAGCAGAGATATTCGATCGGATCGTGACGATTATCCGGCGTTGGGAGTGTTTCGGAATGCAAATAGACGACGAATCCCTCTTAGCCGCGGGCGAGTTGTGAACCCAACAGAATTCCACAAGAAAATAAAACGGAATCTCGGACGTGAAACAGACATGTTACCATTTTCATCCAGTAATCAAACGGTGGGGAGGAAATTGGTTTTCAGATACTGCTTCATTCAACGGAGAAGGCTTCTGGTCTTGAATTAAACTGCTGCGGCTGCCGAATCTAGCCGGATCCTTCTTCATCCGACTGAGCCGGGGGTAGGGCGTAAATCCTCCAAAAACCCATTTTCCCAGACAGTGAGTGATTTGCCTGGGCTCGGTTCGCAGAAGAATAACAACAACAACAACAACAATTGATATGATATGATGAGAATTTTTCCCAGGAATTCCCACCAGGGAAGAAGAAGTTCACTCCATAACGTAGATAACGAAACGTGAGGTGCATGGTACTGCGAAGAGCTCCACCAGCTCGCAGCTTCCCAACCCGACTAGCATTGCGATACTCGACGAAAGTGAGGGAGAAAAAATAAACCCCCGGAAAAAAGGAAGAACAAGTGTCTGTGCGATGTTTCGAATGTGCGATACTCCGGTAACCGTGAAGAAGATAAATGGAAAAAGCATATAAACGACCGGTTGTGTGACGGGAAAGAAAGAAAAAAAAAACGAAATACAAAGGACCAGCGCAAGTGAAGAAGCGCCATACCGTTCCCTCTCCAAAGGGAAAAAGTTGTACAAATGTGGGAAAATCCTTCGAATTGCGTGTGATGATAACAAAGAGATGTGTAACGAGTGCAGTGCGGAAGAAGGACGACGGCGACGACGGGTGATTTAAGGCATCAGGACCGACACACTCAGCTAGTAAAACTCCTGTTGACTAAGCAGTTCAGCGTGCGACTAAAGAAGAACCAGACCAAATCCAGAAGATTAAGATCAGCGTGTGAACGGTCTGGGGAAAAAAAACAAAAGCTTCCGAACGCACACCGGAAGCGCGGATGACTAATACCGTTCCGCACATCCAGTCAGTGCAGTGGTAGCCAGCCACCAGGCAGCGGGGGAAGGATTGATCGGTGAAAAGAATTGGACGGCCCGGTAAGTAAAACACATCAACCAACTGGGGAAAAAAAAATCAACAATAACAAACGAAAAAGCTTTCAAAGGCTCGCCACATCGTGTCCGCACCGCAGCATCATCCACCGCCGGTCGGTCTGGTTCGGTCCGGTCCGGTCTCGGTGATGGTGGCTGGAGAGATGATGGATTGCGTTTTGCGCTTCCTTTTCCGCATGGGTGGTGCCGAAGGTGTCCTCTGTCTGGTCTGGGTGCTACGTAAGCAGAATTGTTTTTTCGGGGAATTTGTTCGTTTCATTTCGCCGCCAAGATTAACGGTAATGTGTGTTGTTTTTGAGGAAGCGTGTTTTTGCTTCGAAAGCTTTCTCGTAAGTCTGACTAATTTGTTCGCATTATTACAGACGCTGCCGTGTTTGGGATGAGTTTAGATAGACGGCTCCTATGAATTATGTTAGTTTTGTTAGCTCATTGGTTCAATGCTCATTATATGTTTTTTTTTAATTCTTCAATCACTTAACCTAATTTACAGCTCTTTCGTCCACTAGGGCACTGCGTGAGCGATTCCAATTGGAAGCTGCATTTACACTTTGTATAGCGCCTAAATGTATTCTGTTTATAATATTCTAATTCTACTATATCGAACTGGTTGCCGTTGCGCTGCTTTTACTTTCTACCCTATCATGGTAGAATGATGAGCCCCGGAAATCATATGGTTAAATCTCCTGATTTTCGGCTACGCAAAGTTCATTAATCCAACAAGTTTTAATGTTTTCTCGATGATTCAGTACTTGTATGACACAAGTCCAATGTCAAAACGTCGGGAAGACAATCGATGGATTCAATAAAGACTGCGCGTACTTCCTAAAACGAAATAACACAGGCTTGTGTACAATTTACACAGATTTGTGTACTACTAAATCAGCCTTAACCCTTGTGTCAAATGTACACATTTACTTTTCTGGCTCTAGCGCTAGTATGGAAGCAAAGTTCATAATTATTTTTCTCTGATCGATGGCATGCATTATCAGGTATCGATCAGTACAAAAATAATTGTTAAATTTGCCAGCGTTAGAGCCGAAAAAGTAAATGTGTACATTTGAAACAGCGGTGAGGCTAGTAGTACACAAATCTATGTAACACGGTTACAGTGTAGACGAAAATCAGCAGATTAGAAACAGTCAGATGACAGTTTCGCAACACTAATCATATGTTCACATGCTCTTAAATTAGATGAATTTTTGTCCGGTCATCTACAAAGATTCATTATAAACCGCCCAGGTAACCAATAAGCAGTTAAAGTTGCATTTATTTAGCTCTATACGTGCCTTAATTGCAGGTCATTAAATGCTAATCTACCGTATATGCGCCAAAAGTGCTAATTAAATGCAGGTTTTGACTCAATATACGGCTGATAAAATGCTCATTTTGCCTATCCCACAAATTGTCGAAAATAAAAACAAAAACATTTTCCCGTTCTCATTTCAGCCGCTTCAATCCTTCCCTTTCTATTTTCATTTTTTCTCTCACTTTCCACTCTGCAACTTTAGAGGCTTTTGTTTTTTGCTGATCCCACCGAAATTGGGATTCGATCCCTCGATCCTCTGGTTGATGAAGGTGCTGAACCGTGCTACAGGATAAGCTATAAATGATCAGATAATGTGCGTTGATTTTTTTTATCTATTTAAGGCTTGACCAATCGAACTGCTATGATACGACAGCAAGCATATATGATGCAGTTTTAAAGCTGTACACACTTAGAAAAAATCACCGACTTCGGTAATATTTTACCAAAATCTCAACCGTTACGTTTTTTACCAGAAAAATTCGGTGACGTTTACCAAACTTCGTCAAAGTTTGACAGATAAACGATAACATTTCACCGAAATTTGGTAATTTTTACAGGATTTCGGTAAAAAACCATTACCGAACGCTCAGCAGTTGAGATTTCGGTAAAAATTACCGAACGCGACTGGCTGTGCAATACGGCTTATTTAAAGGCTTATTGGTTACTTGGGTGCTTATTCATTTTGTTCTTGTTAGTTTCAACTAAACCCTTCAGGACGCGCGTCGTTGTAAAAAGTACAACACTACTAAAAACACTTCGCTCGTCGTATACAGCGCGAGCGTGGTGCAGTTTCAGCTGCTTGATGTCGCGCGTCCTGAAAGGTTAATGCTAGTTCTTTAAAAACTATGTTTAAATTATTCCAATTTTGATGAAGCTGTTCATCCGCAACTTTCATCCAAAGCACATCCTTACTAAACGAAGACAGGTTCGAGTTGTATTTGGTTGGTATCAAACCGAACCACTTTTTTTTTATTTATTTTGGGAAAATGCCCTGCAAGTACTTCTGGTACCAAATCAATAGTATTATTTTGTAAAAAAAAATATAATTCTACTATGAAATGAAACATCTCAATCAAAACAACAATGAAAGTTCAGAGTTCAATTATTTCTTTGCTTCTTTTCTTCTTATTATTGACGTTACGTCCCTACTGAAAAAAGGCCAGCACTTCTCAGCTTAGTGTGGCTTTGAGCACTTTCATATTAATTAACTGAGAGCTTTCTCTGAAAAAGACCATTTTGCATATGTACTTAAACCATGTGGTATACACGAAGATAGTCTATGCCCAAAAAAGTCCTTTTCGAGAAGTTCTTGAACCGACCGGGAATTGAACTCGTCACCCTCAGCATGATCATGCTGAATATCTACGCCTTTACAGCTGTGACTATAGGGGCCCTTTGCTTATCTATATCCTATCAGAAAGGCATAACAAAAGTGTAACACAATTTTATCTACCGTTTGTTGCTTTAAGATATATTTGATGGGATTGGTCTGAAAACAAAGGCGGTAACCTGTGAATGGTGTCAGGCCATTCGGCCGAAGGACATTAGGCCGAATGGTCATTAGGCCGAATGGTCATTAGGCCGAATGGTCATTAGGCCGAATTGGGTCTTCTTCTTGCCGTTACGGCCCCACTGAGACAAAGCCTGCTTCTCAGCTCTATGAACACTTCCACAGTTATTAACTGAGAGCTTCCTCTGCAAATGACCATTTTGCATGTGTGTATCGTGTGACAGGCACGAAGATACTTTATTGATGCTGAATCTACAGATTTTTTACCCATGAATTTTTCCTTCTTTTAAATATAGGCTGTTCTTTCTAGTATCATTGCTAAAATAGTTTTTGGCGCTGCGCTGAAACTGCTGATATTCAATTCATAAATTTTTCCTTCTTTAAAACATAGGCTATTCTTTCTAGTTTCATTGTTATACTAGTTTTTGGCAAAACTTGTTGGAAAAGGTAAAAACAACGGCTAACTTTCAATTCGGCCTAATGACCATTCGGCCTAATGACCATTCGGCCTAATGACCTTCGGCCTAATGGCCTTCGGCCTAATGACCTTCGGCCTAATGACCCAGCATCCCTGTGAATTGATCATTTTTACATCAAAATTATAACAAACTCAGTTATAGTTTAAAAATGGAATGTCAAATAAATGAAACATTTTTGACCAGTGTTTTAAAGTTTCATAGACTTCGTTTGATTTTATTTCTTCGGAAATTCTTCCAACCCATGAAAATTTACAGAGATTTCTCCAGAATTTATTCAAAAAATTCTTCCAAAATTTATTAAAATCATCGACACATTTCTTATGGAATCCTTGTACAATAGATGTTTAGGATATGATGTTGATGTAGAATAGATGTTTGAGATACCATCAAAGGATTCCTTAAAGGAATTCCACAGAAACTTTCACTCCAGAGATTTCTTAACGGATTTCTTCCGAGAATTCCCAACAAATTCTTCCAACGAAACCGTCAGTAATTCTTGAAAGAATTTCTTGTGGTTAATTTGCAAAACTATTAGGTATTTCGGAAATATCTTCAAAAACCCTCTCCTAGTGGTTTGTTCAAGAAACTTTCGGTATTCCTCCATGGATTCTTTATAGTATGTATTAATTAATCCGATTCCCGTTCCGGTCGTGAAAATTTCTCTCCCTGGGCATAGTGTATCATTGTACTTGCCTCACAATATACAAATTCATGTAATTGCAGGCAAAGAAAGCCCTTCAATTAATTATTGTGAAGGTGCTCAAAGAACACTAAGTTGAAGCGAGGTAGGCCAAATCCCAGTGCGGACTTAGAGCCATAAAAAAGAAGAGAAGTTTCTAAAATACTTTTTAAAGAATTAATCCGAAGATTAGAGGTTCGAGTCCTGTCACGGTCGCCATGTGATATGTGGAATGGCCAAATCCCAGTGCGGACTTAGAGCCATAAAAAAGAAGAGAAGTTTCTAAAATACTTTTTAAAGAATTAATCCGAAGATTAGAGGTTCGAGTCCTGTCACGGTCGCCATGTGATATGTGGAATCCGATGATTTCGAGAGTTTATATAACTTATACAGCTCTTTACGCATACCTTCTTTATTGAACAGTAGTTCCTCGTTGTCTTGCCTCGTTCTTCCAAAAGATTCTAGGTCTTTATCGAGTGATTGATGTCAGGTGTCATGGGGTCTGCATTTCCTCTTCGGACCATGCAGTTCAAAGTTGTAGGCAACGTGTAAAAGATGATTATCTCTTATTCTCATGATATGTGCCCAGTACATAATCCGATTAATCCTGATCTTCTTTGTGATAGTGCGGTTCAAAAGAAGTCACCTGGTAGACGAACTGGATTTTTGACCGCAGGCAGCCGACCATTCCTTAACAATTTTCCACTCGAATCGACGAAGCGATTTTCGGTTTTGGGAAGTCAAGGACATTGCGTTGAGGCCGAAAGAAACCGAAGGAATTATTACCGCAGCATTAACGCTCCACGGTGGTTTATTCTTCAGAAGGAAAGGAAGGATAATCTTGCGTTGCCTTCAAGCACCTCTGATGGATCGTCCCGGGTCGGTTCAATGTCGCCGTCATGTAGATGCCCAAGTATCTCAAAGAAGAGCATGGCTTGATTTTCATTCCTCCAACTTCAACTTCTTCAATTCTGTTTTTTTTTGTTGATAAGGGATCCCTGATCAAAAGTTCTGACTTACCAGGGTGTATTTCCAGTCCCGCTTCCGCAAGAAGCTATTTCGAAGCCGCTGTTATTCTATTTAACTTATTCAGGTCCTCGCTAATGATTAAAATATCATCTGCATAAGCGAGAATGAGTGATGTTTTGAGCGTTCGTCTTTGGTTGAGAGTGATTTCCGGGAAGAGTTCCTTAAGGTGGCACAAAACATAGTGCAGCACTATGGTCCACTGCACGAATTTATTCTAGCCTGCTTACTCTCACGTGAAATTTGACGTTTGAGCGGTGTCGGCACCGCTCAAACGTCAAATTTCGCGTGAGAGTAAGCAGGCCAGCATAAATTCGTGCAGTGGACCATGGTGAAGAGCCTTGGTGACAATGGACATCCTTGCTTCATGCCTTTGGTTTAGCATACCATGGGCGTTCTCTGGATTTGCCATCTTACGCACAGCCCTGTCGTCCTCCTTAGTCACGGTTAGTCGACGACTAAGGGGCTTTATTTTTAAGTCAAAAAAGATTTTTCTCAAAATAACCATGTAAAATGGTTAATGTGATTTTTACCACCATCCACGTGGTGCACATCTTTCAAAAAACATCACTTCACTTCACTGAACTGAACTGAAACATAAGTATATTATAAATAGTAAAATCACACCCTGCGTACTCCCCTTACATGCTCATGTTACGTTTGCGATACTGTCGCTTGATTGGATATATTTCTCTTTATCTTATAACATGTATACGGTTGATTTCTTGTGCATACATTTTGGCGTTTTAAATTTACCGAGAAAATTGTCTACTCAGTGACTGAGTTGGTCTTACTCTGAAATCACCACTGAGTAGAATTTTTTCTCGGTGTTTGTTTCTTCGTGACCGTAATTTCCAATCAGAAAAAATGTGCACATTTGCATTGTTCCAGTTTATTCAAGTCCGTGACAAATAAAAAAAAACAGTTGGAAACTGCAGCACACACTTATTCTGGGGTAATACGCACCAGTTAAGGAAGATGCGTCCAAATGCATATAAAAGGGCATTAATTTATTGTTTTATTGCATTTATTGCAGAAACTGGCATTCTAAGCGATCTCAAACAAAACTTCAGCCTTAATATAGCTCAGCTTTGGAAAATAACATTTTTTGTGAAGACCACCATTACGGCTTCGTATATGTATGCGGGGCAGTATGCACCCATGTTCGGGGTAAAATGCACTACAACAATGGGGCAAGACGCACCACAACATTGGGCAAAATGCACTGTCGAGTTTATAAATCTTTTCCCTTTTGAGAGAAAATGCATGTTTTCTGAGGTTTTAAGACGAATAATAGCTCAATTTCGTTTGCGATTACTTACAAAGCAATCATAGATATTATTACAGCTTGTTTTCTATAGGTGCGTTTTGCCCCATCACATGGAGTGCATATTGCCACAACCAAGAGTAAAAAATAAAATTGTTTAAAATATATAATTCACGTACATTACTGTTTAAGTTTTTCTTCTTACGCTTAGTATTACCCTCAATTAACTTAATAAATACAACAGCTTAAGGTATTTGGTCTGTTTTCACCATCAAATCGTCCGACAAACGATCGGGAAAATTATATCAGAAACCTGCTTTTTGATTTTATTCATTTTTCTCACTAATTAGGGTCTGGGACCATTTGGGCAGGAGCACCTATTTTGGGCACTTGCTGCTATAACTCAGTAAATTTAAAACCGATTTACTTGAATTTTTGCACATTGCTAGATACTGTGAGTATCTGATCGTGTCTCAAAAATTAAGTCAATCGGTTCAAGAATGACTGATTTATAGCAGCAAGTGCCCAAAATAGGAGCTCCTGCCCAAATGGTCCCAGACCCTACGTAACGCAGATATGTAAAATTTTCCAGGTGCTCTTTTATAAGGACGTTCTATTAGACTGACAAGGTTTCAAAGCTCCAAAACCGATAATTCCTGAAAAATCAAGGGGGTGCGTTTGCCTCGACAGTGCATATTACCCCAGATGCCCCCAAGCACAGTGCAACATATTTCTTGATCATTTGTTCAAGAAATGTTACACTAATTGACAATAATTGGGCAGTGTCAAAGTTCGTAATATTTATTCGGGTAAATAGTACGCAAATTTGGGCTGTTTTGGATAAAGCTGTGGCTTTGCCCGCATGTGCCTAAAACAATTTTGGCATTCGATTTGAATAGGTCGAATCTGCATAGAAATAACAGCACCTTTTCAGCGCCAGAATTATTTAAGAAATACTTAACTACCAATTACCGAAGTTAATGGCTTAAATTTTTACTCTCGATTCTGAACTGCTTGGCCAAAGTTTTGGAAGGTCTACTACATGACTTGGTGTACCCAGTAGTTCAACCTGCGATATCGAAATTTCAGCATGGATTCGTGAAAAAACGCTCGACCATATCGAACTTAATGGCATTCACCAGCACCGCTACCAACACCATCGAGAAGCGGCATCAAGTTGATACTATTTATGTTGACTTCTCCAAGGCTTTTGACAAGGTTCCACACGATCTCGCCGTCGCAAAGCTGAGAAAACTAGGGCTTCCTTCATGGATAGTCACCTGGATTGATTCGTATTTGTCCTCCAGAAAGACCTTTGTCAAGATCCGCAATACCAGATCCGACGTTTTTGATATTCCTTCGGGTGTACCCCAAGGAAGCCTCTTAGGGTCTCTAATTTTCATTCTATTTATAAATGACGTGTGTGACCATTTGTGTTCCTGCAAGCTGTTGTATGCTGATGACCTAAAAATTTATCGCATAGTCAAATCAGTGCTGGATTGCTGTGCTCTTCAGTCTGATATTGACAGATTGACATCGTGGTGTCGAATGAATGGAATGCAGACAAATCCATCAAAATGCAAAGTCATCACCTACACCCGAAAGCATGAACCGATACGGTTTGAGTACTCGATGGACTCTGCGATGCTGCAGAGAGTTTACTCCATCAAGGACCTTGGAATAACTCTAGATAGCAAACTGAAGTTTAATGAGCACATTTCCAAGACCATTGCAAAGGCCAATTCAATGCTTGGCTTCTTGCGCCGTAATACCGCTGATTTCGATGACATCTACGCCCTAAAAGCATTGTATTGTTCGCTGGTTCGCAGCGGCCTTGAATATGGAGTTCAAATCTGGGCCCCGTATCGCGGTGTTCACGAACTACGAATCGAAAATGTTCAGAAACGGTTCGTCCGATTTGCATTACGCCGACTGCCCTGGATTGATGCCCGAAACCTACCACCGTATGAACACAGGTGCGCTCTAATTGGACTGCAGACTCTAACGGAACGACAAACTTTCCTGCGGAGAATGTTTATTTTTGACATGCTGACCAACCGCATCGACTGTAGCTGCTTGCTCCAAAGAATCAGTTTCCGTGCACCCAACCGACAACTCCGCGTTGCTAGCCTTTTGTGGATTCCCGGACATAGAACTGATTATGGACGTAATAATCCTCTGGACAGGTCTTGTGAATTATTTAATGCTGTTTATGACGAATTTGATTTTAATGTTAGTAGAATAGAATTTAAAAATAGGATTAAGTATCGGTCTGTGTAGTTTTTCTAACTAAAGACGGCTAATAAATAAATAAATAAATATATTTACATAAAATGCCAAATTCCGAAAAAAAATCCATAATTTGTTGTAAAGAGAAATCATGCATGAAATTCCATGGGTTCTTCTACGATTTGAATATTGTCGCATAATCTGAATCTTCACCTAGAAATTATTTGAAACTAGCTGACCCTACGTGGCTAGCCACGTTCCTAAAAAAGTAATTTTCTTTATCCAATGAAGAAAATCCCAGATTCTCCTGGAAAGAAAATTTCTAGAAGCTTCATTGAAGGCTTATGTATCAATATGTGAAATATTTCACTCAACATGGTGCATTTCTTTGGAAAGCTATATATATATGACTGTTGTAAAGGGCGAGTCGTTAATTATTGTGCCACCCTACCTTCAACTGATTCGCAAATTGTCTACATTTAATTAAATGAAACCAAATTTTTACAGTATTTCAGTATATATATGTATTCCAACTTTTTGGTATCGGTTCAAATTTTAGAATGCGTTTTAGTGAAATTCACGACATTTTTAATTAGGGCGTTAGGACATGTTCAGGTTCCACATGATACAAATAATTAAAGCACTCTGGTTTGTTTATGTGCATCGTGCCTGGTTTTCACACAGTTTCAAGCTTATGTTTCACTGACAACCATTCCTGAAACCTATTGACGAACATTAAGATGATCCGATAATGTATAATCATTAATTGTTCCAAGGCTCGATACCATGATTTTAGATTTTAGCATGTGATTGTACAACATCTTTTTTAGACCTACTAACTAAATTTATTCAATATCGACCGGAATCTCACTGATAACTGCTCAATTAATTATATGTGAACGATAGACTATAAGAAGAAACTGTGCAAAGTTTGGTTGATTTTGGTGAAGTAGGAAAAAAGTTACGTTAGTTTGAAAATGGCACAATAATTATCGACTCACCCTTTAGGGTGCTAAGACTTCTACTGGATTGATGCAGCAATGCAAAAATGCAGCGATGCATCAATGAAACGATACAACAATATAGCGATACTACAATGCATCGATGCAACAATACAATACACCAATGCAAGAATGCAGCGATGCACCTATGCAACGATGGACCAATTCAGCGAAGCACCAATGCAATGATGTACTAACGCAACGACGCACCAATTCAACGACGCACAAATGCAACGATGCACTAATGCAACGATGTACCACTGCAACTATGCGTCTATGCAACGTGCACCAATGCAATGATGCACCATTCCAATGATGCACTAATGTAGCGATGCACTAAAACAACGATGCACAAATGTAACGATGTACCAATGCAACGAAGCACCTATGAAACGTGCACCAATGCAATGATGCGCCAACGCAACGATGCACAAATTCAACAACGCACCAATGCAACGATGCACCAATGCAACGATGCACCTATGCAATGATGCACCAATGCAACGATGCACCAATCCAATGATGCACTAATGCAACGATACACCAATTCAGTGATGCAGCAATGCAATGACGCAACAATGCAACGATGCATCAAATCAATGATGCACCATTTCAACACAGGTACAATGCTACAGTGCAATGCAATGGTTATTGAAGCTTTTATTCTGTGAAACATTTCAATGAAACATTTCAGAGCGTGACGGAAGGACAGACAACTCTGGGCTTTTATATATATGATGAAAAAATCAATCATTTTTTTCAAAGTTTGATAGTTTTTTTTGTTTAGACGAGTTGACATTCTATCGATGAACTGTCATTCTATCTACGAAAATTAAAACTGTAGGCAATAGCAATATTTTTTTATCTTTCAATAACCCAATTATCAAAGAACTTGTAAATTATTTTTTACAAGTTTACGAACGAACTCCCAAAAGAACTTACAAATAATTTGCCGCAGGTTTAAATTGAATTCCCAACCAATGAAATGGCCAAAGAAATTTTCAAAAGATTTAATCTCAAAAAGTAAATTAAAACGAATGTACAAATAAATTGCTTGGGTAGATTTCTAATGAATTTTAGAAAAATGAAAAACGAACAATAACTCTTACAAGTTTTTATAGAAATTCCATATTTATTTGCCGAAGCATATCGCTAACAAATTTCCAAATAGATTGCAATAGAAAATTTCAAAGGTAGTTTTCTTTTAAATTGTCGCAGAAATTATCGAAAGAATTTTCGTTTAAATATCCTTGCACGCAATGAAATTGACAATGGAATGATCAAATGGATTGCCAACAGAAACATTTTAGAAATTTTTGTGAAAAATTCATAAGGCATATCCGAATAAATTGGATAAGCAAATTTCTACCGAATTTCCAACGAATTTCGGATAAAATATCAAAGAAACTGTCAAAGTCAAATTTCCAACGAAATTTCCAAAAGAATCATCACAAAAATCACAAAAAAAATCTTAGAAATTTCCGAAAGAAAGCTTAAAGGAATTCTCTAATAAATGGCAAAGTAATGAAGTTCCCGCATTGATTGTCGAAGCCAACCACAACTGAATTTCTAAGGAAATCGACAAAGGAACAAATTACCAAGTTTCCAAAGATATTTCATTCTTATTCGCCGAAGGAAATCTGAAAAGACCTTCCAAATAATTTGTCGGATTCTACTTGAATCGAATTTCCAACGAGTTTGCCGAAGAAATTTCATTACGGAAATGACGAACAAAAAACCGAAGATAATAGCAGGTTATTGTTGTCAATAACATTACAAATAACAAATAACAAAACACCTTTCAAATCATTTGCAGGAGTCAATTTGAATTGAATTTCTACCAAAAATTTTAAGGAATCACCAATTCTGTACTGTGTTATTGTGGAGGATTCGCAAATCGTCATCCACTTGATCGGCACACTTTGCTCGCTGCGTATTACGAAAATCATTTTTATTGGGTTGCTATTCGACATCCTGATGACGTGACCCGCCTATCGTAGCCTCCCGATGTGTGAAAGTCGAAGATATATCATTCACATACAAAAAAATCCGAATGATTTTCTAACAAAATCGCCGAGACCACTTCCAAAATCAATACCGATGAAATTCACATAAATATGTGTTTCTGAAAGAATTAAAATCCACAATGTTCACGCCTAATCCACAATGCGAGAACTCATTAATAAACACCAATCATAATTACATAGATCAAACATACCCAAATCTCCTGATCCAGCTTCAATCATGTTCAGTTCCTGGGGAAATCGTTGTTGTTGCTCTGCAGATTCGGCGACAAGAGATATCTTCGAATTTTCTTTTCCGCTTCTAACTTCATTAACTTGGGTTAACTGAACTATGAACTACCTAATCAACTTTTTAAAACTTAATATTTGAACGATTTGATTTGATGAGAATAACTCTTAAATTTATGCAGCATCTGACACTTTTTCACAATATCAGAACCAACGCTCGCAATTTTGATTTGGTTAAATCGTTATCACGCACCAATTAACTAAACACCGAGTTTTTTGCAGCAGCGCCACCGGACCAGACAGAAACAACAGCACCACACACCAACCAAGAGGCAAATAGGCTGGGTGCCTTCAGTGGGACAAGGTTGACCCCAAGCTCTTGCCGAATCGGTTGACCAAAGGGCATTCATTTAACGGTTTTCCCCAAAATAAGGACCGCTACGGGGGGTGAAAGGATTCAAATATCCGACGTAACACGACGCCGAGTAACGGTACTCTTCCATTTCAAAACTTTCTTCAAATTCCATTGAGGTGACGAACACGAAACGTAACCGAATGTGCGATGACTCGGACGAATACTGTCCGGAGTATGCAAAATGAATAGACACACTGGATAAGGGGAAAACACTCACAAGGGTTGAGAAACGCGGACGCGACGGTGGATTGACGACTCCAGTTCAATGATGAAAACAAAAACTACTCGCAACGATGACGCTTCCGAATGTGCGTGGCGAAAACAGACAATTTCATGCTCGAAAGTGTAAAAGCTCTCGACGACTGAACTGACAAGGGATGACCGAAAAACTGCTTCTGCAAGTGACCAGAGCTGAACACATACACATAAACTGTACGCAAACCGGACTGCTTTCTGTACAGCATGTGTGTGCGTGTATTCATCAATCCGTACACGGTCGGGTCGGGTTAGGTTTTACTGCAAGCCTTTAGTCGAGCAGATGGTGGAGCATGACCGCTTGTGCGCATCAGAGTGAGCGTTCCGCTTATATTCTAAACGAGCAGAGCGCATATATCCACCGCCCACCGCTATGAGTTATAATAACGCTATTAAATTCTAGTTTTGGGTGTATAAATTAGACAAAAAAAATAGATGAACGATGATGTTAACAAAAACATAAAAATACATTAGTCCAATCAAGCTAATAGAGTGATACGCTAAACAGCGTAAACCGCTGCGCAAATTTTTAATTTTTTTTGTAAACCGTGTGGCAGACGTGCGTCGGACATAGTGCGCTGGATAGAGGGTCTGATCTGCTTGAAGTGACAACTGACAAGTTTGAATATACTTTATGGCAAACAAATCTAAATTGAGTTTACATAAAAGGCGAAAGTAATATGATCGATTTCTCTTCATCGACCCTCTCTTCTTCTAACTAAAGTGACAAGATGCAAGTATGGTTGCACTTTTGGTCATTAAACGCTAGGTTGCGATGCAATCTTGTATCCAAGCGAAAAAAAAGTTGATTGAAACATACATCTTGTCACTTTCATTTGAAAAAGAGAGTGTCGATGATGTGAAATCGCTCATGTTACTTTCGCCCTTATTCAAACTCATTTATCTATATAAATAAAAGTGGAATGGTGTTCCCATTTACGAAAAGGATCGGGAACGGCCCAACTGATTCGCAAAAAGAAATATGAAGAGTGCTGAAAAAATCAAGCTTTGCAACGAGTTACATTACATTACATTAAAATAATGTAATGATTTTTTTTATTATACAACTCATTTGGGTTGCATAATGTTCATAATGCAACTTAAATGAGTTGCATTATGAATATTATGCAACTATTTTTCATTATGCAACTCATTTCAGTTGCATATTAAACAAGTGCGGAAAAGTTGGCCATTATAATACTCAAAAGAGTTAAATAGAAATGAAATTATGATTCTAAATTGTATAAAAATAATAAGCAAATCGACCGGGAAAGCGAGTAAATTTAAAACTTCATTTTTTCCTCATCTTCCATGTTAAAAACGCAGTAGGCAGGAGGCATTTGCCGGAACAGCTATTTAGTTCTAGATAATATTATTAAGTACTCAACGTAAACATCGTGATCACCGAGAAAATCTTTGATCATATTGTCAATTTCATGAACCACTTAAATACGCATTTATTTATTTATTTGTCGTCAATCATGAGTAGACCAGTTTGTTACAATGAATGTTACATAATTTGTCTATGCTATCATAATTTGGATAGCATTGAAATATTTTCTTAATTTATTGCTAATTTAGAGAAAACTTTCCGTTTTACGGTAGAATGAAAAGCTACCGCAGCTGTCAGACTACTGATTTTCAATGAGGTATCATCGATCTACCCTAGCGAGCCCTAGCGATGCCTTGGATAGCCTTGGATACGACGCCGATGATCATTGTTTGTTGTTGGTTTTCAGTTCAATTCACCTGGCAAGCATGCTTTGATTTGGCCTTCAGTTTCAATGATAGAATGATTTTCAAGCCTGCGGTAGGACTTTGACAGCTGCGGTAGGACTCGGCGGCTACCGCAGAGTGGAAATTTTTCTAAAAATCCGCAATATCTTTTGTTAATGTAAAGTCAATAGCCTCAGAATGTTTATTGAAAGAAATCATCATTCGATTTAAAGGACCAAATTTGGCATAGTTTGTGCGATGATTGTTGGCAATGAAAATATTTCGGTTTCGTAATGGTCGAGATGGTATGTAAAAATTGAGTTTGGATAACAGTTCAGCTGAATCTATTCGATGAGAAACTAAATCATTAATGAACAAAATCATCGCAAATTCACGGCGCTCTTTCAATGTTTGTATGTTGATTAACATACAACAAGCTTTGTATAAAGGAAGAGGAAATCTTGTCCAGCCTAATTTACGGAGTTCAAACAATAAGAATTGCTTTTGTACAGATTCTATTCGTTCCTCATGTGTGATGGAACATGGTGACCAAACTATGCTACAATATTCCAGTATTGATCTCACATATGCAATGTATAAAGTTTTTATCGTGTATGGATCATGAAAATTGTAGCTGAAACGCTTGATAAATCCAAGCATGAATTAACGAATAAAGAACGATTCTCAGATTTGTTTTAAATCAATGTTGTCGGCTAACTGGCATACACAAAAAAAAAGAAATTGATGTGCTGCATAAATTGAAGCAAAATGGAACGTTCAAATCAATTTATCTGGGAGCGAATGTTTACAAACATTAGGCGCTGATTACATATCAAACTTTAATAAACCGCTTCGAGTTTAATCTAGGCTAAGAGCTGGCTCTGATTCGCCATCAATGAACTACACATTTTTATTGAACTCAATTTTCTCTGGAATTCACCAGGATTACCTTTAGGGCCACCGTTAGAAATTCCTTAAGGGGAAGCTTACCGGGCGGGCCGGTAAAACCCGACTTCGGCGCACGTTTCGATTTTTTAAAAATTAACGAAAAGAGATATCGAAATATAAAACAAATCACGCTGTAGCTGAGATGTTAGGCTTCATTTTCATAAAAAAATATTTGATTTTACTCAAAATTTGAAAAAGTTGGACTCTCGAGAACACCAAAATTTTTGGTAGGAAAACCGCTCCCATGCCGCAAATTTTTGTGTTTGCACAACGATTTCTCCCGTAAAAATGTGTTTTATCATATAACTATGTACGGTCATTTTGCTCAGAAACTAATAACGAGTCGAATGGTATATAAATATCAGGGGGTTTCATACAAAAATCTACATTGAGAGGCATTTGTATGAAAACATTTCCAAAATTATTGCGCGCCACCGCGATCGAACAGCAGCTAACGGTTTCTTGGCTGGCCTGCGGTGGGCACCCGTGCGGATGATGGGAAAGAACATGAAACGGTAAAATAATATAAAAGATTTGTCGCTATATGCTCACGGAACAAATGCATAGTTCGCGGATGTAATAAAGATGCTAGAACTAGGGGATAATTTGTATTGGTCAAAATAGCATATTTTAACGTTTTTTCCGTTGTGTCACATTTTCTACACAAAATGTTTAAGAAATGGCGAAGTAAGTTTTCAAACCGGAACATGTGATGGTGATGTGCTATAAAGGTATATTGTAAGTTTTGCTGATTTGTTAGACCATAATCGTCGCGACCAGCCGTCGTGTGGCATAATTTGGGAAGGATAAATTAAAATACTTCTCATACTTTACTCCCAAATGATTTTTTTATACAACACTAAGAACAGAGTTGTTGACAAAATTCCTAAAAAAAACATGTCAGAATTACTGACTTAATATTTTGAGAAATTCAAGAGGAGCCTGAATTACTTACTCTAGCAGCAAAACTTGAAAGAATCTTAATAATATTCATTAAACAATTTTGGTGGCTTTTATGATAAGAGATTTTTTAATTTTTATACAGAATAAATACCGAGGAAGATTATTTGTCGAATATATTCTGTCCGATTTAACTTTCAGTCGTGCCCCCCACCCCCCTGACCGAGCAACTATATTCTAACTTAACCGAAAAACTTAGATGATCAGAGCTGTTTTTGACTAGTAAAAATAAAATTCTCCTGCATCCTTGTATTTTTTTAATGTATGCAGGAATTCTTTCGGAAATTCTTGGAGGAATATCTTCGAAAATTCCTGAGGGTATTCCTTCGGAAATACCTGTAGGAATTCCTTTGTGAATTCATGAATGAATACCTTCGGAGATTCCTGAAGGAATTCTTTCAGAAATCCATAGAGAAATTCGTGAGGAAATCCTTAGGTGAATTCCTTACGAAATTCCTGGACAAAATAATTCCAAACTTCCTGGAGGAATGCTTTTGGAAATTCCTGGAGGAATTCCTTCGAAAATTGCTGGACGAATGTCATTGAAAATTCCCGGAGGAATTCCTTCGGAAAGTCGTGGAGGATTTTTTTTCGGAAATATTTTTTGGATTATTTTTGGAAATTCTTGCAGGAATTCCTTCGAAAATTCCTAGCGGAATTCCTGGAGGAATTCCTTCAGAAATTTCGGAAGGAATTCCTTCAGAAATTGCTGGACGAATTCCTTTGGAGATTCCCGGAGGAATTTATTCGGAAATTCCAGGAGAAATTCTTTTAGGAATTCCTAGATGAATTCATTCGGAAATTCCTGAAGGAATTCCATCGGAAATTGCTGGACGAATTCCATTGGAAATTTCTGGAGGAATGCCATCCATAATTCTTGGAGGAATCCCTTCGCAAATCCTGGAAGAATTCCTTTGGAAATTTCTGGAGAAATTCCATCGGAAATTCCTGAAGGACTTCGTTCGGAAATTACTAGAGGAATTCCATCGAAAATTCCTTGGCGAAGTCCTTCGAAAAATCTTGGATGAATACTTTCGGAAAGTTCTGGAGGAATTCTTTCAGAAATTCCGGGAGGAATTCCTTCGGAAATTGCTGGACGAATTCCTGTGGAGATTCCTGGAGGAATTCATTCGGAAATTCCAGAAGGAATTTCTTTAGGAATTCCTGGAGGAATTCTTTCGGAAATTCCGGGAGGAATTGCTTCGGAAATTCCTGAAGCAATTCCTTTAAAAAATCCTGGAGGAATTCCTTAAAAAAATCCAGAAGGAATTCCTTCCAAAATTCTTGGAGGAATCCCTTCGCAAATTCCTGGAAGAATTCCTTCAGAAATTCCTGAAGGAATTCGTTCGGAAATTCCTGAAGGAATTCCTTCGGGAATTTCTGCAGGAATTCCTTCGGAAATTCCTTGGGGAGTTCCCTCGAAAAATCTTGGATGAATACCTCCGGAAATTTCTGGAGGAATTCTTTCAGAAATCTATAGAGAAATTCCTGAGAAAATCCTTGGATGAATTCCTTAGGACATTCCTGGAAAAAAATCATTCTAAACTTCTTGGAGGAATGCTTTTTATGATTCCTGGAGGAATTCCTTCGGAAATTGCTGGAAAAATTTCTTCGGAAATTATTGGACGAATTCCTTCGGAAATTCCTGGAGGTGCTCTTTCGGAAAGTCTTTTTGGATTTTATTTTTGGAAATTCCAAGAGGAATTCCCTCGAAAATTCATGGAGGAATTCCTTTACAAATTCCTTTAGGAATTCCTTCAAAAATTCCTGGAGGAATTCTTTCGGAAATTCCGGGAGGCGTTCCTTCGGAAATTGCTGGAAAAATTTCTTCGGAAATTATTGGACGAATTCCTTCGGAAATTCCTGGAGGTGCTCTTTCGGAAAGTCTTTTTGGATTTTATTTTTGGAAATTCCAAGAGGAATTCCCTCGAAAATTCATGGAGGAATTCCTTTACAAATTCCTTTAGGAATTCCTTCAAAAATTCCTGGAGGAATTCTTTCGGAAATTCCGGGAGGCGTTCCTTCGGAAATTGCTGGACGAATTCGTTTGAAGATTCATGGAGGAATTCCTTTGGAAATTCCTGCAGGAATTCTTTCTGAAATTCTTAGGGGAATTTCTTCGGAATTTCCTGGAGAAATCCCTCCGGAATCTCTTGGATGCATTCCTTCTGAAATTCGTGGATCAATTATTTCAAAAATTCCTGGAGGAATTCCTTCGGAAATTCTTGGAGCATTTTTTTTAAATCCCGGAGGAATTCCATTGGAAATTCCTGGAGGAATTCCTTTGGAAATCCTTTCGGAAATTCCTGGAGAAACTCTTTTGGAAATTCCTGAAGGATTTTTTTTTGGAAATTCCAGGAAGAATTCCTTCAGACATTCCAGGAGAAATTCTGTCGGAAATTCCTGGAGAAATTCCTTTGAAAATTTCCAAAGAAATTTCTCCATGAATTTCCGATGTAATTCCACCTGGAATTTTGCGAAGGATTTTCCGAATGAATTCCTCCATGTATTTCCGAGAGAATTCCTCCAGGAATTTCCGTGGCAATTCCTCCAGGAATTTCCGAGGGAAATCCTCCAGGAACTTCCGGAGAAATTCCTCCAGGAAATTTCTGAAAAAATCCTCCACAAATTTCTGGAGGAATTACGCTAGGAATTTCCGGAGGAATTCCTCCAGGAATTTCCGAAGGAATTCTTCCAGGATTTTTCAAGGGAACTCCTCTTGGGATTTTCAAAGGATTTCCTCCTGGAATTTCCGAAGGAATTCCTTCATGAATGTCCGAAGAAATCCCTCCATGAATTTTCGAAGGAATTCCTCCATGAATTGCCGAACAAATTCCTCCAGGAATTTTGCCAAGGAATTTCAAAAGGATTTTCCGAAGGAATGCCTCCATGAATTTCCGAAGGAATTCCTCCAGAAATTTTCCGACGGAATTCCTCTACGAATTTCCGAAGAAATTCCTCGAGGAATTTCCGGAAGAATTTCTCCAAGAATTTCCGAAGAAATTCTTCTAGGAATTTTCAAAGGAATTCCTCTTGGAATTTTTAAAGAATTTTTCCTCTGGAACTTCCGAAGGAATTCCTCCATGAATGTCCGAAGGAATTCCTACATGAATTTCCAAAGGAATTCCTCCAGAAATTTTCCGACGGAATCCCTCCACGAATTTCCGAAGGAATTCCTCCAGGAATTTTGCGAAGGACATCCTAAAGCATTTTCCAAAGGAATTCCTACATGAATTTCCGAAGGAATTGCTCCAGAAATTTTCCGAAAGAATTCATTTACGAATTTCTGAAGAAATTCCTTAACGAATTTTCAAAGGAATTCCTCCAAGAATTTTCTGAGAAATTCCTCCATGAATTTCCTGATGAGTTTCTTCAGAAATTTCTGGAGGAAATTCTCGAGGAATTTCCGAAGGAGATCCTCCAGGAATTTTCAAAGAAATTCCTTCTGCAATTTCCGAAGGAGCTCCTCCTGGAATTTCCGAAGGAATTCCTTCGTAAATTTCCGAAGGAATTCCTTCGTAAATTTCCGAAGGAATTCTTTCAGGAATTTCCGAAGGAAATCTTCCAGCAATTTCCGAAGAAATTCCTCCTGGAATTTCCGAGGGGATTCCTGCAGTAATTTCTGGTGGAATTCCTCCAGGGATTTTCAAAGGAATTTCACCTGGAATTTTCAAAGGATTTCCTGCCGGAATTTCCGAAGGAATTGTTTCATGAATATCCGAAGGAATTCCACCAGGAATTTTCGAAAGAATTTCTCCAGGAAATCCAGGAGTTCCTTCATAAATTTTAGAAGGCATTCCTCCAGGACTTTTGCGAAGGAATCGCTCAAGGATTTTCTGAAGGAATTCCTTCATTAATTTCCGAAGGAATTCCTCCAGAAATTTCAGGATGAAATTTCTCCAGGTATTTCCGAAGGAATTACTCCAGTAATTTCCGAAGAAATTCCTCCAGGAATTCCCGCAGGAAATTCTCCACGAATTCTTGAAGGAATTCCTCCAAGAATTTCCGAGGGAATTCCTCCAGAATTTTCCCGAAGAATTCCTCCATGAGTTTCCGGAGGAGTTTGTCCAGGAATTTCCGTAGGAATTCCTCCAGGAATTTTCAAAGGAATTTTCAAAGGAATTTCTCCTGGAATTTTCAAAGGATTTCCTCCTGAATTTCCGAAGAAATTCCTCTACGAATTTCCAAAGAAATCCCTCCCGGAATTTCCAAAGAAATTTCTTATCGATTTGCCTTGAAATACCTCCAAAAATTTCCGAATGAATTCCTTCAAAAATTTTTGACGGTTGTCCTCAAAACATTTCCTTAGGATTTTCTCACATAATCCCCAAACGTGTTTCTGAAGGAATGTTTGAAGAAGTTTCTCAAGTTTTCGTAGGAGTTCCGCAATACATTTTTGAAGGAATTTCTTGAGGAATTTCCGAAGAAACTTCTCAAGGATCTTTCGCTGGAATTCCTTGAGGAATTTCGTAAAGATTTATAAAAAAACGAAAAAAATCCTCAACGAACTTATCAAACAATTTCTCACAAAATTTCTGAAGGTATTCCATAAGACATTTCAGACATATGTCAAAAAAATGTCCAAGCAAACTCCTTTAACAATTTCCGAATTTTCCTTATCAAGGCATTTTCAAAGGACTTCTTCAAAGAATTTCCGAATTCCCTAGGAAATAAAAAATCACAAAAAGCATTTCTTCAGGAATTTCCGAAATATTTTTTCAAGGAAGTTTTGAAATAATTTTAAAGAAATTCCTTATGGAATTTCGGAAGGGATATCTCATGAGACTTTTAGTGGAATTTTCTCAATATTTTCGAAAGAATTGCTTCAGGAATTTGGGAAGGAATTCTCACAGAAATTTCCGGATGAATTCCTCCAAGAATTTTTGAAGGTATTCCTCAAGGAATTTCCTCAAGGAATATTTTATAGCTATTTCAAAGAAATTCCTCAAGGAATTCCCGAAGAATCTTCTAAAGGAAATCGTAGAAGAACTCTCGAAGGAGGAATTTCTCAAGGAGCTTTAGTAATGAAGGAATTCCTCAAGAAATTTCTGAAGAATTTGTCAAGGAATTTCCGATGGAATTATTCAAGGATTTTCGAAATAAATTCCTGAAATTATTTTTTAATTGATTCCTTTAAAAATTTCCGAATGCATTCCTCCAGCAACTTCCAAAGATATTCCTCCAGGAATTTCCGAAGGTATTCCTTTAGAAATATTCAAAGATTTTTTTCCGGTAATTTCTAAGGAATTCATTAAAGGATTTTTCGAAGAAATTTCTCCAAAAAAATTCCTTTCCAATCCCACCAGTCGTCTAGTCGCCATCGGGTAGCTGTCAGGGAATTCTGGATTATCTGTTCGCCATAGAAGTCCCGTCTCGAAACGGTCACCAATGCGTCGAGTCGTCTGTTCGAGAATCATCCTCGCTCGTTTATCTTCCTCCGATTCTAGGGTTTCGTTGCGATTGAAGAGGCCGTCATTCTCCAAGGTGAAAAAATCTCGCAACTGCTCGTTCAATAGGTGATCCGTATCCGCAGCTTCCACGGTGTGAAAATTAACCAAAGCTGCGTTTTCTCCTCTGTCACCAGCACACCCATAAACGGTCCACCCTAGGCGACACTTTGCAGCAATTGGATCGTTCGGTCCACCCTCACGAAGAAATTTCTCCAAAAAATTCACGAATTCCTCAAGGAAAGGAATCTTAGTTTGATTGGATTTTTTGAAAGAATTCCCGGAGAAATTCTTAAAGTATTTTCTGGAGCTTCTCAAACGGATTTCTGGTGGAATTAAGAATGATATTTGTAAAGAATTACTGGAGATATTCTCAAAAGAATGCATGGTGAAATTCGTAATAAAACATCTGGAGGAATTATTGATAAAATTTCTGAAGGTATTGCCAACGGAATTACTGCAAGTTTTCCGAAGGTTATTTCTGCTGGAATATCTACATTAAAATAACCTGGAAAAATAATAGAGAAATTTCTGGAGAAACTGCTGGATAAATTCAAATTCATGATGGCATTTGTTAAGAAATTCCTGAAGCAATATCTTGAGGAATTCCTCAGGTTTATAATCATATATAATTCTTCCATTGAACCATTCCTGTTAATCACCCATATTTCATACTTCACTTTTATTTTTTTTAAATGATGAAGTATTTGAACTCCTTGTTACTGCAATTTGGTTTTCAGTGTAAGGGTGCTCACCTCCCCCTGGCCGAAAAGCTGGCTACGCCCTTGAAAGCAAATATAAAATTGGCATGCGTGCGCATGAAAAAAAAGCGTAGAAAAACCTATCACAATCAACCAATATGCGAAGATCCCTAAAATTGTGTTCTTTATAAATTTAAAGGTAAGTGGCAATTATGTAACAGCTTCTTCAAAATCAGCCTACCATAGCGTTACGGAAACGGAATCAGGTTCAGATTTTTCAAAAATGCGCAATTTCTCTTGGAATTCATGGCCTACTGAAATATTTTTAAGGAAATCCTGAGTAATCAATAGTCAGAAAAAAAAATCAGATTAGCATGAGCATAGTTGACCGAAAAATTCGTACTACCGTAATCCGGGGTAACATTGAAATTCCTAAAGGACATTCCTAAAGAAAATTCCTAAAGGACGTTCCTAAAGAAAATTCCTAAAGCAAATTCGTAAGGGAAATTCCGAAAGGAAACTCGTAAGGGAATTTCCGAAAGGAAATTTGTAAGGAAAATCCCGAAAGGAAATTCCGAAAGGAAATTCCTAAAGGAAATTCCTAAAGGAAATTCCTAAAGAAAATTCCGAAAATAAATTCCTGTAGGTAATTCCGAAAGAAAATTCCTAAAGGAAATTCCTAAAGGAAATTCCTAAAAGGAAGTTCCGAAAGGAAATTCCTAAAGGAAGTTTCGAAAGGAAATTCCTAAAGAAAATTCCGAAAATAAATTCCTGTAGGTAATTCCGAAAGAAAATTCCTAAAGGAAATTCCTAAAGGAAATTCCTAAAAGGAAGTTCCGAAAGGAAATTCCTAAAGGAAGTTTCGAAAGGAAATTCCTAAAGGAAATTCCGAAAGGAAATTCCTAAAGGAAATTCCGAAAGGAAATTCCTAAAGGAAATTCCGAAAGGAAATTCCTAAAGGAAATTCCGAAAGGAAATTCCGAAAGGAAATTCCGAAAGGAAATTCCGAAAGGAAATTCCGAAAGGAAATTCCAAAAGGAAATTCCGAAAGGAAATTCCTAAAGGAAATTCCTAAAGGAAATTCGTAAAGCAAATTCCTAAAGGAAATTCCTAAAAAAAATTCCTAAAGGAAATTCCTAAAAGGAAATTCCGAAAGGAAATTCCTAAAGGAAATTCGTAAGGGAAATTCCGAAAGAAAATTCCTAATGGAATTTCCGAAAGGAAATTCCTAAAGGAAATTCCGAAAGGAAATTCCTAAAGGAAATTCCGAAAGGAAATTCCTAAAGGAAATTCCGAAAGAAAATTCATAAAGGAAATTCCGAAAGGAAATTCCTAAAGGAAATTCCGAAAGCAAATTCCTAAAGGAAATTCCGAAAGGAAATTCCTAAAGGAAATTCCGAAAGGAAATTCCGAAAGGAAATTCCTAAGGAAATTCCGAAAGGAAATTCCTAAGGAAATTCCGAAAGAAAATTCCTAAAGGAAATTCCTAAAGGAAATTCCTAAAGGAAATTCCTAAAGGAAATTCCTAAAGGAAATTCCTAAAGGAAATTCCTAAAGGAAATTCCTAAGGGAAATTCCGAAAGGAAATTCCTAAAGGAAATTCCGAAAGGAAATTCCTAGAGGAAATTCCGAAAGAAAATTCCTAATGGAAATTCCGAAAGGAAATTCCTAAAGGAAATTCCGAAAGGAAATTCCTAAAGGAAATTCCGAAAGGAAATTCCTAAAAGGAAGATCCGAAAGGAAATTCCTAAAGGAAGTTTCGAAAGGAAATTCCTGTAGGTAATTCCGAAAGGAAATTCCTAATGGAAATTCCAAAAGAAAAATTCCTAAAGGAAGTTCCGAAAGGAAATTCCTAAAGGAAGTTCCGAAAGAAAATTCCTAAAGGAAATTCCAAAAGAAAATTCCTAAAGGAAATTACGAAAGGAAATTCCTAAAGGAAATTCCTAAAGGAAATTCCTAAGGGAAATTCCGAAAGGGAATTCCTAAAGGAAATTCCGAAAGGAAATTCCTAAAGGAAATTCCGAAAGAAAATTCCTAATGGAAATTCCGAAAGGAAATTCCTAAAGGAAATTCCTAAAGGAAATTCCGAAAGGAAATTCCGAAAGGAAATTCCGAAAGGAAATTCCGAAAGGAAATTCCAAAAGGAAATTCCGAAAGGAAATTCCTAAAGGAAATTCCTAAAGGAAATTCGTAAAGCAAATTCCTAAAGGAAATTCCTAAAAAAAATTCCTAAAGGAAATTCCTAAAAGGAAATTCCGAAAGGAAATTCCTAAAGGAAATTCGTAAGGGAAATTCCGAAAGAAAATTCCTAATGGAATTTCCGAAAGGAAATTCCTAAAGGAAATTCCGAAAGGAAATTCCTAAAGGAAATTCCGAAAGGAAATTCCTAAAGGAAATTCCGAAAGAAAATTCATAAAGGAAATTCCGAAAGGAAATTCCTAAAGGAAATTCCGAAAGCAAATTCCTAAAGGAAATTCCGAAAGGAAATTCCTAAAGGAAATTCCGAAAGGAAATTCCGAAAGGAAATTCCTAAGGAAATTCCGAAAGGAAATTCCTAAGGAAATTCCGAAAGAAAATTCCTAAAGGAAATTCCTAAAGGAAATTCCTAAAGGAAATTCCTAAAGGAAATTCCTAAAGGAAATTCCTAAAGGAAATTCCTAAAGGAAATTCCTAAGGGAAATTCCGAAAGGAAATTCCTAAAGGAAATTCCGAAAGGAAATTCCTAGAGGAAATTCCGAAAGAAAATTCCTAATGGAAATTCCGAAAGGAAATTCCTAAAGGAAATTCCGAAAGGAAATTCCTAAAGGAAATTCCGAAAGGAAATTCCTAAAAGGAAGATCCGAAAGGAAATTCCTAAAGGAAGTTTCGAAAGGAAATTCCTGTAGGTAATTCCGAAAGGAAATTCCTAATGGAAATTCCAAAAGAAAAATTCCTAAAGGAAGTTCCGAAAGGAAATTCCTAAAGGAAGTTCCGAAAGAAAATTCCTAAAGGAAATTCCAAAAGAAAATTCCTAAAGGAAATTACGAAAGGAAATTCCTAAAGGAAATTCCTAAAGGAAATTCCTAAGGGAAATTCCGAAAGGGAATTCCTAAAGGAAATTCCGAAAGGAAATTCCTAAAGGAAATTCCGAAAGAAAATTCCTAATGGAAATTCCGAAAGGAAATTCCTAAAGGAAATTCCTAAAGGAAATTCCGAAAGGAAATTCCTAAAGAAAATTCCGAAAGCAAATTCCTAAAGAAAATTCCGAAAGGAAATTCCTAAAGGAAATTCCGAAAGGAAATTCCAAAAGGAAATTCCGAAAGGAAATTCCTAAGGAAATTCCTAAAGGAAATTCCTAAAGGAAATTCCTAAAGGAAAATCCTAAAGGAAATTCCTAAAGGAAATTCCTAAAGGATATTCCTAAAGGAAATTCCTAAAGAAAATTCCTAAAGAAAATTCATGAAGGAAATTCCTAAAGGACATTCCTAAAGAAAATTCCTAAAGGACGTTCCAAAAGGAAATTCGTATGGGAAATTCCGAAAGGAAATCCGTAAAGGATCTTCCGACAGGAAATTCGTAAGGGTAATTCCGAAAGGGTTTGTTGAAGTATTTGTGAATATTTGTTGATTTTTATGATGACCTGGGAATTCTGTTGATTATTTGAGTTCAATCATCTTGCTCGAGGGTTTTTGAAGTAGTTGCGAATATTTGTTGATTTTTATGATGACCTGAGAATTGGCTTCTTTAGCGGTGTTGAGATAATTCCATATTCTGAATCTGCACGCCAAACTGAGCCGAAATCCAAATTTTCATGAATTTTGGAGCCTGGGAACCTATTTAAAAATCAATTTGAAGTTTGTATGGGAGCGATTTGTCGAATCACCCCTCGTCTGATTTTGTACTGGGCGGAGCTGTCAGGCAGTTGCCCAGCTGTCAAAAGGTGATTTGGATAAATCTTTTTGAAATTGATTTTAGGTATCAAAACAAAGTTCTATAAATCTGAAAAAAATCATAGAGGCTTTGAAAAAGGTGCTCTTTCGTTTAAAAATATAAAATCATTAAATTTTTCTAAATTTAAAAACCCAATTGTGGTGAATATTTGAGTTCAATGAGCTTGCTCGAGGGTTTGTTGAAGTATTTGTGATTTTTTGCTGATTTTTATGATGATCTGGAAATTCTGTTGAATATTTGAGTTGAATGAGTTTGGCACGGTAAAGGCTGGGTATGCTGCGCAATTCAGATCCCATTGTGATCCATTAGCCTCTGCCCAGCAACTCCTATCCCTACCTCCACGCGGTACCGGCCGGAAACTATGAGCAACCTTAGGGAAGATCGGGTAACCAACCCCGGTGGGAACTTTGGTCGTAGGCTGACAGGGAAGGGGGGGTTTGCTTCGGCAAACCTGAGCGTCTGTTCTCCAGGAGGAGCGGCTCACAACAGCGTCTGATCCCCATGTTAGGGGCGGCTGATCTACGTCCGAGTGCCAGGGAAGGACTCTAAGCTCAACTGTGCACTATGGTCCTCCGGAAAGTAGGGGGTTGGTGTCAGGCCCTACGAGCCAGCCGTAAAAAACCATTGTAACGGAAAATCAGCAACAGAATAATACGAACCGAGACCAACGGCAACGACCCCAGCGAACAAAAAGGACTTGCGATTGGAAACTCGGTACGTGGAACTGCCGATCTCTCAACTTCATTGGGAGCACCCGCATACTCGCCGATCTACTGAAGGACCGCGGGTTCGGCATCGTAGCGCTGCAGGAGGTGTGTTGGACAGGATCCATGGTGCGAACGTTTAGAGGTAATCATACCATCTACCAGAGCTGCGGCAACACACGCGAGCTGGGAACAGCTTTCATCGTGATGGGTGATATGCAGAGGCGCGTGATCGGTTGGTGGCCGATCGACGAAAGAATGTGCAGGTTGAGGATCAAAGGCCGATTCTTCAACTTCAGCATAATAAACGTGCACAGCCCACACTCCGGAAGTACTGATGATGACAAGGACGCATTTTACGTGCAGCTCGAACGCGAGTACGATCGCTGCCCAAGCCACGACGTCAAGATCATCATAGGAGATTTGAACGCTCAGGTAGGCCAGGAGGAGGAATTCAGACCGACGATTGGTAAGTTCAGCGCCCACCAGCAGACGAACGAAAACGGCCTACGACTCATTGATTTCGCCGCCTCCAAAAATATGGCCATACGTAGCACCTTTTTCCAACACAGCCTCCCTTATCGTTACACCTGGAGATCACCACAGCAGACGGAATCTCAAATCGACCACGTTCTGATTGACGGACGGCACTTCTCCGACATTATCGACGTCAGGACCTATCGTGGCGCCAACATCGACTCCGACCACTATCTGGTGATGGTCAAACTGCGCCCAAAACTCTCCGTCATCAACAATGTACGGTACCGACGACCGCCACGGTACAACCTAGAGCGACTGAAGCAACCGGATGTCGCCTCAGCATACGCGCAGAATCTCGAGGCCGCGTTGCCAGACGAGGGCGAGCTCAATGAGGCCCCTCTAGAGGACTGCTGGAGTACAGTGAAAGCAGCCATCAACGACGCAGCCGAGAGCACCATTGGGCACGTGGAACGGAATCGACGGAACGAATGGTTCGACGAAGAGTGCAGAACGGTTTTGGAGGAGAAGAATGCAGCGAGGGCGGTAATGCTGCAGCAAGGGACTCGACAGAACGTGGAACGTTATAAACAGAAGCGGAAACAGCAGACCCGCCTCTTTCGGGAGAAAAAGCGCCGCCTGGAAGAAGCGGAGTGTGAAGAAATGGAACTGCTGTGCCGTTCCCAAGAAACACGGAAGTTCTATCAGAAGCTCAACGCATCCCGCAACGGCTTCGTGCCGCGAGCCGCAATATGCAGGGATAAAGACGGAGGCCTCTTGACGGACGGACGTGAGGTGATCGAAAGGTGGAAGCAGCACTTCGATCAGCACCTGAACGGCGTGGAGAACGTAGGCACGGGAGCCCACGGCAACGGAGGAAACGACGACGCCAATGCAGCGGAGGACGGAAATGAACCAACTCCCACGCTGATGGAAGTTAAGGATGCCATTCACCAGCTCAAAACCAACAAAGCAGCTGGTAAGGATGGTATCGCAGCTGAACTCATCAAGATGGGCCCAGAAAAGTTGGCCACCTGTCTGCATCGGCTGATAGTCAGGATCTGGGAAACCGAACAGCTACCGGAGGAGTGGAAAGAAGGGGTAATCTGCCCCATTCACAAGAAAGGCGACCATTTGGAATGTGAGAACTTCAGGGCGATCACTATTTTGAATGCTGCCTACAAAGTGCTATCCCAGATCATCTTCCGTCGTCTGTCACCTAAAACAAATGAGTTCGTGGGAAGTTATCAGGCCGGCTTCATCGACGGCCGGTCGACAACGGACCAGATCTTCACCGTACGGCAAGTCCTCCAGAAATGCCGTGAATACCAGGTCCAAACGCATCACCTGTTCATCGACTTCAAAGCGGCATACGACAGTATCGACCGCGTAGAGCTATGGAGAATCATGGACGAAAACGGCTTTCCTGGGAAGCTGACTAGACTGATTAAAGCAACGATGGACGGTGTGCAAAACTGCGTAAGAGTTTCGGGTGAACTATCTAGTTCATTCGAATCTCGCCGGGGACTGCGACAAGGTGATGGACTCTCATGCCTACTCTTCAACATTGCTCTGGAAGGTGTGATGCGACGAGCCGGGCTCAACAGCCGGGGAACGATTTTCACAAAATCCGGACAATTTGTGTGCTTTGCGGACGACATGGACATTATTGCCAGAACATTTGGAACGGTGGCAGAGCTGTACACCCGCCTGAAACGCGAAGCAGCAAAGGTCGGACTGGTGGTGAATGCCTCAAAAACAAAGTACATGCTGGTAGGCGGAACCGAAAACGACCGGATCCGTCTGGGTAGTAATGTTACGATAGACGGGGGTACTTTCGAGGTGGTGGAGGAATTCGTCTACCTCGGATCCTTACTGACGGCTGACAACAACGTGAGCCGTGAAATTCGGAGGCGCATCATCAGCGGAAGTCGGGCCTACTACGGGCTCCAGAAGAAACTGCGGTCGAAAAAGATTCACCCACGTACCAAATGCACCATGTACAAAACGCTAATAAGACCGGTGATCCTCTACGGGCACGAGACATGGACCATGCTCGAGGAGGACCTACAAGCACTCGGAGTTTTCGAGCGACGCGTGCTAAGAACGATCTTCGGCGGTGTGCAGGAGAACGGTGTGTGGCGGAGAAGAATGAACCACGAGCTCGCTGCACTTTACGGCGAACCCAGCATCCAGAAGGTGGCCAAAGCCGGAAGGATACGGTGGGCAGGGCACGTTGCAAGAATGCCGGACAACAACCCTGCAAAGCTGGTTTTTGCAACTGATCCGGTTGGCACAAGAAGGCGTGGAGCGCAGAGAGCACGATGGGCGGACCAGGTGGAGCGTGACTTGGCGAGCATCGGGCGCGACCGAGGATGGAGAGCGGCAGCCACGAACCGTGTATTATGGAGAAATATTGTTGATTCAGTTTTATCTTGAATTTGATGTAATACTAAATAAATGAAAAAATGAGTTTGCTCGAGAGTTTGTTGAAGTATTTGTAAATATTTGTTGATTTTTATGATGACCTGGAAATTCTGGTGAATATTTGAGTTCAATGTGCTTGCCCGAGGGTTTGTTGAAGAATTTGTGAATTTTTGTTGATTTTTATGATTGCCTGGGAATTCTGGTGAATGTTTGAGTTCAATCAGCTTGCTCGAGGGTTTGTTGAAGTATTTGTGAATATTTGTTGATTTTTATGATGGCCTGAGAATTCTGGTGAATATTTAAGTTCAATGAGCTTGCCCGAGGGTTTATTGAAGTATTTGTGAATTTTTATTGATTTTTATGATGACCTGGGATCTCTGGTGAATATTTTAGTTCAATGAGCTTGCTCGAGAGTTTGTTGAAGTATTTGTAAATATTTGTTGATTTTTATGATGACCTGGGAATTCTGGTGAATATTTGAGTTCAATGAGCTTGCTCGAGGGTTCTTGAAGTATTTGTGAATATTTGTTGATTTTTATGATGACCTGGGAATTCTGGTGAATATTTGAGTTCAATGAGCTTGCCCGAGGGTTTGTTGAAGTATTTGTAAATATTTGTTGATTTTTATGATGACCTGGGAATTCTGGTGAATATTTGAGTTCAATGAGCTTGCTTGAGGGTTTATTGAAGTATTTGTGAATTTTTGTTGATTTTTATGATTGCCTGGGAATTCTGGTGAATGTTTGAGTTCAATCATCTTGCTCGAGGGTTCTTGAAGAATTTGTGAATATTTGTTGATTTTTATGATGACCTGGGAATTCTGGTGAATATTTGAATTCAATGAACAATCCTCGAGCAAGCTCAGTGAACTCAAATATCCATCTGAATTTTTCAGTTATCGTAAAATCGAGGAAAACTCCTAACATTCTTCAAGAATCCTCGAATAAGCTCAGCAGGCGCTCAAATATTCATTAGTATTCCTAAATAATCACAAAAAGTCGAGGAATATTCTAAACTCTTCTAGAATTCTCGAGCAAGCTCAGTGAACTCAAATATTCATCTGAATTTTTCAATTATCGTAAAATCGAGGAAAACTACTAACATTCTTCAAGAATCCTCGAATAAGCTCAGCAGGCTCATATATTCATTAGTATTCCTAAATAATCACAAAAAGTCGAGGAATGTTCTCAAATTCTTCAAGAATTCTCGAGCAAGCTCAGTGTACTCAAATATTCATTAGAATTCCTAAATAATCACAAAAAGTCGAGGAATGTTCTCAAATTCTTCAAGAATTCTCGAGCAAGCTCAGTGTACTCAAATATTCATTAGAATTCCTAAATAATCACAAAAAGTCGAGGATTATGCTCAAATTCTTCAAGAATGCTCGAGCAAGCTCAGTGTACTCAAATATTCATTAGAATTCCTGAATAATCACAAAAAATCGAGAAATACTCTAAAACTCTTCTAGAATTCTCGAGCAAGCTCAGTGAACTCAAATATTCATCTGAATTTTTCAATTATCGTAAAATCGAGGAAAACTACTAACATTCTTCAAGAATCCTCGAATAAGCTCAGCAGGCGCTCAAATATTCATTAGTATTCCTAAATAATCACAAAAAATCGAGGAATGTTCTCAAATTCTTCAAGAATGCTCGAGCAAGCTCAGTGTACTCAAATATTCATTAGAATTCCTGAATAATCACAAAAAATCGAGAAATACTCTAAAACTCTTCTAGAATTCTCGAGCAAGCTCAGTGAACTCAAATATTCATCTGAATTTTTCAATTATCGTAAAATCGAGGAAAACTTCTAACATTCTTCAAGAATCCTCGAATAAGCTCAGCAGGCTCAAATATTCATTAGTATTCCTAAATAAACACAAAAAAACGAGGAATATTCTCAAATTCTTCAAGAATTCTCGAGCAAGCTCAGTGTACTCAAATATTCATTAGAATTCCTAAATAATCACAAAAAATCGAGAAATACTCTAAAACTCTTCAAGAATCCTCGAGCAAGCTCAGTGAACTCAAATATTCATCGGAATTTTTAAGCTGTCGTAAAATCGAGGAAAACTCCTAACATTCTTCAAGAATCCTCGAATAAGCTCAGCAGGCGCTCAAATATTCATTAGTATTCCTAAATAATCACAAAAAGTCGAGGAATATTTTCAAATTCTTCAAGAATTCTCGAGCAAGCTCAGTGTATTCAAATATTCATTAGAATTTCTAAATAATCACAAAATATCGGGGAATACTCTAAAACTCTTCCAGAATTCTCGAACAATCTCAGTGAACTCAAATATTCATTAGAATTCCTAAATAATCACAAAAAATCGAGGAATACTCTTAAACTCTTCAAGAATCCTCGAGCAAGCTCAGTGAACTCAAATATTCATCTGAATTTCTCAGCTGTCGTAAAATCAAGGAAAACTTCTAACATTCTTCAAGAATCCTCGAACAAGCTCAGCAGGCTCAAATATTCATTAGTATTCCTAAATAAACACAAAAAAACGAGGAATATTCTCAAATTCTTCAAGAATTCTCGAGCAAGCTCAGTGTACTCAAATATTCATTAGAATTCCTGATTCCTGATTCCTAATCACAAAAAATCGAGAAATACTCTAAAACTCTTCTAGAATTCTCGAGCAAGCTCAGTGAACTCAAATATTCATCTGAATTTTTCAATTATCGTAAAATCGAGGAAAACTTCTAACATTCTTCAAGAATCCTCGAATAAGCTCAGCAGGCTCAAATATTCATTAGTATTCCTAAATAAACACAAAAAAACGAGGAATATTCTCAAATTCTTCAAGAATTCTCGAGCAAGCTCAGTGTACTCAAATATTCATTAGAATTCCTGAATAATCACAAAAAATCGAGAAATACTCTAAAACTCTTCTAGAATTCTCGAGCAAGCTCAGTGAACTCAAATATTCATCTGAATTTTTCAATTATCGTAAAATCGAGGAAAACTTTTAACATTCTTCAAGAATCCTCGAATAAGCTCAGCAGGCTCAAATATTCATTAGTATTCCTAAATAAACACAAAAAAACGAGGAATATTCTCAAATTCTTCAAAAATGCTCGAGCAAGCTCAGTGTACTCAAATATTCATTAGAATTCCTGAATAATCACAAAAAATCGAGAAATACTCTAAAACTCTTCTAGAATTCTCGAGCAAGCTCAGTGAACTCAAATATTCATCTGAATTTTTCAATTATCGTAAAATCGAGGAAAACTTCTAACATTCTTCAAGAATCCTCGAATAAGCTCAGCAGGCTCAAATATTCATTAGTATTCCTAAATAAACACAAAAAAACGAGGAATATTCTCAAATTCTTCAAGAATTCTCGAGCAAGCTCAGTGTACTCAAATATTCATTAGAATTCCTGAATAATCACAAAAAATCGAGAAATACTCTAAAACTCTTCTAGAATTCTCGAGCAAGCTCAGTGAACTCAAATATTCATCTGAATTTTTCAATTATCGTAAAATCGAGGAAAACTACTAACATTCTTCAAGAATCCTCGAATAAGCTCAGCAGGCGCTCAAATATTCATTAGTATTCCTAAATGATCACAAAAAATCGAGGAATGTTCTCAAATTCTTCAAGAATTCTCGAGCAAGCTCAGTGTACTCAAATATTCATTAGAATTCCTAAATAATCACAAAAAGTCGAGGAATGTTCTCAAATTCTTCAAGAATTCTCGAGCAAGCTCAGTGTACTCAAATATTCATTAGAATTCCTATATAATCACAAAAAATCGAGGAATACTCTTAAACTCTTCAAGAATCCTCGAGCAAGCTCAGTGAACTCAAATATTCATCGGAATTTTTCAGCTGTCGAAAAATCGAGGAAAACTCCTAACATTCTTCAAGAATCCTCGAACAAGCTCAGCAGGCGCTCAAATATTCATTAGTATTCCTAAATAATCACAAAAAGTCGAGGAATGTTCTCAAATTCTTCAAGAATTCTCGAACAAGCTCAGTGTACTCAAATATTCATTAGAATTCCTAAATAATCACAAAAAATCGAGGAATACTCTTAAACTCTTCAAGAATCCTCGAGCAAGCTCAGTGAACTCAAATATTCATCTGAATTGTTCAATTATCGTAAAATCGAGGAAAACTTCTAACATTCTTCAAGAATCCTCGAATAAGCTCAGCAGGCTCAAATATTCATTAGTATTCCTAAATAAACACAAAAAACGAGGAATATTCTCAAATTCTTCAAGAATTCTCGAGCAAGCTCAGTGTACTCAAATATTCATTAGAATTCCTAAATAATCACAAAAAATCGAGAAATACTCTAAAACTCTTCAAGAATCCTCGAGCAAGCTCAGTGAACTCAAATATTCATCTGAATTTTTCAATTATCGTAAAATCGAGGAAAACTACTAACATTCTTCAAGAATCCTCGAATAAGCTCAGCAGGCTCAAATATTCATTAGTATTCCTAAATAATCACAAAAAGTCGAGGAATATTTTCAATTTCTTCAAGAATTCTCGAGCAAGCTCAGTGTACTCAAATATTCATTAGAATTTCTAAATAATCACAAAATATCGGGGAATACTCTAAAACTCTTCAAGAATTCTCGAACAATCTCAGTGAACTCAAATATTCATCTGAATTTCTCAGCTGTCGTAAAATCAAAGAAAACTACTAACATTCTTCAAGAATCCTCGAATAAGCTCAGCAGGCTCAAATATTCATTAGTATTCCTAAATAATCACAAAAAATCGAGGAATACTCTAAAACTCTTCAAGAATCCTCGAATAAGCTCAGCTGGCTCAAATATTCATTAGAATTCCTAAATAATCACAAAAAATCGAGGAATACTCTTAAATTCTTCAAGAATCCTCGAGCAAGCTCAGTGAACTCAAATATTCATCTGAATTTCTCAGCTGTCGTAAAATCAAGGAAAACTTCTAACATTCTTCAAGAATCCTCGAACAAGCTCAGCAGGCTCAAATATTCATTAGTATTCCTAAATAATCACAAAAAGTCGAGGAATATTTTCAATTTCTTCAAGAATTCTCGAGCAAGCTCAGTGTACTCAAATATTCATTAGAATTTCTAAATAATCACAAAATATCGTGGAATACTCTAAAACTCTTCAAGAATCCCCGAACAATCTCAGTGAACTCAAATATTCATTAGTATTTCTAAATAATCACAAAAAATCGAGAAATACTCTAAAACTCTTCAAGAATCCTCGAGCAAGCTCAGTGAACTCTAATATTCATCTGAATTTTTCAATTATCGTAAAATCGAGGAAAACTACTAACATTCTTCAAGAATCCTCGAATAAGCTCAGCAGGCTCAAATATTCATTAGTATTCCTAAATAATCACAAAAAGTCGAGGAATGTTCTCAAATTTTTCTAGAATTCTCGAGCAAGCTCAGTGTACTCAAATATTCATTAGAGTTCCTAAATAATCACAAAATATCGAGGAAGACTCTAAAACTCTTCAAGAATCCTCGAGCAAGCTCAGTGAGCTCAAATATTCATTAGAATTTCTCAGCTGTCGTAAAATCGAGGAAAACTCCTAACATTCTTCAAGAATCCTCGAATAAGCTCAGCAGGCGCTCAAATATTCATTAGTATTTCTAAATAATCACAAAAAATCGAGAAATACTCTAAAACTCTTCAAGAATCCTCGAGCAAGCTCAGTGAACTCTAATATTCATCTGAATTTTTCAATTATCGTAAAATCGAGGAAAACTACTAACATTCTTCAAGAATCCTCGAATAAGCTCAGCAGGCTCAAATATTCATTAGTATTCCTAAATAATCACAAAAAGTCGAGGAATGTTCTCAAATTTTTCTAGAATTCTCGAGCAAGCTCAGTGTACTCAAATATTCATTAGAGTTCCTAAATAATCACAAAATATCGAGGAAGACTCTAAAACTCTTCAAGAATCCTCGAGCAAGCTCAGTGAGCTCAAATATTCATTAGAATTTCTCAGCTGTCGTAAAATCGAGGAAAACTCCTAACATTCTTCAAGAATCCTCGAATAAGCTCAGCAGGCGCTCAAATATTCATTAGAATTTCTAAATAATCACAAAAAGTCGAGGAATATTCTCAAAATCTTCAAGAATTCTCGAGCAAGCTCAGTGTACTCAAATATTTATTAGAAATTCTAAATAATCACAAAATATCGGGGAATACTCTAAAACTCTTCAAGAATCCTCGAACAATCTCAGTGAACTCAAATATTCATTAGAAATCCTAAATAATCATAAAAAATCGAGGAAGACTCTAAAACTCTTCAAGATCCTCGAGCAAGCTCAGTGAACTCAAATATTCATCTGAATTTCTCAGCTGTCGTAAAATCGAGGAAAAATCCTAACATTCTTCAAGAATCCTGGAATAAGCTCAGCAGGCTCAAATATTCATTAGAATTCCTAAGTAATCACAAAAAGTCGAGGAATATTCTCAAATTCTTCAAGAATTCTCGAGCAAGCTCAGTGTACTCAAACATTCATTAGAATTTCTAAATAATCACAAAATATCGGGGAATACTCTAAAACTCTTCAAGAATCCTCAAATAAGCTCAGCTGGCTCAAATATTCATTAGAATTCCTAAATAATCACAAAAAATCGAGGAATACTCTTAAACTCTTCAAGAATCCTCGAGCAAGCTCAGTGAACTCAAATATTCATCTGAATTTCTCAGCTGTCGTAAAATCGAGGAAAACTCCTAACATTCTTCAAGAATCCTCGAATAAGCTCAGCAGGCGCTCAAATATTCATTAGAATTCCTAAATAATCACAAAAAAATCGAGGAATACTCTTAAACTCTTCAAAAATCCTCGAACAAGCTCAGTGAACTCAAATATTCATCTGAATTTTTCAATTATCGTAAAATCGAGGAATACTCTTAAACTCTTCAAGAATCCTCGAATACTCAAGTATTCATTAGAATTCTTAAATAATCACAAAAAATCACAAATAATCACAAAAAAGATCCTGGACCGTTCGGAAATCGAATCCAGTACTTTCAGCATGGTCCTTCTAAATATTGGTTAACCGCGCGTTTACCGCTGCGAGATTTCTTCAGTCCTGTTTATATTCCCCAAAACGATCCTCAGCTGAACTTATCATCATAACTCGTGTAACTTATGATCTCGCCCTAAAAACTATTGGTAACCATGTGTGTAGCTCGTTGTTTCTGTGCAGAATAGCAGGTAAACATCAAAATTTAACCTATTGGCAGATAGAGGACAGTCTCCTCTTGATCAAGCTGGCGTTTAAATTTTTGTTTATTCATTTATCTACTCGGTAGCATCGTGCTACACACTTGGTTACCAATGGCTTTTAGGCCCTTATCACGAATTACGCGAGATATCGCGTTTTTTTCATCAGAAATTTCGCACATTCCTTTCTCAGCCTACTCAATAATAAAAATGTCTCTGTCCGAAGATAAGCACAGTAGTAGAATTAAAAGGAATTTGCTCGTCCTTTCTAGTTTTTCTTTAAAAGAGTTATTCATTTTTTATTTTCTTTTGCAAAAGTAAAGTATTAGTGAAGTGTTTTTAAATTAAACTAGAGTCTGAAATAAAAATGTTTTTTTTTTTTAATATTGTACTGCAATATAAATACGAGTACCATTCCTGAAACACCATATTTGAGTAACCATTTTTTATTTGTCTAGATGCATTATTTCTATTACAAAATCATCCGTGTACTGCACGTGCATTAACCAACATGCAATCAATTACATATTTTTTCTGAAATCAATTTGTGTCCAACTATTTTACCGGATCAACGTCAGTGAGGCAAATCTGCTGCTTTGTTTCGCTGCACGGGTGCCCACCGCAGGCCAGCCAAGAAACCGTTAGCTGCTGTTCGATCGCGGTGGCGCGCAATAATTTTGGAAATGTTTTCATACAAATGCCTCTCAATGTAGATTTTTGTATGAAACCCCCTGATATTTATATACCATTCGACTCGTTATTAGTTTCTGAGCAAAATGACCGTACATAGTTATATGATAAAACACATTTTTACGGGAGAAATCGTTGTGCAAACACAAAAATTTGCGGCATGGGAGCGGTTTTCCTACCAAAAATTTTGGTGTTCTCGAGAGTCCAACTTTTTCAAATTTTGAGTAAAATCAAATATTTTTTTATGAAAATGAAGCCTAACATCTCAGCTACAGCGTGATTTGTTTTATATTTCGATATCTCTTTTCGTTAATTTTTAAAAAATCGAAACGTGCGCCGAAGTCGGGTTTTACCGGCCCGCCCGGTAAGCTTCCCCTTAAGGGATTCCTTGAGGATTTATCACAATAATTTTGGAACGTTAACATAAAGAAGATTCTCACAGGATTTATTATAATGATTTAAGGCAGCATCCATTTATTACCTAACGCTAAAATCGATATTTTTAACCCCCCCCCCCCTGCAGTGGCGTAGGTAGGAATTTGGGGGCCCCATGATAATTACAGATACAATGTTAAATCTATTCTTCTAACTCTCAAATAATCACGCCGTTGTATTTTGTACAAAGCGTTAAAAAAATCTCCACTTTTCAGCATTAGCGTGATGCTGGCAGTGGTGGCTAACTGACTGGCTGAAGGTTAAAAAATATTTTCTGTATTCCTTTAAGAATTTCTTCGAAGATTTCTGCAAGGATACATCAACGAACGTATTTTTTTCTCTAAGAGTTATGACGATTTTTTAACAATTTATTTATGAATTGCATCAAGCAATCCTTTATGAATTCTTTCAAAGATTGCTTTATCATTTTCTTTGAATAATAATTTGTCTTCAAGAATGTTTCAAGTAATTCATGAATGGGTGTCATTCAATATTTCTCTAAACACTCTTTCATGTATTCTTACAGTGCTGTCTCCGAGGATGTTTTCAAAAGTACTTCAGAGTACTTCAAAACATTCTTGCAAAGGCTTCAAAGTTCTTTTAGAATTCCCTAAATAATTTTTCCACGGATGTAAATCATTTCTCCATTGATTTATCCAAGAAGTTATCTTGGCATTTCCTCAAGTATTCATTACTTATCTTGGCGTTCCTTTGAAGATTTCTTAAGAATTTTTCCAAAGATTATTTTAGAAATTTCTCCAAGGATTCCTTCAAAAATTACTGCAACGCTTTTTTCTAAAAAAAAATCTGCAAGGGCTCTTCAAGGAGTTTCTCTAAAGTTTTATTAAGAGATTCATCCTAGAAATCCTCCAAGAAATTTCAAAAGAATCCATTGGATAATAATTTTTAAAAAATCTACCAAGGATCCGTAAAGAAGTTCCTCTAAGAAAATTCTGAGAGGAACTTCTGTTGGAATTCTTTCCAAAAATCCTTTTGGATTTCTTCCAACGAATTCTTTAGAATTCATCTACTCTACGAGTTTCCCCAAGGATTCCTTCAGGAATTTTTGCTATCATTCCTCTAAGAACTCTTCTAAAAATTTCCATTGTGACTTTTGATCAAACTTCTTAGAAATTCTTTCGAAAAAACACTCATTCTCATTCCGAAAAAAAAAAACATTCAAAGTTACCTTCAAGCATCTCAGTCAAGCATTTCTCCAGGATTTATTATTGATTCCTCCAGAAGTTCCTCTGAAATTTCGTCCAAAAAAATCTTCGAGGATTCCTGGTAGGGTCAACGTGTCTTAGTAATCCTACAACCCCAAATGCATCCTATTCGAAAACAAAGCGATTATCGCGCCGATTGATTACGTAATTTTTGTTATCATTCGTGCTCATTCGACAAACTATTATTATTACGGTTTTGAGCTGACATGTGTTCAGATCTTAATTTTCATAACTGCGGCCCCTGAATTTCGGTTACTACCTGAGGCTAAGTCCACAACTATGTTTGGTAATTAGGATACCAGGGACGTTTTCACAATGCTCGTGAATTTTACTTCCATATCGATACTGAATTTCGTAAAATTCAATTTAAATTCTAACACATTTTTCTTTTAATTTTGGGACCATCTGTGTGCCATATTTCAAAAAAACTCTTGATAAACACGAAGGGGCCCCACATACCTATTAAAAGTTCTGCGAAGTGATGAACTTATAGGAATCTTTCGCTATTCAAAGAACTTTATTCAAACTAGTGTTAAAAAACCTTCCTTGATTTGGAGGCCCCCTGAAATCGGGGGCCCGGTGCAGATCGCACCCATCGCACCCTCCATGTTGCACCACTGCCCCCCTCCCCCCTCCGTAACGCTTTTTTGTATGAAAATCCGAAAATGTTTGTGAAGACCGTAACGCTCGGACATACTCCCCTCTCCCCCTATAGCGTTACGTAGTTTGTGAATTGCGCCTAAGCAAGAAATCTTCTAAAGGTTCCTCCTACTATAACTTCAAAAAGCATCCCTGTCAGAAAATTTCTTTGAAAATTTCTCGAACGGTTCTTCCAGAATTTTTTTTAAATTGTCACAGAAATTATCCTTGGCTTTTACAGGAGTTTCTAAGAAAAATTCTCAAAAGACAAATGTTGAAACTGGTCCACGGGTTACCCCAGGAAGTTATTCCGAAATTACTGTATAAGTACATGCATGTATTCTTTCGAGTATCCCTTAAAACATTGCTGAAGGAATGCTTCCTGAAAACTCTTTTAGAAATTTCAATAGAAATTCATTGCCGCAATTTTGGAAGGATTTTGTTCACAAAGATTCACACATTGTTTGAGAAATTCATCTAGGGGTTTCTTTTAGAAATTCAGTTTGTTTTCAGGCACTTTATCAGAAATTATCACATTTTTTATAGGTAGGTTGCATCAGGTATTACTCCATATATTCTCGGGGCATTTGCGTGGAAATTCTTCTAGAAAATTCCTCTGCAAATTCACCCAAGGGTTTACGCAGGTGTCCCTCTAGGCATTGCTTTGGATTTATGCAGACCTTTCTTCAGGGTTTTATTTTTCAAAGATTCTATCAACAATTCCTGCAGAAAAAAACTTCAGAATTCAGCATTTTATGGAATTTATCATAATTTTTTTCTATAAATACAGGGGATAGACAAAATGATCGGGACAGGCAAAATTTTCACTTTTCAAAAAATGTTCAAGTGGCTGTAACTTTTCGAAAAGTGCATCAAATGTTCTCAAGTTTTTACTGTAAGTTGATTAACTATGGTCAAAATTTGGAACGGATTGGACTATTCTGCATGAAGTAATAAATATTCTAAAAAAGGTGATAATTATCCGATAGCTAACTTTCAGCTGTTATATCTCCGGAATCATTGAACCGAATGCAATGAAATTAACTTAAATTTTTTAACACGGAAGAAAATTAAAACGATTAGATTATTTTTCTAATATAACACCAAATTATCCAAAACTTCAATATCGTTTCAAAATTGAAGGTACTAATTATAGTTCATTTAAATTCCCTTTAATTGACTCGGATATAAATATGTTTTGAAGAAATCTAACAACATAGCCTGCAATAAATTGAAAAAAGTAATGGAATGCATATTAAAAATAGACCAATTTACTAAAAAAACATAAAATAAATTAAATCGCTATAACTTTTTCTCTTATTAAAACTTTCAAGTATAGTAAAACGTATTTCAAAGCTCATCATATAAGTCATAAATGGTCAAAACTTCATTGCATTTGGTTCATTGATTCCGGAGATATAACAGCTCAAAGTTAGCTATCGAATAATTATACCTTTTTCTAGAATCTTTATAACTTCGTGAAGAATAGTCCGATCTTTTTCAAATTTTGACCACAGCTAGTTGATCTATTGACAGTAAAAATTTGAGAATATTTTATACACTTTTCGAAAAGTAACAGCTACTTGAACATTTTTTGAAAAGCTCAAAATTTGCCTGTCCCGATCATTTTGTCTATCCCCTGTACATGCAGAGGATTCTCCAGTTCTTCCAGGTATTTTTCCAAAGAGTCCAAATTCATTTTATTGATGCCTTCAGCGGTTCTCTAAGAATTCCTCAAGAATTTTAAAAATGTTTCTGCAGGATTTCTTTAGAAAATTGCTCCAGGAGGTATGGTCTAGGACCATTTGGGCAGGGGGACCTATTTTGAGCACTTGCTGCTATAACTCAGCCAATTTCAAACCGGTTTTCTTGATTCTTGGAACACGATCAGACACTTACAGTATCTAGCTATGTTCCAAAATTCAAGTCAATCGGTTCAAAATTGACTGAGTTATAGCAGCAAGTACTCAAAATAGGTACCCCTGCCCAAATGGTCGCAGACCCTAGTTTAGGTATTTTTGTATAAAATTCGTTAAGAAAATGTATATGAATCTGTTCTGAGAACTCCTTCAGAGGTATCTACAGAATTCCTCCAGAAAATCCAGAAATCCAAGGATTCTTCAGAAATTTATTGAATTGTATTTTCCTACGATGTCCGCAGTTATTTTAAGAGAGATTCCTGCAGCATTTCCCTGCGGATTTTTCAGAAACCCTTCCTGAGGTTTCTCAAGCATTTTTCCTTGCTGATTTCTTTCATAAATTTCCATTGATTTTTTTTTCTCAGAAAATAAAAAGGATATCCTGTTTCTTCCGATATTCTTCTAGATTAGCTTAAGAAATAGCTGCATGATTTTTTTGTCCAGAAATTCCTCCAAAATATTTAAAAAAAATTCTCTAAGGGATTTCAGAAGGTATCTTCAGGAGTTTTTATGGGATTTCTAGTGACAATTCTACAGGGACTGCTTAAAAATTCTTTGATTTTCAAATAATTCTTCAGCAATTCTTGTGATGTTTCTGGAAGAACTTCTGAATAATCACTGGAGGATTGTCTGAATAAATTCTCAAGCGATCTCTAAAGACGTCCCAGAAAATTTTTCTTATAGAACCACTAGAGCAATTTCTAGAAAAAAATCATTTTAAGTATTTTTTGCAGAAATCACTGAGGATATCTTGGAGAAACCCTGGGAAGAATTTCTGAAGCAATCCCTTTAGGATTTGTAAAGAAGTTTTTAGAAGAACTTCTGAAGTACTTTTTGGAAGAACTTTTGAAACAATCTCTTGCTGTAATTGCTGAAGAAATCTCTGAAATTCTGAAGAAGTCTCTGGAGATAAAAATATCTTTCCAAAGGAATTTCAAAAGGAAAGCCAGCAGAAATTTCTGAAAGTAATTCTGAGCAGTTCGGTGAACTCTCCTCTGAAGTGTCAGTACGTATTAGTACACTTCAGCGAAACTCCACACTCGGGGCAAGAGTAGTGAAGAAATCTTCAGTGGAATCCCTGCAGAAACCATAACAAATGCTTTTGAATCATTCTCCGGAAGAGCATTTGAAGAAATCCCAGGTAAATTCTTAATTATATTTATAGGAAAATTCCTGGAGAAATCATTTATTGAAATTGTTGGAGAATTTCCTGAAAGTACAGTGTCCTTTCGGTTTTATCACTAGTCGTTTTAATCACTACTCGCCCAAATTCACGGTTTTCTGTTCGATTATATCACGATTTTCATTTCGTTTTTATCACACTTGTTTTAAAACATTCCGAAATCAATATAAAATCAATACAGCATTGTCCAGTCCACCAAAAAAGTTAAAAAGTATAAGCTACGACTTATATATTTTGCAGCTAAACGATTTTGGATAAAAAAAAATACATTTATGTCTCGTTTCGCTAAATTCACGGTTTCGTTTTTATCAAGGTAAAATTTTTTTTTACCGTGATAAAACCGAAAAACCACTGTATTCCTGAAGAAATCTGTGAGCGAGTTTCAAAAAAAAATCAAATACCTGAAGAAACTGCATTGTGAAGCATCTGCAAATATCCTTAGAAAAAACTCTTGAGCTATTTATAAAGGAATTTCTGTTTAAATTCCTAGCAAATATTTTTTTGAAAAAATATGTAGAAATATTTGTGCAGAGATCATAATAGTTATCCTTAAAGAAAATGCCTTAAAGAAAAGTCTGAGGTAATGCAATATCTGGAGGGAATCCTGAAGGAATCTCTGTATGAACTCCTGCAGGAATCTCTTATCGTACAGATTCCTGGTAAAATCTATGGAGGATTTTTCAAGGAAAACCATGGGAAATTTTTCTAGAGGAGTTTTTGGGAAATTTCTAGAGGATCCTCTAACGACAACTCCGAAGGAATTTCTAAGGGAAATTCTGAAGCGATAAAAGGAAGATGATCTAAAGTACTGTCAAAAGAAATCTTTGAAAGATTTTCCGAATGTAATTCTTGGTGGATTTTTATAGAAATCCACGGAGTAATATCGGAAGGACTCCGGGGAAGATTTATTTCTGGTAGCCTGCAGATAACTTTGGAGAAAGTTCTAAAGAAAACTAAGATTTTTTGAAGGAATCAATGCGGAAGGACAACATTTCGAAAAAAAAATGGCACAGGTAACTTTTCTTATATCTTCAGCCGTACACAATTTCGTAAAAAAATCACATGAGCTGTCACTAATGACAGTATAATAGACTCTATCGCCTTCCAAAATATTAAAGCTCCTTTTTTCTTTCACGACAAGGTATTGGAGCATAAACAAAATTTTAAATATCATGAAGGAAGTTTTTTTTTGTAAGCGCAACAATATCGAAAAAATCAATGAAATGATACTTTTATACTTAAAAATGGAAGAAAAATTCCAAATTCTCAATTCCGTAAAAGAGTTTCTTCACACCTTCTCTGGGGCGCTAATGCTTTGATTATTACTAAAGGCAGTTTTACACATGAAAAACCACATAAAGTGATTTTTTTTTATATTTGGGAGAGTGGATGAAAAATATTTGATATCACAGTAGTTTTTACAGATTTAAAAGTGTAAAACCATACAGGTGATTCAGAGTACATTTTAATATCATAAATGAGACTTTTTTACGCGTCTATAAGTGTAAAAAATGCAATATTGACAAAGTTAATTTTGCTGATATTTGAAAGGACGTAAATCATCTAAAATCACATAGGCAATTCTCCAATATTAGACAGAGCGCAAGAAAAAAAATCCAATTTCACAAAAGTTCATACAACTATTTGAGAGCAAAACAATAAAAAAAACATTTTTTTCTTACATACCTAAACCAGGGCAGCGAACTTTTACGCAAGGGAGTGGTTTTGGGGGTTAACCCGTCATATTACCCAAGTTCCATATAGTAGGTGCCCCTCTGCATTTTATTGAAAATACGAAAAAAATCCTCTTTTGCCGCCTTTTCTGAGCACTAAAATTTTCAAAATCACTAAGGCGATTTTCTCAAAAGCTGTTTCATAAATTATAAATACACAAACGATAGACTGTCATTTCAATGTGAGCTTAATAATAAAAAAAGTTAGCTTTTTTTATAGTAAACATTCTAACGAAGCAAATAATACCAACTTTGTTGATGTTGTTGTACAAGTAAAAAAATAGAGCTCTGTAAATTATATGATTAAAATGTGAAGTTGCACAAACTGGTCAAAAAATGTAGCATAATGGAAAAGAAAAAAAACGCGTAAAAAATATTCAATTTCCAAACACAATGAAAGTTACTGTATCGATAAGAAAAGATATTTATAGATTGGTAAAAGAAATTTTCACTGGAATATTTGACCAAGAACCATCATTAGAAATCTTCGTAATGAGAACAATTTTATTTGAAATTTCTCAACAACACGGGTAGCAACAAACGTTAAGCAAACGAATGTCTTAATTACTGCTTATTGCATTTGTTTTTATGATATGACAAGCTTTGTCATCGGAAGGGTCGAATGAGCTAAAACAATAAAATGGTTCAAACTGAATGCGTTCAGAAAAGATAAGAAACTGTATGGTAGTTCTGATGTTCCCTCTTAGACCTTAAAAAATAAGAAATTTTATGTCAGAAAAAAATGTTGTGCAAACGTCTTTATCGATTTTTTCCAGGATGAACGCATTTCCTAGACAACTTATTATGAAAGCGAATATAATAAAAAGTAAGACAATTACTGGTATTTTGTGATACATTATGTTGAAATCATTACAAAAACACCTTTGCACCAATGCAAATTGGGCGAATGAAGTTCATTGTTGGAGAAATCGACTGTTCTTCAAAATATCATGTCAATTGGAAGGACATAAAAAATAGGAGCACAATTTGGTGCATTCTGAAAGAATTTGGCGAAAATCACCAGAACAGTTTATTTTATTCAATAAACAAAAAGTATTTATAATTTCTTAAACAGTCTATACATAAGGTGACGAAGGGTTTTATCAGCAAGTTTGTTCTCTTCGTCATGGGGCGTATTTGTCGGTCAGATTGCCTGAAATTTGGGCATGTAACTCAGCTTGGTTTGGAAGGATTCGAGGTCATCATTGAGTTCAACAGGTTCCAAAAAACCCTAAGACGAAGAAAATAAAACTGCCGAAAATACGTAAGTTCCCCAAGTTGTTTTTCTTATTTGCGAGGGCGCTCATACTCAAATCTATATAATTTGCCGTCATAATACCATATGTCCCAGTTGCAGCTATCCACCGTCAGCACCCAAGCCGCCCATCGTACTCTCGGTATTCCAAGGATTTTTGAACCAAGCGAATCAGTAGCACACACTAATTTCGCCGTGCTTTTTCGGCATTCTCAGAGTGCAACGAGCTCGTGGTTCATCTTTCGCCGCCACACACCGTTCTCCTGCATGCCGCCAAAGATCGTCCTTAGCACTTGTTGCGCAAAGATCCCAAGTGGTTGCAGGACCTCCTCGTCCTCGAGCATGGTCCAAGTCTCATGCCTGTATAGCTCCACTAATATTATTAGCACCGTTTATGGTACATTTGGTGCATATTTGTTGAACGCAGTTTCTTCCAAAGACATTCGTAGGAACGACTTCCACTGATGATGCGCCTTCGTATATTGTTCGACTGTTGTCAGCCGTTAGCAAAGAACCGAGGTATACCACTTCCGCCCTATACCCAATATTATTATCAAAAAAATATTTTAATAATTGCTATATTGTTAAGATATTGTATCGCTTTATATATTTCCTGTCAGCATACTATACACTTAAAATAGTAATTATTGTGTTTAGCAACATTTCTATCGGATTTGCAATCGCTGGCGCCCTTATCAACTGTGTTGTGTAGCAGCGCCCACCCCACTATCAAACGACTGAGAAGCTCGAATTTTACGACGACAGGGCTGCTTACGCAAGTTTTCTCATATAATCCTTAGTTACTATCCTATTCATAATGTAATTAGGTATCCGTAGGTACTATAGCACGTCGATTAATACTGGCTGGCTGACTGAATTGAATGCTTGCTTTATATCTAGCGCAAAAACGAAGACCTCGGTTCCTTTGTTCCAAAACTCCTCGGCAATCCTTTTGGCAGTGAATATGTGATCCTCCACTGCTCTGTTGTTCAGAAAAGCTGCTTGGTACGTCGGTAGGGCTTCCATTGATTCATCCAACTTGTTCAGGGTATATGTCGCAAGGATTTTGTATACGATGTTACATAAGGTGATTTTCCTGCAGTCTGTGATATCCTTGGGTGCTGTTTTCTTGGGAAACGATATCTGTATCATCTTGATAAGTTCCTCAAGTTCAACGGAGAATTCATGCGGAGCATGCTTCAAAAGCTCTGCGTTGATGCCATCAAGCCCAGGGCACGTTCCATTTCTTAAATTGTACACGATGTCTCTTATCTCCGAGAGTATCGGAGGTGGAACTACACTATCCTCTCCTAGCAACTTCAAAGTTTGATTTTCCACCACCGAATCAAGTAGATTTTCTAACCATTTGCGCTGGCTGTTAATCTTACCACTACCTTTGTGAGCGGCTATTCGTTTGTGCTGATTGAGGAATTCATACGTCTTCCTTACTCTCAAATGAGGCTCTACTTGGTGAATGTCGGTGAAAAACATCTTCCACGATCGCCAAACGCTTTTCTTTTTCGCTTGTTCAAAATCTCTTCGGGCAGTAAACATTTCTTTCCTGTACAGATCTATTTCCGGGAATTTCTAATGCTTAAAACGCTTTTTCATCAGTGTCTAATATGCCTTCTTTGTCTTAGGACTTCTCTGAATTTTCCTGTTTCGCGGAATGGCTTCATTGGCTGCGTCGACTGATACCGCCCTCAGTCTCTGCCAGTTCCACGAATTAGTTTGTTGGGTTCTTGATGGCATCGGACAACTCGGTTTGTAGTACAATGGTGTTCTTATGGTTAATATTTTGTGATCCGAGTTGAACAGCTTTGGCCATTCTTTTCTTTAATCCTTATATTAGAGTGCTTCGGTTGTAGCACGTGATCAATTTGAGAAGGGGTATTTTGGTTAGACCATGTTTTTTTTTATTCTTAATCACTTAACCCTCTAATACCCAACCCCGCCTTTAGACGGGGTATAGTTTGAGCATTTTTGTATTTTTTGTTTCGTGGAAAATCAAAATTTTTATATTTTTGGCTGATATTTAGGACTGTTTTGTATATCTCAAAATGGTTTCTGGTGCATTTTAAAGCGTATTTACTTTTTTATATCATTGAAAAATTGATATTTTAGTCACCTTCTAGAAGACATGGTTTATTTTGTATTGAATCGCTACAAATAACATATTTTTAATTTTTCCCAAATCATTCTATCTTAGATTTGTAGTTTTAAGGGAATCGAATACACTCTAAAATTATTTTCCTTAAAATTACACGGAAAATGAAATTTTCTATGAAAAAAAAAATTAACAATAATCATAAAATCTCAAAATGTTTTCATCTAAAAAAATCCGTACCCCAAAAAGGCTTTCAGGAAAAATATAAAACTGTGGGGATGTTTAAAAATAAAAATTAGAAAAATCAAAAACTGAAATTCACGAAATCGAGAATTGAAAATAATCATCTTCCAAAACATGTTTAAATGGATTTTAGATGACGAAAAATGATATTTAGATCAAAATCAAAAATTTGGGTATTAGAGGGTTAACCTAATTTACAGCTCTATTGTCCACGGTGTCAGGCCATTCGGCCGAAGGTCATTAGGCCGAATGGTCATCAGGCCGAATGGTCATTCGGCCTTCTTCTTGCCGTTACGTCCCCACTGAGACAAAGCCTCCTTCTCAGCTTAGTGTTCTATGAACACTTCCACAGTTATTAACTGAGAGCTTCCTCTGCAAATGACCATTTTGCATGTGTGTATCGTGTGACAGGCACGAAGATACTTTATTGATGCTGAATCTACTGATATTTTACCCATGAATTTTTCCTTCTTTTAAATATAGGCTGTTCTTTCTAGTATCATTGCTGAAATAGTTTTTGACGCTGAAACTGCTGATATTCAATTCATAAATTTTTACTTCTTTGAAACATAGGCTACTCTTTCTAGTTTCATTGTTAAACTAGTTTTTGGCAAAAATTGTTGGAAAAGGTAAAAACAACGGCTAACTTGCAATTCGTCCTGATGACCATTCGGCCTAATGACCATTCGGCCTAATGACCCAGCATCATTATACTTTATCGAACTGGTTGCCTTTCTGCTGCTTTCATTTTTCTACTCTATACATGGTAGAATGATGAGCACAAGGATGATAGGTGGCCGTTGTTCCTTTCCAGTCCGATTGGAGGTTCATTATGAGTAGCAGTTCGCCGATGTCCAGTATCCGGGTCCGTTTGTGCCATGAGGCTCAGAAAAGGGTCAGTGTCAGCCGCTCTCGGTGAAGAGCATATGAAGCGAACGTGTGATCAACTACGCCACGGGCCCCGGCAAGACCATGTTTGTAAAACCGACTTTGATCTCGCGAATGTGTTCCTTATTGATAGATCGAACTGGGTCGCTGTAACATAAAGAGTCCGTCTTCATTACATGTTCTATGCAATAGCTGCTTGCCCATCAACGATCTTTGTTCGTATCTTCACTAATCTTCACTATCATCAGTTCCAATATGACCATTGAAGTCTCCAATAATTATAAACTCGTCCTCTGGAGGGATCTTGGAAATAATGCTGGAAATTTGAGCGAACATGTCTGTTTTTTTCCCATCGGATGATACATGAATGATAATGACGATGATGCTGATTTTACCTTTTTGCGCCCAGGAAGTGCATACATCTTCTGAGTATTTTCGGAAATATCTTAGAGTACATTAGAATGCTTATTGACCACGATGCCGGTATCCCTATGACTGGTCGATGAAACAGTGGGGACCAAAGATTTCACTGAAGCTCATCTGGGGGTGAATCGCATCTTGCTAGCGTATTCGGTGCCTTGTGGTGTTGGTACCAACTTGTTGGGGGAGTTGGTCTTCCGGATGGCCAGGAGTAGCTTGGTAACACAAAGAGGACAAAACAGAAAAGAAAACACAAGCGAATTAAACTTTTATACCAGCAGAGCGAAGAAAGTCGAAAATACATCCCTTGTATGTGACATCGCGGGTCCCCAACACATCTGTCACAAGAACAAAGGGTTGTCAACCTCGGACCTCAAGGGTACCCAAAAGTAGTGCTCTGGAGGCGTCATTATCCAGGCATTGCCAAATTACGTGGTCGATGTCATCATAAACGGAACCGCATTTAGTACAAACATTGCTCAACGCGAGGTTGATCCTGTGTAAATGCGCATCTTGCGAGTAATGGTTGGACTAGACTGGGTCAACAAAGTCGATTTTTCGTAACAAAGCTTTTTCGATTCCTTTTAGCGTCCAGAACAACTGTGCTAAATTTGGGAGCGATTGGTTGCTTCCCCGTATTCCGCATTGCGATTGAAATTTGTATAGAATTTAGTATGGAAAAACGTGCTTTTTTGCATTTTTCTCATAAATTGAATTTTTTTGTCTAAAACAATCTAACTTATGACGTTGAAGTATAGCCTAGGATATGCCGAAAAACTTTGCCGAAGACCGCAAAGTGATCCGACATTTGTGAAAAAAGTTATAACTTACAGATTGCCCGGTGGTACTTAACATTTAACATGTAAAGGAATAACATCAATATTAAAATCTTAATTTTTGGCCTAAGTTATCAAGCGAATAACTTTTTTTCATAAGTGTCGAATCACTTTGCGGTCTTCGGCAAAGTTTTTCGGCATATCCTAGGCTATACTTCAACGTCATTAGTTAGATCGTTTTTGACAAAAAAATTCAATTTACGAGAAAAATGCAAAAAAGCACGTTTTCCCATACTAAACTCCATACAAATTTCAATCGCAATGCGGAATACGGAGACGCAACCAATTGCTCCCAAATTTTGCACAGTTGTTTTGGACGCTAAAAGGAGTCGAGAAAGCTTTGTTCCGGGTTGATACGATCAAATTTAAAGTTTCACCATACAACGTTGACCCACTCTATTGGACATAAGACTTGACATCACGCGAATGAAATTTCGATTTACATCCAAACCATACCACCACACTCGCAAGGAAACATTAGGAATAATGGAATGTAACCACCGTCCCAGCTGGTCATCTCGCCAATCATTTTGCCAACTTTGAAGAGAACTCTGGCGGACATAATGGAAAAATTCATCATGTGAAATTCTTCTATCATAGATCTCACCTTCCTGTGCGCCCATCTTTGCGAGAGAGTCCGCCTTCTCATTGCCATAAATTGAACAATATGAGTGGACCCATACACCCGATTCTTTTTTTTTTTTGCTCGGGTCTGGTTTTTGCTATAACTCAGTCATTTTTAACCAATTCTTATGAAATTTTGTACACTGATAGTACTAACCGTGCCTACATGTGTACAAAATTTCATGAGAATCGGATGAAATTTGACTGAGTTATAGCGAAAACCAGACCCGTGCAAAAAAGAATCGGGTGTACACAAGTAATCTTGTATGATCTTTCGACCAGTGCACCCATCTGCTCCTTTATTTTTGTAAGAAAGTAAGATGGATGTTTTACAGGTTTCATCGACCGGAGTGCCTCAATCGAAGTAAGGCTATCCGAGAAGATGAAAAAATGGTCTACGTGCATGTTGGAAATCCCCAAAGCGAAGTCGATTGCTGTCAGCTTAGCAACATAAACCGAACAAGGTTCCTGAAGTTTACGGAAGGAGGTGAAAGTTTCAATGAAGACACCGAAACCAGTCGATGCATTTATGCGAGATCCATCAGTGAAGAATCTTTTACAGGAATTGACATTTTGGTACTTTTCGTTAAAAATGCGAAAAATAGATATATACCGAAGTTGATCTGGTAAATATTCCCTGAATAGCTTGTTTCATGGACAGATCGTATTTAACAGAGGAACTGTCATTAGTGAAGTATACACGAGGAGGGTTATAACTTGGTAGGCTTAGAACCATTCCATATGTATTTCATAACATGTTGCTGATATGTTTGTTTGTTTTCCATAGGTTACATCAATACTTTTACAAAACTTTAACTTGTTGCAGAAGATATTTTTCGTGCGCTTTTTCGGTCATGCAAAAGTCATGAAACATGTTACCGCATCTTTATTCCATGACCGTAAAATGTTTTGGAGAAGTATAAGAAACTTTTCTACAACAAGGTGTGTTGCTTGGGTACAGTCAGGATTCGTTATACACGGTGCCACCCACTGTGCGCTCAACGCAATTTCCTAGTTGTCTTTTAGGAAATTCAGTTCATTTTTGAAGGTTATTTGCTTACGATATGCCGCAACTACACACAAAAAATGAGCTTAATCGGATGTAAGACAGCCGCAAATCGCCCATCGTGTATAACGAATCCTGACTGTACCTTGCGGGGATCAACAAAACGATTTTTTATTGCATAGTCTGAAAGTATATTAGCTAGAAATACACATTCCAAATTTCTTGAAGATTGGAGCACTAGAACCAAAGCTACATCCTATTGTAGTGTGCACCCTCCATATAGACAAGGCAAAGTGCGAAACTTTGAACGCGATTATCTCGAAGTTGTGTATTTTTAAAAAGTGCCGTTACAGTGATCACGATATCTTAAAAACTGGTTCACCGATTTGCAAACTCATTTTTAAATTGCTCATATTTCAAATCTCGAGGAACTTAATGGTGCCATTTTAATAAGTTTATGCATAGTTGACCTAATAAAATGCTTTGTTTAAACTTTTTACACCCAAAAACAACAACTTTTTCGTTCCACATGGATTTCCATCGTGGATTTTTTTGTTTAAGTGAACTGTTTAAAATAAAGGATACTTTAATAATCGTCTGTCTCCAAATGACTGGCTATATGATAAAGCGAGTACAGTTGTTAATAGCTGTCAGCACTCGTAAATTTGTCATTCCGTTATCCCAGGCTACAACAAAAAAAAACATGCAAAAAGTATGACGCTCCGTTGTCGACGTCTCCCAGAACCAATTGACAAACAAATTTACCTGCAATGATTGATGATTGCCAGCACCTTCTCCTCGGAGGAATATTTCCAAGTAAACATCATTTGGAAAACGGCTCGTTTTATTTCTCTTTGCCAAAGCCGCAATGGCACTCCACTGTGCCATTTGCTGCAAAACTGAGGAGCCGGTGTCAAGTGAAGGAAAATACGAGCCACCCAGCAGCCAGCCAGCAGCGCGGAAAAAAAACAAGGCACAATAAGAGCATTATTTGGGCTCAAAAGTGTCACACCGCAAGAGGAGATTAAATCTAGAGAGCACCGTCATAGGCTTCGGTGCACAACCCGGAAACGATTCAGGGGACTATTTCCAATGGATGGAATGTGAAACAAGGTGATATTGATAACATTATTTTTGGTGTTTCGTGAATAGTAAAACAATTGTATTCCATTTTTTTACATATATTGGTGTTCCAAAATTCAAAATAGTGACAGAGAATTATGTGAGGTATGCATAAAATGTGTCAACAAATAACAGTTAAAAGAGCTTTTCTGCGAAGTCGATCACTACCACCCCGTGTCACGGTATTTATCGGAAAAAGGATCCCAGACCAGACCGACGACCAACGAACGGTGGCGGTTCCTGATCGATCGATGTCATAATTGTCACTTGAAAATATTTTTTGCTGCATCTTTCAGCAGCGTCCCAGGGCCGTGTTTCATTAATCCACAGCTCGCAGAAACAGAAACCATCAATCATTTCTGCTGTGCCCTCCGGCTCTGACGTCGCTGCCATCGGGTATGATGCCGGGGCGGACGGAACCAGCCGACTGCGAGGACTGCGACTGTGTGAGCTCTGAACTGGAGAACACTTGACACCAATTTCGAGTGGCCCGGTCAGACTAGCACGTGCTTGCTTGGTGGGGAGCAGCCGCGTCATTCGCTGTTTTAAATTCGGGTTTGTTTGGCGGTGTTGTTGTGCTTTTCCCGAGTGAGAGGATTATTAATTGGTGGGCGGAAAAAATATGATTAATCTTGAATCTCCGTTGTTTGTTATCCTTTCTCATTAGTGGAAAGTTGATGGCACTAGCTAGAGGTATGTAGGCGCACGAAGTCAAATTTAAAGAGGTGACATTTCGCAAACGCGGGGGTTTTCATGTAGGAGCCCATATAGCTAAGGCTGTAAATGGGTGGATTTTAGCAAGATAATGCTTAGGGTGTCTGGGTTCTATTCCGGACCGGTGCAGAATCGTTTCATGTCGCACAACTGAAGACACGCAGGTTTTTTCGGCTTGTCCGAGCCGGTATGAAGTTGATCATCAATATTAACTTCCTTTCTCGATCAGCCTAGATAGTTGTGCAGTGTAGTGTAGTCGGTAGCGATTGCCTCAATCGGATCTCAATACGGACCGCCTGTTCCGGTATTAAAACAGGTGTCCCCTAGTTCATGGTGTGATGCGGTATTATGCTTTCCGTGCCTAGGAATGAATGGCTAGGGAGTCTAATAGAAACCTAACCGCTAACGGAGCCTGTGGAGTACCAGGGCGCCCTCCACAGTATGTTGCCCTTACTGCGCAAACCGGAGCAATCCTGCAGTGGACCTTGTGTTTCTCCGAGACAATCAGCTGCCCTTCTTTAGTCTCAAACTTGAGGCTTAATAAGGGCGGGATTACGAAGATGTTGTAAATTAGTTTAAATTATTCTTAATATGGTTGCGCATCATGCGATTCGACCAGTGTATTCTGTGTATCCTCACATTTGGCGTTTTCCAAACGATACCGATCTGGTTTTGTTGCTGCTGTTCTTTGTTGTGCTGTGATTGCGAAGAGTTTAATCTTACCTAGTTTGGGTAGTGGCTACGGTTAGGCTAGCCCAGATCAATCTTCAGCATAAAAGAACAGCAACGATCAATCTTTGCAGACTTATGCAAAATCGTACACCTCAAGAGGCGTTAGTCAAAGAACCTTACTTTCGTAAGGGGAATTTCTATCTAGGAAACCTTGTGAATCCGGTGTTAACTATTTTCAGTAAAAAAGTGGCAAACTCGCGTGTCATACTTCGAGCATGTGTGCTTGTCAGCAACGCAATTGTTGCTACACTCATCTCTGAACCACCAGAGATATATGTGCTATCACAATTGATGTCACTGTTGGAAATCTCAACAGGAAATACGTCTATGGTTCGGTGTATTTACCGCCTGATGAACCGTTCCCTACAGATGCTTTTAAACAAGTCACCGCATACTGCACTTCAGAAGGCCTTCCAGTTGTTGGCAGTGATGCTTATCTTCACCAAATCATCAGGGGCAGCTCAGACATTAACTTGAGAGGCTCCAGTTTGATGTAATACTAAAGTAGTTCAGATCTTGGATTACTTAACATAGGCAACCGCCCAACCTTCATGGTATCTGCTAGAGATGAAGTGTTAGACATAACGCTTTGTTCTAGCAGAATTAGTCACAAGTTGACCAATCGGCATGTGTCATATTAAGAATCTAATCATCGCTACATTTTGTTTGAACATCTAAATGTTACTTCGCAAACTTTGCATTTCAAGAATCCCCGGTCAACCAACCGGGATCGCTTTACTGATTTGGTTGCGGCCAAATTTCATGGATACTCACCACCCATTGACACTCCAAGTGATATAGATGATGTCGTTGATACTACAACGGCCTTCATCATGGAAGCTTTTGAAGAAGCTTGCCCTGTGCGGTCTGTGAAGACCGCAAGAAGAACCCCTTGGTGGAACTCTGATCTGGAAACAACGTAGAAAGAGTTGCAACAGACGACGTTCGGTTGGTTCGGAGGCTTTCAGGTCGGCTCGCAAGGCCTACAGGAAAGCTCTCCGGTCTGCTGAACGATCCGGCTGGAAAAACCTTTGTACAAATGTTTTCAGTTTTTGTGAAGTTAGTCGGTTGAACAAAATCCTTGAAAAATCTAAGGATTTCCGAGTGAACGAACTTCGTTTGCCAAATGGCGATCTGACTTCCACTGATGAGGAAGTTCAGGAATGCTATTCAGCACACACTTCCCTGGATGTGTGGATATTACATCTTCGGATGAATCTGATGTCTTATCTTGTAGTTATGATGCTTTAGCTTCGGCTTGGAGTATTATAACTTTAGAATCCATTGAATGGGCACTTAATAGCTTTGCTCCTTTCAAATCTCCTGGGGCAGATGGGATTTATCCTATTTTGCTTCAGAAGGGATTTGATCATTTCAAACATGTTTTGAAAAAACTACAGTTTTGCAGTTTTGCTACAGGGTATATTCCCAAATCCTGGAGGGATATTACTGTAAAGTTTAGTAGGTCGTGCGTCGTATGATGAAGCAAAAAGCTTCAGACCTATCAGTTTGACCTCTTTTCTTCTGAAATGCTTAGAACGCATTGTGGATCATCATATCCGTGATGTTCATCTGGCCAATGTGCCTCTTCATGTGAACCAACATGCCTACCAAGCTGGTAAGTCCACTGTGACTCTTTTACACAAAGTTGTTTACGATATCGAGAAGGCATTCGCTCAAAAGCAATCCTGCTTGGGTGTTTTCTTAGATATAGAGGGTGTCTTTGACAACGTGCCTTTCGATGCCATATTGGAAGACGCACGGAATCATGGTATATCTCCAATGATTTCCAATTGGATTCACCAAATGCTTAAAAACCGATATCTTTTTTTGACATTGCGTCAAGCAGCGATTAGGTAATTGAGTGTTTGTGGATGGTTTGTTCTTTTTACGGAAAGGTGAAACTGTTGGCGAAACCGTAATGGCGTTCGACCTTTCCGTCTCTGATTCTGAGATCGATGTGACTGAACAGGTAAAGTACGTTGGAGTCATTCTTGATTCCAAGCTTTCCTGGACACCTCACATTGAGTTCAGAATCAAGAAAGCTTGTATGGCCTTCGGACAATGCCGGCGAACCTTTGGTACAACTTGGGGTCTAAAACCCAAGTATATCAAATGGATCTACAAAGCTGTTGTTCGTCCAATATTGGCCTATGGATGTCTTGTGTGGTGGCAAAAGGGCGAAATGAGAACGGTCCAATCAAAGTTAGGCCATCTACAAAGGATGTGCTTAATGGCGATGTCTGGAGCGTTCTCTTCAACTCCTACGGCAGCGCTAGAAGTTCTCTTTGACGTTGCCCCACTACACATCCATCTCAAACAAGAAGCACTTTCTTGCACTTACCAGTTACGGGTACTCGGTCTACTAGAGGAAACTCCTGTGAACCGCACATCAACACACACCTCGTTGTTCCTACTTTTGGTGAATTGGGACAAAATTGTCCTTGCTCCAAGTGATCTTACAATTGCTTGTAATTTTCCATATAGGACATTTTCCACGAAATTCCCTTCCCGGGAAGAGTGGACATCTGGTTATGTTGGCGCGGTTACACACCTGGTAACCCTATGGATTGATGGCATAACAATACATCAGGAGAGAGCAAGAAGATTTAGCAGTTTTGAGAAGGAATGCCGCACTGGAAGTGTTGATAGTAGGTTGTTTATAGAGAATAAGTTGAAATTTATAGTAGTTTTTGAACGGTTTGAAACCAATTGCGTTGTTTAATGAATTGAGGCTGATTTGCGGAAAGAAAACTGTAAATTGTAAGTAGCAATAAGTATTAGTTTTAATTATATTTATATGAAAATAAAATCAATTTCAGTTTAAGCTGATCGACCAAAAAGAGGATTGGTGTCTGCTGTAAAAATTAGTATCGTGATTGAATCACCGCAAACCTCCCCCCAACAGGTTATCTGGAGAGAAGTATTTCAGACGGCATCGTATGTTACACTGATGGCTCCCTTCTCGAAGGTCGAGCAGGTGCTGGCGTTTATTCTCGTGAGCTAAGGCTGTATCAGTCTTACTCACTTGGGAGACACTGCACCGTTTTTCAGGCCGAAATCTTTGCTCTTATGTGCGGAGTGCAATCAGCACTTCAGCAGCACGTAATGGGCAAAGTAATATACTTCTGTTCAGATAGCCAGGCTGCTATTAAAGCACTTGCTTCGGCCAACTCCAGGTCGAAGATAGTTATCGCTTGTCGAACTCAAATCGAGGAGCTGAATTCAGCAAACGCTGTTCACCTTGTATGGGTACCTGGCCATTCTTCCATCGCTGGAAATGAATTGGCTGATGAGTTAGCTCGCACTGGAGCATCACATGACTTCATTGGCCCTGAGCCAGCTATTCCGATATCCAAGTGTTGGGTAAAGCTTCAGATTCACACCTGGGCTGCTACTCAACACAGACAATACTGGAATAGTTTGGAGTCATGTCGTCAAACCAAATTGTATAGTGCTGAGCCATCTCTACGGGTGGCGAAGTATCTAACTAATCTGTCTAAGCAGAATTGCAGCATGCTGGTCAAAGCATTGACAGGCCACTGCCGACTCAGCTATCACATGGCGAATATTCAGCAAGCTGTGATAGCTGTGAATCCGATTATGGAACTTCGTATCATTTAATATGTAACTGTCCAGTTTTTGCGCAACTGCGTTTCCGAGGACTCGGTAAACACTTACCAAGTGAAACTGACTTCAGAGACCTAACCTAACTTTTCAGGGCGCTGTTTGAACTCATTGTGGTACGCTTATGCGTTAGTGTCCTCTTCAAAGGTACTTTTCCTATATCCCTACCTGTCCCCATCCTTATCCTTATTTCCTTCCTTTCCTCTCAGGTAGATGATAAAATAGGCTATTATTTTGGCGATGGCACAAATGTCCCAAATTGAGGATAACGTGCCTCTGGAACCGGCCTTCTGATACCTGATACCCATCCCGGATACTAAGGAATCTGTTCGAGGCATTTATTTTCTCCTGTTCGGTGTATTATTGGTATCTAAAGCAAATAACTCTCATTGTAGTCAATCTACGGTTCTCTGAAGTCGAGGCAGGACGTCAATCGGATCATCTAAATTGTCTGCGATACGTTTACTTAACAAAAATTTTACAGATTTCAAGTATTAAGAGCGATAAAACAATAGAAAATCATTCGTGGTGATTATTTCGAGTAATCATATTTTGTAAGGACGGTTTCGGACAATCCATCGAGAGATTCAGAGAAACATAAACAGTAGTACAAACGCAACACATTTTCTAAAGGTTTTTTCCGTTGGCCTATGGGGTCAATAAGGGAATCATATCTCGTGTATAATGGGGGTGGAAGCTCAGGTAAAATATTATCTCCTGGGCGCCCATTAAAAACACCACCCCCGGCGAAGACTGGCGCTTGAGCCTAGCTATTTAGCACTGTAGTTGGAGGAAAGGGGCTGTCCATTAATTACATAAGGGAATTTTTACGATTTTCGGACACCCCCTCCCCCCCCTTGTAAGATTTTTTGTATGAAAACCCAAATATTTTTGTATGGCGCGTAAGATTTCTCAAACCCCCCCTCCCCCCATAAACCCTTACGTAATTAATGGACAGCCCCAAATGCCAATGCAGAACCCGTAGCTTCCGGGAAGGTAAGCCCAGCTCCCTGGGTTAGTGGGTTGGTGTCAGGCCCTGCGAGCCAGCCGTAAAAAAGACTAGCACCGGAAAATCAACAAGAGAAGAATGCGAACCGATACCAATGCAATGGCGACGACCACAACGACGAAAAGGGACTTGCGATTGGAAGCTCGGTACGTGAAACTGCCAATCTCTCAACCTAGTTGGGAGCACTCGCATACTCGCCGATCTATGAAGGACCGCGGGTTCGGCATCGTAGCGCTGCAGGAAGTGTGTTGGACAGGATCCATGGTGCGAACGTTTAGAGGTAATCATACCACCTACCAGAGTTGCGGCAACACACGTGAGCTGGGAACAGCTTTTATAGTGATGGGCGACATGCAGAGGCGCGTGATCGGTTGGTGGCCGATTGACGAATGAATGTGCAGGTTGAGGATCAAGGGCCGATTCTTCAACATTAGCATAATAAACATGCACAGCCCTCACTCCGGAAGCCGAAGCACTGATGATGACAAAGACGCATTTTACGCGCAGCTCGAACGCGAGTACGACCGCTGCCCAAACCATGACGTCAAGATCATCATAGGGGATCTAAACGCTCAGGTAGGCCAGGAGGAGGAATTCAGACCGACGATTGGAAAGTTCAGCGCCTACTAGCTGACGAACGAAAATGGCCTACGCCTCATCGACTTCGCCGGCTCCCAGAGTCGTAGCGTGGTCTCATGGCGCCCTTGGAAAGCATCCAGGTTGGCGCCCCGCGTTATTGTTTTTTTTTTTGAGTTTTTTCAAAAGTTGTACTTAGTGTTTCTAAGAAACAAATTCCCCACATTTTTTTCCAGCCAAGGGCTGAAAGTCTCTTAAATAAAGACAAATCAATCAATCAACTGTTTTATTTTATAATGTTTTTCATTCGTGTATTTTTTTTAGGAATTTCAATGGGAGTCACCTAAAAATTATCCGAAATTTATTTCTCTTATACGAGTATAAGTACGAATATTACAGATTTATAATTATCATTTATGCATAATTTTCTTCAGGAAATCTTACAGTATTTTAAATTATTGTTTCTGGATTTTTTGTTCAACTGATTTTTGTTTTCAAAAATACTTAATTGAGGTTTAGGGATTTCAGGAATCCTCAAATGATCTATTTTATAATTTTTCGGCAATTAAATCAATTGGCTCCACCAAAATTTTCCAATAACTTCACCAAAGATGTGTTCTGAAGATTTTTCAAAACATTTCTCAGAAGATCTGTAAGAAAATGTTCAGTAATCAGGAACATGGTTGAATACCAGGAGAAATTTCTAAAGGAATCTACAGCAGTTTTTGTTGAAATCTCTGGAAGAATTCCCGCTGGAATCACAGGAATAAATTATGCTAGAATTATGCTAGAAATCCGGGAGAAATTTCAGCAAGATCCAAATGAAATTCATGGACTAAATCTTAAAAAAATTGCAGGAGCAGTTCGTGAAGAAATACTTGATTAAGTGTTAGAATTTGTAGAGAACCACTTCTGGAATAATTTCTAAAAAAAAACTTGGAAAGAATCCCTAAAAAGGTTTTTTGATGAATCTTTGAGGAATTATAAAAAAACTCCCTAGAAGATTTTATGAAGCAATCCCAGGAAGAAGTTCTGGAAGAATCCACTTAAGGCTTCCAAAATAAACCTTTAGAAAAAATTTAGAAAAAAAAATGGATGGAATCAAGGGCAGATTTTCCAACGAAATACCTGGATAAATTTCTGAATGAATTCCAAATTAATGATTTTTTGGAGTAGTTAACCAGGCAGCGGTCGCGTAGTGTACTGAGTACACACACCATGGATAAACCTCGCTTGTGGTACACAGAGTGTGCGCGGTGTCGCTGAAGGTGGCCGAAGACGCGACTGCTCGAGGGTTAATAAGGAAATTCATGAGAGGCCGGAATTCTACCATAAATATATGGAGCACTCCCTAGTAACTTACTTACTTACTTTCAGTCATGGGCACCCTAGTGAACATTTAATAATTTCGGAAAGCATTGATGGAAGTTTTTCTAATGGATGTGATAGATTTATTTTTTTACAAAGGAACCTACCCAAGTAACACACTTGTTACAGAACAGTCACGGCGGCGCAGGTTTTTGTTGCGCAGAAGTCACTATGACTTACTTCTAACAAATAAACACTTACTTGCTAGAAGTAAGTCACACTGACTTTTGCACAACAAAAACCTGCGCCGCCGTGACTCTTCTGTGACAAGTGTGTTACTTGGGTATAGATGACTTTCTAAAGGAAACTTTGGTCTAATTTCTATAGAATTCCATAGAAGACTGCAAGAATTTTCATAACAATTTGTTGGGATTTTTAACGGAATCCATGCAGGATTTTCCATAGGAATCCATAGAGGTATAACTGACAAAATCTATTGAAGGGTTTCTAGGCACCTAATCCTTAAAGATATTTTTGCAGGAATCACTATACGAATTCCAAAGAAAATTTTGGAACTGTGAAGAAATTATGGAAGATTACTCAATAAAATCCTTGGAAAAATAGCGGAAAGAATCTTTAGACTAATTCCTAAATAAACTTCTAGATAACTTCCTGAAAGCTTCCCTGGAGGAATTTCTAGTGGAATTTGGAAATTTCAAGAAAAAATCGGTAGAATTTATGATTTGAAATTTGTTTTAAAAAATCCGTGAAATAGTTTCTGAAAGAATTTCTTGATAAATTTCGATTTTTTTTTGAAAAAATTTTCTCCAGAAAAAAGTTTCAAACAAATACCTGGTGGAATTTATGAAAAAATTCCTAGAACATTGAATTTGTTTTGAGGAAATGAAAATAAAAAAAAATACTAACTGATAGTTTTTCGGGTGAAAACACAACTTAAAAAATATTTCTGATAGATTTGCAAGTTTAAAAGTTTAAGCCCAAAGAAACATTTACTGAAAATAAAAGTTGTATGAACTTTACGAGCAATGCTTAGGAATTTCCAGAAAAAAAAACATTCACTAGATTTTCGAAAGCTTATTGATTTTGTTTTGCTTATTAAAATTGCTCCTCAAAACAAAAAAGAAAATTCTTAAAATAATCTTGAGAAATCTAAATTATTGAGAATATGGAAGGACGTTAAATACATGATCAATCCTACATACTGTAAATAAATAAATCTTATTGATAACATTTTAGAAAACAACAGCATCAACCTGTTTCCTTCTAGCCTTAGGCCTTTTCGGCGCCCCTCTGAAGCTGGCGCCCTTGGCGGAGGCCAACTTGGCCAACCGCACGCTACGGCTCTGCCGGCTCCAACAACATGGCCATTCGTAGCACCTTTTTCCAGCACAGCCTCCCGTATCGTTACACTTGGAGATCACCACAACAAACGGAATCGCAAATCGACCACGTTCTGATTGATGGAGGGCACTTCTCCGACATTATCGACGTCAGAACCTATCGTGGCGCTAATATCGACTCTGATCAGTACCTGGTGATGGTTAAACTGCGCCCAAAACTCTCCGTTATTAACAATGTACAGTACCGGCGGCCGTCCCGGTATGATCTAGAGCGACTGAAGCAACCGGATGTCGCCACCGCATACGCGCAGAATCTCGAGGCAGCGTTGCCTGACGAGGGTGTGCTCGATGTGGCCCCTCTAGAGGACTGCTGGAGTACAGTCAACGCAGCCGAGAGCACTATCGGGTACGTAGAACGGAGTCGACGAAACGATTGGTTCGACGAGGAGTGCAGAGCGGTTCTGGAGGAGAAGGATGCAGCTCGGGCGGTAATGCTGTAGCATGGAACCCGACAGAATGTGCAGCAATACAGGCAGAAGCGGAAGCAGCAGACCCGTCTCTTCCGGGAGAAAAAGCGCCGCCTGGAAGAAGCGGAGTGCGAGGAAATGGAACTGCTGTGCCGTTCACAAGAAACACGTAAGTTCTACAAGAAGCTCAACGCATACCGCAAAAGCTACGTGCCGCAAGCCGAAATCTGCAGGGATAAGGACGGGAGCCTCCTGACGGACAAACGTGAGGTGATCGAAAGGTGGAAGCAGCACTTCGACGAGCATCTGAATGGCGAAGAGAATGTAGGCACGGAGGACCAAGGCAGCGGAGGAAATGACTATGTTGGTGCAGCAGAGGACGGGAACGAACCAACTCCCACGCTGAGGGAAGTTAAGGATGCCATCCACCAGCTCAAAAGCAACAAAGCGGCTGGTAAGGACGGTATTGCAGCAAAACTCATCAATATGGGCCCGGAAAAGTTGGCCACCTGTCTGCACCAGTTAGTAGTCAAGATCTGGGAAACCGAACAGCTACCGGAGGAGTGGAAGAAAGGGATAATCTGTCCCATCCACAAGAAAGGCGACAAGTTAATGTGTGAGAACTTTCGAGCGATCACCATTTTGAATGCAATCTACAAAGTGCTATCCCAGATCATCTTCCGTCGTCTTTCACCTAAAGTAAATGAGTTCGTGGGAAGTTACCAAGCCGGTTTCATCGACGGCCGGTCGACAACGGACCAGATCTTCACCGTCCGGCAAATCCTCCAGAAATGCTGTGAATACCAGGTCCCAACGCACCATCTGTTCATCGACTTCAAAGCGGCATACGACAGTATCGACCGCACAGAGCTATGGAAAATCATGGACGAGAACAGCTTTCCCGGGAAGCTAACCAGACTGATAAGAGCAACGATGGACGGTGTGCAGAACAGCGTAACGATTTCGGGTGAACTATCCAGTTCATTCGAATCTCAACGGGGACTACGACAAGGTGATGGACTTTCCTGCCTACTATTCAACATCGCCCTGGAAGATGTTACGAGCCGGGCTAAACAGCCGGGGTACGATCTTCACGAAATCCGGCCAGTTTGTCTGTTTTGCGGATGACATGGATATTATTGCTAGAACATTTGTAACGGTGGCAGAACTGTACACCCGCCTGAAACGCGAAGCAGCAAAGGTCGGACTGGTGGTGAATGCGGCTAAGACGAAGTACATGCTGGTAGGTGGGACTGAGCGAGACAGAACAAGCCCTGGCAGCAATGTTACGATAGACGGGGATACTTTTCGAGGTGGTAGAAGAATTCGTCTACCTTGGTTCCTTGCTAACGGCTGACAATAACGTGAGCCGTGAAATACGAAGGCCATCATCAGTGGAAGTCGTGCCTACTATGGGTTCCAGAAGAAACTGCGGTCACCAAATGTACCATTACAAGACGTTAATAAGACCCGTGGTTCTCTACGGACACGAGACATGGACGATGCTCGAGGAGGACCTGCAAGCACTCGGAGTTTTCGAGCGACGGGTGCTAAGGACGATCTTCGGCGGCGTGCAGGAGAACGGTGTGTGGCGGAGAAGGATGAACCACGAGCTCGCTGCACTTTACGGCGAACCCAGCATCCAGAAAGTGGCCAAAGCCGGAAGGATACGATGGGCAGGGCATGTTGCAAGAATGTCGGACAACAACCCTACATAGTTGGTGTTTGCTAACCATCCGGTTGGTACAAGAAGGCGTAGGGCGCAGAGAGAACGATGGGCGGACCAGGTGGAGCGTGATCTGGCGAGTGTTAAACGTGACCGACGTTGGAGAGCTGCAGCTGCAAATCGAGTATTATGACGGCAAATTGTTGATTCAGTATTATCATGAATTTGGTGTTAACTAAATAAATGAATCTCGTGTTTAATGTCATTTATAAACAACAAACGTAAATGTAGACTTGGATGGTTCCGGAATGTTCAATATCCTTAGAACTCAAAGGAGACCTATCGAAGAATCTCAAAATCAAGCCTGTGGCAACTTCAAGTACCATTAGGCAACGTAATATGTAAACTCCCATTGAAATACTTCGTCAAGAAGAAAGTTATGGTGGTGTAAATCGTATTTGGCCTTAATTTTACCCAGTGACTTTGCCCAGACTTGACCCAGTGACCCACCGGCCTCACTCTGTCCAGAAGTCCAAGACAGTTTTGATTCCGTTTCAAATATGGTCAAATTCTGTTGAGAAATGGACTATTGGCGATTTTTTGAACTTTAATTTCGCAGCTGGGGACAAACGGGTTAACCTGTTGAACAACTTTGCTGCGATCGGCATACTTGTAGCTCAATAGAGTTTCGAGGTGTTACGTGTTTGAACTTTTTTGCACAAGGCGCCACCTAGTTCCGAACCAAAGACTCAATTGTCAGAAAGCTCTTAGCTAACTGTACAACTTTTCCGGAGGAGGCATCATTCTATTTTACCAGGATTCTGAGATAAAAGGGTTTGAATGTTTTTGACACTAACGCCGCCTAGCGGACGAATCTTGAACAAATGTGGCCATTGTCAGATAGTTCTTAGCCTGCTGAATAAATTTCTTGAAGGTACTACCCATTGTATTTGTATTCTATTATCTAAACATTTGTCCTACAGTTTTTTCTTGACTTGGACTTAACGTGACTTCGATCAGGAACTCCAGAATAGAACGTGCAATTGCGATGGGTTTCAACTGTTTAAAAAATTGTTACGTTTATATTTATGTGACGGTTTCAAGGGCCCTGTAGACAATATAAACAAAAATATCGACCTAACTATGTTCAAGTTTTCCAATAAAACCTTCCAATTGCTCCACCGTTCCTCGCAATAACGCCCGCCATCGAGTCAACCGCCGCTTCGCTTCACTGCGCTTCAACCGGTTCGACGCGTCGCCTAATTCTTCTTCACGGGAAAGTGACAGCTGTCATGGAAAAGAAGAAGAGGCCGACGGGGGAAAAAAGTGGATTGGACGCTATAAAGGCGGCAACGGGAGCAAGTTGAGCTCTCTTGGAAAGTGGGAAACACCGATAACCGACGGAGGATCAAGAAGCCACCGGTCCCGCCGCGCAAAACGTAGTTACGGTCGTGATCGTTATTAGTGCCTCGCGAAGATGGAGAGTGTAACGGCATTCGAGAGATGCACGGACGACGATTCTGCCTTAGCCTGGCGAAAGAAACGAAGGACGATTCTGCCACGAGGGGAGGCGAAGAGCGACGGCCAGGTGAATGCAACAGGGTGTGTTCTTTCCATGCCGATGCAGCGGATGCCAGTGAAGATCAAGACCGGAAATCAGTGCCGAGTGGTTCCCCGAAAGCCGCTACGTCGCTTCTGGTCACTATGCGAGACGCGGAATCCCGGCGAAAACTGGAATCGCATCAGGAACGAGGTTATGGAGAAGACCGTCGAAGATCAAGGCCGCAAGTCAGCACCGAGGGGTTCCCTGAAGGCCGCCACGTCGCTGCTGGTTACCAGGCGAGACGCGGAATTCCGCCGAGGGCTGGATTCACATCCAGTGCGAGGTTATGGAGCAATTGTTCAAGGTAATCGAAGATTGTAAAAGGAAGAGGATAGGGAAAGATCAGGAGCAGGGCTAGCAAAGGTTTTCTGTGAATAAAAATGTGACAAACTTGTGAAGAAAAGTTTTATTTGGGAAATTCGCCATTCATAGAGAGTGACATTATATTAATTGTAACATTTTTTTTTTTTTTTTTCAGGGACAAATGTACAAACCTTAGTAAAACATACAAAATAAACAGACAAAATGTTCACAACAATTTACAAACGTTTAATGTAACGAATAAATTGGAACCTTACAAATTCACATTTTATTTTCCGTATCGGGCCCCACGTCTGGGAACTTATATACGCAAAATAAAATGGAACATTACAAATGCACAAAACACAAACATGCAACAGATAACATTAATTGTGCCCAGTTATCTAAATAGATAACGAAGTCCAATCCCAGGATGACGAGGTTTCATAATTGTTCTTGGTCCATCAGTCATCCTAGAATTGTATTTTCTCTGGCAGTTCGCCTTTTAGTTCGCAGCATCTGTTGCTGCATTCATAGTTTGTTTTGGTCTAGGAATGTCTAATCCTAAGGGGCATCCTGATTTGGGCAACAACACAAGACCGTCTACAATTTGATGTCCGTGTTAGGGGACGGCTTGCGTGTTTTGTGCTGGTTCGCTCCTGAAATGTTTGGAGCTCTACAAATGCACATTAAAATTTAGGAGCAAATGAACAAATCACAGTACAAAACAGAAAATTAACTGACAAAATGTTTACAACTATTTACAAACGTAACACACTCCATGCAACAATCGAAGAATTTTCTATGAATTGCATTCTCCAATTCATGGAAAATTCTTAAAACTACTTTACATACGTCACAACTAATTTACAAACGTAACAAAATCTCATTGCTTTACTGCTCTATCTCTATATTTTCCCGTCGAATCGTTGAACCCACCAATCGGGCAGAACAGTCTTTTTCGAAATATTAACCACGTGTACCGCCGAGCACGAGCAAAGATCATCGTACCGTACTATCGCATTTCCTAGAAGGTACGACAAGCGCAAACGAGAGGAATGTAACCCAAACAAACATGCCCTCCCCACGGCTGCCGTGCTGATGCTGATGGTCGGGACGACGGAAGCAGTTGCACAGGTTCCCCCATTCGCAGAATCTTCTCCATTGAGCAACAATCAACCGTGTACCACCTATCCCGGGCTCCAGTCGATCCACATCATCATCATCATCTTCTTCGTTCTTCGAAGCGGCGACGGCGGCGACGACGGGCCACGAATAACCACCAGAAGCCAAGCCATTCCGTCAAACTCAATCATGATTTCCCGCAGAGTGCGAGGGGGATGTTCAACATCATACCTTGGATGTGGAGGAGATCTATGTGAAATGGTCCATTATAAATGAATGTAGACATCTTGAATGTTCATGGAAGTGTTCATAGTAAACTGAGCAACAGGCTCTGTCCTATTGAAACACCAAGAAGAGTGAAAAAGAAAAAAAGTAAAAAAAAACTATTGTGATACATTTTCCAAGGTAAATTGTGAACTTGTTGTAGGGGGTTTGCATTTTACCCTGCCGCCTCCTTCCAATACCCTAGGTATCTGGCAGCCCAACGACGGCAGAAGATGGGAAAATTGAAGGTTTTCCTACGCGTACCTACATTTACCCACCAAGACCAAGGCAAACACAAACATGGCGGTGCTGCGCCCGGTGGGACGGTGGCAAAAACATGGGGGCACAACGAAGAAAGGCCACCCAGCGCGAAAATGGATAAATGCCACCCGCAAGAATCGGAAACAACCGGTAAATGGATTCCCTGCACGGAATAATGTCGGGAGAGTTTGACGTCGACGTCGTCGTCGTCGTCGGTCGTTACAAAACGAGGTGTAAGGATTGAGCGTGGATCTGCTTGATTTACCGTGAGTCCCACAACGACGATCCCACACACGACAGAAGGGAAGTTCGAATTGATGAAGCTTACCAAATAGAGGGAGGGTGGATTCTAACGAGCTTTCGCCTCCAGCAGCGAAGCAGCGGTTTTTGTTCCAGGTGAGATGGCAAATCAAAGTGAGTAGCGAATTGAATGTGTCTGGAATTTAGTAACAGCCCGCGTTGTGTTTTGCTTTCATCCAAATGAAATCGATCCGCGGGTTATGCAAAGACAAATGAATGTACGCGTCGCATCATTTATTTTCGAAAATCCAATCTTTTGTTTCAAATCAGAGAAGTTCAAACTAGACTGATGGCTCTAGGACCGTCTTGAAAAAAAAATTTCGAATCGCAGATGTGAGGTCCTTCCAGAGGCCAGAAAAAAACGGGGGCAGCTATCCAGCGTAAGTAGTTTAAATGGTTTCATTCGTTTTAGGTGATAGACGACGGAAGGTGATCTGGAATAACACTATGTAGGCGACATTCAGAATGGTGATCGCTCTCAATTTCTTATATTCCAAATGGCACTTTTCTTGTGAATGAGGCATATTACACTTTCCTTTCACTCCTTCTGCAGTTGTTAGGTTTCCCAGATCCTCGCTATCAATTGGTGCACACGCTATGTCTGAACCAGCAGATTATAACACAATGAATGTACATCGGGGTTTTTCCCACAGAATATCAGAAATCATGCCATGTTATCATATGCAGAAACTTTTAGAATATTTCATCGGGGAAATTCTGATTTTTTCACGTTACGGGCACAGCATAGTAATTCCATTTGTACGCACTCCGGTCGAGCCAGGTGGCGCTTTTTCTCTCTCAAAAGAGGCAAATCTGCTGTTTCTGCTTTTGTTTGTAATGTTCCAAGTTCTGTCGGGTTCCTTACTGCAGCATAACCCAAGTAACATAACTAGCTGAATAACAGTTTCTTAAGCTAAAGTTTGCTTAAGAGTGGTTTGTATCACTCTTGTACAGCAAAAATGTTTGTTGGGAACCGCCCGTGCTGCGTTCAAAGCGTTCAAATTCGTTCTGACACTCCTCGTCGAACCACACGTTTCATCGACTCCTTTCCACGTAGGATACAGAACCACTTGGGCAGCGGCCAGTATTTAGGGCACTCTTCGCTATAATTCAGTCAATTGCAAACCATTTGACTTGAAATTTTGTACACCGCTAGATACTATACGTATCTCATTGCGTTCCAAAAATGGTGTCAATTGATTCAGAATTGGCTGAGTTATAGCAGAAAAGTTCCCAAAATAGGACCTCTGCCGAGATGGTTCCACTTCCCTACCCGATGGTGCTCTCGGCTGCGCCTTTGGTGGTTGCTTTTACTGTTCTCAAGCAGTCCTCTAGAGGGGCCACATCGAGCTCACCCTCGTCTGACAACGCTGCCTCGATATTCTGCACGTATGCTGGGGCGACATCCGGTTGCTTCAGTCGCTCTATACTCTATACCGTGGTGGTGGTCGGTATCGCACATTGTTGATGACGGAATGTTTTTTTTTTTTGCTCAGTTCAACAATCACCAGATAGTGGCCGGGTCAATGTAAGAGTCACGATAGGTTCTGACGCCGATCATGTCAGAGAAGTACCGTCCGCCAATTAGAACGTGGTCGATTTGCGATTCCGTCTGCTGTGGTGATCAGCAGGTGTAATGATAAGGAAGGCTGTGTTGGAAAAGGGTGCTACGTATGGCCATATTTTTTAAGGCGGCGAAATCAATGAGTCGTATGTAGGCCGTTTTCATTCGTTAGCTGGTGGGCGCTAAACTGTTCAATCTTCGGTCTGAATTCGCTGTGAGGGCTGTGCATTAGGCCGTCCCTTATTTTACAAAAAATGGAAATGTTTTGGGTGGGGTGTGAAAATTCCCAAAAAAATGACCACGTGGTTTATGGACAGCCCCTATGATCTTCAGATCTCCGAGGAAATCTGCTCCTAGAACTCCTCTTCTTAGAGTTGGCGCTGATACTGCTGAAAGAGTTGATTCATTTAAATACTTAGGTACCTATCTGGATTGCACTTTATCTTGGGATCATCACATTAATAATGTTGCTAATAAAACTTCTGTCATGTGCGGTGTGCTAAAACGAGTCAATAGTTTGTTGCCACGCAGAGTGTAACTTTTGTTCTACTTCATTCTCACTTAAATTATTTGATGATTTCATGGGGTAGAGCATGTAAGTCTCAACTTAAAAAAAACTACAGACAATACAGGACCGATGTCTCAAAATGATTTTTAACTTACCAGTCTTGTTTCCGACAATTCGTTTGTACACTGAACTTCCCCATATTTCTTTACCAATTTTAGGAATCTGTGATCAGCAAGCCTTGCTAATGGTTCACAATATCCTTTTCAATCCAACTACTCATCATAACATATCGCTCAACATGTCTCCTCGTATTCACAATACCAGGCAAGTGAATTTCCTCTCCAGATCTAGAGCATACTCCAATGTCGGACAAAAACGTTTTACTTTTGCCGGTCCTTCCAAGTTTAAGGTGAATATATAACGAAGCCATACCTCGAATTTTCAAGAGCACAATTTCGAGGAACGAAAAGATGGATTGCGCTGAAAAGTTGATCGATTGGTGACCCCCTAGTGGTGACCAATTGATCAACTTTTCAGCGCAAACCAACTCTCGGTTCTTCAGATTTGTGCTTTTGAAAATTCGAGGCATGGCTTTGTTATATATTCACCTTAATGCCCTTCCTAGAAACATCAAAGGAATTACTAGTTATTTGTCTTTCAAAACTAACGTTAAAACATTCCTAAGGCAAAATATTTCAAATTTCCTAATTTAAACTATTCATTAAATTTCACACATATTATGTATGCCTACCGTCTTCAAACATAATTAGTTTCTTGTAAGATTTCATTTTAGTTTTAAGTTTCCTTACCGTGCTTCTTTAAAAGGATTTGATATCCACTAGAAACACATTGTTTAAATTTTTTTTGAATTATATACTCTCTTCCAGAATTGTTCACAGCCACAATTATTTAGTTTTATTTTTTTTTTATTTTATTGTGTCGCCAGTGGCTGTGAATTGAGTGTCCACTACCATAGGGCTCAATTTGAGCCTTTTGGTGTGGGGGACAGCGGAGGGTCACAAAAAAAAGTTTCCTTCAGGATCTAAAACATGGCCAAAAAAGCTGATTTCTCGATTGTTTTAGATATCGAGATTTTAAGCACATTTTTGGCCGTTTAGGATGATTGTTTTTTAAGCCCCATTCAATTTTTGACAATTTTAGGCCTCACTTAGCATTGAGATATTGATTTCAAATTTTGACACGATCATTTCTTAGCTAAAACCATCATTTTCCAACAACGAACTTATAACTTTTCCAATTTTTGCGGGCTATACCGTTCTGAAGTTAAAGAATCGGTCCTTGATCCTCAATCTGCATATTCTGTTCCTAACTCACGTGTGTGTTGCCGCAACTCTGGTAGATAGTACGGTTACTGTAATATCAGACACCAAGTACACCACAATCGGTTTGCAGTACAGACTTCTACATCTTCTTCACACATGTCTTGAGCAGCATTCAAACGATAGTCGACTAGAATCTGGCACCGTTGGTTTCGACTGTACCTGTTGGTTGATGTTCTATGCCCCTTTTAGTTTATTTTCAAGATCTCTATCACTCACTTCCTTTGTCAGTTTATTTTCAATAGATGGAATTGACGGAAGTTTATCCCGCAGCACTCTACCAAACATTAAAGCTAATGGGGCTTCTCCTGTGGTGGAATGTGGCATAGCATTGTACATAAGAAGATACATCCAGATCCACTTCCAGTCCGAATGAGGTATTTACTGGCTGATTTGCAGACATTTCTTGAAAGACCTGTTTGCACGCTCAATCTCTCCGTTCGCTTGTGGCCAATAAGGTGGTGTTTTGAATAACTCGATACCGAACTCCGCACAAAATTTGTTCAATGCCTTGCTAACGAATTGTTGACCATTATCTGTGCTCATGAACTTGGGAATTCCATAGCAACAGAATGTCTCATGGAGGGCTTGGACTGTCAATTTAGCTGTGATTTCTCGCATAACTACTACTTCGACAAACTGGCTGAAGTAATCAAGCACTAGTAAGCTGTGTCCTGATGGAAGAGGTCCTATGAAATCTACTACGATATGAGTCCACGGCTTGTCAGGCATCCTTGTTCGAATCAGAGGTTCCGGGGTGACAGAGAAGACACAAGAGTACATTATTTATATCTTTTAACATGGTTACCACAATACCAGGATGCCATTTAAGTGCCAATTGTAGTACTTGGCTTTGCAATGCTCCGGAATAAAAATGCTTTCACACCGCGAAGAAGAATATCTTTCAAAACACAAAGTTCGGTCGAATGGTTTCGTCTTACTTTGACATTTCTTTAATATCATCCAACTTCACAGCCACAGGAGTTGAAACATTTGCATTTCTTCATTCTTAGTATCAAACGGCTGTGGCTCTGGTCGTGAAAGACGTGAGAGTGCGTCGGTGACGTCGGTAGAGCCTGGCTCATAAACAACATCGAAGTTGAAGAATTGAAGCCGTAATACCCATCGTTACAAACGAGCACAAGGTTTAACCGGGGACTGAACAAAAACGTCAAGGGTTTACAATCAGTGACCAACTTAAAGCGTGTTCCCTGAAGATATAACCTGATCCGCTCAACTGACCTAACTAAGGCCAAAGCTTCGGTTTGGAAATATTTGCGTTCTAAGTCGGTCAACGATTTACTCGCATAGGCGATGACTCTCTGTTCTCCTCTTGAATTTTCTTGTAGAAGTACAGCACCCAGGCCAGAGGACCTAGCATCTGCTGTCAAGATAGTTTTGTGGTTCGCGTTGAAGAAATTTAGGTGGCTGATATTACAAATCTTACGCTTAATCGCCTCAAAAGCTAGTTTTTGTTTAGAGGTCCATTCGAAGCTGTCGGCTTTCAACAGCATACGTAGCGAATCTGTTATGGAAGCTAAGTGTGGAATAAACCTTCCCACAAAAGTGACCAATCCTAAGAAGCTTCTCAGATCTCCAGCACGGGTGGGTTCACAACATTGTTGGAGTGCCAGAGCTCTGCTTTTTAGCAGTTCAAATCCTTCCACCGAAAGTTTATGGCCAAGAAAATGCACGTTGTTTGCGGTAAACAAACATTTCTCCAGGTTCGAAAGGACCCCTATTGTTCCACCCGAACCATCAACGCTTTCAGTCGCATTTCATGTTCTATCGCCAAAAGAGTGTTTACGTTCTCGACCAACCATGGACTAGACGAAATCCGAAATATAATCAGACGACAACTCCTGATCAACGACTATCCGAAATCGTTGATCAGTCGAGTAATTAACCGAACACAACAAAACAGACAAGTGGATACAGCTATGGAAACGAACGAAAACAGAACAGATGAGAGTGAGACAATATTTCGTTCGCTCATCAATATCGAAGGCCTCTCACACTCGATAATAAAAACACTGCACAATGGATCCAGAGCCGTATTTACGAAGACAAAAATGTTTGTGACTAAACCATAAGTTTTAGGTACATGGTGTCTTTGGGAAACTTTCTTCTTATTTTTCGACCTTTTTTCTCATTATTGTGAAATTAGGGTGGTCCCTCTAGTTTCGCTGATCCAAACATCTGCTTCTTCATAGTTTTATGTACGTTCACAAAATGTTCTACAAAGTTGTAAAAGAACTTATTTGGAGCAAGTTTGCCGAAGAAACCATTATTCTATCTCTTATGGTTCCTAACTTATATATTTTTTAAAGATTCATGTTAGGGTGATCCATGAATTTCAGTTTTCCTGAAATAACTTTTAATTCGTTCGTTTCTCGTAAATACTTTGTTCCGAGCACTTTTAGAACTATCAACGGCGCATATTTTTTTCCAAGGAGCTCAAAGTTCTAACTCTCATAGTTAAAAAGATATTGGCATTTTTCTTCGAAAAATCACTTTTTTTCAAAATGTCATATCTCAAAAAGGAGCAAATGGATTTTCAATCTCTCGGTTGCATTGGAAAGATCGTACTCTGTCCTATTTATGGTTAAAAAACTGTAGGTACCTTTTTTGTTCAAAGCTTTTTATTGAATTTTGAAAATACGATTTTTTTCATGGAAAAGCAGTTGTAACTTTGAAAATCGATGAGATACAAACTTGGCGTCTTCGACAAAATTGTGAGTTTTTGGCTGCTATAAAAGAGCTCAGAACAAAGTATTGCGAAAAAATCAACACGTAAAATTATATTGAGTAAAAACAGATTTTCATATGAAAAATGTCACATTTCAAGCAAATTCAACTCGTCTTTGTAAGATAGATCAAAGTAGCTTGGTAAATGGTCATCCATTTCATTGAAGAACCAATGTTTATTTATACTGTCATCACCATGTAGGCACAATGTTGATAAGATATTGTAAATCATGTAACTTTGATAGGCTTTTACGTTAACATAAACATATACTAGTGATTGAAATTTTCACTATTCATACATTGAAGTGATGAAATTGAAATTAAATTGATGAAAATCAGCTCAAAATCACATTTTAAGTTGAGTTCATTGACGAATTATGGATTATAAGCAAATTTAAACATTTTCGACATGGTTACTTCGATCTATTGAACAAAGACTAGTCAAGTTTGCTGAAATTGTTCCGCTTTCCATATGAAAATCTGTTTTTACTCAATATAATTTTATGTGTTGATTTTTTCGCAATACTTTGTTCTGGGTACTTTTATAGCAGCCAAAAACTCACAATTTTGTCGAAGACGCCAAGTTTGTATCTCATCAATTTTCAAAGCTACAACTGCTTTCCATGAAAAAAAAAATCGTATTTTCAAAATTCAATAAAAAGCTTTAGACAAAAAAGGTACCTACAGTTTTTTCACCATATATAGAACAAAGTACGATCTTTCCAATGCAACCGAGAGATTGAAAATCCATTTGCTCCTTTTTGAGATATGACATTTAAAAAAAAAAGTGATTTTTCGAAGAAAAATGCCAATATCTTTTTAACTATGAGAGTTAGAACTTTGAGCTCTTTGGAAAAAATATGCGTCGTTGATAGTTCTAAAAGTGCTCGGAACAAAGTATTAACGAGAATCGAATGAATTAAAAGTTATTTCAGGAAAACTGAAATTCATGGATCACCCTAACATGAATCTTTAAAAAAAATATAAGTTAGGAACCATAAGAGATAGAATAATGGTTTCTTCGGCAAACTTGCTTCAAATAAGTTCTTTTACAACTTTGTAGAACATTTTGTGAACGTACATAAAACTATTAAAAAGCAGATGTTTGGATCAGCGAAACTAGAGGGATCACCCTAATTTCACAATAATGAGAAAAAAGGTCGTAAAATAAGAAGAAAGTTTCCCAAAGACACCATGTATCTAAAACTTATGGTTTAGGCACAAACATTTTTGTCTTCGTAAACACGGCTCTGGACCCATTGTGCACTGCGAAGGGACTATCCAACAACAAAGATTGCAACCAAAACGACGAACACAGTTGGGATGATACTACCACCAGTCAAAGACAAGACACCAAAAGACAAGCAAAGCAATGTTGTGTACAAAATCGACTGCGACAACTGTGATGGCTGCTACATTGGGATGACAACGACGAAGCTGAAAACACGCATATCGGGACACCGTTCTACTGTACGCAGACTGACGACGCTGAGAGAAGCAGGACACACGAACACTGACGCAGCGATAATAAACATTAGGGAAAAAACAGCACTAATAGACCACGCAGCAGGGAATGACCATGTATTCAAACTTGACGATGTGAAGATTTTAGATAGGACACATAGACCATCAAATCTTCCCATTTTGGAAAGATGCTACATCAAAAACACGCCACACACGGCAAACAAACGTACAGACACAGACAACCTGCACGTAGTCTACGCTGCTTTACTCCACACGATAGAAAACATAGAGAAGACGAAAATGAGAAATCAAAACAGAACGAATGTAAACAACAACATAAGCTAGTCACACGAACACACTAAGAACCGAACACACAGCACACGAAGTCAACCGTCATTTTGAAATTGTAGATAGATAGTATCGAAAGCGGTCCGAATCCCGATTAGTCAAATCAAATTTGTGGTTTTTCCGGGTAAAAAACGGATTTCCGTAAGTAAAACTTGACAACATAATTCTAGAAAATGCTGAAAGTTAGTTATATTTGTAGACAAACATCAAATGACGGTTGAGAGATTGAAAAATCCAAATGACGAGAAAGCAATCGATAACTCGGTAATGTGTTAATTGTTTGTAAAGTGTCTTGTCGAAATGAATGTAATTTGTAACAGTTTAGTTTTTGAACGCGAGTGCTCGTATACCTCCGCCAGTACGGTAAATCGTGTTGGTGTTTTCGGCGCAGTATTCTTTGGCCCATTCGCGCACTTATTGTGAAAGACACCAGAACGATTAAACGTACAAGCGGAGGTCTATAAGCGGTTTTGCACATTTTCGATCTCTATTTTCTTGCTACGGATAATATCATCTAGATATAGTATCACTCCGTCTAAACCTCTGCCACTATTGTGTCCATAACTTTTTGAAAAAGTTATGGTCCACAGGAAATTCCAAACATCAATTGCTTATATCTGAAAATGTTTACAATTTTTTAAAACTAATAAATATTTAAACCTCAAGGCAGGGTTCATGATTTCCACTTTTCATCTTCTTCCACATTCGAAGACAGTCAAAAGTCAGCAGAGGCTCAAGGTAATACTCAAAGTTACCTCTGCACGCGCACACCATGAACTCTGTCCAACACACCTCCTACGATACCCGCAGTCCTTCAATAGATCGCCGAGTATGCGGGTGCTTCCAATGAAGTTGAGAGATTGGCAGTTCTCCGTACTTAGTTTGCAATCGCAAATTCTTTTTGTTTGCTGGGGTCGTGGCCATTGGTCTTGGTATGTATTATTCTGTTGCTGATTATCACTTACAATGGTGTTTTATGGCTGGCTCGTAAGGCCTGAGTTTAACCCCTTAGTTTCCGGAGGGCCATAGTGCACTGTTGAGTTTAGAGTCCCTCCCTGGCACTCGGACGTCGATCAGCCCCCACTAACATGAAGAACAGACGCTATTGTGAGCCACTCCTCTTGGAGAACAGACGCTCAGATTTTCAGGAGCTAACGACCGCCAACCACCCCCCTCCCCCCCCCTTATAGCCTATGACGTGACCTTCGACCAATACTCCCACCGAAGTTGGTTATTCGATCTTCCCTAAGGTTGCTCGCAGCCCGGCCGGTGCCACCTGGAGGTATGGCTAGGAGTTGCTGGGAAGAGGCGAGTGATCTCAAGGGGATCTGTATTGCGCGAATTTTCCTTGACCCGGGGTAGTCTGCTTACAGTGCTCGAAAAGTCGTTACAAGATACTAGTTTTTGTTATAACCTCTATGAGACCCTTTTTTAAATTTTCCCAAGTTATCTGAAACTTTTTATTATTATTATTATTATTATTATTATTATTATTATTATTATTATTATTATTATTATTATTATAGAGTTTTGGCACTTCTCAGCAAAAATTGCTGGAAACTTTCACCTACCCCGGGCAATCGGAATGCCAAAGGGGATTAGGCTCTGTGGATCTCATTAGCCGGTTTTTAGCTTATCCTAATGAGTCTGCTTTTGGATGTACTTTCAGTTGTGATGATTCAGGAACCGCCTAACTATACTACAGGTTCCAAGAATCACCGCTTTCAGGATGCTGTTCAGGTCCTTCTTCAATTCCAGCTCGTCTAGGGACCTCAGGAGAGATTTAGGGACAACTCCGGTTGCCGAGAGGACAACCGGAACTATACGGACGTCCTCCAGGTGCCACATCTGCTTCAACTCCTCCGCTAGGTCGTGGTACTTGGTTATCTTGCCGGAGAACGTTGATTGGACATTATGGTCTAACGGTACAGCGATGTCGATGAGAGTTACTCGCTTCATCCTTTTGTCGAAAACCACAATGTCAGGCCGGTTGGCACGAATGAGGACGTCCGTAATGATCTCGCGATCCCAGTACAGCTTTATGCAACTATTTTCCAGAACCGGGTCCGGCTGGTACTTGTAGTAGGGTACAAATCTGTCGACCAAGTTGTGCTTTAAAGCAAGCTGTTGGTGCACAATCTTGGCAACTTCGTTGTGACGATCGAGGTAAGCTGATCCAGCTAACACTGAACAGCCTGCAACGACATGCTCGATCGTTTCTCCTACTGAATTACACTTCCTACAACGGTCCTCCACGTCCTCGTGCAATATGTACCGCCGATAGTTCTTCGTCGCAATTACCCGGTCCTGGATGGCTACCATGAAACCTTCTGTTTCTGAGAACAGGTCACCCCGCACCAGCCACGCGTTTGACGCCGCCTTATCGATGTGCTCGAGTTCCAGTTGATGGGGGTGCGTCCCATGCAACTCCTTTTGCTTCCACGTTACGATCATCTCGTCGACGGTCTTGATGTCGCAGTTCAGCTGATAATCCTCCTGCGCCAGATGCAGGGCGCTGTAACCGTGGTCAGCTTCACATACAGTGCGGTACATTTCGTGACGGTTCTGGCTTTCTACGAAATATGCCCGCAGCTGCTGGATCTGGGAGACACATAGTGCCTGGATATCGGTGACGCCTCTTCCTCCTACTTCGCGTGGCAGGGTGACTCTCTCAATGGACGACTTTGGATGGCGCATGCGGTGCTTGGTGAACGCCACTCGTACTGCTCGTTCTAACGCCTCGAGGTCAGTCTTGGTCCACTTTACCACCCCAAAGCTGTAGGTCAACAGGGGCACAGCAAACGTGTTGATCGCCTTCACCTTGTTGCCGGCTGACAGAAAGCTCCTCAGAACACAGTTGACACGATGCAAGAACTTGTCCTGCAGTTCCTTCTTGATCGCTGTGTGGCGAATACATCTAAGATGCAGGAAGCCGAGGTACTTGTACACTTCGCCTTCAACCATATTCCGAATCTCCTCCTGTTCGTTGACGCGGAAACAGCTGGCGTTCACTACTTGACCCCGGCGAAGATGGACTGACCGACATTTGTCAATTCCAAACTCCATCCGGATGTCGTTGCTGAACACCGTCACAAGCTGCAACAGTTGATGCAGCCTCTGTACTGATTCCGCAAACAGCTTCAGGTCGTCCATAAAGAAGGTGTGGGTTATTCTTGTACTCCTTCCCCCACTTTTCAGTTGGTAGCCATAGTTGCATTGGTTGAGTGCTCTGCTGAGGGGGTTCATTGCAAGGCAGAACCATAGCGGACTGAAGGTATCGCCTTGAAATATACCCCTCCTGATGCTGAGAGTTCTGGACCGCAACACAGCTGTTCCGTCGGTGATTTGTAGGGACGTGCTCCACATCCCCATCGCGTGTTGCATCAGCCTGATGACGTTCCCGTCTACCTTGTACAACTGCAGCACCTTAAGAAGGTACGAGTGCGGCACTGAGTCGTACGCCTTCTTGTAGTCGATGTACGCCATGCTCAGGTTCCTCTGCTTATCGGTGGCTTGACCCACAATGACTGCATCTATAATGACCTGATCTTTGCAGCCTTGCGTGTTTTTGCGACACCCTTTTTGTTCTTCGGTCATCACGTTGTTGGCATCGCAGTGGGTTTGTATCCTCCTCGCTATCACCGACGACAGCACTTTGTACAGACTCGAAAGACACGTTATTGGTCTGTACTTTGCTGGGTCAGCTGTGTTTTGGTCCTTCGGCAGAAGATAAGTGATACCCCTGGTAATGAACTCTGGTAGCTGCGTGGGGTCTTCTAGCACCATGTTGAAGCATTCCGCCATCCGCCCGTGGATCGTCGTGAGCTTTTTATACCAAAAATTGTGCACGAAATCGGGTCCTGGTGCAGCCCAATTTCTGGTATACCGGGTAGCCTCGCGTATATCCTGAGCGGTTACTACGACCGCGGTCATGTCTCCAACTCCATTACACTGTCGCTCTTCTTCTGCCAACCACTTCCCATCGTCGCTGTGCTGGACAGGGTTCTCCCATAGATTGGCCCAGAACTGTGTGACTTCGCCAATCTCCGGAAGGCCTTCTCCATAGTCAGGCTTGTCGTTTCGGATGCAGTTGTAGAACTCTCTTTCGTTAATGTTGAACAACCGGTTTTGTTCCTTCCGCTTCGAACATTCTCCATAACGCCGCAGTCGTTTCGCAAGAGCACTCAACCGCTGTACATGGGTGTCGAGGATCTCCGTAATGTTGACTTCTGTGAGATCTCGGAGTTCTGCGGGCTTCACAATTTCAGCAACATAACGAACTAGCCTCGTTGATCGATTCCCCTGCTTGTACTGTGTTAATCGACCAATCTTGGTCCGCAATGTGGCGATCCGGTTCTCCAAACGTCGCATCCACGCGGGTTTCTGTGTGCTGGGGCGTGTGCGACCTTCACCGTCGCCTTGCGGGCGCGTCCGCAGTCCCAGCGTCTTGACAACAGCCACCGCAGCTGAATACACCGTAAACTGCAGATCCTCAAGGTGCTGTACGGTCTCCAAGTACTGTGGCAAAATATCCTGGTTTAGGATGCTTACTGCACTTGTTAACCGATAGGAATTCCGCAGCTTTGGTATTCGGTGCCGGGACATGGGGTCTGTCCCACGGAACTGCGTGACTGCTGTGGCCATGTGGAGCGCTAGTTCGTCTCGTAGTTGCTGTCGTTGCATATCCGCTGTTGGTCCTGGAGCAGTGGGTGCAGTCGTATCACGACTCTCACTCGCGTTCGATGCATCCAGCCCGTCAGAACTCCTTCTCGACGTATCGCTTGATCTTGTCCTCTCCTCTCCCAATTCCTTCTGCGCTTCCAGCTTGATGCACTCCACTTCTGCAGCTGTGAGCATATTATGAGACATAATTGCTCGCTGTCGTGTGTACAGCTTGTTCAAGTCAAGCTGGTTCGCAAAGCGAGGGAATCTCTCGTTGAACATTTCCAGCATCCCTGATCTGCCGGACGTGTCCGTCTCCATCCTCGTGCAGACAAAATAGCAGCGAATCACGTACATAGGGGCATCTGGGGTAATACGCACTGTCGAGGCAAAACGCACCCCCTTTGTTTTTCAGAGATTATCGGTTTTAGAGCTTTGAAACCTTATCAGTCTAATAGAACATCTTAATAAATGAGCATCTGGAAAATTTTACATATCTGCGTTACGTAATTAGTGAGAAAAATGAATAAAATTGAAAAGCAAGATTCTGATGTAATTTTCCCGATCGTTTGTCGAATGATTTGATGGTGAAAACCGACCAAACATCTAATGCTGTTGTGTTTATTCAGTTCATTGAGGGCAATGCTAAGCAGAGGAAAAATAACTTAAACAGTAATCTACGTAAATTATATGTTTTAAACTATTTTATTTTTTGCTATTGATTGGGGCAATATGCACTCCATTGGTTGGGGCAAAACGCACCTATAGAAAACAAGCTGTAATAATATCTATGAGTGCTCTGTAAGTAATCGCAAACTAAATTGAGCTATTGTTTGTCTTAAAACCTTATAAAACATGCATTTTGTCTAAGAAGTAAAAAGATTTCTAAACTCGACGGTGCATCTTGCCTCAATGTTGTGGTGCGTCTTGCCCCTTTGTTTGAGTGCATCCTGCCCCATTGTTGTAGTGCATTTTACCCCGAGCAAGGGTGCATACTGCCCCGCATAAACATACGAAGCCGTTATGTTAATCTTTACAAAAAACGTTATTTTCAAGAGCTGAACTGTATTAAGGCTGAAATTTTGTTTGGTTTTTCTTAGAATGAAAGTATATGCAATGAATGCATGCATTAAACCAATAAATTATTGCCTTTTTATATGCATTTGGACGCATCTTCCTTAAGTGGTGCGTATTACCCCAGAATCCCCTATTCATCTCCCTCGTCCACATGATCCGCTGCCGTCGGCCGCCTGCTAACGTGAGTGACTGACGTCGATCAGCCATAGCAACATTGACAGGTGCAGCATGGCCTTGGTGATTGCTATTGCTGCCGTTTCTGCTCTGCGTTCGTGGTACGGGCTGTGCCCGTTGACTGGAAGGCCGCTCTTGCACCACTTCCTCTTCCAGCCGCTGGCCGCTCGCTCTGTCCCCCGTTCCAGGACCAGCTCCAGTAGGGGCTCCCTCCTCGGGCGATCGCATTCTTCTATTTCGTCTAGCTCGTGTCTCCATATGGGTGTGCTTTCATTCCCGGAAGCTACGGGTTCTGCATTGGCATTTACTCCAAGTACAGTGCTAAATAGCTTGGCTCAAGCGCCGCTGCTCGCCGAGGGTGGTTTTTCATGGTCGCCCAGGAGATATTTTACCTTGAGCTCCCACTCCTCAAATGGTGGTTTTTCATGGACGCCCAGGAGTTATTTTACCTGAGCTCCCACCTACTTATTATTATTATTATTATTATTATTATTATTATTATTATTATTATTTTCTTTATTATCGAGATTTTTAGCCCTCGGCTGGTTCATCTCGTATGCTTTTGCTCCTTCCCTACAAAATCTGCCCAAGACGCTCCCCTAACATCTTTTGTTCCCCTTAATCCCTGCTGAGACTCATATTTGTCCACACTTCAAACCCCAAGGAGTAAATCTTGTAAATTTATCCGGTCATAAAAAAACATATTTAAGGCCTTATAAATGCTGAATCATATTTAAAACTAATCGATCCCGACTTTACCAAACACCGTATGTAACATATGTAAACAAAAATTAGTTTTAAACACAAGGCGCTGAATCTAGTTAAGGGTTACTTGTATCACTCACCTTTGGAGATGATTTGGGAAAAAAATACCGTAAACCGGGGTCAAATTGATCAGCGGGGTGAAATTGATCATTCGGGTACTACATTGTAATTCCATACTAGGAACTCTTAAGCGTCGTAATGATCTTGAACTTTTACGTCATCTGGTTCGTAGATGTCTAGAGATGAGTTTACACTTTTATTTTTTTAGAAGAAAGTTAGTTTTGCCTTATTTTTTTTTAGGAATTTGCAATGTATTTTCCATTTAGCTGAAATCATGGCTACTAGACAATCGATTGCTAACACGACTTCCCGTAAATTCTCTGTTTTAACATTTATGTGGAGCCTTGGTGGGGAAGTTATAAAGCTGATCTGAACATGAAATAGTTTAAAAACGTTAATTTTATCATGAAATAGTCTTTTATTGTGATAGAAATCACTTATTTCAAATGAAATTGCCTACCTTTAGGCGTTTAAGGGGAAATTTTTAAATTTAATTTTGCATTTTAAGTATTAAATTCACTAGTTATAAGATTTTAAATGCTTTATTCGGTTTAAGAAGAGCAAAGTGGCATTTCCCATTTTTTGATTTTTGAAGTTATTTAACTCAAAGTTTAAATTTGTTGAACAAAATTCTAACACATGGTTCCATGGAGATCCACTGGGTACTGGTTTTACAGAAATTCTTTTGGCAATATTTAAATTACCACTAATGTTATGCGCAAAAGTTGTTTCAAAGTGATCAATTTGACCCCGGACTACGGTACTCGGATTTTCACGTTCCTAAAATGCTCAATGTATGAGTTGATATGGGAACAGCGAACTTCCTCTTCGTTTTTCTCCGTTCGAGAATTTTGTTAGATACCGTGTTAGGTAAACTAGGGTCTCCAGTTAGCCTAGTGTTTCAGGCTATGGATCGCCAATCCGGAGACGACGGGTTCGATTCCCGTTCCAGTCGGGAAAATTTTCTCGACTCCCTGGGCATTGCAATTGCCTCACAATATACAAATTCATGCAATGGCAGGTAAAGCAAACCCTTCAATTAATAACTGTGGAATTGCTCAAAGAACACTAAGTTGAAGCAAGGCAGGACAAGTCCCAGTGCGGACGTAGATCCATAAATAAGAAGAAGAAAGTGTTTGGTAAAGTTAGGCTTGAAATAATTTTATTGTTGTTTATTTTAAATCATATCCAAACCCAGTTACTTATAACCGTTAAGGGGGCATAAATTTAGATGAATGATTTTTTAAGTTGTTGTATTAATTTGTGTGGCAAATGCAATGAAATAACATGCCCGGGAATTCAATAGAAACAACTTTAAAGATCCTGACTGCATTCATAATCGAACAAATGAGCTGCTTATTAGTTGTCCATCTCGTAACTATTTTAGTAACATGTGACTACGCTACGGTAATTTTTTTCTGACTTATGCATTATACGATTGAAAACATTCTTTAGCTGGTTCGGTACATCATGTTTGGTCGTGTGAAATATGATAACAAAATCAAATAAAAATAAAAACGATTCTCTCGTTTTTCCTACCCAACAACCACTTATACGTTCTGCCAGTCGACCCCAATCAAAACTAGGGAGGAAAAGGTTCCAAATCCACAAAAAAACGAGCCTCCACTTGAGCCGTGCTCAGAAGTGTGCTAGTTTTCCTCTCACCCAAATATCGTTCAGTTTATGGAAAAATTATACCAACTGTATTTCAACTTTTCAACAACCATCACTCGACGGATCGGATCGTTGGATCATCCGGTTTCCTGCTGGAGGAACGCGGCAAAAACACATGTAAAGAGGATAGTCCCAAATCAAGCACACTTGCATATTTTACAACCGAACCGATTCGGTGGTGGAGGGAGGATTCTAAAGCCGCACTCTGTCTAACAAGCGGGGGGACGCGCAGTGAATCATCCGCCAATTTTATGATCCATTTCAAGCGTTTTTCGTCGAGTCGGGTCGAGTTGTTTCGTCTTTTATATCGTTTTCGGGTTATTTATATCGCTCGAGCCCAAGTCCGACGACCGACAAAGAAGTGCGCACGGGGCGGTCTTAATCGATTGCCATCTCGCGGTTCCGGTTGCTCGTCGGTCGGCCATCCAAAGGCGAGAGCATTCCCCGAAGATATTGGCCGTCGTTTTTTGAGTGGTTCTCTTTAAAACTGTTTTATGGTTCTGTGGCAAATTTGTTGCAGCGTTTCTAAATGATATTGCTGCCAGGCAATTAAAAGAGCGCAAAAGTGGCAACATTTTATAATTTGTGTTGCAAGGATGATTGTCATTCCAGTGGAAAGTAAACTCAAGAACAACCAATTCTGATGAAAATGTGAAGCGAAATTTGACGGTACTAGTTATTTATGTAACGAGACGCAAAAAGTTGATTTTTTCAGCACGAGTCGTACATTTATCCAACGAGGCTTGCCGAGCTGGATAAATACGAAGAGTACTGAAAAAATCAAATTTTGCAACGAGTTCCATACAAAATTTTATGCAATGATTTTTTCATAATGCAACTCATTTGAGTTGCATAATGTTCGCTGTAACTTAAATGAGTTGCATTATGAACATTATACAATTATTTATCATTATACAACTCATTTCAGTTGCATAATGAACCAGTTCGGAAAAAATGGTCATTATGATAACAAAATGAGTTAGATAAAATATAAATTATGATACTGAATTGCGTAAAAAAAAATATGCAATGATTTTTTCATTATATAACTCATTTGAGTTGCATAATGTTCATAATGCAACCCAAATGAGTTGCATTATGCACATAATGTAACTATTTTTCATTATGCAACTCATTTCAGTTGCATAATGAACCAATTTGGAAAAATTGGCCATTATGATACCGAAATGAGTCCTATAAAATGGATATTATGATACTGAATTGCATAAAAAATTGTATGGAATGATTTTTTTCATAATGCAACTCATTTGAGTTGCATAATGTTCATAATGCAACTCAAATGAGCTGCATTCTGAACATTATACAACTATTTTTCATTATGTAACTCATTTCAGTTGCATAATAAACCAATTTGGAAAAAATGCTCATTATGATACCGAAATGAGTTAAATAAAATGTAAAATATGATACAGAATTGCATAAAATCTTTTATTAACCATTTTATAAATTACTGCACAGAAATTTCCATCTTTATGCATGCGGAGCTAACCAGCATCATAGAGTTGAGTCAGCAATCAGAATATTTATGTGTAAGCTTTGAGCGACACCGTCCTCGAAATTGTTTTTTTTTGTTACATTTAGGGCGTTTCATGGGGTACCAGGAGTTCTCAGGGATGTTTTAAGGAGGACCCAAGACGTTTCAAAGGCATACCAGCAGATCTCAAGGTTGTTTTAAGAGGGTCCCAGGGGGTGTCAGGATCTACTGATATCCCCTGAAACGCTCCTGAGACCTTCGAGAGCTTTCCTGGAACCATGAGACCCTTTGAAGCGTCCCAAAGGCTCCCTGGAAGCCCCCGAAGACTCCCTGAAATTTCCATGAAACTAACTGAGACAACACTGAGACCCTTGAAACGATGTTTTGGAGACATCATGAGTCTCCTGAAACGCCCCTGAGAACACCTGGTTAACCTTGATACTCCCTATAACGCCTTTGAGGCCCTCTGAGTCCCTGTTGAACATCCCTGAAACTCCTTGAGACCCTTTGGAGCGTCCCTGAGGCCATCTGGATCCTCCCAAGGCCTCGTGAAGCGCCTCTGAGACTTTCTGATACTTCTTCGAGCCCCCAAATTTCCCTTGACTTGCTCCTGAGATCTCCTGGGACGTTATTGAAACCCCGTGAAGCGATCTTGAGATCATCTTAAATTTCCTGGAATCCCTTGAGACCCTTTGAAGTGCCCAATAGCCCCCCGGAACCACCCTGATAACCCATGAAACGTCCCTGAAAACCTCTGTAACTTCCATGGAACCCCCTGAGACTCTTTGAAGCATCCCTGAAACTCCCCTGAGATATCCTGAAGTCCCCTGAGACTTCTTGAAGCACCCTTGAGACCACCTGAAGCCCGGTACCCCCTAAAACTCTATGCCCTCCAGGGTATAACAAAATCACCTAGGTGATTTTTCCATGGATTCATTTATAGATTTCCTTGGAAATTGCTTCAGATTTTTTTTTATGAGGTTCCTCCATAAATTTGTTCAAAGATTGCAGGTCCAAGGGAAACTGCTATGGATTTCTTCTAAAATTAATCCACAGATTCTTTCTGAACATACTCAAATAATTCAGTCTTATTACCTATCTATTTTTTTCAGATTTTTTATCCAATTTTTTTTTTGCTTCCTGCAGATATTCCTTTTTCACGAATTATTTAAGGAAGATTTCTATGGGTTCCTTTAAAAATATCACCAGGAAAATTCATCAAAAATTTCTCCAGCAATACCTTCAGAGTATTCTACAGGGATTTCGGTAGAAAGTATTTCAAAAACTCGTTAATAAATTTTAATAGTTTTTTCAGAAAATTTTCTATACATTCCCTTAGAAACTCCTTCAGGAATTCCGACAGAGATTTGTTCAGAAATCGTTCTGAGGAATCTAATGAAAATAACCACATGAACGTGTCCAGAAACTTCTGCAGAAATTTCTCCAGAGTGTCTTGCATTATTACTTTCAGTGATTCAGGCAGGAATTCCTCCAGAGATTCCTGCAAGAGTTCAAACAGAGATTCGCACTAGATTTTTTTTCGGATATTTCTTGATGTATTACCCCAGAAATTTGCAAATACTCAGACGCTTATCTGGTCCTATCCATAAACTGATGAGACTTTCAGGGGGGAGGGGGCAGGTCTCTTGCAAAAGTTTTCGCTCCATACGATTTTCTAAATTTTTGTATGAATTAAAAAAAGGGAGGTGGTCTAGGATTGCCAAAACTGCGTCTACGTAGTTTATTGACAGAGCCTCTATGCGTTTCTCCAGATATTTTTTTTTTCAGAAATTCGGCCAAAGATTCCTCCAAGAATACTTTCTGAAAATTTTATTAAAGGTTTCTCCAAGGAATTTTCCATAAATTGCTATTTTTTTTCTAGGAATTACACCAAGGATTTTCCGTGAAGTTTCTTCAGGATGTTCTCAAGAAATTCCTCTTTGGATTCCTAGAAGAGTTTTCTGTGGATTTCTTCAGATATTACTGCAGAGATGCATTAGAAAGTACTTCCTACGTTTTCAACAGGGATTTTACTGAAGATTTCTTCTCAGGTTTTTTTTAAGAAAATCATGCTGGGATTCCTTCTGAAATTCCGTTGATATTTGTATCTCCAGAGACTTCAATAAGGGCTTTCTTTTAAACTTCTTCCATGTAGTTGTTTTAGAAATTCTTCTAAATGTCTTTGCAAATTCTACAGGGTTTGCTTTGGAAATTGTTCCAAAAGTTTTCTACAATATTTTTTTTGAGAAATTCCTTTAGTGATTCATGTAGAAATTCCTACAATGACTTCTTTACAAATTTATCTTGCAATTCTATCCAAAATATCTCCTAGGATGTCTTTAAACGTCCCTGCAGAATTTGTTCAGTTATTTCTACAGGGGTTTTCAGTAGTTCTTCTAGAAATTCCACAATTTTTTTTTTGAAGAACTTTTCAATGAATTTCTTAAAATATTCCTGAAGTATTCCCTCAAAAAATCTTTTGAAAATAAAAATTAAACTTCTGGAAAAAAATCTTGAAAACCTGCTGGAGGAATACGTGGAAAAAAATCCTTAAGCAATTATTTTGAGAGCAATTCCTGGATGAATATCTAGGATAATACCTATGAGAAAACGAAACACCTTAAGTCCCTTTATTCTCTGAAAAAATATCATTAGAGACTTATAGAGTAGCTTTGCAAGTAATTCAAAGGAAAACATATGGAACAATCTCTGGAGGGATGCTTGGAAAAATCCGTGGAAAAAATTCAGAAAAGATCTAAAAAAATGTGTAATTATTTAAGAAATCCTACCATCAATTTCTGCAGAATCCCTGGAGGATTTTCTGAAGGAATCCTTGAAAGCACTCCTGGAGATACCTATAGAGTAGTAATTGGAGAAACCATTGGAGGAACTTCCAGAGAATCTCTTGAGAGTGTAATACAGGAGTTTGGTTTTAAATGCCCGAAAACATCCCTGAATAAATGGGGTAATATTCGAAGAAACCTTTAGAGAAATTCATGTAATAATTTCTGAAAAAGTTTCTGGAATAAAAATCTAAATTTCTAAACAAAAACCCTAGAGGAATTTATAAAATCCTTGAATTGCATCTTTTGAAGAAACGTATGAAGGAATTCTTGCAGAAACCAATGGAGAAATTTCTAGAAGAATTTCTTGAGAATTTTCCGAGGAGGAATCCCAAAGAAAATCTTTTGGAAAAAATCCGGACAATGTTTCTGGAGGATTTTTTTTCAGAATTGTATGGAGAGCAACTTGAGAGAGTACAAGCACATACTTATGCAACTTTTTTTTCCCCATAGAATCTTTTAACGAATCTAAGGGGGGATTTTGGATGATTTATTTGAAGAATCCACTGGACCAGTTTCAAGATTGATCTTTTGAGATATTTCTTAAAAACTGCTGAAGTCAAGGTTTATTCCTGTAATAATTTCTTAAAAAATATCTTTACAAATTAGTGAAGAAATTTTCAAAACACAATCAATGAACAGAGATGCATTTCGAAGAGATTCTGAGAGGAATCCTGTAAAAATCTTCTTTTTTTGTAAACATTCCAGATTTTTTTTGATAAATCCTCAAGGAATCCCCGAAGGAATTTCTGGCGATGTCCGTGGAAGTACTCCAGCCAGAATGTCCCTTTCGTGATAATTACAGAGAAAAATCGTGAAAAAATAATGCATGGAAGGTTTTCCCGGAATAATTCTTAACTGGGCACAATAGTGAAGTCATTCTCTTGGGGTGTACCAGTGTGGGATGCGCTGAAATTTGGAAACCTTGAGTCACCGGCTCTGACTTAACTACGACAGCACTGTTTTAACCCCCTAAAACTACCTGAGATGACCCTGAGGCTTCCTTAACCCTAAAAGAGATACCTGGGGTCCAATGGACCCCAGGCGCCTTTCAGAGCTCGTCTTTGATGGAACACACTCAGCGAGGTGACGAAACTGAGGCCATGAATGTATCCCTTTTAGGGTTAAACGCCCTATAAACGGCTTATATGAAAAGCCTTTGAAATTGTTCCCGAGATTATCTGGAACTTCTCTGGATTCCCCCTAATAAATATTGCTGAGGCCACCTCGAAGCCTCCTGAAACGCCCCGGAGACCCCCTGAAGCGTCCTTGGGACCCCCTGGAGCCTCATTGAAACGCCTGGTACTTCTGAAACGTCCCTCAGGAAACGCCCGTGAACTTCATCAGACCACCTTTAGAGGTCTCTGAAAACCCCCTAAAACCCCCTGAGATGACCATAAGAAACCTGAGGTGAACCAGCCAAGGACTGAAAGCCTCATTAATAAAGTTAATAGTAATAATCCGCTTAACCCTTTGGAGCCGGAGGGGTCATATATGACCCCAACATAGAAACGACTGTATAAATTCACCCATTCGATAAAACAGAATGCTGTCTTCGACAAAGTTGTTGTTCAATTACGAAAAAATTGGGATATTTGTATTTGGGACTTCATTGATATCCTAGAACACGGGTTCCCAACCGGTGGTCCGCGGCCCCCTGGGGGGCCGTGAAGCAAGTCCAGGGGGCCGCAATGTTATCAAAAAAAATCCCAAGAGCCACAATTTGAGGAACAAATTTTCAGCATAAAACGCTCCCAGAAGAAAAATTTTTTGGCTGCGCCGCTATTTTTAAGCTACGACTTAAATTGAATGTACATGCTGACATGTACGTCATTGTTTACGAAATGTGAATGTCAAAAAAAAGCATCATTGATCGTCGAAAATCCCTCCCACAGTAAATTTCTGGCTACGCCACTGTACCCAAATAACTCGGCTTCGTTTATTTAATTCATATTTTTTCAAAAAAAAAAAAATCAGTGAGCCCCAGATGTTTTGACAATTCTTAAAGGGGGTTGCCACCTCAAAAAGGTTGAGAACCTCTGTCCTAGAACATCCTGAACACCATGAAATTTGAAAAAAAAAAAACGAAATAACTGATATACCAGTTGTTCTAAAAGCTAAACTTGGATGTGGGTTTCGTTGATATGTATCCATTTAGCCTTCATCAAGAATATCAAAAGGTGTTTTATATTCTGGGACATTCTAGGTGTTCCAAACTGTCCTTAAGTGAAGTCCTTCAAATCTACAAGAATAATTTTAAGTATTTCCACCACAACTAATAGCATTGCATAAGATACTGGGATCCGTGAAGTTCTTGACATTCACAATGTCATTTATAGACGCTATAGGGATATTCCAGGTCAGCCAAACTACCTTAGAGTTCAGGACTTCAGGTCTACACTCGTAACAATATCCATATCTGTTAAACTGAGAAACGCTACATAATCAGTCGCAGTTACTGCAGCAATCTGAAGTCTAAGAGCTTATTATAAACCTTTGGGACATTCAGGTTCGTCCAAACTGTTCTATAATGAGGTCCTGCAAATTTACAAGAATAACTTTATGTGTTTTCGCCATAAATAATAGTATTGCATAGCCTCCAGGGATTCGCGAAGCTCTTGAAATCTGAAATGGCATTTAGAGACACTACAGGGATATTCCAGGTTAGCCAAACTTCCTTGGAGTTCAGGACTGCAGGTCTACTTTCGTAACAGTATGCATATCTGTTATACTGTGTAACGCTGCATAATCAACCGCAGTTACTGGAGCAATCTGAAGTTTACTTTTTTTATTATAACCATTTGGGACATTCACGGTCGTCCAAACTGTTCTATAATGAAGCCCTTCAAATCTACAAGAAAAATTGTATGTGTTTTCACCATAAATAATAGCATAGTAGAAGCTCTTCAAATTTCAAATGTCATTTAGAGACACTACAGGGATATTCCAGGTTAGCCAAACTTCCTTGGAGTTCAGGACTGCAGGTCTACACTCGTAACAGTATCCATATCTGTTATACTGAGTAACGCTGCATAATCAACCGCAGTTACTGGAACAATCTGAAGTCTACTTTTTTATTATAAACCTTTGCTACATTCACGGTCGTTCAAACTGTTCTATAATGAAGCCCTTCAAATGTACAAGAAAAACTTTGTGTTTTCACCATAAATAATAGCATAGGATCTGCTGAGATCTATGCAGCTCTTGAAATCTGAAATGTCATTTAGAGACACTATGGGAATGCTCCAGGTCAGCCAAACTATCCATGAGTTCAGAACTTCAGGTCTACACTCGTAACATCAGCTATAAGACATACTGAGTAACGTTTCATAATCAATAGCGATGACTGGACCAACCTAAAGTCTACTATATATTTTAATGAACCTTTGGGACATTGAGGGTCGTACAAACTATCCTGAAGTTTGGCTCTTGTTAGTAACAGTAGTTAGTGAACTTTAGACTGTAATCTGTAATGATAGTTTTGAGATATTCCAGATCAACATCACTACTCCGGAGACCATAGTTTCAGGTCTACACTTGTGATAATTGCTTTTGCCACTACGTTAAGGTGTTCATAATCCACTGTACTTACCATAATCCACTGTACTTACCAAAGCAGTTAAAGAAACAATTCGCGTTTTTGGGATATTATGGGCTCTTTACTGTTATGAAGCTTAGTTGATGAAAACAACAACTGTAACTTTCAGAAGACTTGTTGGACATTATAGATTAAAAATCATAGCTTTTAATGTAAGAAGTTACCGTTACACTCATAAACTTAAGGATCCAAACTCCAGAACAGTTTGGATGACCTAGGATATGCCGACTGATCAATGTCTATTGACCTTTCAGAAGAGTTACTGGACATGATAAATAACATTTCGCAGCTTGGTATAAGAAAAGTAGTTACCGTTATACCCGTAGACTTTAGGATCTAAACTCAAAAACAGTTCGAATGACCTAGGATATCCCGAATGATCTGATACTGTCTATTGAACTTTCAGAAGACTAACTGGACATGATAAATTACAAATCGTAGATTTGCATAATGAAAAAAGTTACCGTTACACCTGTAGACTAATGGATTCAAACTCAATAACAGTTTGGATGACCTAGGATATCCTGACTGATCTGATACTGTCTATTTACCTTCCAGAAGACATACTGGGCATGATAGATTACAAATCGCAACTTTGTATAATGAAATCAGTTATCGTTACACCCGCAGACTTTAGAATCTATACTCAAGAACAGTTTGGATGACCAAGGATCTCCCAACTGATGTGATATTGTCTATTTACCTTTCAGAAGACTTGCTGGACATGATAGATTACAAATCGCAGCTTTGTATAATGCAATCAGTTACCGTTACACCCACAGACTTTAAGATCTAGACTCAAGAACAGCTTGGATGATCTAGGATATCCCGAATGATCTGTTACTCTCTATTGAATTTTCAGAAGACTTACTGGACATGATTAACTACAAATTGCAGCTTTGTATAATGAAAGAAGTTACCGTTACAGCCATAGACTTAAGGATTTAAACTCAAGAATAGTTTGGATGACCTAGGATGTCCAGAAAAAATATTCCGCATAATATTCTACCGTTTTTATACTATTGAATGAATACCAAAACTTCAGAAAAACACAGATAAAACTCCAAAAGAACGCTTGGAAAAATTCCGGCTTCATAGGGTTAAATGCCGCTGAGACTTCCTGATGCTCCATGAAACCTTCTGAAATGCCCCTGAGATCCTCTGAAATTTTTCTAGAACCCCTCAGAAGCGTCATGAGCCCACCTGGAAGTCTTCTAAAATGTTACTAAAACCCCCAGACACGCTTTTGAGACACCCGTGAGCCTTCTTGAAACGCCCCTGAGATGTCCTGATACCCCCATAAACTCCCTGAAACGCCACTGATACCCCTTGAAAAGCCTCTGAAACCACATGGAACGCCCTGAGACGCCCTGGAAACCCCCTAAAATGTCCCTGAGATCTCCAGGGGACCCCTCTGGAATCCGTTGGGACCGCCTGAAATGCCCCTGAGGTCTCCTGGTACCACACGCCCCAGGCACCCCTTAAGACCTCCTTGATGTCCCCTGGCCTCCGATGCCATGGTTACCGTAATTAAGAAGGCTCCTGAAAACCCCTGAAACAACCCTGAAAGGCTTCTGAAGCTTGAAGAATAGATGCGCCCGTCCAGCGAATTGGGGGTCGTGGGTTCGATTCCCACCCACTGAATGTCAGAGCAATCAAACGTTGTACCTAGTTATCACTTGGCTTGATTAGCCTAAGCGAAAATCTAGAAATTGACAATTCGAAAATAATGTTTAAAAATTGAGAAATGGTTTTAGAAGCCACAATGGAGATAATACTAACAGTAGAGACATAAACTCCAGATCCATTGTTGTAAAAGTCAATTTACGTAATGGATTTCAGAATGTTTCATAACAATTAATTTTCATTCACACATGCATATATACTGTTTACTGCACAGTATTTTTATTACCACTCATTCAATCATCTAAAGTAACATGGATATATGTACCAGTGCATCGAGTTACACTTCCATCAAAATTGTCGACCCATTTCATTCAAATGACTGCAATTCGCATAGGTAGGTACAACAACGGAAACTGCGTTCGCCACCGTCACCGCCGTCGTGTTTCGCCTTCCTTTGGTGGGCCATTTTACACAGTCATTCCGGTTGCCTACGGCTTCGATTCTCCCGAGAGCCTAACACTATGCCATGCCGTACTGCCCGCGCCGGTTCGACCTCATTCGCTTGGCTTGCACTTGACGTCACATCGCGGTGGCGGCGGCGGCGGCTTGCAACCAGCCAGCAGTTAGTAGGTTCAGGTTGGCATTGTGTAGTGTAAGTCCCTACCTACCAAAGCCAGCATCATTCGAACGATGTAAATACGATAGTCGTCGATAAGTAGGTACACGTCATCGTCGTCGTCGTCGTTGCGCTATTTTTCTTTAACAATTGCACCATGCACACAAACACACCCGTTTAATCACATCGGCCATTAAAGTCAGGTGTAATGCTGGTTGCATTTCGTTGCTTCTTGATGTTTCGAAGTGTTCAGCTCACTAAAATGCAGCTTGCTCGGTGGGAAAATCGATTTATGAATGAGATTGCTTTGTCGGTTGAGAAGGATTCCCTGTCGAAACTAGTCGAATGGCGGGATATGGCGGATTGACAAACGAAATTATGATTCATATAAATTACTTTTAAATCCTATTCAAAGATAATGTTAATACTCGGAGATTCTTCCAGTACACTGATTCGTGGCTCGGATGTGTTGTATGCTGATCCCTTCAAACAACCATGCGTCTCCACCAGACAAGTACATCACATCGCATATGACGCATAGGGTATCGGGATGCTTCGTTGGCATAGTCCCCTCGTTCGGCCTATCTTAACGTTAACCAAAAACTCAAACAAACATGCCGAACTGGATATCGGAAAAGCTTTGCGCCAAACAACTGTAACATTTCGTTTCAATTTTAGCTCTTTAGAGTATTAAAACTGTATGAAAATGTCACTTTGTTTAGCTTTTGTGGACGCCATGATTCTTCGGCTTAGTGGGTAGTCTATACACATGATCATAAATGGAATGATTCTGGAATATTTCGAATTGCCTTTTCAATAACTGAACATTTGATGCGACGGTCAAAGATGCTAGTTTGAATTTGTATGTTTGTTTTTAACGAATAATAACTATTTTACAATTTACATGTGGGCCGAATATTGAGGACATTTTTTTCACTATGTACCCAAATCTTGGCCCATCAGTAAAGTGATGTCAAAAACACCGATAAAGTGACGCCAACAACGCTTGCGTAAGAACCAGAAAGAACGAACAGAAAAATAGATTTTGTGTGTGGTGACTGTAAAAATATAACACAATAATCGGGTTGCATTGTTTTTGTTACTAAAAAAGAAAGAACTTTAGTTTAAGTGATTTATTTATAGTTTTTTGAAAATTTGGCTCCGAAAATGTAATTTGAAAGTATGATTGGTGAACAAACAGAGATAATACCTCAGCAGAAATATTGAAAAAATGAGATAATAAGTGGTTCTAGTGCATGGAAAGCAATAGGCCAACGTTGTATCCACTAATAGGCCCATTTTTGTACCATAGACCAACGTTGCATACCATCACATCGAATCTTTTCAACTTAGTTAAGTAAATTCTTGAATATTAACGTTAGTTTACTTCCAATTGGTGAAACATGCATTGCCTAGAGTGCGTAATAGGGTCAACATATTATTTCTAGTGCTATTAATTCATGAGTTATGGTCAAAATTGTCAAGGCGGTTTGCAAATTAGGCCAAGGAATGATCCATATACCCTATATGAGCTACGAACTCAAAATTCCTCTCAGCTAAATTCCCGTCGCTGATGTTGATGCGACAACCATTTAATTCCACGTTAAAAATGCGTGAAAACAATCCGACACTTGATCGGCAGATGGCAAAAACTGTCACTCAAATGGGACCCCCATTATTGCCTTTGCGCATGAATTGGCCTCATTCAACGCATGACAAGTGCTTTCAATCATTTTTCACACTCCAACAGCCTCCGTCAAGGATGCTGCAAGTGCTGTTGGCCCGCGCGCGCTAAACAAACAAAGCAATTATTTCAACGATTGTTTCGATCGTGAATAATTGATATAACTAGGGCTCTTGTTGCGTGAGCTTTTCGACATTGTTGGGCTCGCTACCTAGTCCACCTACTTGTTCCCCAGAATATTTACAATTCTTCGCAAGGTTATCAGATTTCCCTTACAATAAATTATTTTTATTACTCAATTGTGTGGAGAGGGTACTAAATCACTGCATTCTCATATTTACAGCTCGAAACAATTCACTATATTTCCGCTTCTGGGCAGACGCTGCGTTGTGGCGTCGGTGTTGATGGCGCCTCATGGGTTAAATGCTACGATTTCTATCATCACAATAAATACGAGCGATGCGTGCGTTTTCAATAAAATTAGTTTCGTATCACAGACGCGCCATTTGTTACGAACTCTGAAAGTAAATCAGACGATTACTTATGAAATGTGTTTGTAAAACACATTTTGCCACTCGTAAGACACAACGCCTTCTCCCAATTGCTCTGCAAGTTTCAAGAACTGATAAAGCGTGGACAGCGATTTGACTTCCTGAAGCCTCCACCTGTCCCAACCTTGCCGGGGACTCCTTTCCAACCGCGGACTCGGATCAAACCCTGCAGTTCATACTGGTAAAGGATAATCAAACCAAACCTAGTAGACCGACGTCACGAAAGCAACGCCACCAGGATGTTATCCCCGATTTCGACCGCAGGACACCGGTATGACCTACGTAGCCGACTCCGAACCCCTAGACCAGCTCTTGCATAGCGTATGCGTAAGTCATTCTCCGAGTCCACGCACCACCTCCTCTGTAGCTTCAAGACGATGCGAGTGATAGCCGTTGAAACGGCATTCTAGCTAAACTCATCATAACACATCCGCTGGACAAGATTGTCCGGAGTTGTGTTCTTATTCGGGAGAACCCGCACGACGGAAACGATGTAGATACTGTTGGAAGCAACCATGGTCTGAAAGAACCTGAGTCAGGTGGAATGTTACTTTCCGGTCGCGCTTGTTAACCCTGCCATCTACCCTCAGGATCAACCCATGGGTCTACCTTCCTTTAATGGAACTGTCCCACACGTGCTGCCATTTGACTATGGGGCAGTCCTGCGTATGCCTCCTGTGCCGCGCATTTCGAAGCACTCCACGTCATTCCCGATAAGGATACCGATAGGCACCATACCAGTGATGACGCAGAGTGCATTGTGTGACAGGGTACGGTACGTTTTCGCAACCCTCAGGCGCATTAGCCTATAAATAGTTTCCAGCGCACCACGGTAGCTTTTGATACTTAGCGTCGTGCTACAACCAGGTCGCCATACCTAAGTATGGACGTAGCAACACTAGCCAGAAGCTTGCGCTTACTGGCGTACACCGCAGAGCTATTGGACATCATCCGGGACAGTGCCGCAATAGCTATGGAGGCTCTTTTACAGGCATAATCAACGTGGCTACCGAAGGTGAGCTTGTTGTCGAACATCACGTCCAAGTGTTTGACGGGAAGACGTGATAGTGCAATCACCTACACTGATCACCGCTTGTTGCTCCGACTTCCGGTTGTTCACAACCATCACCTCAGTTTTATGGTAAGCCAAATCCAGTTTCCTGGATCTAATCCACTCCTCTACAATTGCGATCGAGTGGGCAGCAGTCAATTCCACTTCGACTCACCGTAGAATTCGAGCGTAATGTCGTCAGCAAAGTCGACAATCTTCACTCCCAATGGGAACTCTAACCTCAACACCTTGTCGTACATGACATTCCATAACACCGGAACCAGGATGGAACCTTGCGGGACTCTATATGAAAGAACTTCCGACCCATCTCTGTGTCGTAAACTAGTACTCGATTCTGGAAGTTACTTTCGAGAATCTTGTACAGGTACTCGAGTATCCCTAGGCGCAGGAGGGCATCTGCAATAGCTGGCCAACTGGTGCTATTAAACGCGTTCTCTACATCCAGGGTCACTACCACACAGTAGCGAATCCCCCTTCTCTTACGCTCGAGTACTTTCCCAGAGGTTTTTGTAATCGACAGGATAGCATCTACGGTCGACCTTTCCTTCCGGGTTACTCGAGAGATCATTTACACCCTCGGTGTACCTCAACATTCTATTGAGGATGATCTTTTGAAGCACATTCCCCGCCGTGTCAATTAGGCATATTGGTCTATAAGCCGACGGGTCTCCGGGTGGTTATCCCTTCCTCGTCTAGGCATTTCTGCGTAGCAGACCTGAACAGCTCGGGAGCCTCTGCAATGGCAACTTTTAAGGCCAGGTTCGGAACTCTGTCCGGAACTGGGGCCTTACCTAAATACGCTAAGAGACTTTGCTATCTCCGCAAGTTCTACATCAATGAGCCTCTCCTCATCGCTAGCCCCAGTCCCCGGCTGTCCTGCGAAAGGAGGTCAAGAACTAGGATCATGATGCAGAACAAGTCTCTCGATGATCCCTCTAACATCTCTGGAGATTGCTCTGTAGGAGGCATTACGCCTCTCGTTTTGGCCATAACTATCCTGTAGGCGTCACCCCACGGGTTCGTATTGGCACTCTGACAGAGACCCTCAAAGCAGGCCTTTTTGCTTGCTCTTATCTCGGTCTTAAGCGCGGCTTTTGCAGCGGCGAACACCACCCGCCGTTCGTTTCGCTCTTCCTCTGATCGTGCTCGCTGCATCCGCCGCCTAGCCCGTAGGCAGGCGCGGCGCAGGTCCGCAATCGCGTCGGTCCACCAGTAAGCCGGTGGCCTCCCATTTCTAGGGTGGACTCGCCTAGGCATGGTCGCATCACACGCACGTGAGAGCACCGCTACCAGCTCGTCGCCGTCTAAACCGATTAAGTTTCGCTCACGGCGGAGCGCCTCCCTAAATACCTCTTCGTCGAAGTATGATGTCTTCCACCTGCGAGGGCTTGGCCTTGGCCTAGCCGCCTCTTCTTCTATCCGCTGTCTGCTGTTATTGTAGTCGATACTGTAGCGAACCGCCAGGTGGTCGCTGTGAGTGTAGCCATCATCTACTCTCCAGTTCGAACTACTTGTTAGGCCAGGACTACAAAAGGTCACGTCAATAACACAAGTTTACAAAATAAAACGAAAGTCGTGAACTTCTGTCAACGACCAAAATTTTTGAAGCACAATTTAGTGCTGATTTCGAAACCGACCTTCAAAAATTTTAAAGTAGAACAGTTTTTGAGTTTTTCCTCAATATCGAATTTTGTAACTTTTCAAAATATGTAATTTACTAAAATTCAAACATATTGCGTTTTGTTCAACCAATTTTAAATCTTTTTCCATAAATTAAAAGCTGAATACAATACCATTCGATCATCTGAATACAGGTTTTACGTCAGATTGATGAAATTCAAGATATTGGCGAGTTTTGGGGACAATCTTCTTAAATTTTAGCAAAATTCCCAAAAATTTTTGAAGAAATGTATTTTTTTCAATTAGAAAAAGCCAACTTAAAAAATCTTTCTCGACGTTTATTTGACATATCATATGTAGGCGAGTTATAGTAAAAATTTCAGCTCAATCGGAGCATTGATTACGAAGAATGAGATGTTTGAAGTGGGCGACTTTGCTTAAAAATAGAACAAAAATCGATTTCAAATCATCAACGTTGTATGGAAAGTCGAAAAATTTTCCGCTCTACTGTAATTTTTTTCCTTCACGTTTTCGAACTCAGGGCATGATTCTACACCAAAAATGATCATCAGCTTACCGAGTTCAAAAATGCTGTAAACTAGTGTAATTGACTCCGCTCCGTTTCGACGAAAGGTACTCTTGGTACCGACATTAGCCAAGTCGACATCTAAGATGGCCAGTGTTTCTAGCAGGATCTGACCCCGCTGGTTCGTGAAACGGCTTCCCCATTCCACGACCCAGGCATTAAAGTCACCCGCTATTACCACCGGCCTTCGCCCTGTTAGCACGGTCGTTAAGCGGTCCAGCATTTGCCGGAACTGCTCGATCGGCCACCGCGGAGGCGCATAACAGCTACAGAAGAAGACCCCGTTTACTTTGGCGACCACAAAGCCCTCATAGGTAGTAGACACCAACTCCTGAACGGGGTATTTACCCGTCGTCCATATCGCCGCCATTTTTCTGGTCCCATCCGCGACCCAGTTGCCGTTGCCGGCGGGTACTCGGTATGGGTTCGATATGATGGCGATGTCCGTCTCCCATTCAGAAACCGCCTGACAAAGCAGTTGCTGAGCCGCATCACAGTGTTTCAGGTTCAGCTGCGTTACCTGCACTGTGATTTGTTGTTCACTGCGGCTTTCTTGAAGGCCAGGCACCTTGGACCACTCATCGGATTTCTGTTGTTCGAGGATTTCCCGGTACAGATAATGCAGATGGGCGGACTCATGCAGCTTTGGGCCTTATGACCTTCAGCGCCGCATCGCCTGCACAGTTTGCGCCTGTCGGGGCCTTTGCAGTCCCACGACTTGTGTCCTGGTTCCAGACACCTGAAGCAAACCTCTGGTGGCTTGTGGAATGTCAGGTGACATACACACCAACCCACCTTTATGCTCCCTACTTTAACGGACTTTTTGACGTCCGCCACAGGTAGCTGAACCAAAGCTATCTGTGTCCCTGCTGGCCCTTTCCGTAGCTTAACGGCTGCGAAGGCCACCTGCACATCGCACTGTTGCCGCAATGCCGAGCTCTTCTACTTCGGAGATCTCATCAATGTCCTTGACCTTCAGAGTCGCCTCATGTGTAAGAGCCCTCACTTGCACACCCTCCCCAAGGACCTCTTCTGCCAGCCTCTTGTAGGCGGCGTTCTTGTGATCCTTCTGACGCTTCAACTCTAGGATCATCTCGCCCGTACGAGTACGTCTAAAACTGCGTACGTCGGCTCCAAGACCGTCAAGCTTGGCGTCGCTTCGCATCGTCTTCAAAACGTCCGAGTACTTGGTCTGTTCCGTCTTGATAACGATCGCGTCGCCTTTCTCGCGATTGGCACCTGCCCTCCTACGCCTTGGCTTGACGTAGTGCGCTACTACCTGCGGATTCTTCTTCTTCTTCTTCTTCTTCTTCTTCTTCTTCTTCTTCTTCTTCTTCTTCTTCTTCTTCTTCCGCTCTACCTTCGTCCAAGGAGGGTTCTCCCCTTGGTTCGCCCTGCTCTGTGGCTGCTGAGGGTCCACCAGCGGTCGCAACCCCTTGTTCCCATCGTTCCGGGACGGGCCTGCCTTTTCAGGCCCACCCGGGAACTCTGGCTGGGGTCCGACCTTTCGGCATTGTTACCGACTTTCGGGGTAATGATTCGCCTGGCTTTGCGGGCACCGCCAGACATCTCCATGCCCGACGGCTGCCTCGCCCGCTTCTGCGATTGCTTGTCCCGTTTGTCGCGAGCAGTCGCTTCCGCCTGTTTCGGATTTCCTGCGAAGGAGAAGGCCTCCGTTTGGATAAACTTCGGCACTTTCTCATTTGCTGGCTCCGCTGCTGCAGCAGTCAGCAACGCGAGTACCGCGTGCTCCTGCTTGGCCTCGTCGATCGACACCCTTAGTCGAAGCAAATCAGTTTTCAGGTCCTTGCTTATATTCGACTTTGTGGACGCAAAGTCGATGATTTTGCCAAGCTGCTGCTCAACCACCTCTATTGCGGACCGTACTTTGGATTCTTTGTTGACGGCCCTCAGCAACCACGCAATCAATAACATTTTTGAAAATGCTCAAACATCATCAAAATGCAAATTTTAAAATGTATTGTTAGTAGAAACAGGCAGAATGTGTATGAATACATGATGTCGTAATGATTTTAATTTACCATAGGCGTTTCCAGGGTAAGAACCAGTTGAAGTTATTTTAATAAAAATGCATAACCTTGTGTATCACCCATCTCACCCTGGATGAGATTTGAATTATCTTATGACAACTAACTAACGTGTCATTAATTGGCTCGGTAGCTTAGTTGGAAAAGCACTTATCTAGCGAATTAGGGTCGTGAGTTCAAATCTCACCTGGGCTGTGGATTTTTTTCGGAATTTCACTAATCCATCTCTTTCTTTTTGCTGTACCCGGCAAACTTTGTCTTGCCTACTGCGTTTTTTGACGTTTCAAGTTCTAAGACCAAGTCCCCGGTCAAAATGTATGGAAGATCGATTTTCAATAACTCTCAATTTTTACATGTTTTTTGCCTCATAAACCTTCCTTGGGTGAAAACTAACAGAACAAAACTAAGACGACAAAAACGGACCATTCGTTCGCAAGTTATGCGCGGTATTGCAGATATTGAGACCCATACTTCAAAATACATTGGGTCTATTTGTATGCCAGTGGACTCCCAAATAGCAACACATAGAAATACTCGTTATATTATGAGGTGCAACAGACACAATCGTGAAAGAATTATGCCTTACTCTATCGGCACAGAAACAAGAGTAGAGCCTGTAGACCTTGAAGGTCCTAATTCTAGAGTAGTTTGGAAAGCCTGGAATATCTCATGAATCTACCATTAGCATTATAGTTGTGCAATGAGGCTCAATCAGCAGTATAGACTACATCCCACGAATATTTTTTTTACAATTTAAGCATGATAAAGGATGTAAATTTCGAAACCCAAACTTCAAAGTGTTTTGGAGGCCATTTGTATTTCACGGAATGTCCAACTACCACAATATTGTATTGCACGTAACATTGCAAGGTTTAATGGACATCAACGTGACTATATTTCTGGAACAGAGTGAACACAAATGATGGTAGATGTTGTAGACCTTAAAAAAATGAATCCCAGAGTAGTTTGGATGTACCTTGAATTTTCTAGGAGTGCTTTGAGACTTTTTGAGTATGTTCTGTGATGATTCATCGTGTATTAAATTTGGCTTAGAAGGTTGGATTTGTGACGCAAACTTCGGAGTACTTTGGAGGCCTTAGAATAGCTCTGGGATCAAAACTTCAACAGACTATGACAGGTAGTATTACATTGCATGTCAAGGATGAGTAAAAACTATTGATGATAAGCAAAATGATGAAATTTGAGCAAAAACATGCAGAATTCATGAAAAATACAAAAAAGCCACGTATTTTCGGCTACCAGCAAAAGGGGGGAAGGTACCATGCATTTCTTAGCACAACTATTCCCCTTGACTATAAAAAAAAACGGGTAAAATGTTTGAAAACAAAGAAGATATTGCATTTCTGCCAAAAGAAGATCGTCCCGGGTGTTTACGGGTTAAGTAATTTAATTGTAACTTAAAATTAAATTTTATAGCCGTATTTATGGGAAGATTTCTTAACGAAAAATTCCTGAAAAGAGGTTCCAGTGCATTTCTCACTCAGTCATCCATCACCACTGGTTCCACACACATGCTTGCTATTAAAATTAATAGCGTTGCGGTATTTCACGCCAAATGACACGCATTAAACGTGCTAATCGTGCCTTATTCCACGGACTTCTGCAACATACCAAGCCGTCAACTTCGATTCACGCATTAGTGTACCTAATGCCGAATGAGCCGTCTTGGAAGATTCCCGCAACCCCGTCTCGTCTCCAGCCCACCAAGGAAAATTTCCTTGGAATTAATTCTCTAGCCGACAACCGCTGCGCTGCTGGTTGCGCTTGTTTACCGAGACGGATGATGACTTAGGTATTCTTATCTGACGTGTTATGTTTAAGTTGTAAATGCTAAATACCCGGCCTCGCATCGTCTGCATCTCATTTGATTTGCGTGCAACACTTGGCTACGGCAGACAGCAGCGGTGCAGCTTCGAATAAACGCCAGCCTCGGTGTTCCGCGCGGTAAGCAGCTAATCATCTCTCATCTTTCCACGCGTTTACACGCGGCTTCACTGCCTTTCCCCGTAGCCGTGCGGAACCAAGCGAGGAACGCACTGGTGGTGGGCGTAGCGTGTGAAGTGGAAAATGGTTTGCTTCTACCAGAATCGTTTAATTAACTATTTTTCAATAGTTGGTTATGATGATGACGACGACAGTGATGGCATCAGTTCGCAGCCGGTGTGCGTGATGTTCTAATGGGCAGTGGTTTTCAACTGGGTACAAGTAATCGGCAGTAGCGCAGTTTTGGTAAACTACAGCTCTGTGGTAACATTCGCGTAAATAAAAATAGAAAAACACAATCCTATCCCCAATAGAACTGATGTTCTACTCCTCAATTTTCTTTGCGTCTCGCTGTCACTTTGACAGATCTGCGGCTTTGGCGTTCCTTCGCTCCTCTATCTTCCTCCAGGTATCATTTGTGATCCACTGCTTTCTTCGGGTGCGTAGCTCGCCCGAATTATTCTCGCCGATGGCGATGAAGGCGTTCTTGATGGCTTGCGCCTTCTCTAGCTCCTCGACAAAGGACCTTTTCACCGCAGCGTCTTCCAGTCGGCGTGTGTTGAACCGGCGCCCGATTTTCTCCTCCTGTCACTGGATCCTGGCAATGCGAAGTCGGATCTCACCGATTAGGAGATGATGGTCGGACGCAATGTCGGCGCTACGTTTGTTCCGCACATCAAGAAGGCTCCGTCTCCATTTTCGGCTGATGCAGATGTGGTCGATTTGATTTTCCGTGACGCCATCACGGGAAACCCATGTCACTTTGTGCACTGGTCGATGAGGAAAGAGCGATCCCCCAATCACCATGTCATTGTTGCCACAAAACTCTGCAAACAGATCTCCGTTTTCGATCATTTCTCCGAGACCATGGCGCCCCATGACGAGCTCATAGTCCGAGTTGTCGGACCCAACCTTTGCGTTGAAGTCGCCCATGAGGATCTTGTTATCACCTTTCGGAATCTTGTCCACGACAGCATTCAGTTGATTGTAAAAGATCTCTTTATCTTGCAATTCGGCAGCATCGGTTGGCGCGTAACATTGGATCATGGTAAGGTTTCGAACCCGTCTTCAGAATCTGGCTACAATTATCCTCTCATTAATAGGTTCCCACTTCATGAGCGCAGCGTGGGCGAGAGCGCTGAGCAGAAAACCAACTCCACGGTGGCGAGGAGCGTGTTCACCTCGTAGGCCAGAGTATAGCAGAATTTGACCCGACGCCAATCTGTGTTCTCCGAAATTCAACCAACGCCAACGGACTTCGCTCAGTCCTAGAATCTCAAGCTTCATACGGCATGCCTCAATGGCTAGTTGTACCAGTTTACCCTGCTGGGCTAGGGTTAATGCATTCCAAGTTCCAATTCTTGTCCGTTGTTTCGCGCTAAAAGTCGTTGCCGTTGAATCAGTTCGTAATGTTTCATTTTCGGTTTCAGTAACGGTTTTTTGGGTTTAGTAAACAGTAGGTTGTTGACCTAAGGTCCCCTATCCACCGTGGTGGGGCTGCCACCTTAGGTATAGCTTCCGGTGGAGGAGTATTTTATATGCAGTCGCTGGATGCCAAAACAGACGCTGTTTGAGCCGCACCTCCTTGGGGAACAGACGGTCGAGACGTACCTCCTCAATCTAGCTGAAGTCAGAAGGACAACAGTGCCCAGGCTGCACTACCAGCTAAGCACACAAGTCTTAGCTGGCTGGTAGGAACTTGTGAGGACCAGAGCTATGTTGGACGCTCTCCTTTTCGACTCACCGTTTTGCAGCCCTCATTTTATTATCAGGGAGATATTTGCTCGGATCTGAGGGAGAATCAGGGAGATTCCAGGGGGGTCTCATATGGTCTGAAGGGCGATTTGAGAGAAACTGAGAAGGTTTCAGGGGATTTCAAAGTGGTTTTAGAGACATTTTAGGGGGTTAGAGACAAGGGATGTTAGAGAGTTTAAAAGGGTCTCAACAGGATTCAGGGGCGTTTCCGGAGATTTCACATGGGCGTAGCGCGTAGCCATAGGGAACAATGGAGGATGAGGGGGGGGGGTTAAGCGAGTTCACTCAAGATTATCAATAATTCAGAGTTTCCGAAAAAAAATATCAAAAAATAAACTACTCTAATAATTTTAAATTTTATCAGGAAGAGTTCCTTCTGCACTTTCTTCAGCACTTCCTCCTAAGTTTTTTTTTAAGGGAAATCGGTTGGAGATTCCTCCAGAAATTTCTCAAGGGGTTACTCTAGGAATTCCACCAGGGATTGCTGCGGGAAGTCCTGCAGCGATTCCTCCAAAAAAATGTCTTCAGGCATTTCTGCAGGGATTCCTCCAGGATTTCCCACAGACTTCTTCCAAGAATTAATCCAGGCATTCCTCCAGGGATTCCTAGAGGGATTGCTTTTGGGATTCCTCCTGAGATTTCCCTAGCGATTCCTCTAAAGATCTTTAGATATTGCGATGGGGATTCCTCTAGGAATTTCTGCCAGGAATTCCCACAGGGATTCCGCCAGGAATTTGTTCAGAAACTTCTTTTGGGATTTCTTCAGGAATTTCTCCAGAGCTTTCTCCAGCGATTCCTATAGGAATTCCATCACAATTTATTTAAGAATTTCTCCAGAAATTTCCTCAAGGGATTCCCCCAGAAATTACTTCAGGAATTCTTCAAGAACTTCCTCCAGAGATTCGACCAGACATTTTTCCAGGTATTCCCCCAGAGACTCCTCCAGGATTTCTATGAAAAAATTCTTCAACAGTTCCTTCCTGCAGGAGTTCCCCCAAGAATTTCTCCAGGAATTCCTCTATAATTTACCACTGGAATCCCTTTAGGAATTATCTACCATAAAAATTCCTCCATGAATTCTTTCAAGAATTTTTACAGCGATTCCTCCAGCAATTTCGACAGACATTCTTCCAGCCATTACTGCAAGATTTAATCCAGGAATGCCTGCAGACATTCCTCCAAGAATAACTTCAAGAATTCTTGCAGATATTCCATCAAAAATTTCTCCAGTAATCCTTCCAAGCATTCATCCATGAATTGTCCAAAAAAGGACTGCCTGGTCCGGACATTCATCCAAGCATTCCCCTAGAAGTATCTTCAAGATTTTTTCCAAGAATTCCTTCGGTACTTCCTTCTAGCATTTATTCAGTATAATCTCCTGGTATTCCTTGCGGAATTCTTGAAATCCTGAAATTCTTCCTAGGATTCCTCCATGCATTTCTCCAGGTATTCCTCTCGAAATGTCTTCTGAAATTCCTACAGCGACTCCTCCAGGAATTTCACAAGGAAATCCTCCATGGATGCCTTCAAAAGTTTCTGGAGGCATTCCTCCATAGATTTCTTTGGGGTTTTGTTTTCATGGGATTCTTACAGGAAGTGCTCCAGGGATCCTTACACAAATTCATCCAAGGATTCCTCCTCCATGGATTCCTCTAGAAAGTTCCTCCAGGAACCCCGCCAGGCATTCCTCTTGGAATTCCTCCAAAAATTCCTCCAGGAATTCCTTCAGAAATTCCTTTAGGAATTGCTACACTGACTCCTCGAGAAATTTTCTACTCGAATCGTCCAGAGGTTCTTCGAGGGATTCCCCCAGGATTTCCTCCAGAGATTCTTCCAGAGATTCCTGCAGTAATAGGCATTCCTCCGGTAAGTCATCCAGGCTTTCCTCCAGTAATTCCGTCACATATTTTTCCAGGGATTGTTTCAGCAATTCCCACAAAAACTTATCCAGGAATTTCTTCAGAAACTTCTCCAGAGATTCCTCTAGCGATTCCTCCAGGATTTCATCTAGGAATTCTTCCAGTTCAGGAATTCCTTCTGGAAATTTTTTCAGACATTCCTTTGGAAATTCTTGCAGGGATTCCTCCAGGAATATTTCCAGCAATTCCTCCAGGATTTCAACCAGAGCTTTTTCCGGGAATTCCTCCTGGGACTTTTGCAGGAATTCCTCTAAGGATTTGTCCGAGAATTCTTCCACGGTTTGCTCCAGCAATGCATTTAATGATTATTTCGCAGGGATCTCTTCAGAAAATTATTCATGTATTTGTCCAGAAATTGATTGATTGATCTTTATTAAAGAGACTTTCAGCCCTTGGCTGGTTCGTCTCTAGGTGTTCAGAAATTTCAGAAATCCTTCCTTCATCTTTTCCAGAGATGCACCCAAGAATTTCTCCAGGGATGTCTCCAGGTACACCTGAAAACAATTTTGAATTACTTCAAGAATTTATAGAAGAATTTCTTTAACGATTCGTATTGGAATTCCATAAGATAATTTTAGAGGGATGTATACAAGGGTCAGGAAATTCTCCAAGAAATCATCCAGGAATTATTTCACAATTTTCTCCCAGAAACCCTTTAAGAAATCACCCACGAATTTTATCAAAAATCTATCCATTAATTCCTTAGAGCTCCCTGCATTTCCTGCAGCTCATGTAAAAGAATTCCCTCAAAAATTCGTCCTTTGATCCTTTCAGGAGACGAATCCTGATATCCTTTTTTCTCCAAGAAATCCTTTAAGAAGTTATTAAAGTATTGTCCAGTTAGAATCCGGACGCAAAGGATAATTTATTGTGACGCTCTAAATGATCTTAATCATATTTTTTCACTGCAGTCTGATCATTAACAAGTCCTCTATTGACGGTGAAAATTTCATCGATTTTCTTGCTACGAGTGAAAAGTTATTTCAGATTGAAGACATACGAAGGAAAAAAATCTTGGACAAACGCGCTGAAAATTTAGGGTGGTCAGGTACGACAGTCGCGAAAAATGTTAATATCTCCAAAACCATTATGTGTGATGTGCTGAGATGTTGTTAACCATGCCATGAGGAAGTGTCCAAGGAAGATTAAAGTTAATGTTCATGGATAAATCTGCTTGGAATTCCAAGATTTGGCAGGAAGTTCGAGCTCTGGACTTCGTTTTCTCACATCACGATTTTGACACCAAATGTGTACAAAGATGATAACCTCAAGAATCGCGTGCTGCTTTTCAAAAATGCCCACAAGGGATCTGAAGAGGTTTGAGCTACTTTGGTGAGTTATCACGACAGTTTGAGATGTGCATTGGTGTCATCACTGTTGGATAGTGTTTATTAACAAAAAAAAAACACTCAAATTTCGCTTCTTTAGAATTCACTGATAAGCCCGTAATTTCGCAAGAAGAGGGTAGAGGGTCTCAGAACACTACAGAGATGACCCGATTGTTAAACAAATACGCCGAAGGGGTTGATGTTAAAATTTACTACCATTGTGCAGATTTTTAAGGAAGTTATCACGGAAAAAATGAGAAAATGTATTTAAAATCAAATTTAATAATTTTAATGATATTTTTCCATGAAGCTACAGTAAATTATCTTTGTTTTGAGGGCTTCACCTTTTATGTTTGTTATTCCACCTCTGAGATATAAGTGATTATCTGCGTCCGGATTCTAACTGGACAATGCCTTAATAGATTTTTTCAGGAAATCCTTCAGAGATTCCACTAAAAAAAATTTTCAGAGATGTTTGAAGAAAGTCGACCAAGGATTCTTCCAAAAGTTTGTCAGGGGATTTCATTGAAAATTTCCTCTAGAATGCCACAAGCGATCCATCCATCGATTGTTTCAGGATTCATCCTCAGGCATTTCACCAGGGATCTCTTTGGGGCTGTCCATAAACCACGTGGTCATGAGGGAGGGAGGGGGGGGGGTGGTTCGACCAATGACCATTTTGTATGGAAGAAAAAAAAAATTGTATGGACTAATGACCACGCGGGGGGGTTGAGAAGTCCCAAAAAAATGACCACGTGGTTTATGGACAGCCCCTTTCCGAAATTTGTGTCAGGAATTCCATCAGAAATTCTTACAATAACGTTTTTCCAGCAGATCTTTCAGGATTTCACCTAGAGAAGACTCTTTTGGGATCCTCGCAGCGAGTTTCTTTTGGGAATGCACCAGGAATTCCTCCAGGAATTTCTTTCAAATTCCTCTAGACATTTATTTTTTGAATACATCCCAGAAAATTATCCAGGAATTCCTTCAGATGAGTTGATGTTTTTTTTCAAGAATTTTTCTAGGGCTTCCCTTCAGGATTACTTTGAGGTTTCCAGCCAAAGATAGTTCTAAGGCTTTTACGAGAATACCTTCAAGAAATCCTCCAAGGATCCTTCCGGGAATACGTCAATTGAAATATCTATAGAATTATTCTCTGAGATGAGTAAGTATATTGGTATTGGTGCCTCTTGAGCCGACCTACTGAAGTATATTGATATATAAAACCAATCAGCGTAGCCAAAATTAACTTTTGGTGTGTCTCAAAAGCAAACTTATGTGTCTCTGACAGATTTTCGGTCGCTGAATCCGAATCCAGGCGCAGATTTGCTCCACCACGTCACAATTTTGAGCTATACATCAATTTATATTGCAAAATATGCGGTTTTTTTGGCTTAAACATGGACATATTTTTTTAAGCAATCGAAATGTAAATTGGTCAATTAACATCCCAAGTAACAATGAATCCTGAACAGTGAGAGTATTAGCTGAACAATAGCTGGTTAATAGTGTCAATGGCTGAACACAATGACAGCTGAATATTGGTCTTAAGCATGGCTTGTATAAGTTGAATAGAATGTTATTCATCTGTGTAACCAGCTTTGAAACATACACCAGCATGCAGAATAAATCGTCAGTTGTTCAACCTTTAATCGAATATTTTTTGACAGCTGACCCAAGTATGTTTTCGTGAAGTCCACATCGCTTCTTCTACCTCAATACATACTTAGTTTAACTTATGTTCTTGACTATTTAGACACATCAAGTCATGCTTCTGTTTTCGAGGGTAAATATACAATTGAGTGTGGTGTAGGTGCCAAGGTAAGTGACTATTAATCAGGAGGTCCGAGTTCGATTCCCAGTTTTGCCACAGATAAATTTATACATTCCTAGACATTTTTTGTGGAAGAAGACGCAGTTAATGGTTAAAAATAGGCTCACGATAGTATTTTTATTTTATGTTTACACAAATAATAAATTCAAATGATTACTGAATAAGCGAACATTAGGCATTTAATCAGCCTTGCAATGAACCTCAAATCAGCTAAAGGCTGAATAAAATCACCAAATTAGAGCTGAATAAAGGATTGTATCTCTTGTGCTCAGATTTTGTTCAAATGAAGGCTGATTTAAAATAGTTGGAGAAACGTTTGTTCAGCATCAAATTGTTACCTGGGATCTAAATCAACGATTCATGCAAAATATTTCGTATATTGGTATATTAATGAAATGATATTTAATGGATGAACCTTATTAACTCGATCATAACAAAATAAGATTGCCCAAGAAAACATGTTATAAAAAAGTAATACTTTGATAAGTGAATGATAACAAATTACACAGCGCAACATTTTTAAAGACACGGACACGTTTTTAGTACTTCCAGTGAGCTATTAGCTCTTTGAAGGAAGCACCACACTAGACAACGGACTAGCATGCAACGCCCAGTGGCACAGCCGAAAACTTTTCCTGACAGCTGCGGCGGGAATCGAACCCGCGCCCCTAGCACGATGCGACTAAATGCTTGGTGACACTAGCCGCACGACTACGAAGCCGCACGAAGTTGGCTCAAGAGCAAACTTATGTGTCTGTGACAGATTTTCGGTCGCTAAATCCGAATCCGGGCTCAGATTTGCTCCACCACGTCATAATTTTGAGCTATACATCAATTAATAGGGCAAAATATGCGATATTTGGCTTTTTTTTGACTGCAAGCCATTAAGCAAGGAACTGTTTTTTTCAAGCAATCATAAGGTATTTACCTCAATTAACATTCCAAGTAACAATAAATCCTGAACAGTGAGAGTATTAGCTGAACAATAGCTGGTTAATAGTGTCAATGGCTGAGCACAGTGACAGCTGAATATCTTAAGCATGGCTTGTTCAACCTCTTTAATTATCAATTCATAGATGGCTGAATATCAAGTTGAATAGAATGTGTTATTCATCTGAGTAACCAGCTTTGAAACATACACCAACATGCAGAATTAATTTTCTGTTGTTCAACCTTTAATCGAATAATTTTTGACAGCTGACCCAAGTATGTTTTCGTATCGCTTCTTCTACCTCAATACAGACTTAGTTCAACTTATGTTCTTGACTATTTAGACACAACAAGTCATGCTTCTGTTTTCGAGGATATGTATACAATTGTGTGTGGTGTAGGTGCTATGGCAAGTGACTATTAATCAGGAGGTCCGAGTTCAATTCCCAGTTTTGCCACAGATTAATGTATGCATTCCTAGACATATCTTCCGGAAGTAGACACAGCTAATGGTAAAAAATAGGCTTACGATAGTATTTTTATTTAATTTTTACACAATTAATAAATTTAATTGATTATTGATTAAGACCATATTAGACCTTTGATCAGCTTTCCAATGAACCTCAAATCAGCTAAAAACCTAATAAAATCACCAAAGTTTGTTTATGAGCTGAAAAGATTGCCTCTTGTGCTCAGCTTTTGTTCAAATGAAGGCTGATTTAAAATAGTTGGAGAAGCGTTTGTACATCATCAAAGTGTTACCTGGGATCTAAATTAACGATTCATACAAAATATTTCGTACATTGGTATATTTTTAAAATGATATTTAGTGGATGTACCTTAATAACACGATCATAACAAAATAAGAATGCCCAAGAAAACATGTTATAAAAAAGTAATACTTTGATAAGTAATTAATAATAACAAATTATGATATGAAAACACGCTTTGAGATTCTGTTGTTATGAATTGCCCAGAATGAAGATCTTTTAATCGATTGTACGGCATTTCCCCGAAAACTGGTTCCCCGAATGAAGTTTCCCCGAAAGTTTTTTCCCCGAAAAACGGTTTCCCGAACGAATCGTTTCCCCGAATGGACCGTTTCCCCGAAATATTTATTATACTATTTTTAGAACTGGTTTCTGATCATTTTCTTAATTATTTCCACTGTTCGACCTAGTTGTTGTTCCGCAAGATAGCCTGAGTACGAAGAGGGCTGATATGCAGGCTTTGAAATGACTGTTCAATAATGTTTACCTGCTCAGATTTGAGAAAATTTACGAATGGATAAAGACATCAAGATCATGGAAACTTTTTCACCTCATTGATGTTGTGCATTCCTTCTTATCGTGGATTTTACGAGATAAAATATTATTCATATGATTTACCCTTCTTTTAAATATGGGTCGTTCTTTTCTGTTGTACTGATTGAGAATGATACGGCACTCAACTAAGAACACGCTCATCATAATTTTCCCTTCTTTTATTGATAGACTGTTCATTCGTGTTATTTTTTAATATTCAATCGACGAAAACACTCTTTAGAAACAATAATACCTTTAAAACGAGTAGTCGTGATTGTGGTAATCTAATAACGTTCATTATCAGAATAAAAGTTGTATACTAAGTATAATACACGCGATAGCGATAAAGTAAAGTATGCTTGCTTACGAAAGAAGTCTATGAGCTCAATTTTAATGTTTATTAACAGGCTTTGAAACATAATGTAATAAAATTTGTTTGACAAATAGATATTATACTAAGCACTCTTCAGAATTTTTGTAAATCGATTCAAGTTTATCATCACCGAAGTAACATTTGAAATTGCAATTTCTGCAGAAAATATTAGTACCTAGTTAGACTGCTGGTAATATTTTTCGACAACATATTTTGAAAGAACAGTAAATGATTAAAGAAGGAAGAATTTCTGATTAAGATTTCTACACCATATAATGCCTATAGATACTAGAACAGTTGTACACGAAAACAAAAAAATCATTAATAAAAATAGCAGCACTTAAATTATTGATGTTTAACTGAACAGTTCATCTTGAAAGAACAGCCTATGTTTGAAAGAAGGGAAATTTTATTATAAGATAGCTTAACAATTAGGCCAAAAAGTTAAGCAGAAGTATGTCAGGCCGAAGTGCGTTGGGCCGAAGTTCATTTGACCGAAAGGGTCGTGAAAGTGATGGGTCTTCAGTCCGATTATGTCTAAAGCCATAAACGGGCAATCTAGTGGAATGATTTGAATAAATTATATGAATAAAAAAAAGAAACAGCTGTGATAGAATAGCTGTTATGAAAAGAAGAATAAAAAATCAGTTTGACCAAAAAAAAACTCAATACTCAAAAGAATAGCCGACTTCTCAAGGAAGGTGAATATGCAATGAGGTAGTTAGTAGTTTAATAAACTATGCAAAAGTAAAACTCGAAACAACTGCGTGTTATAAAAAAGGAAAATCTCAAATAGTATCAGGCACCAATTTTTTCCCTCACTCACGCGAGTAACGATCTATCACACAGCGATATTATCCGGATAAAGCAGCCTGTGACATTTTCCATGCACCCATAGACGATTGAAAAGGCTCTCACTCCGGTTCCTTGGCGTGATAAAAATATGCTCTTTCCAACTAGCACTCACTCACAAATCGTTTGTTCTAGTAGGAGAAAATGGTTGCTAAGTCTGCATCAGCCCATGTTTCCAACCGGTTGACGTCTGAGCGGTTCCGTGTTGTATAGATGGCCATGAACACAACAACAAATTATGTAAACACGGCAGTACTAAACGTCAAAACGTGCATCGGTGGAGACGGTATGTGACTCGGAGACGGAATGAAAAATTTGATGCTTTGTTGTTTATCCGTGAGAGAAATGATGGAGAGAAAGAGAATTATCGCGAGCGCTGGAGTGAGATACTTTTATTTTTCACCCCATGCAGTGAAAAATCATGATCGCGGAGGTGGATAAATCCGAGGAATCCGATCACGTGAGTGAGAAATTTGATGCCTGGATAGTATGTTGGCAGATTGATCATTAATATTTCCTCAACATTATAACAATTACATCAAGGAGTCATCTATGAGAGAACAGGGGAAAATGATAAAAGAATTTCATAAAATCATGGAAGTATATCCCAGTATCCACATAATTCGCTAGATTCGAGGAATGCTCCCTTGACTCAAAACATCTTCTAGGACTTCAAAACCAAATTTGAACATCGTTTATAAAGAAAATTAGGAAAATTGCCTACTGACCCAATCGGCCTTATGAACTTCAGCTGAACAACTCATTCGGCTTAACGTACGTCAGCCTGACGTAATTTGGCTAAGCGTAATTCGGCCTAATGACCAGACCCCTAATTGTGAATTGAGGTCATAACGGCCCACGTGTACTACGTCAGCGTGGTGAGCGTCAGCTGATGCTTGAAGAATGTTAAATGGCAGATACAATACTTTATTCGGGGAAACGGTACATTCGGGGAACCATTTTTCGGGGAAATGGTACATTCGGGGAAAAAACTTTCGGGGAAACTTCATTCGGGGAACTGGTTTTCGGGGAAATGTCGTACAATCCTTTTAATCCGACCCTCTGCACCACCGTGGGTAAGTCAGTAGAGGTCTTTGCTCACCAGGAAACCACCCCTGCTGGGATCACCACGTGGTTTATGGATAGCCCCCTCGAGATCTTCATTTGCTGGGAAACCCAACTTTCTCCTATGAGCACCCTTATTACAGCTCCTTCTTTCCCTACCTTCCCCAAGAAATAGAACCATAGGGCGCCTACAGCCACAGTTGTGAAGCGTGAGTATTCAGCATGACCATGCTGAGGGTGACGGGTTCGATTCCCGGTCGGTTTGCGAACATATCGTAATGGAAATTTCCTTGATGTAATTACCAGAAAAAGCTATCAAGTAATATTATGCGGAAATTTAAAAATTTGGATCCCGGTGCGGAAATAACGCGCATGGGGCTATCCCCGCATAGAGTAAAAGCTGCATAGTATGCGTTGATCATTGATTTTCTGATTAGAGAACAACTGTAATAAAGGAAGAGATGATGGTCGCCACCTGAACGCCACCGATATGTGTTTATTTTCAATTGTGTCGGAAGGTAAGAATAGAGAATATGTCTTGGGAATATTGTTGTGTAAATGTGTGACAGAACCAGTACAACCTGCAATAATTTTTATTCTGGAATCCAGACTATGTAGAATGTTCCCGTATCTACTTTTCTATTAAGCATCTCTAGATTCTGCAAATGACCTGTGGTACACGTTGAAATATGGTTGGGCAGCATTGAAATCTATGCAATTCAATTCAAGGATGGAAATCTAGTGATCATGATAGGATCCCAAATGTGTCGCGGTTGGAAGGCATCGCGCGATCATAGCAACAACGATAGAATTTTGTCGTCAAGCATTCATAACAAACCATGCTCCGCGAATAATGAATCGCTAGGCATGTGCGGCCGCGATGCGATCGTTATCATGAAATCTAAATGATAAATTTCGATTTTCGATCACTTTTTGTGCATTCTTATTGCTGAAGCTTCACGATCTGCATAAGAATGTAATATTCCAGATCATGAATGTTGGTTTCGGGTGCAAAAGTGGTCATAATCGTGATGAATAAAGTTTATCGCGACTTGTAACATGATCCGATAACGATGCATCCCGCGATAGAGCATGCATCAGATGTTTGATTGCTCTGTGATACGAGCACAGCGCGAGGGTGTCGCATCATGCTACCGCAAGAGCAACGGCTACCTTTGATTGTTCGTATGGTGTATCATTTATCGTTAGAAGTGATTTTCTTCCATCCTTGCAATTCATCATGCAGAATGTAACATTAACACTATATGCCGGAATCACACAATGACGGGTTCAATAGCATTTTCCTAATCATTTTCTGAAGCTACTGGATCAAATTGGGAGATGTTTGGTTGTCAAATGTCTAAACAGGTCTAAACAGTGTTAATTTTTGCTCAGCCGTCTACGATCGGAAAGAAGGAAAATTTCCCAGCTCCCGGCTTTGAATTTTCCCACAATCCAAACTTTTCTTGCAACGCGTAATAACTGTGGAAATACTCTTCGAACACTGTGCTGAGAAGTAGGCTTTGTCCTAGTGGACACTTCGCACATGGCACCAAAGAAGTTGGAAACCTCTGGTTTTTAATGGGTCCCGCGAGAAACAGCCATGAATGGAAGGATTGGGCGCCACGCAGTCAGCACCTAAATACAGTCGATAAATTAGTTCTGATAAATCGAAACCAGCACGGAGTCGGATAATTACAATTGGTTCGTGGGGCCAGGCTAGACCCTTTGCAACAGGCAGCTCAGTACATAAAGTGGTCGCATCGTCAATGGAAAAAGCGGCGATGGTGGTGACGGGAGGCAGGTGCGAGAACTGATTTGCATTCGAAATCAACACCTTCCAGGTAGGCGGGCAGCTTTTCGTGAGGGAGCATCCCCACAGCTGGGTGGCGGGCGATGGTGTGCAAAGAGCGAGAGCCGCTGAGCTTAGAGTGTAGAACAGCGCGTTCTTATCGTCGCGTTCATCGCCTTCGGTATCGAGCAAACAATGGGAAACAAAAGTTTTCCTATAGAGCGATTTTAATTAAATTTTATATAAATAAAATCATTATACCAATAGTTCCCACGGCGCGTGTCGAGATGTTTCTAAGAATCAACAAAACCACTTAAGAGGGTGCTTGAACGATGACGACGAGACGGCGACGTGCTTTTAAGTTTCACGTAGGCTCGAGCTGTGAAATCATTTCACTGTAGCTTTTGGCAATATACTTAGCGGTTAGAAGACGAAGCTAACTAAGGGGCCGTTCATAAACCACGTAGACTTTTTGGGGGGAGGGGGGGGGGGTCTGGCCAAAGTCTACGCTCCATACAAATTTCAAAATTTTTGTATGGACAAAAGTCTACGAAGGGGGAGGGGGGATCTGAGATTGCCAAATTTTGGTCTACGTGGTTTATGAATAGCCCCTAATGAAATGGCTTTTTTTAGAAATGAAGCGAAGCAAAGCAAAGGCAAAGGCAAAGGCAAAGGCAAAGGCAAAGGCAAAGGCAAAGGCAAAGGCAAAGGCAAAGGCAAAGGCAAAGGCAAAGGCAAAGGCAAAGGCAAAGGCAAAGGCAAAGGCAAAGGCAAAGGCAAAGGCAAAGGCAAAGGCAAAGGCAAAGGCAAAGGCAAAGGCAAAGGCAAAGGCAAAGGCAAAGGCAAAGGCAAAGGCAAAGGCAAAGGCAAAGGCAAAGGCAAAGGCAAAGGCAAAGGCAAAGGCAAAGGCAAAGGCAAAGGCAAAGGCAAAGGCAAAGGCAAAGGCAAAGGCAAAGGCAAAGGCAAAGGCAAAGGCAAAGGCAAAGGCAAAGGCAAAGGCAAAGGCAAAGGCAAAGGCAAAGGCAAAGGCAAAGGCAAAGGCAAAGGCAAAGGCAAAGGCAAAGGCAAAGGCAAAGGCAAAGGCAAAGGCAAAGGCAAAGGCAAAGGCAAAGGCAAAGGCAAAGGCAAAGGCAAAGGCAAAGGCAAAGGCAAAGGCAAAGGCAAAGGCAAAGGCAAAGGCAAAGGCAAAGGCAAAGGCAAAGGCAAAGGCAAAGGCAAAGGCAAAGGCAAAGGCAAAGGCAAAGGCAAAGGCAAAGGCAAAGGCAAAGGCAAAGGCAAAGGCAAAGGCAAAGGCAAAGGCAAAGGCAAAGGCAAAGGCAAAGGCAAAGGCAAAGGCAAAGGCAAAGGCAAAGGCAAAGGCAAAGGCAAAGGCAAAGGCAAAGGCAAAGGCAAAGGCAAAGGCAAAGGCAAAGGCAAAGGCAAAGGCAAAGGCAAAGGCAAAGGCAAAGGCAAAGGCAAAGGCAAAGGCAAAGGCAAAGGCAAAGGCAAAGGCAAAGGCAAAGGCAAAGGCAAAGGCAAAGGCAAAGGCAAAGGCAAAGGCAAAGGCAAAGGCAAAGGCAAAGGCAAAGGCAAAGGCAAAGGCAAAGGCAAAGGCAAAGGCAAAGGCAAAGGCAAAGGCAAAGGCAAAGGCAAAGGCAAAGGCAAAGGCAAAGGCAAAGGCAAAGGCAAAGGCAAAGGCAAAGGCAAAGGCAAAGGCAAAGGCAAAGGCAAAGGCAAAGGCAAAGGCAAAGGCAAAGGCAAAGGCAAAGGCAAAGGCAAAGGCAAAGGCAAAGGCAAAGGCAAAGGCAAAGGCAAAGGCAAAGGCAAAGGCAAAGGCAAAGGCAAAGGCAAAGGCAAAGGCAAAGGCAAAGGCAAAGGCAAAGGCAAAGGCAAAGGCAAAGGCAAAGGCAAAGGCAAAGGCAAAGGCAAAGGCAAAGGCAAAGGCAAAGGCAAAGGCAAAGGCAAAGGCAAAGGCAAAGGCAAAGGCAAAGGCAAAGGCAAAGGCAAAGGCAAAGGCAAAGGCAAAGGCAAAGGCAAAGGCAAAGGCAAAGGCAAAGGCAAAGGCAAAGGCAAAGGCAAAGGCAAAGGCAAAGGCAAAGGCAAAGGCAAAGGCAAAGGCAAAGGCAAAGGCAAAGGCAAAGGCAAAGGCAAAGGCAAAGGCAAAGGCAAAGGCAAAGGCAAAGGCAAAGGCAAAGGCAAAGGCAAAGGCAAAGGCAAAGGCAAAGGCAAAGGCAAAGGCAAAGGCAAAGGCAAAGGCAAAGGCAAAGGCAAAGGCAAAGGCAAAGGCAAAGGCAAAGGCAAAGGCAAAGGCAAAGGCAAAGGCAAAGGCAAAGGCAAAGGCAAAGGCAAAGGCAAAGGCAAAGGCAAAGGCAAAGGCAAAGGCAAAGGCAAATGCAAAGGCAAAGGCAAAGGCAAAGGCAAAGGCAAAGGCAAAGGCAAAGGCAAAGGCAAAGGCAAAGGCAAAGGCAAAGGCAAAGGCAAAGGCAAAGGCAAAGGCAAAAGCAAAAGCAAAGCAAAAAAAAGGCATTCCAAATCACTAAGCTACTTCATGTCAATAGACTGTCGTAACAATTATTTACACATTAAGCCCAAAGTATAGGCTTAAAGCGCTCTTGGTGGAAATACGTTTTGTCAAAATCAATCAAAAGTCGTCAAAATAACATCAATTTGTAATGTTGGTGGCACGACTGGTGTTGTTGTTCGAGGACATTTTCCGGCAATACAGTCAATTAAACCTTGCGTTGATTCTTTTAAATCTTCGCCAACGTTTCGGCCTTTGTTGCGACCTTCTTGTTGATTTAGATAGAGCCCTGAAGAAGGTCCCAACAAGGGCCGAAACGTTGGCGAAGATTTAAAAGAATCAACGCAAGGTTTAATTGATTGTATTGCCGGAAAATGTCTTCGAATAACATCAATTTGTTTACTTTATTTCAACCCTGTGCAAGTTAAAAAAAAAAACATCAATCATTTGGTTCTTACCACCGCAACATTATCGCTGTACAAACCAACTGCCAAATTCGCAATGTGATTGTTTTCCGCAAGCTCTCACAGTCAATTCAATGTAGCAGCGGTAGATAAATACCGCCATTATGAACATGACAACCAATAATGGAACGTATGAGGAGATCCTCCAGGAGGCTTACAAACGCTTTTCCGCTTCAATCAAACGCAAAAAAAAACAGATCCTTCCACTCCAGCGCATCGAAATGTAAAAACAGCCAATCAGTCAATCAAAGCCTTCGAATCATAGAAAGTCGGCGGGTAAATCACACGTACGTTCGAACACACCCGCCGAAGGCAACAACGCCGCAACCACAGACGCCAGCTCAGCTGAAATTTATTTCTGAGGAAAAGCAAGAGGAGGATGAGAGAAAAAAATGAAAAGCCCATGAGAATCGCCGGGCCGCCTCGTTGCCTGGTTGATTGGCGCGGATACAAAAGCCACCGCAGTTGTAGCAATGTTCCCCGGGCAAATAAATAATATGATTTATGGGATTGGGAACCATCCAAATGCAGGAAATGCGAAAACACAGTTCTTCACTTGAATAGACACGCAGCGTCGGTTTGTTTTGGCAAGCAACATCAAGTTTTATTTCGAGAGGAGTCGTTGTGAAATGCTCCGCGTTTGGGCAAACATAGTTTTCTACTATGTTTACCTGTTGGTTGATTGATAGAAGGTATGTATTCTTAAGCAGGCATATACAATTTTACATCAAACGTCGAAAAATGTGGCAATTTTCAAGGGAAACTGATTCCAGGAGCTCTTTAGAACCCTCTCAAAGCCAATTTAAATCTATTTTGGTTTTATGATGGTTTTGGGAACCTCTTTAGCACGAATAAGCCTTTAAATTGCTGTGTGCAGGTATTCGTAGTAGTGATTTCATACGGTGTCTGGCTATTTGGCAGAATGTCGTTTGATCGATCGCCATTTGGCAGAATGCCATCTGGCTGAATGGGCCGTTTGGCAGAATTATTATCAAAACAATTCAGAGGAACTTTATGACTTTCGACCTGCTAAAATGATAAACAACAATCCTGCTAATATGATAAACAAACAATCTTCTTCTTTTTATGGTACTACGTTCCCACTGGAACTTTGTCTGCCTCTCTTCAATTTCGTGCTCTTTGAGCATTTCCATAGTTATCAATTGATGGGCTTTATTTGCCTGCCATTGCATGAATTTGTATATTGTGAGGCAAGCACAATGATACTCAATACCCAGGGAGACAAGATTTTTTTTCCGACCGTAACGGGAATCGAACCCGCCGCCTCCGGATTGACGATCCATTGCTTCATTCACAAAGCTAACTGGGTATCATCATAAATATTACCTCATAGGCTATTCGTTCTAGTTTTACCATTTTTATCAAAAACTTCTCCTTTTTAAATAATAGACTGTTCTTTAGAGTTCTACGAGTTCCATACATCGAGAATGGGGCATTTTCAAGCACTTTGTTTTAATTCTGCCTGTTTGTAACAACTGAAGTGTATTTTAAAGTTTTCTAAAAATAATATTTCATTAGAGGCTCATCTGTCGCATTAATTGTCTCAGCTCCAATCGCTCCTCTCATAATTTCCGTTTCTCATTTTCCTAAACGGCTCATTTCTCCCTAACCTTTCCTACGTATTCACGTTTTCTCCGTCGATGTGTACTACTTTCCAATAATTCTCTGCTCCATTCCCAAGGGAATCTTGGCTTTCGCATACTCGCTTTATTGGCAACCTCTAGCTGCAGTCGGGCAAGCCGCAGCCAGAATCGAAGAAAATACGCTCGGGCTTCCTATTTGTAAACAAAAGTGTTTGTGTCGTCGCACGCCCGACCCCTAGTTTTATTTCTCCTAGTTCCTAGTCTCATATTGCTCGTCTCGCGGAATGAAAAGTCAATTCTTTGAATTGGATCCTATGGATGAAATTCTACGCTGGATTCCTCTACTTTTCCATTGATTGTACCTACTGTAATTTCTCCAATTTCGCGATTCCTAGAAACTTTGCTGTTAGAAGTTGGTATTATGAGACAGGTGCAAATCTGGGTCAAATCTAACTGTTTCATTTTCTAGATCGACTCAATTCGAATATCAAGTTTAAGCGCCAGCCTCCGACTGACGAAACCATTGAAAGCGAAATTGGATTCTAGCTGGTGGTGGTGATCTAGCGTGGGGCCAAATGCGGCATCAGTTGCTTATGCCTGTCTTAGAATCACTTTAAGACTGAACGAGAGTGAGACACAGCGGGAGATTATTTATTTCCATCGCTTGCGGTTTTGTAAATATTTTCATTGGCGTGCGGCGATTCAGTTAGAGATGCGTTTCGGCTTAGCATACTGAATGAAGATCTAAGGGTTGGAGAAGGCGGCTAGCGAAACTGGGAGTTTTTTTTTCTTTTAGGCAAGTTAAATGGGTCAGCAAGGGCAATGCCGATTGTAGGGTATGTGTGCCATCAGTCATCTCACGCTCCCATATTCATCCTATTCGAAAACAAGCGATTACGACACCGATTGATTCCGTTCTTTTTGTTTTCATGGGTGCTCACTTCTAACAAAAAATACAAAAATAAGAGACAAAACAAACAGCACCTTAATCCTTTGTTTTTCATAGGATGAAAATGGGAGCCACATGCTTAATAAGGGAACCAATACCCTATTGGAGAAAATTTGAGAATTTCTCTTGCGTTTTTTTTATTTTTATTCACTGCAGCAATTCTTTCGATTATTTTTTAGTTTTTTTGTTGTCTATTCTTTTGGAATTTTCCCAATGACTTAGAAATTTCTTAGCAAATTTGTTAGCATTTTTTTTAAATCCTTCAGCAATTCATCTTTCGAATTTTTTTCGATATTTTTTTTTTAATTCGGCAATTTTGATCATTACTGCATGAATTCTTCAGTTAAAAGTCCTGTAGCAGTTTATTTGAGAGCATTTTTTGGAAATTCCTTTGAAAATTTCTTCTTTAAGAATTTCATTAGCAATTCCCTAAAACATTTCTCAGGAAATTGTTTTGTAATCTACTTCGGTAAGAGCTTCTTCGGTCATTCTTTCGTCAATTTCTGCAGAAATTCCTTCCGCAAGTTTTTTGATAATTCCTTTCGGAGTTTTTTCGGAAAATTTATTTGATATTTTTGGGGAACTTCTTTGGACAACTCTTCGTCAAAAGGCCGACATTTTAAACTGAAAATAGAACAGATAGCTTTTTTGTGTGGTTCCAAATCATTCTTGTTTCTATTCACTAATTGTTCACCAAACTTTCCCGTTTTCCAACAATTAACGGGGTTTTGCAATTTTCTTTACGATATAACACTTTTCGACTCCCATTCATCCATGAACTTGCGATGGAAGTTTCACAATGTTGACAACTGAGAGTAGCAGTGACTATTGATTCAATACAAACGATGGTGCCGCCGTCGGTCTGTCAGCGCCGTAAATTAATGCTTAAAAGTGCTTGTTCATACTTTTCGCTACTAACGTCAACTGAAAGCATTCAATAAAGAAGTAATCAGATTTTTCCCTATTTCCCGGGCAACTTGTTCGGAAATTTCTGCGGCCATTTCGTTACGGATTCATTTTGAAATTCACGTTATTCTCGATTTTCGTTGGTCATTTCTTCCAAAATATCCTTCAGCCTTTTTTTCATCGGAAATTTCTTTAGCAACTGTTTAAAAAACTTTTTTTTTTTTTGAGAATGGATTTTGCGAATTCCATTTAAAATGCTTTCGTCATTTTGCTAGGATTTTTTTTTTGCAGATTCTAGAAATTTTCTTCGGCAACTCATTTGGAAATTCATTTGGGCAGTTAAAGTGAAAATTCCTCCGGAAGTATAGCAATTTTTTTTTGAAATTTCTTCGAAAATTCAATTTAAATTTTCTTTGAAAATCGAATTTGAAATCTTTTGTGAATTATATTTGTACTTTCTTTGAAAATTATTTCAAAAAATATGCCGAAGGAATTGTGAAAATAATTCCTAAAATAATTGCCGGAGAAATACCCAATTTTAAAAGGATTTGCCGAAGGGTTTCCAAAGCAACTGCAGTAGCCATTAAAGAAGTAGTTCCTAAGGAGAATGCCGAAGGCATACTCAAAAAAAAAATGCCGAAGGAATCCTAAAAGAAATCGCCGAAACAGTCTCTAAAGGAATTGTTCAATAAGACACACAGAAATTACAGAAGAGATCCCATTAAAATTACCGAACTATTTCTCAACGGAGTTGCAGCAGGAATTTTTAAATACATCAATTCAATTTATTTCTAAGCATGCTTGCCAAGGAATTCCCGAAGAAATTGACGAGCAAATTCCGAAAATAATACTGTAGAAATTTACAAACGAAGCTTCCATTTATTAAGTAATTCTAAAAACGTAATTTTTCAGCTTTCCCCGTCCTTACCTGGGTCGTAAAGCTCGACTTTACTCTCTTCCCTGGAGCATAACGTATCTTGTGGAAGTCGCCAAAGAAAATTTAAAACAGTTCTCGAAGATTTTGAGAAAAAGTTCTTAACATTGAACAAGTCGTCATTAAAATAATCGACATCGTCTAACATTTGAAAACAGTTATTCGTTTTAAACGAGAGTTTTGGTCACGAAAATGGGCTCCGTGGCCGTGCAATTAGCGGCGTCAGTCGTCTAGGCCTCGGAATGCGGGTTCGATTCCCGCTCCAGTCGGGGAAAACTTTTCGTCAAACGGAAAATTCTCCATTGGGCCACTGGGTGTCATGTGTGTTATCCGTTTTCTCGTGTATGTGTAATGTTCAGTCTGTGCAGCCTCTGGCTGAAGACGGTGTAGTGTCTTATTTCAGTGTAGTGTATTCACTGTATCCTACATGGAAAAAAGGGATGCAAGAAATATATTTTCTTGGCCAAAGTTTTTATTCTGAACGAAAAAAACTGCTTCTCATTTTCCGAAAAATGATGACGGATATGCTTGATCCGAAACCGTTACTGAAATTTTCACAGCAATACTACCTTGTGCAGCATTGTTGTCCCATGTTCCATGGGGATCGCTATTAACATGAGACAACTATGTTTCAGACGGAAGAATAACCGTATCAATCCTAAGAAATATTTCGAAGAAATTTCCATGCATTATCGAAGGAATTCCCACAAATAAAAACTGAAAATATTTCCGAAGAAAAGTTGAGTTCGATCCAAAAACCTAATCGTTGATAAAAGCATTCATAATCATCATGCAACATAGATTTATACATAAATGAGAAATAAATTAAATTGTGAAACGGTTAGTGTTGCAATTTTTGATAGTTGAACTTTTTTTTTCTATTACAAATATGGTGACATATGGTATTATTGTTGGGTTCGTTCTCTTCGTCATAGAGGGTTTTTGACGGCCAAATTGCCTGGAACTTGGTCATATAATTCGGCTTGGCTGGGAAGGATTTGAGGTCAACTCTGAGTTCAACAGGTCTAAAAACAAAACCCTTTGTTGAAGAGAACAAAACTGCCGAAAATACATAAGTTTCCCTTTGTCAGATATTCATTTTTAAGTTTCATGGAAGTTTTCCAAGCGTTACGGCGGAGTTACCAGAGGTTCTAGGGAGCTTACAAGGGGGTTTGGTTATTTTGCAGAGATGTATCAAAGTTTTTAAGGGAATTCGAGGATGGTTCCGAATAGGTTTAATCTTCATTTAGAGTATGCCCCTGAAATCCTCAAGGAGTTTCCGAATGCCCGTGAAACGTCCTTGACCCTTCTGAAACTTCCTTAGATCCGCTAGAACTGCTGAAACCCCCACAACATCCTGAAACACTCGCCTAAAAAGCTCTAGAACGCTCGTGATATCCACAGGAACACCCCTGGAATGCACCTGAAACATCTTGGAACACCCCTGTAACTCGAATATACCTGGAATGCTTCTGAAATCCCCTGGAATACTTCTAAATCCCTTTAAAAGCCACTGGAAGGCCCATGAAACCCCTTAAAACCCCTGAAACAATCAATTCCTTCAGAAAAAAACAAAAGCCATGAACTTCTATCAACGACCAACATTTTTGATGGCGATCTGAACATATTTTTTGCACCAAATTAGTGGGATTCGAGATATTGGTGATAATGTAGGCCAACCCTCTTTAAATTTGAGCAACATTTCCAAAAATAATGAATATTTGTATTTTTTCAGCAAGAGAAAACAATTAACTAAATTTTTCTCAACGAACATTTGAAACATTAGATGTTAGCCAGTTGCAATTTTAGCTCAATCGGAGCATTGCTTACGAAAATAGAGAATGTATGAAGAAATAGAGAATGTATGAAGAGAGCAATTTCGCTTAAAAATAGAACAAAAATCGATTTCAAATCGACAGCCTTGTATGGAAAGTCGAAAAAAAATCGCCTTTACTGTAATTTTTTTCGTCCACGTGTTCGAACTCAGGGCATGGTTCTTCACTAAAAAAAAATCATCAGCTAACCGAGTTCAAAAATGCTGTTAACTAGTGTAATGCAGCCGCAAACATTCTTGATTTTATTTTTCTTGGAACTCCTTTAGAATCTTTTCCGGCATTTATTTTTATTGATTTTTTTGCATGTACACGGGCGCAGCGGGCTGTATAGGACAGGTTGGATAAAATATATGTTCCAATTTGAAGATAAAATATATGATCCAATCCAAAGTCTTATATGATGTTGCATAGGGTGCTAAAGTGGAGGCCATATGCGCACATTCTCCCATTTACCCGTGTGTAAAATGCACGTATATCGCCTCCACGTTAGCATCCTATGCAACATCATATACGATCATGCGTTTGCTGGGTTAATTGCGGAATACCAAAACCTCTTTTTATGCATGAGCTACTCAGAATCAATTTTGCACATAAGAAAATGCAATAATGACGGTAACTATGGCAATAGCGACCAGGGGACGTTTATAGAGACGAGCAATGGAAAGTTGCAGCGGGTCAAAAAAGGAGTTCAGGCTACCAGGAAATTGCAGGGGTGTTTCAAGGGGGTGCCAGAAGCGTTTAAGGGGCTTTCAGTGTCCTCTCAGGGAGCTTCAGGGATTTTAGGAGCTCTCAGAAGTACTCAAGGGGGTCTCAGGGGAATTACAGGGAGCCTCAGAGAGTTCCAGAGGAGTTCTTGCGGATCTCAGGGGCGTTTCAGGGGCATTCCAGGCAGGTATGGGAACACTCACTTGCAAAGAGTTACACTCACTTGCTATCTGTCTGCTCAGAAGCGTGCAATTAAGAAACGATGTATGGACGACTTTTTCCGAGCAGAAGAGAATATCAACATCATAATAAAATTTGTTATTTTGGCGTATTATGTTATACACTTGTCTGTCATAAGCGGCAAAATAACAAATATCATAACAAAAAAAGTTCTTGGAAGATCAATTAAGTAACGTGATTTGTTAGATTCAATAACACCTTAATAATAGGGAATTTGTAGACTTGATATTGTTGTGTTACCCGAGGAACATAATATCACATTTTGATATTATAAGATCAGACTAATATCTGGGGAGATCTGGGCTGTACCACATCAAACCAATATCAAAAAATGGTCTGACAGATGGATTAGTGTAAAAAAATAAGAATGGCCGCGACCAATATCAAACTTATGACCTTGTGATTTACGAGCAGTGACATTACCACGGCACTACGACTCATATCTGAAAATAAGTGATAACAAGAGCATCAAGTTCTACGTTTTCCAAGGTGTTTGCGACTCATGGTGGCTGTGTGGGATTGGTCCCACCATGTTGTAGATGAGTGTGTGAAAGAACTATTGTTGATCTTGAATAGTAGTTTTCAGATCTTACAATTTTCGGATGTTGTAGATGAATATGTGAAAGAACTGATTTTGATCTTGAGCAGTAATTTTCAGATCTTTCGATTTCTGGATGTTGCCGATGGAAATGTGAGGAGGAGCTTATTTTGATCTTAAGCTGTATTTTTCAGATTTCCCAATGATAAATGTTCTATTGCAGAATATTAATACAGTTTCCATCCAAAATTTGCAAACTAAAACGATAGTATGGAAAATAAAAATGAATTAAGGCTCAATTACATAATTTCCTAAACTAAGAATGTACGTATCTCTAGATGATTTCACATTTTATGCCTATTTTCTGAATTGGTAACATAGCTAGTAATCTAAACTTTAAAAATGACATTTGTAGAATCATGTTATTTTGCGCCTAAAAAAAGACGAATTTCCACCAATAGGATGCACACAGTGAAATACTAGATTGTTGTAATGAGCTGAATTTTTGTATGGTGAGAAGAAAAATCAAATTAATAATAAGAACGAAATTTTGTGAAAGGTATTGAAGGTCGGAAGAAAAATGATTCTTCATCATTTTTTCCCAAAGGGTGATGGTGTGGCATGTGCTTCACACATGTCATCGAACGATGCTCAATTTCTATTCCCACGTAGCGTCATGCTGCGTCAACTCTAAACATCGGCAGTCATCAACCCATAAACTCGATGGCTGTTACATTGCATAAGCGTTTCCCAAGTAAGTATCTACTTACAGGGTTAATGTTTTATGACCGTTTCTTAGAAGGCCGTTGCTAAGGTACCATGCCGTGCGACAGCGCTGACTCAGTGGTCTCTCTTTAAATATATTCTCTCTCTCCCGATCAGTGCATCGATCACTGATTGGTTGACTGGTAAATAAGGACTTCTGATACCTCCAGAAAATATATGTTAATTATGCTAAGAATCGCAATAAGGAATCATTACGGTTTCAACTACCAAAGTGTTAAGTGTCCATTAAATTAATATCACGGAACATACACCTCAGTAAATTCTCCATTTCTGCAATGAAATGACACAAAAAGCGTAGCTATTATGATTCCTTGCTTAATTTATGGACAGACTTGTGAGAATCCCAAAATGGCCGCCACAATAGCCGACTTTGGCATCTACTCACGATTTCGTGCGCACAAATCTCTTCGTAAACAAAACCAGCGCACCTGATCTTTTTATTTCAAGCTTATTACAAGTGAGCAAGAAGATGGCCAGCTGGGACGGTGGTTACATTCCATTATTCCTAATGTTTCCTTGCGAGCGTGGTGGCATGGTTTGGATGTGAGTCGAAATTTCATTCGCGTAATGTCAAGGCTTACAGGGGATAGACAAAATGATCGGGACAGGCAAAATTATCACTTTCCAAAAAATGTTCAACTAGCTGTAACTTTTCGAAAAGTGCATCATATATTCTCAAATTTTTACTGTAAGTTTTCCAACTAGTTGTGTATCAGTGAACAAAATTTAGAAAAGATCGGACAATTCTTCACGAAGTTATAAAGATTCTTGAAAAAGGTAAAATTATCCGATAGCCAACTTTGAGCTGTTGTATCTCCGGATTCAATGAACCGATTGCAATGAAATTTTGACAATTCATGACTTATATAATGAACTCTGGAAAGCATTTGAAATAACTTAAAATTTTTAACAAGCGAAAAAGTTATAGCGATTTAATTGTTTTCACGATTTTTTAGTAAATTGGTCTGTTTTTAATATGCATCCCATTACTTTTTCAACTTATTGGCGTCTATGTTGCTACTTTCCTTCAAAACGCATTTATATATAAGTCAATTAGAGGGAAACTAAATGAACTATAATTTGCATCTTGAATATTGAAACGATGTTGATGTTTTGGATAATTTGGTGTTTTATAAGAAAAATAATCTAATCGTTATAATTTTCTTCCGTGTTAAGAATATTAAGTTAAGTCAATGGTTTTTCATAGCTCATTATATAAGTCATAAATGGTCAAAATTTCATTGCATTCGGTTCATTGAATCCGGAGATATAACAGCTCAAAGTTGACTATCAGATAATTTTACCTTTTTCAAAAATCTTTATAACTTCGTGAAGAATTGTACGATCTTTTCCAAATTTTGTCCACTGGTACACAACTAGTTGAAGAACTTACAGTAAAAATTTGAGAATATTTGATGAACTTTTCAAAAAGTTACTGCTAATTGAACATTTTTTGAAAAGTGAATATTTTGCCTGTCCCGATCATTTTGTCTATCCCCTGTATGTCCAACCATTACTCGCTAGATGCGCATTTACACAGGATTAACCTCGCGTTGAGCAATGTTTGTACTAAGTGCGGTTCCGGTTATAATGACATCGACCACGTAGTTTGGCAATGCCCGGATAATGACGCCTCCAGAGCGCTACTATTGGATACCCTTGAGGCCCGAGGTAGACAGCCCTTTGTTCTTGTGAGAGATGTGTTGGGGACCCGCGATGTCACGTACATGGGATGTATTTTCGACTTTCTTTGCTCTGCTGGTATAAAAGTTTAATTCGCTTGTGTTCTCTTCTCCAGTTTTTTTTTCTCTGTTTTGTCCTCTTTGTGTTAGCAAGCTGCTCCTGGCCATCCGGAAGACCAAGTCCCACAACAAGTTGGTACCAACACCACAAGGCGCCGAATACGCTAGCAAGATGCGATTCACCCCCGGATGAGCTGCAGTGAAACCTTTGGTCCAATCCTTACCCTGTCCATCCCCCAAAATGTGACCTTCTAACCTCGAGCTGCCACGAGTACCCTGGCTTCTACCCATTACTAACAGATATCATTAAAAAGTTATTACTCTACAAAGAAAGATTCTCGGCTCCGTAAAGCATTACACGCGATTGAGCCCGAAATAAATGAAATAGATAAAAAAAAGTGAGCAAGAACAGAATAATCAAATCCACTGTTATTTGAAGCTTGCTTCTTGAGATTTGTGCGTTTGCAGTTCTGATGCACTTTTGAAGCGGGATTTCATGACGTTTGTCCTTAATGCTGTTTGAGCAAAACTTTGGGTAATTATGTTATTGTTTTCTTCATTTCTCCATTTATTACAAAAAAGTTTTCCAAAGTTTTGTTCCAACAGCATTATAAAAAAGGTATGTTGAATCTATAATCAAATGGTCCGTTTTTCGAAATGGTCGTATTTTGTTTAGCGGGCCGATATATAAAGCTCTCAAATTGTCCGGTGATTCATTTATTGGATTCGTACTACAAATGCAAGCTCGACATCGAGGTTCAGCTCATGTTGTCATCGGACTCAATTGGAAAACCTCTGCTGGATTATTCAAAGTGAAATAAAATAATTATAAACTGGTATTGAGAAATCTATCTGAGAATTCAGTATATAATACTTTTGTGCCTTTTTTAGTATCGTAAAGAAAAGCAAATATCGATTATATGCGTTTTTTGTACCGATTACTCTGTTTTTTTTTGGTTCAATTGCCGCATCTATAAACCCGCTTAATGAAAATGAAGACCACTTCTACTTCCTTTTTGTCCCAGTGGTCGTGTGTAAAATTTGTGGCGAACATAAGGAACATCTGTTTATTACGTAACGCTAATTCGACACTTTTGAACTCGGTGGTTGGTTCATTAAGATCTGGCGGCCTCTTTAATGTGTTTTTGTATGATAACTCCTACTTCATGTATGGGTCGTAACGCTAGACTGTATTACCTATTCGCCTGAAGCGTTACGTAATTTATTAACCCCCTTTCTCCTGAAGCGTTACGTTATATGGGGACGGCGCATAATGAAAGTTGAAAACTTAAAATAGTTTTCATGCGCAATGTTGGAAAATTTCGACATTTATACAGTGAGTTGCACAAGGCTTTCCAAAGATCAAATTAAGTACTAATTGTGAAATCATATCACGACGAGATATTGAGCAGATATTTGGCAACTTTTTGAATATCTCCTCAATATCATATTAAGATATGACATCAAAATTTGATCATTTCAAGATATGATTCTGATATTCACGTCTACCCGGGTATTATTCATTATATAATTGTACACTCCTAATAGTAAAATAATAACTTAGCTTGTTCTAGAACAAAATATATTATTGAAAAGTTATTCAGTGGATGTATCCCAATAACTTGATCACAACAAAATAAGATTTCTGAACAAACCATGTTATGGAAACATAATGCTTTGATAAGTTAAGAATAACAAAATAAGATATAAAAACAGACTATGTGATTAAGTGATCATCAATTTGATATTCTCCTCTGCTGGGGTTGCCTTGTGGTTTTGTCTAGAAGTTTACCGAATAGAGTAGGGGTCGCACACGCTTACAAATTTCGTAACAGAGTTATGAAAGCTTCTCTCCACTAGGTGTGTGTAAGTTACATTCAGTGAGTGTTCCCATCCTTGATTCCAGGGTGTACCAAGAGATCTTAGGGACGTTTAAGGGGATCTCTGGAGGTTTTCGGAGGGGTACCTTGAGGAAGAATTTAGAAGCATTTTAGAGGGTGATTCAGGGGATATCTGGTGCGATTTAGCGCTTAGAGGCGTTTCAGCTGGGTACCTGGAGGTTACGTCGGGGGCATTGTGTTTCAGAGCAGGTTTTAGGGGCGTTTTCGGGGGCATTTCAGAAAGTTTCAGAGAATCTTTGATGTGTTTTGGAGGCGTCACAGAGTTACTTTCGATGGTTTCGGAGGGTATCAGGTGCGTTACATGGGGTCCAAGTGCGTTTTAAATGAATTTCGGGGGCGTATTACGTGAAGATATGACGAAGCCACTCCTCGAGATTTTGAAAGCACAAATCTGAAGAACCGAATGTCGGTTTGCGCTGAAAAGTTGATCGATTATTCACCACCAGCGGCTGACCAAACGATCAACTTTTCAGCGCAAACCGACATCCGGTTCTTCAGATTTGTGCTCTTGAAATTTTGAGGTGTGGCTTTGTCATATCTTCAATTTCAGGAAGCATCAGAAAATTTTTTGGAAGGTTTTGGAGGCGTTAAGGGGCCATTAGACTGTTTGTTATAATGACAAATATTTGCCATTGTAGTCCGACATTCATCCGAGGAGGTTGCCATGATTTACGATGTGTTGGTCATTTGTTGGGCTTGTTTGACCAAATATTTGTCATGTCTAATGGGACCTTTACATAGGCGATTTCAGTGCCTTGGGATGGTCTCAGATGCGTTACTTGGCGTCTGAGGGAATTTTAGGGGATTTCGAAGGCATTTCAGAAAGCTTCAGAGGATTTTTGGTGGGATTTAGAAGCATTATGTTTCTGTGCTTTCGCAGTTGTAAGTTGAATCGTATCATCACAGAGCAGGAGCACTAACTCTCTGTGGTGCAAATAAATCTGAAGTAAGCACAGAGGTAGTTCATTCTTCCTCGTGTCCTCCGCGAGAAATGAAAGAGACAACCTGGGGCCTATCGTACTCGATGCTATAGCAGGGTTTCAAATGAAAGGGCCCGTGTTGGTTCTAGGGGGATTTCAGAGGCGTTTCAAGAAGTTTCATAGGATTTTCAGATACCTCTTCGCGAAAACCCTTGATACGCCCCGGAAAAGCCTTGAAACGCCTCAGAAACCTTCCTAATAACATTGAAAAGCCCTTGAAACCCCGTAATCCATTTGAAAGCCCCTCTATTTATCAGATTATTGAATCTAAGGGTTCTCTAAGATATTGCCGAAGGGATTCCCAAAGGAGTTACTAAATGAATTTTAGAAGCAATTCAATAAGAGATTTCACAATGAATTTTCAAGAAAATTGCCGAATAAATTTCTTAAGGAATTTCCAAAGGAATGCCTAATTGAACTTCTAAAGCAATTTGCAGTGGAATTAGAATACACTCAACACCAGATAACTCTGGTGCAGGCCGATTTGTTATCTTGCCATTCTAACCAGGGGCCTACGTCGCACACTGGAGTAACAGGGTCCATTTCATGGCCAAAAAGTTTAAACACGTTTTTATGGCGTATTATGTATGTACTAACGATAAAATTGTGAATTTAGATATTGAGGAAGCATTTTGGATTATAAATAGCCATATTAATCCACTTAAAGGCTAAAAATAGTTTCTTATAACCTCTCTAAGGACAACGTTTATTTTCACCCCCAAAAATCGCTTGAAGCTTCGAACATTTTTATTTGACAACAGAGAACTGAAAAATAATTATATTTCCATGAAAAATATTGTTTGGAAACAAGGGCCACCTCGTTTCATAGAAAAATTCCTAGAAGTGTGAGAAAAATTCAATTCTTTTATAAGTGTAGATAACGTGTTTATGTCCAGCAAAGTTGAAAGGAGTGTCATAATTGGGAAACTTGTTGAACAATTGTTCTATCTTCACAATTTTTGGGAATATGGGCCGTCATTTTTGAACGGCCCCTTAAACTCAGTTCAAATGATGTACCTTTTTCTAGATATTTTGGGAATCACATTTTCATTTTGGGGTAACTTTTATAGTGCCCTGGAAAACACATCAAAACTCAAAAATTAATCATGGATTGAAATTCTAGGAGTTTGAACATGATGATAGAAGCCGTGTGGAATATATCAGTTTGAATTTTTCTATTAAAACATGGCATTTTAACACAACTTTATACATAAAAGTAAGTTCGTGGAGTACTGAGTGAAAAACTCAATGAGTTTAGCTATAAAAAACAGTATTTATCTGAAAATATTTTCTGTACGGTGCATCAACATATGAAAACATGCTACAAATAGTGAGATCTTTATTTGAGTTGTTTTTGATTTTTTATAACAAATTTTGAAAACAACAGCTCTAGCTACATTAGATTACTACTGTATTGCATACATTTAGGCGTTTATCGGTGTACGGAGATTTCCGCCCAAATTTACTAAATTAATTCCATTTGACACATTTTGTTAAGAGATAGAAGACCAGATTTGTATTCTGCTATGATCTATCTACCGAGAATAAGTGGCCGTTCATTGAAAGAGTAGTCGAAACGAAGTTGCTTTATCGAAACTAAACCTAAATTGTAACTAAAAACTAGTCAAAAAGGTGTAAATTTCAATATGATTTATTTTTTTCGTTTGGTACTTTCTGGTACCCGTTCTCTTGCGATTCACAAAGGATATGCCTTATATTTTACTGTAATTTTATCCAGATCGCGGAATGCTGCAGAATCTGAAAACTTTTTGAATGCCGAAAATGGTTCATAATTGACAAAAAACATGATTTTGAAAACTCTTCTGTAAGAGAGCAAAATAAATAAACCAGGTGAAGTTTTTTGTTTAAATGATACACCCTTATCAGGAGAACTGTGTTACATACTCAGTTGTTTTTTCAAACTGCAAATATTTCGATAATTGAAGTTCTTCCGATGAGTAATGATGCAAATAAAAAAACAGTAGAGAAAATCGTCAAATTTCGGCATTTATTCTTAAAAAAATATGCATCCCAAAGTATTTTATTGATTGCCACATGATGAAGCATTACTTCATTTATCTTTAAAAAATATTAGACTTTGGAAAACCCTGAAAAAAAAGTTTTCGACTTATGGCCAGGAACTTGGCCCATTTACGCCTGTTTGCGCCGCTTGGAAGAAGCGGAGTACGATAAATTGGAACTGCTGTGCCGTTCACAAGAAATACGGAAGTTCTGCCAGAAGGTCAACGCATCTCGCAAAGGCTTCGTGCCGCGAGCCGAAATGTGAAGGGATAAGGACTGGAGCATCTTAACGAACGGCCGCGAGGTTGATCGAAAGGTGGAAGCAGTATTGCGATCTGACACTTGAATGGTACGGGCACAGACGCAGACATGGAGGATTATACAGCGGCGAAAATGACTACGTCAGAACGGCAGGGAGCAACAACGAGCGAATTCTCACATTGAGGGAGGTTAATAATGCTATGCAGTAGCTCAAGAACAACATATCAGCTGGTAAGATTGCTATCGGGGGAGAGCTCGTCAAGAATGGCCCTGAAAAATGACCTCCTCTGTCTGCATTGGAAAATAGTTTGGATCTGGGGTACCGAACAGCTATCGGAGGAGTGCATGATAGGGGTCGCTCGACACCGCGGTGCACCGGACCAGATCTTCATCGTACGGCAAATCCTCAAAAAATGCCGCGAATACCATGTTCTAACGCATCACATGTTCATTGACTTCGAGGCGTCGTGCGACAGCATCAACCGCACAGAGCTATGGAAAATCATGGACGAGAACGACTTCTCCGGGAAGCCCACTAGACTGATGAAAGCGATGATAAACGGTGTAAAAAACTGTGTAAGGGTTTCGGCCGATCTCGCCGGGGTTACGATGGACGGGGACACTTTCGAAATGGTAGAGGACTTCGTCTACCTCGGGCCCTTTATAACGGCAGACAATGGTAGCCGTGAAATGCAAATGCTCATCGTCAGTAGAAGTCGGGTTTATTATGGGTTTACACAAGAACCTGCGGTCAAAAAAAAAAAAAAAAAAATTACCCTCGGACCAAATGTACAAAACGCTGATAAGAACAGTAGTGGTTGTTTATTTTATGAGCACGAGACCTGCACTATCCTCGAGGAGAATATACAAGCACTCGAAGGGTTCGAGCGTTGGGTGCTTAGGATCATCTTTGGTGGTGTGCAGAGATACTGCGTGTGTCTGCAAAAACTGCTGTACGAGCTCGCTGCACTCTACAGCTGCACTCTACAGCATTTGGAAGGTGGCTGAAGGAGGATGGATACGATGGGCAGGACACGTGAGCATGCCGGACACTAACTTTGTAAAGCTGGTGTTCACAAGTGATCCGGGTGGTACAAAAAGACCTAGAGAACAGCGTGCAAGGTTGGCGGACCAGGTACAGAACGGTCTGGCAAATGTGGGAGGCCGCCGAGGATGGCGGAATGCAGCGACAAACCTAATGTTGTGGCGAAGAGTTGTTTATTCAGTCTTGTTGTGATAACGATGTTATACTAAATAAACGAATGAATAAATGAATGACAATTTGTCATTCACAAATATTTCGGTATCTTTACATTTCATAATTCTGGTGGCTAGGTAGGTTTGCATAGGGTCAGTCCCTTACAGGAAAATTACTAACAATAAATCAGATCCAAAACGCTACCGTGACAGCAAAGTATTTTCACAACGATTGCAAATCATCAACACCGCTGCTAGGCTAGCACACAATCCCATGTGGAATTATTTCACAGAACAGCAATTTACAGCTCACAAAACAGATTAGCATCCAACCGTGTGTGCGGTTGGCCATTTACCGTGTCGCATCGAATCTAATTGCCCTTCCCATTCTGTTTCTATTTCCATTCCAGATTGCTTTCGTTCGGCGGCACGCTTTGGCACCGGCGCCGGCAGCAACAAAACGACCACTTCCCACAACAGGTGGCCACCGCAAACCACCGCCGCCATCATCCACCGTCGTCGTCGCCGCGCGTCTTCTAATAGCTCTGCGACAGCCACGGCAAACTGCTGCTCCTGCAGCTGCACCTGTCTGTGGTTGCGATCGTGCAGCGGCCAAAGATTTCCCCCGGGATCATCAACCGTCGCCTCCGCCACTGTCCACCGAATCTCCTAGGCCCACCGTCGTCGGCGTCGACGGTCACAATCATCCGGACCACCACGCTCAACGCTAGGTCGGCCGTGCGCCGGAAGAAACGTCGAAGACGGAAGAAAAGCAGTGGCCACCATGGGCCACTGTCAAGTGGCAATATCCCGAGCAACTAGTTTCCCCATGTAGTCGCGGACAGCGCTCTGCGTGTTAATCGAAATAACGTGTCTCTACGTTGGTGTAAAGTTTTTCAGTTTTTTGAAGTCTTCGTACGTGTTCGTGTTTCGTTCGTTAGTGGTGTAAATTTCGGGGCGCGGAAGAAGTCCGGCGCGCGCGTGTGTGTGTTTTTTGCTGTTTGACCACGCAAATTTTTCACAAGCCGATTCCCCTGGGAGCCGACAGGAGCAAAAATTTCATGCGGAAAATCGGAATTTCGGAATAAAACGGGTATTTTAAGGAAAAAAAATCATGTTGCTGATGGGCACCTGATTGCAACAGCCAATAAGCGTAATGGAGAGTAATCAAATCAAGTAATCACCTATAACTATCTATCGAAGTAATGATATACGTGAGCACACCAGCAGCGATCAGTTGATTAATTTGTAGAACCTGAATCTACGCTTTGTGTATAATAGAAATAGTATACTAGCAAATCGGAATTTGACCAGAAATACTGTGTGCGTAAGTCTACCTTATAAGAAGAAGTATTTTAGCGTCATATTGTGTCTAAACTTAACGTTTCTTTCTATCGCACACATAGTCATTGTTTCAAGCATAGGAATTCTAATTGAATGGACATAAGATATAGTTGTATCACATAATCAGTTCGATTCAAGTGCAATATTCTCATAAGCTACAATACAAGAAGAAATACAAACCGAAGAAACAAACCATCATGTGGGACCAGCCAATTACGCCACCGCCATTTGATCAGTCGATTCTTCTACAACACTAAACAGCTGAACTACAATCTCCGAGTTACAGCTAAGCGCAACATTAAATACCACTCGCCGCAATGGATTACCCCATGGTAGCGACCGGGAACATCTCCCAAGAGGACTTCCTCGCCATAGTCGGCGGGAACTCGTCCCTAGCGGGCCTTGGCCTGCACGGCGGGTCCGCAACGAACGCCCTGAACGATACGCTCGGTGGTGTGATAGCCACCGGCGACAACCGAACACTCTTCCACGGCTACCCAAGCGGATACACACTGCCGCACATCATCATCGCTTCAATTATCGTGACAATACTAATGATAGTCATCGTAGTCGGTAACATGCTGGTGATCATAGCCATTGCCACCGAGAAGGCACTCAAGAACATCCAGAACTGGTTCATAGCGTCGCTGGCGGTGGCGGACTTCTTCCTGGGCTTGGTGATCATGCCCTTCTCGCTGGCCAACGAGCTGATGGGCTACTGGATCTTTGGGAATTGGTGGTGCGATATCCATTCGGCGATGGACGTACTGTTGTGCACCTCGTCGATCATGAACCTGTGCCTGATCTCGCTGGATCGGTACTGGAGCATCACGAAGGCGATCGAGTATCTCAAATCGAGGACACCGGGCCGGGCGGCGTTTATGATCGCAGCGGTTTGGATCATGTCGGCGCTGGTGTGCATACCGCCGCTGCTGGGCTGGAAGGCGCCACGTCCGGAGGAGCACGTCGAGCTGCCGCAATGTCAGGTGAGTCGTTTTTTTATATTTATGTAATTCAGTTTATGCAACCTTTTTATACTAGTGTTGTACCTTGTATGGCACAATTCACAAAAGCAAATATCATTATGACGGCTACTGATGCTCATGGCTTTTGCGAGCGGGAGGGGTAGAGGGCATTGATACCAAAAGAGGTGTCAGGAGAGTCTTAGAAATGATGGGAAACGGTGCGTAAAGGGGACTAAAGGAGAGAGGAGATGCGAGTAATACAAAAGGATTAAACGGTCCCAAGTGAGCGTTTCATTTTTATGCAGAGTTCAGATGGTCTTCAGGGGTCTTCAGAGGAGCTTCCAGGGATTTTGGTATTGTTTTATCTGGGTTTCAGGGAGGTTTTGGGATTTAACTTCAGTAAGCCGGCTCTAGGAATCATACTGAAATCTTCTCAAACTCTCTGAATCATTTCCTGGCAACGTCTCCTGAAATTTCCCTGGACCTATCTGAAACCCTTCTGAAACCGCATGTACTCCGTAGAAACCCATAAGTTCTCTAGAGACTACTTGAAATCTCCTAAAATGATATTTAAGAGTTCTTGAATGCTTTCGAAATCCCTGGGAATCCACCAAAAATTCTCTAAACTGTCCTGAAAGCCCCTGAAAACTCATGAAATCTTATGAAACTTCTCTGAACTTTCCCCTGGAATCTCCCGAAACCTCTGTGAAACACTTCTGAAGTCCTCCTGAATGCCTCCTGAAACTCCCCCAAAACTCTTGAAATCCACACGAACCCTTTACTTTGCGTTCTGTGAATGCCGGGCAACTCACTGGAACAATCCGTTCCCAGCCATCTTAGCAAACAGCAGTAGAATCACTTGGCATAACACGGAACCTCGCGGTGATGGCGACTTGCTCCGCCAACATTCCACTCGTCAATGAGGCAGCATCACACTGACGACGACCCGTCATGGTGCTGGCTGTCACTGATGCTTGCTAGGGGAAATACACGCATGGGGAATGCTACTCAGCTTTGTTCATACCCCACACGTTCCACCTAAACTTCTCTCTTCCGTACATCTTTGAGCATTCCTCTAAGAATTATTCCAGGAATTTCTCGTGAAAGTGCCAGTAATGAGAGTTTAGCCAATATTGGTTGAGCTATTATTTCCTGCTGAGAATTTGCCGGGGTATCCATCAGGCACTATTTGTAGAAATTCTCCTGCTGGGAATCCTCCAGGGATTCATCCAAGGAGTCCTCCAGGGATTCCTCCAAGGAATCCTCCAGGGATTCCTCCTAGGAATCCTCCAGGGATTCCTCCAGGGATTCCTCCTAGGAATCCTCCAGGGATTCCTCCTAGGAATCCTCCAGGGATTCCTCCTAGGAATCCTCCAGGGTTTCCTCGTAGGTATCCTCCAGGGATTCCTCTTAGAAATCCTCCTGGGATTCCTCTTAGGAATCCACCAGAGACTCCTCCTAGGAATCCCCTACGGAATCCATCTAGAAATCCTCCAGGGACTACTCTTGGAAATCCTCCTGGGATTCATCCTAGGAATCCTCCAGGGATTCCTCCTAGGAATCCTCCACGGATTCCTTCTGGGAATCCTCCAGGGATTCTTCCTAGGATTCCTCCAGGGATTCCTCCTGTGAATACTTTAGGGATTCCTTCTATGAATTCTCTAAGGATTCCTCTTAAGAATCCTCTAAGCATTCCTCTTAGGAATCCTCCAGGGATTCCTCTTAGAAACGGGGTTGTGCAGTTTCAGGATTGTTAATGTCGAACGACACTCGCTTTGACCATCACTTCATACGACAAACGCAGTCCATCAAAACATGATCGATTCACGCAAAAGCTACTCAAGCCAACCCTCGTTCATTGCAGAGTCAACCACATCCAGCAGAAGCGATCGTCTCTTGTTTTCGAACCACACGATGAAATACCGAAGCGAGTTTTTGTTCTACGCCTTGCATTCTATTCATATGGCGAGCTATGTTTGTGTTTGCTGCGCCATGCAATACTACTTAACAAATTGATCTTCATCCTGGCCCTTTCAGATGAGAGTCACCCAGCAGTGAGTGACATAGCTCTGCGTCGGAACGACTGTTAAGAAGCGTTCGGCTGCTCAGGAGATTTGCAGAGAAAGAGCGTGGCGGCGGCAGCCACCGTATCAATGCGTTCGTCTCAAATGTGTTCGTTAGCAACATAGAGACGGTCGGCTGTAGCATTGAAGGAGGAAGAAGGGTAATGTAGATGTTGCGGCTTTTTTGTGTTAAGATGGTGATAATACAGAAGACTGCTTAGAAATCCTCTAGGGATTTCTCTTAGGTATCCTCAAGGGATTCCTCCAGGGATTCCTCTTAGGAATCTTCCAGGGGTTCCATCTAGGAATCCTCCATGGATTCGTGCTAGGAATCCTCCTGGGATTCGCTTTAGGAATCCTCCAGGGATTCTTTCAAGGAATTCTAAAGGGATTCCTTCTAGGAATCCTCCAGCGATTCCTCCTAGGAATCCTCCAGCAATTCCTCCTAGGAATCCTCCCCGAGCAACACACATGTCATATAAGAGTTTCGGCAGCGCAAGTTTTGGTTGTATAGAAGTTAATTTTACGTAATTCTAACACAATGTTAAAATTACATCAATTTAACTTCTATATAACCAAAACTTGCGCTGCCGTAACTCTTATATAACATGTGTGTTACTTGGGTCCAGTGATTCCTCCTAGGAATCCTCCAGGGATTCCTTCTAGGAATCCTCCAGGGACTCCTCCTTGGAATCCTCCAGGGATTCCTCCTAGGAATCATCCAGGGATTCCTCGTAGGCATATTCCAGGGATTCCTCATAGAAATCTTCCAGGGATGCCTCCTAGGAATATTCCAGGGATTCCTCCTAGGAATCCTCCAGGGATTCCTCCTAGGAATCCTCCAGGAATTTCTCCTAGGATTCCTCATGGGTATTCTTCAGGGATTTCTCTTGGGAATCCTCCTGGGATTCGTCCTGGGAATCCTCCTGGGATTCGTCCTGGGAATCCTCCTGGGAATCTTTCGAGAAGTCCTCCTGGGGATCTTCCAAGGATTCCTCCTGGAAATCATCCAAGGATTCCTCCTGGGAATTCTCCTAGGATTCCTCCAGGGACTCCTCTTCAAAATCCTCCAGAGATTCCGCTTGAAAATCCTCCAGAGATTCCTCCTAGGAATCCTCCGGCATCACTTCTGGGAAGCCTCCAGGGATTCTTCCTAGGAATCCTCATGGGAATTCTTCAGGGATTTCTCTTGGGGATCCTTCTGGGATTCGTTCTGGGAATCCTCCAGGGATTTCTCCTGGGAATCTTTCAAGAATTCCTCCTGAAAATCTTCCAAGGATTCCTCCTGGAAATTCTTCAGAATTCCTCCTGGGAATCTTCCTAGGATTCCTCCTGGGAATCCCTAAGGATTCCTCCTGGGAATTCTCCTAGGAATCCTCCAGGGACACCTCTTGGAAATCCTCCAGAGATTCCTTCTGGGAATCCTCCAGGCATCGCTTCTGGGAAGCCTCCAGGGATTCCTCCTGGGAATCCTCTAGGGATTGGTCCCGGGAATCTTCCAGAGATTCCTCCTGGGAATCCTCCAAGGATTCCTCCTGAACATCCTCTAAGGGTTCCTCTTGGAAATCCTCCAAGGATTCCTCCTGGGAATCTTCCAAGGATTCATCCCAGGAATCCTCCAGAGATTCCCAGGAGGAATCCCTGGAGGACTCCCAGGAGGAATCCCTAGAAGATTACCGGAAAAAAAATTGTGAAGGAATCTCAGGAGGATTTCCAGGAGGATTCCTTGGAGGAATCCTTGGACGATTCTTAAGAGGAATCCTTCTGGGAATCCTCCAGGAATTCCTCCTAGGAATCCTCCAGGGATTCCTCCTGGGAATCCTCTAGGGAATCCTCCAGAGATTCCTCCTGGGAATCCTCCAGAGATTCCTCTGAGGAATTTTCATGGGATCTCTGCTAGGAATCCTCCAGAGATTCCTCCTGGAAATCCTTCAGGATTCCTCCTGAAAATCCTTCAGGATTCCTCCTGGAAATCCTTCAGGATTCCTCCTGAAAATCCTTCAGGATTCCTCCTGAAAATCCTTCAGGATTCCTCCTGGAAATCCTTCAGGATTCCTCCTGAAAATCCTTCAGGATTCCTCCTGGAAATCCTTCAGGATTCCTCCTGGAAAACCTTCAGGATTCCTCCTGGAAATCCTTCAGGATTCCTCCTGGAAAACCTTCAGGATTCCTCCTGGAAATCCTTCAGGATTCCTCCTGGAAATCCTTCAGGATTCCTCCTGGAAATCCTTCAGGATTCCTCCTGAAAATCCTTCAGGATTCCTCCTGGAAATCCTTCAGGATTCCTCCTGAAAATCCTTCAGGATTCCTCCTGGAAATCCTTCAGGATTCCTCCTGGAAATCCTTCAGGATTCCTCCTGGAAATCCTTCAGGATTCCTCCTGGAAATCCTTCAGGATTCCTCCTGGAAATCCTTCAGGATTCCTCCTGGAAATCCTTCAGGATTCCTCCTGGAAATCCTTCAGGATTCCTCCTGGAAATCCTTCAGGATTCCTCCTGGAAATCCTTCAGGATTCCTCCTGGAAATCCTTCAGGATTCCTCCTGGAAATCCTTCAGGATTCCTCCTGGAAATCCTTCAGGATTCCTCCTGGAAATCCTTCAGGATTCCTCCTGGAAATCCTTCAGGATTCCTCCTGGAAATCCTTCAGGATTCCTCCTGGAAATCCTTCAGGATTCCTCCTGGAAATCCTTCAGGATTCCTCCTGGAAATCCTTCAGGATTCCTCCTGGAAATCCTTCAGGATTCCTCCTGGAAATCCTTCAGGATTCCTCCTGGAAATCCTTCAGGATTCCTCCTGGAAATCCTTCAGGATTCCTCCTGGAAATCCTTCAGGATTCCTCCTGGAAATCCTTCAGGATTCCTCCTGGAAATCCTTCAAGGATTCCTCCTGGAAATCCTTCAAGGATTCCTCCTGGAAATCCTTCAAGGATTCCTCCTGGAAATCCTTCAAGGATTCCTCCTGGAAATCCTTCAAGGATTCCTCCTGGAAATCCTTCAAGGATTCCTCCTGGAAATCCTTCAAGGATTCCTCCTGGAAATCCTTCAAGGATTCCTCCTGGAAATCCTTCAAGGATTCCTCCTGGAAATCCTTCAAGGATTCCTCCTGGAAATCCTTCAAGGATTCCTCCTGGAAATCCTTCAAGGATTCCTCCTGGAAATCCTTCAAGGATTCCTCCTGGAAATCCTTCAAGGATTCCTCCTGGAAATCCTTCAAGGATTCCTCCTGGAAATCCTTCAAGGATTCCTCCTGGAAATCCTTCAAGGATTCCTCCTGGAAATCCTTCAAGGATTCCTCCTGGAAATCCTTCAAGGATTCCTCCTGGAAATCCTTCAAGGATTCCTCCTGGAAATCCTTCAAGGATTCCTCCTGGAAATCCTTCAAGGATTCCTCCTGGAAATCCTTCAAGGATTCCTCCTGGAAATCCTTCAAGGATTCCTCCTGGAAATCCTTCAAGGATTCCTCCTGGAAATCCTTCAAGGATTCCTCCTGGAAATCCTTCAAGGATTCCTCCTGGAAATCCTTCAAGGATTCCTCCTGGAAATCCTTCAAGGATTCCTCCTGGAAATCCTTCAAGGATTCCTCCTGGAAATCCTTCAAGGATTCCTCCTGGAAATCCTTCAAGGATTCCTCCTGGAAATCCTTCAAGGATTCCTCCTGGAAATCCTTCAAGGATTCCTCCTGGAAATCCTTCAAGGATTCCTCCTGGAAATCCTTCAAGGATTCCTCCTGGAAATCCTTCAAGGATTCCTCCTGGAAATCCTTCAAGGATTCCTCCTGGAAATCCTTCAAGGATTCCTCCTGGAAATCCTTCAAGGATTCCTCCTGGAAATCCTTCAAGGATTCCTCCTGGAAATCCTTCAAGGATTCCTCCTGGAAATCCTTCAAGGATTCCTCCTGGAAATCCTTCAAGGATTCCTCCTGGAAATCCTTCAAGGATTCCTCCTGGAAATCCTTCAAGGATTCCTCCTGGAAATCCTTCAAGGATTCCTCCTGGAAATCCTTCAAGGATTCCTCCTGGAAATCCTTCAAGGATTCCTCCTGGAAATCCTTCAAGGATTCCTCCTGGAAATCCTTCAAGGATTCCTCCTGGAAATCCTTCAAGGATTCCTCCTGGAAATCCTTCAAGGATTCCTCCTGGAAATCCTTCAAGGATTCCTCCTGGAAATCCTTCAAGGATTCCTCCTGGAAATCCTTCAAGGATTCCTCCTGGAAATCCTTCAAGGATTCCTCCTGGAAATCCTTCAAGGATTCCTCCTGGAAATCCTTCAAGGATTCCTCCTGGAAATCCTTCAAGGATTCCTCCTGGAAATCCTTCAGGATTCCTCCTGGAAATCCTTCAGGATTCCTCCTGGAAATCCTTCAGGATTCCTCCTGGAAATCCTTCAGGATTCCTCCTGGAAATCCTTCAGGATTCCTCCTGGAAATCCTTCAGGATTCCTCCTGGAAATCCTTCAGGATTCCTCCTGGAAATCCTTCAGGATTCCTCCTGGAAATCCTTCAGGATTCCTCCTGGAAATCCTTCAGGATTCCTCCTGGAAATCCTTCAGGATTCCTCCTGGAAATCCTTCAGGATTCCTCCTGGAAATCCTTCAGGATTCCTTCTGGAAATCCTTCAGGATTCCTCCTGGAAATCCTTCAGGATTCCTCCTGGAAATCCTTCAGGATTCCTCCTGGAAATCCTTCAGGATTCCTCCTGGAAATCCTTCAGGATTCCTCCTGGAAATCCTTCAGGATTCCTCCTGGAAATCCTTCAGGATTCCTCCTGGAAATCCTTCAGGATTCCTCCTGGAAATCCTTCAGGATTCCTCCTGGAAATCCTTCAGGATTCCTCCTGGAAATCCTTCAGGATTCCTCCTGGAAATCCTTCAGGATTCCTCCTGGAAATCCTTCAGGATTCCTCCTGGAAATCCTTCAGGATTCCTCCTGGAAATCCTTCAGGATTCCTCCTGGAAATCCTTCAGGATTCCTTCTGGAAATCCTTCAGGATTCCTTCTGGAAATCCTTCAGGATTCCTTCTGAAAATCCCTCAGGATTCCTCCTGGAAATCCTTCAGGATTTCTCCTGGAAATCCTTCAGGATTCCTCCTGGAAATCCTTCAGGATTCCTCCTGGAAATCCTTCAGGATTCCTCCTGGAAATCCTTCAGGATTCCTCCTGGAAATCCTTCAGGATTCCTCCTGGAAATTCTTCAGGATTCCTCCTGGAAATTCTTCAGGATTCCTCCTGGAAATCCTACAGGATTCCTCCTGGAAATCCTTCAGGATTCCTCCTGGAAATTCTTCAGGATTCCTCCTGGAAATCCTACAGGATTCCTCCTGGAAATCCTTCAGGATTCCTCCTGGAAATTCTTCAGGATTCCTCCTGGAAATCCTTCAGGATTCCTCCTGGAAATCCTTCAGTATTCCTCCTGGAAATCCTTCAGGATTCCTCCTGGAAATCCTTCAGGATTCCTTCTGGAAATCCTTCAGGATTCCTTCTGGAAATCCTTCAGGATTCCTCCTGGAAATCCTTCAGGATTCCTCCTGGAAATCCTTCAGGATTCCTCCTGGAAATCCTTCAGGATTCCTCCTGGAAATCCTTCAGGATTCCTCCTGGAAATCCTTCAGGATTCCTCCTGGAAATCCTTCAGGATTCCTCCTGGAAATCCTTCAGGATTCCTCCTGGAAATCCTTCAGGATTCCTCCTGGAAATCCTTCAGGATTCCTCCTGGAAATCCTTCAGGATTCCTCCTGGAAATCCTTCAGGATTCCTCCTGGAAATCCTTCAGGATTCCTCCTGGAAATCCTTCAGGATTCCTCCTGGAAATCCTTCAGGATTCCTCCTGGAAATCCTTCAGGATTCCTCCTGGAAATCCTTCAGGATTCCTCCTGGAAATCCTTCAGGATTCCTCCTGGAAATCCTTCAGGATTCCTCCTGGAAATCCTTCAGGATTCCTCCTGGAAATCCTTCAGGATTCCTCCTGGAAATCCTTCAGGATTCCTCCTGGAAATCCTTCAGGATTCCTCCTGGAAATCCTTCAGGATTCCTCCTGGAAATCCTTCAGGATTCCTCCTGGAAATCCTTCAGGATTCCTCCTGGAAATCCTTCAGGATTCCTCCTGGAAATCCTTCAGGATTCCTCCTGGAAATCCTTCAGGATTCCTCCTGGAAATCCTTCAGGATTCCTCCTGGAAATCCTTCAGGATTCCTCCTGGAAATCCTTCAGGATTCCTCCTGGAAATCCTTCAGGATTCCTCCTGGAAATCCTTCAGGATTCCTCCTGGAAATCCTTCAGGATTCCTCCTGGAAATCCTTCAGGATTCCTCCTGGAAATCCTTCAGGATTCCTCCTGGAAATCCTTCAGGATTCCTCCTGGAAATCCTTCAGGATTCCTCCTGGAAATCCTTCAGGATTCCTCCTGGAAATCCTTCAGGATTCCTCCTGGAAATCCTTCAGGATTCCTCCTGGAAATCCTTCAGGATTCCTCCTGGAAATCCTTCAGGATTCCTCCTGGAAATCCTTCAAGATTCCTCCTGGAAATCCTTCAGGATTCCTCCTGGAAATCCTTCAGGATTCCTCCTGGAAATCCTTCAGGATTCCTCCTGGAAATCCTTCAGGATTCCTCCTGGAAATCCTTCAGGATTCCTCCTGGAAATCCTTCAGGATTCCTCCTGGAAATCCTTCAGGATTCCTCCTGGAAATCCTTCAGGATTCCTCATGGAAATCCTTCAGGATTCCTCCTGGAAATCCTTCAGGATGCCTCCTGGAAATCCTTCAGGATTCCTCCTGGAAATCCTTCAGGATTCCTCCTGGAAATCCTTCAGGATTCCTCCTGGAAATCCTTCAGGATTCCTCCTGGAAATCCTTCAGGATTCCTCCTGGAAATCCTTCAGGATTCCTCCTGGAAGTCTTTTAAGGTTTCCTCCTTGTAGTTCTCTAGGGATTACTTCAGGATCTCCGACAGGGATACTTCCAAGAACTTCTGCAGATATTTCACCAAGAACTTCTTCACTTATTCCCTCAGAAACTTTTCCAGGGATTACTTCGAAATATTTGTCAGTGACATCAGGAATTTCTCAAGGAAGTCCTCCAAATGTTCCCCGCGAAAGCCCTTGTGTGATTTTTTCAGGGTATTCTACATAAGTTGGTTTTTCAAAAAGATGTACAGGAACGTCGCGACGATTTTCATTTTGAACTGGAAGTCCTTCAGAACTAATGAGTGATTTCAGCCACAAAATACGTTCGACGAAAATTAATTAGTTTTCATGGTGATATTATTTCAGATTTTTCAACTGTTTCTATTTAGTAGACACCCTCTCAGTTATCATACGCCCTGAGTGAATCCTCTGTCTTTTGAAGTGTTTATTCATCTCCAATTTGAATGCAGTACCAAGAAAGCCCAAAGAAATTAAATTCACCGTGTACGAATACGAATCATTTGACATGAATTGAATTGTGCTCCAATTTTACGGCACTTTAATATTGCACCCCGCTGCGCTGTCTTCCAGTCAATTCCCCGATCTCGTCAGGTATGTATCTTCATTCGCAGAGTAAATAAAGCAGAAGATATAGCCCCAGAAATTGAAATGAAAGTAGTAGCATTAGCATGTCTGTGTCAGTGCCGCGCCGCCCGCATCCCAATACCATTTCCTTCGTCCACCGAGCGAGCGAAACAGTACACCAAACGCATGGAGGCAACAAAATGATCCACTTTTCTCGTGATGCGATACTTTGCAAGTTTCCCCCGGCTCCTGACCCCGACTCCTCCCGGTACTTAGGTACGTACATCAATCCACCACCCACCAGCGGCTGCAGTGAATTTGAATCGTACGACGACGCACATACGGTCCAAAAGGGTTTCCTATTTTTAGCCGCCCATACTTTGAAACAAAGCGAACCAGCAACGAACGACGACCATGAATTGCCCACCTACGCCCGGCCTGGCCCAGCCTGTTCACTCAGCTTGTGACAACATTTGGGGCTCAGTTGGCCGTCGCCATCACCGCCACCGTCTTTGCCACGTTGGAAAATCTGTAGGCTAGACGGCGGGTGGGATCTGGCCGTACATGTCGTATGGCTTCAATAGCTTTTGGTTGCGGATTAGGACGACGACGACGAGGATGACAGAGCATCTGGTGGCATCTGTTACGGATTCTTGTTCGCCCACTTTGGATGCCACCCGAAGAAGCTTCCGTTGTTGTGCCGATGAAGGGTGTCAACCATTTCGGTAGCAGGCTCGATGACACCCTACCGACCGGTCGGTCGGGGAATGTGTGTCGGGGTTCAAAATTTTCCATGAATCTTTGGTTCACGCAGATGGTGTTACCCAAGAAAAGCAAGGTTCATGGAATTTCCAAGGTATTGTACCGTGTAACCGTAAACTTTCCCGAATACGGGGTGTCAGTTTGGGTGAAAAATGTGACACAGATTTTCTGAAAAAGCGAGTAGATATAAATGTAGTCCATGGGGGAGTTTCTATGAGAATCCCTCTTGGTGGAGTTCTTTGAGGTTCTTCTTGAGGAGTTTCTGGGGTAATCCCTGGAGAAGTTCCATGAGAAATATCTTAGTGGATTTCCTAGAGGGATGCATTCAGCCGTTTCTGGACAGAATCGGAAATTAATTTTGTGGGAACCCTAGGAAGAGTTCCTGGAGATGTTCCTGCAGGAGTTCTTTGGGGAATTATTGGAAGAGTTCCCGAAGAAATCTCTGGAGGAATCCCTGGAATAATTTCTGGCAGTGCAGGGAATCTCTGGAAGAGTACCTAAGAGAGTTCTGTAGAAACCCTGGAGAAGCCAGAGTAACACACATGTAATATATGAGTTACGGCAGCGCAAGTTTTGGTTGTATAGAAGTTATTTAGATGCTAAAATCCCAAAAGCTTCTGGGGAATCCTTGAAAAAAATTCTTTGGCAATCTCTAGAATGTGATTTTGTGGGAAATTCCAGGGGGAGTATCTTGAGAAGTCTCTGGAGAAGCTCTTGGGGAAAGTTTTGGAGGACTTCCCGAATGAACCCCCTGAGGACCCCGGAGGGATAGATTGTCTAGGTGGGGCGATCCCCATAAGATATTATCTAGAATAGCATCACTTAGTGAAATAATTGGAATGCAGAAATCTTGTAGATAAATAGTACACAGCTGTTTTGAAAGTGTTTCCGTGGAGTTTTAGTTTTATTTCACGATGATCATGGGTTTCACAGGTATCAGACAATTCAGAGCATATTCAATGGATCTCAAGGGGTTTCCAAAGTGACTTTAAGGGTTTGCATAGGTGTCAGGATTCCACGACAGACCTTTCCTCCCAAAACCTTTTCAAAATCCTAACGTATCCACTTTGAAACCTTCCTAAAATTTAATTGAATCTCATCAAAACTCACATTAAATTTCTTAAAGTCCCTGGAATGGGAAATGAAACTGAATTTCAAGAAAACAACAAAAAATAGCATTGCAGAATCTGCTGGGGTACGTGAAGCTTTTGAAATCTCAATTTTAATTTAGATACACTATAGGGATACTCCAGGTCAGCCAAACTACCTTGGAGGTAAAAACTTCAGATCTACACTCGTAACAAAAGCCTTATCTGTTATACTGAGTAACTTGGCACAATCAACCGTGGTTACTGGAGCAATCTGAAGTTTACTTGTTTATCATAAACCTTTGGGACATTTAGGGTCGTCCAAACTGTTCTATAGTGAAGTCCTTCAAATCTACAAGAATAACTTCATGTGTTTTCGCCATGAATAAAAGCTTTGCATAATCTGCTGGGATTCGTGAAGCTTTTGAAATCTCAAATGTCATTAAGAGACACTAAAGGAATATTTCAGGTCAGCCGAATTACCATGGAGTTCAGAACTTCAGGATTACACTCGTAACAGCATTCATAACCGAGTAACGTTGCATTATCAATCGCGGTGACTCGACCAACCTGAATTCTACTATATAATATTGAATCTTTAGGACATTGAGGGTCGTCCAAACTATCCTGAAGTTTAGCTCTTGACAGTCGCACAATGAACTTTACCATTACACATCCAACTGTAATCCATAATTCCCCTGGCATTTCATGAGTCACTCCAAGATAGTTTTGAGTTATTTCGGATCAACCGAACTTCTCCGGAGACTACAGCGTCACGTCTTCACTTGTGATAATAGCTTTTGTCACTTCGTAAAGTAGTGTTACATAATCCACTTTATTTACCGGAGTAGTTCGAAGAACAATAAACGTTGTATTTTTGGGATATTATGGGCCATCCCTATTGATATAGAGCTTAGTTGATAAAAACAATTACTCAAGAACAGTTTGGATGACCTAGGATATCCCGACTGACCTGAAACTGTCCATTGAGCTTCCAGAGGAATTACTGGACATGATAGATTACAAATCGTAGTTTTATATTATGAAAGAAGCTCCCGCTACATCCGTAGATTTTAGGATCTAAACTCAAGAACAGTTTGGATGACCTACTGACCTGATACTGTCTATTGAACTTTCAGAAGACTTACTGGACATGATAGAATACAAATCGTAGCTTTGTGTCATGAAAGAAGATACTGTTACATCCGTAGACTTTAGGATCTAGACTCAAGAACAATTTAGATGACCTAGGATATCCCGACTGACTTGATGCTGTCTATTGAACTTTCAGAAGACTTACTGGACATGATGGAATACAAATCGTAGCTTTGTATAATGAAAGAAGTTACTGTTACACCCATAGACTTTAGGATGTAAACTCAAGAACAGTTTGGATGACCTAGGATATCCCGACTGACTTATCTATTGAGCGTCTATTGGGCATGATAGATTACAAATCGTAGTTTTGTATTATGAAAGAAGCTCCCGCTATATCCGTAGACTTTAGGGTCTAAACTCAAGAACAGTTTGGATGACCAAGGATCGACTGACTTGATACTATCTATTGAACTTTCAGAAGACTTACTGGACATGATAGATTACAAATCCTTGTTTATATTATGGAAAAAGCTTCCACTTCATCTGTAGACTTTAGGATCTAAACTCAAGAACAGTTTGGATGACCTGATACTGTCCACTGAACTTTCAGAAGACTTACTGGACATGATGGAATACAAATCGTAACATTTTATAAAAAAAGAAGCCAGCGATACATCCGAAGACTTAGGATCTAGACTCAAGGACAGTTTGGATGACCTAGGATGTCCCAACTGTCCTGATACTGTCTATTGGATTTTCAGAAGATTTACTGGACATGATGGATCACAAATCGTAGCTTTGTATAATGAAAGAAGCTAGCGCAAGAACCGTTGACTGTAGAAACTGTCCATTGAGCTTCCAGAGGAATTACTGGACATGATATATTACAAATCGTAGTTTTATATTATGAAAGAAGCTCCCGCTACATCCGTAAATTTTAGGATCTAAACTCAAGAACAGTTTGGATGACCTACTGACCTGATACTGTCTATTTAACTTTCAGAAGACTTACTGGACATGATAGAATACAAATCGTAGCTTTGTGTCATGAAAGAAGATACTGTTACATCCGTAGACTTTAAGATCTAGACTCAAGAACAGTTTGTATGACCTAGGATATCCCGACTGACCTGAAACTGTCCATTGAACTTTTAGAAGACCTACTTAACATGGTAGAATACAAATTGTAGTTTTATATCATGAAAGAAGCTTCCGCTACTTAGGGGCCATACTCAAGAGCAGTTTGGATGACCTAGGATATCCCGACTGACCAGATACTGTCTATTGAATGTTCAGAAGACCTAATGGACATTGTGGAATACAAATCGTAGCTTTGTATAATGAAAGAAGTTACTGTTACACCTGTAGACTTGAGCTTTCAGAATACTTATTGGACATGATAGAATACAAATTGTAGTTTTGTATAATGAAAGAAGGTACTGCTACACCCGTAGACTTTTGGATCTAAACTCAAGAACAGTTTGAATGACCAAGGGTCGACTGACTTGATACTATTTATTGAACTTTCAGAAGACTTACTGGACATGATAGATTACAAATCGTAGTTTATATTACGGAAGAAGCTCCCACTACATCCGTAGACTATAGGATCTAAACTCAAGAACAGTTTATTTGACCTAAGATGTCCCGACTGACATGATACTGTCCATTGAACTTTCAGAAGACTTACTGGACATGATAGATTACATATCGTAGTTTGGTATAATGTAAGAAGCTACCGCTACATCCGTAGACCTTAGAATCTAATCTCAAGAACATTTTGGACGACCTAGAATATCCAGAAACAAGTTTTTGCATCATATTCTACCTTTTTTATGTTGTTGAGTGACACCCTGAAGGAACTTCTGGTTGAACCCATAGGGGAATTTCTGCGGAATTTACAGGCGGAATTCTTGGGACAAGAGCTTATGTTTTTTTTGAGAGTCTCTGAAAAAAACGCCTGTTGAGACCTGGATAACTTGGAGGACTTCTTGGTGGAGTTTCTGGAGGAGGTCCTGAAATAATATGTAGAGAACTTTTGGAGGAATCCCTGAAGGATTTTTGGGAGAATCTTTGGAAGACTTTCTAAATATAGGAATTTCTAGTGAATCCCCTGTAAAAACCCGCTGTTTCAACTTGCCTCGGTGTACCTTAAATTTGACACGAATACACAGTTGTATAAATAAAGTGACGTTAATGAACAAACAAACAAATCATGAATGGACAAATGTGGATCTTATTTTGACCTACCTTGTCTCAAATTATAAAAATTTTCCGAACTTACCAATCCACTACTGTATGTACACATGTAGATAAAAATTATTACAAAATCTGAACTTTGATACTCTCGTATCAGCTCTACCCTTAGCTCAAGAGAATCAATAGGGGTACTCACTAAACAGATTAAATTGCTGCGTAAGCCATGATTTTCTGCTTATTTGAAATGTTTCATGATTTTGCGATTGAAAGTCTCAAAAATTGCCTTGGTGATCGCGACGTTTAATCAGTTTAATCAGTTTACGCTGTTAAGTGAATCCCCCTAATAATTTTATCAAATATGTACGTCGTCTTGATTCTTCCCAGGTCAAAGCTTTCCTATCGTATAAATCATGTTACCTACTGCCGCCGGTTTCTTCTTCATGGCTAGCCTCAAAGCCAATCAAAAGCCAACCAACAGTTGCTGCCGACTGGGTATCATAGAAAAGGTTTTTTCTCCCGCCTCCCTGCAGCTCCCGTCCTTGACACAGACACTTTCCAAACTTCAATCGATATTTCTTCTCCGGTTGGGTCCTGCCATTATTTTGATGTCCGCAAAAAAGTTCTGGATCTCGCAACTGAGGCTGGACTTTCACCAGTGGAAAAAATGATATGAAAGAATCCGAAAAGTACACATTTTTTGTTTGTCTCGATTTCTCTCTCCGGTGTATCAGCAAAAACACAAAAGACCCTTTCGTTTCAGCGATACCGGGAGAGCTACATGCCTTTCTCATGGTTGCGTAGACCTCGCAGCCATCAGAAGGAAACGCTTTCCCAACCCAGGAGTCAACAGAAAACCATATCAAAGGCAGTTGAAACACTAAGACACAGAATGGCTCACCAGAAGGAGGGATACGGCGGCGTGCTCGTTCCGTATTAAGTACCGGCTCATAAATCCTCAAACCGAAATCGATAAATAACTAAATCTCCTATCCCTAGTCGAGGTCATCGGCTACGGTTTCAAGGATTTAGGATTCATGAAGGGATGTGCGTACGTGTGCGTGTGTGCGCTTGATGACTCCCAGTGTAGACTTTTAGTCTGCTCTGCTGTCAACCTGCAGGAATATTTTGCAATCGAAGATAAATGAGCGAAGGGCTCATGGGGAGTGGTGGGGAAATTAATTTGAAATCTTCCGATAATCTATATTAAGCCCAGGATTAGTTGATGACATTGTCTAAAAAGGAAAAGAATTATGGCTAAAAGGACGAAAATATGGATGGCTACTCTGAAACGTATTTCAAAACACTAATTAAAATGAAAACTTTGTGTGATATTGTGAAATTAATAAAATTTTACCCCACTTTTCGTGTATTTAGCCAACAAATATTGAATGTTTTGTCACGTCAAGTGTCTGCCCTAGTTCCTGAGGCAATTTTTGTTATTATACATATATATTTTTTTAATTGTTGCTCATAATCATTCGAATGGAGACGGACTTGGTGGTCTAGTGGCTATCGCTTCTGATTCATATGCAGAAGTGGCTGAGTTCAATCCCTGGCCTGTCCTTTTCCTTCTACTTTGTATCTTTCTATCTCTTTATCTCTTTCTTTTCTCTACAATGTCTACATATACAATTCATGTATATTCATAAGTTCATAGTCTTCGCTAGAACAGAAACGGGTTGAAAAGTTGTTTCCCTTCCTTCCAGCTTTTCTAGCACAGTGCCAATCTATCATATAACGCCTACGAGTTATGCAATCAAAGCGAACTGTGTCGCAATATCTTCAGAGTAATGAATACACTAATCTATCACCTTACGCCTGGCATCCTCGCACCAATGTGTGAACCCATTGCCAATCATTCCTTACCAACACTCCAACATCCGCATGAATTCGTGCAGACGCAGAAGTATATTTGGTCTGATGTCTGATGCAATTACTTCCTTCCCCTTCCCCACATTGATCTGCAACCTGTTGTGGCAGGCGCCATTGTCACCTAAAAATAGAAGAACACCAACGCTCACACACTGACGATACCTGCTAATCCCCGGCAGATATCTCATTGGTTCCTTGTGTGAGTGTAGCTGGTCTAACGATACTGGAGCAGCATCTACGGGCGGACAATCAAGCTCAAGCTCAAGCTATTGCACACAATCATTTGAATTTGGTTTTTCATTTTCGGTGTTGACATGTGACACCTTTCCCACGAACAAATATTCCTTCCCGTGACAGTCGCGAAGAAGTAGAGGTGACCTTGGTCTCTAGTAGCAACGCACATCGTACTAACATTCCTTCCCTTTCTCGATGACCGTAAGTACGTGGCTGGCACCGTTATCGACTTTAAAAAGTCTGGAATTCTGGGGTAAGATACACCCTGGCTACGTTTCTTGGTTCCTTGCGCAATTTCGATTGTTCTGGTCAATCACGGACTAGCAACCACGAATTGTACGGTCATCTACTCTCATACTCATCATTCTCATACGTGAAACCCGTGACGCTGTGCAACAGTAAAACCTGGTGTGTATCAGTTCAGAACACTCAACAGATACCTGCGGTACATAATATGTCCCTGGTGGCCTTACAGCTGGATATCAAAAGCTGACCCTCAATGTTTATGTTTTCAAGATTATATTACACCAGGCATACTACAAGCATGTGGGGGCTCGTAGCGTATTTGGACATATCCGCTACCTAACTGGATGATCATGGGATTGATTCTCAACTACGGCACTTTTAATGTTTGACTCTTTCCCGAGAGAGCGACTGAGACGGACCATCTCTTAGCTCAGATTTTGAGGGTTCCAGGGAATATGGCATTTCAGGGGATTTTACGTGATTTCAAAAGCGTTGCTGGGAGACTCTAGGGCGTTTTAAGGGGGTTTCATGAGTTTTCAAGAGCATGTCAGGAGGTATCCAAGGTGTTACAGAAGCATTTCAGGGGGTTTGTTGTGACTTTTCTATCCTTTATTACAAGTGCTTCAGTGGGATATAGAGTGAGTATGTCAGAAGAATTCAGACGGTTTCAAAGGGGTTTTAAGGAGTTTCAATGAGATTTTTGGCGTTCTGAACGGTTGGGAATTCTAAGGTGGTGATTAAGGACGTTGCGTGTATTTGAAGTGTATCTCTGGGTGTAAATCCAGACTTTTTCCAGTCCCGGCGACGGCTCACAATCTTGGTAATCGGCCTACGAGGGTTGCGCAGTGGATTTAGAATATGTCGACACCAACATTTCAAAAGGGCGTAACTGCTTTTGGAATCATCACCTTCTTTTAAAGCTGTGGATCATGTGTTATGATTTCCATGTTTTTCACAACAAGTACCAGATGGGAAAAACTCTCCTCTTTCCGACAACCACGGTGGTTTGAGTGTAAGGGAGGCAGTACGACCTACAGCTTTGAAAGAAGGTATTACTTCCAAATGCAGTTACGCCCTTTTGAAATGTTGGTGCCGATGTATGACTTTGGGTTTTGGACTTTGGGTTACATAGTTTTCTTTAGATGTGGATGTGGGAGCTTAATTGGACTAGACTTGGTAGCTTAGACTGACTGCACATATTTATGGTTGCTACTCCGTGATTGACCCGATCTAATGACAGTTGCGCAATGAATCAACTGAATTATTGACTGGGAGTGGTCAAAATTCTCACTGTGCAATCGTCAGAGGCTCTCTTTAACGGTACAATAACGGCGCCGGCCACGTCTTGCAGTCAGGTTGAAAGAGGAAAGGAATATTAGTACAAGTGATCAGGTGTCGCTCAATATCCAAATAATCTAGCGCACATAAACGAGTATTCCTGTGCGATGATCGCGATACATTTTCAGCAAGAAACAACACAAAACTGGAGTCGATCTGGCGTGATGGTTGGAACACCTGACTATCACGCCGAGGACCTGGGATCGAATCCCACTCCCGACAAACTCGCAAAATGTGAGTTCTTCCTTCGGAAGAGAAGTAAAGCGTGGGTCCCGAGATGAACTAGTAGGGCTAAAAATCTCGTTAATACAGATAAAAAAACACAATACTTAACACTTAACACCTACGCATCTATTGTTTTCATTGCCGTGCCACACCTGATGGCCGGTCATTTTATGATAATTCCTGTTCGGGTTCGTCACTGCGTAAATGCGAGTTATTCGAAATATTGTGACATTACCCGTATGTCGCATGTCTCTTTACTCCATTGCCATTGGAGGCAATAAAGTATCGATTTTAATACAGTTTTTGGTATGTTTTCTTAGAATTTTCAAATGCTATCAAATTTGATAATAAGAACGCCCTATGAGGGCTTAGGAATCTCCGAAGCATTTCCGGAAGGAATCCCCGAAAGTATTCCAGCAGAAAACCCTGAAAGATTTTCAGCAGGAGTCCCCATAGGAATTACAGTCAGAATCCTCAAATCGTCAGCCAACTCGCGATCGGATCGGTCGACTTTTTGCGACAGAGCAAACCCTCGTATCGGTTTCGACTTTTGCAATAGAATTACCATTGTTCATTTTACTGACAATGGCTTCTATACGCAAAAATACATTGGTCGTCGATTTCAATGTACTCCCAGTGCGGCCAAGTGCAGGAGACATCGAGAAGTTTCTGAGTAAATCACTTGAGATTGAGATGGCATCCGTCAAAAATCTCCAACTACATACCATTCGGAATTGTGCCCTCATTGAGATGCGCACCTTAGAAGCTGCAGAACGGTTGGCTTCTGCACACCACCTAAAACACTCCATGCAAGCAGGGAAGAACAACTTCAACATCCCGGTGTACGTGGAGGATACAACCATCAACGTCCGTATATACGATCTCCCGCCAAATGTACCCAATTCAGTCGTCGCCGAGCACATGAAACAGTATGGAAAGGTAATATCAGTGGCCCGCGAGTTGTGGAAAAAGTTTTTTCGAGGAATTCCGAACGGCGTACGAGTAGTACGTAGTAGTAGTATTCCATCGTTCATCCGAATACAAGATCAGCTCACCGCTGTATCGTATCGATCGCAGGTACCCACTTGTATGCGATGCGGACAAAAATCACATCCTAAGCTTAAGTGCTCGGAAGCAGCAACCAAAAAATAAAGCGCGCCATGTAACGGCACTAATCGCATACGACATCCAACCAAAAAACGAACACAGTGTGGCTGACAACCCCGTACCGATGGACTTCGCAGTGGAGATAATAACGTTGAAGCGAACGCAATAGCTGAACATCACCGGCAGCAGTCAAAACGAGACATTCGTCAAACGAGCCCAACGGACAGCAACGCACCGCCTTGTAAAAAAGCAGAAGTCACAATGATAACAAAGGACCCGATCACCGCGGCTCGTTCGTTCGATGATGATGAAAATGGATTTGGAATAGCTGAGAATGAAGACACAGACACCGACAATTGAGGTCCGGATCCCGCAAAGGATGACGTCGATGGATGGCTTGTTAAGTTTCGGAAGCAATCAAAACGGCACAAAAAATTCATAGCTGCGCTAGACCGTAATTCAGTAACCAAAGTTAGGAATTTATTGTAATTTTTGTGTAGATTCCCTCGACATGAATGCATCTCGGTGTAAAATGTCGTAAATAAAATTTAAAAAAAAAAATTCTCAAATTTTCAAGATTCTGGCAGGAATCTCAAAAGAAATCCACCCGAAATCCATTAAAGAATTTCAGATGGAATCCAGTTAAAAATCCTCAAAGGGTTTTCATAAGGAATCCCCAAAGAAATTCCAGGAGAAATCTCTGAAGCATGGACACGAGAAATACTCGAACAACTCCAGGAAGAATCACTGAAATATTTACAGGAAGAATCTCCGAAGAAATCATCAAAAGGATTCTAGCAAGAGTCCCCTAAGAAAATCCAACAGAAATATGTTAAGGAATTCCAGCAGAAATTCGAACAGAATTTCCCGAAGGGTTTCCAGGAGGAACCCCTGAAAGAACTCCGGAAAGAATTCTAGCAAGAATCCCCGAAGGAATTCACCGAAGCATTTTCAAGAAGAATTTCCAGGAAAAAATCTCGAAGGAATCTCCAAAGGAATATGAAGAGGAATCTTCAAAGAGTTTCCAGGAGAAATCTCCAAACGAATTCCTGGATAAATCCCTGAAATAATTGCAAAACAAGATTTCAGAAGCTTTTCTGAAGGAATCCCTTAAGGATTTGTAGAAGGAATCTCTGAAGGGTTTCCACAAGGATTAGTCGAAAGAATTCCAGGAGGAATTCCCAAAGTATTTTCAGGAAGAATCCTCGAATGAATCCCCGGAAGAATTCAAGCAGGAATCCCCAAAGGGATGCCAACATGAATATCAAAAGGATTTCCAGCAGAAATCCCCAAAGAAATTCATAGAGTAAATTCCCGAAGGATTTCCAGTAGAAATCTCTGAAGGAATATTAGCAGAAATTCTCAAAGGAATTACAGCAGGGATCTCCGAAGGAATTCAAAGAGGTATTTCCGATTGGATTTTCAGGAGAAATCCCCATAGAAATTTCAGGAGAAATTCCCGAAAGAAACTCAGTAGGCAGGGATGGAAAATGTCGCGGAATTTCATGAAAAAAAAATGGCATTGTTACGCCGGGATAGAAAAGGTTCGATGTGCGAACGAATCCCATATTGCACACGTGGAGAACAAATGCATTGTCATCGGCACGATACACACTGGGCGCTGGTGTTGTTTGCTTTGTCAGAGTAGGATTGCATTGCAGTGAACGAGAATCTATTGAAATATATCCCAAAACCCCTGAATTAGAACAGAACTTGTATAATTAGTTGAATTAGAATAGCTGAAAATAGTGAAGATTTCTTTCGTATGAACGCCTGCTAGGAGTAGTTAACCGTAGGATTGTGTAAAAGCATATCTTTATAGATTGATATAACAGGAAAAAGCGAATGCTGAGGGTCGGGTGCTGAGATTGTGGGAGAAAACCAATTCTGTAAGTAGCACTGTAAGTTTGTACTTGTTCATTTGTTTACTATATCAATGAACTTAATGAATTACAGTTTTGAGTGTGTCGACCACCATACTACAAAAAAACCGTTTTTCATGATGATGACCCGAACTCTCTCCAGCAATAGGCATGACATGTTTCAATGTACACTACTTCCGGTGTAAATTTCTGTTCGTAAGCATCACTAATCCATAATGCTGATAAGATATTTATAATCTATGATGTCGTCGATTTACATTTCGTACTGATTGCGGTGAATTTAGCAAATAACGAAATGACATTTTTGTGACATTTTCCATCCCTGCGAGTAGGAATCCCTAAAAGAATTACAGCAAGATCATCAAAGCGTTTCCAGGAGGTATCGCCACGGAGTACAAGGAGAGTCTCCCAAGGAATTATCGGAGGATTACCTGGATAAATCTTTGAAGGATTTTCAGATCCAGGAGGAATACTCGAAAGGTTTCCAGAAAGAGTTCCTGTAGGAATGCCCGAAAGAACTTCAGCAGAAATCTTTAAAACAATGCCAACATGGATGTCCAAAGGAATTCCCGCAGGAATGCCCAAAGAAATTCAAAGAGGAAACCCCGAAGGTTTTCCAGGAAGAATCCTTGAGAGGTTTTTTAAGAAGAAATCTCCAAAGAGTTTCCAGAAAGAATCTCAAAAGAAATCCCCGAACAAATTCTAGCAGGAGTCCCCGGAAGAATATCAGCAGGAATCTCTAAAAGAATTACATCATGAATCCTCAGAGGAATTACAGCAGGAATTCCCAAGGGATTTTATTCTTTTTTTCTGCCTCCGATTAGTAAGAGCTATTGGACGTAAAACATCTTATAATTCATTGATCTGAGTGTTATTTGGTTGGTCACGTTTGCATTAATCGATTTCTGGAGTGTGCGGCGGCGATTAAAATCTTTTTTTGAGGTTTTTATCGAAAATAATTTCACTACCCGATCGCTGTGTAGCAACTGTAATTACACCAGACACGTCAGTTTGGGGATCACCTATACCTATCGATCACTCGCACTGCCGCTATACAGAAGTGTTTCACATACCACTGTGTGAACATGCCATCCATATGTGAGAAATGCAAAAACCCGATTGCGATCAACGCGACATCCATTCAATGCAAAGGCTTTTGTGATGATAATAACAAATTCCACGCTGACTGTGTTGAACTTCATTACGACAAGGCTGTTGCATGTATGCAATCGGATATATTCTGGATGTGTGCCTGCTGCCGGGGACTAATTAAAAACATCAAGTTACGAAGCATCGCCAAAAGTTTAAAGCTTAACGAAGATCCTCTTAATGAGATCAACCAGCTAAAACGGGATATAACTAAAATCAACGAAACCTTAGCTACGTTAGTAACGCAGATGAACAATGATTCCACCGTAAAACCTTCTGCGAACACACATGTCGGGAACGAAGCAGCAAGTAATATTCTCTCATCGACAAGAATACAGTCCAGCTCCAGTACATTCGTCGAGTCATCGCCAGGTCCTAATAAATTTAGTTTGTTTATATCCAACATTGCACCAGAGGTTACGGATAATGAGGTCGTAGAATTAGTTTGCAGAAACTTAAAATGTCAGAAACTGTGCCTGTGAAAAGACTTGTCTCTCGATGGAAAGATCTATTGTCTCTGCAATATCTTCTTCTTCTTCTTCTTCTTCTTGGCGTAACGTCCTCACTGGGCCAAAGCCTGCTTCTCAGCTTAGTGTTCTATGAGCACTTCCACAGTTATTAACTGAGAGCTTCCTCTGCCAATGACCATTTTGCATGTGTATATCGTGTGGCAGGCACGAAGATACTCTATGCCCAAAGGAAGTCAAGGAAATTTCCTTTACGAAAAGATCCTGGACCGACCGGGAATCGAACCCGTCACCCTCAGCATGGTCATGCTGAATACCCGTGCGTTTACCGCCTCGGCTATATGGGCCCTGTCTCTGCAATATATGTCTTTTAAAGTAGATTTGGACTATAAATACAAAGATGATGCTCTTAATTTGACTATCTGGCCTAGCGGAGTGCAGTGTAGAGAATTTAAAAATTGTCGACAAAATTCTTGGAGGCCATCGTTTAGTTCTAGTCATGTTGGCTGTTTAGTGTAACACTGCTATTGTTGTTATTTAATGTCATCGTTTCAAACTTATATGGTTCGTTGTTAAAATTGTTATTTATGCTTTTCACAGAATAATTTTGTTGTTTGTCATGAAGTATGATTGTAATTAGTGTTTCATTCGATTATGTGTGTCAATATACTGTAGATAGTTTTTAAGTCATCATTGGGGCAACATTCTGCCTGTTGATGTAAGAATAAATAAATAAATAAATAAATAAATAAATAAATAAATAAATAAATAAATAAATGAATAAATAAATAAATAAATAAATAAATAAATAAATAAATAAATAAATAAATAAATAAATAAATAAATAAATAAATAAATAAATAAATAAATAAATAAATTCCCAAAAAAAAATCCAGAAGAAAACCCTTTGAGAATTTCCAGGAAGAATCTTCGATTGAATCCCTGAACTTTAGCAGGGTTCCCCGGAAGAATACCAGTGGGAATCTTAAAAATTTAACAACAAAGAAATTCCAGCATGAATCCCCAATGAAGGGATTTTAAGGAGGAATCTGCAAAGGACTTTGAGAAGAATTGCCCGGAAAATTTCCAGGAAGAATCCCCGAAAGAATTCTATCAGGAATCCCTCAAAGAATTCCAACAAGAATCCCCAAAGAAATTACAGCATTAATCCTTAAAGGTATTCCAGGAATCCCCAAAGGATTTCAAAAAGGAATTCTCAATAGATTTGAAGGAGAAATCTGGAAATATATTTCGGAAGATAATTCAGAAGAATTTCCAGGAAGAATCCCTGAATTACAGCAGATGTCCCCAAAGTATTTGAAGCAGGAATCTCCAAAAAAAATCAAAGAGCCACCTTTAAAAGGTTTGCAGGAGGAATCCGCAAAGGAGTTCCAGATGAAATCCCCGAAGGAATCCCCGAAGAGAAATTCCCGAAGGTTTCCCTGGAGGAATCCCTGGAAGACTTCTAGAAGAAATCTCTTGAAGGATTTCCAGGAGGAATCCCCGAAAGAATTCTTGAAGGAATCCCAGAAGAATAACCTGAAAGATTCCCGGAAGGAAATCCTGGAGGTGTTCTTGTAGGAAATCCTTAAGAGATCTTTCAAAGGAATCTTGAATACATGCCTGATTATATGTAGCCCCAAAGAAATTCTTAAAGAGTTTCTGAGGAACCTATGAAAATATCTCTGAAGTAACTGCTAGAGGCATCCCTGAGTCGACTTCTAGAAAAATCTCCGGAAAAAAACTCTTGGAGGAATCCTCAAAGGAGCTTTTGGACAAATCCCTGAAGGAACTTCAGAAGGAATCCTTATCTCTAAAAGATCTTCTATGGGATTCCTGAAGGAGCTTCCGAAACGATCCCCGCTAGAACTTCTATACTGCAAGAACCCTCGAAGGAACCTCTGGAGCAATCCCTGGCGGAACTTCTTGAGAAATACCTAATGGAAGTCCTAGAAAAATCAATGAAAAATATCTATGAGGCATTTCGATGAAATTCCAACAGGAATTCCAGAAGGAATTTCAGGAGGACTTTCAGAAGGAATTCCAGAATAAATTTCTGAGAGAATTCCTGACGGAATCCTTGTAGCGACTCCTGCACAAACTATTGAAGGAACTCCTAGAATTCTAGGAGGGATCCTTAAAGAAATTCCAAGATTGTTCCCAAAAGAACTCCTATTTGGAACTCCTAGAGGTATCCCTGAAGTCTCCTGGCAGAATCTATGATATCTGTGATATCTGAAGAAACTCCTAGTGAAATACCTGACAGAATGCCAGGGAAAATCCATGACTGAAATTCTAGAGGAATTCTGGAAGAGACTTCTAAGCAGTCTCTGAAGGAACTCATAGACTAATTGCTGAAAGACCTCGTACAGAAATCCCTAAAGAAACTTCCAAATGAATCCTTGGTGGCTCTCCTGGAAACATCCCTGAAACCTTCTGAAGGAATTTCTGAAGAAACTCCTGGAGTAATCCCTGAAGAAACTCCTATCAGAATATCTTGGACATCTTCATAAAGGCATACCTGGATCATCCTGGATGAATCTCTGAATGAACTACTTGAGACATACCTGAAAGATCGAAAAGATCTCCGAATGAATTTCTGCAGAATTTACTGATTGGAATTGAGAATCCTTGAAGAAATTAATACTTTTCTGAAAGAACCAGTTGAATCATCGCTTGCAATCGCCTAATGTGTAAATATTTCAAGCTTACCATGTTCAGTTGCAAGAGCGATATTTCATTTTCGACTGAACCATAAGCTGAACAATCTTACTTTGTTGTTACCCATGCTATGTAAGTCGACGGATATTTCAGTAATGAGATCATCGTCACTCATAAATTTGCCACTCGAGTAGAAAAGCAGCCGGCCCTGCCCATCCCATACTCAAATCTCAACTGTAACGAATAACTCCCGTCAGCGGCTGCTGTGGGCGATTATTTAATGCCCCACAAACAAAATAGGCCCCTCCGAAAAGTAAGTGCACCAGCACAGCAGAGGCAATAAATTTTTATTGCAATTTTAAGGCACGCCAGGTGTTCGCTACCGAAGAGAAGACATTGCTGTTGTTGTTGTTGCCCTCGCTCTCTAGACCATCAACAGCTAGCTACATGCACCCACAGCATCCCCCTCGAAAGGAAGTTGGTATGCAGTCTCCTCCATAGTCATCGTCAGCAACATGTTTACTTCCGACGAACACGACGACGATGGGGGCGATGAAGCGGGACCGAGCAAGCTATTTTGCCTTCTTTCTGAAGTTGATCTCCGGTGCCGCCGGCGGAGGTACCAGAGCTGGCAGAATTTAATAGCTGGTAGTTTCATGGCATGTTGAAAAATTCACAACCGCACTAGAAGATTCATGAACCGATGCACATGGCCGGCAGCAGACAGACATCAACCAACGAACGTCTTTCTTGTTCAGAGAACAAGGCAAACAATAGAGTCCAAGGTGAAGATTATCCCGAAAGCTTCGAACGCCCACTGGGGTCGTCGTCGGTGGGATGGTATGAGTTGTTTCAGTGGTGACGAGAGCTGCTGGCTCTGGCTTTGGGCCAGACGAGGTGGAAGGGATAATCTGCTTTCGGGTGTGATATTTTATGTTTTCAGTACATTTGGTTTTATTCAAATAGGAATTAAATTTATTGAGCATCTGTTTTGTATCGGGAATGAGCCGAAGAGGTGATGGTTTATGCTACGGGGATGGTGCCGGAAGCTTAATCTTCTAGATGGCCCAGTTGAAATTTATGGCTTAGGGGGGAAATGGAGGGACAGAATTTGTATGTGGGATGACAAAGGTGTTAGAACTGATAGGTGTTTTCTGCATACGCATGTGGAAATTAAAGCTTCCCTACGCACTGAATCAATTCACACACACAAGCAAGAGTAAGAATATTAATTTCTTGGCTATCCTGATATAGGGTTGTTTGCTCAGTTCCGTTATTCCATGTTTGGGTTTTAAATGATACTAGTTGCCACATTGAATCCATTATTCCTTTCCACATTTATTTTTTTCAAAACTATGACAAAACCATTAAGGATCAAGTCAAGCAATTGAATCTAAATATGAATCTGAGGTAGACAAAATAATCGGGAAAGTCATAATTTTCATTTTACGAAAAAGATTTCACCATTTTCTTTTTGCAAACTTTGGTTTTTTTGCTACTGATAACATTTTTAGCGATATTTTTAAAATTCCTCTAACAATTCATTGACAAATTTATTCGACAATTTCTTTGAGAGATTAGTGATTGTTTTGTATTTTTTTAGATTTTTTTTTGTTCGTAAATTCTTTTGAAAATAGAATAAAACTAGCTGACCCCGGCAAACTTTGTCTTGCCTGCTGCATTTTTTGACGTTCCAGGACCAAGTCCCTGTACGCAAATTGCATGAAAAATCAATTTCCAAAGACTCTCATTTTTTTCTTTTTTTTGCCTCATAAACCTTCCTTGGGTGAAAACCAACAGAACAAAACTAAGACGATCAAAATCGAACCTTCCGTTCGCGAGTTATGGGCGGTCCCACGTATGCCACTGCATTTTTATATACATAGATATATAGATATAGATTTGTTCAGCAATTTCTTTAAAACTTTCTGAAGATTTATTGAAACTCCAGTAATTATTTAAAATTGTAATCAAACATTTTCTCGGAAACTGCTTTGGCAATTATTTGAGGAATTCTTTTGGCATTTCTCTAGGAAAATCATTCAATAATTTCTCAAAAATTTAATTCACGGGAAGCTTGACGAATTATCTGGAAATTCCATAGGCCATTCTGGTGCAAATCTACCAGAAGTGTCAGAATTTTAAGAATTCCTTCAGCATTTGGGTGTTCCAAAATTGCCCATTTTTAAAAAACTTGGGGGCTCACCCTGCAAATGATAGCTAAGGGTGTTAGAAACAAACTTTTGTATGATGGCAACTTTTAGAAATGACGTTTGCAGGTCGCCCCGGCGAGGTTTTTGAAAAAATGGTAATTTTTCGTAATAAATATCAAACAAATATTTTTTACTGTACAAAAACTGGCAAAACAACCATTTTTATTTTTTATTGCAGATTGATATAGATCCAAACTTCTTGGAAAAAATAAATAACGACATGTTTAGTAGGTAACTTTTGAATACCGAATTTTCAGATTTACTCGGATTTCATCGTTTTTCTCTATACCATGGCTTTAAACCATCATAAAAAGTATCTCAACCAAATGCTAATTTAAAACATTTTTCATAAAAAAGATAGTAAATTTTATAAGGAAAAACTTTGCCCAAGACAGCATGGTGTTTTTTTCATCCGTTTTAGAATTATTCAAGATTTATTGTTTGAAGAAATTGGAATTTTTAGGTATTTTTCTAAAAATGTTACATAAAAACTGCTCAACAACACGTACAAAGTAAAAAATCACGTAGGGTGCGGGCACCGGTTTTGGCCAGTCTAAGGGAAATCATTTTTATAAAAATAACCAATAATCCCATGAAAACAACCAAAGCGTCAAAAGAAAGGTTTCAATCTATATTTTGAAGGAAAAATGCAGAAATCATGCCAATACTTGATTTTTGTATTAAAAGTGGTACTGGCCAAAATAGAAGCTCTGCCGCAGTTTTGACCATATTCTTAAGTTTGGTTTCTATTTTGACCAATCACGTGTATTTCTTATGGGAGTGGCTAAATTAGAAGCACCCTGGCCAAAATAAATATATGGGAGCAGATTTTTTAAGGAAATAAATTTTTTTCTTCCAGTGTTTAATCAAAATGTGTGGTTTTCACAGCTGTAATCATCATATTGTATTAGGATCTACTAGTAAAAAATAATTTTACGCCGATTAAGATCGTAACAGGCTCAATACCGCACTATGGCCAAAACTCCGGATTGGCCAAAACTGAAGCTTCTACCCTATGCTCAACATGTTTTTGTCTTGAATGTGTTTAGGAATTATGGTGACATCATTTATTGTTTTTTTCATCCGTTGACAAATTCACTTTTTTATATAGAAAGGTACTAGCGATAAACTTAATCATTAGGTTCCGTTTTGCAATGCCTCAGTAGGCCGTGGCATTTTTAACAGTACTGTAAGGACAATATAATACACGAGCATAATACATAATTAAACGCATGGCATATTTTTAAATAACAATACGTATCTTTCCCCTGAAGAAGACACCATCCAAAGTGTCGAAACGTCGGGTTAGATAACAACTCGTTTTGATTTAACAAGACTGCGTAGCCGTCAAAACCCGAGTTGAAAAGAATTATCAAATTCGGAATTATCTACAAATTTCTCAAGAAATTCCTCAAGGTAAACTTCCAGGCGTTTCTTCAGATATGCTTCCAGCTTTTCCTAAAAAAAACCAATTTAAACAGATTGAAAGGAGTTGCTCTAGCTAATATTTCAGATATTTCAACAAAGATTATTTAGTAATTTCTTTTAGAAGTTCATTCAATAACTCTTCTAGATTTGTTTTAATTTTCTGCTGCTAAGTTTTCCTACGAAATCTCTTCCAGACTCTAGGGATGACTTTAGCAATTGCTTCAGGGATTTTAGTAAACTAGTTCTTTCAGCCATTTTGCAAGAGGAGAAATTCTTTCAAGCATTCTTCCAGAAAGGAACCTTCTAGAGATTTATTTAGTTACCCCTGACAAAATTTAAAAAAATATCCAGGAGGGACCCTTGGAATAATTTCCAAAGGAATCGCTGATAAATTTTTGAAAAAAATCTGGATGGATTTCAGAAAAAAACATGAAAAAAATTTAAAGAAACCCCTTGCTGACATTCATAAAGCAATGCTTGAACTACTGAAGTAATCTCTGGAGATATTCCTGAAGAAATTGCTGAAGAAGTTTTAGAAGGAATCCTTGGAGGGTTTTTTATGCAAAGCTTCTGTCTACTTCTTGTTGAAATCCCCGGACTTAATCTCCAAAAAATACCAGGAACAATGAAGAAATATTAGGAAAAGTAGGAAAAGTAGTGAAGTACTAAGATTTGTATACAAATTACTATGGTAATGAGCTGAATTTGTGTATGGTAAGCAGGTAAATCCTCCGTTTCCACCATAAAATGGTGCAAAAAGCGTGGGTATTATGATTCCCTGACTAATTTGATGCTGTTTGAGCAAAACTTTGGCTAACTGTGTTGTTTAAGTTGCATAAAATAGAGTAAAAAACAACACTGTTAAGGTACACCGGGGCAAGTTGAAACGGATGGGGCAAGATGAAACAGCGGGTTAACATGAAGTTTTCTAATGATGATAAACAGTTTGATTGCCATAACACATAGTTTTTGATTCAAACAATCTTTTAGCGAAGGACAAATTTCCAAATTGTATTGAAATCTATTTCAAAACTTCGTGTTTCATCTTGCCCCACCCATTTCAACTTGCCCCGGTGTACCTTACCCTAAGTTTTACTCAAACAGCATCCAATTTGGCAAGGAATCATAATACCCCAGCTTTTTGTAGTATTACACTGATTGTGCCCTGGAGGAATAATTGAGAATTAAGAATTTATTCAAAGTTAGGGTAAAAACACTAGACTTTGTTCCCCCTAAAATTCTGCTCTAATCTTCGCCACTTTATACATAAAAACCCTAATTAATCCACCTAGCGGTGATGGTGCCTTTCTCGTGCCATAAAGTATCCTTTCAACAAAACACAAGTGATAAATTAAGTCCACTCAATATGGATATATTTTATATGTGCATGATCGAAATCTCAATTGTGATTTTTTTATAATTCCGAATATCTTCCCCAACTGTACAAGGAGAACGATTTTACTTGGTTTCAGAGAATAAATTCTATAGAAAACAATCGCCGTATTTAATATTGAGGCATCATATAGATATTCAAGTAATCATTTTTTAAATCTTGACATATTTTCCTTGCAAAATATACACAGCAGATAAATTTGTAATATCCTCTGACGTAATTTTTGGCATTTCCGAACGTAATTTTACCTGTTTATATCGTCGTTTTCCAACAATTATCACACTCATCATGTACACCCTGTTTAGCACCGAAAAATGTCAACGAACCTGTTCCAGAAGATAGGGTAGTGCACTATAGGGTATCAGGTGGACAAAAATCAGAAAAGTGACTTTCCCCAATGCTTGTTCTGAAAATTTCTATCGATAATATATATATATAAACTAAGAGAAATCCAGAATTTCAAGTTTCTAGCTGATGTAGTTACAAAGATATTGCGCATCAAAGTTAAATAATGCTAAACAAATCGATTTTCGCTAAAAACAACATATAATTTCAAATCGATATTTTCTAAATAATATCATCATTATCTATTGGTTTCAATACATCATTGGTAAGGTAATGAAGCAAGCTTTCCAACGAACAGGTGGTTTTGTAAAATAGTTGAACAATTGTAAGAAAAACGGTAAAAAAGAAGAAGAAGTTGAAAAAGGCATGATATCCGAATTTTGTTAATCGGCATCTTTTTTTCCCACACATTCCCAGACCCAAAATCAGTTTAACGTCAAACTTTAGGTCTACACTAATGATTTTCAATGCGAACTGCTGCGGAAAATTGCGGTCTTGGGAGATTCGGCGTTTGTTTTTCTCGTGGGAACGCCCCTTGAGATTAAACGACGATTCTCAAAAATTTTGAACAAATTCCCTTTGAAACTCATTTTTGCAGTAAATCCACAATATTTGAATCATTCCAAGTGAAGAAAACAAACAAAAAATACTATAAAATTAAACAAATCCAAACTTTTTTATATATTATCAGTTATTTGGCCATATTGAAAATACGCCCTTTTCAAAACTTGATCGAGATGCTTAAAAACCTTCATTAACAATATATTTTGGCCGAATCAACTACAGAGAACTAAGAAACCCTCGAAAATGTTAAAAATATTTTTGTCCGCCTGCTTGTATGGAAATCCTCCATAGTGTAGTGGAGGTAATTTGGCCCGGGGCATGTATTTTGGCCCACCCTGGGTTTTTATTACATTCATCATAATTATCTCTACCAAATCTTGGCAAATGATTATTGGAAGTTCCAATAATCATTTGCCAAGATTTGGTAGAGATTATATGATAAATGTAATAAAAAACCCAGGGTTGGCTAAAACACATGCCCCGGGCCAAAATACCTCCTCTACCCTACTCGCTTATTTTCGAATAGGATGAATATGGGAGCGTAAGATTACTAATGATGGAAAACACATCCTATATGAATTGTCTGTTGGTTTCATTCTAGCGATTGCTAGAACGCGATTTAAGAGTGTACCATCAAACTCGGTGAAATAGCTAAACGGCGGCGGCTAATTTGCTTCATTGAATGTAATTTTTTCATCACTACGTGAGTGATGTGCAGCTTAAACAATATGGTATCTTAAGAATATTTTTGTAACAATATAACCTGGTTTACCACTCCTTTGGCATTAGGGACATTTTTGACCCAAACCGTACACCACGCCAGCGACCTGTTTCGTGATGCAAAAGGAAGGTTAAAATCAGTTTAATACGCGCTACCGAGGTACAACGACCCACCTTAATATCTCCCTGATAACATAATTTTTCATATGACATATTTACACTAATCGATAGCATTTTTAATTTTCTATCTTCTCAACTAATAAAACTTGGAATTTTACCAACTAATAAAATATTAAAATTAAAAACCGATTTCAGCCATTTCTGATGTAAGAATGCGAAAAGTTTTTCCGCAGATTTGCAGATCGAAATGGAGCAAAGTTGTAAAACTTGATGTGAAAATCTCTTTGCTTACTCGCAAAATTTATGATTCGTGCAAGAAGTACCGTTTTAAGTGTAAAAATGCGTATTTTGTAGGAGCAAAATGCGCCGGCCTTCGCCATAACTCTAAAAGAGCCGTTGGTGTTTGAATTATGACTACAGTAACACAGCGACGAAAATCAGAACCTTTCAAATGTGCATTAATTGCGTTATTAGCTGCAGCACTAACGTCGAGTAAACGCCGTGATGCATGCATCACACAAACCACGTTATTTCTTGGCGTGTTACATTTCGAGGCGCATTTTTTCCGTAACGGGCGGCGTGATTTACCCCGAAAAACTGAGAAACACATATTTGAGCAATAATTTAAAAAAATCATAGCATAGCTTCTACAATGTTATTTGATTACCTAAATGTTTTCAATAATTGGAAGAAAACACATTGATTGAACTTTAGGATGCCGGCAACTAGAATGATCATTATTAATTAAAGAATTAGAGGAAATTACATTTCAATTTCACTGGAAAAAGTCAAGTAACCGTTCGCAAATTATTTTTTTCATAGATTAAGTGAAACCCGCTTGGAAGCATAGTGAAACTCCAAAAAAAAGTTATTGGAAATTTCGCACTGTATCGTATTATAAATTGTACAGTGACCCCACAATTTATGAATTGGCAAAAATGACCACAGTTTATGGATCACTCATTTTATCTACATGGTGATAGGTACATAAATAGTGTACAAAATTAAGGTGATTCATATATATATGGTTTTCAATTTCAAGTGGGTTTTACTGCAGTCGAAAGTACGCAAAATCGAATCGTGTAGTTGTCACCCATCACTAACGATCCATGCATGAATGTGATGATGGCAATATGTTCTGTGCATTCAGTTGTTTCCTCATTGTCAAGAGAACTATTTGCTGGTCACCAATGGCACGGAGACTAACCGAATTTTTAATTCTCGCGTTTAGTATCATACAGGCGTATCTACAATGATCATTTCTCTTCATAGATTTTCTCTTCGGATAATCCTTGAAAATACGACCAATATTCTGATGATCTCTTGGTGTGTTTCGGTGAAGGAGAACTAGGACTAGCATCCAAAACAAAAACAACCGAACATGATTCGCCGGTCAAGTTATTATTCAAGAGAAAATCGATGAAGAGAAATCGATCATTGTAGATACGCCCGTATGATACTGAGTGCTAGAATTTCACCTTTTCGAGTATAGGCCAAATCATACACTGAAAATATTCTACACGTTCGAGCCACATGTTTCAAACATGGATTTTCACCACTTGGGAAACATCTGAATTTAACGTGTCAAACCAGTCATAAATCTACTTTTCTAAATCATGTGTAAAACACATTAGTTTGGCATCGTGAATGTCAAATTTCTTAGAATATCAGTACCAGGCACCCAGCTGCGGGTCCCTGTTCACCAAAAATAAGTATGCTAAGACATACTAGACACGGGCGAGTTCGGTGATGTACATTACATTATAGGCGAACCATTTCCATTATTGATACATAAACATACTGTCAAACACGATAAAATCATGTGTTAAAGCCAGTGGTTTAGAACCTCAACTATTCAACATCTGATTCAAAAGAATTACACGTTAATATAGCGTGCTGTTTTGAACGATACATTAACGTGAAAAAGAACATGGATAAGGCGTGTCGATTATTTTCAGTGTACCATAATTGCTAATACTAGCTCAATTATACTGAATAAATATTTCAAATTCATAAGCCTTCAGTACACGCTTTGCCAAGTGTTTGTACCAAAGTTTGTACACTTGGCAAAGAGTACACTGAAGGCTATATGATTTGGAAGCGATGAATTACTTAAATTCTACTGGAATTCTTTTGTAGATTTTTTCCATCCGATTACACATTTCAAACGTCAACTTCGCGAGTGTAATGATCAAGCAACTGGTTACGCTATCGATGGCTGTATTTGACGAAACTGTGTTACCTTCGCTTTGCAAGCACTGTTCATTCACGCAGCGTGCGTCGACTCACACACGAATGAGATGATCGTTATTCGATTTCAGGACGATTGCCGTACTGATTCGTCATTCCAAAACACGATTTTGACAATTTGGGCTGGATGATCGGACAAATCAGTCGGTTTCGGGATGGAGCTTCCGTTCAATGCACCTAACCGCCGTCTAGCACGTTAGCGCCGCTCTTTCGTCGTCGTCGTTTGCTCTCACATTCTCTCCTACTCTCGTTGTCTTGGTGTGCAGTGTGCTGCGGCGGCCATCGTCGCGGTCGTCACCTGCTAACCAAATTAAACCTGTCGCTCGGGTGAAAAATGCTGGCCCGGATCACTAAATCGGCTATAACTCCGGAACGCCTTGACCGATCCTAACCATTTTCAATAGCAAACAATGTGGTAAAATTCCGGTTCGATTTGAGCTATAATCCGAAAAATCGGCCAATGGGAAGTGCCTTAAAAGTGAGTGAACTTATTTTGTTCACAGACACACATACATACACACATACATACATCATCTCAATTCGTCGAACTGAGTTGATTGGTATATGGGACTTGACCCTCCGAGCCTCCTATCGAAAAATTTTTTTTTGAGTGAACATATAGCCTTTCAGTTCACTCAGGTGAACGAGAAAGGCAAAAATGGAATTTGTATGGAGGGGGCGAAGACTAGAGCAGTGGCGAAGTCTGGTGTTTTTACCCTAACTATGAATAAATTCTTAACCTATTTAAAAAAAATCCTCAAGAAATCCCCTACCAAAATTTACGAAGGGTATTCTGAAACGATTCCCGGAGAAATTCGTAAACTTTTTTTTCAGAGATCCCTGGGAAAATGTCTGGAGAGACACTTAAGCATTTGTCAAGAAATCTAGAAAAATCTTATGAAAAATTGTCAAAGAAATTTCTGCAGAAGTTTCTAGGAATTATTTCTGAAGAAATTTTTAATTTTTTTTAACAAATCCGAGTAAGAATTCCTGAAGGTATCCATGGAAGAAATCTTGGAGGCATTTCTGAGGAAATATATGAAGGAACACCTAGAAAAGCTGCTGAAGGAATCTCTGTATGAATTCCTGCAGGAATCTCGGGGGAAAACATGCTGGAATGACTGAAAAATAAAACGTGAACAAGGATGGGAACACTCACTTGGAAAAAGTTACACACACTTGATGTTTTCTCAGCTCAGAAGCATGCTGTCAAACAACAGTGTATGGAGCACTTTTACCTTGTGGTTTTATCTAAAACTTTGCCGAATACATTTAGGATCGTACACGCATACCAAAGTCGTGAGAGGGCTATGAAGGCGAGTCTCCACGAGGTAAATGTAAATTAAACTCACCTCGTGGAGAGTTGCCTTCAACGCTCTTACACTACTTTGGAATTCGTGTGCGACCCTTACTTTATTTGGGAATGTTTGAGATAAAACCACAAGGTAAAAGTGCTCCATACACTATTTTTTGATAGCATGCTTCTGAGATGAGAAAACAGCAAGTGAGTGTAACTCTTTCCAAGTGAGTGTTCTCATCCCTGAACGTGAATGAACTTCTAGAGGAACTCTTGGAGATATTACTGCGGGAAATTTCAATAGGATCTCTGAAGGAATTCCTTCATGAAAAAAAATATCGGTACACATTAGTGAAGGAAATATTTCACTGCAGTAGACCCCAAAGATATCCCTTGGGACTTGTAGTATTTTCTTAAAAAAATCTCTCCACGGTTCCATAGAATGTTTGTTATATAAATTCTTAAAAATTTAGGAAGGAACTTGAGGCATCCTCACAATTTTTTCTAAAGCAATATACGGAAGATTTTTTTTAATCCCTGTTAGAATGTCTGGAATCCGTGAATTGTTTTCAAAAAGAAACCCTGGTGAAGTTTCTGAAATATTCCTTGGTGAAATTTCATAAGCATGGAAGAGTTTCTTGAAGATTCGTGTAGAGGAATTTTTGGAGAAATTCATGGAAAACTTTTGTAGCAATCAGTGGTAAAAATTTCTGAAAGTAATTTTTAGAGAAGTTTCTAGAAAAATCCCCATATTATATCTATATAAATAAAAATGGAATGGTGTTTGTATGTCACGAATAGGCTCGGGAACGGGTCGACAGATCGACATGATTCTTTCACTGTTGCATTCCGCCAGGGCTCCGACGTGTTCGTACGAAAAAATAATTAGAAAAAATGACCGGGAAGGCAAGAACAACGGGAAAATCTGAAATTCCATTTTGAGGGGTATTTCTTCATGGAACCGGATGTCAAAAAACAGAGTAGGCAGGCAGTACGACGTTTGCCGGGACTGCTAGTTGAATATATAGCAGCATCAGGAATTGAAGTATCCATAATCGGATAGGCGATTACGCTAAATGCGTTTTAATGAAGAAACCGCATTTTTTTTTAAAGAAAAGCTTGGTGACACTAGCCACACGGCCACGAGGCCAAAATAATTACCGAAGAAGTTCGGGAGGATTTGCGTTGATATTTCCAAATGATCAGGCAGGGATAAAAAAAGCCATGTTTCGGACATTTTGGGAAGTGGGCGAATCTTAAAAAAATGTCAATGGGAATTATAAAAAAAAATGCAGAAAGAAAATTAAGCGATTCTGAAAAGTTCGTAAAGAAATTGTCGTAATAATAAGGAATTTTCAAAATTTTAACGAATGCATTGCTGAAGGGATTTTTAAACAAATTGATAGAAAATTCCACAAAGAAGTGGCCATAGGAATTCGCAATTACATTGGTTCAAAATTTAAAAAAAAAATGTCAGAAAATTATCGAAAAAACGTGCAGTTAAATACAAAACAAAATTTCGAAAATCAATGCTGATAAATTTTAATTAACATTAACGATCTGACATACCACATTGTAGGCTACACGCACATTTGTGATCATTCGGAAGCTCTCACACTTCAACTTGTTACATTTCATGAAGGTGAGGGAAATGACCTCTTCCTTAAGCTCCTCCGGTAGTTGTTCGGTCTCCCGGTGCAGACAGGTTGTCAAGTTTCCCGGGCCCATCTTAATAAGTTCTGCTTTGATACCATTCTTACCAGCTGATTTATTGTTCTTGAGCTGCTGGATAGCATCCTCACTTCCCTGAACGTGGAGGTTGGCTGGTTGATGCTCCCAGCTGTACTGATGTAGTCATTTCTTCCGCTGTCTAGGGCCTCCATGTATGCGCTTCCCGCACCGTTCAGATGTTCGACGTAGTGCTGCTTCCATCTTTCGATCACCTTACGTACGTCCGTCAAAATGCTCCCATCTTTATCACTGCACATCCCTAATAGGGCTTGCAGCACCAAGCTTTTGCGGGATGCGTTGAGCTTTTGGTAGAACGTGTGTGTTTCTTGTAAACGTCACAGCAGTTTCATTTGTTCGCACTTTGCTTCTTCCAGGTGGCGCTTTTTCTCCCGGAAAAGGCGAGTCTACTGTTTTCGCGTTCTTTTATTCCACATTCTGGCAAGTCCCGTGCTGCAGAATGACCGCCCCTGCTGCGTTTTTCTCTTCCAAAATTTCTCTACACTCATCATCAAATCAAATGTTCCATTGGCTTTATTCCATATAAGTACTCAACGTTGGTCCCAGCTCTGTTGTTGATGACAGCTTTAAACGTACTCCATCAGATCTCGAGAGGGGTTTCATTGAGTTCGCCATCGTCCGGCAACATTGCTTCGAGATTCTGCTCGCATGCGATTGTGCCATCCGATTGCTTCTGTCGCTACCGAAGCGACCGTCGATTCCGTACGTTGCGTTGATTATTACGGAGAGTTTTTGGTGCATTTTTACCGTCACCAGGAACTGGTGATCTCCAGGTATAATTATAAGGGAGACTGTGCTGGAAGTAGGTGCTACAGGGGATGGCCAAAATGTTTGGGATAGGCAACTTTTTTTTCTCTCACAAAAAAGTTCAGCATGCTATAACTTTTAATATAGCGCATCAAAAAATCTCAAATTTTGACTGTTTGTCAACCTATTATATGTGCATCATTGGTACAAATTTGGGCTTGATTGATTAATATTTCGCAAAGTTAGAACCGTTCGGGTAAAACACCTTTTTTTAGACAACGCATTTTTGAGCTGTCATATCTCGGAAACCAGTAAACCGAATTGAATGAAATTTTGAACGTACACTAACAATATGTAAATGCTTCACAAACTATTAAAACATTGATACTTTTTAAACGTTGAAAAAAGTTATCATGGATTGACACTTTTTGGACTTTTCTCGAAAAAATGTAATTTTTTTACATTAATGTGATTAAATTTTAGTGTTGATAACCAAAGATTTTCCACTTCTGTTCTCAAATTATCTCTAATCAGATATATTAGAGCCTATTTAGATTGAAGGAAAAACACATTTAATAATTTTTGTGTGGTATTGTTAATTTTACTTATTTTCCTCTATATGGGTAAAAATTTCAACCCGATATAACTTAATTCGCCGTGAGAAAATATTACATTTTATAACGTCGTATTGAGTATCAATATATTGTTGATAAACGTTAAAAAATTCATTCAATTTGGTTCACTGGTTTCCGAGTTATGACAGCTCAAAAATGAGTTGTCTAAAAAATAGTGTTTTACGCGAACGGTTCTAACTTTGCGAAAAATTAATCAATCGAGCCCAAATTTGTACCAATGATGCACACATAATAGATTGACAAACAGTCAAAATTTGAGATTTTTTGATGCACTCTATGAAAAGTTACAGCATGTTGAATTTTTTTGTGGGAGAAAAAAAGTTGCCTATCCCAAACATTTTGGCCATCCCCTGTATGTATGGCCATCTAAGAATGTTTTCGACTCCTTGTTAACGGTAGCAGTAGCAATATAGTACTTATCGATTTATTCCTGGTTCACAAGTTTTAGCTTCCGTAAGTAGCTTCTCATTAAAACACAGAAGGAGCTTTCTCCGGTCGAGATATTCCAGCGTCAAACAAATTACTACTGCACAATTAATCTCCTGCTGTCGAATCCTGTCCAACAAGTCTACCGGTCCAGACTACAGTGATGAATTCTCCTATTTTCTTATCAACAATCGAAAGCACTCTGTTGACTGCTCGCTCCATTCAATCTTCCAAAATCACGCTGACTCACGATTCTAATTTTCTCATCAACCTTTTCCGGAGAACCGACACTCGAATCGCTCCGTTGGCAGCAGCAGTTTTTCATCATTAATTTTCAGCACCAATCGACAGACAGCCGCTGATCCGCGCGTTTTTCACCATCGTCGTCGTCGTCGTTCCTAATTACGGTCGACAAGCCGTGTGAATCCAAACACAAGTGGAGTAAGTGCAGCAGGTCGTGGCAGACAGCACGGGACCGAATGAAGGTGAGCAGTGCCAGATAACTTCATTGCTGTCGTCGAGTCGTCAGTCGGTTCGTTTAGACGCTCTCTTCTGGCGCTATCTCCAACCCACCACCTTTAGATCCATGCGCGAGCCGAAAGGTGGGCATTCCTACCTCAATTTATCATAATTTTTGCCGAGATGCCGTTGACGTCCTCACCGCCTGTAAACATGGATGGGCCCATAACTCAACGACACGCGCCCGTCCTCATCGTCATCGTCGCCACCTAACAGTCTTGACTTTGGGAGAAATTTGCGTCTTCCATCGTCGGTGAACTTTGCCCTTCCCCTCAATGCACACCATTACATTGTCGTTTACCTTCCTGCTTCAGCTTGGACATGCGAGTCAACATAACATTTAATATGCGCCCTATTAATTCACTTTTTAAAGACTGCCTCCGAGTCCTCCATCCATCCACGTTGATGCTGTGCTGGGTCGTTTCCATATTCCAAAAGCCATTTCAAATATAAGTGGCTGCCACCCCAGCGGAGGAGAGGACTCCGTTTGAATTAGCACTAACAACGTGTAGGTTGAACGTAATTAAAGCGGACTCACTCTCTCGGTGTGGCACCATCCAACCAACAAGGGTGCACAAAAGCGAGAAAATCCCCCCCTCCTCGCTCATGGTGCTAAGGATTCCCGTGGTGTAGATTTGTTTGCTTTTAATTAGGGGATTTCTTCGCGTGGCGAGAACTGGCGGTTCATTCTCTTTTTTTTGTACCAAGAGCTTGTTGAGATTCTGAAGTTTTTTGCCAAGCTTCGTGAAGTTCGTCAGTTTGGCCTTGAACAAGAGTTCTGAATTTTTAAATGTTGTTTAGAAATTTTCAAAAGTTCTTGTTAAAATGTATTCATGTACCTACTTGCGAAATGGATGAGCTTTCTTTTTGGACTCTGTATAGGATTACTTGAATCACTTCTAGGCGTAACAAGGTTAAGAAGGTCCCCGGTGGGAATTACGGTCGCAGGCTGACCGACGCCCGAGTTGCCAGCCGAGTGCATGCCACTTCTAAAGTTATTAATTGAAGCACTTTCTTTGCCTGCCATTGCATGAATTTGTATATTGTGAGGCAAGTACAATGATAAACTATGCCCAGGTTGTCCAGAAAAACGGCATGCTCCACTACTTGGGGAGCCTCAATTGGACGGACGAACTTCACAGGACTTCAGGTGTATCCTTGCGCTTTCTGCCAGACGGAGAGACGATTGGTCGGGATGGTTTCCAAACCGGGTTCGACGATGTGGTCGTTGAATTAGAAAGTGCCCAGGTGTGAGCGCTTCGACATCATCGGGGTCGTTACTGACCGGAGTGAGGAGCCTGGAGTTCAACGCCGCTTCGACCTGCATGAGGACCGTCTGCATTTCGTCGTAAAGCAATTTTTACTTTCCGATGACCTTCTTGAACGTAGTTTTGGAGCTCTTCACCGTTACTTCCCACAGACCACCGAAGTTGGGTGATCTAGCCGAGATGAACAGTTATCGAAGTTCCCGCTTGGCTCTAATGAAATTCTTGGCGTTGTCGCACATGATCAATATCGGACGTCCTCACCGGCGGTGAAACGCTGCAGGGGTGGCAAAAATGCCTCCGTGGTGAGATCAGCAATTAGCTCGAGGTGAACCGCCTTAACTACGAGGCAGACGAAGACTGCTGCAAAGCACTTCGGCGTTGTGACACACTCGTGGAGGATCTTCCGAGTGAGCTTCCGAATGTTCAGAAACCAGAATCTCTCTTTGGTACTCCACGAGTGTGTCACAACGCCGAAGTGCTTTGTAGCAGTCTACCCGGAATGGAGCATATTGGCAAGATGGTAATGCTGGATAATCATCGAGGCGAGCGGATGACGGTGTTTTATGTTTTTTTTTCGAAACTGGTGCGTTCCGTAGTTGGCCGCCAACGCGGAGTACTTCTTCTCGTAGCTTGGGGTTCAGGAGCGATATTTTGGAATACTCTTTTACCTGACCTTCCCGGGACAAACTTGCTTTTTCTTGCGGGAAGCATTCCGTTTAAGACAGCTGCACCAACTGGAGCAGCGCATCCTCGTACTCTTGCGAGCTGGATATGTCCGGTTTTCCTGGAATTGCGGTTCACTCTCTGCGAGTTGTGCCTAAATCGACGAATCCAATCAATCAGTTGGACTAGGGACGACAGAAACGAGCGCAGTGCACCGGTAACGCTACGGCCTTCCGTTCTTCTGATGATGCTGGATCTATTTGATCGACGGTAACTCCGGAATCCTCTCAGAGATTCCGACTTTGGGGCAGTCAAACTGGCCCATTGAACCAGATGGACTGAAATTCGAGCTGAGCAGCTGATATACCTCGTGAAAGAATATCGGCAGGATTCTCGACACCCGCTACGTGGTTCCAGACACCACCCTTTGTCAGGTGCTGGATCTCGGACACTCTGTTTGCGACGAAAGTCTGCCATCGTGACGGTGTTGACGCAATCCAATACTTAACGATGCTGGAATCGGTCCAGAAAAATGACGGGATGGCCAGCTGAGTGGCCTGACATACTTTCTCATACAGCTGACTGAGTAGTAGAGCGGAAGATAGTTCGAGACGGGGTGCAGTCTGCTTGCGTTTCCTTTTCTTCAGGTCCTCCAGTGGCGCAACTCTAGATTTCGATATCATCAGCTGGATAAGGACGACGCCGTCCGGGAAAGTACTTCGGAGATACAAGCATGCTCCATACGCGTTGTCTGATGCGTCACAAAAACCTTGCCATTCGGTGGATAGCGTGTACTTGGCGAAACCGACCCATCGCGGGATTCAAATGGATTAGAGAGATCTCAAATTATGCTTCTTCAGCTGCGGGTTTGCAGTGCATCTTCTCTCCAAGCGCCTGAATCTCCCTTCGGCACTCTTTCTGGAATCTCCCAACTACTCAATGATTCCCTGCTTCCTCGGCAGCGTCACCTCGAAACGGCCGTCCTGATCGCGGATGGCGGTTTCTTTGCACGTGGATTCCTCCACAGAGTACGTGCTGATGTGGCGACAGCTCTTAAGTTATAAGTTGGTCTTGGAGCTTCGCCATAGAACATAGCGTGGTGGCAGTCACACGGACTGGCACGGACACAGTCGCTTCGGAGATACGGCCAGACACGATCCAACCAAAAACCGTATTTTGGAACGTTAGTCCATCTTCGCTCAATCGGAATCTTCCCTGCTGCAGCAGATCGAGGTAATACTCGGCACCGATGACCATGTCGATGTCCGACGTTTGATAGAACTCTGGATCTGCAAACACGATGCGATCACGCAGATTCCACCTGCTTACGTCGAACCCTTCATATGGTAGCGGAATCGTTAGCTTCGACAACACGTTGAAACGCATTGCTCCCTCGAAATTGGAGATGATTGCGAAGCATGGACTGACCATGCCAATCACAGACCTTTGGGAGACGCTGGCTGAACCACAGATCTCTTTAACCGTTAAGTAGTTCGGGAATTCCGTTAGGTTCATCCGTCGACAGAACTCGGATGTCACGAAACAATACTGCGAGCACGAATCCAGCAATGATCTGGCCACCCAGACAACCGGAAATCGCATAAGGAAGCAAGCTGTACGTATAAAGTACTATTTAAGTCACTATCGCATATATTTACGGCTGAGGTACAATTTTCATCGCATATGATGTTATTTTTTTAATTTACTGCGATGTATCTGGTAAAATCATATAAGAGTGCAAATTAACTTTTATAATGTATGACTACATCGTAGTAGACGATATTCCGATGTTTTGTTGCGACGAGCTTTGCGTATTCGCAAAAGCGTTCGAGTGAACTCGCAAAGTGTCAATTGAATTCGCATAATTGCGTACTGCGATGATTATACGACTTCGCTTGGTTCTTCTCTAATTACGTCAGTTTAACCCGCATTGGTGTACAAACTAAATCGCATAAAAGTGAATATAAACTCGTTTAAATTAACATACAAACTCGCATAAGCTAGAATTGTTAACGTTGGCATATTGCGATGTGATATGTGATAACAATGAATGAGGTACTGTTGGAGTGCCAAAAAGCTTTAAGAAGGTGAAAATTATGGTTATAAAACAAGTTACAAAGTCATAATTTTTGTTTTGTTGACCTGATAATTAACAATGGGTGGTGCTAGCAAGAGAGGAGTAGTGGTAACTGTGCGGGAAATCATACTACATCATTTTGATCTCCAGATAGCCTGCCGAACACGTACAGCGCACGTAAACCAAGTGCATTCCAACATGCAGTGAGGTGAGTAAGAATGTCATGACAGTTAATCAGTGTGTTTCATAAGTACTGTTTGGTGTTAAGTGTGAAGTGCGGCTCGATGCGGTTCGATACAAAGGTGACAAGATTTTTTTATTTCGAATATTTTCAAGTCGCATAAGATGCTATATCACATCACAATAGTGCATACCGTGCATCGCATAAGATATCGCTTCAAGTCATATAGCGTCATTATTTTTCCGTTAATGCACGTATAGCGCCTCCACTTTTGTGCGCATAAGGCACTTTTGCTGCATCTTATGCGATGTAACTTTACCGCATAAAAGTACGTATAACATGAACATAAACTTCATTATACTTGCAAATTGGTTGTCTGGGCAGCATCGTGCTTCCGTCGTCATCGCGATTTCGAACAATAGCAGTTGATAGCAGGACTTGCCTTGAGGAAGGTCTTATTTGTGAAGGAAGGGATACAGTGTTTAGCAATGTGGGTTATTGGTCTGTGGCGAGTTGTGTGTGGATAATGCATAAAGAAGTGGATGGTTCGTTTTAGTGGTGTATGGTATCAGGTATATCAGGTAACAAAAGGCCGCCTCCAAAAGCACGTTATCCTCCATTTGGGACATTTGTGCGGTGCAGTCTGTACCAAGTGAGTAAGACTGATACAGCTCACGAGAATAAACACCAGCACCTGCCCGACCTTCGATAAGGGAGCCATCTGTGTAGGATACGATGCCGTCTGAAAACATTCTTTCCAGATATCCAGATGTCCACTCTTCCCGAGAAGGTAATTTCGTGGGAAATGTCCTATATGGGAAATTACAAGCAATTGCAAGATCACTTGGAGCAAGGACAATTTTGTCCCAATTCATCAAAAGTGGAAACATCGAGGTGTTGATGTGCATTTCACAGGAGTTTCCTCTAGCAGATCGAGTACCCGTAGACGGTATGTGCAAGAAAGTGCTTCTTGTTTGAGATGAATGTGTAGTGGAGCAACATCAACAAGAACTTCGAGCGCTGCCATGGGAGTTGAAGAGAACGCTCCAGACATCGCCATTAAGCACATCCTTTGGAGATGACCTAACTTTGATTGGATCGTTCTCATTTCGCCCTTTTTCCACCACACAAGACATCCATAAGCCAATATTGGCCGAACAACAGTTGTGTAGATTCATTTGATACACTTGAGTTTTAAACCCCAAGTTGTACCAAAGGTTCGCCGGCATTGCCCGAACTCCATACAAGCTTTCTTGATTCTGAACTCAATGTGAGGTGTCCAGGAAAGCTTGGAATCAAGAATGACTCCAACGTACTTTACCTGTTCAGTAACATCGATTTCAAAATCAAAGAGTCACAAAGGTCGAACGCCATTACGGTTTCGCCTTTCCGTAAAAAGAACAATAGATGTTTTACTCGGATTAACCGAAAGGCCATATTGGCGACACCAACCCTCAACTACCTGAAGGGCGTTTTGCATCAGGTCGAAAAGGGTGCTGATGCACATACCAACTAACAATGTTAGGTAATCGTCGGCAAAACCATAAGTAGGAAAACCGCTATTATTGAGTTGTCTCAATAGCGTATCTGCTACGAGATTCCACAAAAGCGGTGACAAGACTTCCCCTTGGGGGCATCCACAAACACTCAATTTCCTAATTCCTGGTAGACGCAATGTCGCGAGGAGATGTCGGTTTTTGAGCATTTGGTGAATCCAATAGGAAATCATTGGAGATATACCATGACTCCGTGCAGCTTCCAATATGGCATCGAAAGGCACATTGTCAAAGGCACCCCCGATATTCATCCACACAAGATTGCTTTTGAGCGAATGCTTCTCGATATCGTAAACAACCTTGTGTAAAAGAGTCACAGTAAACTTACCAGATTGGTAGGCATGTTGGTTCACATGAAGAGGCACGTCGGTCAGATGAACATCACGGATGTGATGATCCACAATGCGTTCTAAGCATTTCAGAAGAAAAGCGGTCAAATTTTTCAAGTTTCAGACCTATAACTCTTTGCTTCTTCATACGACGCACGACCCATTTTCGGAATAAACTTCACAGTAATATCCCGCCAAGATTTGCGAATATACCCTGTAGTAAAACTGCAAACAAGTACTTTTTTACAAAGGTTTTTTCCAGCCGGATCGTTCAGCAGACTGGAGAGCTTTCCTGTAGGCCTTGCGAGCTGACCTGACAGCCTCCAAACCAGCCGAACGTCGTCTGTTCCAACTCTTTCTAAGTACATTGTTTCCTGAGTTTCGTCATATCAGAGTTCCACCAAGGGGTCCCTCTTGTGAACTTCACAGATCGTATGCTTCTTCAAAAGCTTCCATGATGAAGGTCGTTGTAGTACCAACGGCATCATCTAAATCACTTGGAGTGTCAATTGATGGTGAGTATCCATGAAATTTAGCTGCAACCAAATCAGTACAATTGTTTGCGAAGTGACATTTAAATGTTCAAAAAAAATGTAGCGGTGGTCAGATAAGGATTCTTCATCTGACACATGCCAATTGGTCAGCTCGTGACTAATTCTACTAGAGCAAAGCGTTATGTCTAACACTTCTTCTCTAGCAGATACCATGAAGGTTGGGCGGTTGCTTAACATAGGCAATTCAAGATCTGTACTACTTAAGTATTCCATCAAACTGGAGCCTCTCAAGTTAATGTCTGAGCTGCCCCAGATGATACATATGGTGAGAATAAGCATCACTATGAACAATTAGCGGAAGGTCTTTTGAAGTGCAGTATGCGATGACTTGTTTGAAAGCATCCGTAGGGGATGGTTCATCATGCGGTAAATAAACCGAACAATAGACGTATTTCCTGTTGAGGTTTCCAACATATACATCAATTGTGATAGCACATACATCTCTAGTGGTTAGTTCAGAGATGAGTGTAGCAACTACTGCGTTGTTGACAAGCACACAATCTCGAGGCATGACACGCGAGTTTGCTATTTCATGTTTACTGAAAGTAGCAAACACCGGGTTCACAAGGTTTCCTAGATAGAAATACCCCTTACGAAGGTAAGGTTCTTGTACCAAGGCCACTTGGGTTGTTCCATTTGGTGTTTATGGAATATTTCAAGCCCTTTTATCCTTCAGCCCAACAGATGTTTCAAGCTTCTTGACGAAAAGATGCTATGACACCGTCAGTTTATGTCAAAGAGCTTCTTCTTCCTACATACTCTCACATATACTAGTAGAAACATCAACTGCTGGTCCTCCAGGCGCTTCCGGAACAAAAAAGTATCAGATTGGCACGCTTCGAATCCAAATCCTCAAAAATCGTAGTCATGATCATATGCCAGACTCTTGCGGAATCTGCAGATCTGATGTTTTTTGCCCGGTTCCATCTGTACCGTTCCCCAAACCCTTGGGCAACGAGTCGAGCCTTGAACCGATCAACGTTACCGGAAGCATCTAGCTTTTTCTTAAATATCCTCCTCCAGCCGATGTTGCGGTCGGTCAGTTACGGGTACGGAACTACGGACGCGCTTTATAGCAAACTCGGATTAGGTAGAGAACGCTTTAAGCTATAATTATATGTAACTAGCTGAATTGCCCGGCTTTGCTCGGGTTTATTTATTGAGGGAGACTGGAGCAAATGCGAAATGCCGCTGTTCCGCAAGATCATGCTGAAAATTAAAAGATTCCAGGTGACATAAAAGCCATATTAAAATACTGCCAAAAATCTAGAATTCCGAAGCACTAAACATTCAATCTACTGATACGTTTCTACGGCATAGAATGCCATTGTGTTTTCCGCACAATCTACAAAAAACAGTATCTATCTTAAAAAGAAAAGCACTAAGCTGAAGAGAGGTAAGTCAAGTTCTATTCCATATCTGGAATTTTATTTTGGTTTCTCATCTTTGTCACATGGCATTTGCTAGGTTTATTAGTTTCATATATTTCAATGTGAATGATGATTCGTCATGTTTTGCTCTGTCAAAATAAATTAAAGCTAAATCATGTGCTTTCATCATTTTTCAACGGCACTTTGAGAAAGCGTTTAACGGTTCATGTAGATCTCAGGTTCCATAGAAAAATGTTACGAAAACGAAACATGAACGTTTCAAATAAGTTTTCGTAGCGTAATCTATGACCTATCGAATTGCGGAGCCGTGGTTTTAAATCTCAACCAGTAGACACATGTTTGCGTTACAACGTGTAAACGTATGCTGTCCGACTCGCTTACGCTCGTCGGACTTGCAAAAGGGATAACACCTCTGTTCGCATTCTACCGGGCAAATGCTTGGATGTGCTGTTCGCCTAGAAGTGAATCGACGCAAACACGACGAATCGGACTTTCGGAACATCGGCGGCTTTCTGCCGCCGATGTTCCTCAGTTCTCCATACAGTTGCAGCGCAAAAATTTGCCAGAAGTAGTTTCATATTTTATGGTAAACGAATGTTTTGCGGTTCGCTATCTCGATCTTCAAAATAGCGTACGATATCGATTTTAAACTTACATTCATCAAGCCCGATCGATTGGTGGGTATATCATAGCACAAACCATCATTCCATGGCCGCCATCTTAGATTATGGTCCGTCATCTAGGATTTCAAATTGGCGTAAAATATATATTTTTAACATCTTCTAGTCAAGCCTGATCAATAGATACACATATTGCATGGTATCATAGTTCAAACCACCATTCCATGGCCGCAATCTTGAATTATGGTTGGATTTCAAAATGGCGTCAAATATCTATTTTTAACTTCTACACATCAAGCCCGATCGACCCATATTAAATAGTATCAGCTCATGGCCGCCATCTTGGATTTTGGTTCGCCATCTTAAATTTATAGTTCGCCATCTTGAATTTCAAAATGGCGTCATATATCGATTTTTGATTTCTAGCATCAAGCCCGATCGATGGATACCCATACTGCATGGTATAGTAGCTCAAACCACCATTCCATGGCCGCCATATTGGATTATGGTCTGCCATCTTGGATTATAGCTAACCATCTTGGATTTCAAAATGGCGTCATATATCTATTTTTGAATTCTACTTTTCAAGCCGATCAATAGATACCCGTATTGCATGGTATAATAGCTCAAACCACCATTCCATGGCCGCCATATTGGATTATGGTTCGCCATCTTGGATTTATAGTCCGCCATATTGAATTTCAAAATGGCGTCAGATATTGATTTTTGACTTCTACTCATAAGCCCGATCGATAGAAACCCATATTGCGTCGTATCATAGCTCAAATCACCATTCCATGGCCGCCATCTTGGACTATAGTCCGCCATATTGGATTCCAAACTGGCGTCAAATATCTATTTTTGACTCCTACTCATGAAGCCCGATCGATAGATACCCATATTGCATGGTATCATACCTCAAACCACCATTCCATGGCCGCCATCTTGGATTATGGTCCGCATCTTGGATTCCAAAATGACGTCAAATATTTATTTTTGACTTCTATTCATCAAGCCCGATCCATAGATACCCATATTGCATGGTATCATAGCTCAAACCATCATTCCATGGCCGCCATCTTGGATTATGGTCCGCCATCTTGGGTTCCAAAACGGCGTCAAATATCTATTTTTGACTTCTACTCGTCAAGCCCGATTGATAGATACCCATATTGTATGGTATCATAGCTCAAACCACCATTCCATGGCCGCCATATTGGATTATGGTCTGCCATCTTGACCTCTACTCGTCAAGCCCGATTAATAGATACCCATTTTGTATGGTATCATAGCTCAAACCACCATTCCATGGCCGCCATCTTGGATTATGGTCCACCATCTTGGATTCCAAAATGGCGTCAAATATCTTTTTTTTACTTCTACTCGTCGAGCCCGATCGATAGATACCCATATTGCATGGTATCATAGCTCAAACCACCATTCCATGGCCGCCATATTGGATTATGGTCTGCCATCTTGACCTCTACTCGTCAAGCCCGATTAATAGATACCCATTTTGCATGGTATCATAGCTCAAACCACCATTCCATGGCCGCCATCTTGGATTATGGTCCGCAATATGGATTCCAAAATGGCGTCAAATATCTATTTTTGACTTCTACTCGTCAAGCCCGATCGATAGATACCCATATTGCATGGTATCATAGCTCAAACCACCATTCCATGGCCGCCATCTTGGATTATGGTCCGCCATCTTGGATTCCAAAACGGCGTCAAATATCTATTTTTGACTTCTACTCGTCAAGCCCGATTGATAGATACCCATATTGCATGGTATCATAGCTCAAGCCCGATTGATAGATAGCCATATTGCATGGTATCATAGCTCAAACCACCATTCCATGGCCGCCATCTTGGATCATGGTCCTTCATCTTGGATTCCAAAATGGCGTCAAATATCTATTTTTGACTTCTACTCTTCAAGCCCGTTTGATAGATACCCATATTGCATGGTATCATAGCTCAAGCCCGATTGATAGATAGCCATATTGCATGGTATCATAGCTCAAACCACCATTCCATGGCCGCCATCTTGGATCATGGTCCTCCATCTTGGATTCCAAAATGGCGTCAAATATCTATTTTTGACTTCTACTCGTCAAGCCCGTTTGATAGATACCCATATTGCATGGTATCATAGCTCAAACCACCATTCCATGGCCGCCATCTTGGATTATGGTCCGCCATCTTGGATTCCAAAACGGCGTCAAATATCTATTTTTGGCTTCTACTCGTCAAGCCCGATCGATAGATACCCATATTGCATGGTATCATAACTCAAACCACCATTCCATGGCCGCCATCTTGGATTATTGTCCGCCATCTTGGATTCCAAAATGGCGTCGGATATTGATTTTTGACTTCTACTCATCAAGCCGATCGAAAGATACCCATATTGCATGGTGTCATAGCTCAAACCACCATTCCATGGCCGCCATCTTGGATTATTGTCCGCCATCTTTGATTAAGGTCCACCATCTTGGATTCCAAAATGGCGTCGGATATTAATTTTTGACTTCTACTCATCAAGCCCGATCGATAGATACCCATATTGCATAGTATTCGTAAAAGATTTACCGTTAAATAGCATGCCTTCAGATGTATTGGCCGCCATCTTGAAACCCAAGCCGCCATCTTGAATTCCAAAACCCTTATAACCACCTCCTTAATTTAACAAATGTGTTTACCAAATTTGGTTGCAAATGGTTGAGGCATTCCGGAGTTATGCTGGAACATACATACATACACACAAACAAATATACAAACATACAAACATACAAACTTACATACATTGACTTTTATATATATATATATATATATATAGATTCATTGTTGTGTACACAGTTTCAGGTATAACGTGTGTCTACCTACATTTCGAAGTCCTTTATTGTAACTAATTCGTCAGTCATCATTCGTCTGTCATCGTGACGTTCTGCACTGACCTCGAATCCGGTCTATCAACCGGAGTCAGTGTTGCCGGGTGATCAGTTTCTCCATCATTCCCCGACACGTATTGGTGGCAACTTCCTGTAGCTGTACCGTCCTTCATCACCTCAAGCACTGCTAATCCAATAACCAAACTCTCGAACAATCAGTTGGCAGTTTGGACGTCAGCCCGTCGTACAATTCCATCTGCTCCCTCGCAGATCTTCAAAATTCTGCCACGTTTCCAGCTGTTCCTTGAGCCTGCATCCACCAGCATCACCAGGTCTCCGGGTTGCCCTGGTTTGGAGTTGAACAACCATTTTGTTCGGATGTTAACAGGAGGCAGATACTCCTTGATCCACTTCGAACAGAACAGATCCGAAAGATGCTGGATTTGGTCCTGCTGGTTTGTCCTCCGAGCTTCCATGTCCACTGGATGCTGTTCAGGCTGTACCACCCCAGAAGAGCTAAGCAGCAAGAAATGATTGGGTGTAATGGCCTCACCATCCTCGTATTCTAGCGGCACGTCAGTTAACGGTCGGGAGTTAGCTTCAGTGAGGTAGTTGTAGAAGGTTTCTTCGTCCGGCTTTCTTCTGAATGAAATGATCCTCAGCGCCGTCTTCACCGACCTTACAAGACGCTCCCATGACCCACCCATATGTGGGGTAGCAGGTGGGTTTAAATGCTATTGCGTATCGGCGTTCGTGAACGTTCCTACTAGGTCTTTGTTGATGCTGGTTATCTCCTCTATCAGCTCTCTGCTTGCGCACGTCGCCAGCATCACCCATCTATTCACCTCGTACCTCCGAACTCGTAGCGAGAATGGCCCGCAGTAATCCACGCCGATGTACGTGAATGCACGGACGTAAGGAGTTACCCGCGTTTCTGGCAGTGGAGTTATCTTGGGACATCGTGGGCTAGCTTTATACGCAGTACACCACGCACACTGTTACATAAGCTGTCGAACGATGATTGGCGTATTTCGTTGAGCATGGACTGGCAGCATTTCCTTGTGTGAATTGCTGATTAGAGATTCCATCACATATCTTTTGAAACGCCCCTGAAATACCCTTTGATTTGAAGGTGTTCTTGAAACTCCCTGATACGAACCTGACCTGAAATGCCTCGAAATGCCTCTGAAACCTCCGTAATCCCATTGAAACGCCCTTGAAATTATCATAATCAATTTGAAATGCCTCTGAAACCCTTTGGACGGCTATAATAGGGTCTATAACCTCCTGGAAAGCACCAGAAAACCCCTTTAAACAACCCTGAAATGGTATCAAATATCCCTAAAACCTCTAAGAACGCCCTTAAAATGTTTCTGAAACACACTGAAACTCTCTTAACCTTCCGCAACTCGCACGGTTGACTACCAGCGTTAGCATTACGCTAATACTGAGTACAAAAAGCGAGATTTTTTCATCGTGTTGTACAAAATACAACAGCGCGATCGCTCGAGGGTTAAATGACTCTGGAATGACCTGAAACCCCTTAATACTATTGAAGTCCCTGAATTCTCCGTGATGCCATTAAAACGCCAACAAACCTGGACATTACGCCCTCAAAAGGCTCCTCAAATTCCCTGTAACAACCCCTTAAAATGCCTCTGAAACCTCTTCAAACCCCCTTTTTTGGAACTTTGTGTAACTTCCCTTAGCTCTACCTCAGGTGCCCAGGAGCAAGACCTCGCGATTTGCATGTCCGAACCGAAGATTTTTTTCCCAGCACTTCTTTAAACATGGCATCGTTCCGACCCACAAAAATCCCAAGAATCTCCAATGTCACAAAAACGAATTTCATAATAATTTGCTTACCGTTCACGGTTCATTCATATTCACAACAATAGCAGCAGTCCCCATCGGACCCCGCTCCATCCCCGTACTTCTTGCCCATCCATCCGGAAACCACTCAAATCGAAATAAGATGCAAATGTTGCTACGCCAGCAGTTAAAGCCGCAACCCGCCAGAACTCAGAAGTATGCCCGGACCGGAGTAGTCGGATTTTCCTCTTTAGTTTCCCCTCGATTCCATTTCCGGGCCTAGCCATTCGGCTACTCTCAGCAGCCCGCCCGGTCCGATGTGGTTGACCATAAAGCATAGTCTTCCCTCTCACTGCCAAGGGCATGTGTGCCACACCCTCGACAACCCCCCCCCCCCCAAACGCCCCAACCTCTGTATAAGTATGACCCTTTTCTGTTGGCGTCGTCATCGCGTCAAGGGAATTGTATTGTCGTTCGTCGGTCGTTCGTTGTTTGCGAGTTGGCCCCGAGCCAAGCTCCTACCGTAGTCGTCGTCGTCGTCATCAAAAGTGCGACGATTGGGGGAGAGTGCAGAGAGCGGAAAGAATTTTATTTTCCCATTTTCTGCATTTTTTTCCGAGTCGCGCTCCCAGCGGCACAGGCCTCCTGCGTCAGAACCACCAGCTTCAGCAGTAGCAGCAGTGGCAGCAGCAGCCGGCGCCATCTTCATGAACATAATCTCATTGGAGCTTTGGTGGTTCATGGTTATGTGGCGTTGGGATTTCCCCGTCTGGCAAATGCCATCTAAATCTGGGGGAAAAGTACGCCGCCGCCTGTGAATCGCATGTATTGCTTTGCCTGGTGGCTAGGTCCGGGAGGGCAGTGGCAATGAGGCAGAAGCGAGGTGGCGGCACGCGCGCTGTATCAAGCATTCCTGCCGCTCAGTGGAAAGCAGTGGCGTTTTAGGTAAGGGGTGAACGGAGGTACAACTGATGAATCATAATGTTGTCTTTAAAAGATATGAAACACATGCCACAAAGAGTGATGCATATTACCTTTTTATAACAAGACTTCAACAGCTAGTCCCATTTCACTCTCCTGAAACCGCTTCTGTTGCACTATATAAAGCCCTAAATTCCATCACCTTGCGTTTCTTCAAGTCCTAACATGGAAGAATGTGCCACCCTCTGTCTACGCCGCCGCCGCCGCCGCCAATATATACGAATGCAAAGGCGCGTACCTTCCGTTGCAGCACGCTGGAGAAAATCTGCCGGGGTCACGAATTTATGCTCTGGTTACTGGTTGGTTAGGCTCTGCTGCTGGATCCATAAATAGAGTACTAAAATGAATTTGAGAATAACGTTTTAACGAGTTTGGGGCCAGTGGGCCGGGCGTTGTATTGAGCAATGCCGGTTAGGCCCGTGAGATGTGCTTTTGGTTATTGGTAGATCTTTGAATAGTTGTCGATTGAAAATAAGTTACAAAAAAGTCATATTTTCTTCGTTGTAAGTATAGACTGACGAAAAGACCTCTTTTATTCTTCTAAATGATGGGAGCATAATCTGCTCAAAAGGCAGAAGGTCTTGGTAGTGTGGGGTTAAGGACACTCTTTTACCTAAAAATAAAAAGTAAATGCCAGGACTACTCTCTCCTCGGCCCACTAAACAACGTTCCCATTGTCGCCAAATCCTTCGTCTCTTCTGCATCACCAGAAGGCATTGCTCCAGAGAGGAGCTAGTGCACAGTGCACCCTCAAGGTTAGCTACGTAGCCTGGAGCAACGAACATCGATGACTCGCTTTGGGGAATCCATCAAAGTAGCATGCTGACGCTTAGCCAGTTTCCGGAATGGTCCTTACCACTCCATTTGTCCTCGGAAGGCATGCAGGGCTCACTACTCGGCTGCTTCCAACTGCACAGCAAGTATCAAGAACTGATACCCCATCTACATAGATTTGACCCTCCCGCAAGTATGGCCCATTAGGGCAGTTCAGACTTCAAATATGTTAAAAATGTAAAGCTCCCATATGTGCATTGCAATCCTTGGTGCAAAACTAGAGTCCTGTCAAATTTTCAGTCATTTCGGTGGTCATTTAATGGTGGCCCAAAAGCAAAATAGGTTTATATGGGAATTACTATGAAGAATTTTCGAAAAAGGTTCTCCACGCTGTAGAACATTAACACATGGATAAAGTCATAGGGTCAAAGTCAAATTGAATTTTTCAGACCTCAATGATGAATGTTGCCGAAGACCGCAAATCATTTCGACTCACCAAAAAGAAGTTATTAATCAATATTCATCCATGCATGCTTTAACAGAAGACCACAGCTCGACCGACACGCTTGACACGCAATCATAGTATGCGTGTTAGCTTCTTGCACATCTTGCAGGGCATCGTGTATGAAGGTGCGCATTCGAGTGAGAATTTGTTAAATATCTTTTTTGCCGATTGTCGAAATAAGTTCCGGTCTTCGGCAACATTCATCATTGAGATCTGAAGAATTCAATTTGGCTTTGGCCCTATGACTTTATCCATGTGTAAATGCTCTACAACGCGGAGAACTTTTTTTGAAAATTCTCCATAGTAATTCCCATATAAACTTATTTTGCTCTTGGGCCACCATTAAATCACCACCGAAATGGCTGAAAATTTGACAGGACTCTAGTTTTGCACTAAGGATTGTAATGAACATATGGGAGCTTTGAATTTTTAACATGTTTGAAATCTGAACTGCCCTAATGGCCCATATACCAGCATACAGAAGGATGTGCCGACATGGAGTTTCCACTTGCCCCGACCTTGCCGAGGACCCCTTTTCAACCACGGGCTCCGATCCAACCCAGTAGACCGACGCCACGACAACAATCGCTACCAGGATGTTCTCCCCGCGGCCACTTCATCGTTGTAAGGTTTGATTTGAACCGCCGGGCACCGGTATAACCTAAGTAGCCGACTCCGAACCCTTGAACCACCTCTTGTACAACGTATGCACTAGCCATTTTCCACCAGACCTCTCCAGCCACACATTTGTAGAAGGTGCCCTTGCCATCCTTTTCATGCATATACTCTCCTTGTTGCTTTGTTACGCTTATACGCACTAATGCAGCGCAGGTTGGCTCCCAGATCTACGAGCTGGCCAAAAGCCAAAAAAGGGAGATGGGGACGGCCAGTGCGAGTAACCAGGCTGCCTGCGAAACGTGCAAGGGGCAGGGTAAATAAGCCCCAAGAGGCCAACCCTAAGAGGAACGGTGGTCAACCGGGAGCAAGGGAAGAAGAACCCTTGGACTACGGTTGGAAAGAAAAAGAAGTTGCGAAAAGTGAAGTCAGCCCGCAAACGAGAACGGAGCGACGCGCTGGTCTTCAAAACCAAGGCAGACACATACGCCGAGGTGCTGAGGCCCATGCAAGGCGAAAATCGTCTTTAGCCGTTGGGCGCGAATGTTAAAAGCATCCGGCGTACAGGACTGGAGACATGATGTTAGTACTGAAGAAGATGGCGGACAAGAAAGGCACCTCCTACAAAGCAGTAGCTCAAGAGGTATTGGGCGAGAAGGTGCAGGTAAGAACCCTAACGGTGGCATGGCGGTCACTCTCCAGTGTAAAAACCTAGTCGAGATCACCGACGTAGAAGAGCTCGCAGCCGCACTTAAACAGCAGTGCGAGGTAGATGCATCAAGTGCATCGATTCGTCTGCGCAAAGGCCCCGCAGGCACGCAGATTGCCACTAATAAGCTTCCGATAGGACTAGAATAGGACTACTAACCCAAACTCAAGGTGTCATGTGACCTTTGCAGAACAATGAGTGATCAAGGAGCGAAAAAGATGCTCGATCGTTACCGGAGTTTGTTAGGTACCTGGGCACGGGCACCCTCCATAGCATTTCGTCCCTTACCGTGGTAATGCAGGCCTGCGCATGCAGCTCTAGCGTGAGAGTTCCGATGTATTTCCGGGCTAGCCTGCCGAGGGAGATATTGGACGGAGCGTGGTTGTTGAGGGCCCTCAAGCAAAAAAGAGATGGGCTATCTGCAATAGAGGTGACTGAGCTACAGCTCGGAATAATCATCGACTTTGCGTCCTCTAAGTCCAACATAAGCAGGGACCTTAAAAAGACCCTATTGCGACTTCGTAAGTCGATGGACGATGCCAAGCAGGATCACGTGAGGCTCGTGAAGGATGCATCAGCGGCAGATCCGGAAAAAGTACAGGTTACGAAGTCTTCCCAGACGGAGTCCTTCGCTTTCACAGGTAGCACAAATGGTGTGACGGATGCGACTGCTTTTGATAAGCACTCGTAGAAGCAGGTGAGGCAGCCGTCAGGTGAGGAGCTGTCTGGCGTTGCCCACAAAGCTAGACGGATACTGACCCCTAAGGTCGGCAGTAATGCCGGCAAGTCGGACCCCAGCCAGGCGTCCCGGAGAGCTGGGAAAGGTGGGCCTGAAAAGGCTGGCCCGTCGCGGATGGAAGGGAACAGGGGGTTGCAACCGTTATTAGGCCCTCAGCAACCACAGAGTAGGATGAACCAAGGAAAGGATCTCCATTTGACGACAGTCGAGCGGAAGAGGAAGAAAAAAGCCGCATGTCGAGGAGCACAGGGACGCCAAACCAAGAAGGCGTAAAAAAGTAGGTGCGGGTTGACCGGTCGGGTTTGTAGTTTCAACTAATGGTTTGTTTTGTTTTGAACGGTAAATGGTGGTTTGGAAATAAACCAAAACTAGTTAAAAACAAACGGTATATGGCAGTTGACACAACAAACAAAACCGTTTATATCCTTGACTGTCAAAACGAAACAACCAACACGACGGTATTTTCAAACGGGTGTTTGTAAAAATTAACCGCTGACGTGTCAGAGAAACAACCTAAAATTTTGATTAATAACAACTTCCGCAAGTAGTCAAATTAAACCAATATGCCGGTTGTGCCGAATTCAAAACAAAACTCCGGTTAAACCAAACCGAAATTCGTTTGTATTTACTAATTATTTTTCTCCGTGTAATAAGAACAGTGCAGAGTTTATTATTGACGTTAGATTTTGTAGTCCTGGCCTAACAAGTAGTTCGAACAAGAGAGTAGACTATGGCTACAGTAACGACTGCAACAACAACAGGCAGCGGGTAGAAAAACAGACGGCTAGGCCTAGGACAAGCCCTCGCAGGTGGAAGACATCATAAATACTTCGACTTATTTTTAGAGGTGCTCCACCGTGAGCGAAACCTACTTGGTTTAGACGGCGACGAGCTGGTAGCGGTGCTCTCACGTGCGTGTGATGCGACCATGCCTAGGCGAGTCCACCCTATAAATGGGAGGCTACCGGCTTACTGGTGGACCGACGCGATTGCGGACCTGCGCCGCGCCTGCCTACGAGCTAGGCGGCGGATACAGCGAGCACGATCAGAGGAAGAGCGAAACGAACGGCGGGTGGTGTTCGCCGCTGCAAAAGCCGCGCTTAAGACCGAGATAAGAGCAAGCAAAAAGGCATGCTTTGAGGGTCTCTGTCAGAGTGCCAATACGAACCCGTGGGGTGACGCCTACAGGATCGTTATGGCCAAGACGAGAGGTGTGATGGTTCCTACACCGCAATCTCCAGAGATGTTGGAAGGAATCATTGGAGGACTTTTTCCGCGTCATAATCCTAGTCCTTGGCCTCCTTTCGTAGGACAGCCGGGGACTGGGGCTGGCGATGAGGAGAGGGTCACCGATGTGGAACTTGCGGGGATAGCTAAGTCCCTTAGCGTAGGTAAGGCCCCAGGTCCGGGCGGAGTTCCGAACCTGGCCTTAAAAGCTATTGCAGAGGCTCCCGACATGTTCAGGTCTGCTATGCAGAAATACCTGGACGAGGAAGTTTTCCCATAGGCTTGGAAGTGGCAGCCCAGCTTCAATTTTCAAAGGCGGGGAAACCATCCGAAGACCCGTCGTATATAGAGTAATATGCTTGATCGACACGGCGGAGATGGTGCTCGAAAATATTATCCTCAATAGAATGTTGAGGTTCACCAAGGGCGAAATTGGTCTTTCGAGTAACCAGTACGGCTTCCGGAAGGGGAGGTCCACCGTAGGCGCTATCTTGTCGGTTACAAAAACCGCCGAGAAAGCACTCGAGCCTAAAGGAGGGGAATTCGCTTCTGTGCGGTAGTGACTCTGGATATAAGGAATGCGTTTAATAGCGCCAGCTGGTCTGCTATTGCCGATGCGCTCTTGCGTCTGGGGATACCGGGATACCACTACAAGATTCTCGAAAGCTACTTTCAGTGCTTTCACATAACCTCAGGAGTCCTGCAAGGTTCCATCCTGGATCCGGTATTATGGAATGTCATGTACGACGAGGTGTTGAGGTTAGAGTACCCAGTAGGAGTGAAGATTGTCGGATTTGCCGACGACATTATGCTCGAAGTCTACAATGAAACGATCGAGGAGGAAAAGTTGACTACCGGAGACTCGATCAAGGTTGTGGAGGAGTGGATGCGGTCCAGGAAATTGGAGCTGGCTCACCACAAGACAGAGGTGATGGTTGTTAACAACCTGAAATCGGAGCAGCAGGCGGAGATCAGTGTAGGAGAGTGCACTATCCTGTCAAAGCGCTCCGTCAAACACTTGGGCGTGACGATAAGCTTACCTTCGGTAGCCACGTCGATTATGCCTGTAAAAGAGCCTCCCGGATGATGTCCAATAGCTCTGCGGTGTACGCCAGTAAGCGCAAGCTTCTGGCTAGTGTTGCTACGTCCATACTTAGGTATTGCGGCCCGGCGTGGGGCACTACGCTAAGTACTGAATGCTACCGACGGAAGCTGGAAAGTACTTACAGGCTTATGTGCCTGAGGGTTGCAAGCGCGTACCGTACCGTGTCACACGACGCTCTCTGCGTTATTACTGGTATGGTGCCTATCAGAATTCTTATCAGTGAGGACAAGGAGTGCTTCGAAATGCGCGGCACAAGAGGCATACGCAGGACTGCCAGGATGGCCTCTATGGTCAAATGGCAGCGCGCGTGGGACAGTTCCACCAAAGGAAGGTGGACCCATAGATTGATATCGAGGGTAGATAGTTGGATTAATATGCGCCATGGGGAAATAACATTCCACCTGACACAGGTCCTTTCAGGTCATGGTTGCTTCCGACAGTATCTACACCGTTTCGGGCATGCGGATTCTCCCGAATGCTTAGTGTGCAATGGTTTAGAGGAAACGGCTGAACACGTTTTATTCGTTTGCCCGCGTTTTCGCACAATGCGTGACAGCATGCTTGCCACATGCGGGGGGGACACAACTCCGGACAATTTGGTCCAGAGGATGTGTTGGGATGAGTTTGGCTGGAACGCCGTTTCAACGGCTATCACCCATATCGTCTGGCAGCTACAGAGGAGGTGGCGCGTGGACTCGGAGAATGGCTAGTCCAGATTCAGTACAAAAGGTGGTCCAGGGGTTCGGAGTCGGCTTCATAGGTCATACCGGTGCCCTGCGGTCGAGATCGACCCTTACAGCGATTAAGTGGCCGCGGAGAGGAAGTTCCGGTAGCGGTGCTGTCGTGACGTCGGTCTACTGGGTTAGATCCGAGCCCGCGATTGGAAAGGGGTCCCTGGCAAGGGTCGGGGTAGGTGAAACCCTGCTTTCTGCAACCTTCGGGTGCATCTGATAGGGCCTGAAGGGTAGTGATACCCTTCCTTACGGGTGGGTCAGTTCGGGTTGCACGTGGGTATCAGTTCTTGAAGTCCAAGTTGGGCGCGGGCGGGGTTGACCCTGCCCGCCTTCCGAGGACAAAGGGAGTGGTGAGGACCATTCGGGAAATTAGCTAAGCGGCAGCATGTTACCGTGATGGACTCTCCAGAGCGAGTCATCGATGTACGTTGCTGCTAGGCTAAGCAGCTAACCTTGAGGGTGCGATGTGCACTAGCCCCTCTCTAAAGCAATACCTTCTTGGTGGTTCCGGAGAGACGTAGGGTTTGGCGACCATAGGAATGTGTTTAGTCGGTACGAGGAGAGAGTAGTCCTGGCTTTAACTATTGTAGTAGAAGACGACCTCCCACACTACCTCATCCTTGATGTTAGGGTGTCTGTTTGCAGATTATCCCCCTATGGTTTAGAAAGAAAAAAAAAAGAGGATGTGTAGGGATGCGTTTGGCTGGAATACCGTTTCAACGGCTATCACCCACATCATGTTGCAGCTACAGAAAAGGTGGCGCTTTGACTCGGATAATGGCTAGTGCAGACGCTATACAAGAGGTGTTCCAAGGGTTCGGAGTCGGCTTCGTTGGTCATACCGGTGCCCTGCGATCGAAATGGCAGTGGTGAGAACACCTTCCTGGTAGCGTAGCTGCCGTGGTGTCGTGGTGTCATGTCAGGTCAGGTGGAGGTCCCATGTTCGCACGTCCTTCTGTGTGATGGCTGATAGAGCGGGATAGTCAAATCGTTTTGCGCGTTTTAATACTTGATACTTGCTGTACAGTTGGATGCAGGCGTGATGTCGACCTGGTTTGTCTTCCGATGACCACTCGAGAAGCAGGCGAAGCGTCTGTACGCTACTTTGATGTCCTCCCCAAAAATCCAGTCATCAATGTTTATTGTTGCATGGCTTTGCCGCTAACCTTGAGGGTGCAATGTGTACTAGTCCCTCTCTGAAGCAATACCTTCTTGGTGGTTGCGGAAAGACAAGAATTTTAAAAGAGAAGCAAGAAGCAGAAGAGATTCTCATTAGTATCCGTGCCCAAAATTATAAACACTGCTGCATCAAGAATAAACTCCACAATCAAATTGTACCTCTGGGAGTGAATGCTCTCTTCCTCCACCTTTACTATAAATATCATGACGTCAACCACCATCGAAATCGATTTGTTGCTATTTCCTGAAAATTTGCCCCAAAAGCCGTCCCAAAACCCGACAAAAGAACCCGGTTATTCCACCCGCCCGCAAAAAGATGCATCCATCCGTCGTCAGCTTGTAGGTACCTTCCACGACGACGACGACGACGACGCCAATCGATATTCGATAAAAATGTAAATTTACATTCTTGCTCCGGCGAAAGATTTCCGACCCACCTTCATTGTAGATCAAGATATGCCGCTGCCGCCGCCGTCCACGACCGCCTGTCCGTCCCTATTGAGGAAAGTTGTTCTACCACCAACTGTGGCTGATGGAAGATCCGCCGGGACCGGGTCGGTCGTCCGTCTTCCCTCCTTGGGGGGATGGTGGCTGGCTGGCTGGCGGGCTGTCGCACTCGATCCATTTCATCAATAATCAATCTAGTGGGGGGCGACTCCGGGTTTTGGATTCTTGCTGCTTGCCATTTTTCGCTACGCGCTAATATATTCGATGTGTATGGGGTACAGCGGGGTGAATTGGATGGTCTACCTGACCCGGGTAGAGGTAAACCCAACTATAATTTTTGCTGTATAAGAGTTTATAACAGCTTCCTTCCAAGAGCGTTTGCTTCATAAGCTTTTATGCAGCTACTTTTGTTAGTAGGGAAGTACTGACGATCAAAACGTGATATTGGTTTGATTGATATAAGACATAAAAGATCTGGAAATAATATCTGAGAAATGTTCCTGGAACATCTGAACAATATCAAAATTTGATATTTCAAGATCAAACGAAGAGTTTCCTGCTATTGGTTAGATCTTACAAGATCTAAAAATGATCTGATGATGTTCCAGGAGTAAATTTCAGATATTTTTTAGATCTTTTATCTCTTATGTCAATCAAACCAACATCACATTTTGATCTCAATATCAAAATATGCCATTATTGAGCTCTTTTCCTCTACCCGGGGATCGACTGCCAAGTAATCCAACTGGGACAGAGCCTGCTTTTCAACCTAGTATTCTATGAGCACTTCCACAGTTATTACCTGAAAGCATACTCTGCTTAAAACCATTTTTCGCTGACTGTTCAGCTTTGATTTTAACGAGCACCTTTAGGATCTCAACCTTCCCCAATCTACCTTGCACACAATTCATTCCTGCTCCCCGGCTGCTGCTGCCGGCGCGGTGGTGTGGTCACAATCAACCCGGCGTTCCCGAGGGCTCCCTGGACGGAACTCAATCGCAAGGAAATCTGGATGAAGCAGGAAAAAAAAACTTTTTCAATTTCCGTAAAGTGATCCCTTTTTTTTCTCGCTGCTACTGCTGGTAGCTGCGTTCAAAACTGGAACGAGTGCGAAACCGGAGCAACTTTCCTTCGAAGAATTTGTGTCGCGCACGGCGCTTATTTTCAGGATATGAAAAATGGTATCTGATGGTGTCTGACTGAATTGGGGAGGAACAAAAAAAAAGAGGAATAGCACCGCCTAGCCCACGTGTTGGCCGGAAGGGAAGGTTCGATGCCGTTGTTGGCGCGCGGTTCACGCCTGGGGATCATCCCTAACACGGATGGTCTGAATCGGGCATTCATTAAAAATTGTTAGTCAAACTTGGGGTGATGTTTTTTTCTCCCAATTTTTTGCTCAGTGTTTTGCATTACGGTACATGGAGAAAGATTGTGATCTACTTGATTGTGGAAGAGAAAAAATCTTCGAGGTACAACATATCTTTAATATGCTCAACTAAACTATCGTTCCAAATTTCATTATTAACGCTATCATCTATCATCTTCTAACGCTAACTTCTATCATCTTCTAATGTTTTAAATTTCTTCTCATCCTTTCAGGTATGTATCAAGGACTGCGAATCTATAAATATAAACAAAGACGAATGAACAAAATCGTTGCGTTTTGAGAACATCTTTCGAATTTTCTGAGCAATCTTGTCGAATCAGGTAACAAAATTATGCTTTGATAACCACAAAAAATACTTTATTCAATGTGTACTGGCCGTTCCGGCACTGGCTTTCTTTCACCTCACTTCTAAATTACTGACACTAACAAAATATTCAAAAATCGTTAATCACTTCATTTCCTATGTACGTTTCTATGTTTGTTCATTTTCCTATACGTGAGTCGATAAAGACAAAAAAAATGCTACGATGCCCGTGAGAGACACGTCTAGACAGTTGAAATGCTGGTTTGAGCATTTTGGAAACCTTTTTTCAAATGTCGGCCAGAGCAGAGCAGAGCAGAACAGAAACAGAGTAGAACCAGAAGCAGAAACAGAATTAGAAGCAGAAGCAGAAGCAGAAGCAGAAGCAGAAGCAGAAGCAGAAGCAGAAGCAGAAGCAGAAGCAGAAGCAGAAGCAGAAGCAGAAGCAGAAGCAGAAGCAGAAGCAGAAGCAGAAGCAGAAGCAGAAGCAGAAGCAGAAGCAGAAGCAGAAGCAGAAGCAGAAGCAGAAGCAGAAGCAGAAGCAGAAGCAGAAGCAGAAGCAGAAGCAGAAGCAGAAGCAGAAGCAGAAGCAGAAGCAGAAGCAGAAGCAGAAGCAGAAGCAGAAGCAGAAGCAGAAGCAGAAGCAGAAGCAGAAGCAGAAGCAGAAGCAGAAGCAGAAGCAGAAGCAGAAGCAGAAGCAGAAGCAGAAGCAGAAGCAGAAGCAGAAGCAGAAGCAGAAGCAGAAGCAGAAGCAGAAGCAGAAGCAGAAGCAGAAGCAGAAGCAGAAGCAGAAGCAGAAGCAGAAGCAGAAGCAGAAGCAGAAGCAGAAGCAGAAGCAGAAGCAGAAGCAGAAGCAGAAGCAGAAGCAGAAGCAGAAGCAGAAGCAGAAGCAGAAGCAGAAGCAGAAGCAGAAGCAGAAGCAGAAGCAGAAGCAGAAGCAGAAGCAAACTGCAGAGGCGTGCACAACCTCTAAGGCTCCATAGTACGCCTTTCCTTTTTCGATATCGTGCATTTAGCCGAAATAGTGATAAAAAACCTCGATTTTTTTCATTTTCCAAAATTGAATCAACGTCCCTTAGTGAATTTCTAGCCCGAGCAATCTGAAAAGATGCACCGTTAACTGCTCAATTAAAGTGACTACATGTGGCGGATTCGCTTCTCCAGTTCTCTACTTGAACAAGTTTCTATCAAAAGTTAACCCTTATGTGGCCAACAGGGTACCCGGGTACCTTTTTGAAGTTAATTTGTCGAAAAATATATGTTTTCTTCATAGTAGAGATCTGAAACTCGGTGACATCTCATAAAATGGGGACATGTAGTTACCAAGTGGAAAAAAAGTCTGAGTTGGCGAGGGGGAGCGCGGGGAGGGGCCTTTGATTTTTTTTACCCTTGAACAGGCCGACAAGGGTACCCGGGTACCCGCAAATTGAAATGCGCATAATTCTGTTAATTTTCAACCGATTTTAAATTTCTTGGCACCAATCGATTCAGTAACTCATGTATTTACGGATTGTGAACGAAATTGACCATTTGGACCCGCACGGTTCCCGGGAAATCCGGATTTCTAGGGATATGTCCTGAAACAAGATAGTGCCAGGGGATTTCAGCACACTTCCTACAATATGAACATGTATTTATTCGGGAATCACTCAGAATATTATTTCTAGCCACCTTAGGTTATCTGTTGGGTTTCCTATAAAGTGGCCCATTTGAGACAGACTCCCCGTGGGATTCCATGGGTTCCCGTGGTTCACCATGGAACCGTAAATGGCCATTTCTTGATTTCGGCAGAACCCCAGCAATATGGGTATCAAACTTCATGAAATTTCCTACGGATTGCATTTTTGACTACTTGAGGACTATCCGGTAATTTTACCTTGGAGTGGCCATTCCGGAACAGATTCCCCTGGGGAAGCGGATGTGGCCATTTAGTGATTTCGGTAGAGCCCCAGCAATATGGGTATCAAACTTCATGAAATTGCCTACGGGTTGCATTTTTGACTACTTGAGGACTATCCGGTGATTTCACCATGTAGTGGCCATTCCGGAACAGATTCCCCGGGGGAAGCAGATGTGGTCATTTAGTGATTTCGGTAGAGCCCCAGCAATATGGGTATCAAACTTCATGAAATTGCCTACGGATTGCATTTTTGACTACTTGAGGACTATCCGGTAATTTTACCTTGGGGTGGCCATTCCGGAGCAGATTCCCCTGTGGAAGCGGATGTGGCCATTTAGTGATTTCGGTAGAACCCCAGCAATATGGGTATCAAACTTCATGAAATTTCCTACGGATTTCATTTTTGACTACTTGAGGATTATCCGGTAATTTTACCTTGGAGTGGCCATTCCGGAACAGATTCCCCTGGGGAAGCGGATGTGGCCATTTAGTGATTTCGGTAGAGCCCCAGCAATATGGGTATCAAACTTCATGAAATTGCCTACGGGTTGCATTTTTGACTACTTGAGGACTATCCGGTGATTTTACCATGTAGTGGCCATTCCGGAACAGATTCCCCGGGGGAAGCAGATGTGGTCATTTAGTGATTTCGGTAGAGCCCCAGCAATATGGGTATCAAACTTCATGAAATTGCCTACGGATTGCATTTTTGACTACTTGAGGACTATCCGGTAATTTTACCTTGGGGTGGCCATTCCGGAGCAGATTCCCCTGTGGGAGCGGATGTGGCCATTTAGTGATTTCGGTAGAACCCCAGCAATATGGGTATCAAACTTCATGAAATTTCCTACAGATTTCATTTTTGACTACTTGAGGATTATCCGGTAATTTTACCTTGGAGTGGCCATTCCGGAACAGATTCCCCGGGGGAAGCAGATGTGGTCATTTAGTGATTTCGGTAGAGCCCCAGCAATATGGGTATCAAACTTCATGAAATTGCCTACGGATTGCATTTTTGACTACTTGAGGACTATCCGGTAATTTTACCTTGGGGTGGCCATTCCGGAGCAGATTCCCCTGTGGAAGCGGATGTGGCCATTTAGTGATTTCGGTAGAACCCCAGCAATATGGGTATCAAACTTCATGAAATTTCCTACGGATTGCATTTTTGACTACTTGAGGATTATCCGGTAATTTTACCTTGGAGTGGCCATTCCGGAACAGATTCCCCGGGGGAAGCAGATGTGGTCATTTAGTGATTTCGGTAGAGCCCCAGCAATATGGGTATCAAACTTCATGAAATTGCCTACGGATTGCATTTTTGACTACTTGAGGACTATCCGGTAATTTTACCTTGGGGTGGCCATTCCGGAGCAGATTCCCCTGTGGAAGCGGATGTGGCCATTTAGTGATTTCGGTAGAACCCCAGCAATATGGGTATCAAACTTCATGAAATTTCCTACGGATTTCATTTTTGACTACTTGAGGATTATCCGGTAATTTTACCTTGGAGTGGCCATTCCGGAACAGATTCACCGGGGGAAGCGGATGTGGCCATTTAGTGATTTCGGTAGAGCCCCAGCAATATGGGTATCAAACTTCATGAAATTGCCTACGGATTGCATTTTTGACTACTTGAGGACTATTTGGTAATTTTACCTTGGAGTGGCCATTCCGGATCAGATTCCCCTGAGGAAGCGGATGTGGCCATTTAGTGATTTCGGTAGAACCCCAGCAATATGGGTATCAATCTTCATGAAATTGCCTACGGATTGCATTTTTGACTACTTGAGCACTATCCGGTGATTTAACCATGTAGTGGCCATTCCGGAACAGATTCCCCGGGGGAAGCGGATGTGGCCATTTAGTGATTTCGGTAGAACCCCAGCAATATGGGTATCAAACTTCATGAAATTGCCTACGGATTGCATTTTTGACTACTTGAGGACTATTTGGTAATTTTACCTTGGGGTGGCCATTCCGGATCAGATTCCCCTGAGGAAGCGGATGTGGCCATTTAGTGATTTCGGTAGAACCCCAGCAATATGGGTATCAATCTTCATGAAATTGCCTACGGATTGCATTTTTGACTACTTGAGCACTATCCGGTGATTTAACCATGTAGTGGCCATTCCGGAACAGATTCCCCGGGGGAAGCGGATGTGGCCATTTAGTGATTTCGGTAGAACCCCAGCAATATGGGTATCAAACTTCATGAAATTGCCTACGGATTGCATTTTTGACTACTTGAGGACTATTTGGTAATTTTACCTTGGGGTGGCCATTCCGGATCAGATTCCCCTGAGGAAGCGGATGTGGCCATTTAGTGATTTCGGTAGAACCCCAGCAATATGGGTATCAAACTTCATGAAATTGCCTATGGATTGCATTTTTGACTACTTGAGACTACCTGGTAATTTTACCTTGGAGTGGCCATTCCGGAACAGATTCCCCTGGGGAAGCGGATGTGGCCATTTAGTGATTTCGGTAGAACCCCAGCAATATGGATATCGAACTTCATGAAATTGCCTACGGAAAGCATTTGTGACTACAGTCGAACCTCCATGAGTCGATGTTCCTTGACTCGATATCGACTCATGGAGGAAATTTTTTCCATACTGAAAAAAAAATCTGGGTCACTATGATGGTCCCCCCAAAATGCTTCCCAAAGGATTTTTGTTCCACTACTCGATATTTCCTTGAGTCGATGGTCCCTTCAATATCGGCTCATGGAGGTTTTACTGTATTCGATGATTCTCCTGTGATTCTACCTTGGAGTGGCCATTCCGGGACAGGTTCACCGGGGGAACGGATGTGGCCATTTAGTGATTTCGGTAGAACCCCAGCAATATGGATATCAAACTTCATGAAATTGTCTACGGATTGCATGTTTGACTACTTGAGGACTATCCGGTGATTTTACCTTGGAGTGACCATTCCAGAACAGGTTCTCCGGGTGAAGCAGATGTGTTCATTTAGTGATTTCAGTAGAACCCCAGCAATATTGGGTCAAGCTTCCTCTGAATGGCCACCCTACGGTAAGATCACCGGATTTCCTCAAAAAGTGAGGAATGTTCTCCGATGGATATTTGATGCCGAAATTGATGGGGTTCCGCCAATATCTGAATTTTACCACATCTGCTCCCTTGGCGAACATATTTTAGAATGACAATACCAATCTCAACATCACCGGAAGGTCTTCAAAAAGTCGAAAATGCTTTTCGTAGGTAATTTCATGAAGTTTTATACCCATATTGCTGGGGTTCTACCGAAACCACTAAATAGCCTCATTTGCTTCCCCGAGGAACCTGTCTCGGAACGGCCACTCCAAGGTAAAATCACCGGATAGTCCTCATGAAGTTTGATACCCATATTGCTGGGGTTCTACCGAAATCACTAAATGGTCACATTCGTTCCTCCGGTGAACCTGTCCTGGAATGGCCACTCCAAGGTAGAATCACAGGAGAATCATCGAATAGTCACAAATGCTTTCCGTAGGTAATTTCATGAAGCTTGACCCCACATTGCTGGGGTTCTACCGAAATCACTAAATGGTCACATCCGCTTCCCCTGGGAAATCTGTTCCGGAATGGTCACTCCAAAGTAAAATTACCGGATAGTCCTCAAGTAGTCAAAAATGCAATCCGTAGGCAATATCATGAAGTTTGATACCCATATTGCTAGGGTTCTACCGAAATCACTAAATGGTCACATCCGCTTCCCCTGGGGAACCTTTCCGGAATGGCCACTCCAATGTAGAATCACCGGATAGTCCTCAAGTAGTCAAAAATGCAATCCGTAGGCAATTTCATGAAGTTTGATACTCATATTGCTGGGGTTCTACCGAAATCAAGAAATGGCCACATCCGCTTCCCCAGGGGAATCTGTTCCGGAATGGTCACTCCATGGTAAAATTACCGGATAATCCTCAAGTAGTCAAAAATGCAATCCGTAAGAAATTTCATGAAGTTTGATACCCATATTGCTGGGGTTCTACCGAAATCACTAAATGGCCACATCCGCTTCCCCAGGGGAATCTGTTCCGGAATGGTCACTTCAAGGTAAAATTACCGGATAATCCTCAAGTATTCAAAAATGCAATCCGTAGGAAATTTCATGAAGTTTGATACCCATATTGCTGGGGTTCTACCGAAATCACTAAATGGCCACATCCGCTTCCCCAGGGGAATCTGTTCCGGAATGGTCACTCCAAGGTAAAATTACCGGATAATCCTCAAGTGTTCAAAAATGCAATCCGTAGGAAATTTCATGAAGTTTGATACCCATATTGCTGGGGTTCTACCGAAATCACTAAATGGCCACATCCGCTTCCCCCGGTGAATCTGTTCCGGAATGGCCACTCCAAGGTAAAATTACCGGATAATCCTCAAGTAGTCAAAAATGAAATCCGTAGGAAATTTCATGAAGTTTGATACCCATATTGCTGGGGTTCTACCGAAATCACTAAATGGCCACATCCGCTTCCACAGGGGAATCTGCTCCGGAATGGCCACCCCAAGGTAAAATTACCGGATAGTCCTCAAGTAGTCAAAAATGCAATCCGTAGGCAATTTCATGAAGTTTGATACCCATACTGCTGGGGCTCTACCGAAATCACTAAGTGACCACATCTGCTTCCCCCGGGGAATCTGTTCCGGAATGGCCACTACATGGTAAAATCACCGGATAGTCCTCAAGTAGTCAAAAATGCAACCCGTAGACAATTTCATGAAGTGCGATACCCATATTTCTGGGGCTCTACCGAAATCACTAAATGGCCACATCCGCTTCCCCAGGGGAATCTGTTCCGGAATGGCCACTCCAAGGTAAAATTACCGGATAGTCCTCAAGTAGTCAAAAATGCAATCCGTAGGCAATTTCATGAAGTTTGATACCCATATTGCTGGGGTTCTGCCGAAATCAAGAAATGGCCATTTACGGTTCCATGGTGAACCACGGGATCCCATGGAATCCCACGGGGAGTCTGTCTCAAATGGGCCACTTTATAGGAAACCCAACGGATAACCGTAAGGTGGCTAGAAATGATATTCTGAGTGATTTTCGAATAAATACGTGTACATATTGTAGGAAGTGTGCTGAAATCCCCTGGTACTATCTTGTTTCAGGACATATCCCTAGAAATCCGGATTTCCCGGGAACCATACGGGTCCAAATGGTCAATTTCGTTCACTATCCGTAAATACATGTGTTACTGATTCGATTGGTGCCAAGAAACTCAAAATCGGTTGGAAGTTAACGAAATTATGCGCGTTCCAATTTGTGGGTACCCGGGTACCCTTGTCGGCCTGTTTAGGGTGTTTTTTTTGTCGGACACACAACGGTTAAACACCAGACGACTTTTGCCTGGTAGACATTTCAAGCACATGTTCCAGCGAAAAAATAAATACCGCAAATTAGTCGAAAAAATCCAGTTGAGCGTCACCCTGAAGCAATATTTGATCAACCAATTGCAAAATTTATACGGTAAACAAACGACGACGTCGGTAAGCAAGCTTCCTCTACCTGGCGTAACGTCCCCACTGGGACAAAGCCTGCTTCTCAAGCACTTCCACAATGTTTAACTGAGACCTTCCTCTGCCAATGTCCATTTTCCATCTGCATAGGTATCGCACAAGGGCACGAAGACACTGTATTCCCAATAAAATCAAGGTGAATTCCATAACGAAAAGTCCCTGTACCGACCGGGAATCGACCCCGTCACCCTCAGCATGGTCATGCTGAGCACACACGTCTTTACAACTGTGGCTATATGGGGCCCTTGAGCTCACACATGTCGTCGCATTCGAAGCCGAAGTTTATCCATTAAATTACAGAAAACATAAAAGTTGTTCATCATCGTTGCGCGTTGTTGGTTCGCATTAGAAAGAGTCGCTGCTGCTATGTATGTTGCCGAATGCCGATAGACCGAGAACCGTTTAGCTGCTGAAGCGTGGTGGTAGAAGCTGCTTCGCCGTCGCTACGGCTAACTTGTGTGTGATTTTTAATTGAAAATGATCCTGTGGAAAATGGGGTGGAACAGTATTTCGTCTCCGATGGAGGCAATAAAGAGAGAACGCATCTCAGCGTCGCTTATAGACTGTTTTCGAATGTGTTTTATTTCACGGCAGAACAATTACTATAACCGGATAGACACAGTTTATTCATGCATCATTTCAGTTTGGAACTGATTGTAAGAGTTCCGTATGGAATGTACAACCTAACGGGAGACACTGTAATACGTGAACTGGACATGATTACAAAATGTTCAATGCTCTTATCAATAGTAATTTTACTCTTGATTGTACTCATTTGTGTTTGTCGTAGTAGTGCCCAATCCATTCGTCAAAGCCATGTATTGGCCTGACGTCCCTATTCTGAATTCTGACAGAGCCTGTAGCAAAACTTTCTGTTAGCATTTACACAATTATTTGGGTGACAAAGGTCCCTTTCCTCCTCTTTCTGGAGGTCTTCGGTTTCTTAAGACGAACACAGCTAATCTCGTTCGGTAATTTTTACCGAAATCTCAACCGCTGAGCGTTCGGTAATGGATTTTTAACGAAATTATGTAAAAAACTAACAAATTTCGGTAAAATTTCATCGTTTATCTGTCAAACTCTAACGAACTTTGTGGGGTATGAACAAAGCTGAGTAGCATTCACCATGAGTGTATTTCCCCTAGCAAGCATCAGTGACAGCCAGCACCATGACGGGGTCGTCGTCAGTGTGATGCTGCCTGATTGAAGAGTGGACTGTTGGCGGAGCAAGTCGCCATCACCGTGAGGTTCCGTATTATGCCAAGTGATTCTACTGCAGTTTGCTAATATGGCTGGGAACGGATTGTTCCAGTGAGTTGCTCGGCATTCACATTGGCGATCCTGCCAGGAGTGCATCATAATCAATAACAAGTTAATCATCGAGTACCCTGGCTTCCACCCATTACTAACAGATATCATTAAAAAGTTATTACTCTGTATAATGTATACTATTAAGTACAAAGAAAGATCCTCGGCTCCGTAAAGCGTTATACGCGATTGAGCCCCAAATAAACGAACTAGATAAAAAAAAACAAGTTAATCATAAAATAGGTAGAATCACTTGGCATAAAAACAGTGAGAGAAAACAAATCGTTTTGGTGTGTGAAGTGTGTGGTGGTGCTGCCAGTGAAGTGGGTGTTGCAATTCTGCGGTTCCTGACGAATGCTAGAGCGCGGAAAGTTTTTGTTTTTCCAACCGCGTTCTGTTTTAGCCTTGGTTCTAGCACAAACACATGAACAAAGGCGCGGTGACGTGGTTGATTTTTGTTGTCGACTGGTAGCACGCTGTGGATAGGTGGTCGGTCGATGATTGCATGCATGTTTCTTCATGTTCTTGCTCGGCATGGATGGTCGCGCTTTCGTTGATTCCTCGGATCGTACATGCTCGTGTTGTCGCTCGGTTGAACGGTAAATGCAAACAGGTTGATGTGCATGATGGTAGAGGTGTTTGACTATTGTGAATGTTGCCGTAAAATACTCGCGGCGTTGGTTGGTTGGGTTGGTTTTTGCTCGGGTTTTTGGTTGAACAAATTAATGGCGTGTCGAACCGCCGAAAATTTTTCTGCATAAGGAAAATGCAGGGACGTGTAATGAAAACCGTCCAAGGAAACGGCATTTTTTTTAGATAACCGCCGAAAATTATTCTGCATAAAGAAAATGCAGGGACGTGTAGTGAAAACCGTCCAAGGTAAAGGCGTTGTTGGATAACCGCCGACAATTTTTCTGCATAAGGAAAATGCAGGGACGTGTAATGAAAACCGTCCAAGGAAACGGCATTTTTGGATAACTGCCGAAAATTATTCTGCATAAAGAAAATGCAGGGACGTGTAGTGAAAACCGTCCAAGGTAAAGGCGTTGTTGGATAACCGCCGAAAATTTTTCTGTATAAGGAAAATGCAGGGACGTGTAATGAAAACCGTCCAAGGAAACGGCATTTTTAGATAACCGCCAAAAATTATTCTGCATAAAGAAAATGCAGGGACGTGTAGTGGAAACCGTCCAAGGTAAAGGCGTTTTTGGATAACCGCCGAAAATTATTCTGCATAAAGAAAATGCAGGGACGTGTAGTGAAACCCGTCCAAGGCAAAGGCGTTGTTGGATAACCGCCGAAAATTTTTCTGCATAAGGAAAATACAGGGACATGAAATGAAATCCGTCCAAGGAAATGGCATTATTGAAAAACTGCCGAAAATTGTTTGCATCAGGAAAATGCAGCGATGTGTAAAGAAACCCGTCTAAGGAAATGGCGTTGCATGATAACTGCCGAAACCTGTGCGTGAGGAAAATGCAGGGACGTGTAATGAAAACTGCCCATAAAAATTGCATATCGTAAAACAGTTTAAAATTCGAAGTACGCAATAAAAACATATCTACTGAAAATATGTTGTAGAACCTCTTTCGAACTCGTTTTGTAGAATCTATTTTCGTATAATGAAGGACATTTGTGTGTTATATATGGTCCATCTGTACCATCACATTGAAACATTGAAAATGGAGTTGTATGATATACGGAATTTTTAGTCTGATAAATCTCAAATTCGTTAATCTCTTGTTTTTTTTTCTTTTTTGACAAATAATTCTTACAAAATGTTCGTTTTCGTTGAATGCGTCGAATTTTCGCAATCGTGAATAACGATTGATTTGAGTGAGAGAAAAACAGGGCCGGCTACATAACGAGACGTGCGCTTGAAGGAGAGAAGACGCATCACCCAACTGCGTGTGTTGTAGTTATTTTTATTGGAGCTCGGCAAAACCCCATAGATGATCGGTTAGCATTGCAAGTTATCAATCAAATGATATAGGTTCGATATTAACAAAAGTGCGTTTACTAAACAAAAAAGTAAATATGGCCATTCGTCTTAATTCTTGTATCTTGAAGTGTATCTTGTTGCATTGGTGCCATAAGGATGAAGAGAACGAAATTGAGGGTTTGAGCGTAAAAATAACAAGTCTGATAGTAAGAAAACTTTTTTTTTTCGGAGAAGAGGGAGAATGTGGGGTATGAACAAAGCTGAGTAGCATTCACCATGAGTGTATTTCCCCTAGCAAGCATCAGTGACAGCCAGCACCATGACGGGGTCGTCGTCAGTGTGATGCTGCCTGATTGAAGAGTGGACTGTTGGCGGAGCAAGTCGCCATCACCGTGAGGTTCCGTATTATGCCAAGTGATTCTACTGCAGTTTGCTAATATGGCTGGGAACGGATTGTTCCAGTGAGTTGCTCGGCATTCACAAACTTCGGTAAAAGTTGCTACCTTTACCGATTTTTTCTGTAAAACAAACTTAACGGTTGAGATTTCGGTAAAACATTACCGAAGCCGGTGATTTTTTCTAACTGTGAAGGAACGCATCGAAAATAGCTGATTAACTGGCACTCTTGAACGCGTTTCTTACATGCAGGATCACTACTGCACAGTAGCGCATCCCACTCCTCTTACGCTGGAGCGCTATCTCGGCGGTCTTCGTTACTGGATCCTCGATAGACTATTCCCACCCTCGGTGTGCCACAACAATCTGTTGAGGATGAATGGATGATGTTCTTGAGCACTTTCCGCACCGTTTCGACCCCGCATATTGATCTTTATGTTATCTCCGGGTTGTTTCCCCGCCCTTAGCAACAGCACCAAGCTCGGCCGCTTCCAAACCTCTGGAAAGACTCTTTCGTCCGATCATTTCTGCATGCAGATCTGATCATCCTGGAACCCTCGGCAAGAACTTTTTTCAAGGCCAGTTTCGGAGCTCCGTTCTGATCTGGGGTCTTATCTACGTTGAGGAATTTTGCAATCCCCGCAAGTTCCTAATCTGCGACCCTTCTCTCATCGCCAGCCCCAGTCCCCAGCGACCCCAGGAAACGAGGCCGAGGACTCGATCATGACATGGAAAAGCCCCTCGAAGATCCCCTCCAGCATCTCTGGAGACTGCCCTGTAGGAGTCATTACACATCTTATCTTCGCCATCATAATACTGTAGCCATCACCGCATGATCGTACTGGCATTCTGGCTGAGACCCTTGAAGCAGGCCTTTTTAGACCGAGTACGTTTCGCGCACGGCGGAGCGCCTCCCTAAATACCCCTTCGTCGAAGTATGATGTCTTCTACCTGCGAGGGCTTGGTCTTAGCCTAGCCATCTCTTCCTCTACCCGGTGCCTGCTGTTGTTGTAGTCGCTGCTGTAGGGATTCACCACGTGATCGCTATTGTCTACTCTCCAGTTCGAACTATTTGTTAGGCCAGAACTACAAAAAGTAACATAATTAATCAACTCCGCATCGTTCCGACTAAAGGTACTCTTGATACCGACATTAGCCAGGTCAACATCTGGTATGGCCAGTGTTTCTAGCAGGATCTAACCCCGCTGGTTCGTGAAACGACATCCCTATTCCATGGCCCAGGCATTAAAGTCACTTGCTATTCCCACCGGCCTTCACCCTGTTAACATGGGCGTCATACAGTACATCATCTGCGTGAACTGCTTGATCAATCACCGCGGAGGCGCATTACAGTCACAGAAAAAGATCCCGTTTACTTTGGTGGCCGCCTTCGTAAGTACACCAACTCCTAAACGGAGTATTTACCTGTCGTCCATATCGCCGCCATTTCTGTTGGCCCATCCGCGGTTTAATTTCGATATTGGCGGGTACTCGGTGTGGGTCCGCTATGATGGAAATATCCGTCTTCTACTCAGAAACTGTCTGACAAAGCAGTAGATTGGCTGTGGCACAGTGGTTCACTACGGCTCTTCTGAAGGCCGGGCACATTGGACCTCCCGTTGGGTGCTTGCTGCTCGCGGATTTTTCGGAAAAAAAAATCAAACACTTGGGTGGACTCGTGCAGCCTTGTGCCTCATGGCCTTCGATGCTACATCGCCTCCACAGGTTGCTCCTGTGAGAGCCTTTTCAGTCCCATGACTTGTGCCATGGTTACAGATACCTGAAGCAAACCTCCGGTGGCTCATGCAAGGTCAGTTGGCATACTGACCAGCCCACCTTAAGCTTCCCTATTTTAACGGACTTGTAAGCATCCGCCACAGGTAGCTGTACCAAAGCTACCTGGGTTCCTGTCGGGCCCTTCCGTAGCCGAAAGACTGCGGTGGCCACCTGCATCTCGCACTGTTGCCGCAGTGCCGTGACGAGCTCTTATGCGGCAGTGATCTCATCTAGGATCTTTACCTTCAGGGTCACCTCCGCTGTAAGAGCCCCAACCTCGACCCCTTCGCCAAAGATCACTTTCACCAGATTTTTGTAGGTGGTGTACTTGCGCTCCTTGTCGCGCATGAGCTCGAGGACCATTTTACACGTACGAGTACGTCAGTTCCCAGATCCATGAGCATGGCGTCGCTTTGCATCGCCTTCAAGACGTCCGAGTACTTAGACTGTTCGGTCTTGATGACGAGCTCGTTACTTTTCTCGCGCATGGCACCTACCTGGGTTTGGTGTCCCGACGCTCCTGCACCGTTTGCGGTTTTTGATTCTTCCCTTTCCGCTCTACTGTCGTCAAAAGGAGGTCCTCCCCTCCCCCTGGTCAGCCCTACTTTGTGGTTGCTGAGGGCTTACCAACGGTCCCAACCTCCAGTTAGTAGAATAACTAGCCACAGAAGTCCAATGTCGCGACTATTCGTGTGACTAACATCTAGTTTGCCACGCCCTTACAGCGTCAGTAGCGGTACTAGAAGTGTCAAATAAATTTTATTTACCAAAACAAAAGATCCTCTATCAGCTGGACAATTAAAAACAATCAATTATTGCAATTAACGTTATAAATTTACTTAAATTCGAAAAGTGCCTACAGCGCCATTGGATTTCTAGTGTATTTCTATTCTCCAGTTCCATTCGATCCGTTTCAGGCCTACCCTTTCCAGTATTTCGGAACGTCTGGCCGGGTTCCGTCTAACCGGCATTACTACCGGCCAACGGGATTAGTAACCACCTTGCCTTGTGGGTAGGGGAGACTGAGGAGACTTGATCCCTGAGGAGAGTTGTTCCCCCCATATTTTCTCGGAATCAAAAACATTTTTCTTCTAGCATATTTTTTCCAAAACTACTCCTGGACAAACGACTATGTTTTTGCTACAAGTGATTTCGATTGTACATTGCATTATTTTTTAATGGCTGATGGTTTGTTTTCAGTCCTTCAAAAATCTTTTAGGCGGTTCCGAAAAATCTCAATAGCTCTGTGAAAATTGAACCAAATCGTGTCAAAATTTCACAGCACATAGTTTAAATAAAATACTTCCAAACTTATTTATCCAAATAAGGCTGTTGTTAACATATTTGAATTAATTCGGCTTAGTATACACAACAGTGACATGGGGAGACTTGATCCCTCGAGGATTACACACACATTATACATGTGAAAAATAAAATTCTATTCGGAAGCCTCTATTTACTTGGAATTCTAGTCTAATCAACGATAAAATGTGTCAGATAATTATAACTTTAGTACAAACCAAGAAAAGGGGGATCAAGTCTCCCCATTTTGAAAATACGGCATATCCTAAAAAATTTAAGGAAATCTTACAATTTCAAATACTCCATGTTCATCGAAAATACAAGAAAACTCGAAAAGAAAATGAAAAGGAGGACTCTGGAATTATTTTCCCTTTAAATAAACCATGTGCTCAAAGGGGGATCAAGTGTCACCCATTTTTGAAAAATACATCATAAGACATGCCTCCATAAAAACACAGTTTTGAAAACTTTAACAAGAATTTAAAGGCCTTCTGTTGTGTATTAACATGCAATAGATGTTTACCTGCCATTTTGTACGGAAATAGGATTTAGTTTTGTGTTTTTTCTTAAAGTTTCAGGTAATTTAAGAAAAAGGGATCAAGTCTCCCCAGTCTCCCCTACCGTCAGGCAGCTTCTCACCTCACAGCTGCCTCTCCCGCTTCTGCGAGTGCTTATCACAATCAGTCGCATCTGCCACACCCCTTGGGCTACCTGCGAAAGCGAAGGCCTCCGTCTGGGTAGACGTCGCGTCGTAACCTTTGCTATCGCTGATTCTGCCGTTGCAACAGTTTTCACGAGTCTCTCGTTGTCTTGCTTGGGGCATCGTTAATTGACTTTCGAAGTTGCAACAGGGCCTGCTTGAGGTCCTTGCTTAGGTTGGACTTCGAGGACGCACAGTCAATGTTTTTGTCAAGCTGCTGCACAGCCACTTCGATCGCAGAGCGTCTATATCGCTTTTGAGTGATGGCCATCATCAACCATACTCAGTCGATTATCTCCTCCGACAGGCTAGCCGGAGAAGGAATCGGATTTCTGACGCTAGCACTGTGTGCACCGCTCAATACTTCTACTTCTTCCTTTGCCGGAGAAGAGGGCAACCCTTCACTCTTCGCCAACAACCTGCTGGCCTTGTGAGCGCAGATAGCTCTTCACCACTTCTCCGTACACTCCTGCGGTTGTAAGACGTAAGCAATCGCGTCCGGCGTGCTCTTTGGGCTACATGCATATGTTCAGGCCTACGTATGGGTACACTTCAAGACCTACAGCTTCACGGACTCTGGTGATGCATTTGTTGTTTACGATAAGTTTATCATGATACTCCTTGGCTGCCGAAACAGCTGATTCGTAGGGCCATTCGAATTCGGCAGCTACACGTTATAGATCTATACGGTCGATGCTGTCATATGCTGTCTTGAAGTCGATGAACAGGTTGGACCTGGTACTCTGAGCGCTTCTGCCAGTTTTGCTATGCTTCTTCTTACACCTTACATCTTGATGAGTTCAGCTGCGAAACCACCCTTAAGATGTTGATCATCGCAATGGTTCATTCCATGTTTGTGTAGCCGTTTCTTCCATTGCTTTGGCCTCCCGTGCCTACGTTCTTTGTGCTTCGTGCTGAACTATACAGCAGTTCGGTTTACTTACGCTCTGTATCTACCAGGTGGAACATTTAGCGTCGATGTTAAAATATGACGGCGAATGTAAACAGTTAAAAAACAGGAAGAATGCAGCATGAGCGAGAATGAGACACGTTATAGACAGGCGCGGAGCAGGCAGAACTCAGTCTTCCGGAGGAAGAAGCGCCAGCAGGAAGAACGAGATCGCGAAGCGATGGAAGAGCTGTACCGCGTTAAGGACACACGGAAGTTCTACGAGAAGCTGAACTGCTCACGCAGAGGCTTTGTACCACAAGTCGACATGTGCCGAGACAATTGCGGGAATCTTCTCACGAGGGAGCGTGACGTGGTCGAGAGGTGTCGGTAGCATTACGAGGAGCACCTCAATGGCGACGTTGCTAGCATCGAAGGTGGCGTGATAATAATGGAGTACGTGCGCAGGACGAAAGACTTCCGGCCCCTGAACTCCAAGAGATTGAGGAGGAGGTTGGCCGGTTGAAAACAACAAAGCCGCTGGAGCAGATCAACTACCAAGCGAGCTTCTAAAATACGGTGGAGAAGCACTGGTGAGAGCGCTACACTGAGTCGTTACCAAGATTTGGGAGGAGGAAGTATTACCGGAGGGATGGATGGAAGGTATCGTGTGTCCCATCTACAAAAAGGGCGACAAGTTGGATTCCGGAAACTACCACGCGATCATACTACTGAGTGCTACCTACAAGATACTCTCTCAAATTTTGTGCCGCCGTCTATCACCGATTGCAAGAGAGTTTGTGGGGCAATATCAGGCTGGATTCATGGGTGAACGCGTTACAACGGATCAGATGTTCGCCATCCGCCAGATGTTGCAGAAATGCCGTGAATAAAACGTGCCCAGCCCACACATCACTTATTCATCGATTTTAAATCGGCGTATGATACAATCGATCGGATTCAGCACGAATACGGATTCCTGGATAAACTGATACGATTGATCAAGGTGATGATTGATGAAGTGATGTGCGTAGTTCGAGTGCCAGGGACACTCTAGAGTCCCTTCGAATTTTGCAGAGGGTTACGGCAAGGTGATGGTCTTTCATGCTTGCTGTTCTACATTTCGTTAGAAGCACGAGTGGGACGTTAGAAACACGAGTGGGACGATTTTCACGAAGTCCGTTCAGCTGCTTGGTTTCGCTGATGATATTGATATTATAACTCGTAAATTTGAGACGATGGCGGAAACGTACGTCCGACTAAAGAGTGAAGCCAGACGAATCGGGCAAGTCATTAATGAGCCGAAGGCAAAGTATATTATGGCAAAGGGCTACATGGAGGAATCACTGCCCCTGCCACCTCGAATTTCTATCGACGGTGATGAAATCGAGGCTGTTAAAGAATTCGTGTACTTGGGCTCACTGGTGACCGCCGACAACGACACCAGCAGAGAAATTCAGAGGCGCATTGTGGCAGGACATCGTTCTTACTTTGGACTCCGCAGAACTCTACGATCGAATAAAGTTCGCCGTCTCACGAGTCCTACTTCGCGCCCTTGGAGTTTTCAAACGGAAGATGTTGCGTACCATCTACGGTGGAGTTCAGATGGAAGACGGGACTTGGAGAAGGCGAATGAACCACGAGCTGCATCAGCTGCTGAGAGAACCAACCATTGTCCACACAGCGAGAATCGAGAGGCTACGGTGGGCGGGTTACGTCATCAGGATGTCAGATATCAACCTGACTAAAATAGTTCTTGAGTGCCAGCCGACAGGTACAAGAAGATGTGGTGTACTGCGAGCTAGGTGGGTCGATCAAGTGGAGGACGATTTGCGGACCCTTCGCAGAGTGCAGAACTGGAGACACACAACCATGAACCGAGTAGAATGGAGGCGGCTACTATATACAGCAGTGGCCACTCTGACCGATAAGCTCAGTAATGTTAACATATTGATTCGCAAATGGAACCCTCCGTGCGTCTCCCAAACAATTCGCTTTGCGTTCAGCTTTATTGTTTTCTCTCCCGTTTCGGTTTAAGTTAAGGATTTAGTGTACAAAGGTCCCACAGGTCCTCCCTTCGACCACTCCAGGATAGTGTTGCGAAAACAAAGGGCTGTCGGAAAATATTATTCACTTTACAATCGTTAATCTCCTAGAGCAACATTCCCCACCGGGGATCGAACATGTTGTGGTAGTGAGTGTCCTCCGTGCTCATGGGGAAAATCAATAACACTCTCGTAAAATGCATCCCCGGAGGAAAACTTTCTCTGTTTACCTACCGTAGGACTGTCCTCGCACCCATCACCCTTGCATGTTCCCCGGCGGCAATCAGTGCAGTCGATGCAGTCGACAACACGAATGAGAAGAGATCATTGAAAAACAGGAAAACAACTTTTACGTGTTACACCTCTCGCGTCTGCCGCTGCCTACCTGGCCTGGTCTGGTCTGGTTCTATCGAGGCTGTCTCGAAAGCGGAAGTCGATTACCTACGACGACGACAACGGCGGCGACGACGACGACGTAGCGCAGATGGCACTTTTCAAGTATAATTTGTAAGAAATAGTTACGAGTCTCGGAACTCAGGCAGTCCGTGTTGGTCGGACGGATGGATGGAGCCGTAGTTGGTTTGTTTTAGTTTCGCATGGTTCGCCTCCGATAGACGATGCTATTGAGCATGCAGGACGACGACGACGACGACGACGACGACGACGACGACGACGACGACAAAGATGATGACTGACAGCGCAGGAAGTTGGGAATTGGGAGGATACCAACCTTCTAGTAGATAAGTTCGTCTGCAGCTGAAGGACGGCAATATTTATGTTGTTTTTCTTCCCCGGCTGCCTCCTTCTCTGCCTGGATGCATCCCCATTTCCCGGCACTTACATCGGGTGGTGGATGCATGTGCCACATTGCAATTTGAGAGGGTACTTCCGAGTGCCATGCAGGGGGTAACACTCCCAGTGCCAGGGTGGGAGTTTCTATCAGTTCTGTTTACCTACTTCGTAAGCTTTTGAAAAATCGAAACCTGAAGCCCCTGGCCCTGGCGTGGCATGGCCTGGTAGGGAAGCCGCGGAGGCGTGGGAAACCAAAGCGGGTGGGGGTTGTGGTGGAAGAGGACAAGATTTATTTGCATATTCAATCTATTTGCAAAATTGATCATCGAGTGAAATTTGCTCAGCAATGTAAATATTTGCTTCCCGGCGCCAATCGGCATCACTGGGAGGGTAATGGCTGTTTGTATGGAAATGGTGACGACGACGGGGACCGATGTGAAGAGAGATTTTTTGATTGCCCTGCTTTCAGTTTGGCATTGAAGCGCGAGCAAACGATCAAAGCCGGACGAAAGTGAAACTGAGATCATAGGGATTTGTTTATGGGGTTTGATGAAATTTTTAATAGACACTGGATGACAACCTATACCAAACTCATCTACTAAGAAAAGATTACCATTCATCAGTGAATAGTATTTGCGAGTTTTTTGAATTGTCGTCTAATACTTTGGTTTTCCACCACCAACCATCATTGATACCTATATGAGGCTGTTGATATAACATACAAGATAGAACACAAACTTGACTGTTTCAACTACTGAAGTTTTATTTTTCTTGTTCTATTTGACATACAGAAACCACTGAACAATTATTTGAGAGATTCCTGTGTTGATTTTCCCGAAATTAATTTGATACTTCCGGGAGTTGCTTCAGGGATTTCTTTCAAGATTCTGTCCAAGTTCTTTCGCGGTTTACTTCCGAGGTTCTAATGGGGATTCCTACGGGAGGCTTCCTGATTTTTCTACCGGGATTCCTTCGGGTAATTTTACAGAGATTCATTCAGGGATTTCTTTCTAACTTCCTATGGGAAAGCCTACCGAAATTCTATCGGTGATTCCTCTCGAGATTTCCTAATTTATTTTAACCTGGTTTAGGTCAGGGATTCCACCCCAGATGCATTTAGGGGTTCTTTTAAGGATTCTTGGGGCCAAACCACGTGGTCATGTTGTGTGGGGTCGGGGGTGGTTCGGAAAAAGACAGAGATTCATTTAACAATTCTTTCTGGACATTTTGAGGAAATCTAGATATTTCTTCAGGGATTTCATAATTAGCTTCTCGTATGATTCTTTTGGCGATCTCTCACGGAATTTCTATATTAATGTATCCTGAGTTTCTGTCGTAATACTTCCTGGGTTCCTTTGTAAATTATATCTGGGATTCCTGAAACAGCATCAGGAATTCCTCCAAGACTCTTTCTGGATTTTCTCTCGAGATTTCTTCAGGACGAACTTCTGGAATTCCTTTAAAATTTCCTCTTGAATCATTGATTTCCCAACAGTTCCCCTAGAAATTCATTCTGGTATTTTTTTAAGGATTCTATCTCGGATTTCCTTAGGGATTTCTTCCGGAATGCCTTGTGAGATTCCTGTATTCGTTTCTGTCTCGATTACAAGAATTCTTCCCCGGATTGCTTCATTGTGTCCTCCCGGGATTGTTTCGACAATCATCTCAGCTTTACTAAACGGATTCTTCCAGCGATTTATTCCAGGGGTACACATGGCTTTGTTGCCCTTTACAGGCAGGTGCCAATTTGCTGGTATGCCGAAACGTACTGCAAAAAACTTGGAAATTTGAAGTCACAGCAACATATTGTGGCTACAATATAGTTTTTTAGAAGTTATTCAAGTATTCTTCTTGAGATTTCACCCAGCATTATTTTACGGATTTCATTCACCATTATTCAAGTATTCCTCTAGATATTTTTGACCAGTCTCTCAGAGATTTTCTAATAAATTCCACACGGATTTGTGACAGGGAATTCTTCTGAGGCTCTTTTTATGTTTTCGTCCAGGACCCAAGTAACACACTTGTCACCGAAGAGTCACGGCGGCGCAGGTTTATGTTGCGCAAAAGTCACTGTGACTTACTTCTAGCAAGTAAGTGTTTATTTGTTAGAAGTAAGTCACAGTGACTTCTGCGCAACAAAAACCTGCACCGCCGTGACTCTTCGGTGACAAGTGTGTTACTTGGGGAGTCCATAAGGCATTCCTTCATGGTTTCCTCTCGGATTTCCTTTTTATTCTTCTCGTGAGACTCCTTCCGTGATCCTTCTAGGAATCGTTTTAGAAATCTCTCAGAAACTCCTCTTGAAATTCTTTCAAAGATTGTTATCGGGATTCAAAAGAAGGTATTCGAAAAAAATCATCAAGGAGGATTTTCTGAGTAAATTTATAGAAGAGCATCTAAAAATCCTTGGAAAGCCTCTTGTAGAGTTTCCAATAAAACCTTTATATGATTGATATATTCTCAGATGAATTCCTGGAGTATATTTCAATATTATATAAAACATTTGATTTGGAAGAATCTCTGGAGGATGTTTTGAACGAATTAATAGAGAAATTTCTTATAAATTTCTTTAGAGAATAATTGAAATAATTTTTGAAAATTTTTTTGAAGGAATTCAAAAGGAATCCAAAGAAGATTTCTGAAAGAATCTATGCAGCACATTGGAAGGTGGTCTATATGATTCCCTCGTGAACCTTCTGGATGGATTTATGAAGGACACTTTGAACGAATTTCTCAATGAATTTTTGAATGGATTTCAATATTGATTCCCTGGAAAAAATTTTAATGGTCACCTGCGATACAAAAGTTACACAAACCGAACCGGTTGTACGAGAGCCGTGATGAAATTCTAAACAAGTTATGTCAAATCCGATCAGAAGGTGTTCCTAGATGATTTTGTAAATATTTTTTTCAAAGAATATTCTAAGAGGTATTTTTACAGGGGTTCATGGAAGATTTTTTAAAGAATCCCAGGCATGTTTTTGAGACAATCCTTTAAGGAATTCATGGATGACTTTCTAACGAACAATATGAGAATTCTCTGAAGAAATCTAGAGAGTAATTAGTGAATACATCTTTGGAAGCTTATCTAAAGGCAACTTTGAAGAAATGACTGGAAACCAGAGAAATTTATGAAGAAAATAGTCAAGGAATTTCTGAAGGAATCTTTTGAGAAAATGCTGTAGTGGTGGTTGACAGTTGTGTTTTTGGAAGATTCGTGGGTGAATTGCTGTTGGAATATTTGGATATTTTCTTTCAAAGATGCCTGATGATTTTCTAAAAAAGTTTTAAGAATATTAGAAGATTAAAACTTGTAGGAACTTGTGGAGTGATCTTTTACGAAATTTCTATCGGAACTCCTGAAGAAATTTCAGAATAAATGTCTAGAGGGATTTCTGAAATAATGTTGAGGCGAATTTTTGAAAGAACAATTGGAATTTATTGCATAATTATTTGTAAAATTTATGGAGGAATCTCTTGTGGAATTCTTAAGGTAATCGAGGCAGAAATTCTAAAACTGTACCTGTTGTTATTTCCTAGTGTGATTGTGTCCCTGAAGAAGCTTTTTATTACAGACTTTCTGAAGGAATCGCTGGAAAAAATTTCCGAATATTTACCCGAAGGTATTTTCCTTATGTATGAGAAGGTTAAACTTTTCCATAATGTCCATAAAGCGGATTTTCTAACGCCACTGTTTTCGGTATGTGAAGTTGACCATTTTTGGCATAAAAAAGTGCCAGAAGCTGTTTGGTGCTAAATTCATTCGTGCGGTCAAGAAAGAAGGTACATTTTTCCTTTTTTTTCAAACAAAAGGCGAATCAAAACGTAGTTTTGATTAATGCTTGTTATTTTAACTGGAGACTTAGTGGCTACACAGTCTTTATTCTTAAAACGGGTTTATTGTTTACGTTGGGTAAACAATAAACCCGTGTTAAGAATAAAGACTGCGTAGCCACTAAAAGTCTCCAGTTTTGATTAATTTTGATGTAGCACTGCTGCCTATTGTTGATAAGAGTTGTAGGTGTTAAAAGACACCAACAGCAATCATGGGCATAAATAAGAGATCCTTTAAAATGCAAATTTCGAAAATTTTGTATGGACAAAAGTCTGAGATGGCCAAAAGACATTTTCTTGCAAAAGAACATTCTTTTGTGGATTCCTTCTGCAATTCCTGTGAATTATTTAATCAATGTCTTTGTGAGTTATCAACTAATGCACTTAGAAGTTTTTACAGCATCTTCTTTGAGGATGTCTCCAGCAATTCCTTTGGAACTTGTTTCGAATCTCTCATTAGAAATATTTTTTTGCATTTACTTTAAAAAATTCTCTGGCAAATATCCTCAACGTTTTTCTTTTCTGAAATTGCTTTGCAAAATTATTTTCTGGGAGTTCCTTAGCCAATAATGCTTTAAAAATTACGCTAGAAACTCCTTCATTAATTCCTTGCAGAAGTTCTTCAGCCATTCCTTTTCTAATTTTTCTTATGGGAATCCCTTTCGAGATGCCTTCAACATATTATTTGAGAGGTCTCTCAGAATTTTATTTTTGTGAATTCTTGCGGAACCTTGAAATGAAATTCCTCAGAAAATTCCATAGGAATCTTTCTCGAAAATTCCTGTAGGTTTTTTTTTAAATATTCATGTACAGGGGATGGCCAAAATGTTTGGGATAGGCAACTTTTTTTTCTCTCACAAAAAAGTTCAACATGCTATAACTTTTCATAGAGCGCATCAAAAAATCTCAAATTTTGACTGTTTGTCAACCTATTATATGTGCATCATTGGTATAAATTTGGGCTCGATTGATTAATATTTCGCAAAGTTAGAACCGTTCGGGTAAAACACCTTTTTTTAGACAACGCATTTTTGAGCTGTCATATCTCGGAAACCAGTAAACCGTATTGAATGAAATTTTGAACGTACACTAACAATATGTAAATGCTTCACAAACTATTAAAACATAGATACTTTTAAAACGTTGAAAAAAGTTATCATGGATTGACACTTTTTGGACTTTTTTCGAAAAAATGTAATTTTTTTACATCAATGTCAATAAATTTTAGTGTTGATATCCAAAGATTTTCCAATTCTTTTCTCAAATTATCTCTAATCAGATATATTGGAGCCTATTTAGACTGAAAGAAGAACACATTTAATAATTTTTGTGTGGTATTGTAAATTTTACTTATTTTCCTCTATATGGGTAAAAATTTCAACCCGATATAACTTAATTCGCCGTGAGAAAATATTACATTTTATAACGTCGTATTAAGCATCAATATATTGTTGATAAACGTTAAAAAATTCATTCAATTCGGTTAACTGGTCTCCGAGATATGACAGCTCAAAAATGAGTTGTCTAAAAAATAGTGTTTTACGCGAACGGTTCTAACTTCGCGAAAAATTAATCTATCGAGCCCAAATTTGTACCAGTGATGCACACATAATAGGTTGACAAACAGTCAAAATTTGAGATTTTTTGATACACTCTATGAAAAGTTACAGCATGTTGAATTTTTTTGTGGGAGAAAAAAAGTTGCCTATCCCAAACATTTTGGCCATCCCCTGTATATACCTATTCCTTCGTCAGTTTCTTTAAACATTTGTTTTTGCAATTTTAATGAAGATTTCAGTTTTTAGGAAGTTGACGGTAATAATGTACAATAGATGGATAAGCTGCTCTTTAGCTTGATTTTGAAAATTTTGGCTGGATAAGCCGTTATTGGGTCTCCAGTTGGCCTAGTCGCAAAGGATAATAAATATGGATCGCCAATCTGAAGACGGCGGGTTCGATTCCCGTTCCGGTCTGGGAAATTTTCTCGACTCCCTGGGCATAATGTATCATTGTACTTGCCACACAATGAACAAATTCATGCTATGGTAGGCAAAGAAAGCCCTTCAATTAATAACTGTGGAAGTGCTCTCAGAACACTAAGTTGAAGAAAGGTAGGTCAAGTTCCAATGCGAACGTCGAGCTATTAAGAAGAAGAAGAAGAAGAAGCCGTTATTCAGCTGTCATTGTTACATGAAAACTTGAGAAAAAAACTGAAGAACCTGTTAAAAGCGAAAAAGCTTAGTTATTGGCGACATTTCATTGAGGGCCTCTCTAGAGAAACTTCAATGACAACGCTTTGGAGAGTGGCTCATAACATGTGCAACCACTCCTCTTCTGATGAGAGTGACGAATACTCCAATCGTTAGATATTCAACTTCTGTCCTGACTCAGTTCCAGCTAGATTGCCCTCTTGGGAAACTTCCCCAAGAGAAGGTTCTCTGGACAGACCCTTTACTATGCTGGAATTTTCTATAGCTTTTCTTTCATCAAACAATTCCGCATCCGGGACGTGATATGATAAAGTTCAGTCTTCTTAAGAATCTCCCAGATATCGCGAAAAGACGATTACTGGACCTGTTCAACTCATTCATGGAGAACAACATCGTTCCGCTTGAATGGAGGCAGGTCAAAGTAATAGCTGTTCAAAAGCCTGACCAGCGTCTGATCATAATTCATACCGCCCAATGTTATCATGTTTAAGGAAATTGTTGGAAAAAATGATCCTTTCCATTGGCGTATCTAGGGTTTTTTCCTAGGGGGTGCCTAGAGGGTGCCAGATTCAGTGGCTTCCAGGTTGTTTTGTTTTTTTTTTTGTAAAGGAAAAATACCGATCCACCCTAAATTTCTTAGTAATTAAAGACCGGTCCAGAAAGTATGGACGCAGTAAGAAAATACTGGCATTTCAGAACAATTGATGACTGGTTCTTTTTGAAACTACTACCTGTTGGTCAACCTATTTTCTCAGCACTTGTGTAGCGGTTTTTGAGATTCCAACAGTGTGTTTCAAAATACATGAACTTTGGAGCGGAACATTATTGAAAAAATGTGCACAAATGATGTTCAGAATTTGAAAGGTCACTTAGGAAATGAACAAAATATGGTGGGAGTAAGTGAGAAAATCGTGCAACTAACAATCAGCAACCACAGTGGGGATAACACGTTTAAGCAGAGGCAAAAATTGGGTTAAAAATAAAGATCCTGCTAACCCTCGTTTGGATACACAAATAATGAAGCTGTTTGAGCACAAGAAAAAACCTTCTAACTAACACAGAGCGGGGTATGTCCAAAAAAGTTTCCATTTGTAATTCCAATGTTCATCGTGACAAAGAACGTTTGCTTTTTCGATCCTATAGTAACCAGAAACAGCCAAAACGAAGCCCGAAACTAGAACTATTGATCAGGCCCAGCCAACTGAAGATCAGGTGCGTCCATACTTTCTGGGGCAGTCTTTAGTAATGTAATGATTTAACACTTTCTCCGTCACGTGAGGTTTGAAAACTTGATAACTTAATTGCGTATAATACATGGAGTTTGCATTTTGAGTTTGAACTTAACAACCCCTTTGTTTTGTGAATTGAAAACAATCAGGTTCGTAAGAATACATTTTCAGAGCAATTATTAGAAGTGTAAATCTCGGAAACTGTAAAATATCCACAAATATGCGTGTAACTTGTATTCATCGTGACATACTCTTTGTTTTAGCATAATAACAACCCTTAATAAAATAGTTTTCAAGAACATTTGTGAGAGTTATAAATACTTAAAATTGCAAAGTCATAATACATATTTGCATTTTTGATTTTTGGTTCGACCACAACATTTATGGCGACAGCGTTGTTGTTTCATTAGTTGCAACACTACCACGTGGACATGAACATACTCTAACAGAGAAATTGTGAGTATGATTCTTAAAACTACAAAATTTGGATTCGATTATTCTGACTCTGAGTACCGTTCTGAAGCTTCACGATTCTGATGCTCGCACCAAACTATTATTTCAACTAGATTGATAACATAACTGGTGAACAAAATGGTGCATAAAGCTGAAATTTTGACTTACGTAAAACCAACATTGTAGTAATCAGTCAGCTCCGTACATTCAGATAATCGTTTCTGGTTTATAATTTGTGTTTTCGGCAAAACATTCTTTTGGTAATTCCTCAGGGGAACATTTCCGGCAATTTATTTGGAAATTGTTTTGCAATTTGTTTCAATTGAGACTTCTTTTGGAAATCTCTCAGTAATTTCTTTGGATTTGGCAAATTTCTTCGTATCCCCTTCAGTAATTTCTTTTATAATTTATTTGGTTATATGTTTGGAATTCGACTAAGCACATTTCACGCATCCTTTGGAAATTTATTTGGCAATACCGTTAGGAGTTTATTTGTTTTTTTTTTTTATTTTATTGAAAATGTTTTCTCGGGAGTTCCTCGCCAATTTTTGGTAGTGATTCAAGCATTGTTTTGTTAATGTCAGCAATTCTATTGATATTTGCTTTTTAAAATTCTCTAATTACTCTTCAGGCAACTTCTTAGGGAAATCTTTTAGTAAAGCTTTTGGTAATTAATTCAACAATGACTATGGAAACTTCCTCACATTTTTTTAAAAAGTCTTCGGTAAGCCATTCTACTTTTTTGGGATTTTCGTCGATCGAAAACTCCTTCGGAAATTCTTTCACAAATTGCTTCTATAATTTTTCTTTAGACAACTTCTTCAGTAAGTATGTAAGGAATTCCTGCAGCAGATGATTTCGGAATATCTTCGGCTATTCCAGTGTTACTTGGATTGAAAAATTTATTTGGGATTTTCATCAGCAATTCCTTTGGAAATTTTGGAAACTTCAATTATAACCTTGAGAACTTCTTCGGTAAATCCTTTGGAAATCGATATGCCTAATTTTCTTCAGAAATTCCTTTGATGCTGTCGGAAAATTCTTTAAGAATTACTTAGAATTTTTTTTTCATGAATGTGGAAATTTTTATAGAATATATTTTGGCAATTTATTTTGAGATTGGGTTTGGCCAATTTCTTTAAAAAGCCCTAATACTTTCTTCCGGAATTCCTCTGGTAATTTTTCTGGCAATCGCTTTGGGAATGGTGGGAAAGGATGGTTTTCGTGAATTTCATAGGGGTTTCTTTGAGCAAGTCCAGTTGAGAATTGCTGAATTTCCAGTTCAGCAATTTTCAGAAGCAATATATATAATCACAATTACATCATACAGTAATCATGGTAAAATTGCCTGAGTAAATTGCAAAACAACTGAAAAAGAAATTGCTGAAAATTTTCAGAGGAATAGCCATTGAAGTTATAGAAAAACAATCCAAAGAAATTGCTGATTAAAAACTACCACAGAAATTAAAAAAAAAACAACCTTGCCGAAGGAACCCTCTAAGAAATTGCCATACTGTGGTCTAGCGAATACGGATTCGTGTGTTCGAATCCCACCAGAAAGCGTTTTTTTACAAATTCATCTCTCAATTTGTCAACTAGCAACATTCGGTGCCTTCTAATCAATTAGTTTTTACCGTTTATTTTTATGGGATATCACTAGAGATTTGTCTAGTAATACCTCCTAGGATTTCTCTGAAAATTCCAACTATTCTCAAAATTCGTTAAGGAATTCCTACATTCCTATTGGGATTCCATCAGCTTGAATTCTTTGAAGAATGCCAAGAGGAGTTCCAGAAGTAATACCATGATTAGTTTCTAGAGTAATCCATAATTAAAAACTCAAGAGGAATTCTTGGATGAGTATTTAGAAAAATCCCTAAAAAAATCAAAATCATTTTTGGAAATATCCTAAAGTCAAGAGGATTTCCTGGAGGAATCCAATGAGAAATATTTGGAGTAATCCCAGGAAAAAACCCTTTAGGATTTCCACGAGGAAACACCGAAGATACTTCTGCAAGGCTCCTAGGAAGATTTCCTTGAATATTTCCAGCAAGTTTTTGAAGCAATCCCTGGTGAAATTCATAGAAAAATCCCTAGAAGAATTCCGGGATGTTTTATAGTAAGTATTTCTGGAGGAGTCCTAGGAGGAATTGCTGGAAGAATTACAGCAGAAATAGCTTGAGAAATCCATCCACTCCTGGAGGAAGGCCTGGAAAAAATTCATGAGAAAATTATGAGAGAATCTTTGGATAAAATATCTTGGATAAACATTCCTAGAGGTGAGCTTCTGAAGAAATCACAGAAAAATCTCAGGAGGTATTCTCAGAATGTATCATTGTAGAAATCTCAGCAGAAATCCTATGAGGAACTGCTGAAGTAAACTATACAGTAATTTCTAGAGAAACCCCATTAGGAATGCCTGGGGAAATCTTAAGGAAAAAGCCTTCGAAAACCTAGAGAAGTCCCTGCAAGAACCGGTAGAGGTATTCTGGAAGAATATATAAGGAAGGCCCTGAAGGAATTGCAGGAGGAATTTCTGAAAGATTTGCAGGAAGATATCCCGGATGAATTCCAGCCATTATGCTACGATAAATTCATATATGAATCACTACAAGAATTTCTGGATATATCATAGTAAGAACTTCTGGAGGAATTGCGGGAAGAACCGTAGGAGGAGTTGTATGAGGTATTCTCGGAGGAAGTCCCAAAAGGAGTTTCTGAGAGAATTTCATGAGGAATTTCTGGAGAAAACTTTGGATAAAATCTCTAGAGGAATTCCTGGATGAGTCCTTGGAGAAAACTCTGGTAGAACAACCAAAAGAATTTCTGCAAGAATTCCAGGAAGATTACCTGGTAAGATTCCAGCACAAAAGCCAGGAGAAAGCTCTAGAATAATTTCTGAAGTACCACAGTTGAAATTCATGGAAGAAGGTCAATAGAAGTTTTTGGAGAAATGCGCTGTGGAATTTCTAGAGGATAAATCCTTGAAAAAATCTGTGGAAGAATCACCGAAGGGATTTTTAGATAAATCCCAGAGAGATTTTCCGGAAAAATTTCCAGAAGAACATCCCTAGTGGAATTCCTGAAGGTACCAGAGTGAGATTTTTTGAAGGAGTTCTAAGAGAAATTGCTGGAAGGGAACGTCCATAAATTACGTCACGCTTTTAGGGGGGAGGGGGGGATCAGTAAAGTGTGACAACCCATACAAAAGTTTCAGAGGTCTCATACAAAAAGTGTGACATAGGGGGGGAGGGGGGTTGAAAATTAGCAATTTTTGCGTGACGTAATTTATGGACACTCCCGAAGAATTTCAGCAGGAGTTGCTTGAGGAATCCTAGCCACAATTCCCGGAGGAAGGTCAATATTACCTCCAGGAGGAGTTCCATGACAAAATTCTGGAAGATTTTATTCAGATCTCCAAAGGAATTCCTAGAAGAATCACCGAAGAAATTGCTCAATCTCTGCAGAAATTTCTTGTATGTGGGTGAAGTTTTAAATTTTAGGTGCCTGTCAAGGACAAATTCTAGGGGGTGCCAAATTTGTTCTAGGGGGTGCCAGGCACCCCTGGAACCCTCCATAGCTACGCCAATGTCCTTTCGCGACTCGACCATAGGGTTGAATCAAATAGCTTGCTTTCAAATACACAGTTCGGGTTTCGCAAGGGCAAAGGAACAAACGATTGTCTAGCGCTGCTTTCAACCGATATTCAACTGGCCTTCGCAGAAAAGGAGCAACTGGCTTCAGTTTTTTTGGATATTAAGGGCGCCTTTGATTCAGTTTCCATAGGCATATTGTCAGAAAAACTGCACAATAGTGGACTTACAGGAATTTTAAATAATATCTTGTATAATTTGTTGTCAGAAAAACATATGAGTTGCAATCTCGGACAACTGACAACTTCCAGAATTAGTTACATGGGCCTACCCCAAGGCTCATGTTTAAGTCCCTTGCTTTATCATTTTTACGTGAAAGACATTGATAGTTGCTTGGAAGGACAATGCACGATAAGACAACTTACAGATGATGCTGTGGTTTCTCTAAAATGCCCACATACAGAAATGCTGCATAGACCATTGCAAAATTCCCTAAATAATCTGTCCGGTTGGGCAAGAGATTTGGGGATCGAGTTTGCTCCGCAAAAAACTTAATTGGTTGTGTTTTCTAGAAAGCGGAACTCAGGCCATCTGAAACTCAATCTTTTGGGAATAGAAATCGACCAGTCTTTAACCTTAAAATACTTTATCTGGTTTGATTTAAAAGGCACTTGGCGTATGCAAACCATGTATTTGGTACAAAAATGTCAACAAAGGATCAATTTTCTACGCACAGTTACCGGAACATGGTGGAATGCTCACCCGGAAGACCTCATAAAACTTTACAAAACGACTATTCTCTCTGTTCCGAATATGGCTCTTTCTGTTTTCTCTCAGCAGCAAACTGCCACCCAATAAAGTTGGAACGAATTCAACACATTTATCATTGAAAACTTCCAAGAAATGCTCAGACTGAACACGCAGTCAAAATTCATGAGAATTTGTTTTACTCTTTTCTTTTTTGACATAAGCCTCCCAGGTTATAATCCTCTTCATGTGCACTTCACCTATGACAGTTCCACTGTTAATATGATCTGTCCATGACACAAGCTATTTATGGAATACCTGATCAACTTCGATGTATATCTATTCCCCGAATTTTTAACGAAAAGTACCAAAATATCAATTCCAGCAAGAGATTCTTCACTGATGGGTCTCGTATTATTGCATCCACTGGCTGTGGTGTCTCCAACGAAAGCTCCACCGCCTTCGCAAACTTCAGGAACATTGTTCGGTTTATGTTGCTGAGCTGGCGGCAATCAACTTCGCTTTGGGGATGATTTCCAACATGCCCGTAGACCATTTCTTCATCTTCTCGGATAGCCTTAGTTTTATTGAGGCACTCCGGTCGATGAAACCTGTAAAACATTCATCTTACTTTCTTACAAAAATAAGGGAGCAGATGGGTGCACTGGTCGAAAGATCATACAAGATTACCTTTGCATGGGTCCCCTCACATTGCTCAATTTATGGCAATGAGAAGGCGGACTCTCTCGCAAAGCTGGGTGCACAGGATGGCGAGATCTATGATAGAAGAATTACCCACGGTGAATTTTTCCATTTAGTTCGTCAGAGTTCTCTTCAAAGCTGGCAACGTGATTGGCGAGATGGCCAACTGGGACGGTGGTTACATTCCATTATTCCTACTGCTGCTGGAAGATTGAAAAATTTAATCGATAATATTAATCTTACAACAAAAAGATTATGCATTTGCTTCCCAAAATTGATACATTATCAGATATTGTTGGGAAGATTTTCAGTATTTAAAAAAAAACTCTAAAAACCATGCTCATCACCATCGTTTCAATTGTCCATAGTCCATGGGTAGTTCCATAGTCAACCCCCGTATCAAAACAGAATAATTTATCATGATGATTTTGAGTTTTCGATCGATAAAAAAATAATTTCTTCTGTATTAAATTTGGTTTTGTGAATCAGTTTTTCGAAAACCATTTTTTAAAGAAAAGATTATTGACAAACTTTCCACCAGGCAAACATTTGGGAGATACCTTGATCTTTACTCTAACTGTGTAAGGAATCCGATTTTGAAAATATTGCTCTGTTGTTTAAGAAAAAATAAAAACAAAAAAATGCGGAGATATATTGCCTTAAGCAATCCAATTGCTTTGAACACAATCAAATTTCATTTAGGCACTGTTTTCTTATCCTTTCCCTTATAGATTCTGCCTAAATGGATTCTTCATAAATGGAGGTTCCAATGTGCATAGCAAGATATAAAGAAAGTGGAAAGGGGTGGGCTGGGAATTGAACCGAAGTCCTTCTGCTTACCAATTGAAACCGGTAGCCATAAGACGAACAATCATGCGCGTAACTACAGCGCATTTGGCCCCTCAGCTCTAATGTCATGCACGCTGGGGTAGTGCATATCAACCACGACATTGGAGCTTAGGGGCCAGATACGGGTAGTTACGTACATGAGAACAATCCTGTCAACCTTCCAACAGTCCCGTCTTCGGCCACCCTCAGTGACACCACGCTCACGCCGTGTACCTCAAGCGCGCATTTTTCATGGTGCGTGTACTTTGTACACGACGCGACCGCTCTCGGGTTAAATGTGGCCAACAAATGCAATAAACATATAAAAATCTGAAAATGTCTCATCCTGTCTAAATTTATTTTCGGTAAATGTGTTACAACCATTCGGATTCATCCTCAAAACAAACAACTGAAGCCACAGCGCTAAATTAAACCAAGTCACCGCAATCTGCCGCTCCATTGAACTGCAATCGAGCTCCACGATCGCACTGCAATTTAATTACGCTTCATCGGAGAAAACCCCAGTATCCCTCCCAGTAGTGCACTTGCACAATCTACCGATTGAACGGTTGGGCTTGAATCATACATGGGTTCAACAGTTTAGAACCGTGCATAGCTGAAGATCGCGCGAAAATTTGCATGATATGCTCTTTACGGAAACGCAAACCATCCATAGGCAACACCTCTGACCCCGTGCCATTCGCTGAAATATTCTACATACCAAGCAAAACGGTGGACCAGTAAACAATCAATATGCATTTTAAGCGTAGGTAGGTAGGCGAGTGCCTACACCGCAAAGGCCTAAGCTAGAGTACCCAAGCTCCCATCATCGCGATGCATCCAGTCGGCGGCGTGGCGTGAAACCTCACATCGCATCGTCGAAGCTTAGCTCAGCAGCCGCACATTAGACCCGACCCAATCGAGTGCGTTTATTCTTTTGCGGGCTCACGTGCGCGCACTAGATTTTTTTTGCCTCAATAATTGCTTGTGAATATTATTCATGAGAGAAACAACAATGGGGTGCAACCCGGCCGGCTAAATTGCTGGATTATTGTGAGTGTACCTCACCTCCATCCATCGTAGTCAGCGAACGCACGAACATACAGTAGTCGACATAGCGTCGTCGTCATCGTCGTCGGCTCGCTCGCTTGAACGAACGCACCAGCATCACCTCCGTCGGCGGACGAACAACGCCGATGATGACGACGACGACGATCGATGGAATGTTTTATGTTATTACTTATCCAGTGGCCGCCAGTGGTTTGAGTCAACCTGGCAGCACACGTAGATACTAGGTATGCCAGGAGAATGCCTCACACGCTAACGCCGCTCAGCACTAAAGTGCATAATTTCCACACTACACCAAAAATGTGTAACCCTTGCACTTACACAAAATCAGCTCCTGTGTCCACAAAATCGTTAAATTCGCATTTTTTTGTACGGCAATCTAGCTAGGTTTACTAATGACCTTGGGAAACAAAAAAAATATCGACATTTCGCATCTAGACGAGTGTACGAGCTGTTTTTTGAGAATGTGTAACTGTTAGACATTTTTGTGTGGTCTGGAAATTATGCACTTATGAGTAGGTTTTACTGTGCACTGCCATCATCTACATTCTGCATCAACAGCAACAGAAGAGTGACGACAGACCATGCGACAGACTTTTCCCGACTGTTCATTTATTAAGCATTATTTTGCATTGCACCCGTTCGTTGTTGCACGCGCTTGGGCCAGTCACTGCTGCTATCCTTGTGCAGTGCTGGGCTAAGCCGCGGCCCGCTGTTGGTTTGCAGTGCAGTGTGCGCGCAGCTCTGTGTGTGGAATGAACGAACGCACATTAAACGATGCAGCCGTCGAGTCGTCGTGCATGCAAGCCGGTTCGAGCATGTGAGAATGAATGTGGTGCACGCCGTCGTCGTCGTCATCGGTGGCACTGACTGGCATCATATGGCCACTAGGGGAGCAGAGCCCAAAATGCCAAGATGGGGTAAAATGGCCCAACACATAAAATCATTCCTGTATGGGACTTGATCATTACTGGTGAATGGTGTCAAGATATGTTTGCATCGAACATTATTCTAGAAGCTAGACCACCAAACCCACGAAAAATCTTTTGATTTCCCAATGAAAATTGGCAACTTCCGGTATTTCGTGCTTGCAATTAAGGTTTTCTGGTGATTTTATTACCAGCCAAGTGGTTCCAACAAGATTGAGGCACACATGGAGGCGCATGGTTGTTGATGTCTACGCTTTCCATGTTAGGGGTCATTCAAATATTACGACCATCGTTTTGCGGGGAGGGGGGTAACACTTCATTTATTGAGTTTACGAAAAAAGCGGGACAGAGGGGGGAAAAGGAGTCGGAAATGCCCGAAAACTGATGGACGTAATTTTTGAATGTTTTCATGAAGTGGCATCTTACCCTCATGGCAGATGGTCGTTTTGCATCACTTCCGTTTTACGAATCAGTTTTTGAAATAGCTAAAAATCAATGAAAATTCAATAGTTTAGTGAATAGTTTTGCTGAAGTATCGAGCAAATATTATCTAGTAGCTTAACAAATGAGGCTAATTATCATTGAAAACGATGAAAGTTTGAAAAATGGAAGTTTACCCCACTTAACCCTAACTACTAGGCACAATAGGCTATGGCAACGACGACGATGCATCCAGGATCTACATAGAGTCAGAGTGTGATATTTTTGTGCTTGTTCACGTTATTGAAATTATTATTTCAGCATACATTCGGGATAGCGTGGTACTATGGGGAGAGGTACCTGTATTACTTCTTCAGTGTGAATGATTGAACACGATACAGTGCCAAGTTAGAGAGGATATTGGTTAATGGATATGACACATTTGTTATATTTCGTCGATTAGGAATTTTAAGATGGAATAAAAAAGTGTCCTTTTTAGGTACTATGCATGCCTTCATTAAAGTAATTATTAATTTTATTGGAATTTGTTCGTATTCTGAGCAGTTGGGAAAATTAAGGTGTGGTTTAAGAAAAATGAACTGGAAATGGGGGAAATGTCTAAGGAAAAGGGGAAACATAATGTTCATGGAAATATTTCATATAACAAGAACTATTGGACTTTTATGGTTCAAGAAATCTAATGTGATGAAAAGGTCTCATTTTTCATACCGATTTAAATCGGAAGTGCACCTCTAATCACACACAATAAGAATTCACGTGAACCCTTGAACTACCAGTGCTTATCAGTCTTCAATAGGTTAGTATACCATTAGAAACGCTAAGCATGTTTGTTTTCCTAATATCAAGTGTAGTCTCGGGTAGGCAAAGTCCAAGTCTTCAGATATCAGCAAGGCAGAATAAATGTAGTTTTAGAAACCGTCACCAGTAACAAGGACTTTAAACCATGAATCCTTGTTATCAAAACACAATACCTCAGCTCAACAAATCGGATGTCACAAAAGAAGGGTTTGGTAGATCGCTCATTGCGGCACTACACGAAAAGGTGCAGCACCTACGACTACGGGCTCCTTTAAAGATCGAGTATCTTTTAAACCCCCAACCGTTCATCCATTAGTTCGTATCGCCGGACACTTTGGATTGGAACTAACCTGCCAGAGGAATCCCCTAAGAATGTCCTGGAGGAATCTCTGAATGAGCTCGGGAAAGAATCCTTAAAGGAACTGCATGGACAGCAGCGACAGCAGTATAAAACCCTTATGGAACTTCTACAGAAATCAGCAGGTGGTTCAATTATCTCTCTAAGAAGGTCCATCCAGAAACTTTTGAGGAAGTAGCTGATTTATATATCATAGGAATTTAGCAAAGATTTCACAGGAATTTCCCGATGATACTACATCAGAAGTCTTCGAAAGAAGTCCAGATTGAAAATCCAGGAGGGATCCCCGAAAAAATTACGGCAGAAATCCCCAAAGGAATTCGAGGATGATTCCCTGAGGGATTTTCAGAAAAAAATCCTAAAAGGATTTTCAGTAGAAATCCCCGAAGGAATTCCAGGAAAAGTCCCCGAAGGATTTTCAAGCAGAATTCCCGAAGAAATTCCAAGGGAAATCCCCAAAGAAATTCGAGAAGGATTCCCCGAAAGGAATCCATAAGCAGGACAAGGTATTTGGAGTACATTGCTCAAAATTTCTAGAGCACCGTTTTTTAGAACCTTTGAACGGATTTGGATTAAAATGCATCACGCTGTTGACAACCACTGAACAATTGGCGTGATGCATTTTCATCCAAATCCGTTCAACGGTTCTAAAAAACGGTGCTCTAGAAATTTTGAGTTATGTACTCCAAATACCTTGTCCTTAAAGGTTTTCCAAGAAGAATCCCAAAAGAAATTTGTGGAGAATTTCTTGAACGATTTTTATGAGGATTTTGAAGAAGGACTTCCGAAGGGATTCCAGGAGGAATTCCCAAAGAAATTCGAGAAAGATTCCCTGACGAAATTCCAGAAGGAATTCTTAAAGGATTTCTAGGGAGAATCCCCAAAGAAATTTTAGGAGGAATCCCCGAAGGATTGCGAGGAGGAATCCCCAAGCAATTTTCAGGAGAATAAATTCCTTAAAAAATCCAGAAAGAAATCCAGGAGGAGTTCTTGCTCGAAATCTATGAGAGATTCTTTGTTGGAAATATATCTGTTTCGTCTGAGGTGGACCTCTATCCGAGCAAAGTTCAACAACAAAATCGCATTCAGCAGCAAATTGATATCACATTTTGATATCAGTTTATCTTTACTTAATTTGATTTCTAATTTTGTTTTCAGTTTGCTGTTATTTTAAATTAATATAAATATTTATTGTTAGAATAGTTGAAAAACTTTTAGTCAACTCTGTAAAGTAATTCTAGGGATATATCATTAGTGCAATTATATGATTGCATTTATGATTTGATATCAATCAAAAAATCTCTACATTTAACGATAATTCATTTTTCTTGCGCTGATAACAAAAACAGTTATCAATTTGCTATGATCGATAGCAAGAATTGTTTTTAATTTGCTGTCACAGGAACATTTTTCTTCTCTCATTTTTGATGTTCTAACCGTTAAAACGACCAAAACGACAACAACCTGAGTTATCAAAGTTTGCTATATCACAACATCAAAAGTTGTTTTCAATATGCTATCAGACTTTGCTCGGGTACGTTGTGTGGATTGGTGGAGCGGGGAGGACTCCAGGCGGCGACGAAGAACAACTTTTGGTCAGACGGCGTGTCTGCTCGATCGGTAAGCGAGAAACTTATATCTAGGTACAAAATCACTGTCGCCTTTTATAGGCGACACAGTACGAAGATGTAACAAAATACAAAATTAAATCTATTCCCGCGTGCACTGCAGTGTACTGATCCTAAAGAAATTCTTGGAGAAACTCCTAGAAGAATCCCTGAAAGAATACCTGAATCCTTCTGAAAAAATCTCGGGAAGAATTCCCGGAGCAATTCCTGGAAGAACTCATGAAAGAGTCCCTAAAGGTTTTTTGGGGGAATCCCTGAAGGACTGACCATAAAGGAACTTCTGCAGGAATCTCTGAAGAAACTTCTGGAGAAATCTCTTGAAGAATTTTTGATGAAATTCCTGAATGAACTCCAAGAGGAATCTCTGAAGAAACATCTTCACGAATTCCTGAAACTCCTGAAGGAATCTCTGAAGGAACTCCTGCACTAATTCCTACATGAACTTTTATGGGAATTTCTGAAGGATTTCTCGGATGAACTCCTAGACTAATCTCTAAAGGAGCTACTGCCAGAATTCGAGAAGAAACTTTTGGAGGATATCCTAATAGATCTTCTGGAAGCATCCCTGATGAAACACCAGGAAGTATCCCTGAATTCTCTCAGAACTACTTGGAAGATCCCTAGAATACCTGGAAACATCTGTAGAAAAAGAAAAAAAGGAACTACTATACTACAGGAGTCATCGAAGGAAGTCGTAGATTAACCCCTGCAGGAACTTCTGCGAAGGAACTCTGGAGGGACTCCTAGATAAATACTTTGAAGAACTTCTGAAAGCATCACTGGAAAATCTTCATGAGGCATCCCGAAGGTATTCCAAGAGGGATTCCAGAATTCCTTCTCCAGAATAAATTTCCGAAAGTATTCCAGGAGAAATCCTACTCCGAAAATTACAAAAGAAAATTTTGGGGTAACTCCTAATGGAATATCTGTCGGAGTACCTGGAAGATCTTCTGAGAAAATCCTCTATGGATCTCCTAGAGGCATCCCATAAATATCCTGGATAAATCTCTGAAGAAACAACTGAATACATCTCCATAGCAAACTTAACAGGCTTCGTTCGGCGTCGGCGTGAGACAAAAAAATGACGGTGGATGTCGTGGTGTTATTCAGAACCAGTTGCTATACGGGAGTGTCAATAGTATTATGGGGGTTTTAGAGACATGTCAAGGAACTTCAAGTGAGTTTCAGGGGGTATCAGAAGCTTTTGATTGGCATCTCAAGAGCTTTCAGAGGCGTTTCAAGACATGTCAGAGGCATTTCAGAGAGATAAAGGAGATTTCAGAAACCTGTTTATAGCGATCCGAGAGGTTTCAGGGGTGTTCAATAACGTTTCAGGGACGTTATTGAACACCCCTGAAAGGGGGTTTCAGGTGTGTTTCAGAGGGTTTCTTCAGCTTTATTTATTCTTCAATCACTTAACCTAATTTACAGCTCATTTGTCCACTAGGGCACTGCGTGAGCTATGTATTCTATTCTAATTCTACTATATCGAACTGGTTGCCGTTGCGCTGCTTTCACTTTCTACCCTATCATGGTATAATCAGTGGTGTCATCGAGGTTACTCCAAGTTACTCACTGAGTAACTATCTCTTGAGATAAAAAAAAAAATAACAAAATTAATTCCCTATCAATATGAGTGTCCATGGATAACCCCCCGGAATTCGCCGGAAATAACTTACAATGACCTATCAAAGATTCATACCTATTTTTTTCCAAGGATTTCCGGAGTTTCTTACAGGAATTTGTTTAGATATTTCACTAGCTATTTCTCCAGTGTTCCCCAAAAGGTTATTTTAGAAAATCTTGCAAAGATTGCTTCAGAAATATTGCCATGATTTTTTTTAGAAATTCTTTGAGAAATTTCTCCAGAAATTTATCAAAGCATGCATTTGGAAAGCAATTCATAGATATCTTCAGACATTACTCCTTCGGTTCCTTTAAAAAATCTTTCAGAAATTCCCGAATTGATTGATGATTCCTTCATTGATGATTCCTTCAGAATTTTTTTCCGAGAATTTAATAAAAAAAAATCTGCAATTTCCCATTACCCATTCCCATTTCTTTAGAAAGCCTTTTTGCCTTTCTCGTACACCAAGGTGTACCGAAAGGCTATATGTTCACTCCAAAAATGAAATTTTGATAGAACCCCCGGAGGGCCAAGTCTTATATACCAATCGACTCAGCTCGACGAGTTGAGATGATGTCTGTGTGTATGTATGTGTGTGCGTACAAAAATGTCACCTCACTTTTGGATAGTAAATATCATCCGATTTCAACGCTTTTGGTTTCAATCGACGCGGAATATTGTCCCATTGTTTCCTATTGAAAATAGTTTGAATCGGTCCAGCCGTTCCGGAGTTATGACTATTTAGGTGTTCCGGACCAGTACCCCAGGAGGGGGCCAGATATGAAATTGCAACAAACCCATGCATGCGACCCATCAAACCACGGCATTTTCGATTATCTGATGAACAGTAAGCAGGAAAATAGTCGCGGACTATATCTGAACCGGTAGTATTCCGGAACCGGTTCTGGGTGTCCCGCCGGAAGTGGCCAAATATAAAAGTGAACCAAACCCATGCATGCGACACATCAAATCGCCGCTTTTTCTATAACATGAGGAACGGTAAGCAGGAAAATAATCTCAGATCATATCTGAACCGGTAGCAACCCGGAACCGGTATCTGGTGTCCCGCCGGAAGTAGCCTAATTTATACATGCGACACATCAAATCGTGGCCTCTTCGATAACTTGTATGATCAGCAAGAAAATAAGCTAAGCCCACATTAGAAACTACTGATAGTGTTCCGGAATCGGTTCGAGGTGTCTCGCTGAAAGTGGCCGAATGTAAAAAAGAATTAAAAAAATATTCGCGACACATCAAATGGCTTTTAAGGTATCCTGATGAACGGTTACCAAGAAAAAATATCTCAGATCATGCTTGGGAAAATTAGTAGTGTCCCGGAATCGGTTCCCGGTGTCCCTCTGGATGTGGTCAAATGCATGCGCTTCATCAAATCGCGGTTTTTTCGATAAGCTGATGAAAGGTTTTCAAGAAAATCAGCTCAGATTACGTTAGAGACCACCGATAGTATTCCACAACCGGTTTCAGATGTCCCGCCGGAATTGGTCAAATATAAAAATGAACCATGTAAATTTTCCGGAACCGGTTAAGGGTGTCCCACTGGAAGTGGACATCAAACCGATGCTTGCGGTACATCAAAATGCTTTTTGTCAGTAACCTGATGCATGGATAATAAGAAAATAGGCACATTCCACAGAAGTTACTACCGGTAGTGTTTTTAGTTTCGGGTAACCTGATTAACAGTTTTCATAAACTCAGATCACATTTAAATATACCGGTAGTGTTCCGGAATCATTTCCGGCGGTCTCATAAGCAATACAAAATATACTCAGACTACATAAGAGGCTACCGGTGGTGTTGCAGAAGCAGCGTTGGGTGCTTTAGCGGAATTACGAAAGTGAACTAAACTTAAAAAAAACTAAAGCGATCTCATAAAATCACACCATTTTAGATTCCTGAGACGTAAATTTAGAGTAGGATGGATCAACGTTGTATGGAAAAATTAAAATTTAAGCGCATCAGCCCGGAACATTCTTTTAAATCTTTATTTGCGTCCACTATTACTGCGCAAAATTTTGATTCGACTGGAGTGCGAGCTCTGTAATGTGGTTGATATTTGAATGTGATATAGCATTGGCAATTTAAATTACTACATAACAAATTCTACATGAATTTTGTAACCAATGATTACAAAATATAGCATAAAGTGTGCAGATAAAACTTTGTCAAAATGATCTGCGAAAAAAGTTTAATCCTGGCTAGTAACTGTAATCTATCTTGGTATGAATCAGCCTCCAGTGAAGGTGGTCAAGCAGTCAACTCAAAGTACTGATACTTTCAGCTCTGCCCATACGTTTAACATAACGTCGGAATAAGTGCCCCAATTCGATGATGACCTTGATAAAATTCTTTATTTTCTAAATAAAGTATTTTCATGATTCAGAAATTCTTAGGTGGTATAGTCCCAGATCGTTGTTATGAGCATTTCCTCCTTCTCGTCCGTTACCAAAGCACAGAGATTTGGGGCTGATCACATACTCTAAAGGTAATATTGATTGCGTCGACGGAAAGATCATGAGTACATATTCGACGAGAAAGGCACTATCACCACTAGGTGGATAAATCTTGGTTTTTATTTTTTTTTTTTTCAGAAGGCTTTTACGGATTTATTTGAAAGCTTTTTAGAAAATTTGCCACAGATTTCTACAGAAATTGCTCTAGAATTTCATTTAGAATTAACTCTAGAGGATTGTCTATAAATTTCTCCAAGAACTCATCTAGAAAACCTTTATCCTCAAATTCTCTCAAAATTCTGGATTTTTTCAGGATATCATCCTCGGATTTCCTCAGAAACGGTTTCAGCGATTCCTCCGGAAAATCCATAGTTCAGAATTCCTCCAGAAATTTATCCACAGATTTCTCTAAAAAATCTTCCACTGATTCCTTTAGTATTTTTTTTGCTGAAAGATCCTTTCTTAATTACCTTTATAAAGTTGCCCAAGGATTCTATTAATAAATCTTCTATGTATTGCTTTCAAAATTGCTCCATGCGTTTTTTCAGAGGTTTCAGAAAATCCTGCTGGATTTTCTCCAAATATTTATCCATGTATTCCTTCATAAATTTTCCAGGCATTTATTTAAGGATAACTTCAAGAATTTCTCTACGAATGCTATGAGGAATTTATTTAGAGATGTATCCTGAGAATTTCAACAGGAATTTCTTTAGAAATATCTACAGTTTTTCAAAGGATCTTTAGAGAAGCTTTTCTAGGCGTTTTTTTTTTTAGTATTTCTACAAGAATTTCTTCTGAAATATGGCCACAAATTGCTTCAGAAATACTTTCAGAAATTCTTTCAGCGATTGCTTCAAAAAATCTTTAGAAATTTCTTCAGAAAATCTTTAAAGAAAACTCAATTAACTTTTCTAGAAAGTCCATCCATGGCTTTTCCGAGGAATTTCTCCAGGTATTTCCCTAAGAGGTTTTTCAAAACTTCCTTGTGGGATTCCTTCAAAAATTTACCAGTTTTTTTTTCAGATATTCCTGGATCTCCACCATTCGAAAGTACTTCCTGACATTTTTTAAATAAACTTTACTGGAGATTACTTCAAAAATTCTTTCGGAGATTCTTCAAAGTCCAACGAAGTTTTTCTGAAGCTTTTCCACAAATTTCACAAAAATGCCTGGAAGAACTCTTGAAAGAATCTCTAAAGGAAATCTAAAGAAATATCTGGAACCCTTTCATAAAAAAACTCCTTGTATTAACTTTTGAGATTCCTAGAAGAATTTCTTGAAAATTTTCTGGAACAGTTCTTGGACAATATCTCCTAGTAAAGTACACGAAGAATCTTCTTAAGGTTCTTCTTAAATTCTTAAATTCATAAATAAATTATGAGAAACTTCTTGAAGAGCTCTGAAAGTTATTTCAAGGAAAAATTGCTTGAGATATTTCTGAGAGAACTCCTGCAAATATCCGTAGGTAAATTTTTGAAGGAATCTAAAAAAAATGTCTGCCAAAATTCTTGCAGAAGTTGCAGACAAACGTACTGGTGGAATTCTTGTATAAATCCATCAAAAAAATTCTGAGGGATCCCTGAAAGAATTTGGAGGAATTCAAAGAAGAATTTCTTTTATATATTTTTCGTGGATAGATACATAAAAATCTCTAGAGAAAAGTTCCTGAAGGAAGTTGTGAAGAAACAAAAAACATCCTGGAGACCATAGTTATAGAATTTCTGACTCATGTTTGGAAAAATATTTTTTGAAACTATCTTTGAAAGAATTTCTGGAATAGCTGGAGAACACTCTATAGGTATTCATAGAAAGAGTTCTTGATAAATTCATTGAGAAATCCTAAGGAATAAATTCCGGAAAAATTTCTGTTGGAGTTGCCGAGAGAATTTCTGGAGAAATGTCTAAAACATCACCTGAGAAAAATGTGAAAGAATACCTGAAGTAAGGTCTCAATAAACCCTAAGCAATCCCTGAAAGAATACATTGTGGAACTTCTGTAGAAACCTATTGAGGAACTTTCAGAATCTCTTGAGAATATACTTGTGAAAATTCCAAATAAATGCCTGAGGAAATCTTCGAATATATGGAATAAGGCTTAAAGGAAGTCCGGAGAAATTTCAACAATAAATCCTGCAAAAGTACCGTACAAAATTCTCTAGAGGAATTTTCAAATGAATCTCTGAAATAATCTTCGAATCTCTGTCAAAATGTTTTTCGTGGAATTGCATCTTTTGAAGAAATTTTGGAAGGAACTCCTTGAGAAACCTTGGAGAAATTAGTAGAATTCTTGAGAAATTTCCAGAACAATTCGGATAGGAAATTCTTACAAAATTTTTTAAAGAAACATGCACGAACGTTCGTAGCAATCCTTAAAGAAATTTCCATAATAATTGCTAAAGACGCAGAAATTATTTCTGAACGAACGGAAAGTATTTTGAAACGCCCCAGAGACACCTGGAACGTTCCTGAGACCCCCACTTTTTTCCTCCAAACCATGAGGAATAATCTACTCAACAGACACTTCAACCGAGAGGACCATGTAGTGTGGGGTCATCTACAAATAATAATAATAATAATAATAATAATAATAATAATAATAAGTGAATGCCTGTAGTATTCTTTCCTCGACCCACTGAACAACTTTCACACGGCCGCTCAACACTTCGTCTCTCCGGTACCAACCAAAAAGGGATTGCTTCAGAGAGGGGCTAGTGCATATCGTACTCTCATGGTTAGCTACGTAGCCTGCAGCAACGAACATCGATGACTCGCTTTGGGGAGCCGATACACAGGTAGCGCCCAGACAACCAGGATAAGGATGGACGCTGTACATCGTATAAAGTACTATTTTAAGTCACTATCGCACATATGTACGGTTGAGGGACAATTTTCATCGCATATGATGTTATTTTTTGAACTTACTGCGATGTATCTGGTAAAATCATATAAGAGTGCAAATTAACTTTTACAATGTATGACTACATCGTAGTAGACGATATTCCGATGTTTTTTTTGCGACGAACTTTGCTTATTCGCAAAAGCGTTCGAGTGAACTCGCTACGTGTCAATTAAATTCGCATAATTGCGTACTGCGATGATAATACGACTTCGCTTGGTACTTTTCTAATTATGTCAATTTAACCCTCATTGGTGTACAAACTAAATCGCATAAAAGTCAAAATAAACTCGTTCAAATGTACATACAAACTCGCTAAGCTAGAATTGTTAACGCTGGCATATTGCGATGTGATATGTGATAACAATGAAAGAGGTGCTGTTGGAGTGCCAAAAAGCTTAAAGAAAGTGAAAAGTCATAAGGGGGATTCACTTAACAGCGTAAACTGCTTATTAAAGTTTACTCTGATTAAACGTCGTGATCATCAAGGCAAACTTTGATTATTTCATTCGTAATTTCATGAAACATTTCAAATAATCAGAAAATCATGGCTTACGCAGCACTTTAAACTGTTTAGTGAGTCCCCTTATAATAATAATTACAAAACAAGTTACAAACTCATCATTTTTGTTTTTTGACCTGATAATTGACAATGTGTGGTGCTAGCAAGAGAGGAAATCTACATCATTCTGATCTCCAGATAGCCTGCCGAACACGTACAGCGCACGGAAACCAAGTGCATTCCAACAAGCACTAATTTGAGTTAGAATGACATGACAATTAGTCAGTGTGTTTCATAATTAGTGCTTGGTGTTGAGTGTGAAGTGCGGCTCGATAATCCAAAGGTTATTAGTTCGATACTTAGGTGATAAGTTTTATTTTATTTCGATTGTTTTAAGTTGCATAAGATGCTATATTATGTCGCAATAGTGCATACCGTGCATCGTATAAGATATCGCTTCAAGTCATATAGCGTCATTATTTTTCCATCAATACACGTATAGCGCCTCCACTTTTATAAGCATAAGGCACTTTTAATGCATCTTATGCGATGTAACTTTACCGCATAAAAGTACGTATAACATGAACATAAACTTTATTATACGTGCTAATTGGTTGTCTGGGCGTACTGGCAATTAGCCAGTTTCCAGAGTGGTCCTCACCATTCCCTTTGTTCCCGGAAGGCAGACAGATTTGATACCACGTCTGCTTCCCAACTATCTAACCTCGAGATTAACCTGCGGGTCCGCATCCTTTGGTGGAGCTGTCCCACGCGCACTGCCATTTGACAATGCAGGCCAAACTTGCAGTCCTGCGGGAGCTTGATAACTGCACGTCTCTATCATCTCCATCTGATTCGGATCTCGTCTGGGACAACGCATTGAAGATCCACTTCCAGCGTCACAGCTCGGGCCTTCACCGTGTCTCCCACGCCACGACCATCTCTGTAAGTTCTTTATACGGAAAGCTCCTGTTCTTCGCATCTTTTTTCATCTCGAAGAAAAGTTTTCAAGACCGTGTGCGCCGACTTTTTGTACATCCGCGCTGAAGTCTTTAAGTTCCGGAGCCGTTCTTATGGTAAATAGAACCTCAAGGAAGCTTTCGTAACTGGTTTTCACCACAATCGCGTCACCCTTCTTCTTGACGTACACTCTCCGGATCTTTAAGACCAGCTCCTTGTAGTATTTTTGCACATTGTGTTTCTTGTGCATAAGTCGTCCGCCCAGTTCTTCTCCGCTAGAACCTTCAGATGTTGCCAAAGCACGATACTCCCACTATTAGTCGTCTGCTGCTGCATTCCTTTACGCTGTTGTTGTACTTGGGCCACAATTTGCTGCTGTTGCTTTTGCGCCATGCTCGTGTACTGCGTTTCACTGCGAAACCGCTTCTTGCTGCTGTTCCGTTATTTTAGTTTGCTGTGGTGGGTAGATACCTCATTCATCCTCCTCTCGTGAACGGATTTACCACCTTTCCACTGTTGTTGTTTTCGTTTCTCTTTCCATGTTGTTGCGTACCTCTCCGGGCCGCTATCTACACCTGTAACACGTAGTCGCTACTCGTGATTTCTTGGATGTATGACCCACTCACCATTTTAGGTCGGTGTCACCCTGATTTACTCAGGAATAGCATCGATCCTGACGTGAAGGTTGGCAGTTTGGCAGGTTGGCAGGTTGGTCTAGTCTAGTCTAGTCTAGTCTAGTCTAGTCTAGTCTAGTCTAGTCTAGTCTAGTCTAGTCTAGTCTAGTCTAGATTTCAACGCTTTTGGTTTCAATCGACGCGGAATATTGTCCCATTGTTTCCTATTGAAAATAGTTTGAATCGGTCCAGCCGTTCCGGAGTTATGACTATTTAGGTGTTCCGGACCAGTACCCCAGGAGGGGGCCAGATATGAAATTGCAACAAACCCATGCATGCGACCCATCAAACCACGGCATTTTCGATTATCTGATGAACAGTAAGCAGGAAAATAGTCGCGGACTATATCTGAACCGGTAGTATTCCGGAACCGGTTCTGGGTGTCCCGCCGGAAGTGGCCAAATATAAAAGTGAACCAAACCCATGCATGCGACACATCAAATCGCCGCTTTTTCTATAACATGAGGAACGGTAAGCAGGAAAATAATCTCAGATCATATCTGAACCGGTAGCAACCCGGAACCGGTATCTGGTGTCCCGCCGGAAGTAGCCTAATTTATACATGCGACACATCAAATCGTGGCCTCTTCGATAACTTGTATGATCAGCAAGAAAATAAGCTAAGCCCACATTAGAAACTACTGATAGTGTTCCGGAATCGGTTCGAGGTGTCTCGCTGAAAGTGGCCGAATGTAAAAAAGAATTAAAAAAATATTCGCGACACATCAAATGGCTTTTAAGGTATCCTGATGAACGGTTACCAAGAAAAAATATCTCAGATCATGCTTGGGAAAATTAGTAGTGTCCCGGAATCGGTTCCCGGTGTCCCTCTGGATGTGGTCAAATGCATGCGCTTCATCAAATCGCGGTTTTTTCGATAAGCTGATGAAAGGTTTTCAAGAAAATCAGCTCAGATTACGTTAGAGACCACCGATAGTATTCCACAACCGGTTTCAGATGTCCCGCCGGAATTGGTCAAATATAAAAATGAACCATGTAAATTTTCCGGAACCGGTTAAGGGTGTCCCACTGGAAGTGGACATCAAACCGATGCTTGCGGTACATCAAAATGCTTTTTGTCAGTAACCTGATGCATGGATAATAAGAAAATAGGCACATTCCACAGAAGTTACTACCGGTAGTGTTTTTAGTTTCGGGTAACCTGATTAACAGTTTTCATAAACTCAGATCACATTTAAATATACCGGTAGTGTTCCGGAATCATTTCCGGCGGTCTCATAAGCAATACAAAATATACTCAGACTACATAAGAGGCTACCGGTGGTGTTGCAGAAGCAGCGTTGGGTGCTTTAGCGGAATTACGAAAGTGAACTAAACTTAAAAAAAACTAAAGCGATCTCATAAAATCACACCATTTTAGATTCCTGAGACGTAAATTTAGAGTAGGATGGATCAACGTTGTATGGAAAAATTAAAATTTAAGCGCATCAGCCCGGAACATTCTTTTAAATCTTTATTTGCGTCCACTATTACTGCGCAAAATTTTGATTCGACTGGAGTGCGAGCTCTGTAATGTGGTTGATATTTGAATGTGATATAGCATTGGCAATTTAAATTACTACATAACAAATTCTACATGAATTTTGTAACCAATGATTACAAAATATAGCATAAAGTGTGCAGATAAAACTTTGTCAAAATGATCTGCGAAAAAAGTTTAATCCTGGCTAGTAACTGTAATCTATCTTGGTATGAATCAGCCTCCAGTGAAGGTGGTCAAGCAGTCAACTCAAAGTACTGATACTTTCAGCTCTGCCCATACGTTTAACATAACGTCGGAATAAGTGCCCCAATTCGATGATGACCTTGATAAAATTCTTTATTTTCTAAATAAAGTATTTTCATGATTCAGAAATTCTTAGGTGGTATAGTCCCAGATCGTTGTTATGAGCATTTCCTCCTTCTCGTCCGTTACCAAAGCACAGAGATTTGGGGCTGATCACATACTCTAAAGGTAATATTGATTGCGTCGACGGAAAGATCATGAGTACATATTCGACGAGAAAGGCACTATCACCACTAGGTGGATAAATCTTGGTTTTTATTTTTTTTTTTTCAGAAGGCTTTTACGGATTTATTTGAAAGCTTTTTAGAAAATTTGCCACAGATTTCTACAGAAATTGCTCTAGAATTTCATTTAGAATTAACTCTAGAGGATTGTCTATAAATTTCTCCAAGAACTCATCTAGAAAACCTTTATCCTCAAATTCTCTCAAAATTCTGGATTTTTTCAGGATATCATCCTCGGATTTCCTCAGAAACGGTTTCAGCGATTCCTCCGGAAAATCCATAGTTCAGAATTCCTCCAGAAATTTATCCACAGATTTCTCTAAAAAATCTTCCACTGATTCCTTTAGTATTTTTTTTGCTGAAAGATCCTTTCTTAATTACCTTTATAAAGTTGCCCAAGGATTCTATTAATAAATCTTCTATGTATTGCTTTCAAAATTGCTCCATGCGTTTTTTCAGAGGTTTCAGAAAATCCTGCTGGATTTTCTCCAAATATTTATCCATGTATTCCTTCATAAATTTTCCAGGCATTTATTTAAGGATAACTTCAAGAATTTCTCTACGAATGCTATGAGGAATTTATTTAGAGATGTATCCTGAGAATTTCAACAGGAATTTCTTTAGAAATATCTACAGTTTTTCAAAGGATCTTTAGAGAAGCTTTTCTAGGCGTTTTTTTTTTTAGTATTTCTACAAGAATTTCTTCTGAAATATGGCCACAAATTGCTTCAGAAATACTTTCAGAAATTCTTTCAGCGATTGCTTCAAAAAATCTTTAGAAATTTCTTCAGAAAATCTTTAAAGAAAACTCAATTAACTTTTCTAGAAAGTCCATCCATGGCTTTTCCGAGGAATTTCTCCAGGTATTTCCCTAAGAGGTTTTTCAAAACTTCCTTGTGGGATTCCTTCAAAAATTTACCAGTTTTTTTTTCAGATATTCCTGGATCTCCACCATTCGAAAGTACTTCCTGACATTTTTTAAATAAACTTTACTGGAGATTACTTCAAAAATTCTTTCGGAGATTCTTCAAAGTCCAACGAAGTTTTTCTGAAGCTTTTCCACAAATTTCACAAAAATGCCTGGAAGAACTCTTGAAAGAATCTCTAAAGGAAATCTAAAGAAATATCTGGAACCCTTTCATAAAAAAACTCCTTGTATTAACTTTTGAGATTCCTAGAAGAATTTCTTGAAAATTTTCTGGAACAGTTCTTGGACAATATCTCCTAGTAAAGTACACGAAGAATCTTCTTAAGGTTCTTCTTAAATTCTTAAATTCATAAATAAATTATGAGAAACTTCTTGAAGAGCTCTGAAAGTTATTTCAAGGAAAAATTGCTTGAGATATTTCTGAGAGAACTCCTGCAAATATCCGTAGGTAAATTTTTGAAGGAATCTAAAAAAAATGTCTGCCAAAATTCTTGCAGAAGTTGCAGACAAACGTACTGGTGGAATTCTTGTATAAATCCATCAAAAAAATTCTGAGGGATCCCTGAAAGAATTTGGAGGAATTCAAAGAAGAATTTCTTTTATATATTTTTCGTGGATAGATACATAAAAATCTCTAGAGAAAAGTTCCTGAAGGAAGTTGTGAAGAAACAAAAAACATCCTGGAGACCATAGTTATAGAATTTCTGACTCATGTTTGGAAAAATATTTTTTGAAACTATCTTTGAAAGAATTTCTGGAATAGCTGGAGAACACTCTATAGGTATTCATAGAAAGAGTTCTTGATAAATTCATTGAGAAATCCTAAGGAATAAATTCCGGAAAAATTTCTGTTGGAGTTGCCGAGAGAATTTCTGGAGAAATGTCTAAAACATCACCTGAGAAAAATGTGAAAGAATACCTGAAGTAAGGTCTCAATAAACCCTAAGCAATCCCTGAAAGAATACATTGTGGAACTTCTGTAGAAACCTATTGAGGAACTTTCAGAATCTCTTGAGAATATACTTGTGAAAATTCCAAATAAATGCCTGAGGAAATCTTCGAATATATGGAATAAGGCTTAAAGGAAGTCCGGAGAAATTTCAACAATAAATCCTGCAAAAGTACCGTACAAAATTCTCTAGAGGAATTTTCAAATGAATCTCTGAAATAATCTTCGAATCTCTGTCAAAATGTTTTTCGTGGAATTGCATCTTTTGAAGAAATTTTGGAAGGAACTCCTTGAGAAACCTTGGAGAAATTAGTAGAATTCTTGAGAAATTTCCAGAACAATTCGGATAGGAAATTCTTACAAAATTTTTTAAAGAAACATGCACGAACGTTCGTAGCAATCCTTAAAGAAATTTCCATAATAATTGCTAAAGACGCAGAAATTATTTCTGAACGAACGGAAAGTATTTTGAAACGCCCCAGAGACACCTGGAACGTTCCTGAGACCCCCACTTTTTTCCTCCAAACCATGAGGAATAATCTACTCAACAGACACTTCAACCGAGAGGACCATGTAGTGTGGGGTCATCTACAAATAATAATAATAATAATAATAATAATAATAATAATAATAAGTGAATGCCTGTAGTATTCTTTCCTCGACCCACTGAACAACTTTCACACGGCCGCTCAACACTTCGTCTCTCCGGTACCAACCAAAAAGGGATTGCTTCAGAGAGGGGCTAGTGCATATCGTACTCTCATGGTTAGCTACGTAGCCTGCAGCAACGAACATCGATGACTCGCTTTGGGGAGCCGATACACAGGTAGCGCCCAGACAACCAGGATAAGGATGGACGCTGTACATCGTATAAAGTACTATTTTAAGTCACTATCGCACATATGTACGGTTGAGGGACAATTTTCATCGCATATGATGTTATTTTTTGAACTTACTGCGATGTATCTGGTAAAATCATATAAGAGTGCAAATTAACTTTTACAATGTATGACTACATCGTAGTAGACGATATTCCGATGTTTTTTTTGCGACGAACTTTGCTTATTCGCAAAAGCGTTCGAGTGAACTCGCTACGTGTCAATTAAATTCGCATAATTGCGTACTGCGATGATAATACGACTTCGCTTGGTACTTTTCTAATTATGTCAATTTAACCCTCATTGGTGTACAAACTAAATCGCATAAAAGTCAAAATAAACTCGTTCAAATGTACATACAAACTCGCTAAGCTAGAATTGTTAACGCTGGCATATTGCGATGTGATATGTGATAACAATGAAAGAGGTGCTGTTGGAGTGCCAAAAAGCTTAAAGAAAGTGAAAAGTCATAAGGGGGATTCACTTAACAGCGTAAACTGCTTATTAAAGTTTACTCTGATTAAACGTCGTGATCATCAAGGCAAACTTTGATTATTTCATTCGTAATTTCATGAAACATTTCAAATAATCAGAAAATCATGGCTTACGCAGCACTTTAAACTGTTTAGTGAGTCCCCTTATAATAATAATTACAAAACAAGTTACAAACTCATCATTTTTGTTTTTTGACCTGATAATTGACAATGTGTGGTGCTAGCAAGAGAGGAAATCTACATCATTCTGATCTCCAGATAGCCTGCCGAACACGTACAGCGCACGGAAACCAAGTGCATTCCAACAAGCACTAATTTGAGTTAGAATGACATGACAATTAGTCAGTGTGTTTCATAATTAGTGCTTGGTGTTGAGTGTGAAGTGCGGCTCGATAATCCAAAGGTTATTAGTTCGATACTTAGGTGATAAGTTTTATTTTATTTCGATTGTTTTAAGTTGCATAAGATGCTATATTATGTCGCAATAGTGCATACCGTGCATCGTATAAGATATCGCTTCAAGTCATATAGCGTCATTATTTTTCCATCAATACACGTATAGCGCCTCCACTTTTATAAGCATAAGGCACTTTTAATGCATCTTATGCGATGTAACTTTACCGCATAAAAGTACGTATAACATGAACATAAACTTTATTATACGTGCTAATTGGTTGTCTGGGCGTACTGGCAATTAGCCAGTTTCCAGAGTGGTCCTCACCATTCCCTTTGTTCCCGGAAGGCAGACAGATTTGATACCACGTCTGCTTCCCAACTATCTAACCTCGAGATTAACCTGCGGGTCCGCATCCTTTGGTGGAGCTGTCCCACGCGCACTGCCATTTGACAATGCAGGCCAAACTTGCAGTCCTGCGGGAGCTTGATAACTGCACGTCTCTATCATCTCCATCTGATTCGGATCTCGTCTGGGACAACGCATTGAAGATCCACTTCCAGCGTCACAGCTCGGGCCTTCACCGTGTCTCCCACGCCACGACCATCTCTGTAAGTTCTTTATACGGAAAGCTCCTGTTCTTCGCATCTTTTTTCATCTCGAAGAAAAGTTTTCAAGACCGTGTGCGCCGACTTTTTGTACATCCGCGCTGAAGTCTTTAAGTTCCGGAGCCGTTCTTATGGTAAATAGAACCTCAAGGAAGCTTTCGTAACTGGTTTTCACCACAATCGCGTCACCCTTCTTCTTGACGTACACTCTCCGGATCTTTAAGACCAGCTCCTTGTAGTATTTTTGCACATTGTGTTTCTTGTGCATAAGTCGTCCGCCCAGTTCTTCTCCGCTAGAACCTTCAGATGTTGCCAAAGCACGATACTCCCACTATTAGTCGTCTGCTGCTGCATTCCTTTACGCTGTTGTTGTACTTGGGCCACAATTTGCTGCTGTTGCTTTTGCGCCATGCTCGTGTACTGCGTTTCACTGCGAAACCGCTTCTTGCTGCTGTTCCGTTATTTTAGTTTGCTGTGGTGGGTAGATACCTCATTCATCCTCCTCTCGTGAACGGATTTACCACCTTTCCACTGTTGTTGTTTTCGTTTCTCTTTCCATGTTGTTGCGTACCTCTCCGGGCCGCTATCTACACCTGTAACACGTAGTCGCTACTCGTGATTTCTTGGATGTATGACCCACTCACCATTTTAGGTCGGTGTCACCCTGATTTACTCAGGAATAGCATCGATCCTGACGTGAAGGTTGGCAGTTTGGCAGGTTGGCAGGTTGGTCTAGTCTAGTCTAGTCTAGTCTAGTCTAGTCTAGTCTAGTCTAGTCTAGTCTAGTCTAGTCTAGTCTAGTCTAGTCTAGTCTAGTCTAGTCTAGTCTAGTCTAGTCTAGTCTAGTCTAGTCTAGTCTAGTCTAGTCTAGTCTAGTCTAGTCTAGTCTAGTCTAGTCTAGTCTAGTCTAGTCTAGTCTAGTCTAGTCTAGTCTAGTCTAGTCTAGTCTAGTCTAGTCTAGTCTAGTCTAGTCTAGTCTAGTCTAGTCTAGTCTAGTCTAGTCTAGTCTAGTCTAGTCTAGTCTAGTCTAGTCTAGTCTAGTCTAGTCTAGTCTAGTCTAGTCTAGTCTAGTCTAGTCTAGTCTAGTCTAGTCTAGTCTAGTCTAGTCTAGTCTAGTCTAGTCTAGTCTAGTCTAGTCTAGTCTAGTCTAGTCTAGTCTAGTCTAGTCTAGTCTAGTCTAGTCTAGTCTAGTCTAGTCTAGTCTAGTCTAGTCTAGTCTAGTCTAGTCTAGTCTAGTCTAGTCTAGTCTAGTCTAGTCTAGTCTAGTCTAGTCTAGTCTAGTCTAGTCTAGTCTAGTCTAGTCTAGTCTAGTCTAGTCTAGTCTAGTCTAGTCTAGTCTAGTCTAGTCTAGTCTAGTCTAGTCTAGTCTAGTCTAGTCTAGTCTAGTCTAGTCTAGTCTAGTCTAGTCTAGTCTAGTCTAGTCTAGTCTAGTCTAGTCTAGTCTAGTCTAGTCTAGTCTAGTCTAGTCTAGTCTAGTCTAGTCTAGTCTAGTCTAGTCTAGTCTAGTCTAGTCTAGTCTAGTCTAGTCTAGTCTAGTCTAGTCTAGTCTAGTCTAGTCTAGTCTAGTCTAGTCTAGTCTAGTCTAGTCTAGTCTAGTCTAGTCTAGTCTAGTCTAGTCTAGTCTAGTCTAGTCTAGTCTAGTCTAGTCTAGTCTAGTCTAGTCTAGTCTAGTCTAGTCTAGTCTAGTCTAGTCTAGTCTAGTCTAGTCTAGTCTAGTCTAGTCTAGTCTAGTCTAGTCTAGTCTAGTCTAGTCTAGTCTAGTCTAGTCTAGTCTAGTCTAGTCTAGTCTAGTCTAGTCTAGTCTAGTCTAGTCTAGTCTAGTCTAGTCTAGTCTAGTCTAGTCTAGTCTAGTCTAGTCTAGTCTAGTCTAGTCTAGTCTAGTCTAGTCTAGTCTAGTCTAGTCTAGTCTAGTCTAGTCTAGTCTAGTCTAGTCTAGTCTAGTCTAGTCTAGTCTAGTCTAGTCTAGTCTAGTCTAGTCTAGTCTAGTCTAGTCTAGTCTAGTCTAGTCTAGTCTAGTCTAGTCTAGTCTAGTCTAGTCTAGTCTAGTCTAGTCTAGTCTAGTCTAGTCTAGTCTAGTCTAGTCTAGTCTAGTCTAGTCTAGTCTAGTCTAGTCTAGTCTAGTCTAGTCTAGTCTAGTCTAGTCTAGTCTAGTCTAGTCTAGTCTAGTCTAGTCTAGTCTAGTCTAGTCTAGTCTAGTCTAGTCTAGTCTAGTCTAGTCTAGTCTAGTCTAGTCTAGTCTAGTCTAGTCTAGTCTAGTCTAGTCTAGTCTAGTCTAGTCTAGTCTAGTCTAGTCTAGTCTAGTCTAGTCTAGTCTAGTCTAGTCTAGTCTAGTCTAGTCTAGTCTAGTCTAGTCTAGTCTAGTCTAGTCTAGTCTAGTCTAGTCTAGTCTAGTCTAGTCTAGTCTAGTCTAGTCTAGTCTAGTCTAGTCTAGTCTAGTCTAGTCTAGTCTAGTCTAGTCTAGTCTAGTCTAGTCTAGTCTAGTCTAGTCTAGTCTAGTCTAGTCTAGTCTAGTCTAGTCTACTTGCTGAATTCCCAATTTCCTGTCTCGTTAGAAAAAAATATTGGCGAGGCAATTACGTGGTAGCCGCTCATCAGCAAATTTCATTGATTTATAGGCTTCTTTGTCCATCATTCATCGTCGAATAATTATTAAACCAGATTAAGCGAAGCGGATGTCCGAAGAAGAAAAAAAAACAGCGCGGAGCGTCAAATTTTGGGCTCAATAAAGGCAAACATTATGATCCAATCCCCACGGCGGTAAAGCAAAGCAACGCAAACAAAAAATCTGCTGAAGTACCAGCTTTATCCCTGCTGCTGCCATCGGAAAACAATGATGAAAATCAGGAGGGATATCGCCCTCCGCCCGCACGCTGCACCTGTATTATTTCACCGCTCTATCAGGAGACTCATCAAGCCACGTGGCGCGCCTCTGATGAGCGTGGATGTGGAGTGAGACCCCAAAGAAGAGAAGAGCTTAAATTCCGGATTATTTTCCGGACCTTTCCCTTCTCCGGCACCGTTTCGCTGCCGTCGTCCGCGGATCCTTTTCTACTACGCATGGTTGCCATTCAAAGCTGTGGGGAAGGTTAAGCAAAACATGATTTGTGGTACCGAATATCATAAAGTTTTTGTACAAAAAAAGCCGGTTTTAACTAATGCTTCAATCGTGGATCATGGTTTCGCACCATCGTGTGATGCTGAAAAAAACTTTATAGGATCTATTGCAGAGCATTTCACTCCACATCCCCTTGAGCCTTAAGCAAAAGCGGTAAATTTGCTCACCGTTTTTCCAAAGCACATATTCGCGAACGTCAACCAATGAGATGAAGATAACGGTTTTGGTGGGTGTGTGATGATGGCATACTGGCATTGTGAGGGAAAAGAAAATGTTTACCAACCATTCATCGATCCGTAAGCTTTCGTAAATTTGGTGCTTGATTCTTTTGAAACGGTTGGTGGTAGGGTAATTGTTCCCATCGTTGTGGTAGTACCTATTGTTGCGGTAATGGCAATTGAGCACTTTTTCGACTGAAATGTTACCAAAAGGTATTTTTAATAGATGTATGGTGCTTAAATTATGAGATTGCATCATTTGTTTGCTTAAGATTTGCCCAAAAACCTATTTAAAAAAAATATTTTCCTAAATGTGTTTGCTGCTGTGTTCCTATTGTTGCGGTAGTGTTCCTAATGTTGCGGTATCCCATATGATTTCAATGGGATACCGCAACAATAGGAACAAAATACCGCAACATTAGGAACACATACCGCAACATTAGGAACACAATGTTCTTTCAGATAAAAACGAATAAAATGCTCATAACAACATCAAAGTGGCAATATTTCGTTATTTTCCCGTAGATTAAGGATGGATTTTATTATTTTCAATTCAATCCATGTAAAAAGTTTGCTTGGGGCGATACAATTGTGGTTTAAACATGAACCCAGCGCTTAACTCCTCCATGATCGGATCAATTACCCTATATAGTCATCTAAAAGTTACTTCTGGGAGTTGTTTCTGACAAATGCAATGGATCCATTTTTGGATGATCTCCAGGTTCAATTTCCAAAGGAGTTTCCTAACAACCTCCTTGAAGAGTTTTGGTTTTGCAAAATGATGAAATGCTATTCAATTAAGTTCATCTTTGTCAATCATATTAGGTCATTCAAACAACTAGCGCCTACATTACTCCCACAGCTCACTGAAGATGCCGTCTCCGTACCAACCAGGAAACGGTAATTTATTGATTACATTCGGTCCCATCAATATCCGAGGGGGCATTGACCATTCAAAAGAGACCACACATGCCACCAGACAGGGGAGGCTGCTGGTCAACCTTCTCGGAAACGGTTCTTTTTCACCCCGGGGTAACTTCAATTCCATTAAGATTCACCTGCCAGCATAAGCATCAGCCGCTTCTGTGAATCAACCTGAACCGAGGGTGGGTGTGTGTATGTAGTTCCATGTGTGGCGGCCGTGGCGAGATACCCATGGAAAAAGGGCATTAAAGGTCAACATATCCAATCAAACTATTAACTTTTGAATGTCCACTCTTGCGTGCGGCTTTGAGGTGATCCTTCCAGATGGGATGGATGGAATGTTATGGGCAACGATGCGGTCGTTAAAGTATGCGGATCACGTATCGAGCCGGAAATTAATTTTCTTACCATTATAGGTGCCAGGTGCCAATGGACATTTTTTACGTTGTATGGGTTTATGCTTGATAGTATTTCTTCGAGGAGAGCTGAAATTTGTAAAATATTTCCTGGAGTGAGAAGGCACGGTATCGATTTTGTTGGTAGCAGAATTGAAGAATCCCAACCTTCCAAAGTAGACGTGGGGGACAAAGATATTATCTCGCCAACACTAAAGGAACCACCTATTTAAACCTGAAAGCAGTAAAAGTATTATTATCTAAACAGTTTCTATTGTTTTTTCTTGAGCTTCTGAAGTTTTTCTTGTATACATATCTTTTGTAGCATTTCTATGTGATTTACGTTAGTGATTTCTTACAAAAGTAACAGAAAATCCTCACTTATTCAATTTTAAGTAACAAGCGAGTCTCTTTTATAAACCATAACGAATTATCAACAAAATTCTTGGCGGTGTTCTAATTAGTTTCATAAACACATTTTCCTACATATTCTTTGTATATCTCTTGAAAGATTTTCATGGCAATTGACGAATGACATTCTTGGAGGAATAAATTCCATGCAATCTTCAGAAATTCCTATAAAGGACCCTCCAGAAATTTAAGCATGAATTCTTCTAAAAATAATTCTGCTTAAGAAACTCCTCCATGGGTTGTTTCAGAAATTTATCCGAGAATTCTTTCAGAAAATCGTCCATAGATTCCAGACATTCTAACAGCGTTATATTTTTAGAAAATTTAGAGTCTAGAATTCTTTCAGAAATTTATCCAAGGATTCTTAAAAAGCCCGAATGTTCCTTCACATATATTTTTTAGAGATGCTCTAAGTTCCTCCATAAATTTTCCGAAGAATTTCTATGGAGAACCTCCTGAAATGGCTCCATTGATTTATTAGAAATTTCATCAATAAGGTCACACAAAAATGTTCATTTTTTACCTCCCACACTTTTTGTATAAGATCTCCTCTGAAATTATCACACTATTCGGAACCCCTCCTTCCTTAAAGCGGATAACTGACACTGAGGAAGATTACAAGTGGTAGTCGAAATACGCGTATCTGTCAAAGGATAAGCAACATAGGGCGGATTTAAAAGGTACGAAACTGATTACACTTCTTCTGATTTCACTATTTCTCTATCTTCTCTCCGTGTGCTCCTTTCTTCTTCTTCTTTTGCTTCCCCTTTTCTTCTCCGTTCACACTTGGATTTTCTTTATTTTTTTCTTTTTCTAGCTTCACTTTTCTTTTCCTCTCCGTGCGCTCTTTCTCTACTTTCTCCACCACTTTTCAGGTTATGTAACCATCTTTCGTTTCTTCTTTTAATCCGTTTATCGACACTTCCCGTCCAAAGGGCCTCGCCTTCCGGGGCGATGCGAGCGGCCACCGCGTTACGCGACGTCCGTACTTTATCCTGATTCGCGTTCGCACCCGGTTCTGACGCGCCCCCACTTTTTACCCCTAAGGCGCCTAAGTCAACAAAACTTCCTTCTCTTCAAAAACACTGGCGCTCTGCTTTTCCGGCAAATTTGTCCATCTTATCTTCAAATACGTCCTTTCGCTTCCTATTGTAAGTCTTTTCCCGCTTTGCGCTCTCCTACTGATTTTTGTTGATCTTATCGCTGGTCTTGTTTATTTTTATTTATATTCTACTTTTATCTCACCCAACAAACTCACTCACAGATATGCCCAGCGCACGGTTCATCTATTAACCGGGGTTGCCTCGTCCGGTGTGGATCGAATGTTGCCCTCTGGTTGCGCTGTCGAAGGGTGGTACGAGGCTGTGCTAGATATTCTTTCAGTGATTTCTGAAAAAAAATATATAGTTCACGAGTTCCTTCGGGTATTCCTTCAGTAATTTCTCCTGAAATTCTTCCAAGGGTACCATTGGGAATTTTTACTCGGACTTTTCAAGAAATTTAGAAATAGGGGCATCTGGGGTAATACGCACTGTCGAGGCAAAACGCACCCCTTTGTTTTTCAGGGATTATCGGTTTTAGAGCTTTGAAACCTTATCAGTTTAATAGAACGTCTTAATAAATGAGCATCTGGAAAATGTTACATATCTGCGTTACGTAATTAGTGAGAAAAATGAATAAAATTGAAAAGCACGATTCTGATGTAATTTTCCCGATCGTTTGTCGAATGATTTGATGGTGAAAACCGACCAAACATCTAATGCTGTTGTGTTTATTCAGTTCATTGAGGGCAATGCTAAGCATAGGAAAAATAACTTAAACAGTAATCCACGTAAATTATATGTTTTAAACTATTTTATTTTTTGCTATTGATTGGGGCAATATGCACTCCATTGGTTGGGGCAAAACGCACCTATAGAAAACAAGTTGTAAAAATATCTATGAGTGCTCTGTAAGTAATCGCAAACAAAATTGAGCTATTGTTTGTCTTAAAACCTTATAAAACATGCATTTTGTCTAAGAAGTAAAAAGATTTCTAAACTCGACGGTGCATCTTGCCTCAATGTTGTGGTGCGTCTTGCCCCTTTGTTTGAGTGCATCCTGCCCCATTGTTGTAGTGCATTTTACCCCGAGCAAGGGTGCATACTGCCCCGCATAAACATACGAAGCCGTAATGTTAGTCTTTACAAAAAACGTTATTTTCAAGAGCTGAACTGTATTAAGGCTGAAATTTTGTTTGGTTTCTCTTAGAATGAAAGTATATGCAATGAATGCATGCATTAAACCAATAAATTATTGCCTTTTTATATGCATTAGGACGCATCTTCCTTAAGTGGTGCGTATTACCCCAGAATCCCCTACCCTCAGTAACAATTCCTAGAAAGTTTTACATATATTTCCTTGGAAATTTTTAGGAACCTTTACAGAGGTTCGGGGATTTCTCCAGACATTCTTTTAGGGATTTTTTTTAAATATGGAATTTTTCTAAATATTTATAAGGCAATCCATGAGACAGATGCGATCAGCTGATATTTTTTGCTTACCATGTATTTTTGACATTCGATGATCGTGGTGACAGTTGGACACAAAGGAATTTGATAAGCACCGATGACACTTGACGAAACTTTGTTAAGTTGTACTCACACTGTGTTTACATTTTTGGCTGTCACCCCCATCGCGAAAAGTCGTCATGGATTGCCTTATCAATATCCTTGAAGAAATTTCACCAAGGGTTTCTGGGGGAGAGTTTCCAGAAATTTCTTTAGCAACTCTTTTAGCAACAATGATTTCATAAAATTCCTTGGGAATCTTCCACATAATTTTCAGGAATTGAAGAAACAATTTATTCAATAATTCCTCCAAGGATTGTTTCAGAAAATCTTCCATGGATTCCATCTAAAACTTACTAAAGAATAGAATACTAAGCTCCTGGAAGAGCGCCTGGAGGAGCTCCTGAGATTCACAACAAAAGTTCAGTTTCAGGACGCAGTGGTTTAATTTCCTCAATAGAGGTGTAGAAAAAACAACTCCTGAGATGGTTTTGGAGAAACTGCTAGAAAAATTTTCTGTGTTTTTTTTGTGAAATATTAAGGAAAAATCTTGGAGAAGTTTCTGATAAACTCCCTGAAGGCATTTTTAAAGAACATTCTTGAGGAATTTCTAAATTAAAGCATGAAAAAGTTTCTGGAGAATCCTAGAAAACAATTTATCGTGAATCCGTGCAGAAATTGCAGACAAAGGTACTAAATAATTTTTGAATAAATCCCTCAATAAATCGTTGAAGGATGATTTGGAACAAACCCTGGAAGAACTCCTGGAGATACTTCTGGAATATTTCTTACCTGTATGGTATTAGTGGATAGAACTCCCTGATACAGTTTCCCTAGAAGAACTTGTGATGAATTCTTAAAGGAATCGCTAAAAATATCCCGGAAAACTATAGAATGCTGTACAGTAATTCGAAGAAGAGATATTCTTGGAGAAACGTCAAGAAATAAACCCAGAAGTTATTTCTAAAGGAACTCCTGAAAGAAGCTCTGGAGGGTCTTTTTAAGGATCACCGGAAAAAAAATCTGAAAGAATCCCTGAAGGAAGATTTCTATAAATCTCTAGAGAAGTTTACGATTGCACCCGTGGAAAAATATCTGTGGATCTTCCAGGAAGCCTCTGGAGGAACTTCCAGAAGAAGCGCATGAAAGAATCCCTCGAATTCTTGAAAAGAACCCTAACTGAACACCAAAACAAATTTTAAATTTTACTATGACAGCTGGTCTAAAATGAGTTTATAAAATAATACCCTTTGAAGAGACGTGCAATGTTGTGTATTTATATCGAAAGGAATCCTTTATAAGTTTCCAGGTAAACGTCCTCGCAAAAAGGTGTCTTAAGCTTCGATCGAAAGGTGAAACAAGTACTACAACGAACAGCGGATGGTGGTAAGAGCACGCTGTTGTAGTAGGAGCAGTGTAAAAATAGCTTAATATTACCCAGTTCGCACATTAAAGGAAATGAACGCTGTAAGAACAACAATGCAGAGAAAAAAATAGGCTTCAAAACGTTGGTCATCATGATGGGTCTGTACTTCGATTCGGCGGAATATATTTTACGCTATACTCACTAATGAGATAGCAAACCCCTGGTTAAATCTGTATTTCCAACGAAATCTTGCTCCCGATGAAAAACACTTCACTTATTGACAAGTGTAAAAATAGCCCTCCACTCTTCAATAACCATCATCTATTCAAAGTGTTTCCGTCAGTCATGTGGGTAGAGTGTGCACCACCGTAGTGTGCACGCTCTCTCTCTCTCTATCATAAACCAATGTGTCGACTCTGTCGAGGCATCGGCCGTAATTACTGGCAGATTGTCCATACGTTTCAATTAAAAACCTACCCAGACCTAGAGCGGCCATTATTCACAGCTTCATCCGCTCTCGTTCGGACGTCGTCGTCACCTTGCAACCGAGGCCCGGTGTGCACTGCACACCTCCAGCCTCTCTAGGTTCATTATTCCACAAATAACAATGACGACCACCGTCGTCGTCGTCGTCGTCGCCGCGTTAGTTGATGATGCTGAACTAGCTGGTTGGGTCTGGTTTGGTTAGCAGCGACTGGCTAGAACTTTTCCTGGAAATTCCTCGTTGGAGCGACTAGCAGGCAGAGGTAGACACGGTGGTTGAGAGATGATCGATTTCCGGTTTTATTTCAGTAATCGTACCATGAACGTTCGGAATAAATCCTACACCGTCTCGGGTCCTGTCACGACTTGAGAAGTTTTTATTTCTTATACCCTATAATGTGAGCCCATACAGCTTCAGCTTTAAAAGTGGAGATTTAACACAACCTCGATGAGGATAACTGCTTTGATTCCAGGATCGGCCCATAAACTTTTCGTAATAGAAATTTCTCCGACTATCTTTGGTCATTTGGCAGAGAAAGCTTTTAGTTAATAATATTAGAAGCGCTCCACGGTGTGCCAGAAACCGATATTAACAAATAAAAATGTCCAACAAAATGGCACCCGTCATTCGAAAGATATACTATTGTAGTATCTTCTCTGAAATTTTGAAAATGAATCATCGAGGGAAACTTAAGTTTTTGTCATTTGAACATACATATTGCGTTGTTTCTATAGGATTTTTTTATATGAGTAAATATGTGCCTACCGTGGTTCTTTGGCTACTTATGATTTCAACAAATATACATTAGTTGTTCGAATACTACACCAAAACCTCAATTTATGCATGTTATTTTTGTGCACTTTTATTTTATGCACCTTTTTTATGCCCTGCATAAAAAGAGGGAAAGCTACTCAGAACCAATATTGTGCATAAGAATATTCAATAACGACGGTAACTTTTGGTCTCCTGTTAGCCTAATGGTTAAGGCTATGGATCGCCAATCCAGAGATGGCGGGTTCGATTCCCATTCCAGTCGGGAAAATTTTCTCGACTCGCTGGGCATAGTGTATCATTATCCTTGCCTCACAATATACAAATGCATGCAATGGCAGGCAAAGAAAGCCCTTCAATTAATAACTGTGGAAGTGCTCAAAGAACACTAAGTTGAAGCGTGGCAAGCCAAGTTCCCGTGGGAACGTAGAGCCATAAAGAAGAAGAAGAAGAACTATTGGAACGGCGGCTAGGGGGTGTTTATAGGGATGATCAAATAGAAGTCTCAGGAGAGTTTGAGGAGGTCCCAAGGGGTTTCTGCAGGGTATCAGGAGATCTCAGGGGGGGTCTGAGGGGGTTTTCGAAAGCGTTGCAGAGTTTCAAAGGATTTTCGGCGGGTTTGGCAGGCGTTACAGGTACGTTTTAGGGGATTCCAAGGGTCTCACGTGCGTTACATGGAGTCCAAGTGGGTCTTAGAGGGATTCGGAGGCGTTAGGCAGGCGTTTTTGGGGGGTTCAGATGCGTTACATTGGGTTCGAGGGGATTATAGAGGGATTTTGGAGGCATTTCAGGAAGTTTCATTTTCGATGGGATTGAGAGGCGTTACGGAGGAGTTTTCAGGGGTTTCGGAATGTCTCAGGTGCGTTACATGGGTCTGAGGGGGTTTAAGGGGGAATCTGGAGGCATTTCAAGATGTGTCAGAGCATTTCCGGTGGGATCCAGAGGCGTTACGGAGGAGTTTTCGGGGGTTTCGGAGCGTCTCAGGTGCGTTACATGGGATTCAAGGGGGCTTTAGGGGGATTTTGAAGGCATTTCAGAAAGTTTCAGAGCATTTTCGGCGGAATTCAGAAGCGTTACGGAAGAGTTTTAGAGAGTTTATGAGCATGTCAGGTGCGTTACATGGGGTTTTAGAGGTTTTTAGCGGGAATTTTGAGGCGTTTGAGGAAGTTGCAGAGGATTTTCAGGGATCTCATCTTAAAGTCCTTTGAAACGCCCCTGAAATGCCATTTGATTTAAAGATGTTCTTGAAACCCCCCTGATACGACCCTGACCTAAAATATCTAGAAACGTTCCTGAAATGCTATCATACGCCCCTAAAATCTCTAGGAACGCCCTTTAAATGCTCCTGAAGCCCTCTGAAATTCTCTGAAATTACTCTGAAATGCCGTGAATCACCCCTCAAACCCCTTGTAACAACGCCTTTTAAAGGCTCCTGAGATCCCTGAATTGCCCTCAAAGCACCTTGAAACGTTCCTGAAACCCCCTGAATTTTATTGTAATGCCCCTGAATTTCCCGTAATCCCATGAAAACACCATCAAAACCAGTCAGAACGCCCTGTCTCTTTCGGTGCCCAAAGTTGATGTAGCGATTGATGTTCCTGGCTTAGACTTTCGCAGAGCAAACTATGCAGGTATAGTTGAAGAACTTCAAGATGTAGATTGGTCTATCATGGGTTCCGCTACTGACGTCTGCAGTACTGACTGATGCAGTACAGTTGTTTTCCTGTGAACTGCACAGTGTCATGCAAGAACATATACCGATACGCAGATCATGTCCAAAACCTTCATGGGGAAACGCATATCTGCGACGGTTAAAGTAAGTAAGGTCCAAAATTATGCTTCGCAGATACTGCAGATATCGATGCCCAGAAAATAAGTTCCAGTGCAATCGAGCCAGCAACAATTATCCAGTCTACAGCCGTTTCCTCTACAAACAATATACTCTACGAACACAGAGCAATCTACGCAGAAATCTTATAAACGAGACACACCTTCTGGCAATTTGATCTAGTAAAGTATTCGTCCATTTGACGTTTTGTCCCATTAGACTTTTTGTCCTTCGACCTTCTGTCCTAACACCAACCTAATCACATCTTCGGCCGTATGACCTTTTCGGTCTGATGACCTTTTCGGCCTAATGACCATTCCAGCCTAATCATCTTTTCGGCTCAATGAGCTTCTCGGCCTAAAGACCTATTCGGTCTAATAACCTATTCGGCCTAACGAATTGTTCGGCCTTAAGGCTGGTTCAGCCAAATGCCCTTTTCGACCTAATCACCTGTTTGGGCTTATGATCTCTTCGGCCTAATGACCTTTTCAGCCTCATAATCTTTTCGGCCTAATGACCTTTTCGGTCTAATGACGTGTTCGGCCTAATGACCTTTTCAGCCTAATGACTTATTAAATCTTACGAGCTAATCACATGTTCGGCCTATTGTTTTTTTTTCTGCCTAATGTTCTGTTCAGCCTCATGACCTATTCAGCCTATTGACCTTTTCGGTTTCATGACCGTTGCTCATTGTTTAACAATTTTTTGCGACATATATTGAAAATTTGAATAATTACACCATTAACCGAATAAGATTGCTCCAAAGACTTAACAAGAGCACATCAATAATGTGACTATGATATAAGATACTCTCATGCCGATTGTTTATCAGAAACCTGTAGCAATGATAAGGAATCGTCAGCCAGATGTTAACCATTCAAGCTTTGTTGAATGGCGTACCTTGAGAAAGCCTTAAATCTAAACCCAAAATTGATAGATGATTTAATTCATTAGAAAATGCCCAGTAAAGCTCATATAGAAATTAAAAAGAATACTCAAGAAATGTATGCATACTCATCAAATATGAAGGCATCCGCAAACTTGAAATTCGAAAAATATAACACAATCATCTCTTGGTATATGGACAAGAATTCTACCAGATAGATCTGGACTATAATGGACTTGATGTGATAATTAAAGTGCATGCCCTTTTCACCGAGGAGCAGGGATCAAATACCACTCCCAAAAGACTTGTAAAATGTAAATTCAACTTTCAGGTCTTTCGATTTGAGACTATGATTTCCGAAATCAACTAACCTAGGGCTGAACATTCTGTTACAACAGTTGAAGAAAAACAATGTCCCACGTAATACTACCAGCCCAGGGTATGTTGGTGAATAATCTGATGAAACCCATGCTGCAGCTAACAAACGTCTTTTTTGCCGAAATAAAGTATAACAAAAGGATGCGCACATATCGATGTTAGAGTTTGTTGTGCTCATTTAACCTTTTGACATTTATTATTATTATCTTTATTAATGAGATTTTCAGCCCAGGGCGAAAACCTTTTGACATTTTCAAAAAATATTGGTGTGGATTCCTACTTTCCATACTTTCCACTTGACATACTTGAAGAATTCTGCTACAAACTCCTACATCGATGTCTTCAGCTGAACATATTTTAGAAATTGAACAATTAAAAAAACATGATTTAGGATTCCCCTAATATTATTCTACAGTATTTTCTTAAATTCATCGAAATATCGCTAAAGTACTCTTTTCAGCGTCTGCAAACTTTCTCATTTAAGAAGAGCTTTATGAAAAACAAAAGGACAAACATGGAATTTTACGAAATTTGCTATCAGTAAAAGAAATAAGAGTTTAACCGTGTAAAACGCTTTTTCATACAGATTTGATGGCAAAGCTCTTTCAAGACTTCCACTGGAAATTTCCCGGAAAAGGGTGTCTCCAGAAACATTTGCACGTACCAAACCTTCTATCGAATTTTTCTTAATCGATTTCTTCTGGGATTTTCATTATTTTTTTCTAGAAACATATCCTGGGAGAACTTCCAACTTTTGCTAGAGCATCCTACACTCTCGATCATTCTACCCCAATATTCTCCATTACTCTGCTAAAAATTTCTTTTGTGAATCTAAACTGAAGACAGGAACTAAACCCGAGTTTTTCTGCATTTGGTTCCATCAGAAAATTTAACCAAAATATTAAGTATGGTCCAGCATACCGCAAATGTGGAAAGCATACCTATCGAGCAAGATCTTGATGGTAGGTCCAAGATAAGAAATATATTCGAGATTCTTTGTGTTTCCATTATAGAACCTGAGAGTGTATTGCCTCCAGTTTGCCTAGTGGTTAAGGCTATGGGTCGCCAATCTGGAGACGGTGGGTTCGATTCCCGTTCCAGTCAGAACCATTTTCTCGGCATAGTGTATCATTGTACTTGCCTCCCAATGTGCAAAATCATGCAATGGCAGGCAAAGAAAGTCTTTAACTAATTACTGTGGAAGTGCTTCAAAGAACACTAAGTTGAAGCGAGGCAGGCCAAGTCCCAGTGCGGACGCTGAGCCACAAAAAAGAAGAAGAAGAAGCGTATTGTCTCTCGCTATTCGATATACATATATATTTTTTTTTTGAAAACACTTTCCAGTAACTTGAGATTAGCAAGATCTTCGATAGATGATGTGGACATTGACACTATTTATTTGTTTTCGAAACTTTTTAGATATTCCGCGAAATTCCGTTTGATTTCGTCAAAATCTATTTTTTGAAGACGAAATTTTTAGAATTTGGCGAAACGAAACGAAATTCAAAATCATAAATTTCGCCTAGGTGAATTCCATGGAATTCCGCGGAATTTCGTTTCGAGGTGTATTTGGCGAAATTTTTCGGTATACCGCATACCCTTACCTACAACGCTACAACCCAACACAATCAACTTATCAATTGTATTTTTATCGCTTGTGATTGAACTGTACACTGCTCAGCGATGACCAGTGGCAAAGAGGTGGCAAAACGAACATGACGCAACTCACAAACGATTTTGCACACATCTGTCAGTGCCGCCACATGCTCACCCGAGTTGCCGAACAACACCGAATGGGTTGGTTTTAGAAGCTACGGCACGAACGCTCGACACGCACGCAGAAGCAACATTCGCATGTACCGACATTACACCAATAACGTTTCCAGCCTGCGATGCTTCGCGATAAGCTGATCGAAAAGCATCGAAAGCGATGAAAACACAGGCTTGGTTGGAACGCAACGGCGAAAAGGAGCAGCCAACAATGGAGATCAGCGTCGAATCTGTTCGTGTGCTATTCGTACGGGAGGTTGGTTTAATAAAGCGAGGAAGGGTGAAAACGTATTCGTTGTCGAAAGCGAATCGCATCATTTCGCGAATGATTTCACCAAATAGCAAGCTTGTTTACACGTCATGTAAACTTAATTTTAGTCATGTAGAGCGATTCCAAGCAACTGCATCAAAATTAAGAAAAAATTTTAATTCATGATTTTCTATTGAACTGAAACTTTGCACAGTTTTTCAGTTCCATCTAAATCGCCATTTTGAATATCTAATTTTTATTCTGAATCACGACTAACATTCATTCAAAATGGTTCAAAAATATTCAAATATCTGCACAGCAAAAACGGATCGTTCGATTGTTGTGAATTTTTCAGCAAAGTTAGATAACTAAATAGTGATTCCTGAAAAAATATACACTGTGAAAAAAAAAATCTTTTTTTAAATTTAAAAAATATCATTTTTGTCACAAAAGCATATTGTTAATGGCCTTGCGTGAGTAAAACAAGCTGTTTTTATTATGTATTATGTATATTATATGTACAGTAATGTTCCGATTCTATCACGCCCTCCGCGCATCAATCGTTTATTCATTAATTTGCTGTTACATTTGAGGACAAGTGTTTTCCCTCTTCTTCAAGATGAATGTTGAAAGCGTTTTTTTGCAACGTTAAAAATATTGAAATGGATATAAATGTTGAAGAATATTTCAAAGCATTTTTGAAAAGGGGCGTGATTAAATTGATCTTGTACCAACTTGAGTGGATAACTGACACGGAGGAAGATTACAAGTGGTAGTCAAAATACGCGTATCTGTCAATGGATAAGCAATTAGAGCGGAATTAAAAGGTACGAAACTGATTACACTCATTCAAAGGTGATTAAATTGTTTAAATAGATGTCGCTGGTGGTACGGTGGCATGACTCTCTGCACTTCGCACTTCTGGTAATTTATCAGTTGTTGTCGTTTTCGAACTTCCTGCGCCCTGCTTTACCGATGATATACAGATTGCTCGTTTGTCAAAGTCTAGACGGCAGAACGTGCAAATGCGTAAATTGTATTCAATGTGGACATTTGGGCATAACCAGTCTCTTTCAGTTTATCTATGGTGCTTTCCGTGGGATTTCGTAACTCTTTTGAACATTTTTTTTCCCATCAAACGGCCTACAAGAGAGCGTTGAGTTGTAGACCGTTGAGAAAGCAACTATTCATGTTGTTCGTTAGATTATAATAAACAAAATCACTTATTAGTTTTAACTGACTAGTTTGGTTTCGTTTGCTTGGCTGAAGAAAAAAAAATACTAAACAATTTTTACAGTTCGTGTTTAGCTCCTGTGCCGAACAGACGTGTTTTGAGAGCGACCAAGCAAGTCTCGATTGTGTATCGGTAGCGCGAGTGTTTCTTTTCTCTTTATTCGTTTTTTATTTCCAAACGGAGTCCTCGAAACAATAGGACAGACAGAAACTGAAATGGCTGAACTCAAGGTTAATTCCTTGCGAGTGCGTTTCGAAAGTGGTAGTGCGGAACCAGCAGATGCGGACATTTTCGCATTTATGCGTGATAAAATGAAACTGAGGCCTGATGAACTACTATCCATGTACAAAGACAAAATGACGATGTCGGTGATAATTAAGTTCAGAACGGAGGAAGATATGTTGAAGGCGCTGGGTCGTTTGCCAGGAACGATGGATTTCGTGATTGACAAGTATCGGAGCTGCAAGGTGACCTTGTCGGCTGCCAACTCTGTGGTTCGGTATGTTAGGCTGTTCAACTTGCCGCCGGAAATCGAGGACAAGGAGATTTGGGCAGTTATGTCCAAATATGGAAATATTCAGCGCATGGTGCGCGAAACATACGGAGCTGAAACTGGATATCCAATTTGGACTTCAGTTCGAGGCTTGTACGTGGAACTCAAGGAAGGTGAAGAGATACCAGCATCTGTCAGCATCCGGAACATCCGTGCACGGGTGTATTACGAGGGGTTAGTGAACAAATGTTACCAATGTGGCAGTACGGAGCATATCAAGGTTGATTGTCCAAAGAGGCGCTCCGTTAACGAAAGGCTGAGAACAGATCAGACCGAATCGTATAGCGGGGCTCTGAAAGCGGTGTGGAGTAAAACAAGAAATGCGGCGGGCCCGAATCAGAAAGACAATGGAGTAGACGGAAAAATGACAAATTTGAACGCGCTGTTTGGAGCTAGTACCAGTTCATCATCAGCTAAAAGCCGGACGTCGAACGACGAAGCTGGCCAAGGGGACACACCGGCGAAGCGAAGCGAAGGTGTGAATCAACGAATGAAACCGAACGAGACACGACACAACGACACGACAGTAGCAGAGACTGCGGAACCGGTTACTCACACGATGGAGGCGGATGGCGTTTCGCACACCGAGGAGGCGCACGGTCTTTGTGTATCACATACAGCCACGACGACCACGGATGATGGTGCTCACCAGCACAAGGAGACGGAAGGTTCCCCTTTGAAACGAGCGAGAGATAACGATCGATGCAAAGAGAGCGTGGAGACCGATGATAGCTCACTGTCGGATACGTCGACGGTGGAGAAAGGGAAAGATGCCGAGAGTACGACCGTCAGCGGATGGCAAAAAGTGTCAACACGAGCCCGGAGCAAGCAGCTGAAGCTGAGTCAGAAGGAAAGAAGAAGCAAATCGGTAGCAAGCCAACGGGAGGGTAAATAAGGCAATCGTGAGTATGTATTATACTTGTTTTTTTTTGTTGTAGTGAAAGTATCACTTTGTGTAAATATGAATTACGTGTTCAAGGTTGGATCAGTTAATCTCAACAGTTCATCAAGTGCCATCAACAAAAGTTTGTTGCGAGAATTCGTCATCAATCATGATATTGATATTATTTTTTTGCAGGAAGTTTGCTATGCTAATTTTTCTTTTATTCGTTCTCACTCTCCGTTAATTAATATCGGTGAAAATGGTTCAGGTACCGCCATATTGATTCGTAATTCGTTTGAGTTTAGTCAACCTTTGTTGGATCCCAACGGGCGAATATCATCTGTGGTCGTTAATGGAGTAAATTACGTTAATATATATGCGTTTTCGGGAAGTAATAGGAAAAAAGAGAGAGATCAGTTGTTTATCAATGATTTAGCGGTTCATCTTGGTAAAGGGGGAAAAAAGATCGATGTAATTGGTGGCGATTTTAACTGCATTTTAAACAATGGTGACTCCAACAGCTCGGTTAAAAATTTCAGCACAGGCTTGAAACAGCTCATTGAAATGTTTAAATTGAAAGATGTCGCTTTTGAGCTTAAAAAGAACGCTTTTACTTTCATAAGAAACGATAGCTCGTCAAGATTGGATCGTTTTTATACCAGTTCACTCCTTCTACAGAAAGTTGTTGATTTTGCGACTATCCCAGTGGCATTTTCCGATCATTTTGGAATCTTAATGACAATTAGGGGATCTGTTGGAGACGTAGCTCCAATAGGGCGAGGTTATTGGAAGGTTAACAGTTCTCTTGCTAAAGACGATTCTGTTTGCGCTCGTTTGGTTGATGAATATCAAGGATGGAAATTGCGTCATATTTTTACGACTGACAGAAGTAGGTGGTGGAATGAAGTAGCTAAACATAAGATGAGACAGTTCTTCAAACGTGAAAGTTTTTTGTTAAATACCAGAATTTCAAATGAAAAAAGTTATTTTTATGGAAAAATGATCGAATGGACGCAGAGGCAGAGCACTGGTCAACCAACTTTGCTAGATATTAGAATGATCAAATCTCGTTTGATCGAAATAGAACATCAAAGATTGACACATTTAGGAAATAATATAGAGGACGCAAATTTGCTGCAAGGTGAAATGATAAATATATTCCAGGTTGCAGCACAAATCAAACGAATGGAAAATTGCGGTAATTTTAAAATTTGCAGTGGAAATATAATAGTAACTGACCCAATGGAGTTGAGCAGGCTTGCTTTTGAACATTTTTCGTGTACTTTTCAACCGGATGCTCCCAATGTCGAGCAAAATACAAATGATGACCCTTTAAATTATATTACTAGAAGTTTATCAATTGAGGACAGAGAAGAAGTAACAAAACGAATAACTGAAGAAGAGTTGAGGTCCGTATTACAGCGTTGCTCCAAAAAGAAGTCACCGGGACCTGATGGGCTTACTTACGAAGTTTATCTAAAAAATTTTGATTGCTACAAAGATGATTTAGTTCAGGTTTTCAATTCTTATTTAGATGGTTCGATAATTCCTCCGAAAAACTTCTCGGATGGAATTATTACACTAATTCCAAAGAAAAATTGTAGTAGATCAAATTTCGATGATTATCGTCCAATAAGCTTACTAAATTGTGACTATAAGCTTTTTATGAAACTTCTTGCTGAACGTACAATGAAATTTCTCGATAAGTTGCTTGGTCCAGGGCAAACAGCTTGTATTCCAAACATGTCATGTGGAAATAATTTGAAAAATCTCAGGAGATTAATTACAAAATCGTGTGAATCGAAAAAAATTAAAGGCTGTATTGTCAGTTTGGACCTGAATAAAGCATTCGACAGAGTAAACCATGATTATTTGTGGAAGGTAATGCAGAAGTTCAACTTCCCTGATACTTTTATCGACTGTTTGAAACGTATTTATGCGAATGCATCATCTCGAATCCTGATTAATGGATTTCTTTCTAGAGAAATCAAAATTAATTGTTCTGTTCGACAAGGATGCCCAATGAGCATGGTGCTCTTTGTCTTGTATATAGAGCCCCTGATAAGGAAAATAGCTGATAGCATTCCAGGTGTGCTTGTGCATGACAAGTTCATAAATGTGTTTGCTTATGCTGATGATCTAGTGGTTTTTGTAAAAAATGATATTGAATTCGATAACTTACTTTACATTCTTGATTCGTACGGACTAGTGGCTCAGATTCGATTGAATTACCTCAAGTCAAATTTTTTACGCCTGAACAATGCAAGTATAGGTCCACAGCGCATCCAAGAAGCTGATTCTTTGAAGATTTTGGGAGTAGTTTTTCAGAAAACTTGGAGCTCAATGGTAAATGCCAATTACGGAAGATTGATAGCTAATGTGAAAGGCGTTTTAAAAATTCATAATGTCCGACAGCTAAACATAATAGAAAGAAGTATAGTTTTAAACGTGTTCGTATTATCTAAATTGTGGTATGTAGCCCAGATAATCCCGCCATCTAATCAACATCTTGCACAAATCAAGTCAGCATGCGGAAAATTCATTTGGACCAGTTTTATTTTCAAACTCAGTAGAAACCAGCTTTACATGGACTATCGCAAAGGTGGTCTTCGTCTAGTAGACCCTGAAGCAAAATGCAAAGCGTTGTTTTTGAAAAATATTTTCTACAACTTTGATGGGAATGGTCAAAATATGGAAGAATCTTATTTACAGAATGAGAACATTAGCGGGAAGCTAACAAGAAATGCTAGAGAATGGTTGCGCGAAGGGATAATAATCAAAAATAACTATAACTTACAGACAACTCATCTCATGTATGAATACTTCATCGATAAAAATAAGCAGATTCCATTAGTCGAAACAAGATTCCAACTTGATTGGCAAAACATTTGGGATAATATTAGTTCCAGCTTTTTATCGCTTAATGATCGGGCCAAATTATTTGTTTTCGTGAATGATCTTGTGCCAAATAAAGAGAAACTTAAAGCATACAACATAGGTCATATTAACGTCACAACATGTGAAAAGTGCGGTCTTTCCGATACCAATGAACATCGCATAAAACAGTGCCCCAAAGCCAAAATGATCTGGGACTGGTGTACGAATGTAATAAGAAACAATATGAAGGTAAACGTGAATGACATAGAAGATATTCTCCAGTTTAGTATTCCGTTATCATCCAAGCAGCGTAAAGCTGCATTATGGTTGACAGCAAAAGCGATTGCATTTAATTTGAGGGTTCATGAACCATCGTTGTTTATTTTCAAAAAAGAAATACGAGAGATGAGGTGGAACAAAAGGAATGTGTTTAACGCGGAATTTGGAAACTTTTTAAATATTTGTTGATGGCAACTGATGAGACAAGTAGGACTAAGATGGGTATAGATTTAGGTTAGTCGATTAAAATTGTAACACGAACTTTATTTTAATTAAATAAATAAATTAAAAAAAAAAAAAAAAAAAAAATATCCATAGCGGTAGTAATTTTTTGCTTTTTCGTGAGCATTGTCATTGTATGTACACAGACAAACAAACGTAGCACTGACGAAATTTTCATTGACCACGCCTTTAACGATCATTTTAAATCTTGGTTGTGGCTTTCATAACCAGAAGAGCGTCCATCGTTTTTCTTTGCGTTTGACTTTCACACAGCGCCTTCTGATGACGATATTGCACAACGCAGTGTTTCGTGAAACATTTCCACCAGGGTGTGGTAGTGTCAGGCGATGGATTTTCACGAAAATTGTTCTAGGCGTTTCGTCTGTTTGTCTGTGGTATGTACCTCTCATACATTTGTTGTTGTTGAAGTAACTCGCTTTCTTCCGATCATAAAGTCTGTTCTCTAAGAGGTATTTTTTTTGCAGATAAACTAGACGTATAGGCGTATGTAAAACTATTACAAGAACTTTTATTATACAGCTTTTGTCTTAAAAATCAGTTTAATTCCATTTTTCTTATAATCAACAGGTTTTCAGCTCTATCAAGAGATTTTTTCACCAGTCACGTACAATAAAAAAGTATGACACTCTCAATATTTTTGATCACAACACTGGATCGCGTCTAAGTTTCAAATAGATACTATAGTAATTATGAATAATCAAACAAAAATATCATGAAAACAACTTGTTTAATTCAGGCGGTAGCCTTTACAATAAAATCAGCATCAAACTATAATTCTCGAAATGATTTACACAGAAAAAAAAAATTTGTTACTAAATGTAAAAATTGTGAAATGTTTGAAATGTCATAACATTTTTGTTTATTAGTTTACCATCACCAAAATTTTATGGTAGATATCTGATACAATGGACCATTTCCCCTGAAAAAAGGACGTTGGTAAAAAGATAGGGTTTTGAGATATTTGAGTTTTTGTGACAAAGATCATATTTTTTCATTGTAAAAAAATAATTTTTTTACAGTGTATATTTTCTGAGGAATCATCATTTAGTTATCTAACTTTGCTGAAAAATTCATAACAATTGAGCAATCCGTTTTTACAGCTTTTAGAATATTTTGGAACTATTTTCGCATACACCCTTTTGAAAAGTTAGTCGTGAGTGAATATGAAGGTTTAATATTGAAAAATGGCGATTTAGATGAACTTGAAAAACTGTGCAGTTTCAGATATTTTTGAAATGGTCGCTCAGGATCGACTGACATGACTCCGTGGAATTCCTCTGTAAACTTAGTGTTATGATTGTATACATGATATATCATGTTAATTTGTGTTATATATCATGTAAATACTCAGAGTCATGCTGAACTACATGACATATAATGGAAGTTTACATGATATTTTATGACTTTCACATAATATGTCATGTAAACTTCTTTGATATCCCACTCTCTAATCGGGTGCATCGTATGTCACAAAATTTGACATTCTTTTTTCGATCTGTGGAATACACACACAAAGTAAACAAATTTGCGCATTACATTACACTACAATCTAGAATCCTTCAAATCTTGGTAAAAGTATGAACAATTTCTAGGGGAAGTCTGCAACCACTGTGCAGTCGAGAGTGACGAGTGAATGGCGAATGTGGAGCCATTTATAATTTAATAATTCCACTCTATACTTTCTGCACTTTTATCAGCTCCAACCAATCACTATATGTATGTACGTGCGCTGTGCTGCACATACACACACGCGGGGTATTCGCATTTCCCACCGATTCCCACCATTTCCCTGCGCCGCAATCGATCTTCCCGCGGGATGCCATGTGTGTCATGCCAGAATAGCCAGCCACGCCGTATGCGTGGACTGAAAGGGTTTCCAGGACGTATTCTGATGGCGACCGTTCGCTGAGCCAACAGCTCCGGACCGGGCGGAGGTTTAGCGACAGCTGTAAAGCTTTGGTGGGCAGATAAAAATAGAGAGACCCGGTGACGACGCAAAGCGGCGCTTTTCGCAGGCTCTGAAACTGGGACGAACTGTGTGTGTGATGGTGGTGGATTAAGGCGGCGCGGCGGACAGGATTCGGGGGAGTGATGCCCTAGTCGATAAATTTCACTCAACAACCAGGCGGGAGTATATTGTACTATGCTGCAGACGCTTACTCGGCAGATCGCCTCCCATATACTGGTCGGGACTGGTCGGGTAATGTTTGAATGGAAATTTATTTGTTGTGACAAGCAATTGCATCTTGCTGTCGGTTGCCATTCGATGGATGAGTGCTTCAGTCAGCCAGCAGCGGTGGAATGATGGGATTGAGTTGGTTCGGGAGGATTGGTACTTACTTCTTGAAGGATATGGAATGGGATTAAGAAAGGGAAAGATGTATGTCACCCGCTGTCAAGACACGCTGTGCAACGACGGCGAGGATGATGACGATGACGACGACGACGTATGGTACATTTGTCGATGAAAGCTTTAGTGTGTGACATGGGATTTCGATTTCGAGGACTATGTCTTGGAAGGGGAACGAACTGTGACAGAACGGTTTTGAAACGGTGAAGAGATTGTTGCAAAGATTAGTTGAGCGTGAAAGACGTGCATTGAAAAAGAATTTTATATTCTTGCAAGTCTTCGTACTTGGAATGCAAAAAAAAAAATGCCAATCCATTCGACATATCTCGTATGAGAGAAGAAAGCTATGCTGGAAAATATATGTACAGTAATTCTTCCACTTAGCAGGAGTAGTAAAGTCGACAAGTCTAGACCAACATTTGAAAAGGGCGTAACAGCCATTTTGAATTTCTGCTTCTCCCGTCCCTCCTAGGCTTACCCCCCCTTATTCATGAAATCTTTTACCAGTAACAGATAGATCTGACTCCCCTCTATCTGATAACGGGAAAAGTTTGCATAAAAATATTGAAATACGTCCAGGAGAGACGGAACAAGTGAGAATTTGCAATGGTTGTTCCGCCCTTTTCAAATGTTAGTCTAGAAGTAAGCTTTGTCCTACTATGTTTCAGGTATCAGAAGCCCGCTTCCACAGGCACGCATTATCCTCCATTTTGGGCTATTTGTGACAACACCCTAAAAACAACCTAGTTTATCATCTACCTGATGAGAAGATAGTAAAGAAATTATTCAGAAAGCGGTAATTACAGGTAGGGAAATACGAAAAGCTATCCGGAACATGGCACTAACGCATAAACGTAGCACAATGTTAGCGTAGCAAATAATACGAAGTTCCCTAATCGGATTAACAGCAATTATATTCAAAAAAAAAATCATCCTGCTGTATGTAGTTATTCCATGCGGGTTCCAATATGATATTAAAAAGCATATTGTCAAAGGAACCCGCGATATCCAAGAAAAGACCCAAACGAGAATGCTTTCGAGTGAACGTTTTCTCGAACATATGAAGAAACACGGTACCTACATAGCCGTATAACCATCACGTATGATGGTCGGCCAAGGCCCATATAGCCACAACTGACCAGGCGTGAGTATTCCCCATGCTGAGCGTGGCGGATTTGATTCCCGGTCGGTCCAGGAACTTTTCGTAATGGAAATTTTCTTAACTTTCATGGGCATGGAATGTCTTCGTGCCTTCCACACGATAGTCTCATGCAAAATGGTTATTGGCAGAGGAAGCTCCCAGCTAATAATAAGGGCGAAACTAACATGAGAGAGTTCTCTTCATCGACTCTCTCTTCCTCAAATCAAAGTGACAAGATGCAAGTATGGTTGAACTTTTTGGTCATAAATCGCTAGATTGCGATGCAATCTAGCGTCTAAGTGTAAAAAAGTTCGATTGAATTTGCATCTTGTCACTTTAATTTGCAGAAGAGAGAGTCGATGAAGAGAACTCTCTCATGTTACATTCGCCCTTGTTTAAACTCAATCTAGAACTGTAGAAGTGCGCAAAGAACACACAACTGAGGAGCAGGCTTTGTCCTAGTGAAGACGTTACGCGATGGAGAAAAATACAAGTAGAGCACACGAAGGATGTACTGGAGGAATTCCAGAGAAAATCAGGAGAAATCTCAAAAGAAACCCCAATAGAGATCCAAGAATGATCTGCTTGAGAAATACATTGCTCCAGATAGAAGAACTTTCTTGAGAAAGCCCAGATGAAACATGTGAAGGAATGTCAAAGAGTTCTCCTACAGAATTATAAAACAACAAGTGGAGGAACCCCGTCAGATATATCGTAAGAAACAATTCCTGAATAAAGCAGCAGCAAGATCTGGAAACATGCCGAGAAGAATTATTGGAGGTCTTCCAGACAGAACTCCTGAACTTTATAAAAATCTTCTTGAGGGATCCCAAAAAGAGCACTTTGAAAATTCTGATAAGGACCTTCTGTAGGGGTCCCAAAAGAAATACCTGAAGAAATTCAGCATAGAATTTCTGAAAATCCTCTGAGACAGAATGAGTGTACCTTTTAATTTCGCCCTATTTAGCTTATCCTTTGACAAAGGATAAGCAAGATAGGGTGGAATTGGAAGGTACACAACTGATTACACTCATTCGAAGAGAATATTTTGCTTAGAGGGTTCGAAAAGTCGGTACAAGATTCTGAAGCAGGTTCAAACCCCTTGAGCAGTTTCATACAAATCGTTTGCTGGACGCTAAGAAGAAATTTTTGAAAAAAGCAACTCCAGAAGCAACATTTAAATAAAATCCATGAGCATAGTAGTCTTTAGGTTTACTGTAAAATTCAGGAATATGGCCGATGAGATCAAAAATGAAATAGCTCCATATGACTTTATTGCGCAAGCTCATGAAGTTTGTCTTGTCACAAGATAAGTTTCAAAACAGAAAATAAAAAAAAACTAGGTAACCTCCCTGGGGAAACCAGATGGCCCAAAGAACCCGTTATGTGGCCAACATGACCAGAAATGCTATTAAAAGCTTTCAACAAACTTGTCTCGTAATTTTTTCAAAATTAACATCTGGCACAAAAAAGGATACTTTCCCAAATGTAGGCAATCTGACCATAAATGTTAAAAATAGCCGTCAGCCAACTTTTCTTAATAAATTAATGAAATTAAAATAAACATTGACATATCGCAAGGCAGGTTTCAAAATTGATTAAAAAATTGGTCACTTCCCTAATGGAACTAATTTTCCAGAAGATTTCGGAATGCGGTCAAGTGATCGGAAATACCCTAAATGACCAACAATATATCCCGCATTACCTTAGAAAATGTCTTTGAATGTTCTTTGGAACGGATCAAGGAACTCATTCGGAAATATCTTTATAAATTTTCCGGCAATTGAAAATTGTTTAGACGCATTATTCTTTTTAGTAACTCCATGAGAATTGATTCAGCAATTCCCAAGTGAATTTATACGCCCTTTTTTAAAAATATATTATAACTTTTCTTAAGAAATTGCCTTTCTAATATCTTTCGGGTATTCTTTTTTAAGTTCCTTCCAAATCTTCATTAAAAGCTTCTTTGTAAACTCTTCGTTTGGCAAATTTCGGGCAGTTCCTTCGAAAATGTCTTTGGGAATTCCTTTAACATCTTTTTCGAGAATTCTTCAGGGATTTTTACTGCCTTTATTGGCAACTCATTTGAAAATGTTAACGGCAATCTTGGGTGCTTTTATAAGCGATTCCTTTTGGATTTCCTCCGGCAGCTTCCGTGAAAAACTAGCAAATTATCGTTAAAATTAACAAAAAAAAAGTTAAAAAATCGGCAACTTCTTCGGAGATTCCTTTGACAATTTTATCGATGATTCCGTTTCGAATTCCTGGGGCCTCTGAAATTTCCAAATGAAGTGCAACAGGGATTTAGAAGAATTTACTGAAGGAATCTCGGAAATAGTTTTCAGGGAAATTGCCGAGCAAACTGTCATATGAATTACTGAAGATTTTTTACGAAATTTTCAAAAATAAAAACCGAAGTGTCCCTCAGAAAATTGACCAAATTTTCGAATGGAATTACCGTATGTATGTGTGTGTGTCTTATACGGCGAAGAGTGTTTTGCTAAGTGGTGCCACATAAACGTCGGTTTTTATGTTGTAAACTTCACGTTAATTTTGTTCTGCCGAGCTCTGTTCATGCTACAACGTTGTCTGATTACTGTGCTTATGCTGTTCCTGCTAGTATCTCGGTGCATATTAAGAAACTGAAGATCGTAGTTCATCGTTATCCGATATCTCTCCACTTGCTACAAATATCTACGAACGTACACAACAAGATGGTTTGCAATAGCTGCAGTATGGCAATAGTGTCTGGTGAAGCTGTGATTGTCTGTGAAGGTTATTGTAAAGGGTCGTTCCACGCTAAGTGTGTGAAATTATCAACTGATGAAAAAAATAGTTGCATAAAAAATCCCTTCATATTTTGGATATGCATCAGCTGCAGTAAAGTGTTGCGTGAAACTCGGTATTCTGATTACATGCAGAATAAGTACAAATCGATCTCATCCCAAACAAATCGTACGCCCGAAGAATCCGATAGTGTACAACAATTCGCTGCTTATGAATCAATCGATGCCATTGCCGAAATAAAACAGAGATTGCTTCTATTCAAAATACGCTGGCTGATCTCACTGCTTTTCATCAAAGTGTATTGAACACGACTACCAACAACGAGCAACCACTTGCGCATTCATCTCCTGCACCGTCAACATCATCTAATTCAATTCATGGATGCTGTGTCGGGAACGGTACGAGAGCAATTCCATGGCTAATCAATAACGCAAATTACCGCCCGAACAGCAATGAAAAGTTTTGGATGTTTTTCTCACGTGTAAAGAATGATGTAACCGAGGATGAAATTCGCGCTATGGTTAGCGAGTGTCTTGAAACTACGGAATCGATTACTGTGCAGAAGCTGGTTTCTACCTGGGTCGACGCAACACAACTTCCATACTTCTCGTTCAAGGTTGGGATTGATGTCAAGCTTCGCAATCGTGCTATGCTCTCCTCAACGTGGCAAGCGGAGTTAGGTTTAGAGAGTTTAGAGAAAGGAATTTCACTTGGCAACCTCGAACACGTTAATGCTATATATTGTACATTGTTGTTTGTCATATTGTATTGTTGTGAACGTAATGTTGTCTAAAGTTTAAATCGTCAGTGAATGTACATCTTGCAGAAATACATATTTAGATTTAAGTACACAATTCAATTAGATCTTAAAGATCCGTTGGATGTTAATAAACATAAATAAATAAATAAATAAATAGTAGGAATTTTTAAAGAAATTATCAAAACCGTTTTTACAGAAATTTTCGAAGAATTCAACGTCAACATTACCGAAGGATTCCCAAAGATATTTCGAAATGATTTACAAACGTGTTTCCCGCAGGAATTGAAACAACATTTTTTTCAGGAATTACCGAATTAACTTTTAAAGTAATAACCAAATGAGTATTCAAAACAAATTTCCTTGTTTTTTTTTCAAGAAACCAAACCAATGGCAGATGATGTTTCCGTAAAAATTCTCTATGGTATTGTGAAAGGATTTTCCAAAGCAATTGCCATAGCAATTCTCACAAAATTGCAATGATTTTTGAATTATTTTTCTAAAGAATTCAAAAATTAAGGTAAGGGATGAAATTATTACGAACATTGTTAAAATAAAATTGACGAAATTTACTTTGGAATTGCCTATGTAATTTCCACAGAAATAATTAAGGTTTCTCAAGGAAGGAATTCCTTAAAAAGTATACAAAAACAAAATTTCCAAAGAACTTGCTGCTATAATTTACAAAGATTTTTACGACGAAACTCACCTAGCAATCGCTTAAATATGTATATCCGAATAAAAATTCGAAATCTCATTGAAATTGCCTCTCTTTTGACTTTCAAAAAAAAAAAAAATATCACAAGATATTTCCAAAAAATACCGAGGAAATTGTTGCTGATATGACTTATGCATTACCGAGGTAATTTCCAAAGAAATGTCACAAGGAATTTCTTTAGCAATTATAAATGGAATTCCCACAAGAAGTAAAAAAACCCAGATTAATCCACCTAGTGGTGATAGTGCCTTTCTCGTCGAATATGTACTCATCATTTTTTTCCGGCCATAAGCTGAAGTGTTCCTGAATCCTGATAATTCTCTAGAACGAAATAAATCTCATTTCTTCTTTTGGCACAGTGCTCGTTAATTCGTCAATGTGGGGTGGAGTTGATAAATAATAAATGAATTTGATGAAAACATTCTTAAAACATTAAGCAAAACCGCTTAACTCATCGGTTTTGATAAAAAAAAAACTTCTGGAAGACTCTAATTTCACTTTAAAATTGAAAAAAATATTGGTTTATTTATTTGTGCACTTCTTCAAAATGTTGAATTCCGACCAAAATTTCCAAGGGGGGACCTCTCTGGACTTAAGAAAAAATCAAAATTTGTGTCAGCCTTATTCAGAAAAGCAAGAATTTTATCAAAGCCATAATTGAACTTGGAAATTTAATGATGGCCCATATTCCAACGCTATGTTAAACGTTTAGACCGAGCTGAAAAATATCAAATCTCTCAGTTGACTGCTTGACCACCTTCACTAGCACTGGATGCCGATCATTATCAAGACATTTCGACAAATTTTATTTTATTATCATTAGTTATAAGATTTATGTCAAATTTGACAAAAAAAAAGTGCAAGCAAGCGAAATTTCCCCTATTAAAGCCCATTAAAATTTCAACCGTGTTACAGAGCGCGAGGGCTCAACCAGTTGCATCAAAATTGTTCGCAGTAATTTTAGACGCAAAAGGGGATTGGTGCTATAAAATATAAATTTTTCCATACAATGTTGATTCATCCTACTGTATAATGACGCCTCAGGAATCTAAAATGATGTAATTTGACAAGATCGCTAAAATTTTTATCAAGATTTTGTTCTTTTACACATATTAATCGCTTGCATCAATTTTGTTCACCTGCGTAATTTCAGCAATGGATCCAATCCTGATTCTGCTACACTGCTGGTAATCTTAAGTATGGTCAGAGAGTATTTTCTTGCTACCCGTTTATCCGGTTGACGAACATTTTTGATGATTTGATGTTGTGCATGCATGGGTTTGGTTTACTTTTTTAATTGGTCACTTCCGACGGGATATCTGGAACCGGTTCCGGAACACAACCGGTTTAGATACGGTATGAAACTATTTTCCTGCTTACCGTTCATCTGGTTATCGAAAAAGCCGCTCTTTGATGTGTCACATGCCTGGGTTTGGTTCACCTTTTTAATTGGCCACTTCCAGCAGGACATCCGGAACCGGTTCCGGAATACAATTAGTTCAGATATGGTCTGAAACTATTTTCTTGCTTATCGTTCATCTGGTTATCGAAAAAGCCGCTCTTTGATGTGTCGCATGCCTAGGTTTGATACACTTTTTTAATTGGCCACTTCTGGCAGGACATCCGGAACAGGTTCCGGAACAGAACCGGATCAAACATGGTCTGAAATTATTTTCCTGCTTACCGTTCATCTGGTTATCGAAAAAGCCGCTCTTTGATGTGTCGCATGCCTGGGTTTTTTACACTTTTTTAACTGGCCACTTCCGGCAGGACATCCGGAACCGGTTCCGGAACACTACCGGTTCAAACGAGGTTTGAAACTATTTTCCTGCTTACCGTTCATCTGGTTATCGAAAAAGCCGCTCTTTGACGTGTCGCATGCATGGGTTATGTTCACTTTCTTATTTGGACACTCCCGGTAGGACACCCGGAACCGGTTCCGGAACACTACCGGTTCAGATATAGTCAGAGACTATTTTCCTACTTCCCGTTCATCAGATAATCTAAAATGCCGTGGTATGATGAGTCGCATGCATGAGTTTGTTGCATTTTCATATCTGGCCCCTTCCGGGGGTACCGGTCCGGAACACCTAAATGGCCATAACTCCGGAACGGCTGGACCGATCTGAACCATTTTCAATAGGAAACAATGGGACAATGTACCCCGTCGAATGAACCATCGGTCGTTGAAATCGGTTCATATTTACTATCTAAAAATGAGGTGACCTTTTTGTACACATACACACACACACACACACACACATACATACACACACACACACATACTTACACACAGACATCATCTCAACTTGTCGAGCTGAGTCGATTGGTATATAACACTTGACCTCTCCGGGGGCTCTATCAAATTTTCGTTTTTGGAGTGAACATATAGCCTTTCGGTACACCTTGGTGTACGAGAAAGGCAAAAACTTCTACAATAAGGCTGACACAAATTTCGATTTTCTCTAATGTCACCGCCCCCTCGGAAAATTTTGGTCGGAATTCGACATTTTGAGGGGGGACACAAATAAATTATTCAAGAAATTTAAACTTTTTAAAATGAAATTAGAGTCGTCGAGAAAATTTCTAAACAAATCCGATGAGTTTTACGATTTTGCCTAATTTTTTGGGTAATTTTGCATCAAATGCACTTATTATTTATCATCCTCCCCCTTAACGAGTCAACGAGTAAAGTGACAAAAGAAGAAAATGAGATTTGTTCCGGCCTAATTGAAAAACATTAGAAAAGAGTTTCCAAAGAATCTTTAAACGGAATACTGAATGAATTTTGAAAGAAATTATCAACTACTTGGGCATCCCTTTGGAAATTTTACTAAAGATTTCTCTCAGAGCTTTGACAGTTTTTATTAATATGTTAAGTTATTCTTTTGGAAATCCCTTCGGTAATACTTTTGGGAATTTCTCAGGATGTTTATTTATTTTTTTTCGAATGTCCTTCAGAAATTTATTCTGAGTAATTCTCGCTGAGACCGACCCACGTTTTACAAATTAAAGACCCCCCCCGTTACAACCACATTTTTGCGGACCCCTTATTTTGGTCAATTGTTGGCACATTTTAACTGTTATAACTCAAAAAATTACCCGCGGTTGGTGGAAAACGAAATGTTGTTGAAAAGAGATAAGATAGAGGTACTTTTTGCAGTTAGGTAAAGTTTGGTCGGCCATATTGATTTCAGTCGCCATCTTGAGTTTATGTACCAAAACTGTTTTTTTAACCATGTTGGCAATCACCGATTTTCAAATTTTTTGCCAATAGAAAGCTGGGATATTAATACATAACATAGATACATATAAAAAAAACTAGACTCTGGAAAGGAATTTAGGGCGGCAACTTGACGTCGTTGTTTTGACTTCTGATCGATTTCCAACCACAACGCGAAATCAAATGTAATGGAAAGAGAGACCCAAATTACTGCAAATCCGCCCAAGCAGTAATATCTCACGTCGTCGATTAAATACTCGATTTGCTTCAATAATCCTAATACATACAAACACACACGTTCCAGCCATGCTTCATGCGATGTGTATTCAAAAGCCCCGACCCTGCTGCAATGGTTGTCCCCGAGTAAAGTAAATACGAGGAACGTTCTATGGGTGGTCTGGCTGATGGCCTAGAGAGAACGTTGTATCCTTTCATTCAAGGCCATCGGAGTGGTCTTCCCATTCAACTGTGTCGTCGTCGTTTGGTCGAGGGTGGTGTGGTGGCAGGAGGAAAGAACACAATCGCAAAAGCAAAATTTGCATAACCTATCAGCCAAGGGATTTGCTCCGCTGAACATGAAATAAAATTTTGCACTCTTAAGGTTCAGCTTTATTTCGTTTATTTTTTTTTTCATTCTTTTGCTCCCGGAATCTACGAGTTCGGCGGAAGTCCTTTTACATTGATTCTATAAATAATCCCACCACACCACAGCGCGCGCGGGTTGGCATAAGAACACGTTCCCACACACGAGTGTCTTTGGCACACCCATTCGAAAGCTCAATCAGTTTCAATTTAGGATTCAAATTCGGCGAGCTGAACCCCACTCAAGGGCTCTTTACGTTTCATTGGAACCGGAACGACGCGGGTACTTGTGCGTGAGTTCCATGCTTTGGGGTGAGGATTGAATTGAAACGTTCATAAGTATTTGCCGTAATTCAGGAGAAAAATATAAATGCGTTTCAGGAAACTTTTCGAATGAGATCTACAAACACGTCTTTTTCTCTTCTTGGCGTAACGTCCTCACTGGGGTGGAGCCTGCCTCTCAGCTAGTGCTTTCTAAGTATTTTTTTGAACCACTTAACCTAATTTACAGTTTTTTTTTACACTTTGTACAGCGCCTAAACGTATTCTATTCTAATTCTACTATATCGAACTGATTGCCTTTGCGCTGCTGTCACTTTTCTACCCTGCCCTTGGTAGAACGATGAACACGAGGCTGGTCATTGTTCATGTGTGGTTCTTATTCCTTTTCCAGTCCGATTCAGGGTCCATTATGAGTTGCCGTTAGCTGATATCCATGTTTCCGGGTCCGTTAGAGAATATTCTCAGAAGGTTTCAGCCGATCTCGGGGGAAGATCTATGATAAAAAATTGCGAGTGCTGGGGCTGTGATCGAACCCATGACCATCCACTTATGAAGTGAACGTGTGACAATTACCCCACGGGCCCCGACTACTTTTTAATTTATTGACTGAAAACACTGCCAATGACCATTTTGTATGTGTAATATCATGTAGCACACACGACGATACTCTATGTCCAAAGAAGTCACCGCATATTCACAAGGATTTTCATCGCAAACTAGATTTCCACATAGTGTGGAATCGACTGTTAAAAAGGAAAAATAACACCGTTCAACACTAAATTTTGTTATGGGATGAGAAAAAAAAAATAACAGAGGTTTGGGACCCTAGAAGTGTCATAGTGAAAGAATTTTTGAAAAATATTGGACCGGGCCTTCACAGTTCAAAACCGAAGTTTGTATGGAGAACTTGGGGTGTTCAATTGATATGTGCATTATAACGCGCTGTGCATATATTTAGGCGTTAGACAATAACGAAACTAACTCAAATACCGAAAACGCCTAAAAATATATGCACGGCACGTTCTAATGCACATATCAATTGAACACCCCAAGTTCTCCATACAAACTTCGGTTTTAAACTGTGATGGCCCGGTCCAATATTTTTCAAAAATTCTTTCACTATGACACTTCTAGGGTCCCAAACCCCTGTTATTTTTTTTTTCTCATCCCATAACACCAAATTTTGTAAAATTTTGTCGTGCAGTGTAGTTAATAATTGGAGTGAATAGGTACGATTCAGTAGAACATAGTACATATTTTCAATTTTAAAATTTTCGGAACATCCCGGGAATTTCGGAAAAAAATATTCCGGGGCTTGGGATTCTGTGGATCCCGGGCCTTCAATGAGTTCCCTAGGTGTAAACTAAACAATGTTTTGAATTAGTTAAGCAATTATGTTTGTAAGAATTCCTTCGAAAATTTAATTTGTAAACTTCTGGGAGAGGAATTTGTTTAGGATATTCTTTGAAATACATAATTCCTTGGGGTATTTTTTCTGTACTAACGAGATTTTTAGTCCTAGGCTAGGTCATCTCGGTCCTTAACCTCTTCCTTTTTTTGGATTTCCTTTCGAAGTTCTATCTAGAAATTCTTTAACTTAATACATAATTTCTTTTAAAAGTCTTGCAGAAATTTCTCTGGTATTTGTCCTGCAATTTCTGTTGAAGATCAATTTTGAATTTGGAATTACAAAAGCAATTTCATAGGGAATTTCGTAGGAGTTTCCTGGATGCTTGGCAAATTCTTCCTTCAAAACAACAATAGTTCCAACAGCTATATTGTCTCTCTACCTCATCCATATCGTTCGATTGTTGAGGTTGGACAGAACTGATCCGTCATTATTTCCCATAAAGACTGTTCGCCGAAATTCCACCAAGATCGGATCCCGGAATGGTCGTCAGCGGCTGAGAAGTGTCCGGGTTCGGTGAGCAGGCTGAAATGAACTGGAACTCTATCCTGTCATCCAGGGGATCCCAATGTGTTCGAAGGGGTTACTAAGAAGGGTCAGAGGTCTTCTCGGGGGTCTCAGGTGGCCTCACTGGCACAGTCTCCCTGGACTCCCTTAAATACCCCCAAAACCTCCTACAACCTTGAGACCTCCTGAAAAGCACCTGAGATCTTCTGATAGCCCCTGAGACCTCTGAAACCACCCTGAGTTCCTCTGCAACATCTCTGGTACTGTGTGACTCTCCTTGATGCGCCAATGAAACTACTTGCTACCACTTGAAGCCACCTTGACACGCTTCTGAGGTGACCTATTTAAAACGCCCCTGAGATCTGCTGGCAAATGCCCCTGTGACCCTCTGGAGGTTCCCTGGAATCCCCCAAAACCATTCCAAGTCTCTCTAAGGCCCCTTGAAACACCACTGAGATCTCCTGATAGCTACTGGAACTCCCTAAAATACCCATGAGACCTCTCAAACGTCCCTGAGTCCTTTTCGAACATCGTTTAAGTGTCCATGAGGCCCTCTGAACCCATCGAAGTGCCCCTCAGACCTTCTTGTATCCCTTGAGACCCCCTGAGACCACTTCAGCACGCTCCTGAGATCACCTGGAACCTTTTTGAAACGCCCCTGATACCCCTAAAACATCCTGAAACGTCCCTGACACCCTCTGAAACTTCCCTAGAACTTCCTGAGACCTTTCGGAGCGTCCATCTACTGATATATCCTGAACCACCCCTGAGGCGTCCTGCAATGCCACTGAGACTCCCTGATCTTGTAGGTCTTCTGGGTCTTCTAGGTCTTCTGGGTTGTTACGAATGGATATATTTGTAGCTTATATTTATCCACAATAAAAGTACATTTTGGGGTTCAATCTACTTAGAGTACTGTAACGAAAGGTGACCGAACAAGCGACGGTTCAGACCTATACTGGATAGCCTTCGAGCCAATGATCGTGCGGTTCATTTCACTAGATGATGTAGAAATCATCTTGTTACAAGGTTTTCTGGGTGTTCTGGGTCTTCTGGGTCTTCTGGGTCTTCTGGGTCTTCTGGGTCTTCTGTGTCTTCTGGGTCTTCTGGGTCTTCTTGGTCTTCTGGGTTTTCTGGGTCTTCTGGGTCTTCTGGGTCTTCTGGGTATTCTGGGTCTACTGGGTCTTCTGGGTCTTCTGGGTCTTCTGGGTATTCTGGGTCTACTGGGTCTTCTGGGTCTTCTGGGTTTTCTGGGTCTTCCGGGTCTTCTGGGTCTTGTGGGTCTCCTGGGTCTTGTGGGTCTTCTGGGTTTTGTGGGTCTCCTGGGTCTTGTGGGTCTTCTGGGTCTTGTGGGTCTTTTTGTCGTTTCAGTGCGTGTTAATATTTTGGTCTTTCATATATTAAAGCAGTAATCCCTGAAAAAAAAAAATCTTCAAGGAGTACTTGACGAAATTCTTCGAAGGATTTTCAGAGAAATTTTTCGAGGAATCTCCGAAAAAAAACCGTGGAAGGACTTTCAATGAAACACTTTACTGATACGCCTGAAAAAAAATTCAGAATTTTTGAGAAATCTATGGGGAATTTTTTAACGAAATCCTTGAAGGAGTTCGAGTAGAAGTTTCTAAAAAAAACCTGAAGGAATGTCGAAAGAAAGTTCCTGTAGAATCCCTGAAGAAATCTTAGGAAGTATTCTTGAATGATTTTCTAGAGGAATATTTCAAGAAAAATTCTTGATAGAATTCCAGCGCCAGGGAAGTTTATTGAGAGATGTTTAGGGGAATTCCTGGAAAAAAAATTCTTGGAAGACGTTCTGAAAGTATCCCTGGTAAAATCACTGCGCGTACTAAGCACATAATGCAAAAATCTCTGGATAAATTTCTGCTGGATATTCTGGATAACTCCCAGAAGAAATTCCGGAACACATTTCTGTGGGAATTTTTCCTTGAGCCAATTAAGAACAAATCTCAAGTGGACTTTTTGAAGAATGCCAGAAAGAATTTCTGAAGGAATCTCTGGATTTTTTTCAATAAACTGCCAGAGCAGTTTATAAAAAAGCTTTCGTAGATTTTTAGACCAAATTCTTGACGTAATTTTTGAAGAAATACGAAGAGCAATTTTGAAAATTTTCTAAAGACAAATTGGGCAAATTTATGGAGGAATCTCATAAACAATTTCCAAAGGAATCTGTAGGATTTTTTCTAAAGAAACCTCCGGACGAATTTTTGAAGAAAACTTTGAAAACAATCCCAGAAGAGTTTGAATAAGATTTTCTAGAAAACAAACCTTGAACCAAACCCTTGAACTTTCAGGAAGAACCCTGAACTTTTGATCATAAAAAATCGCAGAAAGCATTTTTGAAGAAATCCGAAGATGATTCCCTGGAGGAATTCTCATACGGATTTCTGAAAATTCTGAAAGTATCAAAGGAGGAATTTCAGAGTAGTCTAGAACTTCTGAGTTCCCTTCTTACTCTTTCTGGCATTACATCCTAACTGGGTTGTCCCAGCTCTGTCGGCTACTCGGCTTAGTGTTTTATGATCTTTTTGACAATTATGACCGGTTTTTGCTACATTTTTGTATTCAGTTACCAAGAAAATTGTCGAATGTATTCATAAAATGATCTTCGGTAAAACTTCCGGAAGTTCTGGAGGAATCCACAAAGGAATTCCCGGAGAAACCTTAAAAAGAGCTCCTGTTGCAATCCTCGTAGAAATTGTGGTAAATTCCTGGTGAATGCTGCCTGGTAACATCCTAAAATAAATTTTCGGAGAAATCTCAGGGCAATTTTCTAGACGAATAATCACAGGAATTTCTTAAGACATCCTAGGGGGCAATCCCGTGCACAAAAGAGGGGTTTTGGGGTTGAACCCCTTCTATTGACGATATTCGATACACTAGGAGACCCTCTGCTCTTTGCCAAAATAAAAGAGTGTTCCGGAGAGTTTCAATGACGTTTCAGGGGTTTCAGAGGCTTTCAGTGGCTTTCAGTGGCATTCCAGATAATTTCAGTGGTTTATGGGGTGTTTCAAGGGAGTTTCAGGGGTGTTTCAGGAGCTCTAGGAAATTTTTGGGGCGTTCAAGAAAGATTCTAGGGGCTCATGGGGTTGCAGGGGTTTTCCAGGGGATTTCATGGGCGGCGTCCTCTCAATCCAATAGAAATCCCTTTGGAACCCTCCTGAAAATCAATGAAAGCCTTGAAACGTACCCGAAACACCCTTTGGAAACTCCATGGGTCCCTGGAAGGGAGTTTTAAGGAGGCGTTCCAGAGATTTTCAAGGGGTTAAGTGCTATGAAATTTCAGTGGCATTCCATGGGCTTCAGGGGTGTTTCAGAGGGTTTCAATGACGTTGCAGTGGCGTCCCAGGTGACTTCAGTCGTGTCAGAGGGCCCACGGGTGGCAGAGTAGTTCCATGGAATTTCAGGGGTGTACCAATAATATGGAAATCCGAAGCGACCCTCCTGAAGTTTTCTGAAAAAAAAAAACATTGATACTCCACTGAAGCACCCTTGAAAGTTTTCTGGAACCCGCAAAAAGCCTTCCGAAACTCTTCTGATATTCTCATGAAACATAAAAATGAGAATCGAACATATTCAGGATAGATAAGATTTTTCTTGAGCATGAATAATCGAATCTACATGCATAGCTTGTGTGCCTAAATGATTGTATAAAAGTTATGCTTACACAGCCTCATGCAACTTAGTGCTGACAAGTGGTAAGTTCAATGTTTGTTTAAGAATCTCTAGGAGCTCCCTTGAGTAAAGTTCATCGGATCTACAATCGTTAACAGTCTGGATCGTCTTGAATCTCTTCTGAAACCACCTGAAAGAGCTGTGATCCAAAATGTATTTTCAGAAACTGTAGGATCTCTTAACCCCCCTCAAAACCTCCTGTTACATTCATGAGGCCCTCCAAAACCCCGAAAACGTCTGCGTAACGCCTCTGAAACCCGTTAAAAATCCTCTGAAGTTTCCGAAAACGTTGTGCCCTCGAAATCCCCCTAAACCCCCTCGAACCCCATGTAACGCACCTGAGACCCTAGAAAACCACCGAAAACGCCTTCGTAACGCCTTAATAACGCCTCTGTAACTCGCCAAAAATCATCTGAGGTTGTCTGAAATGCATTGGAAATGCCCCTAAAACCACATCGGATCCCATGTAACGCACCTGAGACCCTCACAAACCCTCGCGAAACCACCTACGTAACGCCTGAGTAACACCTCTGAAACTCGTCAAAAATCCTCTGAAGTTTCCGAAAACGCCGCACTTTCGAAAACCACCTAAGCCCCCTCGATCCCCATGTAACGCACCTGTGACCCTCACAAACCCCCGAAACGCCTACGCCCCCGAAACGCCTGAGTAACACCTCTGAAACTCGCCCAAAATCATCTGAGGCTGTCTGACATGCTTTGGAAATCCCCTTAAAGTCCCATGGGATCCCATGTAACACAACTGAGACCCTTCAAAACTCCCCGAAAATACCCCTGGAGCCCTTCTCCCGGTGCCAAACTCCTCTGACACTCCCTCTCCTCCTGAAACTCCCATGAAATCCCTCTGAAACCCCACATGGCCCCCTTTAAATCTCTAGGTCACTCGCACTTCTTAATAGTAGTTTACGCAACAAGATGCAGAATGAAAATTTTTACAGCACGAGTTTTACATTTATCCAACGAGGCTTGCAATATCCAGCCCATCCATCCAAACAGATTCACCGCAACCAACTAGTTATCCATCCATCAGTCCAATCTACAGAATCAGCCTACTCATCAAAAGCAGTTATCCATGCAACACCAGCTCGCACACCACCTCTAGCTGGAGATACAAAGCACACGATCAACCCAAGAATGGCCAATCCACCAGTTACAGCGTCCACAGAAGAGCCCGATCTACCAACAGAAGAACTATTAGAAACAGCCAACAACCAACAAAATCATATTTTCAGGTCCATTCCGTACGTAACCGGTCTCTCTGAACGAGTCATATCCTACGCAAAGATTGCAAAAAAAAATATCATAGCCTGTAAACAAACCAACATTGATAAATTCCACACACAAGTAAAAGACCCAATTAACAAGTTAGATCTAAGCAAAATAGTCTACAAAATACAATGCAATGATTGCACCGTTCAACACTCAATTTTGTTATGGGATGAGAAAAAAAAATAACAGGGGTTTGGGACCCCAGAAGTGTCATAGTGAAAGAATTTTTGAAAAATATTGGACCGGGCCTTCACAGTTTAAGACCGAAGTTTGTACGGAGAACTTGGGGTGTTCAATTGATATGCGCGTTAGAACGGGCTGTGCATATATTTAGGCGTTAGACAATAACGAAACAAACCTGAATACCGAAAACGCCTAAATATATGCACCATACGTTCTTATGCAATCCCAAACCCCTGTTATTTTTTTTCTTATCCCATAACACATAATTTTGTGAAATTTTGTCGAGCAGTGTTGTTAGCAGTGTTACATTGGTATGATTAAAAACAAATTAAAAATAAGATTGTACGGACACAAAACAGACATTAACAAACTTAACAGGTTAAAAGAATTAGGGCACACCAATATAGACACGGAGATAATAACACTAGGAGAGAAAACAGCGCTTATGAAACACTGCATCGACAACGATCATAGTGTCAACCTGAATCGAACTACAGTGATTGATAGTAGTAGAAATACAAACACATTAAGATTTCTTGAAATGTTTCATATAGTTAACACACCCAACACTGTTAACCACCGCACTGACATTGACGGATTGAACACAACGTACGCAGCCATTCTAAAACTATAGGTGAAACATTTCAATCCCAATCATAGCCAACCCATTCACCTTCTTTGAACAAACCGTTACCGCGTTCACAAGTGCAGTGCAGTGCAGTGCAATACGATTAAAATCAAGTGAAATCAACCAAAAAAAAATAAGCTACGGTTCACTTGACAAGAAATGTAGGTCAAAATCACACCACACGCTGTACCTATAATGTATTTATGTATTTAAAATTAATTTCACAGCCTATGTACAGACACAAACACGAGACCGACAGTCCTATGTTCGTTCTAACAAAAAGCGACTAGTCAGAATGTCAGCCAACTAAAACCCATAATTCAAGCCACCAATACAAAAAATCCCATTACAGTTTCCCTTTGAAGAAGGCTCGAAACAGAGTCGAAACGTCGGGACAAATCTAAAACAGTCGTTTTGATTCCCCAATACTGCAGCGCCGTTAAAGTAGCTAGATCACACATATCAGTCGAACTCTCTTAAGTACCCTTGAACCAACTAGTGCGCTTGACAACTCTTGATGTCCTGATCAACTTTGCTGAAGGCGAAATTCTTCTATGTAGTCTGATTCGCGAGATACAGATTTTTAGAATTTTCAGTGCCCACTTGCGCCACCTAGCGCACAAACCTACAATCAACTAGTTCACTATCGGATAGCTGTTGATGTCCTGATAAACCTTGCCGAAGATGCTATGTAGTCGGATTCTCGAGATACAGAGGTTTAATTTTTTTAGGACTCACTAACGCCACCAAGCGGATAAACCTAGAATCAACTAGTTCACTATCGGATTGCTCTTGATGTCTTGATCAATTTTGCCGACGACCAAATTTGTGTATGTAGTCTGGTAGTTAAGATACAGCAGCTAAGAATTTCTGTGATTCACTAGCGCCACCTAGTGGATAAACCTAGAACCAACTAGTTCAGTATCGGTTAGCTCTTGATGTCCTGATCGACCTTGTCGAAGACGAAATTCTGAATTTCTTCTATGTAGTCTGATTCTCAAGATACAGAAATTCCGAATTTTTAGAGACACTTGCGCCATGTAGCGGAAAAACCTACAACCATCTAGTTCACTATCGGATAGCTATTGATGTCCTGATCAACTTTGCCGAAGGCGAAATTCTTCTATGTAGTCTGATTCTCGAGAGACAGAGGTTTTTTAGGACTCACTAGCGCCACCTACCGCATAAGCCCAGAACCAACTAATTCACTATCGGATAGCTCTTGATGAAGTTGATGTCCTGATCAACTTTGCTGAAGATTTTTCTATGTAGTTGGATTCTCAAGATACGAGCGCGACTATATTGGCAATGGTTGTTGTCGAAACACCTATCAAAGCACAATGTTTCATGATCACTAGTGCCACCTACTGGAGCGAATACGTACTAAATAACGCACTCTCGGAGAGTCCTTAACCTTCATCCAGCCAACGTACATTTTTCACCTTTTTATTTTTCGATGAATTTTGATGAAATTTTCACAATTTCCCGAAAAACTCTTGGGGACATGGGTACCTGGTCCACATGGTTCTGGAGTTATTCCGGATTGTGTTGGGGGTACCAAAATTGGCCACATACTTTGCGCAACGTATATCTCAAAATCCCGATGAGGTAGAAGTATAGCGTCTTCGGCGAATTTGTTCAGCATGTTAAGAACTAACTGGCAACGACGACTTTGGTTCGCGATTCGGCCGCTAGGCGGCGCCAGTGTCAAAAATGTTCAAACCATCATATTTCAGAAACCTGATAAGATAGAATGATACTGTCTTCGGCAAAATTCTTCAGCAAGCTCAGAACTATCTGATAGTTAAGTCTTTGGTTTGGGGTTTATCCGCTAGGTGGCGCATTGTGTCTGAAAAATTCAAATACGTATATCTCGATACCCTAATGAGGTATAAGCATGCCGTTTTCAGCAAAGTGGTTCAGCAGGATAAGAACTATTTGGCAGTGGCTTCTTTGGTTCGAGAATCGTCCGCTAGTTGGCGCCAGGGTCAAAAAGCATCAAACTTCTATATCTCAGAATCCTGATAAGATAGAATCAGTGCTGAAAAATTCATTTCGTCATATCTAAAATCAACCACCTACAGCTCATTTTAGAAGCTGAACCTGAGAATATGGTATATGATAAACTTGTGCGGCTAGACCAATTCTGCAAGAAAGTCACGGAAAAACCGCTGTTTTTCGAAAATTTAGGGTAAATGTCACGGACTATCTTCGAAAAATGTAAATGATATTCACGGTGAATATCATTTGGCATTTTTCAAAGGTAGTCCGTGACATTTTCATTAAATATTCGAAAAATAGCGGTTTTTCCGTGACTTTCTTGCAGAACTGGTCTAGCCGCACAAGTTTTTCATATGTCATATTCTCAGGTTCAGCTTCTAAAATGAGCTGTAGGTGGTTGAATTTAGATATGACGAAATGAAATTTTCAGCACTGGATAGAATGTTGCCGTCTTCAACAAAGTTCTTCAGCAAGCTATAAACTGTCTGATAGTCTTTGATTCGTGATTTATTCGCTAGGTGTGTGTATCTCGTTACTTTAATAAGCTAAAAGAATGGCGTTTTCTGTAAACTTGGTGACACTAGCAATCAAAATATTCAAACAATTTTATTTCAAAAATCGGAAAACGCCCAGCTAATTGTTCCGAAAGTTGAGAAAATACGGTGGTACAAGAGGCAATACTTTAACACCGTCTTTGACCCCCTGCAGACATATTTTGTCGCCCTACAATATTGCTTCTTTTAGTCCGTTTTTTTCATCCGGGAATGTCTCCGGGAATTTCTACAGGAACTAGTCCGGGATTTTTTCCAGGAATTCCACAACAACTTCCTCCAGGAATTTCTCCAGGAAATCTTTCGGGAATTTTTCTATGACATCCTCCTGAAGTTCCTCCGGGAATCCTCTGGGAAATCCTCCAGGGACTCCTCCGGAAATTTCCACAGGATTTCATCTAGGAGTGATTTTTTTTTTCACAAAACCCTCGAGAATTTCTCCCGAAATTCCTCTAGGGCTACGAATACCTCCGGGAATTTATCCTGTAATGCTTCCAGGAATTTCTCCAGGAAATCCTCCAGGAATTGTTTTGGGAATTTCTTCTGGAAATCTTTCAGGAAATCCTCCGGGAATTTTTAAAGGAAATTTTTAGGACTTTCTCAGGAAATCCTCTGGGAATTTCACCAAGTATTCCTCTGAGGATCCCGCTAGGATTTTCTCCAGGAATTCATCAGGAAATTTCTCTAGAAATTCCTTCGGTAATTTATCCAGGAATTCCTCTTGAAAATTCTTCAGAGATTCCTTCTTCCTGGGGGATTCCCCAAAGGAAATTCCTGGAAGAATCTCTGGAGGAATCCCCTGAGAGAATTCCTCTGAAAAATTCTTCCAGGGATCCTCCTCCCTGGGGGATTCCCCGAAGGAAATTCCTGGAAGAATCTCTGGAGGAATCCCCTGAGGGAATTCCTCGAGGAATCCCCGGGAGAATTCCTGGAAAAATTCCCGAAAGAATTCCTGGAAATAATCCCGGAAAAGGTCCTGGAGAAATTACTGAAGGAATCACCGGAGAAATTGCTGATGGGAGTCTTAGAGGAATTGCCGGAGAAATTCCTGGAGGGAGTCGTAAAGAAATTCCTAGTATAATTCCAGGAAAAATTTTGGAAGGATTACCTGAAGAAATTCCTAGTGGAATTTCTGGAGAAATTCCAGGGAGAATTTCCAGAGACATTCCCGGAGAAATTCACGATGGAATTCCTGAAGAAAACAAAGGAGGAATTCCTAGAGAAATTCCCAGAGGAATTCCTGGAGAAATTCTCAGAGGGTTTCCTGAAAAAAAATCACGGAAGACTTTCTGAAGGAAGACTTCCTGGAGAAGTTCCCAGTGGATTTTTTTAAAGTTTTCCTGAAGAATTTCTGAGGGAATTCCCGGAGGAATTCTTGGAAGAATTTCTGGAGGATTTTCGGACAATTTATTGAAGAAATTTCTGAAGCAATTCCTGGCGGATTTCCTGAAGAAATGCCCGAAGGAATTCCCGGAGACATTCCCGGAGATATTCCTGGAGGAACTCCTAGAAAAGTTCTTGGAGAAATCCAGCCTGGAGAAATTTTTGAAAGAATTCCTGAGGAAAGTGACGAAGCAATTCATGGAGTAATTCCCGGAGGAACTCATGGAGGCATTCATGGGAAAATTCCCTGAGGAAGCCTGGAGAACTCCTGGAGAAATTTCCAGCAGAATTCCTGGGGAAATTACCGAAGGATTTCCTGAAGGAATCTCCGCCGGAGTTCCTGATGTGGGTCCTAGAGGGAATCCTGGAAAAATTTCCGGAAGAAATCCCGGAGACATTTTCAGAGGAATTCATAGAGAAATTCCCGGAGAAATTCCGGAAAAAATTTCCGGAAGAGTTCCTGTAGAAATTCCCGGAAGAAAAAAAACAAGCAATATTGTGGGGTGACAAAATTTGTCTGCAGGGGGTCAAAAATGGTGTAGCGAATAACCTAGCGAATAAATCACGAATCAAAGACTCAACTATCAGACAGTTTTTAGCTTGCTGAAGACCTTTGTTGAAGACGGCATCATTCTATCTTATCAGGATTCTGAGATATAGAAGCTTGAAGATATTTTACCCTGGCGCCACCTAGTGGACGATTCTTGAACCAAAGACGCTACTGCCAGATAGTTCTTAGCCTGCTGAACAACTTTGCTGAAAACGGCATGCTTGTACCTCATTAGGGTATCGAGATATACGTATTTGATTTTTTTTAGACACAATGCGCCACCTAGCGGATAAATCCCAAACCAAAGACTTTACTATCAGACAGTTCTGAGCATGCTGAAGAATTTTGCCGAAGACAGCATCATTATATGTTATCAGGTTTCTGAGATATGATGGCTTGAACATTTTTGACACTGGCGCCGCCTAGCGGCCGAATCACGAACCAAAGTCGCCGTTGCCAGTTAGTTCTTAACCTGCTGAACAAATTCGCCGAAGAAACTATACTTCTACCTCATCGGGATCTTGAGATAAACGTTTCGCAAAGTATGTGGCCAATTTTGGTACCCCAAGACAATCCGGAATAACTCCGGAACCATGTGGACCAGGTACCCATGTCCCCGGCATCATAAACTAGAAGAGTTTTTCGGTAAGTTGTGAAAATTTTATCAAAATCCATCGAAAAACAAAAAAGTTATGACCATTTTTGTGCTTTTCCGAAGGTGGAAAATGTACGTTGGCTGGATGAAGGTTCTCCTAAGCAACTTTGCTGAAGACAATAAATAGGTTAAATCCATGGGATTACAGGAGAATGACCCTGGGGTATGAGGATTTCCAGGGCATAGCGTTAGCAAATTTTGGAGCACTTAAATTATAGTAAGAATAAATTGCATAATTTTGTGAAATTTCATTCGTCTTTACATGTTATGCAATGAATCTCGTCGAAATTGATTTCCAATTTTCTGATTCAGAATTGTTCCGAAAAAGCATAGTCTCTAGATAGAAATTGTAATGTGTTCAAACGGGATTCTGGATAAACGTTATCAATTTTTAAAAAACTCAGGGAAGAATTTCCAAGAATTTATGACAGATAAGGTTGTGGGGTGTGAACAAAGACAGTGTCATTCCCCTTGCTTGCCCTTCCCCTAGCAAGCATCAGTGACAGCAAGCATCATCTGACAATTGTCAGAATGATGCTGGCTCATTGACGATTGGAGCTTTGGCGGAGTAAGACGCCTTGATTGTGAGTCCCCTACAATAAATGCCAAGTGATTCTACTGTAGTTCGCTAAGATGGCTGGGAACGGATGGTTCCGGTAAGTTACGCGATATTCACAAGGTATGGTAGCACTTAAAAGCTTAGTGTGCTTTGAATCACAAACTGATTTTGTTAACTCGAATCCACGCGAGAGTTGAATCCCTTGTATCATTTAACGGAGCCGGCAAATTAATTTCACGGTGACATGAAAACCGAATTAAATCCCATAAAATGACTAAGCCCAAACAAATCCACTATCGGATTGAAATGAGCATTGCCTCACTCACTAATCATCATCCTTCCGGGAATTTCCAGTCGACCTACCCCCACCCATCCACGAAAACTCCCATTGGAAAGTGATAAAATTCATTAAAAACAGCCTAATGGGATTACAAACGCTCAAAAATTTATCTTTCGATTGAATACTTACCCCTTCCGGGTAAATCACTTGAGAAGCAAGAAAATTTTTACTTCGTTTGTTTCGCCCGAGGGGGCGGAGATTGGTTCCGCCATCAGATAGACAGCGCCAGCCGCTAGCTGTCCACTTGTTGTTGCCTGCCGGTGCGACAGGGGTCCAGAACGAAAAATGCTAATTGAAAGGTCCTCTGAGCTGCTGCTATCCGTGGCGTCGCGTCGTAACCTTGATCGTCGTCGGCGTCGTCGCGCAGCTGTCAATCTTACATCGAGGAAAAGTTTAACAATTTCGCTGGAAAAACACCCCCAATATTGACGGCGGGCGCGACGACGACGCCCGGGTCACCGGACCTCTTGATGGAAGCTTTCTGTCGAACCGTTTCTTGGGTGGCAAAAGTTTTCTCTTTTTTAAGCGATCTTGTAACAACCCTTGGGACGATGCGATGGTTGCAAAAGCATTGCGGGGCAATAATGGAAACATGTTACGAAATTTGGAAATGCCATCGGTCTTCAAAAGGGTTAATTATTCTTCGCGAAGAATGGCGGCAAACTTTCTCTCTGAAGCACCAGGTCCAATCGAACGCACTTGGTTAGTCAATCATTCGATTTTTCAGGTTCTCCCGTAGGCGCAGGTGGGATTCCTCGCAGATGGGGGAAAACGGTGGTGCGGCGCAAAACTTGAACGACTGTAATTGAAATTTACTTTTGCGATTTCGGAAAGTTTTATGAAAGCTTATGTCAAGAAGGTGGACCTCCGTTTGGAAAAGCTTAATTAGTTTGCTTTTCACCGAACAATGGGTTGGAAAATGAGACGGACTGTGTCGCCGCCCACCGTATTTGATTGATGTAGGCAGGCGGTTCAGTTGGAGGAGAAAGGTCGCAACAGCAACAGCAACGGAATACGGGAACGGATTATTCTTCGTCAACGATTTTTCGAGCCAGGGTAAATAAATTCATCTTTGTTGCTTGAGCTGTGAGTGGAAAGCATTCAGAAGAATAAATCAACCAAATCCTGCGGCTGTACAACACATAAATTGTCTCTCCATCCGTGGTTTTTGCCTCTTTCGGGTACCCGTTTGAAATGGGATTTTCTTCGAGCATCAGATAACCAAAGTGAACCGTTAACCGGCGTGGAGTGGAAGCTCCGTGGCAATTTTCCAGGTAGAAACCAGAAACTCACAATACAATAGAAACCATTTATAAGGCATGTGGACTTTTTGGGGGGACGGAGGTCATGCATGCAATTTTTAAAAGTTTTCTTGGAGGTCTTGCAACGCGTTCATGGCATTCCTTGAAGTTGCTAGCATCTACGTAGCAACTTGCAATTGGATAATCAAGACCGGACAGTCTAAGTACTCAAACGTCTTGAAAGCGATGTGAAGCGACGCCAAGCTTGTGGATCTGGGAGCCGACATACGCAGTATCAGACGTACTCGTACGGGCGAGATGATCCTGGAGCTGAAACGCGATTAAGAACGCAAGGGCGTCGCCTACAAAAGTCACCAAAGTGGAAGAGCTCGTCACGGCACAATAGTGCGCGGTGCAGGTGGCGCCGCAGCATTAGGCTACGGAAGGCTTCGGTTCAGCTACCTGTGGTGGCAGACCTAAAAAAGTCCGTTAAAGTAGAGAGGATTAAGGTAGGCTCGTGCGTATGTCATCTGACATTCCACGAGCCACCGCAGGTTTGCTTCAGGTATCTGGAACCAGGACACAAGTCATGGGATTGCAACGGCCTTCACAGGAGCAAGCTGTGCAGGCGATTGGCGCCGAAGGCCATAAGGCACAAGGCTGCACGAATCCATCCACGTGTTTGATTTGTTCCGGAAAATCCGCGAAAAACTAGCAGCTGCGTCGCGTCAGCTAACGGTCTAGGCGGCGGTTGCAGAGAGCACGATTCGAGGGTGCCAATGTGAATCCGTTAGGTGATGCCTACAGGAACGTGATGGCCAAGACGAGAGGTGTAATGACTCCTACAAAGCAATCTCCAGAGATGTTGGAGGGGATCATCGAGAGGCCTTTTCTGCGCCATGGTCCTTGGTCTTCTTTTGTAGGACAACGGGTGACTGGGGCTGGCGATGAGAAGAGAGACACCGATGTGGAACTTGCGGGGCATCAAAGCCCCTTAGCGTAGGTAAGGCCCCAGATCCGGACAGACATCTGAACCTTGCCTTTTTTATAGAATGAGGAAATCTGTTGGTTGGAAATACCGTCGAAAAACCTTATTTTGCCTACCTTGCCTCTGCGTTGCGCCCGTTAGGGATGACTTCGTGGAGGGGAGGAGGGGATTGTGGGGCAGGTTGGTGGTGTAACGTTCTTACGTATTCTTCTTGTTATACATCAGATACCACGTATAGCTGTCGTCTAGGGGGCCAACTCGACTAACTGTTGGTCGGCCCGCCATTTCCTCTGGAGATAAAGCACGATTGTGGATACCGTGGCCGATACGGCATCCCACTTGTCCACCCCCGTAGACATCCGTTCAACTATGTTGTCAGGAGAAGCATTCTTACCGCTTACCTCCCACATGCTCGACCTACCCAGCCAACACGAAGTGATGTAGATGTAGAATAGGTATGATGATGTAGAATAGGATGCTAAGGTGGAGGCCATATGCGTACATGCTTCCATTTAACCGCGTGTAAAGAGTACGCATATCGCCTCCACTTTAGCAACCTATTCAACATCATATGTGATGGCTGGGTATGCTCCGAAAGCGTGGGCTTAGTATGGGACACGCTTGTATGGAAAAAATAAATCCTCGCTTCAGTCGACTTTTTAGACCCCATTTAGGTACTATATGAACCGTACAAAATTTTAGCGCAATCGGTGAATCTATAATTTGGCGCAAGCGGTTCAAAGTTTGCATAAGGTTTTCTGTGGAAAATATTACATTTTCAATCAAAAAATCCCAAAGGTCGCCCTTTGTCTCATTAATTCAAATCGATCAACGTTTCTTGAAGAAAAATCATATATGAAACTTTTCTTCGAAGACCGCAAAACGATTGGATGCTTGTGGAAAAAGTTATTGATTTATTACCGATTAGTGATCCAACGAACGGTTTTTTGATTTGTTTTATCAGCTATTGCCGTTGTTACATGGGGTGACGGGAGACATCATCACCCCCAAAAACAGCAGCAGCAGCAGTGCTACTAATCAGGGATGGCATGTTCCTCAGTGTGAGTGCAAGTGTGCGCGGTTTTAATATGAAAATGAGCTGCACTGTGCACATTTTCGGTGCGGAATGCCATCCCTGCTACTAATAAAACAAAACAAAAAACAAATTTGTCATACAAGTGTTGCCATATTGTAATGCCTTCTTGGTGGTTCCGGAAAGACATAGGGCTTGGCAACCATGAGAATGTGATAAGTGGGTTGAGAAGAGAGTAGTCCTGGCTTTTCCCGGATAGAGGTGAAGTACTAACGATCAAAACATGATGTTGGTTTGATTGATATAAGAGATAAAAGTTCTGAAAAATAGTGCCCAAAAACAGAGTGAGCGAAACTAAAAGTGACTAAACTATATAATTAAATTTTAAAATATTGACCAGTTGACCAACCATATGTAAGAAGTTTAACTTAATAACTTTACTAGTAATTCAAACACAATGTCATATACCGACCAAAATCTTATACTGACCGTAACAGAACAACCATACCCTAAGACAAAGAACAACATCACAGACAAACAGACGTCTCACTCTACCCACTTCTCATCGTTACCCTTTGTAACGGTTAGTTCAAATATTTTGTAGTTCGCAAATCGCTCGGTTACGGCGCTCGCGTCGTTTTTGCTTCTGTTTGACGTTTGCTCATTACTGCCACCTACTGAGTAGTTTGCGTAACACAGCCTGGATAGCATTGGGCGATTATGTTTTCGTGACGATGATTTTTATCGCAATTTGTTCCAAGTGATACGTCTGTTTGTCTGTGACAACATCCATTTGTAAGTATCATAAGATCAAAAATTGTACAATCACACTAACTAAAACATCAATACTAGAGTTTCCCTGAAGAAGACGCCGAACCCGGTGTCGAAACGTCGGACAAAATTAAATAGTTTGTTCCACTAAAACAAGACTGCAAAGCCGAAACTATCTCTGATCTGCAATCACAGTCGAACCAAAATAACATCTAAGTTCTGAAAATAATACCTAAAAAATATTCCTGGAACATCTGGATAAAATCAGATATTTCATGGTCCATCAAGGTCGTTGCTGTTGGTTAGATCTTACAAGAGCTGAAAGTCTCTTTTATAAAGACAAATCAATCAATCTTACAAGATCTAAATCAGTGTTGATGTACACTAGTATGGGACACGCTTATATGGAAAAAATAAAATCTCGCTCCAGTCGACTTTTCTGATTCCACTTAGGTCCCATATGAACTGTACAAAATTTCAGCGCAATCGGTGAAACTATAATTTAGCGCAAGCGGTTCAAAGTTTGCATAGGATTTACTATGGGAAAAGTTACACTTTCAAACAAAAAATCCCAGAGGTCGCCCTTTATCTCCTTAATTCAAATCGATCAATGTTTCTTGTAGAAAAAACATTTATGAAACTTTCCTTCGAAGACCGCAAAACGATTGGATACTTGTGGAAAAAGTTATTGATTTATTACCGATTAGTGATCCAGCGAACGGCTATTTGTTTTGTCTTATCAGCAGCACTGCTGCTGCCGTTGTTGCATGGGGTGGCGGGAGGCATCACCACCCCCCGAAACAGCAGCAGCCAAGGCAGCAGCTACAGTGCTGCTAATAAAACAAAACAAAAAGCCGTTCGTTGGATCATTAATCAGTAATAAATCAATAACTTTTTCCACATGCATCTGATTGTTTTGCGGTCTTCGAAGGAAAGTTTCATAAATGATTTCCCTACAAGAAACGTTGATCGATTTGAATTAAGGACACAAGGGAGGACTTCTGGGATTTTTATCTGAAAGTGTAAGTTTTCCCATAGTAAATCCTATGAAAACTTTGAACCGCTTGCGCTAAATTATAGTTTCACCAATTGCGCTGAAATTTTGTACAGTTCATATGGGACCTAAGTGGAATCAGAAAAGTCGACTGGAGCGAGGATTTGAGATTTGTCCCACACTAATGTACACGTACACTCCCGTTCAAAAGTTTGGGGTCACCCCCTCAAAAACATGTCATTTTTTCAGGCCCATATCTCCGCAAATTTGCGTCCGATTTCAAAACCCTAGGTTTCATTCAAAAGATAATAAGTCAAAGAAACTTTGAACATGATTTAAAATAAACTTTTTCAAAACATTTTGTATGCTAACTTAACCCAAAGTTGCCAAATTTTCTAAAAAATGAATATAAACTTACGACAGTGTCGCTGGAAGTTGGGTCGACCAAATTTTAAGATGAGAGCAGTAATATGACCCATTTTCTATTAGCTTTCAACTGCTTTTTTACAGAACTAAGCTAAAAAATCTAGAAAAAAAGTTATTAAGTAAATTAATCCTTGATGTCATCGACCAAAAGTTTGGGGTCACTTTCGTAAAACATGGAAAAGTGATTTGGTGATATCTTCGTCATCTATAGTTCAATTTTAATGATTTTTGGCTCATTTCAAAGATAATTAACTAAATTTACGTTTGATGTCTTCAACTTAACGTATTTAACGATTTTTGTATACAAAAATGTTATGTAAAGTTAGCACATTTTACCACGCTTCAAAAAATGAGGCAACTTTACGTTTAGTTTTAGTATGTGAATTTCAACAAATATGTGTGGTTCAATGTCTATGCAGTAAGTATCATTCATTGTGTTTCAAATAAGCCAAGAAGAATTAAAATTGAATGAAAGATTGTAACGAAAGCTTTTTGCACGTAACAGCTGCAGTTTTAGCGCCACTCTCCTTTGGAGAGACTGCAGTTGCTTTTTTATGGAGGCCCGGCTTGAGACACTCGTTTGGGCGGGTCAATAGGGCTCAAACAGTCGTCCACCTCAGCGTAACCAACAGACCAACAAAAATATTTGTGAAACTATTGAAACTAATATGGATGAAAAAATAGAAAACTCAATATCGTAGCAAAAAATCAGCAAAAAGATCCCAAACACCCAGAGTGAAGGCGTTAAAAGTCCATCTCGTTCAACTAAACCTTTAAAACGTACTTTTTAACATTATTCTATATTCTAGCATATCGATTTCCCTATGTGACGTCACTTTCTACATCGAGTTCTTCGAGCTCATTGGGTTTAGAAAAAAAAAAACAGTTTAGATCTGACCTGGTATCCTTTTTGGCGTAGAGAACCGGAAGCAGCAACCGGGGTGGTGTAGCACGTTGATGCTGAGCAGCATGAAGAGGTGGTGAGAACGTTGCAGATGGCGTTGTGATCGAGAACGCCGCGGCCAATAACGATGATAGCGTGGCGGCAAAGCTGGCAGATGGTGGTGGATCTCGATCTGCAGTCGGGCATCGATCAGCGGGCACCATACATCCGACTGAACGAGCGTGGCACGTGTCCTCACGTACGGGCGACGATTTCTAGACGGCCGTCGCCGTATCTGTGCCGCGATGGCAAAAGCAGTGTGAACCCCTGGTTGACGATGCGGGCAGTCACAACTGGCGAGTGGAGCTGTGGAACACGTGGCGCTGGCAGGTATGCAACCTGCACGACGAAACGAGCTGCGGAATGCTGTGGGATAACTCCGTTTCCTATGTTGACCACCAGAGGCGTGGTAGTCGCTTATGATTCGGGCGCGCGCTATGCTCCCAAACGCTTCCACTCAAGATTTCCCAAGGTGGGTGAGGGGTGGCTTACCGGGCGGAAAAGCGAATAGGGTAGTCCCGCTGAATCGTCTAGTCGGATTTCACACCGGATCCGAAGAACTTTCCGGCCCCAGACGTGCACCCACGTTGAACGGTGGGATGTTCTACCTGTTCAACGTGCAATTTAACGAAGAAATTCACTGATTTGACCACATATTAGCAAGAAAGCAAATCTTACCGGAAACTACGGTTGTAGCGCACGCGTCCTGCCTTTCAAGGACTGCTAATCTCTGTTTCGAGTATTTGGGCCTAAACAAATAATAATTCTAGCTATTCACCACATTTTAAGAATAAATTCAAGCCATGCTCACCAAATAAGCAGGTTTTAGCCAGCACGTCCTAGCTTTCTAAGACAGCTAATAACCCGTCCTACTATTAAGCCTTAACTTCACTTTTCAATTGTTCTTAGTTGTCCAACTCACTGACTATCTGTCTCACTATACAACTTAGTAGCACTTGGTGTAGCTTCGATTTAAGAAGACCTAGTATCACGATGTGAACTTGTCCACGATCTCCACTCGATTAAATACTGAAAACCCATGCCTACAATGTTCTGCCTTCAAACAGTGTCCTTGAACACCGGACGCTATTGAAATTCCCATCTTTTCATACAAAATCTACCTAAAGTTGAGGCTGTCTCAGTCGATCATATATGTGGGTTGGGCTTATTGAAATTTATTTTCTAGTCCGTTTTCCACTGGTTTGTTTTTGAGTTCCAGCCTATCTTTTTTAAATATTTTTAGTGATCTGTTGTGCACGTGATGAGATCGCAACGGTACTCACAACACACCCTCGATATCGAAGCTTTTACAGTTCTCCGTTTCATAGAGAGATGGCACTTCGCGCTTGTAAATTAGCAATAAGCTTTCGTGTAGAAAGCTGCTATGTACAGGGGTTCTTAATTTTGTTACATTCTCGCCGATACCGAAAAAATAAAAATTTTGAAATTTTGAAATTTCAAAATTTTTATAAAAGGTCAGTTTATTTATTATTAACAATTAAATAAAAAAAAAATCAATTATTTATCATTTTTTTTATCTTAAGCATTCAGTAAAACCGACTTAATTTTTACGATCTAATTTAAGCTTTACTCACAAAAAAAAACAATCCAGCAAACAGTTCGCTACCTTATCATGTTCCTTCTTAATCCTTTCCTGAATTCAATTTCTAATTTCTCGCATCTTTCAGTTACTAACCAATATATCTATCCCCAAAAACCTCAGAAATGTCTGAGAAAATATATCTTCATATGCTTCCTATTAACTCCAGAGAAATCTGGAAAACGATATTCCGATACCAATTAACTCCAATAACGATTGGAAAAACAAATTTCTTAAGAACTTAATACTTATTCATTCGCAAACATAACTGATTTATACTCTCTTTCACGCCCTCTTTCCGTAACATATAACGTAGCGAACTTTATCCAAGCGTTTGTTTCCGAACGCTTCACGCTACGTAATTAAAACCGCAACGGGTGCTCCCTCGCTTGTGATTATAAAGAACTGTCAAACTAGAGAAAAAAAAAACTTGTGTGGAAAAACTAGCCATGAAGAAACAAAATCGACGGAAAATTAGAAAATTTTAATTATTGCAGCTACCAAATCGCGGAAATTTCAATAAAGGTAAGTAAATTACAGTGGAATCTAATGATTGAATAATGTTTTGTAAATGATAGTGAACGGGAAGTGATGTTATTCTACGAAACGAATGAATGTTTACATTGACGAGAGTACCCATTTTTATCGTTCTATTTACTTCTAGGACTAAATTGATGGAATACCAACGCACTGACGAGTTGGGAGGACATGCAGGTGCAAAGTTTCACCCGAGGATTTTTGATTTACTTGGGATTTTCATCTGGCCGAGGCCCTATAGTTCCCTCGCAGGGCTGCATAGCGGTGATTAGGAAGCTACCCAAATAAACCAACGACGTGAGGAAACAAAAATGACATCTCGAACGCCGTGGCTGCCGTAACACCTCAAAGTGAGTATTTTGTTTTTAGGCGAACCTAGTTGTTTTTGCACAACACGACCGATGTGCCGTCATAGCTGTGTTTAATGAACGTTTCAAGAACGACCCGTGGTACGTTCCCGAAATGCGAGTGCCATTCAGGTCTTCCAATACGTAAGTATTGGTTCCAATGACCTCTCGTACCCGAACTTTAGTGAATTTTTGACCAAATTTTCCTACGAAATGTTTGCTTTTGTCAGAAAGATTTACATTCTTCTTGAATACTATTTCACCAGCTCTGAACGTATGTTTTCTATTCGCTCGGAGATTGTACGGTGTGGCGTACCGTTGGTAGGCTTTCAAGAGATTTTCCCTGACGAGTTCAAAGAGCTTTTTCTGATCATCCTGAAGTGGGAAACCCATTTCTTGATTAGGATCCCCAAGATTTCGGAGGTGCTCATATTCCCTACCCGAGCTCACCATGTTTCGCCCAAAGTTAAGAAAATAGGGCGTATACCCGGTACTGTCATGTACGGCGGTTCGAATAGCCCGAGCAATTTGATGCACGGATTCATCCCAGTGTTTATGATCACTTTCTTTATTGAGTGCACAACGGATAGCCGTCACAATCACTCGATTCACCCGTTCAGTCGGGTTCGGGCTGGGATGATATACCGATAAATTCCAATGTGTCACCCCATAGCGGTCCAGAAGCCTTTTGAATTGGTCAGAGTGGAACACTTTAGCATTATCAGTAATGCAAATGGACGGAGCTCCGAATAGTGTAAATATGTTTCCTTCGGTAAATGCACACACTCCTGGAGCAGTCGCAGATTTCATGCATTGCACCATTACAAACTTCGTGAAGAAATCTGTAACGACAAGCAGCCACACATTACCGTGTTTGGATCTTGGATATGGTCCAAGGAAATCCATGGATATAAGTTCCCATGGACGAGAACAAAGCTTTGGCTTCCCGCATTCGGGGGTAACATTTTGGTTTGGGGTCTTGGATTCCTTGCATATGTCACAGGAATAACAGAATCTTTTGACATCTGTAGACATGCGAGGCCAATAAAACTTTTCTCTTACCTTCGCTAATGTTTTAAGAAACCCCAGGTGTGCTTCTTGGTGGATTGATCGTACAATTTCTTTTCTTTCAGCAACTGGAACGACATACTTCCATCGCGAATTGACGTCATCAAACAAGGACGAATTGGTGATGTATTTGAACACCTTTCCATCACACACACGGAAGTCCTTGTACGCCCCAGGATTTTCCTCAATTTGGCGTTTCAACTGGGCGGTGAATGCATCTGAGAAGGTACAGTCAACCGTAAGGACGCTTCGGGAGAGCGCATCGGCCGGGATATTGTCGCAGCCCTTTTTATATTGGAGGATCAGGTCATATTTGGAGAGTTTCAACGCCCACCGAGCAATCCTGGGAGATTTGGACTCGATGGACATTGTCCTCAGAAACGTGAGGCTCATCGCATCTGTCTGGACAATAAATTGACTACCCTCCACGAAATGCCGGAAGTTTTCAATGCTGAGTAATACAGCTAGACATTCCCTTTCTGTTGCACTGTACTTTCGTTGGGTACTAGACAGTTTCTTCGAAAAGTACGCAATGCATTTACGGACTCCATTTTGCATTTGCACCAAGACAGCCCCGATGGCTAAATCAGAACTGTCTGTTTCGATAATGAAAGGAAGGCTGAAGTTTGGATTCCCTAAGACGGGAGCAGTGACCAAAGCTGACTTAAGTTTGTTCAGCGCCTCATTGGCTTCTTCGGTCCAGGTAAATACTTTCCGATTTTTCTTTAATAAATTCGTGATAGGAGTGGTAATCTCGGAATAGTTCCGAATAAATTTTTGATAAAACCCGGCGAGCCCCAATAACCGCCGGATATCTTTGATAGTTTTGGGAATCGGGTAATCCAGAACCGGTTGGATTTTACTAGCGTCGACTGACAAACCCTCTTCCGAAAGGACATAACCCAAGTACCGAATCCTTCTCTGGCAAAATTTTGATTTTAACAAGTTGATTGTTAGCCCTGCCTGTTGTAGTCTCTTAGCAACCTCTTGAATGAGCTGCAGATGGTGCTCGAACGATATCGACGTGATAATAATATCGTCGAGATAAACGTAAACCCATGGTTCGAGGTCATAGCCTATAACTTTGGCCATCAAGCGAGCCATCGTCGCAGGAGCGTTTGTAAGCCCAAAGGGCATTACCGTAAATCTGAAGAGTCCCTTATTAGTGCGAAACGCAGTCTTATCTTTCGACGAGAAATCAAGCCCAACTTGGTAATATGACTCGGATAAGTCAATCACCGAAAAATAGCGAGATTGCTGAATTCTTTGTAATATTCCCACCATGTTCGGGAACGGAAAATCGTCCCTTTTTGTGCATTGGTTCAACCTCCTCGAGTCTAGACAGATTCGCCACTTTCCATTTGACTTCTTGATAGGAAGCAATGGATTGAGAAAGTCAACGGGGCCAGCGCATTCTTCTACGACGCCAAGTCGGATCATTCTTTCTACCTCGGCGTCTATAACCCTTTCGACCACGGGAGACCAGCGGTATGAGGGAAACTTTTGTGGTTTCGCACCAGGCAACAGCTCAATGGAATGCTCTATCAGATCGGTACGACCAAGCAAACCTTCCTTTGTTGCAGGCAGATGGGTGATGGCTTTAAACAACTCAACCCGTTGAAGTTCAGTCAATTCATGTTCAGTGATTATGTCATCTGGGTGCTCAATAATTCGATCGGGTATTTCAATGGTAGGCATTTCCAAGCTCTCGTCAACTTCTGGTTGAGGAACTGGTGAGTCCTTAATCGATAATGCTGGAGATATCTCAAGACAAACTTCCATGTCGGTCAGCTCGAAGTAACCTTCGATAATGTTTAGGCTAAAATCATTAGAATTCACTTCAGGCGAATTCACATTAAGTGAGTCTACTTTGGGGTTGATTCCACCGGGAATCAATAACTGGAATCCGAACTTTCCCAGGAAATCCATCCCTAATATTAGGTCTTTCGATACTTCAGGTACTACTACCGTAGGAATCACGTAAGTAGTGGATTGAAAAGTATAAGGTACGTTAACATACCCTAGGCATTGGTACGCTGTGCCGTCTGCCGTCGATACCTTCAGATTGATTGGGTTGATTTTTAGGCCTAAACGTTCAATCAGGGGTACTGAGCTTATCACAGAAATACTAGCTCCTGTATCTGCTAGTCCTTCCACTTCTTCGTGTATGATCTTTACTTTCAAGTGAGGACACCGGTTAAAGGATGTGTTTATATGAAAGGTTCTGTTGAAATAGTCGAAAATCGGAACCGAATCTGACATGGAGTTAGGAGTTTGGTTCCCAGAACTCCTTTCCTCTATTCGTTTTTTGACTCAATGTCTTCCTTAATTGGAAGATTGTGTTGGTTAGGACAGCGGAACGCGGTAGTGTCTGCTTGTCCACAAACGTGGCAAAAAATAGTTTTTCGCTTGTCGCAGTCACGCCACAGATGACCAGTGCGACGGCAATTCCAACACAAAACAGACGACGGGATACTTTCAAGTCCTTCACGAGGCTTTTCGGCCATTGTACGGTTTAAGTTAGTTTTCTGGCCTGGAACCGGTCGGTTTGTCTTAGCTCTCAACGCAAGCACCTCTTCAAATTCGGGTTCTTCTTCCAACAATACAACTTCCTCTTCCTCGACACCTAGTTGGTTCACCGTCCCGGGTCTAACCGGACCTTTGGGACTGTATAAAGTCGACTCAAGTGCATCGAACTTATAGCACAATTGTGCCAAATGTTCAAGAGAATGTATGGGTTCAAGGGCCAAACGTCGCTTATACGACACTTTCATATTCTCAATGATGATGTCGTATTTCTCGCTCTCGGTCATAGGCTTCATCATTCTTTTGGCCAATGTTTCCATCTCCGTAAGGAAAGCACTGAATCTTTCATTTGGACGCTGTTTGCGATTCCTCATTTCCTCGCGCAACAGCCGATCTCGATTGGGGTTATCATACCGCATTTTCAGGTAGAAAACCAACGTGTCCCATGTATTGAACCGTTCCTCATAAGTAGTGTACCATACATAGGCATCATCGCGAAACAGCAAATGAGCATGTATGCGTAAATCTTCTTTCTCGATTCCGTAGGATCGACACAACATTTCAATTTGCTTCAAAAAATCAATGACAGGCACCGAGTTTGACTCCCCTGTGAACTTGGGCCATTTTTCAATAATATTACATTGCTGATGAGGCAATCGCCTGATCGGCAGTCCAGATCCAAAACTGGATTGTGGACCTGCGTCGTGTCTGGGCGTTCTAAAGACGCCTCCAGATCCTGACACGTGAGGTTGAGCACAGTTCATATTCATAGGATTTATCCCAGCCGGTCTCTCCTGTCTAGGCGGGTAATTTGAAGCAACGACAGGACTGAATTGAGAATCCAAAGGCACTTCAGGTTGCAACCGTGGAGTTGAAACCCTAGCATCCGGACCAACAGATCTTTCAATAATTCTGTCACCTCTTACCCGGTAGGCAGGTGGACAAGACATTCCATTTGAATTCAACTGCAAAGGAGGTGCAGGTTGATTCAAAATGAGTGCAGAACGTTCAGCCGAACCATAGGCTGTACTGTGATTTTGTAGATTAACGTTGGTCAACTGTTGGGCCAAGTTACCCATTACGGCATCGTTTTGCCCTAGCATCCTTCCCTGTGGTTGTTGTAGTTGAGAAAGCACTCGACTCACACACGTTTGGACATAATTTTCAATTTGACTGATGTGAACATAGTTACTCGAATTGACTTGCTGATCGGGAGCCGATCTAGCTGTCTGAACGTCATTCGCTGGGTTATCAGCAAAGCTAGGTTGAGCTGCATTAGCATCATTCCATAAACCTGAATTGGGCTTTGGTGGGGCAGATGGTCTCCAGATGCGACTTTCTGGATCAACGGCGCTTGAACGCGGTTGATCAAAAATTTCGGGGGATCGTACAACAGGCCCTGAGGCGACAGCGCCTGGGTTGGTCGGCATTGCCAACTCTACACGAGGGTCAAAATCAATCAGATCAGGGTTCTTGTCAGGAATTACCGAAACTACCGGCTCCGATCTCGCAAAAGGGTTTACTAAGTTATTCATGTCAACCGGTTGAGAACCCTCCTCGGGTACTGTGGTTTCGTTAATTTGTGTTTCGTTAGCGAGATGGCCCTGAGTATGGGTTGACTGATTACCAACAGCGGCATCCGTCCAAGATTGGTAGGCACTATTGGACGTTCCGGTTAAACGATTCACCGGCACATATCCGGCTAAGAAATTCAAATCGACGCGATAGTAGCGATTGGCCAAATTACTGATCAATTCCAGTAACTCGATTTTATTCTCGTGCTCCATTACGGAAACAGACACATAGCGTCTAACTCGTTTATGGTAGTGTACCAAACGGGATAAACATTCAGGAGCGGGTCCGTTCCGAAGCTTTTGTTCGATCTCACGAAGCCGGTGAGGGATTAGAGCAAAATCATTGGATATCGTTTGAGAACATACTTGCATCACATTTACAAAATATTGTTCATTTTCCCTGAGCAAATTTCGTAAAGTTCGTTGACGGGTATTGAGCTGCCCATCCGTCGGGTGACCCCGAAGCGACAACTCATAATTCAATTCATCCTCTTCAAGCTCATTTGCGTTAATCCTATAGTATTCCATCTTATGTATAGTAAAAAGGTAAAAAAAATGAAAGAAACAAAAGAAAAAAATAATAACTCAACCCAAACCTAAATTTAAACTAATCCTGTTAAACTCAAAACTAATCTTATCCTACTAATATCCTTGAGAACTAATAAAAATGCAGAGAATCTTGATTGCTGGATGTTATTCCACCGAGATTATTTTTGAATTAGTCTATGGCGAAAACAATGTTTTTGTATTAGGCGAAAATGATTCAAAACCAAGGAACTGTATTGTCAAACTAAATTAAGCTGTAATAAACTAAAAATTGAACTCTATTTTCGGGCCCCACGTTGGGCGCCAAATGTAACGAAAGCTTTTTGCACGTAACAGCTGCAGTTTTAGCGCCACTCTCCTTTGGAGAGACTGCAGTTGCTTTTTTATGGAGGCCCGGCTTGAGACACTCGTTTGGGCGGGTCAATAGGGCTCAAACAGTCGTCCACCTCAGCGTAACCAACAGACCAACAAAAATATTTGTGAAACTATTGAAACTAATATGGATGAAAAAATAGAAAACTCAATATCGTAGCAAAAAATCAGCAAAAAGATCCCAAACACCCAGAGTGAAGGCGTTAAAAGTCCATCTCGTTCAACTAAACCTTTAAAACGTACTTTTTAACATTATTCTATATTCTAGCATATCGATTTCCCTATGTGACGTCACTTTCTACATCGAGTTCTTCGAGCTCATTGGGTTTAGAAAAAAAAAAACAGTTTAGATCTGACCTGGTATCCTTTTTGGCGTAGAGAACCGGAAGCAGCAACCGGGGTGGTGTAGCACGTTGATGCTGAGCAGCATGAAGAGGTGGTGAGAACGTTGCAGATGGCGTTGTGATCGAGAACGCCGCGGCCAATAACGATGATAGCGTGGCGGCAAAGCTGGCAGATGGTGGTGGATCTCGATCTGCAGTCGGGCATCGATCAGCGGGCACCATACATCCGACTGAACGAGCGTGGCACGTGTCCTCACGTACGGGCGACGATTTCTAGACGGCCGTCGCCGTATCTGTGCCGCGATGGCAAAAGCAGTGTGAACCCCTGGTTGACGATGCGGGCAGTCACAACTGGCGAGTGGAGCTGTGGAACACGTGGCGCTGGCAGGTATGCAACCTGCACGACGAAACGAGCTGCGGAATGCTGTGGGATAACTCCGTTTCCTATGTTGACCACCAGAGGCGTGGTAGTCGCTTATGATTCGGGCGCGCGCTATGCTCCCAAACGCTTCCACTCAAGATTTCCCAAGGTGGGTGAGGGGTGGCTTACCGGGCGGAAAAGCGAATAGGGTAGTCCCGCTGAATCGTCTAGTCGGATTTCACACCGGATCCGAAGAACTTTCCGGCCCCAGACGTGCACCCACGTTGAACGGTGGGATGTTCTACCTGTTCAACGTGCAATTTAACGAAGAAATTCACTGATTTGACCACATATTAGCAAGAAAGCAAATCTTACCGGAAACTACGGTTGTAGCGCACGCGTCCTGCCTTTCAAGGACTGCTAATCTCTGTTTCGAGTATTTGGGCCTAAACAAATAATAATTCTAGCTATTCACCACATTTTAAGAATAAATTCAAGCCATGCTCACCAAATAAGCAGGTTTTAGCCAGCACGTCCTAGCTTTCTAAGACAGCTAATAACCCGTCCTACTATTAAGCCTTAACTTCACTTTTCAATTGTTCTTAGTTGTCCAACTCACTGACTATCTGTCTCACTATACAACTTAGTAGCACTTGGTGTAGCTTCGATTTAAGAAGACCTAGTATCACGATGTGAACTTGTCCACGATCTCCACTCGATTAAATACTGAAAACCCATGCCTACAATGTTCTGCCTTCAAACAGTGTCCTTGAACACCGGACGCTATTGAAATTCCCATCTTTTCATACAAAATCTACCTAAAGTTGAGGCTGTCTCAGTCGATCATATATGTGGGTTGGGCTTATTGAAATTTATTTTCTAGTCCGTTTTCCACTGGTTTGTTTTTGAGTTCCAGCCTATCTTTTTTAAATATTTTTAGTGATCTGTTGTGCACGTGATGAGATCGCAACGGTACTCACAACACACCCTCGATATCGAAGCTTTTACAGTTCTCCGTTTCATAGAGAGATGGCACTTCGCGCTTGTAAATTAGCAATAAGCTTTCGTGTAGAAAGCTGCTATGTACAGGGGTTCTTAATTTTGTTACAAGATGACAAAGATATCAACAAATCACTTTTCCATGTTTTACGATAGTGACCCCAAACTTTTGGCCGATACAGCATTTTGAGAGGTGACCCCAAACTTTTGGTCGATGACATCAAGGATTAATTTACTTAATAACTTTTTTTCTAGATTTTTTTAGCTAAGTTCTGTAAAAAGCAGTTGAAAGCTAATAGAAAATGGGTCATATTACCGTTCTCATCTTAAAATTTGGTCGACCCAATTTCCAGCGACACTGCCGTAAGTTTATATTCATTTTTTAGAAAATTTGGCAACTTTGGGTTAAGTTTACATACAAAATTTTTTGAAACAGTTTCTTTTAAATCATGTTCAAAGTTTCTTTGACTTATTATCTTTTGAATAAAACCTAGGGTTTTGAAATCGGACGCAAATTTGCGGAGATATGGGCCTAAAAAAAATTACATGTTTTTGAGGGGGTGACCCCAAACTTTTGAACGGGAGTGTACATGTACGGGAGCCACATTCTTCATTACATTAACGGACCTAACCTCAAAATGACTTACAATTCTCAGGTCATTTTGACAGATGTAACATGATCACGCAAAGGACGGCAACAAGATCGGTCAAGTAGAATATACGATCCGTCTTTTTCGTACCTGTCTGTGGTCTGTCAAAATGACCTGAGAAGTGTCAAACATTTTCATGACTAGCTTTGTTGGTGTAATGAAGAATTGCAAGCAAGCTCCCAGGAGCACAGTACATTTTGAGACTGAAAGTTGTGCGCTTTATTTTTCTCAAGATGTGTCTCATGAGCTTCGTTTCATGCGCTGAATAAATTATAAAATTTCACGACAAAAACTTCCTAAACAATCGAGAATTGAAACCTTAAGCTTTGCATTGAGAGTCCCTAGTCGTATCACATAGACCAACCAGACACTTGTGTTGAAAAAAGTTGCTGTGGTTCTTCGTTATCAAAAAGGTGTTTCTCACCTTAGATACCAACAGCTCACGCAGCGCATGACACGAGCACCCGCGGAGCTATGTGCCTAGCTCGCACCCACAGGATTTTCGTGAGCCTCCTAGCAGCGCAGCAAACTGCGATTTTGAAGAGCTGGGACACAATTTGGTGGGAGACTCGCTATCACATTTATGTACACATGAGCAATAGGGTACTGCATGAAATCCTCTCCTTCTCCCTCACTCTTACAAAAAATTTGTAAACAACAGTTCCAAGAAACGTCAAAATCCCATACAAAATCAAAACAATGCAGTGCCTAATGGGAAACTCTGATCTAAATATGATCTGATGTTGATGTTCCAGGAAAAAATTTTAGATATTATTTATAGATCTGTTCTCTTATATCAAAGTGTGATATTACTGAGCTCTTTTCTTCTACCCGGGTTGCCTTTGTTGTAGAAGACATCCTTAAGTCCACACTACCCGGACACTCCTGTTCGGGGGTCTGTTGGGCAGATTATACCCCTATGGTTTAGAAGGAAAAAAAAAATAGATAAGGCTTATCTTGACTGTACAGTAGGGTGTCTCAAAACAGCACATAGTTCAAAAGCTTGGGGGCTCATCTTGATAGCTAAGGGTATTAGAAACAAACTTTTGTATGACAGAAGCTTTCAGAAATTACGTGTAGAGGTCGTCCCGGCGAGTTTTTTAAAAAATAGCCATATTTCGTAGTAAATATCAGACCAACTTTTTTTACCTTACCAAAATTGGTAAAACACACACATTTCAAATATTGTTGCACATTGATATAAATCTAAACTAGGGTGGATGTACCAATTATGGCACTACCCATGGAAAACTATTTGTACAAAAATAACGAGAAAACCAACGAATGTCATGTATATGTTAAAAGAAAGCTTAGTTTCCATACTTTATAGAAATGGCGCCAAAACTACTTTTAGTATTTATTACAGCGTGTGCCAATGATAGGAACCCTGTACCAGTTATGCTTACATTTTTTTTAACTTCGGTTCCTTTTCGCACTATTTGCATGCATTCCTTATGGGATTAACCTGAGAGAGAGGAGACAGCTGGCTTCGATTGCGTGCTACTTAATGTCAAGAAGGATCTGTCATGAACTGTCACCGCGAACCGAGCTGAAAATCACACATTGATGTTGTCGAGTGGCTAAATATCCACAATGTTTTATTATAAACTCGCCCCGTTTGTTGAAATTAAATAAAAAAGATAAAATGATGATGGTCACTTTTCCTCTACCAGCGCAACGAAACCATTTATTTTCCATGCTCTGCTGCAGCAAACTCAATATGCAAAACAGTTTTGACCAATAATAAATTTTCAAACCATTGTGTGGCACACAAAATTGTAAAAAGAAATAAGAAGAAGAAGTGTAAACATCTGCGCTGTCAGTGAGCTGTCTCCTCTCTCTCAGGGATTGACCATAACTGATACACTATGGCAAAAAAGGGTGCAAGGAAGCCGAAGTTTTAATGGAAATGATTTTTTTTTTACCATAATTTGAGCAAAATGTGGAGTTTTATTGAGTGAAACCGTCTTCTGTGAACGTGATCTGTTGTTCACAAAATTTGTCTTGTTGATTTACATCGTTAAAGGGTGAAAATCAACTATGGCGAATAATTGGTAATATAGCCATAATTGGAACACTTACTTTCTAAAATAAATAAAGACATGTCTCGCGAATAATTTTTGGATACCGAATTTTCTAATATTTTTTAAATTCTAAAGGATCCCATACTAATGCTAATTTAAAACAAGTTCCATAAGAAAGATAAACCAATTTATGAATAAAAACTTTGCCGAAGACAGTATGGCATTTTCTATCCGTTTTAGAGTTATTCAAGATTTACAGTAAGGAGAAATTTAAATTTTCCGGTTAATATCACACAAATACTGTCCAAAATCACATAAATTCAAAAACTACCCTTGAAACTACCAACAGACAACAGATTTCTGACTTGTTTAAGTTTCTGAAAAATGGTGAGATCATTTATTGAATTTTCACTTTCGTTGTCTAATCCATTTAAAAAAAACACGGACACGTGCTTCCAGTGAGCTAGGAAGCACGACACTAGACAACGAACCAGCATGTAACTCCCAGTGGAATTTTAATGGGGGTTCGGATGCATTTCAGGAAGTGTCAGTGGGTTTCGGAGTTTTTTTTTGTTTTTATTTATTTTATTTTTTTAGGAGCAGGGAAAAAGCCCAGTGGAGGTGAACTCCTTTCGAGCTTCTTCCTCCAACAGGCGTAAAACATACTCATCTTTTCAAATTCATTACAATACACAAACTTATAGATAAATCTACACGGATAAAAGTAATGAGATTTACACCTCATGTAAACTTCATTTTAATTATGTAAACAACACTAAGTTGATGGTTTACATGATATATCATGTAAATTTGTGTTACATGTCATGAAACACTCAGAGTCATGCTAAACTACATGACATATAATGAAAGTGTACATGGCATTTTATGAGTTTTACATGACATGTCATGTGAACTTCTGTGATATTCCACGCTCCAATTATGTGCATCATATGTATGTCACAGAATTTTACACTCTTTTCTCGATCTGTGTATGCACTTACGTCTTCAGAAGTTTCGGAAGGTCTCAGGGGCCTTACAGGAGGTCCAAAAGGGGTTTGAGGGGGGTTTCGGATTTTTTTAGGAAATGTTGGAGAACTGTCAGTGGGTTTCGGAGGCGTTACACCCGAGCAGAAGAGAATAACAACAGCATAACAAAATGAGTTATTTTGGTAAAATAACTGCATAATGGAATTAGTGATTTTTATGTTATTGACATAACATATTGAGTTATAAGCTTGTCTGTCATAAGCGGCAAAATAACAAGTCACATAACAAAAATTTGTTTCTGGAAAATCAATTCAATAACATGTTTTGTTAGTGTCAATAATAACTTAATAACAGTGAATTTGGGAAATGTTTCAATAACAAATTTTGATATTAAAGAGTTATTGATAACATTCTGAAAGCAAAATAAGTTATGATATCAAACGATCGCATAGGAATAGGATGTTAAAGTGGAGGCGATATGCGTACACTTTACCCGTGGTTAAATGGAAGTATTTTCGCATATGGCCTCCACTTTAGCACCCTATTCTACATCATATTTGACTTCGTGTTGGCTGAGAATGCTATGTATATTTATAACATCATGTGAGAAGGGCGGAACAATCATTGCGAACTTCAGTTTCTATCTTCCCTCATAGGCGTATTTTCAACTATTCGTGTAATCTTTTATCACAAATAAGTAGATCCGACTTTATCCTCTGGAAAGATAGGAAAAACATGTGAAAATACAAAATATTTCTGAAAAATCCCATTCAAAACCATCTACAATTTTGGATTCAGCTGTCTGTATTATATTCGTTCAAACAAGTTTCCTCAATAAGTTTGACATTTTTAAAATTCTCATGTCAAAAGCGGAATCTGAAACGTCCCTTAAAATCCCATCTTCAATATCGTTTGCTATGTTATCGTTTTGATGTATGTAAGGTACTTTTCAGCTACAACTCAGTTAATTTCAAACCTCGCGCCGCCCAGCAGGGACTTGGTTTTGTACACATTACAGCACCTCCATGCCACGTAATACACCACACCTCTTATCAAATGTGATACCGTAAGCGTAACATACTTTGCACACCTAGGGCCTAACTTTGTGCATTTTTCAAAAAATCGTTCAACAATTTTGCTGGTGCATTATGCAAACTTTTTCTCACGGAATACTATCACTAGCTTTTTCTCACGGAATACTATCACTAGCTAGGCCCGTGTAGCTGCCGGCTTAGAATAGCACTACGGACCACCTGTTCCGGGGGTAAAAGTCCACCAAACAGGTAACCCCAATCCAAGGTCTCAGGCGACCCGTGCTGAGGGATGAATGGTTGAGGGGGTTTAAAAGATGCTCGATCTTTAACGGAGCCCGTAGCGTGGGTAGATCGCCTTTTTGGGTTGCGTTGCGGTGATAGATCTACCAAACCGAAATCTAGTGTCGTCCTATTTTTCAATTTTGGAATATGTGTTCTTGTAATTCAAGGAGTTATAGCATTTAGTCCTACTACTGGTGTTTTGGTGACTTCCAGTTTTTGAATAAAACTGAGTTTACCAACTTTACTTGGCACATAGTTAAAAACCTCACATTCTGAGGCTAAACTCAATGCAAAGGAAATCAAATTGAGTTAGGGATCCATGTATGTACTAACTCTTCGAAGACTGGAAAGTGCTAGTACGCAAGGAACATACTAGAATCCTTATTACTGAACACATGTTCCATTATTGGAATGATACTACTGCTAATGTTAAAACCCGGGTCCTAAACTTCCTACTGGGGAGAATTTAGCAGTAAAACAAGGGTGATGCTAGGTTTCCGATGCATGGCCAATATCAGTACTCTTGTTTTGTTTTCTCAGAAAACAAAACAAAAACTGTATCAAAATCGATACTTTATTGCCCCTCAATGGCAATTGAGTAATGCGACATGCACTACACTAAGGATACGGGTAATGTCACAATAGATCTAAAAACTGGTCGCAGTGACAAACCCGAACAGGAATAAAAAAAATCACTAGCTAGTATTCCGTCGGAAAAAGTTTGCTTGCACTCTGTCTCAGTTAGGATGTAATAAATAATGGAAGAGGAAGGCAAATTGACGAGAGAATATGCGGAACAACTGCACGTAATAGCGTTGTAGAATGACGTAGGTTTTATTTCAAAACTTATTTTATTTTTGATAGCAATAGCATAAAGTATTTCTACACTCCCAATAATACAATAATAACTAAACTTGATCCACAACAAAATGTAATATTGAAATGATATTTAATTGCTATATACGAATAGCTTGGTCATAACGAAATAAGATTGTCCAACAAAACATGTTATGGAAACGCAATACCTTGATAATTCAATAATAACACAACAAGATATAAAAACATGTGATTTCGTAGTTATTAATTTGATATTCCCCACTGCTCGGGCATGGGTACCTAAAAACAGGCTTCATTAAAACAATTCGCTCTCACTTGTTTTTAGTGGGCACAAACATAAGCCAAAAGAGAGAAGGGTTTGTGAAAAAGGAGTGTTCACGGTGTGGCTTAGGAGTCAGTTTGGAATAGAAAGTCCTCAGAACCATTACTTGTTATGTGGCTTAGTTGGTTGAAGCATCGGTCTAGCGAATACGGAGTCGTGGGTTCGAATCCCACCAGAACGTGATTTTTTTCACAAATTTCATCTCTCAATTTGTCAATATGCAACATTTCGTGCCTTCAATTTACAAGTTCGTGATTATTTGTAAAAATATTTACAGTACTCACCAGTGTTTGTAAAGTTCAGTTTTTGGAATAGTTTAAAGTGGATTGAGAGGCCTTGGCAAGCTTCATTTTGTGTCTCCAAAGTGATTGTGATATTGCGTAAATCATCGGAACAATCCGTTACCTGAGACGAGACTCGCGAAGACGGTCTTCTTTTTCTCCAGTTTGTTATTTTTTTCTTTTTCCAATCTGTGTTGACATTATGTTTTGGGCTGGTGGTTCAAACACGTACGTGACCGCATCATCTCACATGCCGTGTGACTGAATCCCATTCACGCACAAAATCCGCGTCTTTTTAAAATCATGTTGAGGTGAAATTTTGCATCGCCCACAATCGCCAAGCAAAGTAATTATTGGAATATTTTGTTTTCAATTTATTTTTGACAGTACAGGAGAAGAAAATGTTGCTCGGAGTGAATTTTTGCTTCAGAATTTATCTCGGGTAGCAATATTTTTCTCGTTTTAGGTAACGTAATCAAACGGGCTACAACTGACAGCTTAGTTGAGCTACACACGGCATTAGCATTAGCATTAGCATTAGCATTAAGCGAGTCGCACAAATTCGTAGGTGGTACAGTCCTAGACCGCTGTTATGAGGGTTGCCTCCTTCCCGTCCGAACCAGAGCACAAAGATTTGGGACTAATCTCTGACTCTTAGACAAGACTGACGCAATCCTCCAACGGTCGAGCACTGTCCTGGCCACGTCCTTGCGACTGCTGAGGAATGGGAAAGGATGGTTAGTTTTGGACATCTATGAAAAATGTAGACAACTCTACGATCTCTCAGGCCTAGGTGTCACGGGAATTAGGGTGTTGTTAGTGGAAGGGTAAACTCCAAAGGATACGCTTGGTTAACGTTCAGGCACACCATTGTTAGACTGCTTCGAATCTGTTGTATGCCCAATTCATCCTGGTTTTCTCGTCATATTGTTGGCATTTGGTTGAATTACTAGATTCTTCGGTTGATAATCTGAAATATAAAATAATATTAACATCGTACGTCAAATAAGCTACATATTAGTGATACGCTCGCCACAGTTACATATTTTTAAAATATTATTTATATCGTACGATACATTTACCTGAATCCTGCTGAAATAAAATGTTAATTAGCAGTAAATTGAAACACAAATACTACAAAATACAAGGAAAAGAGCATCAAACTTTGATCTTGGAATATTTAAAAATACGGTAAATATCAAGATCAAAATTTGATTTGGTAGATCTTACACCGCAACGCACCATTGTAAGGTGATCTACCCACGTTACGGGGTAGCTTAGTTGAGCTACACACGGTGTCAAAATTTCGATTATTATCGAACATTCATGTACCTCGGATTTTTCTTCGAAAATGATTAGTATTTGGGCTATGTATTCATAATCGGAAAACTAGAAAATATTTCATCGGCGAAAATGTTTCCATACATTTTGTATGGGACGTTTTTTTGGGCTAAAATGGTAATTATTGATTTTTAGTATGGAAAATAGCCAAAAACTCATCTAACTCAAATTTTCCCCGATAGAATATTTTCAAATTTTGCATTTATAAATTATAGCCGAAATGCTGACATTCTATGAAGAAAAATCCGAGGTACATGAAAGTTCGATAATAATCAAAATTTTGACACCGTGCTACACTTGACGTTGCTTTTTTCCTCTTTGCGAGTCTCGTCTCAGTCCGTTACTAGCCATCTTAGGAAACTACAGTATAATCACTTGACATTATACGAGACACTTGAACAAGGCGACCTACTCCATCAAAATTTCATTCCTCAATGAGACAACATCACACTGACAACCTTGACATTATGCTTGCTGCCACTGATGCTTGCTAGGAGAAGGGCAGGCAAGTGAAATTACATTGTTTGTCCACACCTCACAGTGACAATATCGTCTTATACGTGAAATGTGTTGTCTAAAAGTCCCATTAGACGTGACGAATATTTGGTCGAACAAGCCCAACAAATGACCAACACAACGTGAATCATAGCAACCTTGGATATATGTCGGACTTCAATAGGGCACTGCATGAAATTATCTCCTTCTCTTTCACTCTTACAAAAATTTTGTAAACAACAAGGCCAAGAAACTTCAAAATCCCATACAAAATCAAAACAATGCAGTGCCCTATGGCAAATATTTGGCATAACGACAAACAGTCTAATGGCACCTTAAGGAATGCTGCACGGTGTCAAAATTTTGATTATTATCGAACTTTCATGTACCTCGGATTTTTCTTCATAGAATGTCAGCATTTCGGCTATAATTTATAAATGCAAAATTTGAAAATATTCTATCGGGGAAAATTTGAGTTAGATGAGTTTTTGGCTATTTTCCATACTAAAAATCAATAATTACTATTTTAGCCCAAAAAAACGTCCCATACAAAATGTATGGACACATTTTCGCCGATGAAATATTTTCTAGTTTTCCGATTATGAATACATAGCCCAAATACTAATAATTTTCGAAGAAAAATCCGAGGTACATGAATGTTCGATAATAATCGAAATTTTGACACCGTGTGCTGTTCGTTCACCGACATGATGGCGACTTCCCACAGCCTACTTAAGTTTCATGTGTTCGCATTTGAAGTTGGTGTTCTCCCATGATTCTTCGGACACCATCTACACTAAATAATTCTTGGTTGCTGAGTAGCTTTTCAAGCTCATCCAAGTCAACCCGACTTTCAACGAAGTTTGTGACATTGTCGCACATGACTTGAGTATTTCAGGCTGACCTCGACGAGAGACGAACTTTCTCACTGTGGCGAAAAAAGCTTGCGTTTTGCGGACTACAACGTCACCAGCAGTGCTGAAAATTTCATTTCGTCATATCTAAATTCAACCACCTACAGCTCATTTTAGAAGCTGAACCTGAGAATATGACATATGAAAAACTTGTGCGGCTAGACCAGTTCTGCAAGAAAGTCACGGAAAAACCGCTATTTTTCGAATATTTAATGAAAATGTCACGGACTACCTTTGAAAAATGCCAAATGATATTCACCGTGAATATCATTTACATTTTTCGAAGATAGTCCGTGACATTTACCCTAAATTTTCGAAAAACAGCGGTTTTTCCGTGACTTTCTTGCAGAATTGGTCTAGCCGCACAAGTTTATCATATACCATATTCTCAGGTTCAGCTTCTAAAATGAGCTGTAGGTGGTTGATTTTAGATATGACGAAATGAATTTTTCAGCACTGGTCACCAGTGCCCCAAAAGTGCCCGAAAACATTTAATGTAACGACGTAAACATTATCTTGCGAGTCAGTTTACTTGCTGATAATGGCCAATACTTCCCACGCATGTTGGAAATCAGAAGTCCAGCGCAGATTTTTTTCTTACTCCATGCAGAAAGAAGTGTCTACATCGTTTTCAGGGTAAGATCAGCATCCAATCCTCGCTCCAGTGCCATGAAACGATAAGTGGCAATAGTTTCGGTATTCCCTAGACGCGATCAATCAAGAACTCTAAGTGAACTCACTTTGGGTCCATTTGTTTTTCTGTGTATACATTATATAATCAGTCTGAGCTCTCCGTCGTGCCTAAACAGCAATTAACGATGTTAGTTGATAACTGTGGAAGTGCTTAAAGCTCACTCGGCTAAGGAACTAGCATTGTTCCACTGGGAGGTGTAACGCTTCCAGAAACAGGTGCTGAAACGCGGACATCCTTGAGAAAGAACTAGTATTTAGTTTAACGGGGATAAATCTATCTCCAGTCCACGGTACTCGATTCCCGTCTTGAAGGATCCCACAATCCCAAAAAGAGGGAACGCATTTTCGGCGTTGCTCCACGGGACAGAGATCATCATCGTCGTCGTCCTCGGCACCGCAATGTATGAGATGGGATGAGAGGAAAAACACACTTGAATATTTTATGCGGAATGGATTTTCTGGTTGTTGTTAATATTTTTTCTCCTCCAGGCAACTTCCGTGATTGTCTGTCGGTTTTATTATTGTAGTCAGTCGTTTCTTCGTGCTTCGTGATGTTCGGATCGGATCACGGAGCATTTCAATGGCCGCTTGAAGGATGCCTGCCTACCAAACCAATATTGAGAGGTTTTTTTTTTACTGGTGATTGTGTGCACTCGGTTCAATAATTGATGTGGTGTTTGAACTGTTTTCCTTATTTTTGCGATGAATATTTCTTGGATCAACAAATGTGCAGGGTTGGATTGAATAGTTCGAAGCAGGAAAATAATACAGAATTTAATTTAGACACAAAAGTTGTAGTTTGTATTTAATGCTAATGTATTTTTTTTTCTCTTCTCTTCTTCCAGGTAAATGTAACTGCAGCTTAGCGTAAGTAATCACGTTAACGTTAATTCCATCCGAAATACAAAGTTTGGTATGATCATATAAGGAGTTTGAATTTTTCCTGGGGCAATTCATTTGAAGAAATGTTGAGCTGTTACCTACTCGACTGCAGAAGGGATCATAAACCACGTGGTCATGTTTTCGGAGATTCCGACACGCAGGAATCTGAAATAGTGTGATTTGGAGAGCTCGCTTTGGTCACGATTTTGTTCTCTTACGTATATGAAGAATTTGACCATTTCTTCACTTATAATCTTACCCAACATTTACATGATTTCAAAAAAGCCACAATTTGATTTTTCGCTTTGACATTTATTTTGTTCACTTTTACAATTCCGCTATTTGATGTGCAGCTTGCATAGGTTTTGTTAAATTTTACGTTTGACCACTTACGGCGGGACACCTGGAACCGATTCCGGTTGTCTCAAATATGGTCTTTGACTATGTTTTTGTCAACTGTTCACCGGGCTACCTGAAAAGCAGAAAATTAATGTGATCTCAGGCTATTTTCTTGCTAACCGTTAGGCAAATTTTTGAAAAAGCCGCGATTTTATGCATCGCATGCATGATTTTGGTTCACTTCTATTAAATCACTTCCGATGGAACACCCGTAACCTGTTCCGAAATATTATTACAAGTTCTAGATGTGGCCTGAGGCTAATTTCCTGTTGACCGTTCATCAGATTATCATAAACGCCGCTATGGTTTAGTTCCCTTCTATATTTTACCACTTCCGACGCGTTACTCGTCTTGTCACCAGTTCTGGAACACTACCGGTTCTCCCAAAAATGGTCTGAAACGGTTGGTTAACCGTTTATCTTGTTACTGAATAAGTCATTGATATGTCACATGTATTGGTTCTCTTTTACATTTGACCATTTCTGGCGGGACACCCGTAATCGGTTCCGTAACACACTGATATGGCTTGCGTCTATTTTCTTGCAACTGTTCATTATGTTAAATAAAAAGCCGTGATTTGATCGCATGCATGGGTTTGATGTCACTTCCGGCCCGGAACCGGTTGCGGAACACTACCGATAGTCTCTTAAATAGTCTGAGCCTATTTACTTGCTAAAGTTTATTAGGTTATCAAAAAAGCCATGGGTTTGGTTAAATTTTATATTTAGCCGCTTTCGGAGGGAAACCCGCAACTAGTTTCGGCACTACTAACAGTCCATAATGTGATCTTAGCCTACTTCCTCAATAACCGATCATCAAGTTGTCAAAAAGCCGTGATTTGATGTGCCGCATGCAAAAGTTTTGTCAACTTTTATATACGAACAATCGGAACCGGTTCCGAAACACTACCGGTTCAGATATGATCTGAGACTGTTTTCTTGCTAACTGCTCATCAGGTTATCGAAAATGCCGCAGTTTGATGTGTCACATGCATGAGTTTGGATCACTTTTATATTTGACCACTTCCAGCGGGACATCCGCAACCGGTTCCGATACACTACCGGTTCAGATATGGTCTGAGTCTTGTTTTATGCCAACCTTTCATTAGGTTATCAAAAAAGTCGCGCTTTGATATATCGCATGCATGGACTTGGTTCACTTTTATATTTGCCCACTTCCGGCGGGACATCCGGAATCGGTTCCGGAACACAACCGGTTCAGATATAGTCTGGAACTGTTTTCTTGCAAACTGTCCATCAGGTTATCGAAATTGTCGCAATTTGATGTGTCGCATGCATGGATTTGGTTCACTTTTATATTTGGCCACTTCCGGCGGGACACCCGGAACCGGTTCCGGAACACTACCGGTTCAGATATGGTCTGAGACTGTTTTCTTGCTAACTGTTCATCAGGTTATCCAAAATGCCGCAGTTTGATGTCGCATGTATGTGTTTGTTACATTTTTATGTATGGCCCCTTCCAAGGGTACTGGTCCGGAACACGTAAATGGCCATAACTCCGGAACGGATGGACCGATCCGAACCATTTTCAATAGGAAACAATAGGTCCAGATTCCGCGTCAAATGAACCGTCGGTCATTAAAATCAGTTGAGGTTTACTGCCAAAAGGTGATGTGAGTTTTTTTGTACACATACACACACACACATACACACACACACACATACACACACAGACATCACCTCAATTCGTCGAGCTGAGTTGATCGGTATATGTGACTTGACCCTCCGGGCTTTCTATCAATAAGTCATTTTTGGAGTGAACATATAGCCTTTCCAGAACACTTAGTGTACGAGAACGGCAAAAATTAAATTTGTAAGGACCATGGTCTTTGACCACCCCCCTCCCCACTTTCCCATGGTGACCACGTGGTTTATGGATGGCCCCTTAATTACTAAAAGTAGGTATGGTAAGACATGAAATGAATAAACCATTCATGGATGGAACCATTTTCAATGTAAGAAATCCTATTTTCAGAGTTATGAGTAAGCTTGAAGTTTCGATTCATCTGCCGGACATGTGAAAAACAAGTTTTTTGAAGGAGAATTGGATATTTTTCGAAAACTTTTAGTATAAGTCGGCAACTCGCTTGTACATTTTCGTTACTTTATCAGAATTCATAGTGATTCAATCCAACAGATTGAATAATATCCCAGCAGTTTTAACCCATATGACCTGAAACAAATTGCTTATTGCTTCTGTGTAATCCACTGAAGTTGGTGTTGTGGTTGAATTCTCCAGTGCTGTAAATTCGTCCAACCTGCCAACTTCAAGCCCGAATTGAATCCAGTCACCACCATTCACCAGAATCCCACCGAAACATACTGCCCATAAAGTACACAATCAAATGGATGTTTTGGTTTCCAGATGGTAAGCCACCACACAACTCTTGGCTTGATGTAGGCATCGCCAGACCAAATCGCGGTATTTTTTTCCTGCGAAAAACCTCCGGATCCACAAACCAGAACCAGATATCTACACTTAACCCCGTTGTTGGTTAGCACGGCAGCGGTTGTTGTTTTCCCTCGGGAAGACTACTCCGATTTTCCTCGTAATTTTGCGGTGAAATGATGGGACTGGTGTGCGCGGGTGGAGGAGCAGGACGTGGCCCCCAGCAGCGATGGCGATGTGCCACTGGATTATACAATAAATAAATTCAATCAATTTCAATAAAGCGAATCACTCTCGTCCTGTCGTGCTATCTCCGCTCCGGTTTTCCAAGTGTATGTTTAGTACCATCAGCAGAACAGACATGAGCGAACGAACGAACGAACTGATGGTATGGCGCTTGGATCGCTTGGATTCGTTAGGGCTTTGATGTGGGTATGGATGGATACGGCACGCAACGTCCTCCCCACCATCCCGAGAACCAAGTTCAAGGAGGAAATGCTTCGTAACTAAATATATACGTGTCAGTTCAGATGGAAGGAAGCACGACGACTGCGATTGTGCGCTGCTCCTACCATCATCGGTAGACCGACCGCCTCCAACCAGGATATGCCAATTGGATTTGATCATCGATACCAACTGGCAGAGGGTACGTGATGCGTTGAACGTTGACATTAGCCAAGTGAGTGGTTCAGGATCACAGAGCGCATAGGTTGGAATTGTTGCGTGAGTGTCACTACAAAGGCGCTTATTGAGAACTGGAAGGAAATATGCGGTGCTTTTCCTGAGAAATCGAAGGGCTGTTACAGAAATTGACCTACATTTCTGTAATAGTGATTCAGTTTTGTTGATTGGATCTTACAAGTGGGCAATTTTTCTTGCTTTTATCGGCTGTTTGTGCCAGTACGAAGTTGGAATTCAATATAAACTTTTATTTTCAACAGCCTAAATTGTGTAGCGCTGGGAGCGGTTGTCCCTGGAAGAATCCCATTCGAGATTCTGAGAGAATCCCATTCGGGGTTCTTGAAGAATCCCATTCGGGGTTCTTGGAGAATCCCATTCGGGGTTCTTGGAGAATCCCATTCGGGGTTCTTGAAAATCCCTTTCGGGATTCTGGAGGAATCCCTTTCGAGATTCTGGATTAATCCCTTTCGAGATTCTGGAGGAATCCCTTTCGGGATTCTGGAGGAATCCCTTTCGGGATTCTGGAGGAATCCCTTTCGGGATTCTGGAGGAATCCCTTTCGGGATTATGGAGGAATCCCTTTCTGGATTCTGGAGGAATCCCATTCGAGATTCTGAGAGAATCCCATTCGGGGTTCTTGAAGAATCCCATTCGGGGTTCATGGAGAATCCCATTCGGGGTTCTTGGAGAATCCCATTCGGGGTTCTTGAAAATCCCTTTCGGGATTCTGGAGGAATCCCTTTCGAGATTCTGGAGGAATCCCATTCGAGATTCTGAGAGAATCCCATTCGGGGTTCTTGAAGAATCCCATTCGGGGTTCTTGGAGAATCCCATTCGGGGTTCTTGGAGAATCCCATTCGGGGTTCTTGAAAATCCCTTTCGGGATTCTGGAGGAATCCCTTTCTAGATTCTGGAGGAATCCCTTTCGGGATTCTGGAGGAATCCCTTTCGGGATTCTGGAGGAATCCCTTTCGGGATTTTGGGGAGAACACCTCCCAGGATTCCAGGAGAATCCCTCCCAGGATTCCGGGAGAATCCCTCCCAGGATTCCGGGAGAATCCCTCCCAGGATTCCGGGAGAATCCCTCCCAGGATTCCGGGAGAATCCCTCCCAGGATACCGGGAGAACCCTTCCCAGGATTCCTGGAGAATCCCTCCCAGGATTCCGGGAGAATCCCTCCCAGGATTCCGGGAGAATCCCTCCCAGGATTCCGGGAGAATCCCTCCCAGGATTCCGGGAGAATCCCTCCCAGGATTCCGGGAGAATCCCTCCCAGGATTCCGGGAGAATCCCTCCCAGGATTCCGGGAGAATCCCTCCCAGGATTCCGGGAGAATCCCTCCCAGGATTCCGGGAGAATCCCTCCCAGGATTCCGGGAGAATCCCTCCCAGGATTCCGGGAGAATCCCTCCCAGGATTCCGGGAGAATCCCTCCCAGGATTCCGGGAGAATCCCTCCCAGGATTCCGGGAGAATCCCTCCCAGGATTCCGGGAGAATCCCTCCCAGGATTCCGGGAGAATCCCTCCCAGGATTCCGGGAGAATCCCTCCCAGGATTCCGGGAGAATCCCTCCCAGGATTCCGGGAGAATCCCTCCCAGGATTCCGGGAGAATCCCTCCCAGGATTCCGGGAGAATCCCTCCCAGGATTCCGGGAGAATCCCTCCCAGGATTCCGGGAGAATCCCTCCCAGGAATCCGGGAGAATCCCTCCCAGGATTCCGGGAGAATCCCTCCCAGGATTCCGGGAGAATCCCTCCCAGGATTCCGGGAGAATCCCTCCCAGGATTCCGGGAGAATCCCTCCCAGGATTCCGGGAGAATCCCTCCCAGGATTCCGGGAGAATCCCTCCCAGGATTCCGGGAGAATCCCTCCCAGGATTCCGGGAGAATCCCTCCCAGGATTCCGGGAGAATCCCTCCCAGGATTCCGGGAGAATCCCTCCCAGGATTCCGGGAGAATCCCTCCCAGGATTCCGGGAGAATCCCTCCCAGGATTCCGGGAGAATCCCTCCCAGGATTCCGGGAGAATCCCTCCCAGGATTCCGGGAGAATCCCTCCCAGGATTCCGGGAGAATCCCTCCCAGGATTCCGGGAGAATCCCTCCCAGGATTCCGGGAGAATCCCTCCCAGGATTCCGGGAGAATCCCTCCCAGGATTCCGGGAGAATCCCTCCCAGGATTCCGGGAGAATCCCTCCCAGGATTCCGGGAGAATCCCTCCCAGGATTCCGGGAGAATCCCTCCCAGGATTCCGGGAGAATCCCTCCCAGGATTCCGGGAGAATCCCTCCCAGGATTCCGGGAGAATCCCTCCCAGGATTCCGGGAGAATCCCTCCCAGGATTCCGGGAGAATCCCTCCCAGGATTCCGGGAGAATCCCTCCCAGGATTCCGGGAGAATCCCTCCCAGGATTCCGGGAGAATCCCTCCCAGGATTCCGGGAGAATCCCTCCCAGGATTCCGGGAGAATCCCTCCCAGGATTCCGGGAGAATCCCTCCCAGGATTCCGGGATTCTGGACGAATCCCTTTCGGGATTCTGGACGAATCCCTTTCGGGATTCTGGACGAATCCCTCTCGGGATTCTGGACGAATCCCTTTCGGGATTCTGGACGAATCCCTTTCGGGATTCTGGACGAATCCCTTTCGGGATTCTGGACGAATCCCTTTCGGGATTCTGGACGAATCCCTTTCGGGATTCTGGACGAATCCCTTTCGGGATTCTGGACGAATCCCTTTCGGGATTCTGGACGAATCCCTTTCGGGATTCTGGACGAATCCCTTTCGGGATTCTGGACGAATCCCTTTCGGGATTCTGGACGAATCCCTTTCGGGATTCTGGACGAATCCCTTTCGGGATTCTGGACGAATCCCTTTCGGGATTCTGGACGAATCCCTTTCGGGATTCTGGACGAATCCCTTTCGGGATTCTGGACGAATCCCTTTCGGGATTCTGGACGAATCCCTTTCGGGATTCTGGACGAATCCCTTTCGGGATTCTGGACGAATCCCTTTCGGGATTCTGGACGAATCCCTTTCGGGATTCTGGACGAATCCCTTTCGGGATTCTGGACGAATCCCTTTCGGGATTCTGGACGAATCCCTTTCGGGATTCTGGACGAATCCCTTTCGGGATTCTGGACGAATCCCTTTCGGGATTCTGGACGAATCCCTTTCGGGATTCTGGACGAATCCCTTTCGGGATTCTGGACGAATCCCTTTCGGGATTCTGGACGAATCCCTTTCGGGATTCTGGACGAATCCCTTTCGGGATTCTGGACGAATCCCTTTCGGGATTCTGGACGAATCCCTTTCGGGATTCTGGACGAATCCCTTTCGGGATTCTGGACGAATCCCTTTCGGGATTCTGGACGAATCCCTTTCGGGATTCTGGACGAATCCCTTTCGGGATTCTGGACGAATCCCTTTCGGGATTCTGGACGAATCCCTTCCAGGATTCTGGACGAATTCCTTTCAGGATTCTGGACGAATCCCTTTCAGGATTCTGGACGAATCCCTTTCAGGATTCTGGACGAATCCCTTTCAGGATTCTGGACGAATCCCTTTCAGGATTCTGGACGAATCCATTTCAGGATTCTGGATGAATCCCTTCCAGGATTCTGGGGAAATCCCTTCCAGGATTCTGGGGAAATCACTACCAGAATCCCTTCCTTATGCTTGATGAATCCCTTTCTTACCAATTTATTAATTATCACCCTCATTCACGAATCAGCTCTCACTCATTCATAAAAAAATAAGCTGTATTAAATGGCTGCAGTCGGTTTAGATTATTCCTTAGCGGTCGTCGGTACTGTTCTATGTTGATGACCAAATGTTATGGGCGCAGATACATTTTTGGCAGAGACGTTAAAATTGTTTCCTCAAATACAAAAGGCATGTATGAACATGTCATTAAATCAATTATTTATACCTTTAAATACATGGGGAGTTTTTCACAGCTTCCCAGACATAAGTATCTGAAAAAAAAATCTACCATGCCAACCATAACGAGACACTATCGAGCCAACTACAGCCATTCTACTCGTTGAATTTTTGACGAAACCGTTTCGAATCAACCAAATGACTCCAAGTGGAAACCTCTTTTTCGTTTCGTTCCTTACAACTTCTTACCCAACCCAAAAAAAAAAACAGTAAAGAATAGAGTGCACTTGAAGAATGGAAAATTTCCGTCCTCCACCAGCCAGCCAGCAGCGGCGAGCCCAAGCCAAGCAGCTCACAATGTGACCAAACTGCCGGAAAAATGGGAGGAAAATTGAAAACTACTCCCCGGACGAAGGAACAATTCACCCGAAAACAAATGAGGGTCGAGATAAGTGTTTTCCATCAACACTTGTTCTTATTTTATTCTTTGTGTTCGGGCCGCCCTTTCTCTCGGGTTTTTCTTCTTCTAGGTGCCTCAGCTGGTCGATGGAACTTGTACCCAGTCTATAAAGCGAAAAGCCATTCCGTCCGGTCGTCCTCGGACAATTGGGCATAGACGTGGAGACGCAGACAGTGCCGTCGCAACAGAAGCTGTGGTACTCGCTGCCAAGGGAGAATTTTCGGCTAAAGAAACCATGTGGTTCATAACCGAATAAAGGCAACTTTGAACGAATCGGTGATGAAGATTAGTGCTGGGATGGAGGCGTGGTTTGGGTCTGATGGTGCAGACTTTTCGGTCAACAAGAGAAACATCTCTATGCAAATTTTTCGAACGCTTGCTTCATCGAGTTCATTTGGGTTTTGGTTTATGCGCCTTTCTGTGTCCATTTGAGCACGAAAAAAGGTTGGATATAACAAATGGATTCAGATGGGTGAGGTAAGTGGAATCGTTTAACAAATGGTTCCATTTCCGGATGGCAATTCTCTCTCTGATTTCATTAAATCTATTTAGAGACATTTAATACTAATCTCGAGTTCTGGCAATTTTCATTCTTTTTAAATGTGCTGAGACGGAGGAATAATATTGGAAGTTTAGTCGAATGACAACTTGTCGAAAGTACACTCCTTGATGATAAGACATTTATTATTGGACATCGGTATTGCATAAAAATGACCTATATTCAAAAGAAACGAAATCTCACGAAATGCTAACCGTTCCAATATCTAAACATAGCTTGTTTATGGAACTGGAAAGAATTCTCTTAAAAATGAGTTATCCTTGATGAATAAACTTGAAAGAAGTGTATGTGTTCCAAAGACAGGAGAAACTTTCGACGAAAAGTTAGCAACGCTGACAATGTCAATGAAAACTACACCTAGGAAACAGGTAACAAGTATCAGAAGGCCGGCTCCAGAGGCACGTTATCCTCCATTTGGGACATTTGTGCCATCGCCATAATAATAGCCTATTTCATCATCTACCTGAGGGAATAGGAAGGAAATAAGGATAAGGATGGGGATAATGACAGGTAGAAAAATAGGAAAAAATACCCTGGAAGAAGGTACTAACGCATAAGCGTATCACAAAAAAGGGCAACTATAACACTGTTCGACAAAAAAAAACTTTTGCCGTGATCAGAGACCCCATTAGTAGGGCATAAAAGCGCATGGAAAATGTAGAAAAATGCCGTTTTCAAATCTGTTGGAGCACCCCTAGAAACTTTTTGAGATGAGTTTGAATTTTATTCATTTTTGAAGGTTCGACAAGAGTTTTAGAAATCATCATAAACACATTTGAAATACAATATCTTTGAAATGCAGTTTTGTGCACCGCTGAAATTTTCACAGATCTGAGAAGCAACTTTGATAAATAACTAGTCAAAATTTCTACCTATTACGACATTCCGTTTCATTGATACATATCCGCGAAGGCTTAACTCTGACTTATATAGTGAAAATCTTTTAGGTTTTTTTAATCTAATCCTATAAAGCACCCATATTCATATCCATTTAAAAACTTCTATACGTTAATGCCGTGCAGCGTCAGTCTTTCGGATACTTCGAACGCCTCGGAATATTGGATGGATTTCCGCTCCAGTAGGAGAAAACGTTTCTTTACAAGTTCTCCACTACCCAAGCAGCACCTGCAACATCATCCAAAATATGGTTTTCTATGCTTTGGTCTAAAAGAGTTGCAATAAAAGCGCACGCAACTTCCATCTTGTCAGTTGAGTTGCATTTAAACTCCAAATATCGTTAAGTTGCAGCTTTGTTTCATAGGTACAAACAACATCGTATTTAACATCGATTTATGGAGGCGGAGCTTACACATTCCTCAGTGGCAATACAGTCAGCTTGCATTAAATGTGCTATGTAACACACATGAAACATCTTACTCTGGTTTGTTTGTTCAGATTAGGTTCCAAATGTGTTGCGGGAAAACTTGCGCGTCTTTTCATTTTGACAGCTTTCGAACTTGTGGCAAAGACGGTACAATGAAGTAACGCGTAACTTCAGTAGCTTTTATGGTGCATTGAGCAGCAAATCTTTCACAGAGCTTCTGGTGTAGTATGTAAGGTGAGTGGTTAATACTCCTGGTGTCCATGGTTCGAGTCTGAATATATATTTTTCATTTTTTTATCATTCCCCCTGGTTCATGTTGCATAACGATTTAAAATTTGCGCTTTTTGCGTTTCAAAGAAGAAGCAATTGTGTTGTGTTGTCCTTAATTAGAACAGTGAATAAATTGCACTGATGTTGCTGGTACTGGCTTTGAAACAAGTCGTGTTGCTTGGGTAGGTCACTAGATGTGACGTCCGTTTCCTAGTGTTAATGTATTTTTCAGTCTGTGACTGAAGAAGATAAAAATTGTATTTCAAACATCTGGTTTAACTAAGTATGATTCTGGAAAGTTATACGAGAAATTTTAGGATAAGATTACAAAGGATCCACAGGAAGAACGTTAGATTAATTCATTGAGGTCAGCATGAGTGTTTTAAGGAAAAAAAATTACATATAAATTTAATGTTCTAATTGCAGTTTTCAAAAACTTTTTTGTCGCTTATGAAAATGAACAAAGTTTATTGTAACATTTGACATCAAATGTTAATTTCATTATCATGTTTAAATACCAATAAACTGCAATTTTGAATGCGATGGATTAGGATCACAATTCAGCCAAAATACACTTCGTCCACTTAATTCAAGGAAGTATTTTGTTTTGATCGAATTTCGAGTCGTGCCCAAATTTAAATATCCATATATCGCTTATGGATGAGAATGCTTTTCAATAATTTGGTGTGTGCCTAAGCAACCGTTCCAGATTGCTTGACCTGGTGGATATCAAGCAATTCCATGTTCTTAAAAATTTAAATACGATGCGGAAAATATATTCAAATTCCAACGACCTCTACATTGAAACAAATTTGGACTAAATACATTATATTAAATAACTCGCCTTAGTGCTTCTGGATAGATAGTATTTAACACTATATTAACAAATAGGGTCTAGGGCCATTTAAGCAGGAGCACCTATTTTGGGCACTTGCTGCTATAACTCAGTCAATTCCAAACCGATTGACTTGAATTGTTGCACATAGCTAGATACTATGCGTATCTGATCGTGTCTCAAAAATCAAGTCAATCGGTCTAAATTGACTGAGTCATAGACACATGTGCCCAAAATAGGTAATCCTGCCCAAATGGTTCCAGACCCTATGCCGCTGGAACTAATAAAGCAATTTTACAATCGTGGAGGAATGTCCTCCATTTGTCATGTAGTGAAATATTTCCAATCTTAATCTCAAGTTCAATAATGTATTGAACTTGAGATTAAGATTGGAAATATTTCACTACATGACAAATTCAATTAATTTCCTAAAAGTGTCTTCAATGGTAATGCCCCAACATACACATTCTGTATTGTGAAACTTACTAAAATGTGATGAAAACAACGATTACTAAAAGTAAATGGAGATGGTTCTGATTTTTGGCTTGCATTTTTTAGGGTTGTATTGTTTTGAACAGTCATGAACTTTTTTTTTTCTTACTGATTGCAAAATATAAATGTATTAGATTTTATTTTTATTTTTACACAGGCTTACCACGTTAGTAATTTGAAAAATCGATCGGATTTTCTTCTCGAAAATTTAAATTCAATTTTTTAGATCATAAGTGAAGCATTTCGAAGTCAAATCAAAGTAAAATGGTTATTTTGTTATGATTAGATAAGGATAGGGGCTTGCTTTTTGTGATTGAATAAAGAGAAAACTTCAAGGAGTTGTATTATGTAAGTCATATTTGATTCTTCCCGGATATGTATCAATGAAATGGAACGTCGTAATAGGCTGAAATTTTGACTAGTTATTTATCAAAGTTACTTCTCAGATCTGTGAAAATTTCAGCAGTGCACAAAATTGTACTTCAAAGATATTGTATTTCAAAAGTGTTTATGATGATTTCTAAAGCTCGTTTCAAACCTTCAAAAATGAATAAAATTCTAACTTATCTCAAAAAGTTTCTAGGGGTGCTCCAACAGATTTGAAAACGGCATTTTTTTTACATTTTCCATGCGCTTTTATGCCCTACTAATGGGGTCTCTGATCACGGCAAAATTTTTTTTTTGTCGGACAGTGTAATAGCAAGCAAAGCAAAGCAAAGATAACCGTACACATCGTAGTTGCTACTCCGTGATTGACCAGAACAATCGAAGTTGCACAGAGAGCCAATGAATGTGAAAGCTTGGGACTAGCTAACCATTCTCAATGTGCACAATTCGAGAGTTCAGCTATTTAAAGTCAATAACGGCGCTGGCCACGTCCCAGACAACCAGTCATCGTATAAGATGTTGCATAAGATGATAAAGTGGAGGCCTTATGCGTGCATGCCTCCATTTAGGCGCATGTAAAATGTACGCATATCGCCTCCACTTTAACATCTTATGCAGCATCTTATACGATGACTGGTTGTCTGGGGTCCTTACGGTCATCAGGAAAGGGAAGGAATGTTAGTTCGACAACCGTTGCTACTAGAAACCGTGGAATCCACAGCATCCCCACAGTTGTCACAGGAAGGAATGGTAGTTAGTAGGGTAGGGTAAGGTGTGGATCTAGGAGCCACCTCTGTTAGGTGATATGATCCACTAGTTATATGGAAATACACGTCGCGGTCTTCATCACGATTATGATTTATTTGATCACGATGACCACTGATCCCGGATTTCGTGCTCGCGTTTCCATCGCCCTACCGTGGAAACCGACTGATCTACGATTATTGTAGCGCGATTCTGATCCCGGATTTTTCACTCGCACTTCCATCGCCCTACCGTGGAAACCGATTGACCCCACAAAAAAAGGGCAACTATAATAACGCATAAAGCAAATGAAATGAATCAGCTTGCTGAATATTCGTCATGTGATAGCTGAGCCGGCAGTGGCCAGTCAATGCTTTGACCAGAATGCTGCAATTCTGCTTTGACAGATTTGTGAGATACTTCGCCACCCTTGGAGATGGCTCAGTACAATACAGTTTGGTTTGACGACATGACTCCAAACTATTCCAGTATTGTCTGTGTTAAGTAGCAGCTGAGGTGTGAATCTGAAGCTTTATCCAACACTTCGATATCGGAATAGCTGGCTCAGGGCCAATGAAGTCATGTGATGCTCCAGTGCGAGCTAACTCATCAGCCAATTAATTTCCAGCGATGGAAGAAAGGTCAGGTACCCATAGAAGGTGAACAGCGTCTGCTGAATTAAGCTCCTCGATTTGAGTTCGACAAGCGATAACTATCTTCGACCTGGAGTTGGCCGAAGCAAGTGCTTTAATAGCAGCCTGGCTATCTGAACAGAAGTATATTACTTTGCCCATTACGTGCTGCTGAAGTGCTGATTGCACTCCGCACATAAGAGCAAAGATTTCGGCCTGAAAAACGGTGCAGTGTCTACCAAGTGAATAAGACTGATACAGCCTTAGCTCACGAGAATAAACACCAGCACCTGCTCGACCTTCGAGAAGGGAACCATCATTGTAACATACGATGCCGTCTGAATTACTTAACTCCAGATAACCAGATGTCCACTCTTCCCGGGAAGGAAATTTCGTGGAAAATTTTCTGTATGGAAAATTACAAGCGATTGTGAGATCACTTGGAGCAAGGACAACCTTGTCCCAATCCACCAAAAGTGGAAACAACGAGGTGCGTGTTGATGTGCGGTTCACAGGAGTTTCCTCTAGTAGACCGAGTACCCGTAACCGGTAAGTGCAAGAAAGTGCTTCTTGCTTGAGATGAATGTGTAGTGGGGCAACGTCAAAGAGAACTTCGAGCGCTGCCGTGGGAGTTGAAGAGAACGCTCCAGACATCGCCATTAAGCACATCCTTTGGAGATGGCCTAAATTTGATTGGACTGTTCTCACTTCACCCTTTTGCCACCACACAAGACATCCATAGGCCAATATTGGCCGAAGGCGGAACCACAGTCGTGTAAATCCATTTGATATACTTGGGTTGTAGGTTTTATTAAATAACGAAGCAATATTTTCAAAATTGGTTTTCGTACACATGTAGAGGATGAATCAAGGTATCTTCTGATTTTTTTACGTAGTGGAAAATGTTTTTCGTTTTTGCAGAAACCATTTTTGAACAAAATTTCATAAAAAAATGGTTTTTGAAAAAATGGAAAACTTTTTCAACACGAAAAAAATTCAGAAGATACACTGATCCAGACTCTACATGTGTACGAAGCCGTTTTTGAAAATATTGCTTCGTTATTTTAAAAAAAATCAAAAACTGGAAAAATGAGGAAATGCTTCCAGTTTCGCCTTAAGAAAGTAAGGTTCTTGAACCAAGGCCACTTGAGCTGTGCCATTTTGCATAAGTCTGTTGCTGTTCTTTTATGCTGAAGATTGATCTGAGCTATCCTAACCGTAGCCACTACCCAAACTAGGTAAGATTGAACTCTTCGCAATAACAGCACAACATAGAACAGCAGCAACAAAACCAGATCGGTATCGATTGAAAAACGCCAAAGGCAAGGATACACAGAATACACTGTGTAAATCGCAAAATGCGAAACCATATAGGTGAAAATTTAAACTAATTAACAACATCTTCATAACCCCGTCCTTATTCAGCCTCAAGCTGAGCGTCCGACCGCGCCGAGCTCTCGACGCATAGGGGAGACTGGGGAGACTTGATCCCTTTTTCTTAATTTACCTGAAACTTTAAGAAAAAACACAAAACTAGATCCGATTTCCGTACAAAATGGCAGGTAAACATCTATTGCAAGTTAATACACAACAGAAGGCTTTCAAATTATTGTTTAAGTTTTCAAAATTGTGTTTCTATGGAGGCATGTCTTATGATGTATTTTTCAAAAATGGGTGACACTTGATCCCCCTTTGAGCACATGATTTATTTAAAGGGAAAATAATTCCAGAGTCTTCCTATTCATTTTATTTTCGAGTTTTCTTGTATTTTCGATGAATATGAAGTGTTTGAAATTGTAAGATTTCCTTAAATTTTTAAGGATATGCCGTATTTTCAAAATGGGGAGACTTGATCCCCCTTTTCTTGGTTTGTACTAAAGTTATAATTATCTGACACTTTTTATCGTTGTATAGACTAGAATTTCAAGTAAATAGAGGCTTCCGAATAGAATTTTATTTTTCACATGTATAATGTGTGTGTAATCCTCAAGGGATCAAGTCTCCCCATGTCACTGTTGTGTATACTAAGCTGAATTAATTAAAATATGTTAACAACAACCTTATTTGGATAAATAAGTTTGAAAGTATTTTATTTAAACTGTGTGCTGTTAAATTTTGACACGATTTGGTTCAATTTTCACAAAGTTATTGAGATTTTTCGGAATCGCCTAAAGGATTTCTGATGGACTGAAACAAACCATTAGTCGTTGAAAAATAATGCAATGTACAATCGAAATCACTTGTAGCCAAAACAAAGCCGTTTGTCCAGGAGTAGTTTTGGAAAAATTATGCTAGAAGAAAAATGTTTTTGATTCCGAACAAATATGGGGGGAACAAGTCTCCCCAGGGATCAAGTCTCCTCAGTCTCCCCTACTAATTAGACACCAGCAAAAACCAACTGCCTGGTGGCTAGGTATGCGGAGTACGAGAGTAAGTTTCGGCTTTTTGAAAATAATTCGCTCTCACTTGTAGTAAGTGGGCACAAACAGGGGTGATTTGTGGATTGGCATCTAGCCGAAAAGAGAGATGAGTTTGTGAAATAAGAGTGTTCACGGTGCGGCTTCGGAGTCAGTTTGGATTTCTATTCCGCAGAATCATTACCTGTTCTGTGGCTTAGTTGGTTAAAGCGCCGGTCTAGCGAATACGGAGTCGTGGGTTCGAATCCCACCAGAACGCGATTTTTTTTCCACAAATTTCATCTCTCAATTTGTCAATTAGCAACATTTCGTGCCTTCTAATTACAAGTTTTCCCAGTATTGGCAGTATTGGTCTCAAAAAATACAAATAACCGTTTTATTCGGCTTCAGTTGGTTGAATATTCTGAACTTTCAAAAGTAGATCTTTGCCTTTCAAACACAAACTGTAAACGGTCAGAGTTTATCTTCACTCATCTCTCAACACCACTTCAAACTGCTGAAACTCCCTCTGACATTCCCATCGCTCAAAAAGGCCACTCGACCGGGCCAGGTGCAAACAAAAATTTCCAATTAGCACCCCATACAATGCTGAAAATAATTGCAGCAGTAATTTTTACACTCCTTTTTTTTGCTGTCCTGGTGTCCTGCCCAGATGCCTTCATTATTCATCTGTCGCTTACCTACACGTTCCAGGGCTCGGGGTGGATTGGGTACCGTTGATGACCGAGTTGAGATACTAGAGAACGGGGTCGACGGCGGTGACTCTTCTTCACTGCGAAAACGTCCCTGCAATCAACGACTCGTCCTCTCATTCGCGCGCGCGCCTAATTGTTCGTCAGGAGGAGGATGACGACGAAAAAAAAGGCTCTGCCGCCATTCACAGAGACAAGAGCTAGAGCTAGGCTGCGATGGGGTTAACAGTAATGAGCGACGTGTGAAGAGCGATGGGGAAAAAGTCGCGGGAAAATGGCGCCACCATGACGACGACGACGGACGAGTCCTCAGCATACTTTCATTATCCATCCACTGCGCGCCGCTTGCCCGAAGGCGGAACTGAATAGACTGCGGTGCGGTGCCGAGGCGAGGCTGGATGGGATCTCATCGCATCGTCGTCGTGAGACATGTTCAAAGGCATGAGCCGGATATAATTATTCATTGGTAAACATGGAGTCTCGTGTCGCCGCCCTAAAAGGCAAAAACCACGCTGCTGCTGCTTCAGAGTGCGGAGCTGAACTTCCGTCATGTATATGCTTGCTAGAGATAGGAGGGGAATGGTTCAAAATGACACATCAGACGAAATAAAAATCAGAACGAATAAACTTTCTTGGCATATTCAACATTGTTTGTCATCATGTTTGCTTAATTTGGATACATATTATCAAATATATTTTAAAAACATAAACACTGCATTATTGTTTACCAACATTCATCTCAAAATTATCGATCAAATAACATTTCTATTTAGGAGGCGTTGAACGACATGAGATAATATTAACCAATTTTTTGGTCAGTGTTGCCAGTTTGATAATTATGCGAATCACTTGCTGGAATGTGATGGACAAGGGGATTTTGCATAAGCATGATAATATTTTTATTTACGAATTTAACGTTACACCGATCCATTCCACCAGTTCCCAAGTTCTGATTTTACCCCACGCTCCCCTAGCCATCATGGAGTGGGTTGAGTGCTGACGTTGAGCCGCTCAAGGGATGAAAGAAAACAATATAGACAAGCTTAATTAAGCACTGGTTTCAACCGCCACTACCGCCGAGATTTTCTCGCCGTATGCTGGCATTTTCGTTTGCTACCGCATCACCAGCAGCGGTTCGCATTTATAACTATTGAAACGATAGAGGACTGTTGATTTTGGAATGACATTTTTGAATTAAGTATGATGACGTATTTGTTTAGAAGTATATACTACTGCTTCTTCTTCCTGAAGTAACGTCCCAACTGGACATAAGCTGCTACTTTATCACCAATCCAGAGACGGTGATATGTATATCAACTCATGAAATTGTTGGTAACGAAAAATATCTGGGGAAGTGCAAAAAGTAGAACTAACTAACAAAGCAAGACAATTTACAATTAAGACATAGCGCCAAAAAGAAGGAGAAGGCCAGCGATAATGAAAACCAGTTAGAATAACAATTTGATTTTCCCATGGGCCTCTCTGAACCCCTCGGTCCTCTGAACGGCGCGCTCCTGAGAATCCCTGGGATCCCTGAAACGCCTTTCTCAAAATTTCTTTAGAATTTTTCAAAAGTTTTTCCGTTGAATTTTTTGAGAAACATCTCTATTTTTTTTATTTTACAGAATTCGCAAATTCTTCCAAGGTTTCTTGAAAAATTCCAAGAATTTCTTGAAAAATTCCTTCAGAGATTCCCACAGAAACCTCTTCAAGAATCCTTGTTTAGAAATTGCGGTTCCGTCAGTAATAGCTCCTGGGATTACTTCGGGAATTCCTGCAAGAACTGCTTCAGATATTCCTCCAGGAACTTTCTCACACGTTTTTTTTTTCGAAAATAGCACAAGAAGTGCTGGAACAAATTTTGAAAGAATCCCTGAAGGAATTCCTTGAAAAATTCTGGGTAATACCATTGGAAAATACCAGAAGAAATTGTTGAAACTATTCTGCAGAACAATTTTTGAAGTTATCTCTGGAGGAGTTTCGGGATGAACGCCTGATAGTAATCAGTTGAAACTTCTAGACGAACTCTGAAAGTGATTCAAAGGGAAAATAGCTTGAGAATTTTCTGAAGAGATTCCTAATGGATACCTGTAGATTTCCGTTGATGAATTTCTGTGGACATCGTTTCAAAAATGTCTACAGAAGCCATAGGAAAAGGTACTGTGCAATTTTTAAAGAAATTCTCCAATCAATTCCTGAGGATTTTTCGATCTTGTTGAAATACTTCGTGCGGATTTTGTATAAGAATTTCTAATACAATTTCTGAAGGAAGTGGTACACAAAAATCATAAAATTACTACCTGGAAAATTTACTGTTAAAAATCTAGCAGAAAGAAAAATGAAATATTGGAAAAATTCTGTAGAGAACAGCCGAAGAAACTTCTATAAAAAATAAACATTCGAAGGAAACTTTGAATGAATACGTGGAAGAAGTGGAGAATCCTCTGCAAGTATTCATAGAAGAGTTTCTCGAAAAGTTTTTTTTTGTAAAATACGAATGAATACTTTCTGCAATATTTTATGCAGGAGTTTTTAAGAGAATATTTCAAGAAATTTCTGAAGCATCATCGGGAAAAATTGAAAGAAAGTCAATTCTTACTGGAGGAAACTCTTCTGTATACATTTTCTCCAGGAATTGCATCTTTTAAATTTAAACAAATTTGTAGATGAATTGTTGTTGAATTTTCTAGAAGACCTCTGAGAGAAGTCCAAAAAAAATTCTGTGAAGGAATTGGCGATAATATTCCTGGAGAAATACAACCAGAAATGATTAAAGAAATACATGCACAAACTTCTGCAATTTGAAGTGTATTCCTGAAGAATCATTGAAAGAACCCCAAAAGGGTATTTTTAAGGAAACCCGTGGACTAGTTTCAAGATGAATCTTTTGAGAAATTTCTTTCCTTACAGAAATTACCTTCAGGTAGTATTTGGAGACTTTTGTGTACTAATCTCTTCATAATTTTTTATTGCAAATCATTATAAAAATTTCTTTTTAATGTATTTCCGCGACATTAGAAAATCCTCAGAAAACGATTGAGGAATTTATTCAAGAATTCCTCCAGTACCTTTCTTTGCAACTTTTCCTTAAATTTTTAAGTAATATATACAGAAATTTATCTGCAGGAGTTCCTTCAGAAATTTTTCAAGAAATTTTTCCTGGAATTACTTTTAGAGTGCCTCTAAAACTTTCATACGATTTTTTTCTAAGAATTAAGGAGGCATTGGTGGAAGATTCTTTAGATATTCTTTCAGGAATTTATCCAAAAAATCCATGAGAAATTGCAAGTTTTGAAAATGTTTCAGGATTTTTTACCAGTAAGGCCGGAACAAATCTTATTTTCTTCTTTTGTCACTTTACTCGTTCACTCGTCAAGGGGGGGTATGATAAATAATAAATGTATTTAATGAAAAAATACCCAAACAATTAGGCAAAATCATCAAACTCATTTTGTTAAGAAATTTTCTCGACAACTCTAATTTCACTTAAGATTTTTAAATTTTTTGAATAGTTTATAGGGGGGACGAAACCCCTTAAAAAGTGGAATGCAAAAAATTTCCGAGGGGGAGGGGGGGGGGGGTGTCGTGGTTGGTGGATGGCATAAGAGAAAATCGATATTTGTCTCTCAGCCTAATCGCTCCAGATAATGATCAAGAATTGCTTCTGGGAATGTCCAACAGTACCGAATGTTTTTTAAGGGATTCCTTTAGAAATTCTTCCAATTATTTTTCCAGCAATTTTTGGAAAGACTTCTGGAAAAGTTCCGAAGTAAAATCTGTAACAATTCCTACATGAATCTCTAAAGGTATCCCAGTAAGTATTTCTGACGCAGAAAAAATCTTTTAAAACATCTCTTTGAATTCCTGCAGGAATTCTGGCGGGAACCCTTGGAACAATTTCGGAAGGAACCTCTGCAGGCTTTTTGAAAACAATTGACATGTTTCTAAAAACTGAAAAAAGAAATCTGAATAAATTCCTAAAACTCTAAAAAAAGTCTCTGGAGATATTTCTGGAGATATGTCTGACAAAATATCTAGTAGAATCCCTGTAGAAATTTCAGGAAGTCCTCTTGGATGAATCCCTAGAGAAATATCTGCCGAAATCCCATAAAAATTCTTGAAGGCATCGCTGGAGGAATTTCTGTTCACAAGAAACCGTTGGTCGAATGCTTAGAAATCTTTATAGAGGAATGTTTATAAAAAATCCTGAAGAAATAAATTTCTTAAATAAAATTCGTGGAGTTTATTTCTGAAAGTTTTCCGGGAGCGATTTGTGTACATTCTTTTTTTTAAGGAGTCGATACAGAACACCCTGGAGAAGCGACTAAATAAGCTTCCTTAAAGATCCCTTAAAACACTTTTGATATAAATAGTTTTAAGAGAATCCCAGTAGAAATTCATCGGAAACATCCCTGCATTAAATTCATGGACAATTTCCTGCATAGATTTTTCATTAGAATCTCTACAGCAATTACTGTACAAATCTCTGATGGATTTCTTGAAGAAATACCTGTACGAATTTAAAACGAAGTCTCTAGAAGATTTTCTTTTAATGAGCTGATGTAGATTTTCAACGGAACTCTAGATAATATCTGGCCTAGTCCCTGGTAGAGTTTTTGAAGTACCCTGTGAAAATATTTATAAAAAAATTTTGTAAGGAAAATTCTTGAAAAAAAATGACGAAATATTTGAAGAAAGCGCTAGTGAAATTTCTTAAATCATCCTTGGAAGTATTTCTGTAGAAACTATTGAAGAAGTTTTCGAAACACACTAGATCTTAAGACCAAATTTCCTGGAGTTATATGCTAAAGGAATCCATGGAGCAATTTAGGAAGAAATCAACAGAAGGTATCTTAATAGCGTTCTTGGCCAAATTTACTGAGGAATCTCATTAAGGGTACTCACTAAACAGATTTAATTGCTGCGTAAGCCATGATTTTCTGCTTATTTGAAATGTTTCATGATTTTGCGAATGAAATAATCAAAGTCGCGACGTTTAATCAGTTTAATCAGTTTACGCTGTTAAGTGAATCCCCCTATTAAGAATTTCCGAAGGAATCTCAGCAAAAAATCTTTGAAAAATCCTTTGAAGAGTTTTCACCAATTATTTCCGAAGGAGTTATTAGAAATTTTTCTAAAGAAATCCTTGCATCAATTTCTAAACTTGATTATACTTGATGATTTCCTGACCGAATTCTTGTACGGATTTCTGAAAGAATCTATGAAGTATCTTTTAAGGAAACTCATAGAAGCTTAACATGATGAATTTCTGGAGGATTCAGGAAATTCAAAAGGAATTCCTTCAAGAATTCCCACAGGGATTCCCAAGGAATTTCTCCAGGAATTTCCAAGGAATTCTTTCAGGAATCCCCGAGGAATTCTTCCAGGAATTTCCAAGGAATTCTTCCAGGAATCTCCAAGGAATTCTTCCAGGTGTTTCCTAGGAATTTGTCCAGGACTTTCCAAGGATTTTTTCCAGGAATTCCCAAAGAATGCCTCCACGAATTCCTAAGGCATTCCTCCAGGAATTCTTTAAAAAAATCCTCCAGGAGTCATGAAGGAATTCCTCCAGGAATTTAAAAGGAATTTCTTCTGAAATTCCCAAGAAACATCTCCAGAAATTCCCAAGAAATATCTCCAGTAATTCTCAAGGGATTTCTCCACAAACTCTCAAGGAATTTCTTAAGCAAATCTCATGGATTTTTTCCAGAAATTCTCATGGAATTTCCCCAGAATCTCTCAAGGAGTTTCTCCAGAAATTCACAAGGAATTCCTCCAGGAACTCTCAAGGATTTTCTCCAGAAATCAACAAAGGATGTTTTAATAGAGCCCATGAACAAATTTACTGACGAATCTCATAAAGAATTTCCGAAGGAATTTTAAGAAAAAAAACTTGAAAGAATCCCTTGAAGAATTTTTTTTTTAAATTTGGGAATAGTTTCTGAAGAAGTTTGTGAAAATTTTCCAAATAAATCCTTGCAGTAATTTCTGAAAATTTTGGAACTTGTCGATTTTCTGAAGGAATCCGGATTTGTGAAAGAATCTATGGAGTATCTTTTGAGAAAATCCATAGAAGCTTATCTTGATGAATTTCTGGATGATCCAGGAAATTCCCAAGGAATTTCCAAGGAATTCTTCCAGGTGTTCCCTAGGAATTCTTCCAGGACTTCTCAAGGAATATTTCCAGGAATTCCCAAAGAATTCCTTCAGGAATTCCTAAGGCATTCCTCCAGGAATTAAAAAAATCCTTTAGGAGTCCTGAAGGACTTCCTCCTGGAATTTTCAATGGAATTCTCCCGAAATTCTCAAGAAATTTCTCCAGAAATTTCCAGAAAATATATCCAGGAATTCTCAAGGAGTTTCTGCAGAAATTCTCAGGGAATTTCTTCAGAAATTCTCAAGGAATTTCATCAGAAATTCTCAAAGAATTTCTCCAGGAATTCCCATGGAATTTCTCCAGAAATTGTCATGGAGTTTCTCCAGAAATTTTCAAAGAATTTCTCCACAAATTCTTAAGGAATTTCTCATGGAATTCCTCCAGAAATTCTCAAGAATTTTCTCCAGAACTTCTCAAAGAATTTTCCAAGAAATCAACAGAACATGTCTTAATAATGCCTATGGACAAATTTACTGTGAAATCTCATAAAGAATTTCCGAAGGAATCTTAGGAAAAAAAATCTTAAAAGAATCTCTTGAGGATTTTTTTTTGGAAACTTGGGAAGAATTTCTGAAGGAGTTTGTGGAAAATTTTCCATGATATCCTTGCAGTAATTACTGAAAAAAAACTGAACTTGCTTATTTTCTGAGGGAATCCGTGAATGATTACGAATTCTTGTACGGATTTTTGAAAGCATCTATGGAGTACCTTTTGAGAAAACCCAGAAGCTTATCTTGATTTATTTCTGGAAGATCCTCTAGGTCTAGAGGATTTTTTTTAGAAATAAATCAGGAAGAACAACTTCTTTTGGAAAGAGACTCTCCGAAAGAGTTCTTCAGAGGAAGACGAATTTTCAACAATTAATAATAAACAATAATAATTAAAAATTAGTTAATATAAATGAAATTTAATTTCCGGGACAATATTGAAAGCCTGCGAATACAAAACTAATTGAAAAATATCGTTCCAACCTGATCAAATAAGTTGAACGTGCACCCACTGTATTTTAGATGAAATTGAAATGAAATAGATACATAAATTACGCAGGCGAGACTAAAAATAATATTAGCTTCCTAATATTCCACCGAATAATCCACATAAAGTGCATCGTTGGTTGCCATCAATTCTTAAAACAAGACTTATCTAGAAATAATTATCTTTTACGAGGAATATTGTGACACATCCTTAGATGATTAAACTCTGATTGAACTTTTCCCGGTACACATTTATACCTGTGAAGTGCAAATCATCCAGCTTATCATATAATCTAACTTGTCTTGAGTCCCAACATTGGAACAAATCGAGTTCAAAGCCAGTTCTCAATCTTTTCATCCTTGTAGAAAATCAGAAAAGAAATCCTGCCATCTGCCGCAAGGCTAATTCGAAGTCGAACGGCAAAATGGCTCGCATCGTCGTCGTCGGAACCATACCGCCTGCCTGGGCCAAAGAGCGATTACCGAGATGAGACCGAGACCGTGATAAGGCACGTCCGTCTTCTTGGATGGACGTGAGAAAGCTACTTTCTAGCTACTCGACTGCACTCATCGTCGTCACCATCATCATCCTTAGAGCTCTATACTCCGGTTGTAGTGCTTCATCTCCCCTCGGGGAGAGGAGATTTTCCACCGCCGGCCGCAGGCACACAATTCAAATCCTGCTGCCAGGCCGGCCGCCTGCGTATCCTCTTTAAACCACATAGGCCGGGATCCAACGACGATAGTCTGAGCAGAGCCAGCCAGCAGCAGAGCCCGGTTTCCCGATATGGCTCACAGTTTAATCCTTAGTGGGTTTCCTTTCACAAACTAGCTTATGGCAGCCAACCAGCGGGGATCAATCGAGTCCATGCCCGTGCCCGCCCGTGTCGGTCGGACGGTAACGGACGTGGTTAGATCCGGGACGAGTATCCCCGCTGCTGAGCAGCTGAGAAAATAAGCCACCCACTTTGAAAGTGGAGCCCCGATGAGGTAGCCCGAGTTCAGGGGAATTATACGTGTTTTTTAGGAAGAGCGAAACAGGAATTGCTGAAGAAATTTCTGGAGGAATCCCATGACAATCCTTGAAGGATTTCCTTGGAAAAACCTGGAAACATTTCTTTAGAAACGACGAATTCCTTAGAAATTTCACGAGGAGTTCTTTGGAAATAACTAAAAGAGGCCCTTGAAAATTTCTGGAGAAAATCCCAGAGATTTCTTGGAGAAATTCCCTGGATATTTTTTAAGATACTTCTTGGGATTTAATGAATGAATCCCTAGGGATTTCCTGGAATTCCTCCAGGAATCCGAAGGGAATTCCTTCAGGAATTCACAAGGAATTCCTCTATCCGTAAATTCCCAAGGAATTTCTTCAGAAATTCCGACTGAACTTCTTCTGAAATTCTAATTGAACTTCTCCAGGAAATCCCACGGAATCTCTATGGGAATTCTCAAAAATTTCTTCAAAAATTCCCAAGGAACCTCTACAGATATTTCTAAGGAATTTCTCGAAAAATTCCCAAGCACTTTCTCCAGAAATTCTTGAGGAATTTCTTCATTAACTCCCGAGGAATTTCTCCAGAAATTCCCGAAGAATTTCTTCAGAAAATCCAGAGGAATTTCTCCAGAAATTCTTAAAGGATTTCTCCAGAAAATATCGGGTAATTTCTCCAGAAATTCTCGAGGCATTTCTCAAGAAATTCTCGAGGAAGCTCTGCAGAAACTTTCGAGGATTATCTTCACAAATTCTCGATCAATTTCTCTAAAACCTTCCGAAAAACTAGGAATAGCTCCAGAAATTTGCGGAAATATCTTTAGAAATTCCCAACGAAATTCCTAAGGAATTTCTCCAGAAATTCCCAAGGAATTTTTCCAGAAATTCCCAAAGAATTTCTCCAGAAATTCCCAATGGTTTTCTCCAGTAATTCCCAAGGAATTTCTCCAGAAATTCCAAAGGAATTTCTCCACAAATTCCAAAGGAATTTCTCCAGAAATTACAAATGAATTTCTCCAGAAATTCTGAAGGAATTTCTCCAGAAATTCCAAAGGAATTTCTCCAGAAATTCCAAAGGAATTTCTCCAGAAATTCCAAAGGAATTTCTCCAGAAATTCCAAAGGATTTTTTCCAGAAATTCCAAAGGAATTTCTCCAGAAATTCCAAAGGAATTTCTCCAGAAATTCCAAAGGAATTTCTCTAGAAATTCCAAAGGAATTTCTCCAGAAATTCCAAAGGAATTTCTCCAGAAATTCCAAAGGAATTTCTACAGAAATCTCAATGGAATTTCTCCAGAAATTCCCAAGGAATTTCTACAGCAATTCCCAAGGAATTTCTCCAGAAATTAACAAGGAATTTCTCCAGAAATTCACAAGGAATTTCTCCAGAAATTCCCATGGAATTTCTCCAGAAATTCCCATGGAATTTCTCCAGAAGTTCCCAAGGAATTTCTCCAGAGATGCCCATGGAATTTCTCCAGAAATTCCCAAAGAATTTCTCCAGAAATTCCCAAGGAATTTCTCCAGAAATTCCCAAAGAATTTCTCCAGAAATTCCAAAGGAATTTCTCCAGAAATTCCCAAGGAATTTCTCCAGAATTTCCCAAGGAATTTCTCCAGAATTTCCCAAGGAATTTCTCCAGAATTTCCCAAGGAATTTCTCCAGAAATTTCAAAGGATATTCTCCAGAAATTCCCAAGGAATTTCTCCAGAAATTCCCAAGGAATTTCTCCAGAAATTCCCAAGGAATTTCTCCAGAAATTCCCAAGGAATTTCTCCAGAAATTCCCAAGGAATTTCTCCAGAAATTCCCAAGGAATTTCTCCAGAAATTCCCAAGGAATTTCTCCAGAAATTCCCAAGGAATTTCTCCAGAAATTCCCAAAGAATTTCTCCAGAAATTCACAAGGAATTTCTCCAGAAATTCCCAAGGAATTTCTCCAGAAATTCCCAAGGAATTTCTCCAGAAATTCCCAAGGAATTTCTCCAAAAATTCCCAAGGAATTTCTCCAGAAATTCCCAAGGAATTTCTCCAGAAATTCCCAAGGAATTTCTCCAGAAATTCCCAAGGAATTCCTCCAGAAATTCCCAAGGAATTTCTCCAGAAATTCCCAAGGAATTCCTCCAGGAATTCCCAAGGAATTTCTCCAGAAATTCCCAAGGAATTTCTCCAGAAATTCCCAAGGAATTTCTCCAAAAATTCCCAAGGAATTTCTCCAGAAATTCCCAAGGAATTTCTCCAGAAATTCCCAAGGAATTTCTCCAGAAATTCCCAAGGAATTCCTCCAGAAATTCCCAAGGAATTCCTCCAGAAATTCCCAAGGAATTTCTCCAGAAATTCCCAAGGAATTTCTCCAGAAATTCCCAAGGAATTTCTCCAGAAATTCCCAAGGAATTTCTCGAGAAATTCCCAAGGAATTTCTCGAGAAATTCCCAAGGAATTTCTCCAGAAATTCCCAAGGAATTTCTCCAGAAATTCCCAAGGAATTTCTCCAGAAATTCCCAAGGAATTTCTCCAGAAATTCCCAAGGAATTTCTCCAGAAATTCCCAAGGAATTTCTCCAGAAATTCTTAAAGGATTTCTCCAGAAAATATCGGGTAATTTCTCCAGAAATTCTCGAGGCATTTCTCAAGAAATTCTCGAGGAAGCTCTGCAGAAACTTTCGAGGATTATCTTCACAAATTTTCGATCAATTTCTCTAAAACCTTCCGAAAAACTAGGAATAGCTCCAGAAATTCCCAAGGAATTTTTCCAGAAATTCCCAAAGAATTTCTCAAGAAATTCCCAATGATTTTCTCCAGTAATTCCCATGGAATTTCTCCAGAAATTCTCAAGGAATTTCCAAAGGGATTTCTCCAGAAATTCTAAAGGAATTTCTCCAGAAATTCCAAAGGAATTTCTCCAGAAATTCTAAAGGAATTTCTCCAGAAATTCCAAAGGAATTTCTCCAGAAATTCCAAAGGAATTTCTCCACAAATTCCAAAGGAATTTCTCCAGAAATCCAAAGGAATTTCTCCAGAAATTCCAAAGGAATTTCTCCAGAAATTCTGAAGGAATTTCTCCAGAAATTCCAAAGGAATTTCTCCAGAAATTCCGAAGGAATTTCTCCAGAAATTCCAAAGGAATTTCTACAGAAATCTAAATGGAATTTCTCCAGAAATTCCCAAGGAATTTCTACAGAAATTCCCAAGGAATTTCTCCAGAAATTCCCAAGGAATTTCTCCAGAAATTCCCAAGGAATTTCTCCAGAAATTCCCAAGGAATTTCTTCAGAAATTCCCAAGGAATTTCTGCAGAAATTCCCAAGGAATTTCTCCAGAAATTCCCAAGGAATTTCTCCAGAAATTCCCAAGGAATTTCTCCAGAAATTCCCAAGGAATTTCTCCAGAAATTCCCAAGGAATTTCTCCAGAAATTCCCAAGGAATTTCTCCAGAAATTCCCAAGGAATTTCTCCAGAAATTCCCAAGGAATTTCTCCAGAAAATATCGGGTAATTTCTCCAGAAATTCTCGAGGCATTTCTCAAGAAATTCTCGAGGAAGCTCTGCAGAAACTTTCGAGGATTATCTTCACAAATTCTCGATCAATTTCTCTAAAACCTTCCGAAAAACTAGGAATAGCTCCAGAAATTCACAAGGAATTTTCCAGAAATTCTCAAGGAATATCTTCAGAAATTTACGGAAATATCTTTAGAAATTCCCAACGAAATTCCTAAGGAATTTCTCCAGAAACTCCCAAGGATTTTTTCCAGAAATTCCCAAAGAATTTCTCCAGAAATTCCCAATGATTTTCTCCAGTAATTCCCATGGAATTTCTCCAGAAATTCTCAAGGAATTTCCAAAGGGATTTCTCCAGAAATTCTAAAGGAATTTCTCCAGAAATTCCAAAGGAATTTCTCCAGAAATTCCAAAGGAATTTCTCCACAAATTCCAAAGGAATTTCTCCACAAATTCCAAAGGAATTTCTCCACAAATTCCAAAGGAATTTCTCCAGAAATTCTGAAGGAATTTCTCCAGAAATTCCAAAGGAATTTCTCCAGAAATTCCAAAGGAATTTCTACAGAAATCTAAATGGAATTTCTCCAGAAATTCCCAAGGAATTTCTACAGAAATTCCCAAGGAATTTCTCCAGAAATTCCCAAGGAATTTCTCCAGAAATTCACAAGGAATTTCTCCAGAAATTCCCATGGAATTTCTCCAGAAATTCCCATGGAATTTCTCCAGAAATTCCCATGGAATTTCTCCAGAAATTCCCATGGAATTTCTCCAGAAATTCCCATGGAATTTCTCCAGAAATTCCCAAGGAATTTCTCCAGAGATGCCCATGGAATTTCTCCAGAAATTCCCAAAGAATTTCTCCAGAAATTCCCAAAGAATTTCTCCAGAAATTCCCAAAGAATTTCTCCAGAAATTCCAAAGGAATTTCTCCAGAAATTAAAAATGAATTTCTCCAGAATTTCCCAAGGAATTTCTCCAGAATTTCCCAAGGAATTTCTCCAGAAATTTCAAAGGATATTCTCCAGAAATTCCCAAGGAATTTCTCCAGAAATTCCCAAGGAATTTCTCCAGAAATTCCCAAGGAATTTCTCCAGAAATTCCCAAAGAATTTCTCCAGAAATTCCCAAGGAATTTCTCCAGAAATTCCCAAGGAATTTCTCCAGAAATTCCCAAGGAATTTCTCCAGAAATTCCCAAGGAATTTCTTCAGAAATTCCCAAGGAATTTCTCCAGAAATTCCCAAGGAATTTCTACAGAATTTCCCAAGGAATTCCTCCAGAAATTTCAAAGGATATTCTCCAGAAATTCCCAAGGAATTTCTCCAGAAATTCCCAAGGAATTTCTCCAGAAATTCCCAAGGAATTTCTCCAGAAATTCCCAAGGAATTTCTCCAGAAATTCCCAAGGAATTTCTCCAGAAATTACCAAGGAATTTCTCCAGAAATTCCCAAGGAATTTCTCCAGAAATTCCCAAGGATTTTCTCCAGAAATTCCCAAGGAATTTCTCCAGAAATTCCCAAGGAATTTCTCCAGAAATTCCCAAGGAATTTCTCCAGAAATTCCCAAGGAATTTCTCCAGAAATTCCCCAGGAATTTCTCCAGAAATTCCCAAGGAATTTCTCCAGAAATTCCCAAGGAATTTCTCCAGAAATTCTCAAGAAATTTCTCCAGAAATTCCCAAGGAATTTCTCCAGAAATTCCCAAGGAATTTCTCCAGAAATTCCCAAGGAATTTCTCCAGAAATTCCCAAGGAATTTCTCCAGAAATTCCCAAGGAATTTCTCCAGAAATTCCCAAGGAATTTCTCCAGAAATTCCCAAGGAATTTCTCCAGAAATTCCCAAGGAATTTCTCCAGAAATTCCCAAGGAATTTCTCCAGAAATTCCCAAGGAATTCCTCCAGAAATTCCCAAGGAATTTCTCTAGAAATTCCCAAAGAATTTCTCCAGAAATTCCCAAGGAATTTCTCTAGAAATTCCCAAGGAATTTCTCCACAAATTCCCAAGGATTTTTTTAAGCTCTCATCTGATAAATTCACCAGAAATTTTCAACAAATGTCTCCAGAAATTCCCAAGGAATTTCTTCAGAAATGCTCAAGGAATTTCTCCAAAAACTTCCAAGGGATTTCCTCCAAATGATTTCTCTAATAGTTCCTTTAGAATTCCTGCAAAAAATTCCAAAGACTTCCATCAGCGATTTCCAGGAGTTCCTGGAGGAACTCCTTGGGAATTCCTTGAGTAACTTCTTGCCATTTTTTAGAGAAATTTCTTGGGAATTACTGGAGAAATTTCGTGTGAATTACTGGAGTATTTGTTTTTTTTTGGGAATTCCTGAAGGAATTCCTTCATGAATTTCCAAGTTATTTCTTCAAGAACTTCCAAGGAATTCTTTGGAGTTTTCCTGAGGGAATTTCTTAGGGAAATTCTAGAGAATTTGCTTGGGAAATTCCAAGAGAGTACCTTTGGGATTTCCTGAAATAATTGCTCAGGAAATTCCTGGAAGAATTCCGTAGGAATTCTCAGATGAATTCCTTGGGAAATTTCAAAAGAAATTCCTGAAAAAAAAATCTTGGAGAATCCCAAAAGGAGTCCCTTGAGGAATCATGAGAAGGAAACTCCGTGAATTTTTCAGAGAATTTCTTGGAAAGTTTGTAAAGGAAGTAAAACTTGGGAACTGATTGCCATTATTCTCTACTCAGGTTTTCGATACCTGAAAGCCATCGTTCCACTAGCTTAGTGTCTGTTATCAACCAAAGACTGCGACACAACAAACGTGCCAAAAGCGGTAAAGTTGATAGGAATGAAAATCTAAACAACGGCATCAGCGTGAAAAAAAAATCCGATGCAAAATCTCAACTGCTCCGACTCCGACAGACAGGCACAAGCAGAACCGCAAAGCACGTTCTCCAGCTACCAAGAAGAGAACACCAAAGCAGCGAGCGGCAGACAAGACAACAACCGTGGAAAGTGGCTTTAAATGATTTGGCTGTTGCTTTCGGTTATCGTCTTCCAGAGCTTGAATGTTGAAGAACGCCGGTCTTCGAAGGCTCTTTGCTCGGCAATGCTGGCATGCAGACGTGCGTCAAATTGGCATTTAAATGGTTCAGAAAATTTTCAATTTCGGTTCGGTTCGGGGCCAGATTATCGGTTGATTCGCTTCCGATAGGCTGAGCCGTTTCGGAAGACGATTATCCTTATCTACACTGAGGACGATGGTGGCGACGGCCTTTGTGTTGATTGACGTCGTGCTCGGTAACGAAATTATGCAAATTTCCTGTAAATGGGAATTGCTGCCGCTTCGCCTGTCTGCCCTCAGGAAGTGATCGAGAAAACGGGAAGTAAACCGACGAAGAATGGAATATCTTCGGATGACTGGAAAGTTAAATTTAAAAATTTATGGAAATTTCAATTTTGACCGATTTTTTCGTCATATTTGCTTAATATGTTAAGAACGACGAATTTTCTATTTACGCAGTAGCAAACGGATTGTTAAATTACATGAACCTCATATGTATAGTATAGTCAATGTGTCGCAGATTTCATAAAATTTATGGATGTTTCTTCTAATAAAAGATCGTCAGCGAATTCCATGGCGGATCCAGAAAACACATCTCCAGATTTTTAATCCCGAACTATTGAATTAACTGAAAACTACTAACCAAAACCTCCTTTTCGTGGTTTGTACTAGCTGTCGTCCACTCCCGGTAGCAACTAATTTATGTGAATCAACAACTCTCTTTCCCAGAGACCATTTTGTTCGTGGTCGGTTTGCGTGGCGGTGGTTGCGATTGCTTGCAAACGGCCACATTTCGCGGCTTGGCATGTTGTGCAGTGTGCACCCGACATCACGTGATGGCTGGTCGGTCGTGCTTGCAACAACTTTCCGTTGCGATCGCCCGAGTCCCCCAAACAAGCAAGCCGCCTCCACTATTTTTGGAGCTAACTCGCGCTCTTGGTAGCCAAACAGCGGCGAGGAAGTCGAGGAACTAACGAAGGATGGTCACGGATAGGCGGCCCTCTTAGCGCAATAAGAACTGGCGCTTTAATTATTCGTTACTTGGCGTTATCCCGCTGTGAACTAGGGTGCGGCCTAATGTAAGAAGTTTCCTGATTGGTGGGAATAATCCGTGTGTGGGACAAATATTTAATATGAACCCGTAAGAAAAATTGCAATAACCGTCAAATCTCATAGACTTTCAGTCCTGAGCACCCACGGTGGAACTGAGGGCTGAATTGAAAGATTTCCATCCTGGGCGATTGCCAGCCATCGCCTTGAACTGTGGCCAGGACAAATTTCTGTCGACTTGATGTATTTCGTTGTTGAGACTGCGCCGCCATGACCCTCTGGGCCTGCCTCTACTGCGATGTCCTGCTGGGTTCCAATCTAACGCTTGCTTGCAGATTTTATTCTTGCCTCTGCGTAGAGTGTGGCTGATCTACCTCCACTTTCGGTTCCTGCAGCCGTTCAGTGCTCTCCACTGATACACACCAGGTCTAGGTCTCATGACCACGTGGTTTATGGACAGCCCCTAAGACCTGCCAGTGAGGAGCGATTTGCAAGATGATCGAGCTTGCTCTGCATATCAGAGCTCCATTGAGCTGTTAGGAGAGCAACGTCATCAGCCAGTTCGAAGTCATTCAAGTGCTCCATGGTAATGGGCTGCCACAGCAATCCATGATTTGGTTCACGGTCAATCGCACCTACCAGGATCTCGTCGATAACGCTGAGGAACAATAGCGGTGATAAGGCACATCGTTGCTTCACTCCATAAAAATGCCTTGGTGAAATGTTCTGAAAAGCAACAACAAATAATGATCATCGGCGTCGTATCCAAGGCTCGATCCAAGGTATCCTTGGACTGATTGATGATACCTTGGTAGCTGCGGTAGCTTTTCAATCATCTGTAAGTGGAAAATTTTCTCTATAGGGCACTGCACTGTTTTGATTTTGTATGGGATTTTGACGTTTCGTGGCCTTGTTGTTTACAAAATTTCTGTAAGAGTGAAAGAGAAGGAGAGAATTTCATGCAGTCCCCTATATTAGCAATAGGGTACTGCACGAAGTTCTCTCCTTCTCTTTTACTCTTACAGAAATTTTGTAAACAACAAGGCCAAGAAACGTCAGAATCCCATACAAAATCAAAACAGTGCAGTGCCCTATAGCATTGAGCGAATTTGCTTCCATGACTATTCTGTCGTGTGTTTCATGTTCAGCTTCATGTTTCGAAGTTGTGTTAGATGGTGACAATATTTGTAATGTTTGAAATATTGAAAATAATAAATTTGAAATAGTGGGAGAATTTGTGTACCTTGGTACTCTAGTGATGTGCGATACTGGCGTTACCCGCAAGATTAAGAGACACCTTGAAGATGCAAATAGCAATTTCTATGGCTTTAGTAATCAACTGGTTTCAAGTCCCACAGTGTAAGACTACTGATCCTAAGGGGCAGCAGGAATTATAGCCCCGGAGCTTGACGAACCCTCCCCCCTGTAGTGTATCAAAACTAATAAAAAAACATTATGTAAACAAAATTGAATGTATACCAAATAGTGTTAGGTGTATCATTTAACAATATCACGCAATCTTCCTTTGACTATTTTCCAATGAAACGCGAGAAAATGCTCGATATCTCCAAGCGCATCATTATTCGCGAATCAGGAGGGGAAAATTCACCGACATACGCTTGGGAGGCGGGGCAAACAGGTTGGACATTCTATCCGTCCGTTTCGTCACGATGCATCGCGATGAGGTATAAAACAAGCATAGCACGGCGGGTACGAGTCATTCTATTGACGAAATTCGGCACGTGAACATCGGAAGGAGTCCAACAAGCAGCAGTGGTACAGCTCGTGTCGGGTCGATCGTGACCATAAAAACGGCACACCACCCAAGGGACAGCTCGATCATCGACTCATTCCAGTCTGAGTGTTCGCCCCGTGCGGACGTATTGAAGCTGCGCTCTCGTGATAAAAAAAACCCGATTTAATCCACCTATGGTGAACAGAACCCTTCTTACACTTATTAAAATTATTGTTGTATTATTTGTATTTAACATATTTGTTTTGTGGAATTGACCAAAAGTTCTAGAAAATATTGTGGATTTGGTATCTAGTGGATTGGTTTCCAAAATAGCATCATGGACCATGGACTAAACTACCGGTAACCCAATGTCCAATCCTAATGAAATTGTATAGGGTTCTACTAGAATGTTGTAGCTTTTATTTGGTGCCAGGATAACCGAAATCGGTTGACAGACGGCTAAGATATTTATTATGATACTTTTGGACAAAAATCTCAAAAAGTTTAGTTGTATAAATCCGAAGTACTCTTCGAAAGATATCTCTGTAACCAAATGTCCAATCGAAATAAAATTTCTGGGCGATCTACTAGGATGCTGTAGCTTTCATTTGGTGCCAAGAGAACCCAAATCGATTGACAAACGGTCGAAATATTTATTATGATACACTTGGTCAAAAATCTTAAAAAGTTTAGAAGTATGACTCATAAGTACTCTTCGAGAGATATCTCGGTAACCAGACGTCCAATCGAAAAAAAATTCAATAGCGTTCTACTAGGATGTAGTAGCTTTCATTTGCTTCCAAGAGAACTCAAATCGGTTGACAGACGGCTAAGAAACGTGCGTGACTTTTTTTGTAACGCACATACACACACACACACATACACACATACACACACACACACACATACAGACATTTGCTCAGTTCGTCGAGCTGAGTTCATTGGTATATGAGACTCGGCCCTCCGGGCCTCGGATCGAAAGTCGGTTTTTCGAGCGATATTTATACCCTTCTTATGGGTGTAAGAAGGGTAAAAAGGCTTTTCCTACATACATTCCGTGATATTTTTGCTACACTCAAACCTCCATTTAGGTAGGATCCATTTAGGTAAAATCTATTTAGGTCCCTCCATTTAGGTAACGTTACCTAAATGGAATTTGATTGTGTTCAGATCAGTTGGAGTACTTAAGATTAGGTATAGGATTGGTTTATGGGTAAGAAGTAGTGAATGGTGTTAGGGGGTGGGTATGGGGGGAGGGGGATGCAATGTTGCCCCCTAAACACCCCCCCCCTTACATGCAGTGTTGAAAAGTGTCAGTATCCAGCGTCATTTCCAGATGAAATTGAGATAATCAACCATCCTCCCATCATTCAATTGATATCAGCTCCAGCATTGATGACGTCAAACCCGACATCAACCTATCATTCACCTGTTTTTATTTTGGCCACCAAACCCAATATAGATCTAACAGTTGTTCGATGTTGGTCCAACAATGGCTCAACATACGATAAAAATTTACCCGACTTTGACCGGACATTGAATATTTTTTCAGTCTGGCGGAATTTTGCAGGGTTTTTCGCAAGGTTTTTCGTGTTTCGTGCCCAGCTAGTCATTTGAATGACAATTCTGATCTAACACCCTTAAAAACCCCCGAAAACGCCCCTGAAGCCCCTCCCCTCCTGGAGCCCCTCCCTTCCTTAAACCCACCCCCTCCTGAAACTCCTTGAAAGCCATCTGAAACTCCGCATGATCTCCTTTAAATCTCCTAGTAACTCACCCTTGTTGAACTTCTTTGCAACCTTGTAATCCATTTAGGTAATAAACTGAATCCATTTAGGTAATGAATCCATTTAGGTAAAAATTCTATTTAGGCAGTCCCGACTCATTACCTAAATGGAGGTTTTGGTGTACTGTTTATTAAGCTCAAATATTACAAAGAGATAGTAGCTTTTATGTATTTGATGCAATTGCATTTTCATGTATAACTAACTTGTGTAACCAAATATGATCATAAAAAATCTGTTGACAAACGGCTGAGAAATGTATTATGATACATTTTATCAAAAATCTCTCAAAAGCGTAAATTTCATTACTCCTTAGTACTCGTGGAAAGATATCTCAGAAACAAAATGTCCAAACGGCATGAAATTTAATAGCATACTACTTGGATGCTGTAGCTTTCATTTGATGCTGAGAGAACTCAAATCGATTGACACATGGCTGATTCATTTATTATGAAGCATTTTGTCAAAGACCTCTTAAAAAGTTAAGTTGAATTACTCCAAAGTACTCCCCGAAAGATATCTCGGTTACAAAATGTCCAATCGGAATGAAATTGAAAAGCGTTCTTCTAGGGTGCAGTAGCTTTCGTTTCGAGCCTTAAGAACCCGATTCGGTTGATAGACGGCTGAGAAATTTATGGTGATACACTTTGTCAAAAATATCTAAAATAATTAAGTTGTACTACTCCCTAGCACTCTTTGAAAGATATCGCGGTAACCGAACGTCCAATCAAAAAAAAAAATTCAATAGTGTTCTACTAGGATGTAGTAGCTTTCGTTTGGGGCCTTAAGAACCTAAATCGGTTGATAGACGGCTGAGAAATTTATGGTGATACACTTTGTCAAAAATATCTGAAATAATTAAGTTGTACTACTCCCTAGCACTCTTTGAAAGATATCGCGGTAACCGAACGTCCAATCAAAAAAAAAAATTCAATAGTGTTCTACTAGGATGTAGTAGCTTTCGTTTGGGGCCTTAAGAACCCAAATCGGTTGATAGACGGCTGAGAAATTTATGGTGATACACTTTGTCAAAAATATCTAAAATAATTAAGTTGTACTACTCCCTAGCACTCTTTGAAAGATATCTCGGTAACCGAACGTCCAATCAAAATAAAATTCAATAGCGTTCTACTAGGATGTAGTAGCTTTCATTTGCTTCCAAGAGAACTCAAATCGGTCAACAGACGGCTGAGAACCGTGAGTGACATTTTTTTGTAACATACATACACACACACACATACACACACACGCACATACAGACATTTGCTCAATTCGTCGAGCTGAGTTGATTGGTATATGTGACTCGGCCCTGCGGGCCTCGGATCGAAAGTCGGTTTTCCAAGCGGTATTTATACCCTTCTTATGGGTGTAAGAAGGGTAAAAAAGCGATTTTACCGAGTTCTTTCGTCGTGGGATGGAGTCGGAGGAGGACTCCCCTACCAGGAAGCCGAAGCGGAAGAAGATTGACCCAGCAGCTGCTGACAGCGAGAAGCTGACTCAAAAGCTGCTAAACATGAACAAGTTTGTCACACTGGCAAACGAGACAGCGGACCAGACTACCAAGCCGGTTCTCACATCGCCGGGATTCCCCGGAAAGCAGAAGCAACCACCATTGGTGGTGAAAAACATGAGCTTTGCCATCCTCGCGCCAAAACTGAACGCAAGCGTCGCCGACCTTTCGTACAAAATCACACGGTTCGGTACGAAGGTCATGTACAACAGTGACAACGATGTCTCCAAAGTGCGGAAGATTCTTGATCAAAATGGTTGGGAATATTATACGCACGACAAGCCATCGGACCGACCATACCGGGTGGTGATTCGCTGACTGCCCCTGGTGGACCCGGAAGATCTTCGGCAACGGCCGAATACCAAACACAACCTCGACGCGGTGGCTGTGCACATCATCCGGCGAAAAGAGGACAGCGCCGATCGAGAAGAAACCCTGTACCTGGTGCATTTCAGCAAGGGATCCACCAATCTGACCGAGCTCCGGGAGACCAAGGAGGTTGGCCACATCCTCGTTCGGTGGGATTCCTACCGGAACAAGCGGTCGGACGTGACGCAGTGCACCAACTGCCTGTACCATGGCCATGGTACAAGAAACTGTCGCCTGAAAAGCAGGTGCAACAACTGCGGTGAAAACCACGACACCGAAAAGTGCTCTTCGAAGGACGGCCAAGCGGCGATCGATCGCGGTTGCCCGAAGCGAGCCGAATACCAGCAGATTCGGCAACAATCCTCCACGAAGAATCGGCCGCGCCAGCGGACGGCAGGCAAGGCTCCAGCTGCACCGGCACTGAATGCGACAAATTTTCCCGCGCTGCCAAACAGCTCGGTAACCGGCGAAGCTCCGAGATTCGTGGGACCACGGATCGCAAAACACCCTGAACCAACCGAGGAGCGTATCGACCCCCGTATCAGAGCCGGAGTGTATGCGAGCGCTCCGTTAAACGACCCAACACCTGAGGAAGCAACCGAAGCGCTCTACAGTTCAGCCGAACTGTGGTCCATATTCACCGAGTTCCGCGGCAGGCTCGGATATATGGTATGTAAGTATGGGGTCAAGTGAGCCCCGCAACCTACGCATTTCCAATTGGAATGCTCGCTCCCTCAGAGCGAAAAAGATTGAGCTGAGCAATTTCCTTGCTCAGCACAAAATTGATGTGGGTGTCATTACGGAGACCCACCCACTCGCACTCAAATTTCTCGCTCCTTCAACATACCATTGTCCGGCTTGACACAAATGGTGGCGGTGTGGCCGTCGTCATAAAGCATGGCATCCGCTATGTTATCCTCCCCCATCCAAGGACCAACGTTGTCGAAGCCATCGGAGTAAAAATCCACACCGAAAGCGGCAACCTCACGCTTTTTGCAGTTTACATGCCCACGCAATGTGGGGACAGGAACGGCACGACGAAGCTCTTCGTAGAGGATCTTCGAAAACTCACCACCAGTCGGTCCAATTTCGTGGTGGCCGGTGATCTCAATGCCCGCCACAGCCTCTGGAGAAACCAGAGGAGCAACAGGAACGGAGACCTACTAGCTGACCATCTTAGCTCTGGGTCGTGTACCGTCCATTTCCCGGACGAGCCAACATTTCTTTCCCGAGCTTCAGGAAGAACCTCAACTCTCGACCTTTTTCTCTCCGATCGGGCACTGGCAAAACCGACAACCATCTACGAAATGAGCTCCGATCACTTTCCGGTGGTGTGCGAGCTCCGAAACACTGCAGCGGCAACCCAGCTGTTGATGAGAAGAGGCTACCACCACGTGAACTGGGTGGCATTCAGCCGCATTATCGACAACCGAATCACCGAAAACCCAGCGCTCGATACTGATGAAGAGATTGAACAGCAGTTGTGCGTGTTCGAGGATGCCATCCACGCAGCCGAAGACGCATACATCCGCTGGGTGGCGGTAAAACGACAATTTACCGTGATTGACGACCACAAGCGGCGACTCATCCAGCAGCGGAACGCAGTTAGGCGGCAGCTCCAACGAACCGGCTGCCCACTGAAGAAAAGCGAGCTCACTCTAATGAACAAGCAGATTGCGGATCGGATGCTTGTTATTCGGAACCAACAATTCGCCAACAACATCGCCCAAATGAACGACCACTCAAGGCCGTTTTGGAAGGTGGCGAAGGTTTTGAAGAAGAAGCCAAAAGCCGTTCCACCGCTAAAGGACGAAAACAGAGGGGTTCTGGTCTCCCCTGCGGAGAAGACAGACGGGATTGCCTGCAAGCTCGTCGAGGCACACATCCTCGGTGCCGGAATGCAAAGCCCACACGAAGCGGCAGTTCAACAGACAATGATCCAGCTCGACAACGAAGAGGCAGCATACGACGGACAGGTATCCGAAGACGAGGTTCGGGCAGCGGTCAAGCACACCAAGAATATGAAGGCCCCCGGTAACGATGGCATACTAAACCTGGAACTGAAGAAGCTCTCTGGAAAAGCATACCGTTTTCTAGCCGCAGTCTTCACAAGATGCTTCCAACTAAGCTATTTCCCAGCCAGGTGGAAGGAGGGGAAGGTTATCCCCATCCAGAAACCTGGAGGACCCAACCATCGCTTCAAGCTACCGGCCCATCGGCTCCTATCGGCTGCTAGCAAAATCTTCGAGCGCATCATCCTCAAACACCTGACGGTCTATATCGACGAACAAAACATCATCATTTCGGAGCAATTTGGATTCCGCCAAGGGCACTCCACCGTACATCAACTCGTTCGGGTGGAGAACACGCTCCACCGAAACAAGGCCCTGTCGAACAATACCGCGATAGCGCTGCTGGATGTGGAGAAAGCGTTCGACAATGTGTGGCACAACGGCCTCGTCCACAAATTGGCACAAGCTGGATTCCCGGGATACCTAACAAAAATGGTAAGAAACTACCTTGCAAATCGCTCTTTTCGAGTCTATCTCTCAGGTACACCATCCGATGTCTACGCGGTACCGGCGGGCGTTCCGCAAGGAAGCGTCCTGGGCCCCACCCTGTACAACTTGTACACCCACGATATCCCACAGCTGCCGGGTGGATGCACACTGGCGCTCTACGCCGACGATAGTGCGATCATGGCTAATGGTCGCACTCCGCAAATCTACCAGTCCCGGCTCCAGCAGGGCGTGACAACATATGTCCAGTATCTCGCCAGCTGGAAAACAAAGGTGAATGAAGCCAAAACCCAGGCCATCGTGTTCCGACATCGAAATTCGCCGAAGCTACTTCCACCGGCGGGCTGCTTCATCCAAGTCAACGGCTGCCCCGTCGAATGGTCAGACGAGGTGGATTATCTGGGCGTCACCATTGACAGCAAAAGAATCTTCCGGACGCACATCGACAAGATACGAAACAGGTGTGTCGGCCTGCTCAAATCACTGTATCCGCTGATATCCCGGCGGTCTCGGCTGTCATGAAGCAACAAGCTGGCTGTTTTCAAGAGCATCATCGCCCCGGTGGTGAACTACGCTATGCCGGTGTGGGGAACTTGCGCGGAGACCCACAAAAGGAAGCTACAGCTGGTCCGGAATCGGCTGCTGTGTCTAATCCTCGACGCCGCTTTCAACGCGAAAACCAGCGACCTGCACCGCAATGCAGAATACAAGACCGTCCGTGAACGCATCGATGACGCGATCGACAGTTTCATGGAATGTGCAGCGCATTTGGTACACCCGCTCATCCGAGCGTTAGTAAATTAGTTTTTTTTTTTGAAATTTAGGTTAATTAGGTTAAACAAAATCAATAACAAGAATGTAAATGTAAAACTAAAGGCTGAAAAGGGAAAATCTAGATCACTTAAATGTAAATGTAAACATGTATGAAACAAAATAACTGAATAAAGAAAATTTTAACAACAAACAACAACAAGGGAGAGCTCATTCAGTTCTCGGCTTTCGGTGAGCGCGGATCAACAGCAGCAGCAGCAGCAGCAGCAGCGCAGAGCACCATCGAAACGAGCATGTGGCCTCGAATTACATTAGCCAGCAGTCGGGGCAAACTGAGCGGTCGGACACAGCGTTGGCCTTGTACGTCGGTGGTGATCAAGTTAGAGCACTGATTCGAGCGATAGGTCTCGCTGTGCTTGTGCTCGCTCATCGGGATCCTGCTTGAACCCTTCGACGTCGAGTCAGCCGCTTGCGAGTCAGCCGTGTAGTCGCTGGCTAAGAATAGAGCTACTAACCCCAATTCAAGGTGTCAAGCGACTCGTGCCGAGGAATGAGTGATCGAGGGGGTTGAAAAAGATGCATGATCTTAAAAACCTTTTTTCCCGTGCTACTCGTGGAATCCAACATGATAAATTCAAACAAACAAAATCAGAAATTAGGTGGAGGTATTAGTGATGTTGTCAACCCCTTCGCAAGGAGCGGGTTGATGAGGTCAACGGTAAGGAGAAGTGAGGAGCTAGGTGCGAGAAGCTGTGTACGCAGCACAAGCGTGCGAGCTCCGGTCCACACCCCGGCAAGCCAGCCGGTGGAGATAATGGACGGAGCGGGGTTGCTAAGGGCCGTCAGCCAAGACAAAAAAAGGACTGCCCACAATTGAGGTGGCTGAGCAGCAGCTTGGCAAGATCATCGACTTTGCGTCCACGAAGTCGAACATTAGCAAGGACCTGAAAACGGCCCTGTTTTGACTTCGGGTGTCCATGGACGAAGCCAAGCAGGAACACGCGATACTCTCGATAATGACTACAGTAGCGGCGAAACCTGTGAAGGAAAAGGAGTAGAAGTTTACCCAAATGGTGGGCCTGAAAAAGCTGGCCCGTCCCGGAAGAAAGGGTACAAGGGGTTGCGACCGTTGGTAGGTCCTCAGCAGCCACAGAGTAGGGTGAACCAAGGAGGACCCCCCTTGGACTAAGGTGGAGTGGAGGAGAAGGAAAACGAAAACGCAAATAGAAGTGAAGGACGTCAAGCCAAGACGCAAAAAGGTAGGTGCCAAGCGCGAGAAAGGCAACGCACTCATCATCAAGACGGAGCAGTCGAAGTACTCGGACGTCTTGAAAACGATGCGAAGCGACACCAAGCTCGAGGGTCTGGGAGCCGACGTGCGTAGTATTAGACGTACTCGTACGGGCGAGATAATTCTGGAGCTGACACAGATAGCTCTGGTTATGAGGCGGACGTCAAAAAGTGCGCTAAAATAGGGAAGATAAAGGTTGGCTGGTTGGCTGGTTCCTGGGAAGCTGACTAGACTGATTAAAGCAACGATGAACGGTGTGCAAAACTGCGTAAGGGTTTCGGGTGAACTATCTAGATCATTCGAATCTCGCCGGGAACTGCGACAAGATGATGGACTCTCATGCCTACTCTTCAACATCGCTCTGGAAGGTGTGATGCGACGAGCCGGGCTCAACTGCCGGGGAACGATTTTCACAAAATCCGGACAATTTGTGTGCTTTGCGGACGACATGGACATTATCGCTAAAACATTTGGAACGGTGGCAGAGCTGTACACCCGCCTGAAACGCGAAGCAGCAAAGGTCGGACTGGTGGTGAATGCCTCAAAAACAAAGTACATGCTGGTAGGCGGAACCGAACATGACCGGATCCGTCTGGGTAGTAATGTTACGATAGACGGGAATACTTTCGAGGTGGTGGAGGAATTCGTCTACCTCAGATCCTTACTGACGGCTGACAACAACGTGAGCCGTGAAATTTGGAGGCGCATCATCAGCGAAAGTCGGGCCTACTACGGGCTCCAGAAGAAATTGCGGTCGAAAAAGACTCACCCACGCACCAAATGCACCATGTACAAAACGCTAATAAGACCGGTAATCATCTACGGGCACGAGACATGGACCATGCTCGAGGAGGACCTGCAAGCACTCGGAGTTTCCGAGCGACGCGTGCTAAGAACGATCTACGGCGGTGTGCAGGAGAACGGTGTGTGGCGGAGAAGGATGAACCACGAGCTCGCTGCACTTTACGGCAAACCCAGCATCCAGAAGGTGGTCAAAGCCGGAAGGATATGGTGGGCAGGGCATGTTGCAAGAATGCCGGACAACAACCCTGCAAAGCTGGTGTTTGCAACTGATCCGGTTGGCACAAGAAGGCGTGGAGCGCAGAGAGCACGATGGGCGGACCAGGTGGAGCGTGACTTGGCGAGCATCGGGCGCGACCGAGGATGGAGAGCGGCAGCCACGAACCGTGTATTATGGAGAAATGTTGTTGATTCAGTTTTATCTTGAATTTGATGTAATACTAAATAAATGAAATGCAAGGTTGGCTGGTGCGTATGTCGCCTGACGTTCCACGAGCCACCGGAGGTTTGCTTTATGTGTTTGGCACCAGGACACAAGTCATGGGACTGCAAAGGCCCTGACAGGCGTAAACTGTGTAGGATATGCAACGCTGAAGGTCATAAGGCACAACGCTGAACGAGTCCTCCCATTTGCACGATATGTACCGGGAAATCCGTTAACAACAGGCATCCTACGGGTGGTCCAAGGTACCCGGCCTTCAAGAAAGCCGCAGTGAACAAATCACAGTGCACGTAACGCAGCTAAACTTGAACTACTGTGGCGCGGCTCAGCAACTGCTTTGTCAGGCGGTTTCTGAGTGGAGTGGATATCGCCATCATAGCGGACCCATACCGAGTACCCGCTGGCAACAGCAATTGGGTCGCAGATGGGTCCAGAAAAATGGCGGCGATATGGACGACGGCTAAATACCCCGTCCAGGTGTCTACTACCTATGAGGGCTTCGTGATCGCCAAAGTAAACAGCTGCAAGTTATACGCCTTCGCGGCGGCCTATCGGGCAGTTCACGCAGATGCTGGACCGTGCTGACAGGGCGAAGGCCGGTGGTAATAGCGGGTGACTTTAATGTATGCCTTGGAATGGGGAAACCGCTTCACGAACCAACGGGATCAGATCTTGCTAGACACTGGCCATATTAGATGTCGACTTGGCTAATTACGTCGAAACGGTGCGGGGTCGATTATTGGCGTGACCTATTGTAGTCGTGGTCCAACAAGTAGTTCGAACTGGAGAGTTGACGATAGCTTCATTCACAGCGATTACCTGGCGGTTCGCTACAGTATTGACTACAACAACAGCAGGCAGCCTGTAGAGGAAGAGGCGGCCAGGCCAAGGCCAAGTCCTCGCATGTGGAAGACATCATATTACGACGAAGGGGTATTTAGGGAGGCACTTCGCCGTGAGCGAAACTTACTTGGACTAGACGACAACAAGCTGGTAGCGGTGCTTTCGCGTGCGTGCGATGCAACCTTGGCTAGGCGAGTCCTTCCTAGAAATGAGAGGCCACCGGCTTACTGATGGACCGACGCGACTGCGGACCTGCGCCGCGCCTGCCTACAGGTTAGGTGGCGGATGCAGCGAGCGCGATTAGAGGAAGAGCGAAACTAACGACGGGTGGTGTTTGCCGCTGCAAAAACCACGCCGAAGACTGAGATAAGAGCAAGCAAAAAGGCCTGCTTTGAGGATCTCTGGCAGAGTGCCAATGCGAACCCGTGGAGTGATGCCTACAAAATCGTGAAGGTCAAGATAAGAGGTGTACTGGCTCCTACAGAACAATCTCCTGAGATGTTGGAGGGGATCATCGAGGGGCTTTTTCGGCGTCATGATCCTAGTCCTTGGCCTCCTTTCGTAGGACAGCCAGGTACTGCGGCTGGCGATGAGGAGAAAGCCACCGATGTGGAACTTACGGGGTAACGAAGTCCCTTAGCGTAGGTAAGGTCCCAGGTCCGGATGGAGTTCCAAACCTGGCCTTAAAAGTAGCTATTGCAAAGGCTCCCGAGATGTTCAGGTCTGCTATGTATTAATGCCTGGACGAGGGAGTTTTCCCAGATGCATGGAAGAGACAGAGCCTGGTTCTTTTGCCAAAGGCGGGGAAACTACCCGGAGACCCGTCGGCATATAGACCAATATGATCAATAGACACGGCGGGGAAGGTGCTCAAAAAATCATTCTCAATAAAATGTTGCGGTACACAGAGGGTGAAAATGGTCTTTCGTGTAGTTAGTACGGCTTCCGGAAGGGGAGGTCGACTGTAGATGCTATCCTGTCGGTTATAAAGACCGCCGAGAAAGCACTTGAGCCTAAGAGAAGGAGGATTCGCTACTGCTGGTCTGCTATTGCGTCTGGGGCACTGTCCCGGATGATGTCCAATAGCTCTGCGGTGTACGCTAGTAAGCGCAAGCTTCTGGGTAGTGTTGCTACGTTCATACTAAGGTATGTCGGCCGGCGTGGGGCTCTGCGCTAAGTACCGAATGCTACAGTGGTAAGCTGGAAAGTGCTAACAGGCTGATGTGCCTGAGGGCTGCGAGCGCATACCGTACCGTGTCACACGACGCGCTCTGCGTCATCACTGGTATGGTGCCTTTCGGCATCCTTATCAGGGTGGACATGGAGTGTTTCGAAATGCGCGGCACAAGAGGCATATGCAGGACTGCCAGGATGGTCCCTATGTTCAAAAAAGGTAGCGCGCGTGGGACAGTTCCACCAAAGGAAGGTGGACCCATAGGTTGATACCGAGGGTAGATAGTTGGATTAGTAGGCGCCATGGGGAAGTAACATTCCATCTGACACAGGTCCTTTCACTGATTTCATTTGGTTGCTTTCGACTGTATCTACACCGTTTCGGGCATGCGGGTTTTCCCGAATGCCCTGTTTGTGCTGATTTAGAGGAAACGGCGGAACACGTTTTGTTCGTGTGCCCGCGTTTTCGCACAATGCGTGACCGCATGCTTACCACATGCGGAGAGGACACAACTCCGGACAATCTTGTCCAGAGGATATGTAGGGATGAGTTTGGCTGGAATGTCGTTTCAACGGCTATTACCCACATCGCCTGGGAGCTACAGAGGAGGTGGCGCGTGGACTCGCAGAATGGCTAGCTCAGATGCAGTACAAGAGATGGTCCAGGGGTTCGGAGTCGGCTTCGTAGGTCATACTGGTGTCCTACGGTCGAAATCGACCCTTACAGCGATTAAGTGGCCGCGAAGAGCAAGTCCTGGTGGCGTTGCTGTCGTGGCGTCAGTCTACTGGGTTGGATCTGAGCCCGCGGTTGGAAAGGGGTCCCCGGTAAGGGCCGAGGCAGGTTGAGACCCTACTGTCAGCAACCTTCTGGTGCATCTGATAGGGTCTGAAGGGTAGTGATACCCTTCCTTACGGGCAGGTCCTATGGTTTAAAAGGAAAAAAAGACTACCGACTCTTCCGATTACTTTATACGGTCACGTCGTCATTTCTAATATTTTTCAATTGAAAAGTTTGCCGCACCCTACCGTGTGTACTTGTTGGGGATAAAATAACTCGCTGCAGCACCACTGCCTTCGTCCACAGCCGTTTCGGTTTACTCGCGGCAGGTCCACACCAAGGTTTTTATAGTGGGTTTGTTCTTTGTTCCGCGAGTTTCTTTCGCCATTTGGTTCCCACTCTACAACACCGAGAGCAAGGAGTCGCCGGATACCACTTCATCCGCCCTGTCCTTCCGCTTTGTTGCGGAAAAGCCTCATGAGAAGCTGACGTCACCCGACCCGACATTCTCTTAGGAGCAGATCTCCTAGCATGTAATTAAGCATGTCGGCCCGGGTGAAGATGGCGCAAACAAAAAAAAAAAACAGGATCAGGGTAAAAAATGAGAGGGAAAAAATGGAAAGCTGCTTCAGAGAGCCGTCGTAGTCACCGTCGTCGTCGACGTCGTTGTTTTCGTGGAAAATGAAAACCTTCCGCGTGGAACTGGAAAAGCAAACAAGATGACATCTGTCGGAAAGGGATGAGCTCTTGGTTTCATCATTTGTCGCTCGCTCGCTCGCTCGCCATGGTGTGGATAGTGGAAGCTTCTGTTTCATCAACCCGATGACGACGGTATGTTGCTGCTGCTGCTGGCTGCTCCCGGCTTAAGTTCTCTTCCGATGTCGACGCCTCGTGTCTTCCCCAAAAACCTTGAAAACTTTTCATTCTTTCGAGTGTGCAGGGATAACACGTTCTTCACCCCGGCCCCGGTCGGAACGGAAAGCTCCAACTTTCATCGATGCGTGTAAGAATAATCCAATTCCATCAACTGATGGATTGTTTTTCTGCTCGGTGGAACCCTTATCACTCTCACACCTATTTGACAGGGGGAAATGTTTTCTTTTCAATTGGCTGACGAAGTGCGGCACTTTAAGTGTGTTGGGAGTAATCAAGTGGAAATTAAATGGAAACATGCGCCTAGCTAACACTTTGTGTGTTAATAAGAAGAAGTGAAATTTTTCGGGGGAAATTCTCTCCGAAATCTTTCATTGAATTTTGAGTAAAATTATCCTCGAATCATAAAAGGAATTCTCTCCAAATTACGAGATTCATTCTCTCTGAATTACGAGAGGACTTCACCACGAATTTCTAATGGATTTTACTACGAAACACTTCTCTTGAAATAACGAGTGAAATTCTTTCCGAATCGAATTCAGATAGAAATTCATTCCGAATTCCAAGAGGATTTCTCTTCTAATCAAGAGAAAATTTCTCTCCAAATTGGGAGAGGAATATTCAAATATCGAGTGGAATTATTGCCAAATCCCGAGAGGAATTCTCTCCAATTTCCAAAAGTAATGCTCTTTTAATCCGACAAGAGTTCCCTTCGAATTCCGAGGACAATTATTTCCGAGAGAAATTCTTTTCGAATTCTGAAAGGAACTGAATTCCGAAAAAAAATCACTCCAAATTCCAAGCGGAATTCTCTCCGAATTCCAAGAGGAATTCTCGCAGAATTCGGAGAAGAATACCTCACATTCTGAGAGGAGTTCCCTCAAAATTCCGAGAGGGATTCTCTTCAAATTCTGAGAGGAATTCTCTTCTAATAGCGAGAGGAATTCTCTTCAAATTGCGAGAGGAATTCTTTACGAATTCCAAGAGGAATTCTCTAAGATTACGGACAGAATGTCTCTACGAATTCCGAGAGGAAATCTCTCCGAATTCTGAGAGGTATTCACGAATTCCGAGGGGTATTCTCAAAGAATTCTCTCTTAATAATCCCGATAATTCCTAGAGGTCTTTACGAATTCTGAGAGCAATTCTCTCCAATTTCCAAGAGGAATTCTCCCCGAATTCCGGGAGAAACTCTCCCCGAATTCCGGGAGAAATTTTCACCGAATTCCGAGAGGAATTCTCCCCGAATTCCGAGAGGAATTCTCCCCGAATTCCGAGAAGAATTCTCCTCGAATTCGGAGAGGAATTCTCCCCGAATTCCGAGAGGAATTCTCCCCGAAGTCCGAGAGGAATTGTCCTCGAATTCCGAGAGGAATTCTCTCGCAATTCGGAGTGGAATTCTCTCTTAATTCCGAGAGAAATTCTCTTTTAATTCAAAGAGGAATTCTCTCCCAATTAAGTACACAAATTAAAAGTCCGAGAGGAATTCTCTCCGAATTCCGAGAGGAATTCTCCCCGAATTCCGAGAGGAATTGTCTCCGAATTCCGAGAGGAATTCTCTCCGAATTCCGAGAGGAATTCTCTCCGAATTCCATGAGGAATTCTCTCCGGATTCCAAGAGCAATTCTCTTCGAATTCCAAGAGGACTGCTCTCCGCATTCCGAGAGGAATTCTCTCCGAATTCCGAGAGGAATTCTCTCCGAATTCCGAGAGAAATTTCCTACGAATTCCGAGAGGAATTCTTTCCAAATTCCGAGAGGAATTCTCTCCGAATTCCGAGAGGAATTCCCTCCGAATTCCGAGAGGAATTCCCTCCGAATTCCGAGAGGAATTCCCTCCGAATTCCGAGAGGAATTCCCTCCGAATTCCGAGAGGAATTCTCTCCGAATTCCGAGAGGAATTCTCTCCGAATTCCGAGAGGAATTCTCTCCGAATTCCGAGAGGAATTCTCTCCGAATTCCGAGAGGAATTCTCTCCGAATTCCGAGAGGAATTCTCCCCGAAGTCCGAGAGGAATTCTCCTCGAATTCCGAGAGGAATTCTCTCCGAATTCCGAGTGGAATTCTCTCTTAATTCCGAGAGGAATTCTCTTTTAATTCAAAGAGGAATTCTCTCCCAATTTAGTACACAAATTAAAAGTCCGAGAGGAATTCTCTCCGAATTCCGAGAGGAATTCTCTTCGAAGTCCGAGAGAAATTCACTCCGAATTCCTAGAGGAATTCTCTCCGAATTCCTAGAGGAATTCTTCCCGATTTCCGAGAGGAATTCTCTGCGAATTCCAAGAGGAATTCTCTCCTAATTCCGAGAGGAATTCTATCCAAATTCCGAGAGGAATTCTCTCCAAAATCCGAGAGGAATTCTCTCCGAAATCCGAGAGAAATTCTCTCCGAATTCCGAGAGGAATTCTCCCCGAATTCTGAGAGGAATTCTCTCCGAATTCCGAGAGGAATTCTCTCCGAATTCCATGAGGAATTCTCTCCGAATTCCGAGAGCAATTCTCTTCGAATTTCAAGAGGACTGCTCTCCGAATTCCGAGAGGAATTCCCTCCGAATTCCGAGAGGAATTCTCTCCGAATTTCGAGAGGAATTCTCTCCGAATTCCGAGAGGAATTCTCTCCGAATTCCGAGAGGAATTCTCTCCGAATTTCGAGAGGAATTCTCTCCGAATTCCGAGAGGAATTCTTTCCGAATTCCATGAGGAATTCTCTCCGAATTCCGAGAGCAATTCTCTTCGAATTCCAAGAGGACTGCTCTCCGAATTCCGAGAGGAATTCTCTCCGAATTCCGAGAGGAATTCTCTCCGAATTCCGACAGGAATCCTCTCCGAATTCTGTGAGGAATTCTCCACGAATTCCGAGAGGAATACTCTCTTAATTCCGAGTGGAATTCTCTCCGAATTCCGAGAGGAATTCTCTCTGAATTCCGAGAGCAATTCTCTTCGAATTTCAAGAGGACTGCTCTCCGAATTCCGAGAGGAATTCCCTCCGAATTCCGAGAGGAATTCTCTCCGAATTTCGAGAGGAATTCTCTCCGAATTCCAAGAGGAATTCTCTCCGAATTCCGAGAAGAATTCTCTCCGAATTCCGAGAGGAATTCTCTCCGAATTCCGAGAGAAATTCTTTCCGAATTCCATGAGGAATTCTCTCCGAATTCCGAGAGCAATTCTCTTCGAATTCCAAGAGGACTGCTCTCTGAATTCCGAGAGGAATTCTCTCCGAATTCCGAGAGGAATTCTCTCCGAATTCCGACAGGAATCCTCTCCGAATTCTGTGAGGAATTCTCCACGAATTCCGAGAGGAATACTCTCTTAATTCCGAGTGGAATTCTCTCCGAATTCCGAGAGGAATTCTCTCTGAATTCCGAGAGGAATTCTTTCCGAATTCCGTGAGGAATTCTCTCCGAATTCCGAGAGGAATTCTCTCCGAATTCCGAGAGGAATTCTCTCCGAATTCCGAGAGGAATTCTCTCCGAATTCCGAGAGGAATTCTCTCCGAATTCTGAGAGGAATTCTCTCCGAATTCCGAGAGGAATTCTCTCCGAATTCCGAGAGGAATTCTCTCCGAATTCCGAGAGGAATTCTCTCCGAATTCCGAGAGGAATTCTCTCCGAATTCCGAGAGAAATTCTTTCCGAATTCCATGAGGAATTCTCTCCGAATTCCGAGAGCAATTCTCTTCGAATTCCAAGAGGACTGCTCTCTGAATTCCGAGAGGAATTCTCTCCGAATTCCGAGAGGAATTCTCTCCGAATTCCGACAGGAATCCTCTCCGAATTCTGTGAGGAATTCTCCACGAATTCCGAGAGGAATACTCTCTTAATTCCGAGTGGAATTCTCTCCGAATTCCGAGAGGAATTCTCTCTGAATTCCGAGAGGAATTCTTTCCGAATTCCGTGAGGAATTCTCTCCGAATTCCGAGAGGAATTCTCTCCGAATTCCGAGAGGAATTCTCTCCGAATTCCGAGAGGAATTCTCTCCGAATTCCGAGAGGAATTCTCTCCGAATTCCGAGAGGAATTCTCTCCGAATTCCGAGAGGAATTCTCTCCGAATTCCGAGAGGAATTCTCTCCGAATTCCGAGAGGAATTCTCTCCGAATTCCGAGAGGAATTCTCTCCGAATTCCGAGAGGAATTCTCTCCGAATTCCGAGAGGAATTCTCTCCGAATTCCGAGAGGAATTCTCTCCGAATTCCGAGAGGAATTCTCTCCGAATTCCGAGAGGAATTCTCTCCGAATTCCGTGAGGAATTCTCTCCGAATTCCGAGAGAAATTCTTTCCGAATTCCATGAGGAATTCTCTCCGAATTCCGAGAGCAATTCTCTTCGAATTCCAAGAGGACTGCTCTCTGAATTCCGAGAGGAATTCTCTCCGAATTCCGAGAGGAATTCTCTCCGAATTCCGACAGGAATCCTCTCCGAATTCTGTGAGGAATTCTCCACGAATTCCGAGAGGAATACTCTCTTAATTCCGAGTGGAATTCTCTCCGAATTCCGAGAGGAATTCTCTCTGAATTCCGAGAGGAATTCTTTCCGAATTCCGTGAGGAATTCTCTCCGAATTCCGAGAGAAATTCTCTCCGAATTCCGAGAGGAATTCTCTCCGAATTCCGAGAGGAATTCTCTCCGAATTCCGAGAGGAATTCTCTCCGAATTCCGAGAGGAATTCTCTCCGAATTCCGAGAGGAATTCTCTCCGAATTCCGAGAGGAATTCTCTCCGAATTCCGAGAGAAATTCTTTCCGAATTCCATGAGGAATTCTCTCCGAATTCCGAGAGCAATTCTCTTCGAATTCCAAGAGGACTGCTCTCTGAATTCCGAGAGGAATTCTCTCCGAATTCCGAGAGGAATTCTCTCCGAATTCCGACAGGAATCCTCTCCGAATTCTGTGAGGAATTCTCCACGAATTCCGAGAGGAATACTCTCTTAATTCCGAGTGGAATTCTCTCCGAATTCCGAGAGGAATTCTCTCTGAATTCCGAGAGGAATTCTTTCCGAATTCCGTGAGGAATTCTCTCCGAATTCCGAGAGGAATTCTCTCCGAATTCCGAGAGGAATTCTCTCCGAATTCCGAGAGGAATTCTCTCCGAATTCCGAGAGGAATTCTCTCCGAATTCCGAGAGGAATTCTCTCCGAATTCCGTGAGGAATTCTCTCCGAATTCCGAGAGAAATTCTTTCCGAATTCCATGAGGAATTCTCTCCGAATTCCGAGAGCAATTCTCTTCGAATTCCAAGAGGACTGCTCTCTGAATTCCGAGAGGAATTCTCTCCGAATTCCGAGAGGAATTCTCTCCGAATTCCGACAGGAATCCTCTCCGAATTCTGTGAGGAATTCTCCACGAATTCCGAGAGGAATACTCTCTTAATTCCGAGTGGAATTCTCTCCGAATTCCGAGAGGAATTCTCTCTGAATTCCGAGAGGAATTCTTTCCGAATTCCGTGAGGAATTCTCTCCGAATTCCGAGAGGAATTCTCTCCGAATTCCGAGAGGAATTCTCTCCGAATTCCGAGAGGAATTCTCTCCGAATTCCGAGAGGAATTCTCTCCGAATTCCGAGAGGAATTCTCTCCGAATTCCGAGAGGAATTCTCTCCAAATTCCGAGAGGAATTCTCTCCGAATTCCGAGAGGAATTCTCTCCGAATTCCGAGAGGAATTCTCTCCGAATTCCGAGAGGAATTCTCTCCGAATTCCGAGAGGAATTCTCTCCGAATTCCGAGAGAAATTCTTTCCGAATTCCATGAGGAATTCTCTCCGAATTCCGAGAGCAATTCTCTTCGAATTCCAAGAGGACTGCTCTCTGAATTCCGAGAGGAATTCTCTCCGAATTCCGAGAGGAATTCTCTCCGAATTCCGACAGGAATCCTCTCCGAATTCTGTGAGGAATTCTCCACGAATTCCGAGAGGAATACTCTCTTAATTCCGAGTGGAATTCTCTCCGAATTCCGAGAGGAATTCTCTCTGAATTCCGAGAGGAATTCTTTCCGAATTCCGTGAGGAATTCTCTCCGAATTCCGAGAGGAATTCTCTCCGAATTCCGAGAGGAATTCTCTCCGAATTCCGAGAGGAATTCTCTCCGAATTCCGAGAGGAATTCTCTCCGAATTCCGAGAGGAATTCTCTCCGAATTCCGAGAGGAATTCTCTCCGAATTCCGAGAGGAATTCTCTCCGAATTCCGAGAGGAATTCTCTCCGAATTCCGAGAGGAATTCTCTCCGAATTCCGAGAGGAATTCTCTCCGAATTCCGAGAGGAATTCTCTCCGAATTCCGAGAGGAATTCTCTCCGAATTCCGAGAGGAATTCTCTCCGAATTCCGAGAGGAATTCTCTCCGAATTCCGAGAGGAATTCTCTCCGAATTCCGTGAGGAATTCTCTCCGAATTCCGAGAGGAATTCTCTCCGAATTCCGAGAGGAATTCTCCCCGAATTTCGGGAGGATTTGTTCCCGAATTCCGAGAGGAATTCTCTCCGAATTACGAGAGGAATTCTCTCCGAATTCCAAAAGAAATTCTCTCCGAATTCCAAAAGAAATTTACTCCGAATTCCGAGAGAAATTCTCTCCAAATTCCGAGAGGAATTCTCTTCGAATTCCAAGAGGAATTCTCTTCGAATTCCAAGAGGAATTCTCTCCGAATTCCGTGAGGAATTCTCCTCGAGTTCCGAGAGAAAGTCTCTCCAAACTCCGAGAGGAATTCACTCTAAATTTCGAGAGGAATTCTCTCCGAATTCCGAGAGGAACTCTCCCCGAATTCCGAGAGGAATTCTCTCCCAATTCCGAGTGGAATTCTCTCTTAATTCCGAGAGGAATTCTCTTTTAATTCCAAGAGGAATTAATTGGGAGAGTTAAGTACACAAAATAAAAGTCCGAGAGGAATTCTCTCCGAATTCCGAGAGGAATTCTCTCCGAATTCCGAGAGGAATTCTCTCCGAATTCCGAGAGGAATTCTCTCCGAATTCCGAGAGGAATTCTCTCCGAATTCCGAGAGGAATTCTCTCCGAATTTCGAGAGGAATTCTCTCCGAATTCCGAGAGGAATTCTCTCCGAATTCCGAGAGGAATTCTCTCCGAATTCCGAGAGGAATTCTCTCCGAATTCCGAGAGGAATTCTCTCCGAATTCCGAGAGGAATTCTCTCCGAATTCCGAGAGGAATTCTCTCCGAATTCCGAGAGGAATTCTCTCCGAATTCCGTGAGGAATTCTCTCCGAATTCCGAGAGGAATTCTCTCCGAATTCCGAGAGGAATTCTCCCCGAATTTCGGGAGGATTTGTTCCCGAATTCCGAGAGGAATTCTCTCCGAATTACGAGAGGAATTCTCTCCGAATTCCAAAAGAAATTCTCTCCGAATTCCAAAAGAAATTTACTCCGAATTCCGAGAGAAATTCTCTCCAAATTCCGAGAGGAATTCTCTTCGAATTCCAAGAGGAATTCTCTTCGAATTCCAAGAGGAATTCTCTCCGAATTCCGTGAGGAATTCTCCTCGAGTTCCGAGAGAAAGTCTCTCCAAACTCCGAGAGGAATTCACTCTAAATTTCGAGAGGAATTCTCTCCGAATTCCGAGAGGAACTCTCCCCGAATTCCGAGAGGAATTCTCTCCCAATTCCGAGTGGAATTCTCTCTTAATTCCGAGAGGAATTCTCTTTTAATTCCAAGAGGAATTAATTGGGAGAGTTAAGTACACAAAATAAAAGTCCGAGAGGAATTCTCTCCGAATTCCGAGAGGAATTCTCTCCAAATTCCGAGAGGAATTCTCTCCGAATTCCGAGAGGAATTCTCTCCGAACTCCGAGAGGAATTCTCTCCGAATTCCGAGAGGAATTCTCTCCGAATTCCGAGAGGAATTCTCTCCGAATTTCGAGAGGAATTCTCTCCGAATTCCGAGAGGAATTCTCTCCGAATTCCGAGAGAAATTCTCTCCGAATTCCGAGAGGAATTCTCTCCGAATTCCGAGAGGAATTCTCTCCGAATTCCGAGAGGAATTCTGTTCAATTTCCGTCAGAAATTCTCAACGAATTCCGAGAAGAATTTTCTATGAATTCGGACAGATTTTCTCTACGAATTCCGAGAGGAGTTCTCTTTGAATTATGAGATGTTTTCTCTCTAAATTTCAAATTTGCCCCGGAGTTTTGTGTAATATTTTAAATAGATGGTAAGCAAAATGAGATCCAATGTTGACGGAATATTTTTCAACTCGAACGAAAGAGAAAATGTTGCAAACTTTTTGCCACAGTGACCCTCACTCCATTCTCCGGTTTCTTATCTTCATCCTTTATGCACTTCCTTTTCATTTCCTCAGTTTGTTCGGTCAACCGAAAAGTGTCCACAAAACCACACTATTGATTACGGCACAGCATTGGTGTTTCCGTACGGACGCCTAGACCTTGACGGATGCACTCCTCTCTGGGGGTTCAGCTCTCATTTTTATGTCACTCCTCCATTGTAGCCCCCACTAAAAGGGAACGAATTGAATAGCACCACGCGCCGGCTGCCAGTCAAGAGTCCCGGGGATCCATCCCGGAAGGAAGAAATACTGCACAGGGCCGTGAAATTTTCACCGTTCGCTCCGTGGGTTGACGATGACAAAGATGATGCCACCTAGTCAGCCAGCACAGTGCAGCTCAGCGACGACGTTCGGAGTCATCGCCAACAATGGAAGCGAATTTCGGTGTTTGCACTCTGGACTCTCTGTAGAACTGGCCGATGCGATGCGATGACTGCTGGCTTGGTGGGGTTGGTTGGGAAAAATCGAGCAAAGCGCCGCCAGCACACAATGTTATCCCACATCTAAATGGAATGTATTTTAAAGATTTTATGAGAGAGCCCGGGCACTTCTAAGGCGCTCAATTGTGTGCGATGGTCATTGTTATGGGCGAGTGGAAAAGTGCTCGCTTCCGAGGGTTTCGGGTGGCCTTCCGTCAGACCACCGCCACCGCACTGACTGGGACGAGACGGTCATAAATTGTGTAATTTTAGAATTCATGCGGAAATCGGGGTCATGATGAAGAAGAACGGGGTTTTTATTATCGTGTGGATCCGGGAAGTCATAAGCCTTTCATGACTCCATATGAGGTATGACTTCGCTTTTATTACACATGTATGAAATATTTGAAGTTTTCGGACAATGGATTCTTTTGTTGAGGGTAAAATTGAATTAAATTATTATTTCACTTTTCATAAAGTTCTGGAGATGCTGGTGAAAGCACGTTTTTCCGCGTTTTGAACTATTCAATTTCAGTGGTACGAAGCATGCAATAGTCTATTTTACGAAATGACAACAGTGTTGATATTGATATTAACACTCACGGGCTCACGGGCTCCTGTCAAATTTTCATTCATGAAATGAGCGATCAGCTGATCTCGAAACGTCTCGTAAAATGGCTCATTACATTTCATTAAAATTGAATAGAATAAATTCTATTCATGACGGTATTTTGCCAGACGATTGTTTTCCAGTTTCTTTTGCCTTTGCAAGCTTTTCGGAAGACTCCGACACGTTCCTCAACTGCAGGATTGTGACGACTGTGATTATCGCCGGCAGGACTGAGTTGAGGAGATCAGGGGCTTCCTAAATGATTTCTACGTTGTGTCTCAATTGATGATTTAATCCGCAAACACGATGATTAAGAATGCCGGATGTTGCAATACAAATGAGTTTTTTTTGTATTGCTTCCATTGGGCTGTTGAACTGGCATCCTAGTGAAAATAAAACGCTTTTATGGAAATTGTCATAGCTTTGATAATTATAAATATTTGTTCACGTCCTCAGGGTGATGTTTCAATAACACTACGCAAGACTTTTGACAACTATTCAATAAAAATTATGACTACATACTATTGCAAAAAAAAATAAAGTCGCTTATTTTTCCGCACCTTAACGTATTTTATATTTCACGTTTCTTTTCAGGTGAGATTCTATACTTTAAAATGCGAATCATTTAAGGAACAGGTAAACAATGACGACATTTAACAACAGTTCACTCAGTCACGTACACGCTAAAACCGCTCAGCACTAAAATGTGTAAGACTTACTCATAAGTGCATAATTTCCAGACCCCTCATAAAATGTGTAACAGTTACACATTCACAAAACCTGCTCGTGCACTTTCCAAGATGCGGAATGTCTATGTTTTTTAGTTCTCCAAGGTCACTAGAAAGCCTAGCTAGATTGCCATTACAAAAATAATTACAAATTTTACGATTTTGTGGACGCTGGAGCTGATTTTGTAAATGTGTAACTGTTACACATTTCTTGAGTGGTCTATAAATTATGCATTTATGAGTAGGTCTTCCTAATTTTAGTGCTGCGCGGTTTAAGCGTGTAGAAAAATCTCCGTGTTTTCACCGAAAATGCTATTAGTTTGATAATTTAAAAAGGTGGACACCCCTGGACTCCCCGAGAAAATATAGAGGTAATCACGTTCAAATGTATGCGTGCCTTTTTAGTAGATGTACTTGTGAAACTGCGAGGAAAATATTTGCACTCTTGCCCCGGACGTTAGTTTTATCATTATTTACCCGTTTTACCCAATTCGATTGGGTAATATTTGCATATGCAATCTGAATAGCCTTTCAATCGGCGTGCACTTTTGTGTGAGGAAAAATTTGCGCTAGTGTTCGTGTGTTGAAATGTCAATTATCTCTATAGCACACGTATGTGGCAACCCTAATCCCACCCAAATAAGGCTCTCTGACGTTTGTTCACCTTTCTCTTTTCCGCTCCCGAGGAGCATAGGTTTGTTTTCATACGGAAACGTTTTCGTATGAAAATATTAAACAAATTATTGCTATCTTCTGTAACTGCTTGAGAGGGAAGGGTGATGACCGCCAGATAGCCTTATGGATCTGATAGGAGCCAACATCTATCGTGTATCTTCAACCACAAAGTATTGGATACACACATGGTGACAAACATAACTAAAGGTCCAATCTGCAAAAGAGAGGCTCTCTTTGTTCCGATTCTCTTTGAATTATTACGATGTCACAGTGAACATTTTGACAATTTGTGGTGTGTAGATCGGAAAAGGATTATTTAATCTACTTTCCGACACAAGAAGTAAATCAAAATTTATAAATACAAGCACGTTATAATCGAAAGAGAGGAGACTTTAAGGCACCCTACACACTACCCAAACCGTTTGACCAACATTGCCACCGCCCCCATGTTGGTAGAACCAGCGAATGTTCCTGCAACCGTATGACGAACTGCCAAATCGTGTTGCACCAACATGTCACTTTGGTTGCACCAACATACTTCCCCATATGAAATCGCACTATGTTTGTGCAACAACACTACACACGGTACGATCGGTTCGCCAAACATTGGCTCCGCCCACCGTTGGTTTGAGTAAAATCAAACTGGTTTGATTTTTGCCAACCAAACCGTCAACCGTCAAATTGGTTTGACGAACTGCCAAATCGGTTCGTCAAACAGTATCACACGCGGTCAAACTTAGCACCAACTTCAACACCAACCTGGAGGCGGAGTCAATGTTGGTCAAACCATTTGACTGACTGGTGTGTAGGGTGCCTAAGAGATCCTCTCATCTGCACTTAAGACCTATAGAAATGTTTGGCCTGAAATGTTTACATACAAGATGTTGGATTCCTTAGAACAGCGGCCTCGTACCCTGATGATATAGCCCGCGTGAACTGGGCAAAATGGCTCACTTCAGTGATCGGATCCGAGCCGAGAGTCTAATAAAGGTGTGAACGCGATTGGTAAGACTGTGGTAGTGAGGGTTCGGAGCCACCACTGTTAGCTGTGTTTGCTTTGCGTGAGGAAAAGCACGTGTCGCAAAGTTACGAATATTGGTCTGTTCATAAACCACGTAGACCAAATTTTGGCCATCTCAGACCCCACCTCCCCCCTCGTAGACTTTTGTCCATACAAAAATTTTGAAATTTGTATGGAGCGTAGACTTTGGTCAGATCCCCCCCTCCCCCCAACAAGTCTACGTGGTTTATAAACGGCCCCTAACCAGAGCGATGCAAAGAGAAGTATTCGGTTATTTTCTCAGATATTTCTTGTGAACGGGTGATCCGACTCTCTCTTGAAAAGAACCACGCTTCATTCGGTCACTGCACTGATCTGGATCCTTTCAACGGGTTTAGATCTCATTGCCTATCCCTAATCCAGTGTGTATCCTACGTGCTTCAAGCAGAAAAACAAAGGGTCGGCTGTCGGATGCTTCGGCGATTTTATTTACCGTGCTTGTGGTGCGAGAAACGTTGCGTCCGAAGAAAACTTTTTTTCGAAAAACGAATAGAGACGACACGTTTTGAAGTTTATCCAGGTAACCAATAAGCATTTGATTAAGCCCTATTTCTGTTTCATACCTGCATTCGACCTGCTTATTGCCGTATCATAGCAACTCGACGGCTAAACTGCCCTATATAAACAATTTAAATTCTATCTTAAATCTGACAGCAGTTGCATAGCATTTGAAATGCACGGTAAGTTTTGGTTACCAGCCATCATAACAGCTACTTTTTTTTTTTTTTTTTCTAGTTGGTTTATTTATTAGGCTCATTGTTTTATAAAAACTCTACGGAGCCGATAATCAAGTGAGTACACAATTTGTTATTCTAAGAGATCTAAATAAGCAAATCTACTAATAGTATGTCTTACGAGCGCACTTTTTCCTTGGCCGTGCGCTTGATCCGGAACCGGAACTGGAATGGGAAGCCGCGAATTGAGCCCGTCGCTGATTGGCCAGGTGCTCTCCCATTGCTTCCTTGAGCGCTACTGCCACCGCTTCCAGATCGACTTTCTTCTTCACTGGCATTTGTCCCTCCGATTCAGTTGCATATTCACGCATTTCCTGCTGCACTTGATCCGCTTCTGTTGAATCCGACACCTCTTCGACGAGCTCTTCTTCCAGGATTTCTATAACAGGACTCTCCGTTATGTTTGGAATTGCCCGTTCGTCCGATGAAACGTACTTTCCCGCCACGACTCCAGCATACGAACAGGTTCCGTCTCCTTGCAATTTCCCTTGGTTTCCTCCGGAACGACGTTGAGGACAAGAATCCTTCCGGTGCCCAACTGCATGGCACAGAAAGCACGTATCCTTAAGCCCCTCATAAAATATTCGACCTTTCCTATTTGCGACATCGATCATCGGCGGAATATTTTTGTCGATATCGATATATGCACCGCGTACTCCCGTAAACATGTGGTCCAGGCCCAAGTTGGCTGGGAATTTTTCCCTAACTATGCGGTCCACCTTACCGAAAATTCCGAGCGCGGTCGCTAAAGTTTCATCACTTAGCTCCGGCGGCAGGTCAAACACCCTAACGTAGTGTACGTTGGTGCCAGCTACGGTCATACGCACTTCCACAAACTGTCCGTTCGAATAAACGAACTGTTTTGGCTCCGGGTTTCTTCTCAATGTTTCCCTCATTGCCTCTTCCGAGACGAACTTGACAAACAATGACCGATCGTGCGCTGTTTTATAAGCTGTTTCCATCAGCTTGACATCTGTTCCCAATTGCTTGAGGAAGCTGGCAATGTCCACCCAAGACGGTCGCGGACAACCCGCCGGGAACCGAAATTGCGCGGTGTTGATAATATCGTTCATATCGGTAATTGATTTCGATATCAATCCAACCGAAAGCGTCGTCGCCGTTAACAACCGGGAGACAAAGCGATCGAATACACTACCTAAACAGCACGGGCTGATAGGAACAAAAAAAACTACCTGCAGAGAGCAAATTAGTCTCCGCCTGTATGCACTGACTGTTGCGACCGAACTGATAACAGCTACTTTATTGCCATTAAACTACTGAAAGAGATAAGTGATGGTAAAAGCACAACACATTTCCACTTTCTAATGTACGGGCCATGGCTGTAGAAGCCACTATCATTCGCATGCACTACCATTCATAAATAACAACGAAGAAAATCAATGGGAATAGCATGCTTTGGCAAATGAATTCCAATGTTGGTTTCTTATGATTGATTGTATTATAAACACCTGCCGAACCCATAACGAAGCAACTGCTGGTGTAAGCCTTAAATAAAACAATAATCCAGCGCACACTATCTAATCATCTATAGCTTACCCTGTAGCGCTGTGCAGCACCATCGTCAACCCGAGGGATCGATTCTTATTTGGCCGAAATCAGCAAAAAAAAAGAACAACCACAACAGTTCATAACGTGCCCCGAGCCTCAAACGTTCCACGGGAGAGAGATAAAAATAGAAAGGAACGGGAGAGCCGTAAAATGGGCAGGGGAAAATATTTGTTTTTATTTTTGACAATCTGGGAGGTATCAGGTATCAGAAGGCCGGCTCCAGAGGCACGTTATCCTCCATTTGGGACATTTGTGCCATCGCCAAAATAACAGCCTATTTCATCATCTACCTGAGGGAAAAGGAAGGAAAAAGGATTTGGATGGGGATGGGGACAGGTAGGGAAATAGGAAAAATACCCAGGAAGAGGGTACTAACGCACAAGCGTACCACAATGGGTTCAAACAGCGCCCTGAAAAGGGCACTGTAATAACGCATAAAGCGAAAGAGAGCCTATAGCTCTTTACCACAGCGGGTTAAGAACAACAGAATATCCTGAAGATTCAGGTTTCTGAAGTCTGTTTCACTTAATAAGTGTTTACCGAATACTCGGAAACGCAGTTGCGCGAAAACTGGACAGTTACATATCAAATGATACGAAGTTCCATAATCGGATTCACAGCTATCACAGGCAAATGAATCAGCTTGCTGAATATTCGCCATGTGATAGCTGAGTCGGCAGTGGCCAGTCAATGCTTTGACCAGCATGCTGCAATTCTGCTTAGACAGATTAGTTAGATACTTCGCCACCCGTAGAGATGGCTCAGCACTATACAATTTGGTTTGACGACATGACTCCAAACTATTCCAATATTGTCTGTGTTGAGTGACAGCCCAGGTGTGAATCTGAAGCTTAATCCAACACTTCGATATCGGAATAGCTGGCTCAGGGCCAATGAAGTCAAGTGATGCTCCAGAGCGAGCTAACTCATCAGCCAATTCATTTCCAGCGATGGAAGAATGACCAGGTACCCATAGAAGGTGAACAGCGTTTGCTGAATTCAGCTCCTCGATTTGAGTTCGACAAGCGATAACTATCTTCGACCTGGAGTTGGCCGAAGCAAGTGCTTTAATAGCAGCCTGGCTATCTGAACAGAAGTATATTACTTTGCCCATTACGTGCTGCTGAAGTGCTGATTGCACTCCGCACATAAGAGCAAAGATTTCGGCCTGAAAAACGGTGCAGTGTCTACCAAGTGAGTAAGACTGATACAGCCTTAGCTCACGAGAATAAACACCAGCACCTGCTCGACCTTCGAGAAGGGAGCCATCAGTGTAACATACGATGCTGTCTGAAATACTTCTTTCCAGATACCCAGATGTCCACTCTTCCCGGGAAGGGAATTTCGTGGAAAATGTCCTATATGGAAAATTACAAGCAATTGTAAGATCACTTGGAGCAAGGACAATTTTGTCCCAATTCACCAAAAGTGAAAACAACGAGGTGTGTGTTGATGTGCGGTTCACAGGAGTTTCCTCTAGTAGACCGAGTACCCGTAACCGGTAAGTGCAAGAAAGTGCTTCTTGTTTGAGATGAATGTGTAGTGGGGCAACGTCAAAGAGAACTTCGAGCGCTGCCGTGGGAGTTGAAGAGAACGCTCCAGACATCGCCATTAAGCACATCCTTTGAAGATGGCCTAATTTTGATTGGACCGTTCTCACTTCACCCTTTTGCCACCACACAAGACATCCATAAGCCAATATTGGCCGAACCACAGTTGTGTAAATCCATTTGATATACACTAAAACCTCTTTTTATGCATGTTTTTTTTATGCACTTTTAATTTATGCACCTTTTTTTATGCCCTGCATAAAAAGAGGGAGAGCTACTCAGAACCAATATTGTGCATAAGAATATTTAATAACGACAGGAACTATTGCAACGGCGACCGGGGGGTGTTTACAGATGAGAGCAAAGGAAGGTTACAGGTTCGTTTTTGGGTGTGTCCGAAGGTCTCATGTGCGTTACATGGGCTCCGAGTGGGTCTTAAGGGGATTTCGGAGTCATTTCAGGAGTCTCAGAGCATTTTAGGCTGGTTTCAAAGCCGTTATGGAGGCGTTTTAAGGGGTTTTGGCTTAGGAAGATATTTTTTAGACATTTCAAGATGTTCCAGATCATTTTCGGCATGATTCAGAGGCATTAGGGCCCATATAGCCGAGGCGGTAAACGCACGGGTATTCAGCATGACCATGCTGAGGGTGACGGGTTCGATTCCCAGTCGGTCCAGGATCTTTTTGTAAAGGAAATTTCCTTGACTTCCTTGGGCATAGAGTATCTTCGTGCCTGCCACACGATATACACATGCAAAATGGTCATTGGCAGAGGAAGCTCTCAGTTAATAACTGTGGAAGTGCTCATAGAACACTAAGCTGAGAAGCAGGCTTTGTCCCAGTGAGGACGTTACGCCAAGAAGAGGAGAGGAGGAGCAGAGGCATTACGGAAGCGTTACGGAGGAGTTTTCGGGGTGTTCGGAGCCTCTCAGGTGCGTTACATGGGATTCGAGGGGGTTTAAGGGGGATTTCGGAGGCATTTCAAAATGTTTCAGAGCATTTTCGGCGTGATTCAGAAGCGTTACGGTAGCGTTACGGAGAAGTTCTCTGGGGTTTCGAAGCCTCTCAGGTGCGTTACATGGGGTCGCCGGGGGGTCCAAGGGGGATTTTTGAGGCATTTCAGGAAGTTTCAGAGCAGACTCTGAAATACCTTAAATCGCCCCTTAAACCTCATGCACCCTTTAAAGTCTCCTGAGATCCCTTGAATCGCCCCTAAAGCCCCTTGGAACGCCCCTGAAACCCACTTAATACTATTGAAATACCCCAGAATTCTCCGTAATCCCATGAAAACACCAAAAAATCTTGACAGAACACCCTTGTAAGGCTCCTCAAACCCCCCGAAACAATCCCTTAAAACGCCCCTGAAGCCCCTTGGAACCCCCTTTTTGGGCTCTCTGGGAACATTCTGGAAACCCCCTTAGCCCCACCTCATCTGCCCAGGAGCAAGATCTGTTCTCGCAAACTAGATTTTCTAGTTAAAGCCCAAACTTAATTTATGCATAAATTTCCCTCTTTTTATGCCTTTTTTAATTTATGCACATTTTTAATTTATGCAGTCCCAGCCATGTGCATAAAAAGAGGTTCCAGTGTACTTGGGTTTTAGACCCCAAGTTGTACCAAAAGTACGCCGGCATTGCCCGAAGGCCATACAAGCTTTCTTGATTCTGAACTCAATGTGAGGTGTCCAGGAAAGCTTGGAATCAAGAATGACTCCAACGTACTTTACCTGTTCAGTCACATCGATTTCAGAATCAAAGAGACGCAAAGGTCGAACGCCATTACGGTTTCGCCTTTCCGTGAAAAGAACAATAGATGTTTTACTCGGATTAACCGAAAGGCCATATTGGCGACACCAACCCTCAACTACCTGAAGGGCGTTTTGCATCAGGTCGAAAAGGGTGCTGATGCACATACCGACTAACAATGTTAGGTAGTCGTCGGCAAAACCATAAGTAGGAAAACCGCTATTATTGAGTTGCCTCAATAGCGTATCTGCTACGAGATTCCACAAAAGCGGTGATAAGACTCCCCCTTGGGGGCATCCACAAACACTCAATTTCCTAATCCCTGCTAGACGCAATGTCGAGAAGAGATATCGGTTTTTGAGCATTTGGTGAATCCAATTGGAAATCATTGGAGATATACCATGACTCCGTGCGGCTTCCAATATGGCATCGAAAGGCACGTTGTCAAAGGCACCCTCGATATCTAAGAAAACACCCAAACAAGATTGCTTTTGAGCGAATGCTTTCTCGATATCGTAAACAACCTTGTGTAAAAGAGTCACAGTGGACTTCCCAGATTGGTAGGCATGTTGGTTCACATGAAGAGGCACGTTGGCCAGATGAACATCACGGATGTGATGATCCACAATGCGTTCTAAGCATTTCAGAAGAAAAGAGGTCAAACTGATAGGTCTGAAACTCTTTGCCTCTTCATACGACGCACGACCCACTTTCGGAATAAACTTTACAGTAATATTCCTCCAGGATTTGGGAATATACCCTGTAGCAAAACTGCAAACAAGTAGTTTTTTCAAAACATGTTTGAAATAATCAAATCCCTTCTGAAGCAAAATAGGATAAATCCCATCTGCCCCAGGAGATTTGAAAGGAGCAAAGCTATTAAGAGCCCACTCAATCGATTCTATAGTTACAATACTCCGAGCCGAAGCTAAAGAATCATAACTACAAGAAAAGACATCAGGATCATCCGAAGATGTAATATCCACACATCCAGGGAAGTGTGTGCTGAATAAGCATTCCAGAACTTCCTCATCAGAGGAAGTCAGATCGCCATTTGGCAAACGAAGTTCGTTTACCCGGAAATCCTTAGATTTCGCAAGGATTTTGTTTAACCGACTGACTTCACTCAAGCTGGAAACATTTGTACAAAGGTTTTTCCAGCCGGATCGTTCAGCAGACCGGAGAGCTTTCCTGTAGGCCTTGCGAGCCGACCTGAAAGCCTCCGAACCAGCCGAACGTCGTCTGTTCCAACTCTTTCTACATTGTTTCCTGAGTTTCGCCAGATCAGAGTTCCACCAAGGGGTTCCTCTTGTGATCTTCACAGACCGTAGAGGGCATGCTTCTTCAAAAGCTTCCATGATGAAGGTCGTTGTAGTATCAACGGCATCATCTAAATCACTTGGAGTGTCAATGGATGGTGAATATCCATGAAATTTGGCTGCAACCAAATCAGTATAAAGATCCCAGTTTGTTGACCGAGGATTCCTGAAACGCAATGTTTGCGAAGTAACATTTAAATGTTCAAAAAAGATATAGCGATGGTCAGATAAAGATTCTTCATCTGACACATGCCAATTGGTCAGCTCGTGACTAATTCTGCTAGAGCAAAGCGTTATATCTAACACTTCCTCTCTAGCAGATACCATGAAGGTTGGGCGGTTGCCTATGTTAAGTAATGCAAGATCTGTACTACTTAAGTACTCCATCAAACTGGAGCCTCTCAAGTTAATGTCTGAGCTGCCCCAGATGATATGGTGAGCATTAGCATCACTGCCAACAATTAGCGGAAGGCCTTTTGAAGTGCAGTATGCGATGACTTGTTTGAAAGCATCCGTAGGGGATGGTTCATCATGCGGTAAATACACAGAACAATAGACGTATTTCCTGTTGAGGTTTCCAACAGATACATCAATTGTGATAGCACATACATCTCTGGTGGTTAGTTCAGAGATGAGTGTAGCAACTATTGCGTTGTTGACAAGCACACAGGCTCGAGGCATGACACGCGAGTTTGCCATTTCATGTTTACTGAAAGTGGCAAACACCGGGTTCACAAGGTTTCCTAGATAGAAATTTCCCTTACGAAAGTAAGGTTCTTGTATCAAGGCCACTTGGGCTGTACCATTTTGCATAAGTCTGCAGAGATTGATCGTTGCTGTTCTTTTATGCTGAAGATTGATCTGAGCTATCTTAACCGTAGCCACTACCCAAACTAGGTAAGATTAAACTCTTCGCAACAACAGCAGAACAAAGAACAGCAACAATAAAACCAAATCGGTATCGATTGGAAAACGCCAAAGGCGAGGATACACAGAATACACTGTGTAAATCGCATAATGCGAAACCATATAGGTGAAAATTTAAACTAATTAACAACATCTTCATAATCCCGCCCTTATTTAGCCTCAAGTGAGACTAAAGAAGGGCAGCTGATTGTCTCGGAGAAACACAAGGTCCACTGCACCATTGCTCCGGTTAGCGCAGTAAGGGCTACATACTGTGGAGGGCGCCCTGGTACTCCACAGGCTCCGTTAGCGGTTAGGTTTTTATTAGACCCCCTGTTACAGAAGAATCTTTCATTCGTCATTAATTTTGGCACAAGTACAGATTTACATGAATTTATTCGCCCGTGTTCAAAGGTTATGTCTACCTAGCTATCCCTAAACTCCTTCTCTATTCACGAATTACAATTCTCTTGCGTCACCACTTATGCTTACCACTACCATGTCCTCCGCTGGCGGGACCGATACGGGTAGATGCGGAATTTCCCCGACGGTTAATGCCGAAACTCTGCAGGCTGCATCGAGTTCCGGCGCCTGGTACACCAAATCCCGGCTTACGGTACTGGATCCCATCGAATGGCTTCGATTGCAGGCGCAGGGCGTTGTCGCTCGACGAACTGTGCCGAACCTTGATCAGCTGTGGCGAACCCCGGCGGATGGTTACGAATTCCGCCATCGGATAATGTCGAATTCCGGCGGATGAAGCCAGTTCCCCGTGAATTTTGTCGCGACTTTCCGTGCGACGCTCCGGCTTGGTGGATTCCATCGGCTTTCGACGGGTGGTGCCCATCGCGTGCGAAGCAAAAGGATTCGCGGCGGAGAAGGCCAATGTGGAACATCTGGCCGATGCAAACCGATCACAGCTCTCCGGTGGTCGAGTCCCGCTTCTCAAATCCGGCTGATGCACTTGTAGATGATTCGCTCCCGGGCGAGTCATTGGTGGGTCCGTTCCTCCACGTGCTCGAAGCGACCACTTTTTCACTGACCCCCGTTTCTGTCGACGCAACGGAACTAAAGAGAACCAGCTCATTTTTTACTCTCGCTTTATATCGTCCCACTATTGTTTATCATTTCTTCTTCTCATGATCGATTTTGACGGAACGTCAACGTCACTGTCACTAATGACAATTGTGTGGCCCATGCAGCATAACATATCATCGAACATGGCAGTGAACTTGCATGCAATTGTTGAATGCGGAATTGCAGTGATGTTTTTGAAGTGGGCTCGTGCTTCAATACTTACATTTTGGTAGTTTTAATAATAGTGTTTACATTTTTTATTGTGGTTTTCTTAAGTTTCCAAAATTCTCTATACAATAATTTTCTGAACGTAATACAACTTCCACCAAGGCGCAGAATTTTTCATGGATCGACATTTAGATCCATGAAAAATTCTTTGAAATGTGTGTAGTCAAAGAATTGGACCAAAGCGAAAACAGATCAGTTGGTGCTGAACACCAAGGACTAAATCCCAAACTAAAGAACGCGAACCTGCATGTTCGCCAGATTATGCGCTAAACTAAACTCAACTAAATTCACAAACATAATACAGCAGCAATTTCTGCTCAAAAACGATCTGCACGCCATCGTAGGTATGGCCAAACGGCTTCTGTCCAACTCTTAGCTTATCCACTCCTTGGTTCTAACAGCTCCTATTCTTGCAATTCGTATTATTTGTCGCGATCAAACGATAGAATCGGAAAATAGTACATCACAAACTCCTAACCTCAATACACTTTTCATACACGCGGGTCTTTTTGTTGGGCGCCATTGTTACAGAAGAATCTTTCATTCGTCATTAATTTTGGCACAAGTACAGATTTACATGAATTTATTCGCCCGTGTTCAAAGGTTATGTCTACCTAGCTATCCCTAAACTCCTTCTCTATTCACGAATTACAATTCTCTTGCGTCACCACTTATGCTTACCACTACCATGTCCTCCGCTGGCGGGACCGATACGGGTAGATGCGGAATTTCCCCGACGGTTAATGCCGAAACTCTGCAGGCTGCATCGAGTTCCGGCGCCTGGTACACCAAATCCCGGCTTACGGTACTGGATCCCATCGAATGGCTTCGATTGCAGGCGCAGGGCGTTGTCGCTCGACGAACTGTGCCGAACCTTGATCAGCTGTGGCGAACCCCGGCGGATGGTTACGAATTCCGCCATCGGATAATGTCGAATTCCGGCGGATGAAGCCAGTTCCCCGTGAATTTTGTCGCGACTTTCCGTGCGACGCTCCGGCTTGGTGGATTCCATCGGCTTTCGACGGGTGGTGCCCATCGCGTGCGAAGCAAAAGGATTCGCGGCGGAGAAGGCCAATGTGGAACATCTGGCCGATGCAAACCGATCACAGCTCTCCGGTGGTCGAGTCCCGCTTCTCAAATCCGGCTGATGCACTTGTAGATGATTCGCTCCCGGGCGAGTCATTGGTGGGTCCGTTCCTCCACGTGCTCGAAGCGACCACTTTTTCACTGACCCCCGTTTCTGTCGACGCAACGGAACTAAAGAGAACCAGCTCATTTTTTACTCTCGCTTTATATCGTCCCACTATTGTTTATCATTTCTTCTTCTCATGATCGATTTTGACGGAACGTCAACGTCACTGTCACTAATGACAATTGTGTGGCCCATGCAGCATAACATATCATCGAACATGGCAGTGAACTTGCATGCAATTGTTGAATGCGGAATTGCAGTGATGTTTTTGAAGTGGGCTCGTGCTTCAATACTTACATTTTGGTAGTTTTAATAATAGTGTTTACATTTTTTATTGTGGTTTTCTTAAGTTTCCAAAATTCTCTATACAATAATTTTCTGAACGTAACACCCCCTAGCCATTCATTCCTAGGCACGGTAAGCATAAAGCCGCATCACACCATGAATTAGGGGTCACCTGTTGGTGGATTTTTACCACCGGAACAGGCGGTCCGTAGTGTTATTCTTAGCCAATTGAGACAATCGCTACCGACACTACACAGCTATCTAGGCTGATCGAGAAAAGAAGTTAATATTGATGATCAACTTCATACGGACTCGAACAGCCGTAAACAGCCACTATCATTCGCATGCACTACCATTCATAAATAACAACGAAGAAAATCAATGGGAATAGCATGCTTTGGCAAATGAATTCCAATGTTGGTTTCTTATGATTGATTGTATTATAAACACCTGCCGAACCCATAACGAAGCAACTGCTGGTGTAAGCCTTAAATAAAACAATAATCCAGCGCACACTATCTAATCATCTATAGCTTACCCTGTAGCGCTGTGCAGCACCATCGTCAACCCGAGGGATCGATTCTTATTTGGCCGAAATCAGCAAAAAAAAAGAACAACCACAACAGTTCATAACGTGCCCCGAGCCTCAAACGTTCCACGGGAGAGAGATAAAAATAGAAAGGAACGGGAGAGCCGTAAAATGGGCAGGGGAAAATATTTGTTTTTATTTTTGACAATCTGGGAGATAGGAAGGATAAGCATTAAGGCCGGACGGGACGGTGGTTGAATCGTCCGCCATTGCTCTGTTGTTAGTAAGATGCAAATCTCAACTTCTACTTTATATTATTGACTAGAAATTTGATCGTTCATTTGCTCACTTGTGGTGCACAATCGATTAAAGTTTCAGCTACGTCAGTGCAGTAGAAATTGATATTTGCTTCTTCAAAATCGCGAGGCAAATTGTTAGAAAGAGAGGGAAGATAGGAAAATTTACACGTCGTCCCGTGCGGCCTTAAATCAGCCGTATATCGGGCCAAAACCTGCGTTTAATTAGCACTTATGGTACATACACAGCTGGTAAGCATTTAATGACCAGCTGTAAATGCGCATATAGTGCCGAAATAATGCCATTTTAACTGCTTATTGGTTACCTGGGGAGAATACATAAGTGACCCGATTTTGTCAGTCCCTTTCTGGAACACATTTTTTGCTTCGCTCAAAAATCTAATCAGATATTAACAATTTTTATCCCTCTATTTTCTGCCTTTCAGCAGCAGTTTTATGATGATCTTAAATAAATTGGTTAATGTTTAACCGTTAGATAATGAGAGCAAAAAGTTCGTCGCAAAATGGGGCTGACAAAATCGGGTCCTTACTGTACTATTGATTTGGATTCACATCCGACGAGCGTTACAGTGTCGTTCATATTTACACATCTACAGTGTGGTGAAAAATAAAAGCAGCATAAGGTTGAAGGAGTGAAAAGATAGAATTTCCCTGACTCGCTTGGGGAAGGTAACAGGTAACCAACCTAACTTCACATGGCAAGCCAAGGGCGTAGCCAGCTTTTCGGTCAGGGGGGTTTGCAAGAACCCTTAGCAAATTTGTACCTACTAGATTTATAACTAAATGCAACACGATGAAATTGAATATAATAACATTATATTCTAACAGAATTATTAACCATTCAACAGTCACGCTGACGTATTTTGTACAATACGTTAAAAAAACTCATCTGATCTACATAAATCAACGTGGTGTGGTGCTAGTAGCGGTGACCAATTTCTGGAAGAATATGGATTTTTATTCACTCGTGCATTATCTTGCTCTGATTTTTTTTTTGATAATGTCTACAAAACATTCACAAGAAATTATAGCTGAACTCTTTCCGAAAATACGAATTCTTTTGAGGACTAACCTAGAATATCTGGGTTGCTGTATGAGTCCTTTCAAAATTATCTTCCAAAACTATTCGCTGGAGGAATTTCTCCGGACATTCTTGAACTAACTTTAAAAAAATCATCTGGTAATCATGGAGAAGTTCTTGGGTAAATCCCTGAAAAGATGATCGGAAAATTATTGAAACATCCGAAAAACTTCTGTAAGAATTTTTGAGTAGCACCTGAGAGGAATTTCTAAAGAATCCCTGGATTTCCTGGATAAATCACTGAAGCAAGGTTGCGACCATTTATTTGCAAAGATTTACATTCATTTGCTGTTATCTCAATTCAGAAGCATGCTATCAAAAAACAATGTATGGATGAATTCAACCTTGTAGTTTTATCTAAAAGTTTGCCGAATAACATTGGGGTCGCACACGCATACCAAAGTCGTGAGCGAGCTGTGAAGGCACCTTTCCACAGCGTGAATGAAATTTACATTCAGCGCGTGGAGAGTTGCCTTCACATCTCGCTCACGACTTTGATATACGTTTGCGACCCCAATATTATTCGGCAAACTTTCAGATAAAACTACAAGGTTAAATTCATCCATACATTGTTTTTCGATAGCATGCTTCTGAACTGAGATAATAGCAAATGAATGTAAATCTTTGCAAATGAATGGTCGCAACCTTGCACTGAAGAAACACCTGGATGAATCCATGGAGAAATTGCAACAGGAATGCCTGGAGGAAGCCCTGTAGAATCCCTGAAGGAATTCCCGGAGGAATCCATGAAAGAGTTTCTGAAAGTCTACCTTGTGGAATTTTTGTATTAATTATGCGAGGAATACCTGAAGCAATATCTGACATCTCATGAGGAAATCCTAGAAGAAATCCTGGATAAATTTCTAGAGGATTCCTTGGGAAAAAATCTGGAGAAATTCCTGGAGGAATTCTGAGAGGAATCCCTAAAAAAAATCCGAAGAAATCTCTTGAGGAATTCCTGGAGGAAATTTTAAAGAAATTTCAGACGTATTTGTCGGAGGAATCCCTAAAGTAATTCCTGGAAAAATCCTTAGAGAGAATGCTGGAGGAACGCCTGGAGAATCTTCTGAACAAATTCCTGGTGTAATTCCTAGAAGATTTCTTGGATGACATCCAGCACGTATTCCTTAAGAAATTTCTTGGATGAATAATTGGAGCAATCCCTGTAAAAATTCCTGGAGGAATTCCTGGATTAATCTACAGAGGAGTTCTGGGAGGAATTGCTGGAGAATTTCCTGAAAAAAATCCCATGAGAAATTCCAGGAGGAATTCCTGGAAGAACGCTTGGAGGAATTTCTAGAGGATTCTCTGGAGGAATCTCTGAGAATATCCCTGGAGAATTTCGTGGAGAAATCCCTTGAAGAATAACTGAAGCAATTCCTGGACGAATCTCTGGAGGAATTCCTGGAGGAATGTCTGGAGGAATCCCTGAAAAATTCCCAATAGTATTCTTGGAAAATTTCCTGGAAGAAACTTAGAATAAATTCGTAGAGGATTTCCTATAAAAAATCCTGGAGAAATTGCTGACATACTTTCTGGTGGATGTCCAGGAGCGATTACTGGAGGGATTCCTGAAGAAATTCTTGGGTTATTTTCTGGAGAAATTTCTGGAAAGTTCCTGGAGAAATTCCTGGATAAAATCCTGAAGGAATTCCTAGAGGTATTTATGTGTCAATTGCTGGAGGAACCTCTAGAGGAATTATAGAAAGTATTACTGGATGAATTTTTAGAGGAATCTCCAGAATAAATCTGGCAGATTTATATTTCTATTTCTGAAAAAAAAACATGAGCAATTCCTGGAGGAATCTCTAGCGGAATCAATGCAAGAATTCCTGGAGAAATCCTCGAAGGAATTCCTGAAGGAATCTCTGGGGGAATCATTGTAGAAATTTTTGGAGAAATCCCTGGACAAATCTCTAGAGGAATACCTGGAGGAATCCCTGAAGAAATGCTAAATGTATTCCTGGAAGAATTTCTGAAGAAATCCCTAGAGGATTTGCTGAAAGAATCCTTATAGGAACTGCTGGAGGAATCCCTGGAAAAATCCGTGGAAAAAATCGAAGAGAAATCCTTGGAAAAATCCCTGAAGCAATTCATGAAGGAAATTCAGTAGAAATTCCTCTACAAATATCTGGAGGAATCTCTAAAAAATTGATGAAAGTATTCCTGGAGAATTTCCTGGAAGAATATCTGAAAAAATTCCCAGAAGATTTTCTGGAAAAAATCCTGGAGAAATTGCTGACATATTTTCTGAAGAATGTCCAGGAGCAATTCCTGGATCAATTCCTAGAGAAATTGCTGGAGGAATTTCTTAAGAAATTCTTGGGGTAATTCTTGGAGAATTTCCTGGAGGAGTTCCTTTTGGAAATTGCTGGAGGAATGCTTGCAACAATTCCTCTAGAGAAACTCTGGGAGAAATTTCTGATAAATCCCCAGAGAAATTGCTGGAGGAATTTCTAGATAAATTCTTGGTGGAACTCCTGGAGAAATCCTCGAAGCAATTTCTGAAGGCATCCCTGAGGGAATCCTTGAAGAAATTTGTGGAAAAATCCCAGGAAAAATCCTTTTTTTTAGCGGAATTTCTAGAGGAATCTCTGAAATTGCTGGATAAATTGCTGACATAATTTATTATGGAAACCCTTAAGATTTCTGGTGATATTTCTGGAAAAATCCCACAAGAAATTCTTGGAGGAATTTCTCGAGAAGACCCTGGAGAAATTTCTGGATGGAATGCAGGAAGAATGACTGCATGAATATCTGGAGGTATCCCTGGAAGAATTCCTGAAGCAATCCCAGGAGAAACTCCTGGAGGAATCTCTGCAAGAATTCAAGGAGGAATCCCTGGAAGAATGCCTGGAAAATTTCCTGGAAGAATGCCAGGAGAATTCCTGGTGGATTTTTTTTGAGGATTCCCTAAAGTAGATTTCTTGAATTTTGAAAATCAGGTAAACATTTAGTGTATGTATGTCTAAATTCCATAATTAGTTAACTATTAGCTAGGAATCCCGAGCAACCCTTTCAAAGAACAAAGGTTCATTAGGGTTTGTAATTGTATATTCATTTTGTTTTAAGCGTTTATTGATAATAAATTGAATTGAATTGAATTGAAAGTAATTCCTGGAGAAATCTTTGGAGGAATCCCTGTAGAAGTCTCTGAAAAATCCCTTGAAGATTTCCTGGATAAATTTCTGTAGGAATTTCTAGTGAAATTCTTGGAAGAATCCCGGAAGCAATTACTGGAGGAATCTCTGGAGAAATGCCTGGAGGATCCTGAAGGAATACATTGAGGAAACGCTGGAGGATTTCTTGAAGGAATCTCTGAATAAAAATCTTGTAGGTATTCTCGGAGGGATCCCTGGATGATATATTAGAGGAATGCCAGCAGGAATTACTAATGGATTCACCAGATGAACTCCTGGAGGAAAATTTAGTGGAATTTCTGGCGGAATTTTTGGAGGAATCTCTAGATGAATTCCTGAAGGATTTTTTAGAGAAATCCCTGCAGGAATTCCCAGAGAAATCCTTGGAAAATATCCTAGAGGAATTCCTGAAGAAATCTCTTTTAAGGAATTCGTGGAGGAATACCAAAAATAATTCCTGAAGAAATCGCAGACGGAATTCTTTGAGAAATTCTAGAGGTATCTTTAGAGAGTTCCTGAAAAAACTCCAGAATTAATCCTGGAAGCAATTTCAAGAGAAATTCCTAAGGAAATCTCTAAACACTGCTGAATCAAGTTATGAAGGAGTTCCTTAAAGAATACAAGGGGGAATTCTTAAAGGAATCCTAAGAAGAGTTCCTGGAGGCTCTTTGAATTATGCCCTGCAGAAATTCTTGGGGGAATCCATGGAGGCATCCCTGGAGAATATCCTAGAGGAATGCCTGTAGTGATTAACTGAGGCATCTTGAGAAACACTCCTGGAGAAGTTTCTAGAAGAATTCCTGGAGGAATATCAAGAGGATTCTCTAGAAGCATTTCTCAAGGAATCTCTGGAACAATTCCTGGAGCAATCTCTGAAGAAATTCGTGGTGGAATCCCTTGAGGATTCCTGGAGGAATCCCAAGAATAACTACTGAAGAAATTGCAGATAGAATCCTTGAAGAAATCCTGAAAGTGTTCCAAGAAGAGTTCAGGGAGGGACTCTTTGAGGAATCCCTGTAGCAGTTCCTGAAGGACTTTTTGCAGGAGTTCCTGAAGAAACCCCTGGAAGAACCCCGGTTGCTAGAGGCATTTCTAAGGAATGGACACTTGCAGCGAATAAGTGGACGTGGGAAGAACGTCCTGGTAGCGTTGCTGTCTTGGCGTCGGTCTACGGGGCTGGATCCGAGCCTGACTGCGCAATTGTTTTCTACCTATGCGTGACATAGATTTAACCCTTTGCAGGCGGGATTTTCACCTATCAGGATGCAACCTCGTTGGTCTAGAACACGTTTGGAAAGGCCGATTTTCTCGGTTGAGCTTATATGACCGATCCGTCCCTAAAAAGTTCAGCTAATTGGGAGACGTGCCTACATTTAGGCGAATTATTTTCTACGTAGATTCCTATAGAGCGAATGCCCTCTGCATTAGACCTGTGCGCCGCCGCGCCACGCCGCTGCCGCCGATACTTTTTGTTACACGCCAACGCCGAAGGAGGTATCGGCCGCTGTTTGTCAGGGCGCCGATTTTCATTTTTCACGCCGGTGACCAGTGCATGAACAAAATTAGGTTTACATAAAATTGAGATTCTCACGATCACTACCATAAGAGTTTGACTGCAATAATCGATTTCTCATCATCGATTTTCTCATCTTTAAATGTAATACGATCATTAGTGAAATAGAAATTCGGTGATTCATATTCGATGACTTTTGCAGTTATAGACGCAAGTCTTCAGGAATAGAGTCGGTTTTCTCGATAGGGCGATGGAAGTGCGAGTGAAAAATCCGGGTTCAGAATCGCGTTACAATAATCGTAGATCAGTCGGTTTCCACTGTAGGGCGATGGAAACGCGAGCACGAAATCCGGGATCAGTGGTCATCGTGATCAAATAAATCATAATCGTGATGAAGACCGCGACGTGTATTTCCATATAACTAGTGGATCATATCACCTAACAGAGGTGGCTCCTAGATCCACACCTTACCCTACCCTACTAATCACCATTCCTTCCCGTGACAACTGTGGGGATGCTGTGGATTCCACGGTTTCTAGTAGCAACGGTTGTCGAACTAACATTCCTTCCCTTTCCTGATGACCGTAAGGACGTGGCCAGCGCCGTTATTGACTTTAAATAGCTGAACTCTCGAACTGTGCACATTGAGAATGGTTAGCTAGTTCCAAGCTTTCACATTCATTGGCTCTCTGTGCAACTTCGATTGTTCTGGTCAATCACGGAGTAGCAACTACGATGTGTACGGTTATCTTTGCTTTGCTTTGCTTTTGCTTTGCTTATAGACGCAAGTCTTCAGGAATACCTGTAGGAATTCATCATGGAATTACTTCAGGAATTCCTCCTGGAATTAATTAGGAGATTCCTGCTAGAATTCCTTTGGAGATTTCTCCTGGAACTCCATCGGGGATTCTTTCTGGACTTCGTTCGAGGGTTTCTTCTGAAATTTCTTCGAGGATTCCTTTTTGACTTTCTGCTGGAATTCGCTCTGGATTTTTTTTTTCGGAGATTCCTACTGGATGGGAGTTTCCTCTCGGAATTCCTTTGGTGGTTTCTCTACGCATTTCAGTGATTCCTCCTTCGGGAATATCTTCTGAAATTCTTTCGGGGATTCCTCTTGGATTCTTTTTTTTAAATGATTCGTCCTAGAATTCCCTCAGGAATTTCTCCTGGAATTCCTTCAGAGATTTCTTATGGATATTTTGCGCTCATTCCTCCTAGAAATCCTTTGTGGATTCTTTCTCGAATTCTCTTGAAAATTAGCACTGGAATTCTTTTGGGGAGTCCTGCTGGAATTTCTTCGTGGATTACTGCTGGAACTTCTTTTTGATTCGTGCTGGAATTCCTTCTAGATTTTATCTTGAAATTCCTCCTGAAATTATTTCAGCGGAACCTTTTCGGAATTTCCTTCTAAAAATCCTTCGGAGATTCCTCTTGAAATTCATTCAGGGGTTGCTCATGGAATTCCTTCGAGGATTTCTTCTGGAATTCGTTCTGGATATTATTCCAAGCAATTCTGAATGTCCTGAAAATTCCTTGTGAAATTCCTTTGGAGATTCGGACTTCCCTCATGGATTCCACCCAAAATTCTTTCGGGGATTCCTCTTGATATTCCGTCGTGGATTCCTTCTGGAATTGCTTCCGAGTTTCTTCTTGGAATTCCTTCGGTGGTTCCTATTAGAGTTCCTTAGGAGATTCCTCCTGAAATTCCTTCAGACATGCCTTCGGGGATTCCAATTAGAGTTCCTTCGTGGATCATTTCTGGAATTCCTTCGGGATTTCATATTGGAATTCCTTTGATGATTCCACTCCGTGTTGCTTGGATCCCAGGAAGATTACCTGGAGAAATTATCGAAGGAATTCCAGGAGCATTCTCCGAAGAAATTCGAAGCCTGAGCAATACACATTTATATAACGTATGTGTTGCTCGGGCTTACGATAGCGCAAGTTTTTGTTGTATAGAAGTTTATTCGATGTTATTCCAACATAATGTTAGAATTACGTCGAATAAATTTCGGCAAAATTTGCGCTGTCGAGATTCTTATATATAACATGTGTGTTGCTTGGGCTTCGAAATTCTTCGGAGAATGCTTCTGGAGCTCCTTCGAGAATTTCTCCTGGAAATCTTCCTGGATTCTTGGAGTTCCTTCGGGAATTCCTTCAAACATTCCTCCGGGGGGTTCTTCCTTCGGGGATTTCTCCTGATATTTCGTCGGGAATTCTTTCTGGGATTCCTTCGGAATTCTCTCTTGGAATATCTTTGGTGATTCCTTTTCGAATTTCTTCGGAGATTTCTCTTGGAATTTCTTCGGGGATCCCTCACGGGATTTCTCCAGGGATTTCTTTTAAAATTCCTTCCGGGATTCTTTGTAGATTTCCTTCTGAAATTCCTCTGAAATTCCAATTAGGGATTTCTTCAGAAGTTTCTGCAGGGATCTCTTTAAGAGAGATTCTTGAACAATCAGAGATTCCTGTAGAAGCTTCTTCAGGGTTTTATACAGCAGTTCCTGCAGAGAAATGAAAAAGGTATTCATTTAAACGTTACAGTTTATGCCATCAATGGTCGTGAAAATGCTCAGACTACAAATTCTGAAGCGTAATGACAACTTCATTGCTTTGTCAATGTTGACATTATGGTCAAATTTGGTCACGCCGATTCACGCCGCCGCCACCACCACCGCCGAAAGCTGCAGCCGGCGTGATGCCGATGACCACCAGCCACCAGCCAAAAATGGCCCTCACGCTGCTGCCGAGCAAAATATAGTCGGCGCACAGGTCTAGCATGGAATTAATTATCCGTACCATAGGAATTTTCACTGTACTTCTTTCAAAATTGAAATCGTTCGTGAAGAATATAGAAAAAAATCGTGAATGCCAAAAATCACTCCCATTTGACAAGGTTTGACTGGAGCAAGTTGTTGACGAAACGTTAAACCCTGTAGTGCATAAATTAGTTGAGTTGCATATTGCCAACATATGTGGCACAGCAACAATAATTCCCATCGTCAAGGTCTTGCAACGTGGGCAAGAACACCCAAGTGCAATAGCCCATGTTGCAACCGCCAACGATGCTCTTTTCCCAAGCTCAATATTCCCAGGCTAAATGATTCTCGAATTCCACTTATCGACGGGTTGTCAACTGCAATATAATTTTAACGCATATCGATGTTACCATGCGCCTCCTATTTACCGATTCTCTCATTCTCTCGATTTGTCTCTGTGAAAGCAATTATGTAGCTTAGAATTAAGGCTCAATAGATTTCTTAGACTTGAATAAAGTACATTCGTATCGCAACCACGGAGTTGAACACTTCGGATGACCTCCTCGATAACATAGTTAGTACAACCCATAGGGATACTCTGCCCTTGTCTTCGTATCAAATCAATAGCACTGAAGCTTCTACTTCATTTCAACTGTGGAACGTCACAGCAAATACACAAAGAATTTCAGCACTGACTCAAAGACAAATAGACGTAATATCTAGATGTCTTTTTTTTTTGAAAATCCGTCATCTAGTTGACAGTGTCACCGCATAGTGAACATGTTTCACGAAACATTGCGTTGTTCAAAAATACCAGCAGAATGCGCTAGTGTGGAATATCAAACACGGAGAAAAACGATGCAACACCTTCTAACTGCAAAGGTCCCAACTTAGGAGATATAAAATAAACGTTAAAATCATGATGGATGGTAATTTTGCAAGTGTCACATGTGGTTGTCTGTGGCTGACTTTTTGCTTGCATTTCATCGCGCCAAAACTACCGGAAAGAAAGCGGGTTAGAGTGAATTTCGACAGAATGTTTCCTTTCTCTCTACTAAGCCACTGACTGGAAGAACTGCTGTTGCACAAAAACCGGCTGCCGGCACCAAAATGAGCTTTTAGTTATACTTTGGGATGCCACTGCTGATGCTACTACTGCCGCTGCCAGCCAGCTACCAAATGAAGTTGGAAAGCGGGTTAAGTTCATATAAAGTTTTATTTCAGACACTAATCCTTTATTTTACTTTCCGCTTAAGCCAAAGCCAAAACCAGTGAAAGAGTTTGTTTTCGGCGCGCGGTGGCGGGGTGGTGCGAGAAAATCTGTTTCATATCGCACAGGGGGTAAAAACGAGTTCCGCCCTCCAACCGACGATCGCATCGTTCCGAATCGTTGGAATGTGGAATGCATTTTCCTCTGAAAAAGCTCCTTTGTCTTCCAGCTGCCAACTTTTGGTGGTAAGTTGCGGGTCAAACAAATATTTGGACAACTTTTCGGCTAACCACCAACGGCGTTTTAACGTTCCTGTGTGCGGTTTGGGTCTTGAATGGTGAAGCACGTGGTTAAGTAGGCAAATTCCAGGCCGTTCTTCTTGATGTAATGGATTTCACGCCGATTCACTGTGGGTCGAAAAGAAGGAAATTCCAATCTACGTTTGAAAATTTAGAATAATTTAAAATCGTTATGCAATATTATGATTCAATAGTGTCCTTGCCACGAAATATGTAGTCAAACATGCCCGTCGAATCAAAATAGAACCACTGTAGTGGTAACATGTCTCTCATGCCACGGACTAGGATACGATAACTCACCCGAAATTCCAGTTGCACCCAAGTGCACCGAGCTGATCTATGCGGGAGTTGACTGTGTGCAAACCGCGCGTGTAAAAATGGCTGGATTAACTTTGCGGCGAAATGGATGGAATTAAAAGCAAAGTTTACCCTCTTTCACGGGTGCTTCTTGTGCAAACCCGCAGGCAAAGTTTGCTCATTCTCCATCACGCGCGCCGGCACCGACCGGGTCAAACTTTCAGGTGCACGAGATTTGGCTTCTTTACTGCTGCTGCTGCCATCACCCAGCGCACCGTGCCATTCCGGGTTTTATTTTCCGTGGCTGAAAGTTGGCCCGGGGGAAAATTATTTCCGCTAAGTCGCAAGTTCAAAACTTGTTTATTAATATTCTCCACCACCGCGTGTCGGAAGGGTGTCGCGCCGCGGCAGGGTGCTGATGCTTGATGGAAAATGACTCTCGCGAGGAAAATGGAATAAATTTTCATCTGTGCTCTAGTGGATGCTTGATTGGTTTCGATCGGGAGGGGAAGCGATTCGGAGTACTGATGTTTAATTGCCAAGCAGTGATGATAAAAAAAAAGCAGCGAAAGGGAATGGCGCCATAAACGAGCTTCGACGATGTGCTGATTCGACTGTTAGTTGATTGAAAAGAAGTAAAGAGCATAATAATTGAACTTGAGCTTGATTGACTGTGCAGCAGTGGACACTTCGTGTTTGCTACTGCTAAATTGGCTAAATTGGCAACTATATGTAGGAAGTACAGTGCTCAATACTTATCGAACAAAAACAGCTTACGGTTAAATAGTTTCGCCGCCTCCAATAACACAGCCAATCGTAGCCCCTTCCAGCCAAACTTCTCGTATCGTTACGCCTGGAGATCATAACAGTAGACGAAATCGCAGATAGACCACGTTATCAGGTATCAGGTATCAGTAGGTCGGCTCCAGAGGCACGTTCTCCTCCATTTGGGAAATTTGGGCCATCGCCATGAACACGAGCCTGTTTATCATTTACCTGACGGAGAAGGGAAGGAAAAAGGATATGACAGGAGAAAGGACAGGTAAGGGAATAGGGTCGTCATACACGCAAAAACGTACCACAATGGGTTCACATAGCGTCCTGAAAAGGACACTTTTTTTTTTATTTTTATTTTTGTGTATTTTAACTAGTTGCTAATTCTACACTCAGAAAAGGACACTGTAATAACGCGTAAAGCGTAAAGAGAGCCTATAGCTCTTTACCACAGCGGGTCAAGAACAACAGACCGTCCTGAAGATTCAGGTTTCTGAAGTCCGTTTTACTTAATAAGTGTTTTCCGAGTACTCGGAAACGCAATTGCGCAAAAACTGAACAGTTACATATTACAGTTGACTCTCTACATCTCGATATTGAAGGGACCATCGAGATAGGGAGAGATCGAACTCAAGAACCAATTTGTAATGCACACTAGATTGAAAAATCGTCCGTAACTAGGAAAAACCGTCAACAAACAGATGTCACTTCACCTTCCCAGAATGTTTTGCACCTAAGAAACGAGATCTAGCCACCTGTAAAAACGGGCATATCGACATATGGAGAAAAAATCTCGAACAAAAACGAACGAGATCGCATCGAGATAGAGAGATATCGAGATAAGGAGATATTGACATGTAGAAAGGTAAAATGTATGCAGATTGAAGGGACCGACCAAACCATCGAGATAGGGAGAGATATCGAGATGTAGAACATCGACATGTGGAGAGTCGACTGTAAATGTTACGAAGTTCCATTATCGAATTCACAGCTATCACAGGCAAATGAATCAGCTTGCTGAATATTCGCCATATGATAACTGAGTCGGCTGTGGCCAGTTAATGCTTTGACCAGCATGCTGCAATTCTGCTTTGACAGATTTGTTAGATACTTTGCAACCCCTAGAGATGGCTCAGTACATAACAATTTTGTTTGACGACATGACTCCAAACTATTCCAGTATTGTTTGTGCTGAGTGGCAGCCCAGCTGTCAATCTGAAGCTGTACCCAACACTTGGATACCGCAATAGCTGGCTCAGGGCCAATAAAGTCATGTGATGCTCCAGTGCGAGCTAACTCATCAGTCAATTCATTTCCAGCAATGGAAGAATGACCAGGTACCCATACAAGGTGAACAGCGTTTGCTGAATTCAGCTCCTCGATTTGAGTTCGACAAGCGATAACTATCTTCGAACTTGAGTTGGCCGACGCAAGTGCTTTAATAGCAGCCTGGCTCGCTGAACAGAAGTATATTACTTTGCCCATTACGTGCTGCTGAAGTGTCGATTGCACTCCGCACATAATAGCAAAGATTTCGGCCTGAAAAACGTTGCAGTGTCTACCAAGTGAATAAGACTGATGCAGCCTTAGCTCACGAGAATAAACACCAGCACCTGCTCGACCTTCGAGAAGGGAGCCATCAGTGTAACATACGATGCCGTCTGAAATACAGGATGCGTGCGATATTTTTGCACTAGATCATATCGTAATCATAAAACACGTTTTTCGACAATAGATCGACAATAGATCTATACTAAATGATTTTTTCGCGAACAATTGTGATTATTTCAATGATTTAGGAAGAAAAAAGTGGTCCTAATATCGATAACCTTTTTGAACGATCCTGAGAACCGCTGCAAGTCCTTTTTATTTTATTTATTTTTTGTTTTTATTAATGTGTATTTTAACTTAAATGCTAATTTTACACTCGCTGCAAGTCCGTTTTAGTGTTGTTCTCTATATTTTGGTCAACAATTGTGTTATTTTAGGTAAAACTAGAATATTTTTTTGTACGAGGAGCTCCAATGGTATCATCGTTATGTGTGCCGCTCAAAAAATATCCCATAAATTTTAAAAAGAGGTTTCTAGAAGACGAAAATGCGAACAACTTGAGTATAAATATATGGAGCAGCTGCATACTATCTGCATTTTCTCAGCTATCAAGAACGCTATGAAGCTGATTTTTTCAGTCTAGTTGGGGGATTCCATAGGCTTGTTACCTACAAAAAAACTACAACGCCGGAATGGAAGATAGCGGAGAAATAACTGGAAGAAGTCGGAAATTCTAATTTGAGCAATGGTATTTTACAAGGGCTGCTCAAACATTTATGAGAAAATTTAAAACTAAAATATCCTAAGTCTGATCACCTCAATTTGCTGTTTTAGACTCCCATAAGCTACAGCACAAATTTGAGCTGAATTGATAAGGTCTTAGGTATCGCTCGACTAATCTGAAGTTTATATGGTAAAACTGGTACAAATATGTGTGGGAATGGCATAGTTTTAGTTTGATGGCACTGGAAGTTTTCAATATCCCTTATTTCAAGGTTGCGACCATTCATTTGCAAAGATTTACATTCATTTGCTATTATCTCAGTTCAGAAGCATGCTATCGAAAAACAATGTATGGATGAATTTAACCTTGTAGTTTTATCTGAAAGTTTGCCGAATAACATTGGGGTCGTAAACGTATACCAAAGTCGTGAGCGAGCTGTGAACTCTCCACGCGGTGAATATAAATTTCATTCACGCTGTGGAAAGTTACCTTCACAGCTCGTTCACGACTTTGGAATGCGTGTGCGACCCCAATGTTATTCGGCAAACTTTCAGATAAAACTCTAAGGTTAAATTCATCCATACATTGTTTTTCGATAGCATGCTTCTGAACTGAGATAATAGCAAATGAATGAAAATCTTTGCAAATGAATGGTCGCAACCTTGCCTTATTTTTAGTATTATTATAGGGAATTCTATGCGGAACATCTTTGTTGAAGATCGCTAAGTGATCCGATGCTTGCTAAAAAAAAGTTGTACCCTAGACTTAGTGTATCGAAAAAACAACCAGTTTTTATTGATGCTATTCGATAATGTGTTAAAATCACCACTTCAAAATTATTTAAGAATATAATTTTTGAAGCATATCTGTATCATTACGTCTCGTGTATCATCATCGGGCTTTTACACATTACATTTTACTGATTTCGTCTTATTTACACAAAAAATAGTAGTACCCGAAATGTTATTGGGCGCGCTAGTGTAAAACATGGGATCTGAAAATATTTTCTCATACCACCACGTTTTTGATTATTAATGGTTTTATATTTTTCACAGTTCACTAGAAATATGGTGCATTTGATGATGTGAGATTTATATTTTTATTGCAACCCTTTGATGAAATATTCCTGTTTGAAGGTTAGTGCAAAATTACCACACGCACCCTGTACTTCTCTCCAGATATCCACATGTCCACTCTTCCCGGGAAGGGAATTTCGTGGAAAATGTCCTGTATGGGAAATTACAAGCAATTGTAAGATCACTTGAAGCAAGGACAATTCACCAAAAGTGGAAACAACGAGGTGTGTGTTGAACTGCGGTTCACAGGAGTTTCTTCTAGTAAACCGAGTACCCATAGACGGTAAGTGCAAGAAAGTGCTTCTTGTTTGAGATGAATGTGTAGTGGGGCAACGTCACAGAGAACTTCGAGTGCTGCCGGGGGAGTTGAAGAGATCGCTCCAGACATCGCCATTAAGCACATCCTTTGGAGATGGCCCAATTTTGAATGGACCGTTCTCACTTCGCCCTTTTGCCACCACACAAGGCATCCATAAGCCAATATTGGACGAACAACAGTTGTGTAAACCCATTTGACATACTTGGGTTTAAGACCCCAAGTTGTACCAAACGCCGGCATTGCCCGAAGGCCATACAAGCTTTCTTGATTCTGAACTCAACATGAGGTGTCCAGGATAGCTTGGAATCAAGAATGACTCCAACGTACTTTACCTATTCAGTCAGAATGATTTCAGAATCAAAGAGACGCAGAGGTCGAACACCATTACGGTTTCGCCTTTCCGTAAAAAGAACAATAGATGTTGTACTCGGATTTACCGAAAGGCCATATTGGCGACACGAACCCTCAACTACCTGATGAGCGTTTTGCAGCAGGTCGAAAAAGGTGCTGATGCACATACCGACCAACAATGTTAGGTAGTCGTCGGCAAAACCATAAGTAGGAAAACCGCTATTTTTGAGTTGTCTCAATAGCGTATCTGCTACGAGATTCCACAAAAATGGTGGTAAGACTCCCCCTTGGGGGCATCCTCAAACACTCTGTTTCCTAATCGCCGCTTCACGCAATGTCGGTTTTTGAGCATTTGGTGAATCCAATTGGAAATCATTGGAGATATACCATGACCCCGTGCGGCTTCCAATATCGAAAGGCACGTTGTCAAAGGCACCCTCGATATCTAAGAAAACACCCAAGCAGGATTGCTTTTGAGCGAATGCCTTCTCGATATCGTAAACAACTTTGTGTAAAAGAGTCACAGTTGATTTTCGAGATTGGGTAGCATATTGGTTCACATGAAGAGGCACATTGGCCAGATGAACATCACGGATGTGATGATCAACTATGCGTTCTAAGCATTTCAGAAGAAAAGAGGTCAAACTGATAGGTCTGAAGCTGTTTGCTTCTTCATACGACGCACGACCCACTTTCGGAATGAACTTCACAGTAATATCCCGCCAGGATTTGGGAATATACCCTGTAGCAAAACTGCAAACAAGTAGTTGTTTCAAAACATATTTGAAATGATCAAATCCCTTCTGAAGAAAAATAGGATAAATCCCATCTGCTCCAGGAGATTTGAAAGCAGCAAAGCTACTTAGTGGCCATTCAATCGATTCTAAAGTTATGATACCCCGAGCCGAAGCTAAAGAATCATAACTACAAGAAGAGACATCAGAATAATCCGAAGATGTAATATCCACACATCCGGGGAAGTGTGTACTGAATAACATTCCAAAACTTCCTCATCAGAGGAAGTGAAATCACCATTTGGGAAATGAAGTTCGTTCACTTGAAAATCCTTAGATTTCGCAAGGGTTTTGTTCAAACGACTGGCTTCACTCAAACTGGAAACATTTGTACAAAGGTTTTTCCAGCCGGATCGTTCAGCAGACCGGAGAGCTTTCTGGTAGGCCTTGCGAGCCGACCTGAAAGCCTCCAATCCAGCAGAACGTCGTCTGTTCTAACTCTTTCTACATTGTTTCCTGAGCTTCGCCAGATCAGAGTTCCACCAAGGGGTACTTCTTGTGATCTTTACAGATCGCAGAGGGCAAGCTTCTTCAAAAGCTTCCATGATGAAGGCCGTTGTAGTATCAACGGCATCATCTAAATCATTTGGAGTGTCAATTGAAGGTGAGTGTCCATGAAATTTGGCCGCAACCAAATCAGTAGAAAGATCCCAGTTTGTTGACCGAGGATTCCTGAAACGCAATGTTTGCGAAGTAACATTTAAATGTTCAAAAAAGATATAGCGATGGTCAGATAAAGATTCTTCATCTGACACATGCCAATTGGTCAGCTCGTGACTAATTCCGCTAGAGCAAAGCGTTATATCTAACACTTCCTCTCTAGCAGATACCATGAAGGTTGGGCGGTTGCCTATGTTAAGTAATGCAAGATCTGTACTACTTAAGTACTCCATCAAACTGAAGCCTCTCAAGTTAATATCTGAGCTGCCCCAGATGATATGGTGAGCATTAGCATCACTGCCAACAATTAGTGGAAGGCCTTTTAAAGTGCAGTATGCGATGACTTGTTTGAAAGCATCCGTAGGGGATGGTTCATCATGCGGTAAATAAACCGAACAATAGACGTATTCCCTGTTGAGGTTTCCAACAGATACATCAAATGTGATAGCACATACATCTCTGGTGCTTAGTTCAGAGATGAGTGTAGCAACAATTGCGTTGTTGACAAGCACACAGGCTCGAGGCATGACACGCGAGTTTGCCATTTCATGTTTACTGAAAGTAGCAAACACCGGGTTCACAAGGTTTCCTATATAGACATTTCCCTTACGAAAGTAAGGTTCTTGTACCTAGGCCACTTGGGCTGTACCATTTTGCATAAGTCTGCAAAGATTGATTGTTGCAGTTATTTTGTGCTGAAGGTTGATCTGAGCTATCCTAACCGTAGCCACTACCCAAACTAGGCAAGATTAAACTCTTAACAATCATAGCACGAAAAAGAACAGCAAAAATACAGACAGATCGGTATCGATTTGAGTGCGCCAAAGGCGAGGATGCACAGAATACACTGTGTAAAATGCAAAATGCGAAACCATATAGGTGAGAATTTATACTAATTAACAAAATTATTTTTTTGTCTTTATTAACGAGATTAATTAACAACATCTTCATAATCCCGCCCTTGTTCAGCCTCAGGTATGAGATTGAAGAAGGGCAGCTGATTGTCTCGGAGAAACACAAGTTCCACCGCACTATTGCTCCGGTTAGCACAGTAAGGGCAAAATACTGTGGAGGGTGCCCTGGTACTCCACAGGCTCCGTTTGCGATTAGGTTTTTATAAGACCCCCCTAACCATTCATTCCTAGGCACGATAAGCGTCAAGCCGCATAACACCTTGAATTAGGGGTTACCTGATTAGTGGATTCGTACCACTGCACTGGAACAGGCGGTCCGTAGTGTTATTCTTAGCCAGTTGAACCAACCGCTACCGACACTACACAGCTATCTAGGCAAATCGGGAAAAGAAGTTAATATTGGTGATCAACTTCATACGGGCCCGAAAAGCCACAAAAACTTCAATCACCCGTTCGTCATTTGCTTGCTGAACAGGTAAATCTTGAAAATCATCCTCGATAATCACTTCATTGTCTGCTGCATCGTTGCCGAAAGCCTGTCAATTCAACTTGATTCGCAATTCCATTTCACTCAGTCTTTTGCCAGCCTTTATACTATTGTCGATTACAGAACTTTCGTCGAACTTGACGTCTCTACTGATCGTGATGGTACATTTTTCCGGCTTGAGTAGTCTACCGTGCTTTGTGTACCTCAGCGTGGCCTACCAGCACCATCCTCTCGGCTTTTCGGTCCAGCTTCATTCGCTTATGACTAGGAATGTACTCAAGAACCAAGTGTTCCTTGAGTTCTTCTTCCATCGCTGTTAGCCGGTTCGTTCGCTGTTAGCCGCCGTTAACTCGTTCAGGTGATCTGACATACTTCCTCCTTCCAGTAGTCGCTGCGAGCACAGCTTCCGCAACACGTAGATCTTATGTGACAAGGATGACCTCTCGTGGTATTGCTTCAGGGCGTCCCACATGTCCTTCGCTGTTCCGGCTCGGATGACGTGACAAAGCGCTTGTGCCTTCGTGTCGTTTGCTGTCCAGACGGAATCCACAACAGCCGGCTTGGGTTCGATGACGGCTGCTTGAAATCCTTCCTGGATCAACACCAGCTCCATCCGGAACTTCCAAACTGGATAGTTGTAATCTCCAAGCTTTTGCAGCGACGACTTGAATTCGCCTGTTAGAACCTAAATCTGTACTGCGCTCGAACTGTATACGACGAGCGGGGTTTTTTGGTAGTGTTGACGCGCGTCTTCAATGGTTGAGCGCCCCCTATATTGGTACGCCTCCTTGGAAACTACGTTAATATTGCGCCTAATTGTGAAGTTTTCTGGAGAATTATTTTTTTCACGATTCTTTTACGTCATTAGGAGCAAAATTACAGGAATTCCTTTCAGCAAGAGTTTAGGAAGAATTCTTCCAACGATTCCTCCGAGAATTATTCAAAATGTTTTTTTTTTTTAGAATTTCATAAAAGATTTTTGCCAGAAGTTTTTCTCGGGGATTTCTCAAAAAAAAATCTTCTATAGACTTCTCATATTTTTTTTTAAATTTCTTTGTATTTTTGAATTTTAGCTTAGAGCTATCTCTTCGTAATTCTTAAGAAACTCTATTAGGATTTTTTTTCACTAATCCATCCAAAGATTTCTTTAAAAGGTGTAACTTTTTCACAAAGCTTCGGATATTCTTCCAGAAATTCTACTAAGTTTTTTTTTATAAATTCTTTCAAAAGTTCCTCCCACTATTCCACCAGGGATTGCTTAGAATTTATCCAAAACTTACTTCTGGGATTCTTTCGAAAAAAAAAGAACCTTTCAGCAGCTCTTGCAGAAATTATTACCGAACCTATTTCTTGAAATTTTCAACAAATTATTCTATGATTACCTCCAGAAGGTGCTACCCAAGTAACATTTTAAGTTTTGTTCGGCTCTACAAGAGATCTTCATGACCAATTTTATAAAACTTGCAATAAAACTGAATCATACATCAAAACCTCTTGATAACCTCTTTAAGAGCATCTTCCGGCTAAGTGGACCACTCTCGGAGAGGTTTAGCAAACCGCATTAAGAGTAGCAATAAATCCGTTTTAAAACCTCTCGATTGTTGTTGTTTTTGTTTTCAACAAAAACTATGACAGCTCAAAATGCAGAGATGCTTCTTCGATGCCACGTTAAGTTCAGGAGGATACATCATTCGTAAGTAGAAAGAGATTATTTCAAAGTTATATTTTATTAGTTATTGTGCTGGTAGGCTTATGCGCATTCAAATTTACCGTGAATATTGGGGTGGCAGAATCATAAAATTAATGCGCTTCGGAAATAGTGAATATATCATCTTGGAATGAAATAAATCAATTTGTGAATTTAGTAAAACCATGTCGAATCACAAGAAAACTCAGCAGAGAGAGTTTGTTTATGTGAGCATGTTATGAAAATGGTGGCAAACTATCAATTCATTGCTAATTTAGGCAAAATTAACTATTTTCCATTCACGTAAGCTAATTCTTCAATATGGCGACGACCATAATCAGCGAAAATAAAACGAAAGCAAGTTTGCTTTTCAATAAACCTAGCAGTGTCGTAGTTTCTGCTTTTCCACCAACAGATGTCGTTACTAATCGAACGGATCGCCATCTGTTGAGAGTTTTAGCAGTTTTATTGTGGTAATAATGATTGCCAGAAGGTTTACATATCGGAAAGTTTTGTTTACTCTTGAAATTTGCCTTTATGGATATCTTCAAGTATACTATAAAACATTTAATCAATGGTTTTCATAAAAGCAGTCATAAAACTGTGAGTTTTAATTATTTCTGTAATAAAACCTTAATAAAAATCAATCAACACCAATCAGCAATGGAATTGTTACTTGGGTACAGTTCTTCCAGGTATTCTTTCTACAATTCTTAAAAACCATTTTATCCTGAAGTCCAGGACTTTCAAGGTCTTCAGGATCTACCGCAAGCACCATGCAATCTACGTTAGCGGTTATCGGTCATTGTTATCCATGGTACTCTGAAATATTACGAAAAAATCTTTTTGAAGTTGTACGATATTGTAAGATATGCAAAATGTCCGGGAGTTCAGGACTTTCAAGGTCTGCAAAATCGCAAACACCTTGCAATCTACGTTAGCGGTTATCGGTCATTTTTATCCATGATGCTCCGAAATGTTAGAAAAGTATACTGATGATTATTTAGGAAAATTCCAAAATAAAACTTCAAATAACATTCGTTAAAAGTGTTTTCTGGAAGTGTTCATGGAGTAATCTGTGAATGTATTCCTGTAGTAACTCCTGTAAAGCTGCTGTAAACATCTATAGAGAGATTTTGTAAAGAACCCGAAAAACTACTTTTGAGATATTTATAAAGAATTTCCTCAAAAATGTCCTAGGAAAAATGCTTGAACAAATTCTCTAAAGAATCCTTGGAGGAAACCATACAGTTCTCCGTAGAGGAAATGGTGGAGAAATTTTTGGGAAAATACGCGGAGGAATTTTTAGAAGAAATCCAGAAGAAATCTCTGCATGAATTCCTGGAGAAATATGAGGAGGAATATTCTAAATTTTCAGCTATTCAGTCTTGCGGATAATTGGGTGTAGAACGGCAGTATAGTGAACAAGCTTTTTCCCTCAAACTAGATCCCACATCAGCATATTTCCAATTCAACAACGTGAGCCAGCTGTTGCCAACCGACCGACCACCGCTCATTCACTCATCCAGTCAAGCGTGACAATTAATCAAACTAAGTGAAACACAGCCCAACTTCCCAATATGTACCGATGGCTTTCGGGTTCGACCCGAAAACTCCAGCCCCGCTTGCGCTCGGTCGGTGGTAGTCTAGTATAGGTACAAATAAATCTGTTGATGGAAAAACAAACAGAAATCCATCCGGCCGAGGTTGCGGCTTTTACGGCCAAAATAACCACACCGGCTGGCTGGTTGGTTGCCTAGCCGGCGTCGTCGTGGTAGCCCACAGCCAACGAAAACCCAATTCCAATAATCCACACGGAACGGAATGATCAGCTGGTGCTGTACTGGCTGCCTAGTGCCTATGCTTTCAACTGCCTGGGGAGGTCAGAGGTTGGTTTGTACCCAAACGTAGCGAGCTTTTGGCCTCAGACGACGCAGTAAAATAGGCTATTACAGATTTAATTCAGGTTTATTTGGGTTTATTCCTATTCGAATGGGTGCCCACTTTAAGCAGTATCGATATAGAGAGTGCAGGATTGAAAATAAAATAATGTTATTGAAATTAGTAGAAGTGTCCTATTGATCGGACAGTATTTATGAGGCCAATCACATAATATTTCAGAGCTTATTCCGTTGATTCTTTCCAGAATTTTTTCGGAATTCTTCCAGGGGTTTCTCAGTAATTTCTTCCGGAGATTCCTGAAGGGTTTTTCCGAAGATTCCTCCAGAGGTTTTTCACGGATACATATAGGAATTGCTTCAGGGATTCCTCCAGGGATTCCTCCAGGGATTTCTCCAGGGATTCCGCCAGGGATTCCTCCAGGGATTCCGCCAGGGATTCCTCCAGGGATTCCGCCAGGGATTCCTCCAGGGATTCCGCCAGGGATTCCTCCAGGGATTCCGCCAGGGATTCCTCCAGGGATTCCGCCAGGGATTCCTCCAGGGATTCCGCCAGGGATTCCTCCAGGGATTCCGCCAGGGATTCCTCCAGGGATTCCGCCAGGGATTCCTCCAGGGATTCCGCCAGGGATTCCTCCAGGGATTCCGCCAGGGATTCCTCCAGGGATTCCGCCAGGGATTCCTCCAGGGATTCCGCCAGGGATTCCTCCAGGGATTCCGCCAGGGATTCCTCCAGGGATTCCGCCAGGGATTCCTCCAGGGATTCCGCCAGGGATTCCTCCAGGGATTCCGCCAGGGATTCCTCCAGGGATTCCGCCAGGGATTCCTCCAGGGATTCCGCCAGGGATTCCTCCAGGGATTCCGCCAGGGATTCCTCCAGGGATTCCGCCAGGGATTCCTCCAGGGATTCCGCCAGGGATTCCTCCAGGGATTCCGCCAGGGATTCCTCCAGGGATTCCGCCAGGGATTCCTCCAGGGATTCCGCCAGGGATTCCTCCAGGGATTCCGCCAGGGATTCCTCCAGGGATTCCGCCAGGGATTCCTCCAGGGATTCCGCCAGGGATTCCTCCAGGGATTCCGCCAGGGATTCCTCCAGGGATTCCGCCAGGGATTCCTCCAGGGATTCCGCCAGGGATTCCTCCAGGGATTCCGCCAGGGATTCCTCCAGGGATTCCGCCAGGGATTCCTCCAGGGATTCCGCCAGGGATTCCTCCAGGGATTCCGCCAGGGATTCCTCCAGGGATTCCGCCAGGGATTCCTCCAGGGATTCCGCCAGGGATTCCGCCAGGGATTCCGCCAGGGATTCCTCCAGGGAAACCGCCAGGGATTCCGCCAGGGATTCCGCCAGGGATTCCGCCAGGGATTCCGCCAGGGATTCCGCCAGGGATTCCTCCAGGGATTCCGCCAGGGATTCCTCCAGGGATTCCGCCAGGGATTCCTCCAGGGATTCCGCCAGGGATTCCTCCAGGGATTCCGCCAGGGATTCCTCCAGGGATTCCGCCAGGGATTCCTCCAGGGATTCCGCCAGGGATTCCTCCAGGGATTCCGCCAGGGATTCCTCCAGGGATTCCGCCAGGGATTCCTCCAGGGATTCCGCCAGGGATTCCTCCAGGGATTCCGCCAGGGATTCCTCTAGGGATTCCGCCAGGGATTCCTCTAGGGATTCCGCCAGGGATTCCTCCAGGGATTCCGCCAGGGATTCCTCCAGGGATTCCGCCAGGGATTCCTCCAGGGATTCCGCCAGGGATTCCTCCAGGGATTCCGCCAGGGATTCCTCCAGGGATTCCGCCAGGGATTCCTCCAGGGATTCCGCCAGGGATTCCTCCAGGGATTCCGCCAGGGATTCCTCCAGGGATTCCGCCAGGGATTCCGCCAGGGATTCCTCCAGGGAAACCGCCAGGGATTCCGCCAGGGATTCCGCCAGGGATTCCGCCAGGGATTCCGCCAGGGATTCCGCCAGGGATTCCGCCAGGGATTCCGCCAGGGATTCCGCCAGGGATTCCTCCAGGGATTCCGCCAGGGATTCCTCCAGGGATTCCGCCAGGGATTCCTCCAGGGATTCCGCCAGGGATTCCTCCAGGGATTCCGCCAGGGATTCCTCCAGGGATTCCGCCAGGGATTCCTCCAGGGATTCCGCCAGGGATTCCTCTAGGGATTCCGCCAGGGATTCCTCTAGGGATTCCGCCAGGGATTCCTCCAGGGATTCCGCCAGGGATTCCTCCAGGGATTCCGCCAGGGATTCCTCCAGGGATTCCGCCAGGGATTCCTCCAGGGATTCCGCCAGGGATTCCTCCAGGGATTCCGCCAGGGATTCCTCCAGGGATTCCGCCAGGGATTCCTCCAGGGTTTCCGCCAGGGATTCCTCCAGGGATTCCGCCAGGGATTCCTCCAGGGATTCCGCCAGGGATTCCTCCAGGGATTCCGCCAGGGATTCCTCCAGGGATTCCGCCAGGGATTCCTCCAGGGATTCCGCCAGGGATTCCTCCAGGGATTCCGCCAGGGATTCCTCCAGGGATTCCGCCAGGGATTCCTCCAGGGATTCCGCCAGGGATTCCTCCAGGGATTCCGCCAGGGATTCCGCCAGGGTTTCCTCCAGGGATTCCTCCAGGGATTCCTCCAGGAATTCCTTCAGGGATTCCTCCAGGGATTCCTGCAGGGATTCCTCCAGGGATTCCTCAGGGGATTCCTCCAGGGATTCCTCAGGGGATTCCTCCAGGGATTCCGCCAGGGATTTCGCCAGGGATTCCATCGGGGATTCCTCCTGGGATTCCTCCGAGGATGCTTCTAGGGATTCCTCCAGGAATTCCTCCAAGGATTCCGCCAGGGATTCCTCCAGGGATTCCGCCAGGGATTCCTCCAGGGATTCCGCCAGGGATTCCTCCAGGGATTCCGCCAGGGATTCCTCCAGGGATTCCGCCAGGGATTCCTCCAGGGATTCCGCCAGGGATTCCTCCAGGGATTCCGCCAGGGATTCCTCCAGGGATTCCTCCAGGGATTTCTCCAGGGATTCCTCCAGGGATTTCTCCAGGGATTCCTCCAGGGATTCCTCCAGGGATTCCTCCAGGGATTCCTCCAGGGATTTCTCCAGGGATTCCTCCAGGGATTCCGCCAGGGATTCCTCCAGGGATTCCGCTAGGGATTCCTCCAGGGATTCCGCCAGGGATTTCTCCAGGGATTCCTTACAGGAATCTAGATATCGTTCCTGCGATTTCTTCAGGGTTCTTCTGCTTTTGATCCTGCTCGACACCTCTGTAGTAAGACATGAGCATATTGCAATGTTTTAGTTCAAGCTTGGATCAAAACAAGAGCAGCTCTCTGAATGACAAACTACTTTGCCAAAGATTACATTATAACCAAGCTGGTAAAATTATGCAAAAATATTTGGCACTCGGCAGAGTAACGTCGCCCATTACCCGTCACTTACTGCGTTGTTACGATGCATCGGCCAGTGGTGCATGAAGCTGACATGATAGCACTATTATAAATTAAGACAGGATTTAGTTTCCGTAATTTGAAATAATGTCCAACCGCGTGCGTCCACTGCAGTGGACTAATGATAGTTGATTAAATTTATTGCAGTATAGTGCACAGTGCTATCGGTGAAATCATTACATGACTAAAATTAACTAGTAGAATCTTTATTAAGGAATTTTTTGACTCGAAAATGATGCTTTTAATTAGCAGCTCATAGTGAAAATATCATCCACACATTTTACAAAACTTTTAATTTTTGATTATACCATCGTATCGGAGTATTCACAAGCTCAAGCTCCCGCAATTTCCAATAGCCCATCCTCGGGTTAGTCTTCGACACATACCAAACGAGATCTGCATGGAGACCGCCAGCCGGAGAGAGCACAACAAGAAGACCACGTCAGGATTCCATCAACGGAACCAATCAGAGCGCGTGGCGACTGCTGGCAGCCAGGCTACTGGCACTGTCATTGATGACCATCGTCGTTGATCCGCTACAACGGCGCTTCAGCTGTTGCTGCCAGCCACGTCACGACCACTTTACTTCAACTACCTACTCAGTTATCGTATGAAGGGTGCATCACTACTGTAGTTGTCCATCATTACAGTAGCACTCGGAAGGGATCCAATAGTATGTTCAAGAAACAGTTTGATATCTGAAATTCGCAACTTTCGAACGCCACTGCAGCATGAGGTAATCACTCTTGGTTCGATGCATCACGCTATAAATCTTCACTTTTCATTTGCATCATTATATTGAACTCGTTGTAGCACTGCAGCAGCCAGCAGCAGCAAGTAATAGGTGTTCGGTTAGTAGTTGGGAGTTGACGTGTTCAATGTGATACACGTTGATGGTGGCAGTTAGCTAACTGCGCGTTGTAATCATCGTCGTCGGTGTCCCGTCGTCCACCGTTACGAAGCGCGCTCAAATCATCGTTATTAATTTTCCTCTTGGCCAAATAGAATCTCATCAAATTTGGGCGGAGGATACACCTTACCAACGACCTACTTCCCAGAAGTGCAATCAGGTACCGACAACCTACGGCGCCCATCGTAAATGCGTGGAATGCGAACGGGTGCGATGTTCCCAAGCCATGGCCATTGGGGATGGATTTGTTGGAGCCACGCAATTCTCCGAAGGTTGGGACGGAAGCAGAGCAGTGCGCTGGAGTTTATAATGAATGATTTTCAATTTCCATCGGCGTCGTCCAGGACGATAAGCGGCTTCTGAATAATTTGGAGTGACATAGTAGTAAACTATCTAATTTGTCTTGCCTGCTATGGAGGTGGAACCCACCATAGTATTAGAGTAAAACTCTGTGGTCATCCAAAGCAATGAGGATAGTCTATCCTCTTCTGGAAATAGCTACTCTTTCTGGCGTAACGTTATTTATGCCTTCACCAAGGACTTCTGCAACAAAGCATTTAACCGGTACGTGTATAGTACTGATGTGATACTGTGTATGATGGATCCCAGATCCGTGAGTAGAGCATCGTTCCTCATTGCCTTCAGGACTTTGGATTCGTCGGTCGTAATTATGAAAGCTTAACTCTTGTTTTGCTTACTTACTGGCAACTGCTCTACTCAACATTTTTTCCGGCTTCTTCTGGCGCTTGTCCCTTAGGATCCAAAGGGCGCTCTCTTTCTGACCTGTCGTTACCTTTGGTGACTGAGGACCCATAAAATGTTGCAACTCTCAGCACGCTTCAATCCAAGACGAACAGGCCTTCTCAGTCTTCTGAGTTCTAGGACACCTGGTTGGTACTCGACTCTTCCGCTTTATTGTCCTTTTGATTTGCGGTTATCATCCTCCAGGTGTCCACAGCCGCTAACTTCGGTTTTCGAATTGTCGATAAGACCTGCTTGAAGTCCTTGCTTAAATTTACTCTTCGACGACGCAAAGTCCAAAGAAAATGATAACGTCTTACTATTGTACAACCATTTCCATGGCAGGAAGCCCTTCTCAGTTTTGTTGGTGACCCTCGCCAACTACGCTCCGTTCATCACCTCTCACAGGCATGCTAGCCGTTGTTGTGCCTACTTCAGCTCCCAAATCGCTCCTCACCACCTTCGGGAACTCCAAATGCTTGGACCCTTGTCTCGCTTACTGGCAACTGCTCTTCCTGGCATTTTTTCAGCTTCTTAACCATGAGATTTGAAAATTTTAGTTTTTACCAACACTGCTCTAGTCATTTCTAAAAAGTCAATCATAATTCCACACTGGCCACTGCTCATCCCGCACTGCTTCACACTCCTCGTTCTCCATTTTCTATACAATATATCTCACTGCTAACTTCTCACTGTTCACTGACTCGTACTCCTCACTCTTAGCCCATTGCTCACAGCTTACATCGCACATACCCCTCATATCTAATTCTTCCCTGCACACTTCTCATTACTAATCCCTCATGCTTCACTTCTCACCAGTGCTTGAATCGGAGTGAATGAGAAAAATACGATTAGATATCAGCGCCAACCATCACTACGAACGAACACGCACGGAGAGCTAAAAATAACCGAACCTACTACGACCACTATTCCTCATCGGTCGGTTGACTGGTGAAGCACACTGACTGGAAACCATTCGGTCTCACCTGCAACGGTGAGGCTGAAGATGCAGAAATGATTCAGTGGATGTATTTGTTGCTTGAAACTTGGAAAAAACAATAATTTTGTCCGTAACGGAATGATAGACGTGACTATAATAATCGATTGAATTAGAGTTTATGTCATTTGCACTGTAATAACGGGATAAAAACCAAATATATTTATTGCCGTATACACCGGCGAAGAGAAGGGTTCAGAGAGCCACACAGCGCTGAATCGCCGATCCTCACTCTCAGTCATAGTTGCTCCCGCTCCCACTTGCTTCAGAAGCATGTTAGCCAATAAAGGCATATAGCTACCGCCTTGGGATGCGAAGCACCGGTCGAAGAGAAATTTTTGATTCGTTGTATAAAAAACGCTTAATTTTTCAAGCACTGCATCTAGTGGAGCGGATCTGGTGTGATGGTTAGAACACTTGACTATCACGCCGAGGACCTGGGATCGAATCCCACTCCCGACAAACTCGCAAAATGTGAGTTCTTCCTTCGGAAGGGAAGTAAAGCGTGGGTCTCGAGATGAACTAGCCTTGGGCTAAAAATCTCGTTAATACAGATAAAAAAAAAGCACTGCTTCTCACTCTGCAAGCTACACTGCTCCTCCTTAACGGTTCACTTCTCACGCTTCCATGTTTAATCTTTACTTCTCTCTCTCCTCACTCTCACTTCTAATTATTCACTGCTCACTCATCACTACAAATTTATCATTGCACACTCTTCTCTACTTAATATTCTGTAACTAATGGCGGTTACTCCACAGCTACCGTAGGCTTGAGAAGAGGGTCACAGAAGGTGACCCTTGCCAGCGGCTAATGAAAGTCTTGATTTGACCTCATCTCGAGGTTCGGCACGCTTATCCTTTCTTTTTTCACACTCCTGTTTCTTAGATTTTAGAGCACTTCCTATCTTCTAGCTTCCTACCTTCTTAAACCATTCCTATCTACTTCTTTCGATCCACTTTCTTGATCTAGTTTGATATTCTTCCTTCTTCGGACTCCTTCACTCTTGCTGCCATCTTCAAAAGTTCCACGCTCCATCTTCTTCTCGGACAACGGTGCAAATGCAACCTTTGTCGCCTAAATGAACGGGAGTTTCTCAGCTTCTGGCTAACGAGTCTTAATTGGTCTTCGGCCGGGTGTAGCGAATGGCCAGAACAACACCTACCCATTTTCAGGTTAGGGTTTCCCTCTGTAGTTGTGGTAAAATCACGGGGTTGTCCGTGTCCTGGTGGTCCTGCACGCACTTGATTCTAGTTTCGACTCAATGAACAGCTTCACGAGCACTTCCAACTATGCTGTTGGGGAACACTTGGGCAAATGGCCGGGCTTATGGTCTGTTCATTATCTATCTAGAATCTATATTCCTGTCAAGACTCCCAATTGCTACCAACGGCCACTATTGTTCGCTTGACAGGCAGAGTCCTGTAGTGGGAGATCTTGCAGGACATCGGTAGCAGCATTTATAGACTGCGTTCTTATCGGGTGACCAGCAGACACAAGACACAATGTGGAAATACAATACAAAAACTTTTCTGAATACATATAGTATTAACCCGGGAGCGGTCGCGTCGTGTACTGAGTACACGCACCATGAAAAATGCACGCATGTGGTACACAGCGTGAACGCGGCGTCGCTGCAGGTAGTCAAATACGCGACTGCTCGAGGGTTAACAAACTGACGAAAACCAGGTACTCTACACCGCGCCATAATCTCAATAACCTGCTGAGGGGTACTACGAACCGTTACAGCTCAGTAATCACTCCTCACTGCTTTACACTCCTTACCGCTCGTACCGGACTGCTCATCATTTACACTCCACACTTCACTACTTTCTTCACACTTTTCACTGCTCATTACTCACTAGTTAATGTTCCATCTTAACTGTTCACATCTCACTTCCTAGGGCTCTCTTGTCACTCATCACTACTTCTCTCTATTCACAACATACCCCGCACTAATAACAGCTCACTCCTCTTTACTCACTTATCATTTCGAACTACTCACTTCTTACTACCCTACACGATGTGTTCACTAATTGCAAATCACAGCATGCTACAACTTTTCACCGATCCCTGCTTTCACCACATTTTACACTGCTTACCTCTTACTCTTCATTGCTCCTCCTCACTTCCACTCCTACTTCTCACTCATAATTTTACTATGCTAGTAAATGTCAAAGTCATCATTGCTCATTCATATGCAAGGTGACGTCATGACAAAATCGTTCCCTTCACAGCAAAAAATAATTAAAATTAAATTGCCTGTAAAATATAAAAACATTATTTTTTCATTAGTTCAAAAAGCAATACGATGAAATATTGAGTTGAAATCAATGCACATAAAAAGAGCATGAAATACCGTCAAATGGGGTAACTTGCAACACTTTTCGACTTTGAAGCAATATCATTGAAAATCTAAACATATGAAACATACTATAAAGCACCGTGTACACTAATTACCACGAGTAGAATACTATGCAGCAATTGATTTACCAAAATACGTTGCCACCTAATCAGGAGGTGCAAAATACATGCTTGTTGCAAGTTACCCCATCTGTGGGGTAACTTGCAACACATGGCATGAAGCTAAGTTAGCTACCATTAAACTGCTCTTACATTCTAGTTCTTGTTCATATTATAAGTTTTTGATGTAAAGCGTGGAAAATGCTTTGAAAAGATGTACACTTACCAACTGATATATGAGTTTTTCAATAAAGGGTTGATAGTTATTACAAGCGAGGATATGTGGTTTCACAGCAGGTTTTACGTCACAAATAATAAATATATGTAGAGCTCATGACTCAGTACTAGTTACAAAATGTCAACAATGCTTAATGTAATTAGCTGAAAAGGTTAAGTTATTCATCTTTAGGTAATTTTCAGTTCGACGTAGTGTATGGCTACTTTAGCTAAAACAACATGATTTAAACACCCATTCAACTTTCTAAATATTAAATTTAGGCATTCTAGTGCTATAATTTACCCTTTTAGGTTCGGAATGGATATTGGTGATTGTTTTAAGGTCGTCCATAAACTAAATTAAACTTTAATCGAGGTGAAACATGATAAAATTTCAAAATATGGAAGTCCTTATCTTTGTTTGAAGGTTACGTACAAAAAAAGATAAATTTAAATCGACATTTGAAAATGAGCACGATACGTAAATATTGAATGATCCATTTCAATCATTTCTACTTGAAATATCGTGAAATGAAAATAAATTATAGAAAGTTTTGTTAATTTCAACTGTTGCAAGTTACCCCATAGTGGTTGTCGCATATGATAATGATTTTTTACATTACTTAGTCAATAACTTTATCAAATTTTTATCGTTTAGCTAAGCTTACTATTAGGTACCCTAACTGCAAGAAAGGTCATCAGACTTATCGCACTTACCATAGGAGAGAGGTAAAGCACGATTTTCATACTTGTTTTTATGGCATAAAATGAGCAAATCGTTTTAACAGTGTAGCCAAACAATAAACAAAGAAACAACATTATTTTTTCCACTAAAACGATCTTCGGTACACATAATTTTGATAACCGAAATGGTGAAGCATACTAGCTTTCATTATTATGTAAAAATAGTTCACATTTAATGTATGTCATCGTGTTGCAAGTTACACCGCTTGTTCCGTACCGGAAGAAGTTTATTACGCTGCAGTAATCCTTTTCAAATCGAATTTGTAAAACACTATTTTATATTAAGACCTTTTCGTATGTCACGCTTGGTTTAGGTCCTTTTCGTATGTTATTCTGTGTGTTTATAGAACGCGCGCGTCTTCCTACTCGCTCACTCACATGTCAATTTTGTAAACAATGAGTGAGAGCGCTGATCACCGGTCTGACGGTTTGACAGCTGGAACAGGTAGCACCAATATGATAGTAGGCGACGGTAAGCACCAACCACGAAAGCTCCTGAAAGTTCTGGATGCACGCTAACTGGAAGATACCCGAAAGTTCGAGAAGTACCCAAAGTGGGTATAAATAGCGCAGCGCAACCAGACCTGAGTTCAGTTTCATTTCAACCGCGAATATAATCGTACCAAAGTGTAAGGTGGAATAAAGAGAAAGTTCTAAGTGAAGTGAAGTAGTGTTTCTATTACAAGTACCAAGTTCCAAAGTGTTTAGTGCTCTCCAGTAAGGAAATCGTCCCACACGTTCAAGAAGTATTTCCAACCCAACGGTTTCCTTACATCCCAAGTTCGAACCATATACAGTCCACTGCCAAGAAGAGAGTCGTCCACCAAGTCTACGAAGTTCCTCCTATCCAGCGATCTCTCTTCTCCAATTCCACCAGCCAGTGTGGAACATAATTTGGTCCATCGAGCCCGGATATCGACCCATCGATTCCAGTTCCTGAAGTTTCAACGTTCCTGTCTTCGAGTGAAGTGAAACACTACAGTTACAGTTTCAGTGAAGTGCAATTCTAAAATGCCACCAGTACAGTACTCGCCGATCAAGTCTGTCAATAAGAACAATCCCGTGGTCAATCCTGAGACGAATCCGAATCCAGGAAACGTCTCAGATCCAGCAGGAGTCGAGACAGGAGTGACAAACCCAGCGGTTGTGCCAAATTCAACGGGAGTTCCGAATCCAGTGGAAGCGATGAATCCTGTGGGGCCTGTAGTGCCAAATCCTCCGTCGAATGCAGGCCAATCAAGCAGTGGATCATCCTTCCATGGATTTCATTGGCAGGAACAAGTAGACCGCGGTACCATGACTAAGCTGAACGGACTTTTCCGCCAACGAAGCCAGGTCGAGCAGAAGGTGGTTCGCATCCAGTTCACGTTGCGAGACCAAAGACACCTGAGTCTGGCTCAGCTCAACGTCATTACCGACAAACTTGCAGCAGCCTACGAAGAATTTAGCAGGTTCCACAGCGAGATCATGGCCCTAATTCCCGACGACGCAGAGGACGAACAAGAAGAGATCTACACTGCTTTCGAGGATCGTCACGATGCTGCATCCACCGTAGTCCAGGAGATGATCATAGCTCTCAACCGCAACACTCCTCCAGCCGTCGCCACACCGCACGTAGTGATCCAGCAGCAACCCCTGAAAGTTCCGATTCCCACATTCGACGGGACTTACTCCAGCTGGCCTAAGTTCAAGGCAATTTTCCAAGACCTAATGGAAAATTCTGCCGACTCTGACGCAATAAAACTGTACCATGTGGACAAGGCCCTAGTTGGAGCTGCTGCTGGCTCCCTCGACGCCAAAATCATCAACGAGGGCAACTACGAGCAAGCTTGGAGAGTGTTAAGCGACCGCTATGAAAATCAGCGGCTCATCGTCGAAAGTCACCTAAGAGGCCTGCTCAACCTGAAGAAGATGTCCAGCGAATCATCCAAGGAGCTGCGCTGTTTGCTCGACGAGGTAACCGGACATGTGGAGAGCCTGCGATATCTCAAGCAAGAACTCACCGGCGTGTCTGAGCATCTAGTCGTGTACCTCATCACCGCTGCTCTCGACAAGGCTACTCGGAAGGCTTGGGAATCCACTGTAAAAAGCACCGAACTGCCGAATTACACTTCAACTATCGCATTCCTGAAGTCTCGTTGCCAAGTCCTGGAGAATTTCGAGTTGTCACAGGTTCCAGCTTCGCCAGTTCTCAAACCGAAGCCCACGCAGTCGTCTCTCAAGCTGCCGCCCCAGAAGAGCAACGCAGCCGTGTGTTCAAATCCAAGTGACACTTCCTGTGATTTTTGCTCCGACCACCACTTCAACTACCAGTGCTCGGCATTGAAGCAGTTGACCACAGCTCAAAGAGCAGAGAAGATTCGATCCATCGGTCTTTGCTTCAATTGCCTCCGTAAGGGCCACCAGTCAAAGCACTGCCCTTCAGCCAAAACATGCCGGAAATGCAGTAAGAAGCACCATACCTTGTTGCATGCTGATTCCAACCTAGACAACACTCAGGACGTCCAAGACAACGTTTCCGATCCGAAGTCAGTACACGACATGAGTGCTTCTGCTCCCACCTCACCAACTCTGAAGACAAGTTCATCAGTGTCGACGATCTGTTCATGCAGTAAAGCAGCACAGGAATCCAAAACTGTTCTGTTGTCCACTGCTCTGGTCCACGCTATCGACAAGAATGGCAATCCGTATCCATGCCGAGTATTGTTGGATAGTGGATCGCAGGTAAACTTCGTAACCGAAACCATGGCCAATCTCTTGAGATTAACAAAAACGAAAGCCGACGTCCCTATCGCTGGAATCAATGCTCGTCAAAGCATCGCCCGTGAGAAGGTTTCAGTTTCTTTCCGCTCCAGGCTCACCGAGTTTCAAGCTACTATTGAATGCTTGGTGACCCCCAAGGTGACACCGTTCATACCCTCTACACGACTGGACGTCAGCGACTGGGATGTACCAGACACCATTCATCTTGCGGATCCAAGATTCCACATTCCCGAAAAGATCGATCTACTCATCGGAGGAGAACTGTTCTTTGACATCCTCAAGCATCATCGCATCGATTTGGGCGACAACCTACCCACTCTTCGTGCTACCAGCCTCGGATGGATAGTGACGGGAACTATCACTGCTCCAGCAACACCTGGGTCATCAGTTCGTCACTCAAACATTGCAATTGTAGAAAACGTCGAAGTGCTTGAGCATGTTCCGTCCATTTCCAGTAGCTTACCAACGAACAAAATCTACGAAGACCAGTCTGTGTCGACGCATTCTCGAAATTCAACAGATCGATTTGACTTTCGACATCCTTTCAAACGGACTGTGGATCAACTTGATAACCGGCGTGGTTCAGCACTGTCAGGATCCATCATGTTGGAGAACCGATTCAAACGTGATCCAAGTTCGCGGGACAGATGCTTCAATCGTCTTCCTGAACATGATTCCTGTTACGACCCAGCAAGACTTTGATGCCGATCACACGTTTCTTGAAACTGAAACGGAGAAAAATCTCATCTCCCGCGAAACCCGATTGCAATCCGTGAATGCATATAGTGAATGCCGGGAACAAACATGGAATTCGGCTTCATACGAATCTTCACAGCATACGTCGCCAGAACAAAGAGAGAAACATCTGCCACTCTACGATGACATCGTGAAGAAAATGCTCAAGGTTCTCGCTAAGTATGAAGATGCCAAGGACAATCGTTTTCCTATCATCAACACAACGACCCAATCGTCAGTCTTATCCCAGAAAGCTATGGAACAGCATGAGTACTCTGAGGTTCAGCGCCCCTCTGTTCTACTCGAAGCCTTTTCTTCAGTTGTCATTGTGGTTGAGCCCTCCAGCAAACAAAGGTGGATAGATCTCCAAAGCGTCGGACCTTCATTGAAGCTTGCCAAAGTGCCCAGGAGTGTTATGTTTCCCAATTCGATGGTGTGCGAATTACAAGAACCAGATGGCATCGCAGTCACCGCCTACGGATCAAGTTTCAATCTACTGGACACATATGTACCTTCTGAGTTGCGCCTTCAAAACCTCAAGACGCCCAAGATTGATCATCGGGATGGATACCCATTTCAACGAAACAATTTCATCGCACCCAACTGCAAGAAGAAAACCCCAACGGACCAATCCTTCAACAAAATGGAATACCTGTTGCTACCTCATCCGGCTAACAGAGAAATTCCGATCGATCGCTGTCATCGTCTACGAACACCGAAATGTTTTGAGACTACGACGCCTCAACCGGGGGGAGTATGTTCCGTACCGGAAGAAGTTTATTACGCTGCAGTAATCCTTTTCAAATCGAATTTGTAAAACACTATTTTATATTAAGACCTTTTCGTATGTCACGCTTGGTTTAGGTCCTTTTCGTATGTTATTCTGTGTGTTTATAGAACGCGCGCGTCTTCCTACTCGCTCACTCACATGTCAATTTTGTAAACAATGAGTGAGAGCGCTGATCACCGGTCTGACGGTTTGACAGCTGGAACAGGTAGCACCAATATGATAGTAGGCGACGGTAAGCACCAACCACGAAAGCTCCTGAAAGTTCTGGATGCACGCTAACTGGAAGATACCCGAAAGTTCGAGAAGTACCCAAAGTGGGTATAAATAGCGCAGCGCAACCAGACCTGAGTTCAGTTTCATTTCAACCGCGAATATAATCGTACCAAAGTGTAAGGTGGAATAAAGAGAAAGTTCTAAGTGAAGTGAAGTAGTGTTTCTATTACAAGTACCAAGTTCCAAAGTGTTTAGTGCTCTCCAGTAAGGAAATCGTCCCACACGTTCAAGAAGTATTTCCAACCCAACGGTTTCCTTACATCCCAAGTTCGAACCATATACAGTCCACTGCCAAGAAGAGAGTCGTCCACCAAGTCTACGAAGTTCCTCCTATCCAGCGATCTCTCTTCTCCAATTCCACCAGCCAGTGTGGAACACCGCTGTTGCAAGTAATCCCGTTTGACGGTAATATACTTTCACACTATTATGCATACGATATTATTTCATTATGTGTATTTTACGTTTCACTCAAAAGCGCATTGATATGCATCGATTTTTCTATCATTACATACATACATTTATTTGTTCAACATTACATTTAAGACAAGACATAATCAACAATAGTACGCCAAAATACTCGGTTTGTGGCTGCCACTCTCCATCCTTGGTCGCGCCCAATGCTCGCCAGGTCACGCTTCACCTGATCCGCCCATCGTGCTCTCTGCGCTCCACGCCTTCTTGTGCCAACCGGATCAGTAGCAAACACCAGCTTTGCAGTGTTGTTGTCCGACATTCTTGCAACATGCCCTGCCCACCGTATCTTTCCGGCTTTGGCCTCCTTCTGAATGCTGGGTACACTGTAAAGTGCAGCAAGCTCGTACACAGAAAAAAATGTAATTAAAATTCAGCGAGAAATCATGCACATGCTAGATTTAGTGCACTTTTACATGAGATATAATGTAAAATTACATAACCATCGTGTAAATTTCCGCCAACCATCGCGTAAACCATCATCGACTCCAACCGGTTACGTGACTATTAGCGGAAATTTACACGATTGTAACGTAATTTTACATGATATCTCATGTAAATATGCACTAACTCTAGCATTCCCTTTATGTGCATGATTTCTCGCTGAATTTTACATGAATATTTTTTTCTGTGTGGTTCATCCTTCTCCGTCATACACCATTCTCCTGCACACCGCCGAAAATCGTCCTTGTCACGCGTCGCTCGAAAACTCCGAGAGCTTGCCGGTCTATCTCGAGCATGGTCCGTATCTCGTGTCCGTAGAGGACCACCGGTCTTATTAGCGTTTTGTGCATAGTGCATTTGGCGCGTGGGTGAATCTTTTTCGACCACAGTTTCTTCTGGAGTCCGTAGTAGACCCGACTTCCGCTGATGATGCGCATCCGAATTTCACGACTCACGTTGTTGTCAGCCGTCAGTAAGGATCCGAGGTAGACAAATTCCTCCACCACCTCGAAAGTATCTCCGTCTATCGTAACATTACTACCCAGACGGATCCGGTCGTGTTCGGTTCCGCCTACCAGCATGTACTTTGTTTTTGAGGCATTCACAACCAGTCCGACCTTTGCTGCTTCGCGTTTTAGGCGGGTGTACAGTTCTGCCACCGTTCCAAATGTTCTGGCGATAATGTCCATGTTGTCCGCAAAGCAAACAAATTGTCCGGATTTTGTGAAAATCGTTCCCCGGCTGTTGAGCCCGGCTCGTCACATCACACCTTCCAAATCGATGTTGAAGAGTAGGCATATGAGAGTCTATCACCTTGTCGCAGTCCCCGGCTAGATTCGAATGAACTGAATAGTTCACCCGAAACCCTTACGCAGTTTTGCACACCGTCCATCGTTGCTTTAATCAGTCTAGTCAGCTTCCCAGGAAAGCCGTTTTCGTCCATGATTCTCCATAGTTCTGCGCGGTCGATACTGTCGTATGCCGCCTTGAAGTCGATGAACAGGTGATGCGTTGGGACCTGGTATTCACGGAATTTCTGAGGGATTTGCCGTACGGTGAAGATCTGGTCCGCTGTCGACCGGCCGTCGATGAAACCGGCTTGGTAACTTCCCACGAACTCATTTACTTTAGGTGACAGACGACGGAAGATGATCTGGGATAGCACTTTGTAGGCGGCATTCAAAAAGGTGATCGCTCGAAAGTTCTCACACATGACCTTGTCGCCTTTCTTGTGGATTGGACAGATTATCCCTCCACTCCTCCGGTAGCTGCTCGGTTTCCCAGATCTTGACTACTAACTGGTGCAGACAGGTGGCCAACTTTTCCGGACCCATCTTGAAGAGTTCTGTTGCGATACCGTCCTTACCAGCCGCTTTGTTGTTTTTGAGCAGGTGAATGGCATCCTTAAGTCCCTTCAGCGTGGGAGTTGGTTCGTTCCCGTCCTTTGCTGCACCAACAAAGTCATTTCCTCCGCTGCCTTGATCCCCCGTGCCTGCATTCTCTTCGCCATTCAGGTGCTCGTCGAAGGGCTGCCTCCACTTTTTGATCACCTTACGTTTGTCCGTCAGGAGGCTCCCATCATTATCCCTGATAGTTGCTTTGACTGTACTCCAGCAGTCCTCTAGAGGGGCCACATCGGGCACACCCTCGTTCGGCAACGCTGCCTCGAGATTCTGTGCGTATGTGGTGGCGACATCCGACAGCTGCAGTTGCTCTAGATCGTACCGGGGCGGCCGCCGGCACTGTACATTGTTAATAACGGAGAGTTTTGGGCGCAGTTTAACCATCACCAGGAAGTGATCAGAGTCGATATAAGCGCCACGATAGGTCCTGACGTCGATAATGTCGGAGAAGTGCCGTCCGTCAATCAGAACGTGGTCGATTTGCGATTCCGTTTGTTGTGGTGATCTCCAGGTGTAACGATACGGGAGGCTGTGCTGGAAGAAGGTGCTACGAATGGCCATGTTGTTGGAGCTGGCGAAGTCGATGAGGCGTTGGCCATTTTCGTTCGTCAGCTGGTGGGCGCTGAACTTTCCAATCGTCGCTATTCCCAGCTCACGTGTGTTGCCGTAACTCTGGTAGATGTTATGATTACCTCTAAACGTTCGCACCATGGATCCTGTCCAACACACTTCCTGCACCGCTACGATTCCGAACCTGCGGTCCTTCAGTATATCGGCGAGTATGCGGGTGCACCCGATGAAGTTGAGAGATCTGCAGTTTCACGTACCGAGCTTCCAATCGCAAATCCCTTTTCGTCGCTGTGGTCGTCACGATTGGTTTCGATGCTAGTCTTTTTACGGCTGGCTCGCAGGGCCTGAAGCCAACCTACTAACCCAGGGAGCTTGGCTTACCTTCCCGGAAGCTACGGGTTCTACATTGGCATTTTCTTCAACTACAGTGCTAAATAACTAGACTCAAGCGCCAGTCTTCACCTGGGGTATCAGCTATCACATATTTTACCTGAGTCGACTACGGACCACAATTTCACCGTATGGCAAATCTTATGGAAAACTGGTAATAACCTGATCTCAACGCATCACCTGTTCATCGACTTCAGGGCGCCATACGACAGCATCGACCACCCAGAGTTTAAGTTAAATCATGGACGTAAATGGCTTTCCTGGGAAGCTTACCAGACTGCTCAAAGCAACGATGAACATTGTAAAAACTGCGTGTGGGATTTAGGTGAACTACATAATTTAGTCGAATCTCGCAAGGGACTGCAATATGGTAACGTACTCTCATGACTACTCCTTATCATCGCTGGAGATTTATTAATAAAACTCGGCAGCAAGCTGCGATACAGGAATATCTGAAGAACTACAGCCGAATAGGATACATTCCAGCGTAACGGGACACCGCGAGGAACTAACTTTTGTTAACAAATGACGTCTGCAATCAATTATAATGTTCATATGGTTTAACAGGTTTTATAACAAGCTCTTTAGATGTACTTGCTGATGCAATACTTGTTTTATGGGGTTTTGGTTCCAATTTACTTTATATAACATGTTACATTTCGTAACGGGACACCATCGCAGAAATCTTCTTTTTAAAATTTCCAATCTGAAATGCGTATATTAGCTCTGTTATGAAGTTTTAAATAATAGAGTCTTCTAGACATTTCTTCTTTGGATTGATGTGAACAAGATTGCCGAAGTGAGTTTTACTGACAAATGTATAGTTTTGGAAATATTCTTGATTTAGTTTTGGGAGCGCAGCGCACAGTGGGACCATTCTGAAAAAAGACGATCAAAACCTCTAAGAGCCATTAGATGACATTTTAGCATATAGGTGTCTTTGGAAGATATGTTCACAAAAATTTTCTCTATTTTTATGCATATTCACTGTATGGTAAAACTGTAAGGTGAACCCGAGTAAAAAAATATTTTTTCAAAATAATTTTTTAGAGGGTAGATGTCTTCAGCAAAGTTGTAGAACATGTAATTTCAAGTAACTTTGCTGAAGACACCATATAGCTCGGACTTAATTTTTCGGGAGAAAATATGAAAGTTTTAAAAAACAACCTCAAAATCAGTTCTTTGAACTTTTCCATGATTATATCGTAAAATTTCAACGTGATATGTTCTACAAGTTTGTAGGTACTACTGAAATACACTGTCTTTCCGAAGACATCAACTCTGTAAAATTAAAAATTGCTTCAGTAAACCAATTTTTTTGAATTTTTTTCCCTATTTTCACTATTGAATATTTTTTTAATAGGCACTTTTTGGCAACCGTGCTGTCAAAATTTCAATGGTTCATTATATCCAGAATAGACCAAAAATGACTTAATAATCGGGTCTGATAAGGCACTTTGTTTTCTGGTGCTATTTTAATATAAAGGAAATATTCACAAATTTCATACAAATCATTCAATACAAACTGAAAACTCACGAAAACTTTTCAACATTATTATTAGTAAATCCAAATAGTATTCTTATTTAAGGACAGACTTGTTAGAATCCCAAAATGGCCGCCACAATGGCCGACTTTGGTACCTACTCACGATTTCGAGGGCACAAATTTCTTCGTAAACAAAACCAACGCACCTGAGTTTCTTATTTTAAGCTAATTACAAGTGAGCAAGAACAGAATAATGAAATGCATTGTTGTTTGAAGCTTGCTTCTTGAGCTTTGTGCGCTTGAAATTTTGATGTAAAGTTGAAGCGGGATTTCATGACGTTTGTCCTTAAATACATAGTCTACATTTCTAACACTGTGGTTGACTTTACATTCAATACCCGACAAAAGTATCGCTTATTAAATTTTAGATGAACTTTTAACATCTATTAAAAACTGTGTTTTTTCTAATTTTTTATTGCAATTTTCAATGCATTCGTTTCGTTTATGTTAAAATACATACATTAATCAATCAACTAAAACAATGATAACATTTTTTTCATTTGCTATGTTAACATTATAACTTCGGTTAAAAAACTTAACAGGCGAAAATATAATGAATGCCTCTAATCGGATAAACTAAAAATAATATCGAAAAATTGTATGAAATTTGTGAATATTTTCTTTGAAAAATGACAATTAAAATAGCATCAGATATCAAAGTGCCTTATCAGACCCGATTGTTAAGTCAATTTTGATCTATTCTGGACATAATGAACCATTGAAATTTTGTTGTGCGGCTCCATGGTCGTGCGGCTAGGGTCACCAAGCTCTTAGTCGCATCGTACTGAGGAGCGCGGGTTCGATTCCCGCCACAGCTGTCAGGACAAGTTTTCGGCTGTGCCACTGGGTGTTGCATGCTAGTCCGTTGTCTAGTGTCGTGCTTCCTTCAAAGAGCGAAAAGCTCACTGGAAGCATTGAACGTGTCCGTGTCTTTTTACAAAAAAAAAAGTTTTGTGTTGAAAATAAAAAATAAAATAAAACGAGTGAAACATTGTTACTTCACATTGCAATAGCCAGTATCTGTAAGAGATATTCTAGGTTGTAAATCTTTCGTCAAGATGAAAATTCTTCACAGTTTTTTTTATTGAAATTGGTTATGCTGTTTGATACTCTATAAATTTTTTTTCAGTTTTCGAGAACTGCATCCGTTAGGTCGATTCTTGTCCTTGATGTTCAAAATTTTTTTCGTCGTGGACATATTACCTTGATTCATCCCTTGGCAAATCCGCATCAAGATCACGACTCGATATTGGATACTTTTCCGGAGGAGCCTTTAGTTTTAAGTTTATATTATAACGATTTTTGAAAAGATAAAGAGGTTTTGTGCCTTTTTGAGAAATATTTCGTAGTTGAGGAAATCTCTCAAAGAGGCTTTTCCCTCTTTCAAAATGTTTAGTTCAAAATGAATAACACTTACAATTGAAAAAGCCTGCATTTATTTAACCTGTGTTTTTTATTCAGAATAACTCATCGGATAAACTAAAAATAATATCGAAAAGTTGTATGAAATTTGTGAATATTTTCTTTGAAAAATGACAATTAAAATAGCATCAGATATCAAAGTGCCTTATCAGACCCGATTGTTAAGTCAATTTTGATCTATTCTGGACATAATGAACCATTGAAATTTTGACAGCACGGCTGCCAAAAAGTGCCTATTAAAAAAATATTCAATAGTGAAAATAGTGAAAAATTTTCAAAAAAAAATGGTTTACTGGAGCAATTTTCAATTTTACAGAGTTGGTGTCTTCGGCAAGATAGTGTATTTTAGTAATACCTACAAACTTGTAGAACATATCACGTTGAAATTTTACGATATAATCATGGAATAGTTCAAAAACTGATTTTGAGATTGTTTTTTTTAAATTTTCATATTTTCTCCCGAAAAATTAAGTCCAAGCTATATGGTGTCTTCAGCAAAGTTACTTAAAATTACATGTTCTACAACTTTGCTGAAGACATCTACCTTCTAAAAAAATATTTTGAAAAAATATTTTTTTGCTCGGGTTCTCCCTACAGTTTTACGATACAGTAAATATGTACAAAAATAGAGAAGATTTTTCTGAACATATTTTCCAAAGACACCCATATGCTAAAATGTCATCTAATGGCTCTTAGAGGTTTTGATCGTCTTTTTTCAAAATGGTCCCACTGTGCAGCGTTACGCTCGCGTGAAAACAGTGTTTTGCAAATGGTGTCCCGTTACGGCTAAAGACATCTAGTTGTAGATTAAATGCTTTGCTAGATAGAATGTTGGTGTCTTCAGAAATATTTTTCAGACAGATAGTAGCTGTCCGGCAGGACACCAATAGTCCTTCAAACCCACTTTGGCCCTATGGTGGCCATCGGAATGGGCCCTGGGGAACCTGTTTCGAGTTTTATTTAACCTTCACGTATCCGACCTTCTACAACTCATTTTCAAAATGCTGGCATTTCGCCAATTTTCATCCGATTTTTTTGAAGTCGCCCTCAATTGATCATAAATTGGAGGCTAGTTTATTATACTCAAGTGGTCATGCAATATCCGGAACCATTCCAGAGATATTCCGGATTGTGCTGGGGTCAGGGGGTTGTCAAAATGGCTAAAAGTGATCATTTCGTATGTTGTTGTGTTTGAACCATCGATTTTCAACGAAATTTTTGTTGCGAATAGTGAAACACCACAACTGCTATAACCAGATTTGAATCAGTTGGCCCATCCGGATTCCCGTGACAGGTTCCGCGGGGCCTCATTGGGGATACTTCTGGCTTTCAACCTATACATGCCGTGCGACATATCAATCTTCATGATTTCGAATGACTGAGTCAGAAACGATAAACCACAGACAATCAGACGTAACACTGGCGTAATTTCTATCGACCATGCTTTTAACGATCATTTTATATCTTCATAGTTGTCGCTTTCACAACCAAAGGCGGGCACATCGTTTTTATTTGCGTTTGACGTTTAACACTAGCGCCTTCTGTTGACGATATTGCACAACGCAGTGTTTCGTGAAACATTTCCACCAGGTGATGGTAGCGTGAACTGGGCGATGATTTTCACGAAAATTGTTCTAGGTGTTACGTCTGTTTGTCTATGGATAGACTGAAGTATGTATCAACTAAATGGCCTCCTCGGAACATTTAGCACAGGTTCCACGGGGGTGTCATCGGGAACATTTCTGGTTTGTAACCAAAACATGCCGAGCGACGTATCAATCTTCATTTCGAAAGAATGGGATAGAAAAAATTGACTTAATTATACATCAAATGCCAGCATTTTGAAAATAAGTTATCGTGGGTCGGGTACGTGAAGTTTAATTGTATCTCCAAAACTATGGTTGTGCGACGTATCTACCTTCTAGGATTTTTCCACATTCTGGTCGAGGTTCAGTAACGATACAAACAAACAGATTTCGAGAAGAAAAAAAAGTTGACAACCAAAACGACAAGACTTTCGCTACGCTAGACTTTCAATCAACGATTACTAATTTATGTTATCACAAAAAGTAATGCTAGGCCATTTTCGTGATGCATTTGACATTTTTTTTTAATAAGAACATAAACTTAAAAATATGTTTGTCGTCATAAAAGTAAACTATACGGTTATGAATGGGATAAAGAAGGAATACCAACCATCACTTCGGGATTTTCAAGTTTTGAACGCTGTGTGATTCTATAAACCTTTTTATACATCATGGTGGTAATTCATAGGACATGTTAAAAAGCTATAACAGCTTTTAAAGAGTCTTCTGTCATCACAAAACTTAATAAAACATCACTTTTTATACTGATCCACCAGAACACCTGCCCTTTGTTTACGTAGTTTCCGTGGAGAGCTGAGAAGTGGGCTTTGTTCCAGTAGGGGTGTTACACCAAGAAGGATAATGAAAATATATACACCCTATAATATCATTTCATCATGGTTACAGATTTTTGGTTAAATATTTGATCAAACCAAACTTATTTATCCACTGATGAATGCACGGTGCTCCCCAGACCGTTATTATAAAATAAAAACCTCCATCCAATCGGTGCCCACCATTCGCTTTCTATGGCTATCCTGCATGTCTGGACAAAATTTGAAAAAAATCGTAGGGCCCATTTTTGAGTTACGCCCTTTTAACGGGCGTAAAGCCGAATATTCAAAGAAAAAATCGAAATATTTAGTACTTAACCATTTTTTTAACGATTTTGATGAAATATTTTCTTGAAGAATTGTATTGCATTGAGTGTTAGATTTGTTTAGCATAGTTTTTTGTTGAAATAATTGAAGTAAATATGACGTTTTTGTGAGTTGACATAAATAAAAGTGAATTTATATGAAAATATTTCAATAATATTTGTAACTTCTCAGGTTCAAATACGGTAAGATAACGAGAATGTATATAAACAAAAAAATAAAGTAAATGAAAGGAAAGCTCTTAAAAGAGAAATTTAGCATAACATGTGAAAAGGGCCTAAATGCTTTTTGTAAACAAACACGTTTCGATCGCTGTTGGGCCCAACTGTACTCACGAATATCTGCACCCTTTACCGATAGCCCGAAGATTGCACTTTCTGAAACATGTTTGTTTACAAAAAGCACTCAGGCCCTTTTCACATGTTAAGCTAGAAACTATATTATGTGTGTTTGAATAAATGGAAGAAGAGCTGTTGTTTTAAGCCAATAGTAGTTTCATTCGCACAAGACAAAAAAAAAACTAATTAATTCTGTATGAAATCATGAACACCAATATGTGATGATTTATAAATTTTTAATAAATAAAAAAAGAAAATCGGGTTAAGTAAAGGAATTCCACTAAGAATTTGCATCCTTTGACAGCTACGTATTTCGATCTCAACTGTAAGGTCGTCTTCAGTGTCTTGTACTTGACATTTTTAATGATAATTACATCTAATCAGATATGTATTTATTGTATTTGAAAACGTAATATTTTGAATAAGAATGTAGTGTATTACAAAAAATAATACCTATACTGAATGCCGCTTTACGGTGATAAAGACCACAAAAATGTGTTTCAATTTACTATCGGTGCCGAGCCCAATCGCGCGCTATTCGTACGGGCGGTTGCACAGGTGCTGCGGTGGAAAGAGACTTTCGCTCACTGTTGAAAACAACTCAAGGCTACTCGACTATGTTTTAACAAAATAGCAAGGTTGGTTTTAAGTACTATGATACCTTACGTAGATTATGGACAGCGCCTAAGTTGAAATGAGCCGCGCAAATATATAGATATTACTTTAAAAAAAAATGAGATATAAACAGACTTGCTTCGGCATTATCGTTTTTCTAGATCTCTTCAATTGCATCTCATGCCACATAGTTTTTAAAAAATAAGACAACACGCTGCCAGGAAGCGTTTGTGGTGTGATAATCATGTTTTCCAACAGTAAATTTACACACATTTTTGTAGTCTTTATCACCGTAAAGCGGCATTCAGTGTAGGTATTATTATTTATAATACACTACATTCTTATTCAAAATATAAGGTTTTCAAATACAATACATATCTGATAAGATATAATTATTTTTAAAAATTTATAAATGTTCATGATTTTATACAGAATTGATTCGTTTTTTTGTCTTGTGCGTTAAAAACTAGTACCGTAAAATGGGGTAACTTTGATAGCTTTTCAGCGAATTTTCTCAATATTTTTACATGTAACAGTATTTCCTCGAGTTTTATATTTTTAAAACAAGTACTGGGGTATCAGTTATCAATTGTAATTAAAGGATTCGATAATCTGAAATATTTTGGATAACTTTTAGTTTTTCATATGACCGAAAATCAGATTTTCATTTTGGGGTAACTTTGATAATGCCCTAAAAGCACATCAGAACTAAAAAAATAATCACAGATTGAAATCTTAGGAGTATCAACATGATGAGAGAAGGCTTGTGGTATATATTAGATAGAATTTTTATAGCAAAACATTGATTTTTTACTAAATTCTACATTTAAAAATGATTTTATGGAGTATTGAGCGCAAAACACAATAAATTTAGCTATCAAAAATCATTATCTTTGTAATAATAAATGCTTAACGGTACATCAACATATGATTACATGCTACAGTCGAACCTCCATGAGTCGATGTTCCTTGACTCGATATCGACTCATGGAGGTAAATTTTTCAATACTGAAAAAAAATTTCTGGGTTACTATGATGGTCCCCTCAAAAAGCTTCCCAAAGGATTTTTGTTCCACTACTCGATATTTCGTTGAGTCGATGGTCCCTTCAATATCGACTCATGGAGGTTTTACTGTATTCATTGTTAGTTTTCTGTTTTTGGGTAATTTTTTAATGTTTTATTAACAAATTTTGAACAACACACATTTATCTACATGAAATTACAAGGGCATTGCATACTTTTAGGCGTTTATCAATGTATGGAGAATAATATCCCAATTTACAAAATTGCTTGCATTTCGTAAAAACACGCTTCGTTAAGAGATTCAAGGCCAGATTTGGAATCTACTATGATGAATCTATCAAGAATAAGTGTCCATTCATTGAAAAAATAGTTGAAACGAAGTCGTATAGCAGATTGTTTGAAGGGGTTGATAAATGACAAAAATAACAACAATTTTTATTTTTTGTCCAAAAAGTTGTATATAAACTAGATTTTAATGAAAATTCGTCTAAGATGAACTTTTATATGTATAGAATTGATATACGTTTACCTTTTTCTTAACTGGTTGAAGGAATCATAGTTATAAGATGAATTACACAATGCCTGCCGCACTATCATAGTTACCCGCATTATCAAAGATACCCCGTTTTACGGTATGTAAAGGGCTTAAACAACAGCTCTTCTTCCATTTATTCAAACACACATTATATCGTTTCTAGCATAACATGTGAAAAGGGCCTAAGTGCTTTTTGTAAACATGTTTCACATTGGCGTAGCTAGCTTTTTCTTTTCTCTCACTCACTCTCCTAAACAACCTCGAGAAAGAGAAGGATGAAAGAGGGAGCACAGGCCCCCTCTTGCATCCCGCTCTTTTTCATGTTTATTTAGGAGAGTGAGTAAGAAAAAAGAAAAAGCTAGCTACGCCAATGATATTTCCGAAAGTGCAATCTTCGGGCTATCGGTAAAGGGTGCAGATATTCGTGGATACAGTTGGGCCCTACAGCGATCGAAACGTGTTTGTTTACAAAAAGCAATTAAGCCCTTTTCACATGTTATGCTAAATTTAGCTTTTTAAGAGCTTTCCTTTCTTTTACTTTATTTTTTTGTTTATATAGATTCACGTTTTTCTTACCGTATTTGAACCTGAGAAGTTACAAATATTATTGAAATATTTTCATATAAATACACTTTTATTTATGTCAACTCACAAAAACGTCATATTTTCTTCAATTATTTCAACAAAAACAATGCTATTCAAATCTAATACTCAATGCAATACAATTCTTCAAGAAAATGTTTCATCAAAATCGTTAAAAAATGATTGAGTATTAAATATTTCGATTTTTTCTCTGAATATTCGGCTTTACGCCCTTTAAAACGGCGTAACTCAAAAATGGGCCCTACGATTTTTTTCAAATTTTGTCCAGACATGCAGGATAACCATAGAAAACGAACGGTGGGCACCGATTGGATGGAGGTTTTTATTTTATAATAACGGTCTGGGGAGCACCGTGGAATGCCTTTAAAATTTTCGTAACGGGACACCATATCTACGCACCCATTGTAACGCCTAAGATAACGCGTCGATCAAGGTAACCCATATGTTGGAAGAAAGGTCTCCACGAGTACTAAGAGAATCCTGAAAATTATTTTTCTAAAGCTAGTAGGGTAATTCGCTAATTGTTGAACACTACCCAAATGTTGAACAGTTTCTGAATATATTATTATAAATCTTACTTAAGTAATTTTCATCCAACGTAAATGTATGATGTAGATGCATATACATGTGGGTCACGATATTGCTCTAATTAAGTTACAAAATTATACATATTTTTCGTCAAAAAAATTGATTGAAAATTTTGTACCGCTGATGACACGAAAACTGCACAATTCTTAACATTTATTTTAAGAAATTGCTGTTACGAACTAAGCTTTGCGGACAAATCGACCACAAATATCAAAGGCACACCATAGTTACAAGAACTGGAAGGATGTCATTAACAGTTTAACATTGTTTAAAATCACATTTTCATTGTAATTTAATTTGAAAAAAATATTTTTCTTATCACACTATCACTATGCATCCATGATCCAATTGTTGAACACTGGCATAACCTACGATGTTAGCATGACTGCTAGATTTTTTTTTCAGTTTACCTAACCGTACATTTCGTGGGGTTTCAAAGGCGTTCCAGGGATGTTCTAGGGGTGTTCCAGTGGGCTTCAGAAAGATTCCAGTGGTTTTCAATGGGTTTCAAGGGCGTTTCAAAGGTGTTCAAGAGGAATTCAAAGTGTTAGGGGGTCCCAGGAGTATTTCAAGGCGTTCCAGGAGGCTCAGGAGCAATCCAAGGGTTTTCAAGGGATTTCAGGGTCGTTCCATGAGTGTTCTTGGAGGTTGAGTGGGTCCCATGGGTTTCCAGAAGAGTTTCAGGGGCTTTAAAAGGCGTACTTTTCTTCTGTCGTTTTCGTTTCTAATCAAATCTTTTCAGCCATTTTTGCATCTAGTCATCTTTAAACCGATTTCAGTCTACTAGAGCTCTCTTCAAATGTGCGATTCTTTATCATTTTAATGAATTGTCACTAGCTCGGACTAGCTGGGCACAAAACACAAAAAACCCGGAAAAAATCCGCCAGGGTGAAAAAATATCGGATGTCGGGTCAAAGTCGGGTCAATTTTTATCAAATGTTGGACCACTGTTGGACGCACATCGGGTAACTGTCGTGTCTGTGTTGGGTTTGGTGGCCAAAATAAAAACAGGTGAATGATAGGTTGATGTCGGGTTATACGTCATCAATTACGAACAAAGCTTCAACCGTTCAACAATTGGCGAGAACCGTCCAACATTAGGATGAGCTAGCTTAAGGAAGCGTTCAACATTTGTGTTACAGACTTCCCATACAAATGTTCTATTTTCTCTTAGAAAATGGAATTTAAGGGAATACAAATTCAATGGGCAGTATAAGGGATAAGTAGATCTAGACGTTCATTGGATATTTTTCAACTAAAGTGGAATTATGCACGGAAAAACAAACGAAAACCAAAATGCCGGTACTAACCGTTCAACAATTGGCGAATTACCCTAATAAATTCGCTATTACAACAAATATACTATTTTCGTAACGGGACACCATTAAATTGCGGCTATTGCAAAAAGTGCTTAAAACATATAAAAACCCATTTTTATGAAAAGTGTCCTTTGGGTGTATAAAATATACGTTATTATACTACATTAATAAATAATAGGTATAATGTTTTCGAACTTCTCCGTGCCAGCAGGCACATTTGAAAATTATCAATGAAAAATTTCATTTTTCTTACATAAAATGCTATTATTTCACCTAGCTATTTAAATACGTAACCAGTCAAATTTTAAGTAAAACAAATGGTTTTCCTAAGATTGAATCTACCCTTTTTCATATGCTGGGAAGCTTGGGGCGAAACAATCACTTTGAAATTTCACACCCTTGGCGTAGAGGTGCGTGGAATGTGTCATAGAACAGTCAATGGAGGTCCAGGAAAAGGCAAGCGTTTGCTTTCAGGCAGACCCAAGGGCACTTAACATCCAGGGGTACTGGAAGCGATTGGCCCAGAAGTGGGCCCAGTAAAAGATGATTATTCATTCGGCGTAGATTCAGCAGAGTGAATTAAGGCCTACTAGCGACCCAACGAACTCATTAAATAACAGTATTTAACTTAATCTACCAGGCATTCAAGCAAACACCCACAACATCATCACCCCCAAATGCCCAATCACAAAAGAACCCGCACGCTCAATTTCCCTCTGGCGACATGCGGGCGCCACACCACGCATCGGCCACGGAGTCATCTGCCAGGCCAGCCAACCGAAGTGTCATCCCGCGACGACGGTCAACAAAATCGAGCAAAATTCAATAATTTACCAGTGCCATATGTGCGACCGGCGGCCATCAATCAAATTGCTTTGGGTCGCAGTTTTACCACCCCGTGCCACAGCACCGCACTCGAATTGCCATCCCCGCCCCCACGCAAAAACCCAATCAGCACTCAGCAGAGTTCCACCTCCATCGGACCCACATCCCTACGTTGTGCAGATGGCCTGTCGTCGATGCCGGTGTCCACGCACGCGAGGAGCAATAATTTAGCAACAGCAATAGCAGTAGCAGCAGCAGCTGGCAATCATTTCGACTATTTTAATCTGCCTCAGTTACCATGCAGCACCGCGATTATCCCGGCGGGAATCATTCGATTTGAAATCCCCTTGGACACTGTGGGCCACAAATTGAAAGTGGTGCGAGAATGTGCACGATGTTTATTCCAAATTATTAATAGCTGATTAATCTGTAGCTTGAGATAAATTTTAACTATGTGAGCAGAAAACTGAGTTCCGTTTTCGTTCCCTAATTTAAATTTATTACTCATAGTGATCCCACACATACCTAGGATTGAAGCGCCTAGCGAGGAAAGTGGGCAATAGAAAGCGACTGATTCCGATAATAATCAAAGTGTGATTAATTCCACACCAAAAAACACCCGACCCAGCCTCGTCGCGTCGCCTTTTGCCTATTTGCGAAGCACCACCAGTTTGGTGGAGTGCCCACTAATTTCATTGCTTTTAGAGCTGTGAAGTGAAGCAACCACCGCGTGGTGTCGGCTGCCAGCAGCGGGAACACCAACTTTGGCAAAAATCCATTCGATTTCCGAACAAATCAATTGAAAACTACTATTCGTGTTATTGAATTTGCATTTGGCTGTTTTCGATCAGATCGCGCGTGATTGTGTGTATACTGGGTAGCAGTGTGGAATGTGTGTGCACAAATGTGTGCTTACGCAATCAATGGGAAAAGCATGCCCCACAGAGATGCCACGCCACGCCACCCAATGCCAGTGGGAATCTATTTGCATTTCAATTTAGATTAAAACAAAATTAATTATTCGAAACGAAAATGTTTGCAAATTTGCGTTCGGTGCGGGTGCTTTGATGGCCGATTTGAAAAGTTTTTATCGATCACATTGGATTGATTTGAAATGTGATTGCCCATTCCAGTTTGCTTCTAGCGGAATGAAGTTGCAGTAAACTCCCAGCAACAGTCCAGTCGTACTACACTTTTTTTTGTTTTTATTAATGTGTATTTTAACTTATAGCTAATTCTACACTTCGAAGCTACACTTTTTTTGTTCAGGTCTTAGTTAAGATAATTTGAAAAGTTACATAAGAAGATGTCCAAATCCTGCAAATGGTACAACTGATGAACTTAGTGTTTTAGGTTGAATTTCTAAGAAACTGCCTAGGTGCTGTCCATAAACAACGTAGACACATTTTTGGCCATCTCAGAACCTCAGAAACTTGTGTGCAACGAGATTTGACTTGTTGAAGGCTCAGGCCGTATCGGCTAGCACCAGAAGAAATTGCTGACAGTCAGTGGGGTCTCCAACTGCTCCGGCCCTTACCGAGGACCCCTTTCCAACCACGGGCTTGGACCCAACACAGTAGACCGACGCGACGCCAGGGCAGTAACGCTACCAGGATGTTCTCCCCGCGACCACTTTATCGTTGTAAGCAAGCTTGCTATTTGATGAAAACATTCGCGAAATGATGCGATTTGCTTTCGACAACGAATACGTTTTCACCCATCCTCGCTTTATTCAATCAACCTCCCATACGAGTAGCACACGAACGGACTCAACACTGATCAGCATAGTTGACTCTTACTTTTCGCCGTTGAGCCGTTGCGTTCTAGCCAAGCATCTCTTTTCATCGCTTTCGATGCTTTTCGACAGCTTATCGCGAAGCATCGTTGGCTGGAAGCTTTATTAGTATGGTATCGGTACATGCGAATGTTGCTTCTATGTGCGTGTCGAGCGTTCGTGCCGTAGCGTCGCAATCCACAATACCCTCAGGACGGTCGGAACAGTCAAGGCCCCAATGGACAAACAATTTTGCACAGAAAGCTATGAACTACTCCTGTCATCACCTTCTTGCTGGAAAAGGGACGCAAAAGGATGTATAACCCATATAAACCCATCCCTCTAAGGATACTAGAGGAAACGGAATCAGTCAGCTAACTTCTAGTACAACCTGCATGCTGCCTATGAGTTCAACCTCGCCTAGCTCATCTGCTCTCGGGGGAAGAGCCACTGATGAAAAATTGCAAGTGGCGAGGCTGGAAATGAACCCATGCATGAAGCAAACATGGGACCACTGCGCCACGGGCCCCGGCTGGAAGGGTAAGGTTTTTGCAAATTGAAACTATATGATATGTATGGGGCTGTCCATGAACCACGTGGTCATTTTTTGGAGATTCCAAAAGAACCAACCCCCCACCCCTGGCGTGGTCTTTCGTTCATACAAAAAAAAATAAATTTGTATGGGCCGTGGTCTCTGCCCGTAAACCCCCCCTTCCCAACATGACCACGTGGTTTATGGATGTCCTCCTATTACAGATCCGCGATGAATATGACTGTCAGTGTTTGATTTTTTTTTCTAAAAGTCCTTCAAATATCTTCAATCATCTTCGAAGACATCATTGCAGTCCAACAAATCATTTTCGAATTATAATTTTTTGAAGAAGATTAAATTATTTCTTTTCATACACTTTTTTCAAAAATTAGGTGAGGAATATTGCAAAACAAATGTCATGAAAAACATTTTCAGATAGCAGCTCATGCATTAAAGCAATTTCATTTGAATTGAATTCGGGCATCAACGGCATTCGGGATTCTTTCGAAAGTTTTGTCGAAAATTCCGCAATTTATTTGAGAATTTTTCAGAAATTAAGAATTGAAATTTTCTGTAGCAGTTTTTTGAATGCCCTCACCATTTCCTTTATAACTTGCATCGAAAATTTCTCGAAGGATTGCATCAGAAATTGCATTGAAATTTTCTTTGGCAATTTTTTTAGAAGTTTTTTTCTTTTATTGCTTTGAAACTTTTACGTCATCTTCTTTCTGCAAATTTATTTGTTCCGATTGTTTTTTTTTGCAAAATTCTATCATAATCCATTTGGAAATTGCTTGTACATACCTTCAGCAATTCCTTAAGAATTTGTTACGGACATACCTTCAGATATATATTCAAGCAATCGCCCAGCAGTTCGATTGAGAGTTTTTCCACCATTGTCTTTGAAAAAACGTTCGATGATACCTTTGTAAATTTCTCGGTATCTTATTTGGGAATTCTTTCAGATTTTGTTGTGATCTCTTGCAAACAATGCTATAGAGCAGGGGTTCTCAAACTTTTCAAACTTGCGACCCATTTTCGATTTTTATAGGATTTGGCGACCCACGAGCACGCATTTTTTAAAATATGTATTTTTTGCAAATTTGGACGGACCTTTTAATTAAATACATTTCTTCACTTACATAACTTTCTCTCACACATTCTAGAAATACAAAAAAAATCATATAATTTCATCATATAAAATCTTTGAAAATAAGTGGAAAATTTATACTTCTGAAGAATTTCAAAATTTACTTTAATATGAAAGACTTGGTTAAAATGCTATAAATATGTACACTGATTGGGTAAAAATCAATTAGAGTTTTTAGAATAGGACGCAATCAGTGAAGTACTAGATTGAAAGTAGTGAGCTTGATTTTTGTATGGTGAGATAATCAATTTTCCATTTCTGCAATGAAATGGTGCAATTAGCGTGGGTGTTATGATTTGTTGCTTACTTTGATGTTATTTGAGCAAAAGTTTGGGTAACTGTGTTGTTGTATTATTGAGTTCTTGCAACTTTAAAAACACAGTTACTCACACTTTTGCTCAAACAGCATCAAATCAGGGAAGAAATCATAAAACCCACGCTTTTTGCAACATTTTATTGCAGAAATAGAAAATTGATCATCTCACCATACACAAATCCAGCTCACTACTTTCAATCAGTACTTCCCTGATGGCGTCCTATTGTAGTGCTGCTGGATTGTCAGATGAATCTTCTTGAAATTGTTGATCATAGCCTTCATACACACTTCCATTTTGATTAAAATCTCTTTTCTGTTGTTCTGTGTTCTGTTAAAGTTCAGAAGAATTTCACCAGAGTTTAGCTTAAGCGAATTTCGGTATAGTTAAGCTTTCTTATTGACAATGGGACAATTTGGGCAGGAGGACCCATTTTGGGTACTTGCTGCTACAACTCAGTCAATTTCAAACCGACTGACTTGAATTTTCGAACATGGATAGATACTGTACGAACCGGATCGTGTCCCAAAATGAAGTAAATCGATTCAAAATTGATTGAGTTATAGTAACAAGTGCCCAAAATAGGTCCTCCTGCCCAAATAGTCCCAGATCCTATTTGTTATCTTAATTAACGAGAATGGCTGTATTATACCACTGAGCATGTCAGTCATTATAACTGAAGTATGAATTGTACTGCTCTAGTTCACAGTAACACACAGTGTTTAGTTTCATTCCATGATTTAGTTATGAGTTGAACAATGTTCTACCGAGCATCGACGCTTCAGTCAACATCTAAACTTCAATAGAAACAACCAGCTTTATTTATTCATTCATCACTTCCTCTTGCACCGCAAATCACACGAAAAGCAACCAACTGTGCTCACTCATAGAATCGTCGTCGTCGACCTGCTAAGCCACCCGAGCAACGTCTGACAGCAAATTGAAAACAAATTTTGATGTTGTGATATTGCAAATTATGATAACTCAGGTTGTTGTCGTTTTGGTCGTTTTAACGGTTAAAACATCAAAAATGAGAGCAGAAAAATGTTCCCATAACAGCAAGTTGAAAACAAATCCTGCTATCAGTGATGGCAAATTGACAACTGTTTTTGCTATCAGTAAGAAAAAATGGAAAAATCGTTAAATATAGGGGTTTTTTGATTGATATGGAATTCAAAATGCCATAAAATAATTATACTAATAGTGTATTCTTAGAGTTATTATACAAGGTTGGCTAAGAAGTTTTGAAATACCTTAACAACTTATTTTTTATAATAGTTTGAAGTGGCAGCAAAACGAAATCTAATTTTGTAATCAAATTTAGTCAAGACAATCTGATATCAAAATAAGATATCAATTTGCTGCTGAATACAAATCGTGTTTTCGATTTGCTATCATTTTGTTGTTAGACTCTGCTCGGGCACCTCCACCAAACGCTGACGTGGCTGGATTGAATCGGTTGAACCTCGTGTCAATCGGGAGATCAGAGCCTCTCACCCTCAGGAACCTCACAAAACAACACCAAACCAACAACGGCGCGGTGCTAACCGGCAGAATGAATGCGCTCCAGTGCTGGTTAGTGGTAATTGAATTTAATTAGAACATTCACTTTGGCAGCCAGCCATCCCGAACCGGGGCCACCATCATCCAATTCATCCATCCATCCGCTTGTTCTTCCACCCCGTCGTTGTCGTCGTGCCTTGTTTCATTCATGTTGTCATCAAATTGCAACTACGCGACGATGACGACGACGACGACGACGACAGCGACGGGCAACAGCAATGGAAATGCAAATGGATTTCCGTTGAAATCTATCAGAGTACGACGAACGCCCACTGAATGATGTACCACCAGCACCACCGCCGTTGCCACCACACCGCTGCGGCCGCACGATGTTGGTGGTGATGGCAGTAGTGCGGTTGTTCATGTTTTCGTTGATGAGTTTTGTTGGATACAAAACGATCTCTCCGGGATTGTCAGGATTGGAAACAATGCAATGCAGCGCTCGGTTTGAATCAATAGAACCTCGTCAACCGCGGAGGTTTGGTTATTTTTGTGCAGTGCTCAGGTCATCGGCGGCAGTGATGCTATGGCTGGCCGGCGGTGTGTTTTGCGGTAGCGATAATGGGAATTGGCTATGAACAGGACTACAGGTGTATTAAATAGGTTTCAATGTTCCTCCAGCTGTAGTTTAAAGATATTAAGGTAAACTAGGAGAAAAACAGACTGGCTTGGTGGTCTAGTAGCTACCATTTCTGATTTATATGCAAAAGGTCCTGGGTTCAATCTCTGGCCAGGTTACGTACAAAAGGTTGAATCTCGAAAAGCTGAAAAAAGGCTGAAACTACAAATGGCTGAATGCATCAAAAAGCTGAAATAACATAAGACTGAAATAGTAATTCGACTAGTTTTTAAACAGCACCAGCCTAAGAATAATGCTAAAGACCACCCCAACACACACTATCATCCCCTAGTTCTTGGTTGGCCAAACTAAGTCAATTTGAGGGAACATGCTTCCGTTACTATGTTCTGAATCGCAAAATTTTACAACTGTTTGCCCGCAATTACAATCTTATGCTATTGATTATTGAATGTCTACATTACTATGACTGTATTTCTCAAAAGAATAGCATCTATTCCAAAGAAGGGATGTGTTGGGGAATGTGTTGGGATGATGTTGTTAGCAGCTACAATGATATTGTGGATTTACCGGCTACTTGTATTCTACCGGTCGCTTCAGTATGGCCTCCAAAGTAGCCGTTTTATAAAAAAAGAGTAACTTAAAAATGTTTTTAAACATTTTTATTGTGTGCGCTATTCCTCGTTGCCACCAGCTATTCAGCGACATTTAGCTTTTGTCAATCAAGTTGATTTTTATATGAAAACGGCTACTTTGTAACGAGCGAGTAATGGCGCTTAAGCCTAGGCTTTCGAGCCCGGACACAGATCAAATACCTGTGTTCCATCCCAGGAACACAACATAATAGGGTCAAATCACCTTTATTTGGGCAAAACTGCAAGAAATTATCGCGGGCTGTAAACGAATATCCTATCAACGAATTGCCCATGAAAGTACCTTCATACTAACGAAAAAAGATCGAATTTATCTCAACGGAATCAAGAGTTATATACGTATGAATATCAACATTGCACTAAAATAGGGTAAAACTACCTTTATTTGACCAAAACTGCAAGAAACAACAGTGGGCTGTAAACGAATATCGATATTCCAGCGGCGTCCAGAGATATTCAATTTCACGACATTTTCTTTGAAAAAAATCCACTGTGCAATGGAGTGCGTATTAACCTTCTTAGCTTCACCACTCCCAACGATTTTTTACCCAATCCTCATTCCCCTGTAAACGAAACGGTTGGTACGGTTGTCCCCGTTTCTTATCCTGTCAAGTTCAAAAACTTGTGTCAACCATGTTATTCATAAGTGGATAATCTGATTGCCACAATTTTTTGAATTATCTTTGAATCCATTAGTCTGCACAGTGGGCCTGGCCGTTTTAATATTTGTATCACATCACACCTGATATGCTGCAAATATTAATGATGACAAGAAAATACCAGAAGTAATTTTGGTATTTCCAGGATGCTTTTCAATACTGGCTGTACAAGCACTAGAATATAATAGAATAGAAAACGGCTACTTTGTAACTGCTACTCAAGTAACCGGTAGAATACAAGTAGCCGATAAATCCACAATAATTATCTCCTAAACAACGTGATTCGAAAGAACAGCATATGTTTAAAGAAGAAAAAATTAAAGATACAGGGTGACTGGTAATTCGTGTTACACCCGAAAGGAGGTGAAAGTAGACCATATTTGCAGCAAAAAATTGTTCTACAGGTAGGTCCGGAAATCACTGCTAAGTGAGTTATTCAAAAATTAGTGTTTTTAAATTACTCCATCTTTAAACATCTCTAACTCAGAAACTATGAACCGTATAATCAATCTAAGCGCATGGATAGAAAGCTTAAAGCTTTGTCTTTTAATGCTCTTTGGACAGGTAATTGATAAAAAGTCATTTAAGTGCAGAAATTTTGACTTTTATGTAAAAAGTGCCTAAAAATGTACCCCTTTTTCACCTTTTTTGATAGTTTATTCGTGAAAAACGTGATAAATGTGAGAAATGTTCTTCTACAAAACATTCATTTTTTGATACGCTACCAAACTGTCCTTTAGTGCAACATTGTATCTTTCATAGTTTTGTCACAATCTTGAATTCAAAATCTGGTGAAATAAATCAATGTTTTTATTGCAATACTGTCTGGCAACCCTACACGTTTGCTTGCTGTTGGTCGTCGTGCGCATGGCAACGAAGTCCGGCGTCGCGGTGGCGGTCATCGTTTGACAGAGCCAACAGTGAACGGAAAATTGCGCGCAATGTTTATGAATCAATCTCAAGGCATCCTTTTCTTTGGGTGAAGATTCAATTCGCCTAGATGCCATACACCCAAACCCACTCACTGGTGGAATTTAGCTAGATCATAACGCTGGGTGGCACCGTTTTAAGGGATATTCAAACCTACGGGCCGAGACTGGGTCCGGGCCGGGGCCGCGGCCGAGACGCGATAGGGCTTTTGTCGCTTCGTTCTCACTGCACACAATGCTCACCGGGCTATAGCGCCTGCGCACCAACAATTTATGTTGCGCGAACGCACGCACAGTATGAAGCGGTTGTCATTTATTTTTGTTTTTTTTTTGCGCACTTTCTCCAGTGTGTTTGATGTACATTCATCCAGAACTTTCTTTTGTAATTTCTACAGGAATCTGGGATTCCTCCAGCTTTTTTATGATTTCCCTTGGAATGCTTTCTGGGACTTTCCCGTAGTTCTTTCTGGAAAACCTCTAATGAGATTCTTCTAGGAGTCCTTCCTGGTATTTCTCCAGCTACTCCGTCTGGGTTTTTGTCCTTTAGTTCTACTAAAATTTCTTCTGTGATACTTTCAAGAACTGGTTTAGAATTTTTCTCCAGAAATTCTTCCAGGAGTAGCTTCCCACAGTTTATTTATTTTCAGTTCAACGGGAAGCCCTCCTGATGTTCCTGAGAGTGAGTCCAGGAGCTCCCCAGGCATTCCTCCAGGCCACCCCCAAAAAATACCAAGGGAATTTCTTAAGAATTAGCTCAAGAATTCCTCCAGCATTTGTCGTAGAATCACCCTAGGATTTTACTGGGGATTTCTCTATTATAACTCTGGTAATTAATGCAGGAGTTCTCCAGCAATAATGCATGTTTCTCTTCAGGATTTTTCCCGAAAATTACTGAAGGACTCAAGGGATTTCTCCAGGAATTCCTGCATTAATATCACCAGGACTTCCTCAAGGGATTCCTCCAAAAAATCCTCCACGATGCCAGCTAAAAATTCTTCCAGTAGTTCTTCCAGGAATAACTCCAGAAATTCATCTCGAAATTCCTACAGGAATTTCTCTTCAGGAATTGTAGAAGGGGTTTCATCAGGAATTCTTCCAGGGATTTCACAAGACAATTTTTCAATAAATTGCTCCAAGACTTTCTCTAAGAATTCCTGCAAGGATTCATCTAGGAATTCCTCTGACGATTCCTCTAGAATTTTTTTCACGGTGTCTTCCAAAAATTCTTCCAGTTATTCCTCCATGAGTTCCTGCAGGAATTTATCCCGAAATTCTACCAGGAAATCCTGCAGGGATTCCTACAGGAATTCCACCATAAATTCCTCCTGTAATTGCTGCAGGAGATTCTCTAGAGGTTCCTCCAAGGATTCCTCTAGAATTCCTTCCAGAATTTCTCCCTGGAAATCATCAAGAAATTCCTCTAGAAATTCCGTCAGTATTTCCTCCGGAAATTCCTTCAGTAATTCCTCACAGAATTCCTCTAGGAATTTCTACAGGGATTTCTTCAAAAATTTCTCCAGAAAGTACTCCAGGCATTTCTCCAGGAATTACTTCATGAATTTCTCAATAAATTATTCCAGGAATTCCTCCAGAAATTACTTCAGGTACTACTCCAGGAGTTCCTCCAAGAATTCCAACGGAAATTGCTCAAAGCATACCTCCAGAAATTCCATCAGGTATTTTTCCAGGAAGTCTTTTTGGAAATACTCCAGGCATAACTCCAAGAATTTCTCCGTGAGTTACTCCAGGTATTCCTACAGGATTCTTACAGATGTTTATCCAGGAACTACTGCAAGATGTCCTCCATTTTTTTCCAAGAATTTCTCCAGTGATTCCTTCATAAATTTCTCCAGTAAATGCTCCAGAAAATTCTTTAGAGATTCCTTCAGAATTCCTTCCTGTATTTCCTCCAGGAAATCGTCCAGAAATTTCGCCAGTGGTTCCTTTAATAAATCTTCTATGGATTCCTCCAGGAGTTCGTACAGAATATCCTCCAGAAATTTCTCCAGACATTCCTCCAGAAAACACTCCAGAAATTCCTCTAAGAATTTCGCCAGTGATTTCTTTCGTCCAGAAATTTCGCCAGTGATTCCTTCAATAAATCTTCTGGGGATTCCCCCAGGAATTCCTACAGAATATCCACCAGAAATTCCTCCAGGCATTCCTCCAGGAATTCCTACAGAAAATACTCCAGGAATTCTTCCAGGAATTTCACCAGGAATTACTCCAGGAATTCATCCACGAACTTTTCCAGAAATTCCTCACGGAATTCCTCCGAATATTTCTCCAAGAATTCTTTCAGGAATTTTTCCATAAAGTCTTCCAGGATATACTCCATGAATTACTCCAAGAATTGCTTCAGGAATAACTCGTGGAATTCCTCCAAAAATTCCTCCTTGAATTCCTTCAGGAATTCTTCCATAAAGTCTTCCAGGAAATACTCCATTAATTACTCCAAGAATTGCTTCAGGAATAACTCTAGGAATTCCTCCACGAATTGCTTCAGAAATGACTTCGGGGATTCCTACGGGAATTCTTCCAGGAACTACTTCAGGCTGTCCTCAAAAAAAAATCTTCAGGAATTCTACAAGGAAATACTTACGGGATTCCTCCAAGAATTACTCCAGGAACTACTCCAGGAAAGCCGTCAAGAAATCCTCCCGGAAACAATCCAAGAATTCCCATAATTTCTCTTTGAATTACTCCAGGAATTCGTCAAAAAATTGCTTCTGAAATTTTTCCAAGAATTCCACCGGAAATTGCTCAAGGAATACCTCCAGAAATTCCATCAGGTATTTTTCCAGGAAGTCTTCTTGGAAATACTCCAGGCATAACTCCAAGAATTTCTCCGTGAGTTACTCCAGGTACTTCTACAGGATTCTTACAGATGTTTATCCAGGAACTACTGCAAGATGTCCTCCATTTTTTTTCCAGGAATTCCTCCAGTGATTTCTTCATAAATTTCTCTAGTAAATGCTCCAGGAAATTCTTTAGAGATTCCTTCAGAATTCCTTCCTGTATTTCCTCCAGGAAATCGTCCAGAAATTTCGCCAGTGATTCCTTCAATAAATCTTCTATGGATTCCTCCAGGAGTTCGTACACCTCCAGAAATTCCTCCAGACATTCCTCCAGAAAACACTCCAGGAATTCCTCTAAGAATTTCGCCAGTGATTTCTTTCGTCCAGAAATTTCGCCAGTGATTCCCCCAGGAATCCCTACAGAATATCTACCAGAAATTTATCCAGGCATTCCTACAGGAATTTCTCCAGAAAATACTCCACGAATTCCTCCAGGAATTTCACCAGGAATTACTCCAGGAATTCATCCACGAACTTTTCCAGAAATTCCTCACGGAATTCCTCCGAATATTTCTCCAAGAATTCTTTCAGGAATTTTTCCATAAAGTCTTCCAGGATATACTCCATGAATTACTCCAAGAATTGCTTCAGGAATAACTCGTGGAATTCCTCCAAAAATTCCTCCTTGAATTCCTTCAGGAATTCTTCCATAAAGTCTTCCAGGAAATACTCCATTAATTACTCCACGACTTGCTTCAGGAATAACTCTAGAAAATCCTCCAGGAATTTCTCCAAAAATGACTTCAGGGATTCCTACGGGAATTTTTCCAGAAACTACTTCAGAATATCCTCAAAAAAATCCTCCAGGAATTCTACAAGGAAATACTTACGGGATTCCTCTAAGAACGACTTCAGGAATTCTTCTAGGATCTACTCCAGGGATTCCTGCACGAATTCCTCCTGGAAACAATCCAAGAATTCCCATAATTTCTCTTTGAATTACTCCTGGAATTCATAAAAAAAACCTTCCGGAATTTTTCCAAAATTCCTCCCAGAATTCCTTTTAGAAATACCTCAAGGAAATGCTTGAAGAATTTATTCAGAAATTCTTTAAAGAGCAGCTTCAGAAGTGGCTCCAATCTTTTAGGAATTCCTTCATGAATTATTTAAGGAATTCCTCTTCCTCCTGAATTCGTCCTGAAATTCTTCCCGAAATTTCTGAAGGTTTTATTTTAGAAATTCCTCAAGAATTTTTTCAGGAAGGCCTCCAGAAATTCCTCTCAGAAACACTCTAAGAATTTCTCCATGAATTACTTCAAGGCTTTCTTCAAAAACTATTCCAGAGCCTACTCTAGGAATTACTCCAGGATTTCCTCAAGAAATGTCTCTAGAATTTCCTCCACGAATTCCTTCGGTTAATCTTCCAGGAATTCCTCCCGGAATTATCTCAGGAACAGGAATTCTTTAAAGAGCTACTCCAGGGATTCCTCTGGGAAGCGCTTCATATTTTTTTTTTCAGGAATAGCTCCAGAAACTCCGTTAGAACTTACTCTAAGAATTCCTCCAGGAATCACTACAGTATTCCTCTAGGTAGGATGTCATCCGGAAATTTATCTAAGAATCCCTCCTAGGAGTTCCTTCGGAGTTTCTTTCACGAATTACTCCCTGGAAGAATCTCACAAGTTATTTTTGGAGGATTTCCTGGTGGAATTCATGGAGAAATTATTGGAGGAATTTTTGAAGGAACTACTGGAAGAATTTGTGAATGAATTCCTGGAGGAGTTCGTAAAGTAATTCCTGAATAAATTTCTTCAAAAATCCCAGGAAGAACTGTTCGAGGGATTTTTGGAGAATTTCATAGAGGGATTCTTGAAGCAGAAATTTCAACAGGATCTTCCCCAAAAATCACTCGACAATTTTCCCTGAAAGTCCTCCAGAAATTATTCCAGAAACTGCTACGGGAACTCCCCAAAGAATTCTTTCAAGATTTCAATCAAGAATCCGTTCAAAATTTTTTCCAAGATTTTCTACAGAAATTCCTGGATGACATCCTACCTTGAGGAATTACTGGAGTGATTCCTGGAGGAATTCTTGGAGTAAATTCTAACGGAGTTTCTGGAGCAATTTCTGGAATCCCTGTAGTAACTCTTTAAGGAAAACTTTACCTGAGATAATTCCGGGAGGAATTCCTGGAAAGTTAACCGAAGGAATTCTTGAAGGAAGTTCTAGAGACATTTCTTGAGGAAATCCTGAACAGAAACATGCATTATTGCTGGAGAACTCCTGCATTAAGTACCAGAGACATTTCTTGAGGAAATCCTGGAGTAATTCCTGGAGTACGTTCTGGAATACTTCTTCAAGACGAATCCCTGGAGATATTCCTAAGCAATACCTGGAGAAGTTCCTGAAAAAATTCATGAAGGAATTCCTAAAAGATTGGCTGGAGGCACTTCTGGAGGAGTTCTTTAAGGATTTTCTGAAGAAATTCTTGAAGCATTTGCTTGAGGTATTTCTAAAAGGAATTCTGGGAGGAATTTCTGGAAAAATTTCAGAAGCAATTTTTGGACGAATTGCTGGAGTAATTCAAAGAGAAATTATGGGAATTCTTGGATTGTTTCCGGGAGGAATTGTTGACGGCTTTCCTGGAGTAGTTCCTGGAGTAATTCTTGGAGGAATCCCGTAAGTATTTTCTTGTAGAATTCCTGGAGATTTTTTTTGAGGACAGCCTGAAGTAGTTCCTGAAGGAATTCCCGTAGGAATCCCCGAAGTCATTTCTGAAGCAATTCGTGGAGGAATTCTTAGAGTTATTCCTGAAGCAATTCTTGGAGTAATTAATGGAGTATTTCCTGGAAGACTTTATGGAAGAATTCCCGAAGGAATTCTTGGAGGATTTTTTGGAGGAATTCCTCGAGTTATTCCTGAAGCAATTCTTGGAGTAGTTCATGGAGTATATCCTGGAAGACTTTATGGAAAAATTCCTGAAAGAATTCTTGGAGGAATTTTCGGAGGAATTCTTGGAGGAATTTCTGGAGAAGTTCGTGGATGAATTCCTGGAGTAATTCCTGGTGGAATTCCTGGAGGAATTCGTGGAGTATTTTCTGGAGAAATTCCTGTAGGAATGCCTGGATAAATTTCTGGTAGATATTCTGTAGGGATTCCTGGGGGAATCCCTAGAAGATTTATTAAAGGAATCACAGGCGAAATTCTTAGAGGAATTCCTGGAGTGTTTTCTGGAGGAATGTCTGGAGGAATTTCTGGAGGTGTACGAACTCCTGGAGGAAACCATAGAAGATTTATTAAAGAAATCACTGGCGAAATTTCTGGACGATTTCCTGGAGGAAATACAGGAAGGAATTCTGAAGGAATCTCTAAAGAATTTCCTGGAGCATTTACTAGAGAAATTTATGAAGAAATCACTGGAGGAATTCCTGGAAAAAAATGGAGGACATCTTGCAGTAGTTCCTGGATAAACATCTGTAAGAATCCTGTAGAAATACCTGGAGTAACTCACGGAGAAATTCTTGGAGTTATGCCTGGAGTATTTCCAAGAAGACTTCCTGGAAAAATACCTGATGGAATTTCTGGAGGTATTCCTTGAGCAATTTCCGGTGGAATTCTTGGAAAAATTTCAGAAGCAATTTTTTGACGAATTCCTGGAGTAATTCAAAGAGAAATTATGGGAATTCTTGGATTGTTTCCGGGAGGATTTCTTGACGGCTTTCCTGGAGTAGTTCCTGGAGTAATTCTCGGAGGAATCCCGTAAGTATTTCCTTGTAGAATTCCTGAAGATTTTTTTTGAGGACAGCCTGAAGTAGTTCCTGGAAGAATTCCCGTAGGAATCCCCGAAGTCATTTCTGAAGCAATTCGTGGAGGAATTCCTAGAGTTATTCCTGAAGCAATTCTTGGAGTAATTAATGGAGTATTTCCTGGAAGACTTTATGGAAGAATTCCTGAAGGAATTCAAGGAGGAATTTTTGGAGGAATTCCACGAGTTATTCCTGAAGCAATTCTTGGAGTAATTCATGGAGTATATCCTGGAAGACTTTATGGAAAAATTCCTGAAAGAATTCTTGGAGAAATATTCGGAGGAATTCCGTGAGGAATTTCTGGAAAAGTTCGTGGATGAATTCCTGGAGTAATTCCTGGTGAAATTCCTGGAAGAATTCCTGGAGTATTTTCTGTAGGAATTCCTGGAGGAATGCCTGGAGGAATTTCTGGTGGATATTCTGTAGGAATTCCTGGGGGAATCCCTAGAAGATTTATTGAAGGAATCACTGGCGAAATTTCTGGACGAAAGAAATCACTGGCGAAATTCTTAGAGGAATTTCTGGAGTGTTTTCTGGAGGAATGTCTGGAGAAATTTCTGGAGGATATTCTGTACGAACTCCTGGAGGAATCCATAGAAGATTTATTAAAGGAACCGCTGGCGAAATTTCTGGACGATTTCCTGGAGGAAATACAGGAAGGAATTCTGAAGGAATCTCTAAAGAATTTTCTGGAGCATTTACTGGAGAAATTTATGAAGGAATCACTGGAGGAATTCTTGGAAAAAAATGGAGGACATCTTGCAGTAGTTCCTGGATAAACATCTGTAAGAATCCTGTAGGAATACCTGGAGTAACTCACGGAGAAATTCTTGGAGTTATGCCTGGAGTATTTCCAAAAAGACTTCCTGGAAAAATACCTGATGGAATTTCTGGAGGTATGCTTTGAGCAATTTCCGTTGGAATTCTTGGAGGAACTCCTGGAGTAGTACCTGAAGTAATTTCTGGAGGAATTCCTGGAATAATTTATTGAGAAATTCATGAAGTAATTCCTGGAGAAATGCCTGGAGTACTTTCTGGAGAAATTTTTGAAGAAATCCCTGTAGAAATTCCTAGAGGAATTCTGTGAGGAATTACTGAAGGAATTTTCGGAGGAAATACTGACGGAATTTCTAGAGGAATTTCTTGATGATTTCCAGGGAGAAATTCTGGAAGGAATTCTAGAGGAATCCTTGGAGGAACCTCTAGAGAATCTCCTGCAGCAATTACAGGAGGAATTTATGGTGGAATTCCTGGAGGAATCCCTGCAGGATTTCCTGGTAGAATTTCGGGATAAATTCCTGCAGGAACTCATGGAGGAATAACTGGAAGAATTTTTGGAAGACACCGTGAAAAAAATTCTAGAGGAATCGTCAGAGGAATTCCTAGATGAATCCTTGCAGGAATTCTTAGAGAAAGTCTTGGAGCAATTTATTGAAAAATTGTCTTGTGAAATCCCTGGAAGAATTCCTGATGAAATCCCTTCTACAATTCCTGAAGAGAAATTCCTGTAGGAATTTCGAGATGAATTTCTGGAGTTATTCCTGGAAGAACTACTGGAAGAATTTTTAGCTGGCATCGTGGAGGATTTTTTGGAGGAATCCCTTGAGGAAGTCCTGGTGATATTAATGCAGGAATTCCTGGAGAAATCCCTTGAGTCCTTCAGTAATTTTCGGGAAAAATCCTGAAGAGAAACATGCATTATTGCTGGAGAACTCCTGCATTAATTACCAGAGTTATAATAGAGAAATTCCCAGTAAAATCCTAGGGTGATTCTACGACAAATGCTGGAGGAATTCTTGAGCTAATTCTTAAGAAATTCCCTTGGTATTTTTTGGGGGTGGCCTGGAGGAATGCCTGGGGAGCTCCTGGACTCACTCTCAGGAACATCAGGAGGGCTTCCCGTTGAACTGAAAATAAATAAACTGTGGGAAGCTACTCCTGGAAGAATTTCTGGAGAAAAATTCTAAACCAGTTCTTGAAAGTATCACAGAAGAAATTTTAGTAGAACTAAAGGACAAAAACCCAGACGGAGTAGCTGGAGAAATACCAGGAAGGACTCCTAGAAGAATCTCATTAGAGGTTTTCCAGAAAGAACTACGGGAGAGTCCCAGAAAGCATTCCAAGGGAAATCATAAAAAAGCTGGAGGAATCCCAGATTCCTGTAGAAATTACAAAAGAAAGTTCTGGATGAATGTACATCAAACACACTGGAGAAAGTGCGCAAAAAAAAAAACAAAAATAAATGACAACCGCTTCATACTGTGCGTGCGTTCGCGCAACATAAATTGTTGGTGCGCAGGCGCTATAGCCCGGTGAGCATTGTGTGCAGTGAGAACGAAGCGACAAAAGCCCTATCGCGTCTCGGCCGCGGCCCCGGCCCGGACCCAGTCTCGGCCCGTAGGTTTGAATATCCCTTAAAACGGTGCCACCCAGCGTTATGATCTAGCTAAATTCCACCAGTGAGTGCACACTAAGAAAATCTCAATTTTAATAGTGACGCAATTGAAATAAATGACGTATTTCAGCAAGACATAAATATAAATCAGAATCATTTTTGTGGCGCAAATGACCTAATCGTAAACACCAACATTATCAAAGCAGATTCTATGTGATTTAAGGCTTATCGTGTGAACTTTTAAGCGTGTACCAACGAAATTAAAACGTGTCACTCATTATTCGACTCTTTGTGCTGTAAATTTACAAGAATAATGACACAGCTACTCTTTGTTTACTTCTGGCGTCTTGACAGATTCTGGATTCGGTGGCGGACGCAAATGCGTATCTTTTCACAAATAGTAAAAGTTCAATCGAGATGCAGATCAAGAGAAAAGGATATTGACGGCATTTGGCGGGCGGAGCAGATTAACGGATAAACCAAAAAGAAGCAGACACGAAACGGAGCACTTCTTGGATTTTATCGAAGTGAAAAAGTGCGTGAGTTGTGATTGGTGTCAAGACAGGCAAGACGCTGCCCGACGAATATTCTGCAGCTTACGCAAATTCCCCTACGATCTTCTTCTGAAGGAATAACAGCTCTCACTAGGAGAAATATGACATGACAGAAAAACTCACGAATAAATGAATGTAATTTCTCCTTACGACGTTGATTTTGTTTAGTTCACTGAAAGAAGAAACAGGGGGATCTCTGGGGATTTTTGAGGTTATGTATTGTTGTACGCTCAAATTCAAAACAGTAAAATTACAAAGCTGCTTCGATGTATCTCTTGTAAAAATAATTTCACACACAATTTTGTGTCATTTGACTCGCTGCAATATGTCGGCGTTAAATGACACAAAATTACATGATTTTTTCGAAGTGTGTGGGTTTGGGTGTATGGCATCTAGGCGAATTGAATCTTCACCCAAAGAAAAGGATGCCTTGAGATTGATTCATAAACATTGCGCGCAATTTTCCGTTCACTGTTGGCTCTGTCAAACGATGACCGCCACCGCGACGCCGGACTTCGTTGCCATGCGCACGACGACCAACAGCAAGCAAACGTGTAGGGTTGCCAGACAGTATTGCAATAAAAACATTCATTTATTTCACCAGATTTTGAATTCAAGATTGTGACAAAACTATGAAAGATACAATGTTGCACTAAAGGACAGTTTGGTAGCGTATCAAAAAATGAATGTTTTGTAGAAGAACATTTCTCACATTTATCACGTTTTTCACGAATAAACTATCAAAAAAGGTGAAAAAGGGGTACATTTTTAGGCACTTTTTACATAAAAGTCAAAATTTCTGCACTTAAATGACTTTTTATCAATTACCTGTCCAAAGAGCATTAAAAGACAAAGCTTTAAGCTTTCTATCCATGCGCTTAGATTGATTATACGGTTCATAGTTTCTGAGTTAGAGATGTTTAAAGATAGGGTAATTTAAAAACACTAATTTTTGAATAACTCACTTAGCAGTGATTTCCGGACCTACCTGTAGAACAATTTTTTGCTGCAAATATGGTCTACTTTCACCTCCTTTCGGGTGTAACACGAATTACCAGTCACCCTGTATATTGCGTTTTGTTCAACCAATTTTAAATCTTTTTTCATAAATCAAAAGCTGAATACAATACCATTCGATCATCTGAATACAGGTTTTGCGTCAGATTGATGAAATTGAAGATATTGGCGAATTTTAGGGACGATCTTCTTAAATTTTAGCAAAATTCTCAAAAAAACCAACTTAAAAATTCTTTCTCGACGTTTATTTGACATACCATATGTAGGCGAGTTACAGTAAAAAATTCAGCTCAATCGTAGCATTGATTACGAAGAATGAGATGTGTGAAGTGAGCAACGTTGCTTAAAAATAGAACAAAAATCGATTTCAAATCATCAACCTTGTATGGAAAGTCGAAAAAATTTCCGCTCTACTGTTTTTTTTTTTCTTTCGCGTTTTCGAACTCAGGGCATGATTCTACACCAAAAATGATCATCAGCTTACCGAGTTCAAAAATGCTGTAAACTAGTGTTATTATTCCGCGAGCATTCGCTACAATAAAAATATCCTAAGTTTTACAAATATTGCGACCCATACTTCAAAATACATTGGGTCCATTTGTATGCCAGCAGACACCCAAATAACAACAAATAGAGATACTCGTAATATAATAAGGTGCAACAGACACAATCGTGAAAGAATTATGCCGTTAGAGTGAAGAAAAACAAGAGTAGAGCCTGTAGGCCTTGAAGTTCCTAACTCCAGAATAGTTTGGAAAGCCTGGAATATCCCATGAGTGTACCAAAAGCATTATAGATGTGCACTGAGGTTCCATCATCAGTATAGACTACATTCCACGAATATTTTTCACAACTAAAGCATGATACAGTATGTAGATATCGTAACCCAAACTTCAAAGTGTATTGGAGGCCATTAGTATTTCACGGAATGTCCAACTACCACAATATCAAGTTGCTCATAGCATAGTGAGGTCTAATGGACATCAACGTGACTAAATTTCTTGAACAGAGTGAACACAAACGATGGTAGATGTTTCAGATCTTAAGAAAATGAATTCCAGAGTAGTTTGGATGACCTAGATCACCCAAGTCATGTACCGTGAATTTTCTAGGGGAGCTTTGAGGCTTTTTGACTACCGTAGACTATGTTCTATGATCAATCATCATGCATAAAATTTGGTTGAGAATGTTACATTTGTGTCACAAACTTCGGAGTATTTTGGAGGCCTTAGAATAGCTCTGGGATCAAAACTTCAACATACTATGATGGGTAGTAATACATTGCATGTCTAGGATCAGTGAAAACTATTGATGATTAGCAAAACGATGAAATTTGAGCAAAAACATGCAGAATTTATAAAAAATACAAAAAAAGCCACGTATTTTCGGCTCCCCGAAAAAGGGGGGAGGGTGCAAAGGGGGGAGGTACCATGCATTTCTTAGCACAACTATTCCCCTTGACTATAAAAAAAATTCCGGGGTAAAATGTTTTAAAACAAAGAAGATATTGCATTTCTACCAAAAGTAGATCGTCCCGGGTGTTTACGGGTTAACGTAGTGGCAAAAGCTATTATTACAAGTTTAGACCGGAGTAGTGTTGTTGATCTGGAACATCTCAAAACTATCTTGAAATGACTCATGATATGCCAGGGGGATTACAGATTTCAGTCTTAAGTTCATTGTGAGACTAACTACTGTTACTGTCAAGAGCTAAACTTCAGGTTAGTTTGGACGACCCTCAATATCCCAAAGGTTCAAAATAATTTGTAGTAGACTTCAAGTTTGTCCAGTCATCGCGATTGATTATGAAAAGTTACTCAGTATGTCAGATATAGCAGATGTGATGAAGGTAGACCTGAAGATCTGAACACATAGAGAGTTTGACTGACTTCCCATAGTGTCTCTCAATGACATTTGAGATTTCAAACACATGAAAACACAAAGTTTTTCTTGTAGATTTGAAAGACTTCATTATAGAACATCCTGAATGTCCCAAAGGTTTATAATAAGCTAGTAGACTTCAGATTGCTCCAGTAACTGCGGTTGATTATGCAACGTCAATCAGTATAACAGATATGGCTACTGTTACGAGTGTAAACCTGACCTTCTGAGCTCCAAGGTAGTTTGGCTGACCTGGAATATCCCTATAGTGTCTCTAAATGACATTGTAGATGTCAAGAGCTTTATGGACTCCAGTAGGTTATGCAATGCTATTATTTTTGGCGAAAATACATAAAATCATTCTTGTAGATTTAAAGGACTTCACTAAAGGACAGTTTAGAAGACCTTGAACATCCCAGAATATAAAACACTTTTTGATATTCTTGACGAAGGCTAAAATAATACATATCAACATAACTCACATCCAAGTTCAGCTTTTAGAGCAACTGGTAAGTCAATTATTTTGCTATTTTTTTTTCCAAATTTCATGGTGTTCAGGATGTTCTAGGTTATCAATGAAGTCCCATAAATACAAATATCCCCATTTTTTCCCTAATAGGGGACTCAATATGCAACAACTTTGCCTAAGACAGTATTCTGTTTTATCGAATGATTGAATTTATACAGCCATTTCTATGTTGGGGTCAAATATGACCCCTCCTGTTCCAAAGGGTTAAGGGACAACACACGAAACACGCAGTGGCCCAGAGAAGAATTTTCCATTTGACGAAAAGTTGTTACCAACTGGAATAATGCAATGTCCAATTTTCTTATATTTGCAAGGGCACTCATACTGGAAGTTAAGATTTTTTTTATCTCTATATATCTAGCTGGTTACTTAGTGAGTAACCTGGACTAACCTTGATGACACCACTGCTCAAGTTTCCTCGGCATAGTAGCATCACATGGTTTCGCTACATATGTATGTGTTTATGAATGTGTGTACCATAAGAGTCGTTCACTTTTATGTCACTTCCCATTGACTGATTTACCGGATTTTAACACGAATCGAACCTAAATTTTACCGCTATTAAAAATGGTCTAGATCGGTTGAGCCGTTCCGGAGTTATGACCACTTTAGTGACCCGGACCAGCACGGCCGAAACTGTATATGAAAACTTAACCCTCGAGTAGTCGCGTATTCGACTACTTACAACGGCACTACGTTCACGCCGTGTATCACAAGCGTGGATGGAATTGCTGATTTCCACCTCCTAGCAGCAGCCTGAAGGATTCCGTATCGATTACAAGTTGCAAGTTATCTCTCCATATAAGCGCATCTGCATCTCATCTGATCAAGAAGAAGACCATTTGACCATTTTATAAAATCTTTTTTCTCTGTTGAAATGCTTCTTACAAAAACTTGGTCTTTTACAATTTTCACCAACGTAGTCCAATCTTATGTAATTCCATTCCCTCGGCTCTTATATCTGGCAGCTGAACTAATTGCTGGGGCATCTCTTATCTCTTTGTCCAATTATTATCTTTATTCGCCGAAGAACGAAGCAAACAAACGCAAACCCCCCCCCCCTCTCCTTCTTCACATCAGGCCACTGCTTACAATTTTCATCGCATTTATAAATTTGCAGCATTTAAGATTTTCTCTGCCCTCTCCCTCGACTCCCTCGAACGATACGAACCGACCCTCATCAAATAGCCACTGCGGAACGCAATATCTCTTATCATCCCACCGGGAGCATTCCCGCGTCCGATCCTCGGAATTCTCAGAAACTAAATACGCCGGCCAGCAGCATCCGACGGATTTTTGAACCGTACTAATTTCGTAATCCTCGCCATCATCCACACCAAAGCAGAGGACAAGAAAAAATCCACACAGTCGTCGGTCGAAGTTCCGCTCATGCTTCGGCGAATGATTATCATCCCGAGTACGGGGCCCTCGGAAGCCGCCACCCCCAAAAGCGACCCAATTCGACGAACCGAGTAGGGAGGGTAGATTTGCTTCGCGCGCTGATTACGCTCATCATCAAAAATGACTCCGGATTTGTTTCTTGTTTCTTGTTTGCGTTTCTTTCATTTCCCACGGACGTCACCATGTCGCCACCACGCCACCACCGCATCGTCAGAACAGCACCACCACCGGCGTTGTTCGTTAGGCTCTTCCACCATGTATGTGTGCGAGTGAATGTCGCTCGCACAGGAACCGGAAGCGAATCAAACCAAACGAACGGAAATGTGCCATTCCATTGACTCCAGCCCTCATCGGCAGTCATCATGTGGGTCGTACTCTGGCTTGCTTGGTATCTCATGTAACATGGAGGTAATGCGCGCTAATGCTTATCGAAAACAGTGGCAGTGATGTTTGAATCTTGTTTTCAATTAATTGTCGGTATCGTTTTCCATGTAAACTTCGGCCTATGCCAGTAAAAAGATTCCCTAGATATTTGATTCACGTTAACCTATGGATTTCTCCTCAAACTCCTGCTTTTACCAGTAAACACCCACGAATATCAATTTTGGGTAGAAATGCAATATCTTCTTTGTTTTAAAACATTTCACCCTGTAAGCTTTTTATAGTTGTGCTAAGAAATGCATGGTACCTCCCTCCTTTGCACCCTTCCCCCTTTTGATGGTAGTTGAAAATGCGTGTTATTTTTGTATATTTTATAAATTCTACATGTTTTTGTTCAAATTTCATCATTTTGCTTATCATTAACAGTTACGAATGATCTTTGACATGCAATGTATTACTACCTATCATAGTCTGTTGAAGTTTTCATCCCAAATGTATTCTGAGGCCACCAAAGCAATCCGACGTTTGTGTCACAAATACAATATTCTAAACCAAATTTTATACACGATCACAGAACATAGTCTACGGTACTCAAAAGGCCTCAAAGCACCCCTAGAACATTCATAGACGAGCCCGTTTACTTTGGCGACCACAAAACCCTCATAGTTAGTAGATACCAACTGCTGGACGGGGTATTTACCCGTCCTATATAGCCGCTATTTTTCCGGACCCATCCGCGACCTAATTGCCGTTACCGGCGGGTACTCGTTTTTAGTCCGCTATGATGGCGATATCTGTCCCTCACTCAGAAACTCCCTGACAAAGCAATTGCTGAGCTTGTTGGGTGCCTGTTGTTCGGGGATTTCCCGGAGCAAATCAAACACGCGGGTGGACTCAGCGCGCCACCTTTGTAAGAGCTACCTCAACGCCCCCACCAGTGACTTCTTTCGCCGAACACTTGTAGACGGCGTACTTGCGTTCCTTATCGCGCTTGAGTTCGAGGATAATTTAGCCTGTACAAGTACGTCTATACTGCGCATGTCGGCTCCTAGATCCAAGAGCTTGACGTCGCTCCTCATCGCTTTCAAGAACAACAAGTACTTTAACTATTTAGTCTTGTTGACGAGCGCGTCGTCCTTCTCGGGCTTGGGACATCCCTTCCTTTATTTTAGGCCTGGTGTCCTACGCTTCTACAGTCCTACACCACTTCAGGTTTCTTCCTTTTCTTCTTCCTCTCTATTTTGGTCCCAGGGGCGTCCTCCCTTTGACCAGCACTATCTTGTGGTCATTGAGGACCAATCAATGGTCACAACCCTCGCTTCCTTCGGTCCGGGACGGGCCGGCCTTTTCAGGCCCACCCTTTCCATCTTTCCGGGACGCATGGCTGGGATCCGACTTGCCGGCTTTACTACCGACCTTCGGGGTGAACAGCCGCCTAGCCTTGCGGGCACCACCTGGTAACTCCTCACCTGACGGCTGCCTTACACACTTCTGCGATTGCTTGACATAAGCAATAGCATCCGCTACACATTTGGGGCTACCAGCAAAAGCGAAGGCTTTCGTCTGGGTAGCCAACGTAATTTTGAATTCGTGAGTACTGCCACTACCGCAATTACAATGAGTTTCTCGTATTCCTGCTTGACGACATCATTGACTTCTGCAGTTTAATAAGGGCCTGGATGACACGGGTAAAAATCCGGAACCCAAAACATGAGCATGATCATGAGCATAGATGACCGCACACTTCGTAGTTGCTACTCCGTGATTGACCAGAGCAATCGAAATTGCACAAGGAACCAATGAATAGGGCTTGGGACTAGCTTACTACTCTCAATGTGCACAGTTCGAGAACTCATAATTTTAATGTCAATAACGGCGCCGGCCACGTCCTTACAGTCATCGAGGAGGGAAGGGATTGTTAGTAAGACAACCGTTGTTATGGAGACCGGAAATCCCGGTGTCGCCACGATTGTCTTGGGAAGGAAGGCATCACTAACACTAACACTAACTTTCGCGCACAACCGGACATTTTTCTATATGAAAACATGTCTAATAAAAGAAATCCTGTCGCGCGTCTCCACCCCATTAGAGAGCAGAAGCTTTAAGCCCATTCCACACAGGAATGAACTGAACGCGACAAAGGACAAACCAATGATCCAAACCATATTGTCGGCGTTAAGTCAGAGTGAACTACGCGATTTTTTGTGCAGGTAAAGATAAGCGCAGGAATTCAAAAACTCTGAACTTTTCGACGTTTCTTCGATGCAGATGGGTCATTACATAAAAGAACTACAGATTTCCAGAAAATAATGCGCTTGATTTGATATCCCAAGTGCGTGCAGGACATTTTCCCCAAATCATTGAAAAACAGATGGTTCGGTCTGACTGAACGCTGACCATATGCATTCACAAAAGAAACAAGACAAATTTAAGCACCGCGCATCTATTGTTTTCGTTTTCGCGCAAGACCATATCGAACGCTATTGATTATGCTGCAATATTTACTCACCCCATCCGGAGCGATGCATGCACAGCAAGGAACAAAACAATACTCAAAAAAATCCGGAACCCAAAACATGACGAAAAAGTCCATGAAATATGCCGCTTAATGATAACATTACTACAAGTCATAATATCATGACGATTATGACGGATATAATAAATATGTTTTACAATTTTCATAAAAAGTCATGGTTGCCAAAGACGTTACGATAAATCTTTTCTGGTTAACCTTTATGAGACATTATGACGCTGAGTTATAGAACTATGTCGTTGAGTCATAAAACTATAAAACAACGGCATGATGGAATGCAACAAAACAAACGGATACTTTCTCATCATTTCGATATGCGGTGTTTTGTGTATTTTTTTCATTACTCTAAGCTAATTATCACCAATATGCCGATACTGCCGTAATTCTGCAAGGTGACGTAAGCGACATTGGCAATTTCGACACATTTTTGGTAATTATGCTGAAAACACTTGGTCATTCCCAAACTTTTCTTCCATAGATGCTAGATGACGACTAGATCTTGCATCCTTATGTAGCAGATTCACCACATATTTTTTATTTAACAAGATATATACCAAAAGACATCGAAATCTGGAACTACGTCACTTTGCAGACTTCCCAGCCAACACGAAGTCGTATATGATGCAGAATAGGATGCTAAAGTGGAGGCCATATGCGTACATGCTTCCATTTAACCGCATGTGTACGCATGTCGCCTCCACTTTAGCATCCTATTCTGCATCATATACGATCGTGTGTTGGCTGGGTTACGGCAGTATAGTGTTAAGTTTTTTAGCAAAGTAGTGTGAAGCGAGGTTGAAGACCGTCTGCAGCAGAAGATAAGAGGTTACTTATTACGTAAGGTATTTTTAACGATTTTTCGACACCCTTCGCCACCATAAACCCTTACGTAATTAATGGATATCCCATAAGTGCTATAGAATGACTCGCAGAAAGAGGAGGAGGGGAAGATGTAGCATTCGCATCCGGCATACCCTTTGGACTACCTTCGAATGCGAAAACCTCTTTCTGGGCAGACTTCGGCACCTTCAGCTCCATGGGCTTTGCTGCTGCCGTAGTTGCCATTAGTTTATAACGGCCTTGCTTGGCTGCCATCGTTGAATTACAAAGTCTTGGACTCTCTCCACTGGAGGAACAGGTGATCCGTAGTTCAATTCCAAGCCGGTGGGGCCATTCAGCACTTGGTGTGTTCGAAACACGAGTACTTAGTCTTGGCGAACGTGCAGGAGAACGGTGTGAGGTGGCGAAGGATGACCCAGACAACCAGAAATCGCATAAGGATGTACGCTGTAAATCGTATAAAGTACTATTTTAACTCACTATCGCATATCTATACGGCTGAATGACAATTTTCATCGCATATGATGTTATTTTTTTTGAACTTATTGCGATGTATCTGGTAAAATCATATAAGTGTGCGGTAGTTCGGCAGCAGCAAAGCTTCGCGCGCTCGCTTTGCTAGATTTTTGCGATTTGTTTTTCTTCTCTGCGGGGCACCGACGACGGGACGCCAAGCAGTCAGTAGTGTCAGTGTGCGGTAGTTCGGCAGCAGCAAAGTTTCGCGCGCTCGCTTTGCTAGATTTTTGCGATTTGTTTTTCTTCTCTGCGGGGCACCGACGACGGGAAGCCAAGCAGTCAGTAGTGTGCGGTAGTTCGGCAGCAGCAAAGTTTCGCGCGCTCGCTTTGCTAGATTTTTGCGATTTGTTTTTCTTCTCTGCGGGGCACCGACGACGGGAAGCCAAGCAGTCAGTAGTGTCAGTGTGCGGTAGTTCGGCAGCAGCAAAGCTTCGCGCGCTCGCTTTGCTAGATTTTTGCGATTTGTTTTTCTTCTCTGCGGGGCACCGACGACGGGACGCCAAGCAGTCAGTAGTGTCAGTGTGCGGTAGTTCGGCAGCAGCAAAGTTTCGCGCGCTCGCTTTGCTAGATTTTTGCGATTTGTTTTTCTTCTCTGCGGGGCACCGACGACGGGAAGCCAAGCAGTCAGTAGTGTCAGTGTGCGGTAGTTCGGCAGCAGCAAAGCTTCGCGCGCTCGCTTTGCTAGATTTTTGCGATTTGTTTTTCTTCTCTGCGGGGCACCGACGACGGGACGCCAAGCAGTCAGTAGTGTCAGTGTGCGGTAGTTCGGCAGCAGCAAAGTTTCGCGCGCTCGCTTTGCTAGATTTTTGCGATTTGTTTTTCTTCTCTGCGGGGCACCGACGACGGGAAGCCAAGCAGTCAGTAGTGTGCGGTAGTTCGGCAGCAGCAAAGTTTCGCGCGCTCGCTTTGCTAGATTTTTGCGATTTGTTTTTCTTCTCTGCGGGGCACCGACGACGGGAAGCCAAGCAGTCAGTAGTGTCAGTGTGCGGTAGTTCGGCAGCAGCAAAGTTTCGCGCGCTCGCTTTGCTAGATTTTTGCGATTTGTTTTTCTTCTCTGCGGGGCACCGACGACGGGACGCCAAGCAGTCAGTAGTGTCAGTGTGCGGTAGTTCGGCAGCGGCAAAGTTTCGCGCGCTCGCTTTGCTAGATTTTTGCGACTTGTTTTTCTTCTCTGCGGGGCACCGACGACGGGAAGCCAAGCAGTCAGTAGTGTGCGGTAGTTCGGCAGCAGCAAAGTTTCGCGCGCTTGCTTTGCTAGATTTTTGCGATTTGTTTTTCTTCTCTGCGGGGAACCGACGACGGGAAGCCAAGCAGTCAGTAGTGTGCGGTAGTTCGGCAGCAGCAAAGTTTCGCGCGCTCGCTTTGCTAGATTTTTGCGATTTGTTTTTCTTCTCTGCGGGGAACCGACGACGGGAAGCCAAGCAGTCAGTAGTGTGCGGTAGTTCGGCAGCAGCAAAGTTTCGCGCGCTCGCTTTGCTAGATTTTTGCGATTTGTTTTTCTTCTCTGCGGGGCACCGACGACGGGAAGCCAAGCAGTCAGTAGTGTCAGTGTGCGGTAGTTCGGCAGCGGCAAAGTTTCGCGCGCTCGCTTTGCTAGATTTTTGCGACTTGTTTTTCTTCTCTGCGGGGCACCGACGACGGGAAGCCAAGCAGTCAGTAGTGTCAGTGTGCGGTAGTTCGGCAGCAGCAAAGTTTCGCGCGCTCGCTTTGCTAGATTTTTGCGATTTGTTTTTCTTCTCTGCGGGGCACCGACGACGGGAAGCCAAGCAGTCAGTAGTGTCAGTGTGCGGTAGTTCGGCAGCGGCAAAGTTTCGCGCGCTCGCTTTGCTAGATTTTTGCGACTTGTTTTTCTTCTCTGCGGGGCACCGACGACGGGAAGCCAAGCAGTCAGTAGTGTCAGTGTGCGGTAGTTCGGCAGCAGCAAAGTTTCGCGCGCTCGCTTTGCTAGATTTTTGCGATTTGTTTTTCTTCTCTGCGGGGAACCGACGACGGGAAGCCAAGCAGTCAGTAGTGTCAGTGTGCGGTAGTTCGGCAGCAGCAAAGTTTCGCGCGCTCGCTTTGCTAGATTTTTGCGATTTGTTTTTCTTCTCTGCGGGGAACCGACGACGGGAAGCCAAGCAGTCAGTAGTGTGCGGTAGTTCGGCAGCAGCAAAGTTTCGCGCGCTCGCTTTGCTAGATTTTTGCGATTTGTTTTTCTTCTCTGCGGGGCACCGACGACGGGACGCCAAGCAGTCAGTAGTGTCAGTGTGCGGTAGTTCGGCAGCAGCAAAGCTTCGCGCGCTCGCTTTGCTAGATTTTTGCGATTTGTTTTTCTTCTCTGCGGGGCACCGACGACGGGAAGCCAAGCAGTCAGTAGTGTGCGGTAGTTCGGCAGCAGCAAAGTTTCGCGCGCTCGCTTTGCTAGATTTTTGCGATTTGTTTTTCTTCTCTGCGGGGCACCGACGATGGGACGCCAAGCAGTCAGTAGTGTCAGTGTGCGGTAGTTCGGCAGCAGCAAAGCTTCGCGCGCTCGCTTTGCTAGATTTTTGCGATTTGTTTTTCTTCTCTGCGGGGCACCGACGACGGGAAGCCAAGCAGTCAGTAGTGTGCGGTAGTTCGGCAGCAGCAAAGTTTCGCGCGCTCGCTTTGCTAGATTTTTGCGATTTGTTTTTCTTCTCTGCGGGGCACCGACGACGGGACGCCAAGCAGTCAGTAGTGTCAGTGTGCGGTAGTTCGGCAGCAGCAAAGCTTCGCGCGCTCGCTTTGCTAGATTTTTGCGATTTGTTTTTCTTCTCTGCGGGGCACCGACGATGGGACGCCAAGCAGTCAGTAGTGTCAGTGTGCGGTAGTTCGGCAGCAGCAAAGTTTCGCGCGCTCGCTTTGCTAGATTTTTGCGATTTTTTTTTCTCTTCTCTCTGCGGGGCTCCGACGACGGGACGAGTGTGCGCGCGCCGTGGTTGAGTCGGTCCCGAATTTTTCGCTTCCCTTCGGCGTTAGTTTCCAATACACTTTTAGTTGATAATAAACATTTTCTTTCATTTTTTGCATTTACACAAAAGAGTGAAAAATGTTAGTTCGGGTTCGCCGGTCGAGAAAAAATCCGGGCGCCGACAAGTGAGTCGCTTTCAGTGTATTTCTGTGTGGAATAGACTTAAGGTTTCTGCTCCCTAGTGGAGTGGAGACGCGCGATAGAATTTTCTTTTTGGCTAGTTCTTGCGTCGAAAAGTGGTCGGTTGTTAACGGCGGTTTGTGTATATTGATCCATTGTCAAATCATATCACCAACCATAGGTGACTCCCGGACTGACAATGTACCTTACCCTACTAACAAAAAATTCCTTCCTGAGACAAACGTGGAGATGCAGCGATTCGCGGTCTTTTTAACAACGTTTGTCTTACTAACATTCCCTTCCATCCTCGATGACCGTAAGGACGTGGCCGGCGCCGTTATTGACCTTATTAAAGTTGAGAGCTCTCGACCTGTGTACATTGAGAATAGTAAGCTAGTCCCAAGCCCTATTCATTGGTTCCTTGTACAATTTCGATTGCTCTGGTCAATCACGGAGTAGCAACTACGAATTGTGCGGTCATCTATGCTCATGCTCATGCTCATGCTCATGTATCTGGTAAAATCATATAAGAGTGCAAATTAACTTTTAAAATGTTTAGCTACATTGTAGTAGACGACATTCTGATGTTTTATTGCGACGAACTTTACTTATTCGCAAAAGAGTTCTAGCGGACTCGCAAAGTATCAAATGAATTCGCATAATTTCACACTGCGATGATTATACGACTTCGCTTGGTACTTTTCTTATTATGGCAGTGAAACTAGCATTGGCGTACAAACTAAATCACATAAAAGTAAAAATAAACTCGTTAAAATGTGCATACAAACTCGCATAAGCTAGAATCGTTAACGTTGGTATGTTACGATGTGATATGTGATAATAATGAAAGAGGTGCTGTTGGAGTGCCAAAAAGCTACAAGAAAGGTAACAGACATAATTATGGTTACAAAATAAGTTGTAAAGTTAAGGGTATGCGGTATACCGAAAAATTTCGCCAAATACACCTCGAAACGAAATTCCGCGGAATTCCACGGAATTCACCTAGGCGAAATTTATGATTTTGAATTTCGTTTTGTTTCGCCAAATTCTAAAAATTTCGTCTTCAAAAAATAGATTTTGACGAAATCAAACGAAATTCCGCGGAATGTCTAAAAAGTTTCGAAAACAAATCATCTAACGAAGATCTTGCTAATCTCAAGTTACTGAAAAGTGTTTAAAACAATATCTCGAATAGCGAGAGACAATACACTTCTTCTTCTTCTTCTACTTCTTCTTTTTTGTGGCTCAACGTCCGCACTGGGGCTTGGCCTGCCTCATCACTTCAACTTAGTGTTCTTTGAAGCACTTCCACAATTATTAACTAAAGGGCTTTCTTTGCCTTCCATTGCATGATTTTGCACATTGTGAGGTAAGTACAATGATACACTATGCCGAGAAAATTTTCCTGACTGGAACGGGAATCGAACCCGCCGTCTCCAGATTGGCGACCCATAGCCTTAACAACTTTGCTAACTGTAGGCAATACACTCTCAGGTTCTATATTAACCCGTTTGACCCCAGGTAAAAATAAAAGTTCAAAAAATCGCCAACAGCCCATTTCTAAACAGAATTCAACCAAATTTTGAACACAAACTCGCACAACACTATAGTTTTGGAAATATACGGGATGTGATAATGTAAACCTAATAAGCGGGTATCAATAAACTGCGCGCCCAATGGTCATTAAACAAAATGACTATAACAGTAACAAAATCAGCTTAAATTCGATGAACAACCAGACCACACTGATCCAGAGCCATGTAGTTTTACATACTAGATGAAATAAGTACATATATTTGATGATATTGCAGAGAAAATTAAAAATTTTGTTTTATCAGATACGAAATTTAGCGACCTGTGTACTTTTCTGCGGTTTAAAAATTTTGTCTTCAGCTTCAGGCGCCGCCCTGTAAAGGCTAGTGACCAAAATGGGAAAATTTCTAATTAATTTTTCAGAAAACTAGCCTAATCTAGATCATGGAACATTGAAACATAGATTGATTAATGTCAAATGGACGAAAACGAAGTTTGAAGTTGAAAAACACTTTCGCATTTTTTCCTGCCGCATACTGTATACTCACTTTCCACCATGTGTCAGGGAAGAAGGTCTCTCAAAACTATTCCTAGGAAAATTTGATGGCCTAAGCGAAGACATTCCTTGACTTCAGAGAACCATAGACGGACAACAATAAGAGTTTTTTGCACGCGGAAAACAATGGTTAGCTCCAGAAACCAATACTACACCGAACAGGAATAAGTAAATTCCTCGACTAGATTTCTGAATACACGGGACATCTTGATTGAAGTCAGGCCTTGAGTTCTATGAGCTGTTGATGAACTGTAATCACATGTTATGCCTGTGTAGAATCTCCGTTGACTACATGAACTAACATTCCACCATGTATCAGGGAAGAAGGTCTCTCAAAACTATTCCTAGGAAAATTTGATGACCTAAGCCTTCAGCCAGGCCATCCCGGGTACTCAGGAATCTGGTCGAGGCTTTTACTTACTCCTGTTCGATGTAGTATTGGTTTCTGGGGCTAACCGTTGTTTTCCGCATGCAAATAGGTCTAAATGTAGTCCATCTACGGTTCTCTGTAGTCAAGGCATGACTTCAATCAGATCGTCCAAAATTTCTGCTGCTCGTTGATATAACAAACCTTATACAGATGTTCAAGTATTGGTGCAAATAAAAGCGATACAAATAATTGAAAATAATCCTTGGTGATTATTTCGAGTGTTCATGTTTTATAAGGACGGATTCGGACAATCCATCGAGATATTCAGGAAATAATAATAGTACTCTGCCCATATTCGCATAGTCGATGTAAGCGCCACTGTACTTTTCGACATGCTTTTGGATTTTTAACAACGAATAAATATAAATTTCAAGATTTTTAATACGTTGACATCTAACTAAGTGTTAGATCTTGTGATCAATTGAATAACACTGGTCACAAATATGCACACGCGTTAAATATAAGCTTTTGTACGGTGGCATTCCCAGTGGTGGTTACATCGACTATGCGAATATGGGCAGTACTACAAGGGCAACACATGTTCAAAAGATGTCTCCGATGACCTATGGGTCAATAATGGAATAATATCTAGTGTTTAATTTCATTTGAAAACAACAAACGCAAATGAAGACTTGGATGGCTTAGAAATGTTGAATATCTCAAAAACTCAAAAGAAACCTATCGGAAATCTCAAATTCGAACTTGTAGCAACATCAACTATCGTTGGGCAACGGAATGTGCAAACTCCCATTGAAAAACTTCGTTAAGAAGAAAGTTATGGGGGTGCAAATCGTACTTGGCCTTAGTTATGCCCAACTTGACCCAGTGACCCACCGGCCTTACTCCGTCCAGAAGTCCAAGAAAATGTTGATCCCGTATATTTCCAAAATTATAGTGTTTTGCGAGTTTTTATTCAAAATTTGGATGAATTCTGTTGAGAAATGGGCTGTTTTCGATTTTTTGAACTTTTATTTTTTACCTGGGGTCAAACGGGTTAAAAACACAAAAAAATCTCGAATATATTTCTTATCTTGGGCCTATCATCAAGATCTTGCTCGATAGGTATGTTTTCCACATTTGCGGTATACTGGACCATACTTAATATTTTGGTTAAATTTTCTGATGGAACCAAATGCAAAAAAAAACTCGGGTTTAGTTCCTGTGTTCAGTTTAGATTCCCAAAAGGAATTTTTAGCAGAGTAATGGAGAATATTGGGGTAGAATGATCGAGAGTGTAGGATGCTCTAGCAAAAGTTCTAAGAAAATATGGAAGCTCTCCCAGGATATAAATAATAATTCAGAATTCAGAATTCACATTTTGCAAGCCTTTAGGGAGTGGTAGTTGATCCCTGGTCCTCAGTGAAAACGGCATGCACTTTAACCATCACACCAGGTCCATTATAGTCCAGATCTATCTGGTAGAATTTTTGTCCGTATACTTAGAGATAATTGTTATATTTTTAGAATTTCAAGTTTGCGGATGCCATAATATTTGATGAGTATGCATAAATTTCTTAAGTATTCTTTTCAATTTCTATATGGGCTTTACTGCGCATTTTCTGATGAATTAAATCATCTATCAATTTTAAGTTTAGATTTAAGGCTTTCTCCAGAAGGTACGCCATTCAACAAAGCTTGAATGGTAAACATCTGGCTGACGTTTCCTTATCATTGCTTCAGGTTTCTGATAAACAATCGGCATGAGTGCATCCTATAGCATAGTTACATTATTGATGTGCTCTTGTTAAGTCATAGCAGCAATCTTCATTGGAGCAATTTTATTGGGTTATTGGTGTAATTATTCAAATTTTCAATATATGTCGCGAAAAATTGTTAAGCAATGAATGACACTGTAGCAAAAGAAGCAAGGGGATGACAATGTTTATGGAAATGCAATTCGCGCCACCGCAAACACGCAGTATCAATTCGCATAAAATTCATGTACATATCTGCAAAATTCCGCGAAACTTTTTCGAGAATTTCGTTTCGTTTCGAAAAATACCGAGTAAATTCGGATTTCGTATCGATGTCACGAAACATTTTTGAATTTCGTTTCGTTTCGTACCGCATCGTATCATAAATTTTATATTTCGTTTCGTTTCGTTTCGCTTTGAAAAAATCCCATATTGCATACCTTTATATAAAGTCATCATTTTTGTTTTAATGACCTGATAATTTATAATGGGTGGTGCTAGTAGGAGAGAGGTAGTGATAACTGTGCGGGAAATCACGTTTCGTCATTTTGAGCTCTAGATAGCGCACGGAAACCAAGTGCATTTCAACACTGAGGTGAGTTAGAAGATCTTGACATTTAATCAGTGTGATTCATTAGTAGTGTTTGGAGTTCAGTGTGAAGTGTGGCTCTAAAATCCAAAGGTTCTTAGTTCGATACTGAGGTGACAAGAATTGTTTTTTTTTTCGAATATTATTAAGTCGCATAAGATAATATATTTCGTCGCAATAGTGCACACCGTGCATCGCATAAGATATCGCCTGAAGTCATATAGTCCGTCAATGCACGTATAGCCCCTCCACTTTTGTACGCATAAGGCACTTTTACTGCATCTTATGCGATGCAACTTTACCGCAAAAAAATACGTATAACATGAACATAAACTTCATTATACGTGAAAATTGGTTGTCTGGGGAACCACGAGCATGCAGCACTATACGGTGAGTTCAACATTTTGAAAGTGGCTAAAGCTGGAAGGATACGGTGGACAAGGATGGGAACACTCACATGCAAAGGGTTACACCCACTTGCTGTTTTCTCAGCACAGAAGCGTGCAATCAAGAAACGATGTATGGACGACTTTTGTCTTGGGGTTTAAGTGGTTAAGTGAGTTTAACTCTTTGCAAGTGAGTGTTCCCATCCCTGTCGGTGGACAGGGCATATTGTGAGAAATACGGATATCAACCCTACAAAGTTGGTGTTCGTTACAGAAGCTGAGATGTAGGTGTTTTTCCAGTTGGGACTTACACTAAGAAGAAGAAAATAATGCTTTCAGCGTGATATTGAGTGTCCCGCTATCTTCTTTTCATAAAAACTCCATCCCATAATCACAAGCAACGGAAGGATCACAAGGTTCATTTGCCAGCCAAAAGCTTCACCTTTCAAAATTTCTATTTTCGACCTCCACCGACGACTACACAGTCGGTCTGTCGGTAGTCAAGTCAAGCATTCACTTGACTGGCACTTAATCCTCAATTGAGTGTACGCATTTTGTTTTCTTTCATTCATTCACAACCGGACGGCAGGGGGTCTGCATCCCACACCGGTTTGTATTTTTTTTTCTTTTTGGAAATTAGATCGTTTAAGACTGATAATAGCTGACCGTGATTAAGATAATGATGGCTGGAAAGCAAATCGTGCTTCCTTTCCCGGAATGAATGGAAGCAATATCGGGGAGGATGACCGAGCGACGGACGGACCGACGATGGCGAAGATGATGATGAAACCCAGTCCGACCCAGCACAACATCCGTGCACAAATTTGATAAGAATGGAAACGTTTTTTGGTGAATGCTTTTTTTTTTGCTCTCCGGCTCGTCTTGTGTGCCTTCGTTATCCTTGTTGCGCGCCGCCGTGGTGGATGCTGTTTTGTCAAACTCCGTTTTAATTTATTGCAGATTTTCGTTTATTACTTTGCCGTAAAATTCGATTTTTATGGCTTCGGCAATCTTCATGGCTATGAACGATGCGATAAAGGCGAGATTTATGAACGTTTATTCTTTATTGACAATGATATTTTTTTTAGAAAACGGGACACCGAATTTGGTTTATCAATTACGGTCGTTAGACTGCGGATCTCTTGATTGCTAATGATTGTGGCAGTTTCAGAAAAAAAACTAGCTTGTTATTCTCCCAAGAAAAAATATGATTCTGCTTGAATGGATACGCGTAAACCAATGAGTACTATCATACATGTCAAACAACAAACTTCATTCGTCTAATATTTCCATCATCCATTCGAGAAGCTAATCCACTCACCGTGGCGGACAGCCATGCCCCATTTATGGCAACATATGCCACCCAAAGCCGGAAAATCTCCTAAATCCTTCCCGGTACAAGTTTTCTCTCTCAGGCCTGGTCCATCAGCGGAGCTTTGCCAATGATTCGAACATAAAAATGCTGAAAGCATTTCTTCGGCAGCGTCGTTGACACCCACGCGTAGGCACACACATACACACATACGCACATACATTCGCATGATAAGCATCCTGGTTAACATGGGTGGCAGCAGATGGCAATCAAACTGCGAAGCATACTTTAATTGAGCCTCCATGTGACGACGCGCCAGAGCAAGAGTTTTCCATCTCGTTCGGTCCCGTTCTGTCGGGGCCCCCGTGCATCACACCGTGTTCCGTCGGACGGAGGCTCGTAAATAAAACCTTCAAGATAAGAGCAACCCCATATATCCGGACAACTGTTTAGCGCTGGTTCTGGTGTTGCTCCGGCACACGCCACCACCGCACCGTCGTCGTAGTCGTCGTCGCTGACTGCGGAAGTTGATGGTGGCCATTAGTGATGGCTTTTCCGGACCGATGACACAGGAGAAAAACAGTGCACAGTGGGATAAAAGCGGCAACAGTAAGAGGTTATTTCAGCATTAGTGTAGCTACGACACAGCTTCAAATGGCCACAATTAACCAAAAAAAAGCTACCAGGTGTCAGAAGTATCTACGACTAGCCAGAAGTTGCTATAAGCAGCCACAACTTGCTAGACGTAGCCACAACTAACCACCAGTAGCCACAAAGTAGCTCCAAATAACCACAAGTAGAGCTTTAAGCATACACAGGTAGCTACGAGCGGCCACAAGTAGCTACGAATATCCACAAATAGCTACGAGTAGCCACAACAACCTAGGAACAGCCGAGTAGTAACGAGTAGCCCCAAGTAGCCACAATTAACTAATAGTAACAACAAGTAGCAACGAGTAGTCACAAGCAGCTACGTACCTTAAATTACCGAACAGGCTAAGGCCTGGATGACCACTGCTGTACATAGTAGCCGTCTCCATTCCACTCGGTCCATGGTTGTTTGTCTCCAGTCCCGACCTCTGCGTAAGGTCCGCAGATCGCCTTCCACTTGGTCGACCCATTTAGCTCGCTGCACACCACGTCTTCTTGTACCGGTCGAATGACTCTCGAGAACCATTTTAATCGGGTTGCTATCCAACATCCTGATGATGTGACTCGTCCACCGTAGCCTCCCGATTTTCACGGTGTGGACGATGGTTGGTTCTCTCAGCAGCTGATGCTGCTCGTGGTTCATTCGCCTCTGATACTCGAACTATGCACATCACTCGATCCATCGTCCTTGATTAATCGTATCAGTTTATCCGGAAATTCGTATTCGTGCATAATCTGCCATAGCTGTTCTCGATCTATTGTATCTTACGCCGATTTGGAATCGATGAACAAGTGATGTGTGGGCCTGGACACGTTGTATTCGCGGCATTTCTGCAACACTTGGCGGATGGCGAAGATCTGGTCCGTTGTAGCGCGTTTACTCATGAATCCAGCCTGACATTGATGATGATGATGATAAAAGTGTAGCCACCAACATCGCAAGGATTACCTATGGCTGCAGAATCATTCCGGAAGGGAATGATCTACCTGTTGGTTTGTTGTAGCAGGGTGAGTTAAAATCGCTGAATTCCTTCGGTAGTCAACAAAAAGTTGCTAGCTCATGACAAAAGACTGACTACTCCACGAACTTAAGTCCGGTCATCAGTTCGCAAAACTCCCGTAGGCTACCCCTCCCCGTGTGTGTGTAGACCCAGCAATATGAACATTAAAATTTTAGAATATTATAAAACAGAATGATATTGCGGAAGAGCGTAAGTAAAGATATATAGTGGAAAATATTGGAATACAATACACCTGAGAGAGTATGGGGGATTATGAAGTTAACCTTTATAAATCATTTGTACTACACGTTGAAAAAAAAAAGAAAAATCTCACCCATACGATAGTTCGAATCGTTCCAATAGTTTTCTCCAAGAATAGCAGCTGGAGCATGCCACAGGTACACCAACATCAACCTAAACGCTTGATCCTTCTTGTTTCAACTACAGAAATGCCTCTGCGTCCTGCTCCCAAAATTCGAAAGTGAACTGGAATCGCCACATCAACCAGAGTTCCAACCAGCTCCAGCGGGAGTTGCGCAGCCATTGCGTAGCCACGTTTTCGGAACTTTCTTCTCCTTCTTTTCTGCCTTGGTCTATTAAATGGTCCGGTTAACTGGATCACACCAACGTTATTGTCATCACAATCGCAACCAAAACTGATACACCAATCGCGAACATCAGGATTTAAAAATTAGAAAAATTTTATTGAAAAATTGAAAATAAAAAACAGTGAGTTGGCATCTTCACGACAACCAAAAATAATTCTCAACTTATCCAAAGAAATTTTTTTAATTTCCTTCACGGATTTGAATCGTTTGTAAAACTCTGCAGAGATCAACAAAACATTTATTGTTTTTTTTTCTTTTGCCGAAAATATACAGCAAAAGGACCAATAAATGTTGAAGGATATGTTTTCATACGAAAAGGTTTGGAAGAATTTCCCTTTGAATTCAAATTCTCCGCAGGCATTGTTCCATTCCCGTCAGTTTCCATAATAGGAAAATGACAGGGGTAAATTAGTAAAGGAAGTACAATAAAAAATAAAACTAATAAAAATTATAACAATAAACTGAAAATAAAAGTATACTTCACCAAACAACTTCGATAAAAGCTTGAAGGTTCAGCCGCTTCACACTCCGAACCCAGGTCAACGAATCCAAACCACCGTCGAACAATAATCGATAAGAAGCTTGAAATTTCCTTCTTGATAATTTCTACAAAGAATTGAAAAACAAACTTGAAGTTGACTAGCTTCGAACTCCGACTACAGTTCAACGAACTCCACCCGCTAACGAACGGAACCGCAAACGAACGAAGCTTCAAATTTCCTCCTTCTCCAAGACCGCAAATCCTTAAGTTACTACCTTCAAAAACACCAAAACCAATCGCCTACAATCCGATGCCACCAGAAATCCGCCAAATTCAACCGTCGTAGTCTTGAAAATTTTCACTCCAGAAACGAGATAAAACTGTCAGACGCAGGAAAAATCCAACCGACCAAGTCAAGGCCTAAGTACTGCTGCAATGAATCCAGCCTGACATTGCCCCACAAACTCTCTTTCAATCGGTACTTCGGTACTTGTCACGTCACCATTGAGGTGCTCAAGCAGCTACGAGTAGCCACAAATACCCAGGAAAAGCCACAAGTAGTTACGAGTAACCCCAAGTAGCTACGAATATCCACAAATAGCTACGAGTAGCCACAAAAACTCAGAAATAGCCACGAGTAGTTACGAGTAACCCAAGAAGCCACGCCCAGCCACAAGTAGCTACGAGTTGCCACAAGTAGCTATGAGTAGCCACGAGTAGGCACTCCAATATTGCGGCTTATTTAGAACTATTCCGAGGAATTATTTGTTTACGTAATTATTACGTAAATTCCTGTAATTATCGCCACAGGGGCATCCTTGCAGGAACTCCTTTTATGAGTTCAGCAAATATTCTACTAAAGCTCGCCCCGAGAATTCTTTTGGAATGCATTCCTTCCCACATACTTTTTTCCGAATGTTTTTCAAGATTAGCTCCAGAGACAACGCGCGCCAGAAATTCTATTAGGGGTTATTTAAGAATTAATCATTTTCTTTAGGAATTTTTAAAGAAAGAAGATTTTTGCAGGATTAACTAGATAGGATTCCAATAAGAACTCATCCAAAGATTCATCAAGGTATCCCTTCAGAATGCATCCCTGTTCATGTATTTCTCTGACATTTTCTCCAGAGATTCCTACATAGATTCTTTGAGGAATTCCTCCAGTAATTTTGCATGTGTCTTGTTCAGGAGTTTCTCAAGAAATATCTCGAAAAATTCTAAAATTCTTTCAGAAATACCTCCTGGGATTCTTTTTGGGATTTTTTTTAATTCCTTCAAGTTTTGCTAAGAAGTTCGTTTAGGTTTTTTTCATTGAGATTTCTCCAGGAGTTCTTCCAGTAATTTCACTAGTGATTTATCCAGACATTTCTTTGGGTATCCTAGGTCAATGTTTTAGTGATTTATTTCAGAAATTCCTTAAGAGTTTCCCTTTGGAAATTCTGATTTTTCTGAATATTTTTTTTTTTTGAAATACTAGTGGAAATTCCACCACAATTCCATCATGATGTGTCGCTGAATGTATTCACAGATTCCTCTGGATGCGGCTCCAGGGGTTCATCTAGAATTTCCTCAACAAGTTGCTAATGATGTATTCAGACCTTTCTTCAGGAACTCCTTCAGGAAATTCTCCAAAAAACACTCTAAAATCTAATATTTGACATTTTTTGCAGGAATTTTTCTATGCAATGTTCAACCTCGACTGCTGCGCAATAATGCTATGTTTAGGATTCCTTTCCGTCGAAACAATTATGGTTTGAACAACGCCATGACCGGACTTCAGCGTTTGTTCAATAGAGTAGCGGCTGTATTTGACTACCATCTACCTAGGGATGCGCTTCGTCGCAATTTTAAACCTTTTTTTTTCAAATAATACTTGATCTGTAAGATACGTGTCGATTTTATTTTATTTGTTTGTGATAAGGTTGATAGTTTTAATTTTTACTGTTTTTGTTATGATTTAAGTTAGACATCATTGGGACTTTGTATTGTCTGTTGATGAGTAATAATAAAGAAGAAGAATCCAAAGGTTTCCTAAAAAAATCAGGATCTTTTTCCCTGAAGAATTCACGTCATGCTTCGTTTCAATAGGATCTCCATCAGAAATTTCTTCAGGAAGTAGTGAAGTACTTTAGGGGTTTTTGTGTACAAATCCCTTCAGAAATAGTAAGATTTTTTCTTCTTAGAGTATCCCCGAAAGTTTTTCAAAAAACTCCTTCAGAAAATCTTCCAATTTAATAAGTTTTTTCCTCAAGAATAACACCAGTACCTTTGTCTGAAATTTCTGCAGGGATTTTGCACATACTGCAAGTGATTAATTCAAAAATTCCTCTACGGAATTCACCACGCAAACCTCCAAAATTTTCTGGAGCAATTTCACCTTGGAAGGAATTCCAGAGTTCTTCCATAAGTTTCCCATGGTTTTTTATTTAAAGGAATTGGGGAAGTATCTTAAAGAATTCAGGCTTTATTAAGGAATTGCCCCACAAATAAATTCAGAAACTGTTTCAGAAATTTTTGTTCAGGAACTCTTCAGAAAATTTCCAAGAATTTATTCTTGGAATCTTCAAACGTATTGCTAGGTTTTTAAAGGGATTCCTTCAGAAAATCCTCCAGGGATTTCTTTAGAAATTTGTTCTGGAATTCTTTCAAGAATTCTTCCAGTGTTTCTGTTTAATTTCTGAAACAATTTTTGAAAACATTACTTTTAAATATATGGAACAATTCTTGCAAGAATTTCAGAAGATATTACTGACGGAAACGCAAAAGCATTTCTAAAAAAAAAATCCTTGTAAAAATTTCATCAGGAATCCCAGAAGAAATTTATCAAGCAGCTACTGAAAAAACCATTGGAAGAACTTTTCCTGGAGATATTTTTGAAGGAATTCCTTGAGAAATTTTTGTGTAAACCTCCAGTAGATTCCCTATGGAAATCTCAGGAAGTTCCCATGAACAAATCTTTAGAGCAACATCTGAAGAATTCTAAGGCAAATTCTTGAAAAACTTCCTGAAGAAATACTTGGAGAATTCCTCAGAAAACCCTTGGAGGCCCTAGAATGTTTAAGAAATGTTTTAGAAAATTCATAAGCATTTTTTATATGACTCAATGTAGTCATACAGAAGTTGCAAAACATATGTGCTACTCGGGGGGAGTTCTAGAATAGTTTTTTAAGGACTTTTTAGGGCAATTTGAAAAGAAATCCTTTTTAAGAATACACGGAAGATTTTCTGAAAGTTTTCCTGGAGCAATTTGTGGATGTATTTCCGAAAGAGTTCCTGTAGGAATATTTGGAGAATCACCTTGATAAGCTGCTGGGCACTGGGCAGATCCCTCAAAACAAAACAAAAAATAGTGTATTTATACAGAAATTTATGTAGAATTTCCTTGGAATAATTTCTGAATAAAGCCCATAAAGAATCTTTGGAAAAAATGATGAAAATACACTTCAGGAAATGCCGGAGATGTTTCTGGGAAAATACATGAAGGAATATCTGGAAGAAATTATAAAGGAATTTATGAATGAACCTCTCAGAAATCTATGGAAGAATTTCTGGCAGAATCACTGTAAGTAATAATGCAATCAAACTCTGGAAGATCCCGGATGAATCCTTCAAGTAATTCCTGAAAACATGGCAATGAAAATTTGCAATGGTGGACATCTTGAGGAAATGCCTGTATGAATTCCAGAATGCATCTCTGATCAACGATCAAAACGATCAATTCTGACTATACATGTCAATGGTTGCTCCTCCGTGATTGATCTGAACTGGTACCAGTTGCACTGAGATCCAACTGAATAAGGGGCTGGGACATTTCACTTATTCTCAAAGTGCAATTTTAGCAGCTCATACATATTTGATCGATAACGGCGCCGGCCAAGTCCTTATAGTCAGCTGGGAAGGGAAAGGAATGTTAAAGTGTACTGGTTGTTGCTACTACTAGAGACCGAGAGCACTCTGCGTCCCCACAACCTGCACGGACTGGGGTATTTGTTAGACGGAAAGGATGGGAGATCTGGGAGTCACCGTTGGGTCGGTGATGCGATCCATGGATAGGGTTATTTATAGTGTTCGTGATAGATTGTGTGGTGAATAAGGTGAATAAGGTCAAGCGGCACAGCACGCTTTGGTTGCATAACTTATTGGCGTTATATATACACTGTGCTGTGAGTGGAAGTTGGGAGGGAGGGAAACGACTTTTTTCAATTCGTTTCTGGTTCTAGCGATGGCTATGAACATATGAATATACATGAGTTGTATATGTAGAGAAGAGAGAGCGAGAGAAAGTGGATAGAAAGATACGAAGTAGGATGAAAAGGACGGGCCAGGGATTGAACCCATGACCTTCTGCATACGAATCAGAAGCGGTAGCCACTAGACCACCAAGCCCGTGTATGAATTCCAGAATGCATCTCTGGAGGATTTACTGAAAAAAAACTAGTTATTTATTTGACTATGTCTTCAGAAGAAGCCGTATGAACTGAACTGCTGGTAGAATTTATGTAGGAATTTCTGAAGGATCCCCTGTTGAAAATAGAAACATGTGGAGAAATTTTCGAAGGATTTTCTTAACGAGACTATAGAATTTGACCGTCAAGCAGTCGCGTCTTTGATTACCTGTAGCGACACCGCGCTCATGCTGTGTACCACAAGCGTGCATTTTTCATGGTGCGTGTACTCAGTACACGACGCGACCGCTCCCGAATTAATAATTAATCCTTGGCGCTGTTACATAATGACCCTATGGAAATCTACTTTAAAGAATTCTCGGAGAAATTCTTGAAGGAATATCTGAGAAATTTCTTTAAGAATCCCTGTAGGAATTTCTGAAGAAATCGCTGAACGAGTTTGCGCAGGAAACCTTGTAGATATTCCTGATTTCTTGGCGGATCGAATTCCCGATTATATTTCTTCAGGATTTCATGAAACAATATCTAAAAAATCCATAAAAGACTTCATAAAAGAACCGTTTGACAAATTAATGAAAACACTTCTATTTGACAGGTTTGGTAGGTCGACTTTATTCAAATATGTTCCTTGGGTTGTTTCCTTCGAAACAACTAACGGGAACACTGATTTCACACTGGTTGTTTTGGAGGCTTCAGTCTTTGAGCCAAATTCAGCGATGACCTTCATCTGTGATCAGGAATCCAACAAGGCTCGTACACTATTAACTTAGCCGTTGCTGACGGTTGGGTTAACCATTGTAATCATCAGGAATAGTTGCTTGCGCGGTGGAGAGATTCTGATCTAACATGATGAATTAACCGGCTTCATTTTGAGAGTCTTTGGCGCATCGGTGGGCTTTACTTCGGAATTCTCCTCACGCCCGGAATAAGTGTTTCTTGGAACACCTTGAACACGGCCGATTGATGCAACATGTTACACCACGATGGCCGTTCCTTCAACAGCTGACGCACGCAAGTTCGCTTCCTCCAGTTTTGCTTGTCGATGATCCACGGGAATCTTCAGGTAGCTGCAACATTTGTATCTCTGATGTTAACCAGAGTAAACAGCACATCCTAAGCAGCACACCCAAGCAGCAGAGGAGTTACGGAAGCGCAAGTTTTGGTTACACAGAAGTCACAGTCCAACAAAAACGTATCCTTGTGGAAGGTAGTAAATTTGCCCTTTGCATTCTCGATATTCCATTGGTACAACTTGATTTGGGCTTCTATCTTCTTGGGCCTACTTGAAGATGGTAAGATTTCAAGTCACGTTCTGTTGTATCAATCTCTGGTTGTAGACTAGTGCTACAAGCCGTTCCTCACATTCGGTAGATCCAGGAGCGTTCTTATTCGGTATCCATATGGGCGGCTTCTTACTGTAGCCACTCACGGGTCAGTAACACCGGCATACGGACAGGGATTTCAATGCCTTTGTCGAAGCGGATAAGAGGTTGCACAAGGAAACTGAAACAACGGATGCAAAGCTCAACACGACGGTGCAAAATAGGAAACTTTCTTCACGGGACACGATCACTGGAATCGACGCGACTATTACAAAATGCCCGCAGTGACGGGAAAAAGTGCTACGCGGCGGAGAGTTGAATCAAGGAGCCACGAAAATCGGCGAGCTTGTCGAACCGGATGTTTCGGATTGTGAACTTGTCTTTTTTTTGTGGACGTAACAGAAAATATTCGCTTGCTTCAAAGCCCCTTCTTAAGTGTTGACACATTCAAAGTAGTCATTGACGTAATGGCGACGTATTATGGTCATCGACGCCTCGATGGTATTGAGCGGCTCTCCGGTTTTTCGGTTTTGATACATTAAACTGACCAGGGAAGCCCGCTAACCCAATCATCGCCACATGCATTGTAGATCCTTGGAGGTTTTCCTTGGGCTGTTCGGTAGACGAAACTTTGCTTCTGCTTTCCTTGGCGCAAATTTGTAGTTGGCGGAACACCTTCTTCCAATCTCCACCGAAGGTAATCTGCCATTCGCGTCTGGGGGAGTCTAGATGACTCCTTGTACATGCGTCGTTGCATCCCATACGAGACGGACCAATTCAGGCGTCCAGATTTTGGACGAACTAGATCAGTAGGTACCATGCTTGGTCGGAGGGAGCTTCGGCCAATTCTTCAGCGGCGATAGCATAATGTCCATGCACCTTCTCTTGGCACTCATCGACATGCCTACAGGCAGACGATCTCCATCAGCTGTGCGGTTTCCTCGATCCCCTGCTCCAGCTGCTTGATTCCACGAAGCGCCATTGGATAACTGTCCGGTAATTGTAGATTGCCTAAACTTTTGGTGGTAAACCCCAGTATTACCCGAGCGCGTTTCTCGTCTGCTGTTCATTCCGGAATTTTTACCATTGATTCTGAAGGCAGCACGTCCGTTGAGCAGCTCGGACTCATCTTCAATGGTTAACTGCTGATGATAGCCATGTTTACCATATTTAATTCAATAAAATCACATAGAAACCGTCCAGTCAGTCGAAGACGAGGAGTGATGTAAATAAACTAGCCAGCTATCACCTCTTCCTCCCCGCAGGGTACCCCTGCCCGCATCCGCTGACTGATTATAAGCTGTCACCTTCCATTAATACACCTTGCATCCAACTTTTTCATTGTTAGTCCGGTCTGTTGCTGTCCCAACCCTTATTGGCTGGTAACCTGTATTTTCTTGGACGCCTTCTTTGAAATACTTTTCTTTGCCCACGCTTCAATGAATCCAAACTCTTGCATGTCAAATCAGAATCGCCGAAGTTTTCATAGCGCTCCTCTTCTTCGTCAGTGCTCTCGTAGTCATGCGTTAGCTTGCTCAACTTTTAAAAAACACGGACACGTTTAACTTCCAGTGAGCTATATCTGGGCAGAGTTCAAGTACTGACGATCAAAATGTGATATTGGTTTGTTTGAGATGAGAGGTAAAACTACTGAAAATAATAGCAAAAAAATGTTCTTGAACCATCTAACCAATAGCAAAATATGATATTTGAATATCAATCAAATAGCTCACTGCTGTTTGCTAGATCTTACCAAGAGCTAAATGTGCTATGATGATGATATTCCAGGAGTAAAATTGTGATATTATTTTCAGTACTGTTACCTCTTATCTCAAACAAACAAATATCATTTTTTGTTCTCCATATCAAAATATGCTATTATTGAGCTTTTTTCCTCTGCTCGGGTATGCTCTTTGAAGGAAGCACGACACTAGACAACGGACTAGCATGCAACAGTGGCACAGGCGAAAACTTTTCCTGACAGCTCTGGCGGGAATTGAACCCGTGCTTCTCAGCACGATGCGACTAAATGTTTGGTGACCTTAGCCGCAAGACCACGAAGCCAGACTTCAGACTGTTCGTGATTCTTCTTTCTTATTCTTTCTCTCCGCTTTACATGTTCTTTACTTATCTTCTTCTTATAAGCTTGCAGCTCCAACTCCATCTTTCGTTGCTCGTACGCACGCTGCATCTTTATTTCATTCTTCTGAAACTGCATTTCTGCCTTCAGCTCCTCTATCTACCGTTTTGCTTCTCTGCTAACACACGCACTTCTGCCTCCCCGCTCGACGTAGCTAGCCGAGACTTGACGATGGATTTGTCAGACACGTTGCCGCTTTTCCTGGGCTTTCTCATGACAGGCCTTGCGTTTATTACAGCACTGCTTCTTCGGCAGTTTGCCATCCTCGACGCCTATTCCGAATCAAGGATGGGAACACTCTCTTGCAAAGAGTTACACAAATTTTCTATTTTCTCAGCTCGGAAGCGTGCAATCAAGAAACGATGTGTAGATGACTTTTACCTTGTAGTTTGATGATGATGGTTTGGTCATTGATTATGTCAGCATCGGAAACCATTCTTTGGTAAGTTCGAATTTATCACTTGGCACTAAATATTATTCCAAGAGTTTTATTTTTTTTTAATTCGGTTCCATTTAATCATTGAGTGACTTCTTATGCATTCCACAGCAAAATTCATGCAGGAAATTATACTGAAAAGTACAAAGAGCAGCAGCTCAATGGAGCAGTAAAGTAGTCGAATAGTAGAGAAGTAACAATAGAGTAGTCGAACTGCCGAACTTTGGAGCAGTAAAGCAATAGATGGAACAGAAAGAAGAGTAGTTAAGCAACAGAATCAAAGATTAATACAACAATAGAACAGTTGAGAAAAAAAAGTAGATTGGTAGAACACTTAAGCACAGAAGAACAGTAGAACTGTGAAGCAGTGGAGTAGCCGAAGGATAAAACAGTAGCGCAACAGCACCGTGAAGCATCTAAGCAGTAAAACAGTCGGGCAATAGAGTAATAGAGATGGAGAGCAGTAGAACAACAGGATAGTAGAAGTAGAATGGTCCACTGCACGAATATATGTTGGCCTGTTCACTCTCACAGAAAATTTGACGTTTGAGCGGTGCCGACACCTCTCAAACGACAAATTTCGTGTGAGAGTAAGCAGGCCAGTATAAATTCGTGCAGTAATCCATAGCGGGGCCTATTGTTAATCAGTTCGGAAATAGAACGATAGGGAAATAGAACATATAGAATAATTCGTTTACAGCTTGTGACAGGTAAACTGTAAATCAGTCAATTAGTAGTGCGATTGAGCAATAGAGCAAAAGAGTAGCAGAACAGTTGAGAACCCAGTAAAATTGTGCATAATGCAACAGTAAAGCAGAAGAGAAATAAAACAACTGATAAACAAAAACAGTAGAACAGTGAAGCGGTTGAGCAGCCAAACGTTCAAACAATAGTCTTACGCAGCGATTGAGCAATAAAATCGTATTGGTAGGATTACAATGTTATAGCAGTGAAGCAGACCAGTAGAGCAGTTGAACGGCACAGAAATAGAACAGTGGAATATTTTTTCAGAAGTGCAGGTCAGCTTTTGGGTAGTAGAGCAATGGAGGAGTAGAGCATTCGAACGACAGAGCAGCATAAGAATCGTAGAGCAATATAGTAGTATAGAGTAGTAGAACAGCAAATCAAAAAAGAAGTATCAGTGGAGCAAAGCAAAGAGTAGAAGAGTTAAGCAGTTGGGCAGTAGAACATAGGAGCTCTAGGCCAGGTTAGCAGTAAAATCATAGCGTAGTAAGGCAATGCAGCAACAGAATGGTGGAGAAACAGAACAGCAGAACAGAAGACCAGTGGAACAGTTGAGCAGTAAAATAGTAGAGAAGTAAAGCATGAGAAAAGGGAAGCGCCTGTGGTTAAAGCGTTTATAGAGCTACTAAATTTCGGCACTGCAATCTTGAGAAATTAAAACAAAAATTTTAGATTTTTCCTATCACTTCGACTGGTATTACATTCTTCTTCAAGGTCGAGTCGAAACGTTGGGAGAACTTTCGTTTTAATTCCCTAAGACTGCAGCTAGATCAGTATGACAGCATAACAATATAACAGCAAAGTGATAGAGAAGAAGACAAGTAACGCAATTAAGTGCAGCAAAGCAGTTCAAAAGCAGAACAGTTCAAAGGGAAGACGGACTGAACAGCAAACCAGACAATCGGTTGATGAATTATGCCCCATTAACACCCATGTTTCCCCACTGTGTCTTGGTACAAACGGACAAAACCGGACAAAAAATTACCACTACGCCCCCCCTGACAGCTGACTACGAATGAACGAATGTATCTTTCACTCTGTTCTTCCGGGGCCGCTCGTTGGCGTTGTATTTGTCCTCCTTTCACTACAGTTGGTTGCTAGCTGTCATAGAATAATGGGGCGAAAGAACAAAATAGATAAAGAAGTCTTGTGCTTTTACAACCCACATGCGCTCTTTATGATCACCTTGGACCGCTCGGTGACTGGCGACGTCGGACGGACGTCATCGTCACCCCCAAAGAGGATAAGATGAGGCATGCCGGTTGGTAACCTAATGGAATAGAATATGTTGCGGAATGACTAGAAACTGTGTAGCAATTCGGTTCCTTTCCTTCTTCTGCATAACAACGGGTGCCAAACTATAGGCAAGCAGCTGAGTCGTAAAACGCCCCAAACATGCCACACAATCTTCGGGGACGTAAAAGCAAAGTCCCCAAGAGGCCCAAGTGTGTCTCGTTTTCCGGAGATTTTATTACTGACGTAAAATTATCACTATGACGCGTTTAATTATTTCGAATGATGTGTGTGTATGACGTGGGGGAGTAGAAGCGTGACGATAATTTCCATTATAGTAATGCTTTATTTTGTTTTTATCTACTTTCAGGTACTGCAATGAAACATATTCTGCAATTGACGTGAGTACGAAAATGTTATTCATTTAAATAAAATTAAAAAGATGAAACAAATTTCTAGAAGGAATCTTCACTTCTCTATTTAATGATGGAATGTAGCTAGTACATCCAAAGCCTTTATAAAGATGCTTCAGAACTAAATCAAAGTAAATGCACATGTAGATTCAAATTCAACAAGAAATAAAGCCAATTGATTTCCAATCTAATAACATTAACCTACACTTGAATTCTAAAACCAATTCTAGACCTTTCCAGCGCCAGTTAAAAGATAAACATAATCCCATTTAAAACCATTTCAGGGCCAATCGAAGGCTAATCTAAAGTCACCCGTTCAGCCTTTCTCATTTCACCCTTCTGTCCCCCTTCCTACGATTCCAAAATGAGCTAGGAACCTGCAGATGCTTCCCGTTTTCAATTGAACCTTTTGAAAGGTAAATCGAAAGATTTAACTCAATCATTTCGACAGTTTCTTTCAATTTTTACTCGATTCCTTCCGCTTGAACTGCTATCGTTGCCGTAGTCGGTAACACCTCCCACCAAAGATGGAAAATATTCGCATTAAAAAGAAATACCTGACAAACCGTAAAGTAGCTTTCGCTCCCCCCATCTCACAGTGGTTCAAATTGCAAAAAAAAAACACGATCGTCATATTCAGTGTGCTAATCATGGTTTTCTATACACTAAAACATATTTTTATGCCCTATGCTGCAATTGAGTACACTGAAACCTCTTCTCTTTAGGTTATTTTTGTAAACTTTTATTTAAGCCACCTTTTTTATTACCCTACAAAAAGTAGGCACCAAGGCACGTTTATAGGGGAAAACAAATGGGGGTTCCAGTGGGGTTTCAGGAGGTCCCAATAGGTTTCAGTGGAGGTATCAGGAGACCTCAGGGGCGTCAAAGGGGATTTCAGGGTCCTCTCAGGAGGCTTCTGGCCGTCCCAGGGGCGTCTCTGGTGCATTTTATGGGGTCCTAGAGGGCATTTCAGCGGAAGCATTCACGAGACAAGATGCGATACAAAACACAACACTTTTGGATCTTACAAACGTCAAAATAATAGAAAAAAAACCTACGGGGTTCTAGAGGGTCTCAGGTGCGTTGCATAAGGTTCGAAGAAGTTTTTTATGCTGATTTCGACGGCATTTTAGAATGCTTCAGCATATTTTCAGAGACCCCTTATTTAACGCTTTGGAAACCCCTTGAATCACCCCTGTAAAACGTTAAAATTCGCCTGAAATGCCTTGTAACGCCACTGAAACCTCCATAATCCTATTGAAATAGTCTTGGAATCTCCGTAATCCATTCGGAATTCCCCTGAAACCACTTGGATTTAAGGGTGTTCCTGAAACCCTCCTGATACAACCCTTACCTGAAACGCCTCGAAACTTCCCTAAGACCTCCGTAACCCCATTGGAACGCACTTGAAATCATCATAATCAGATTGAAATGTTTCCAAAACCCCTTAGGACTCATCTGAAACTCTCTGAAATGACTCTACAATATTTTAAAACGCACCTGAAACCCCATGACACTCCCTGTAAAGGCTCCTGAGGCTCCCCCTAAATTGCCTTTGAAGCCCGTTGAAACGTCCCTGTATTCCCCTGAATACTACTGATCAGCCCACAAAACCTCCGTAATCCTATCAGTAGGTCGGCTCCAGAGGCACGGTCTCCTCCATTTGGGAAATTTGTGCCATAATCCTATAGGGATCACCTGGAGGGATATGGGAACGCTCTGAACCTGTACCGGAACCTGCCTATAATCCTCTGAAACAACCTCCTAAAATGCCCCTGAAGCCCATAGGATCCCCTTTTATTGGGCTTCCTATGAACTTCCTGGAAACCGCCTTGGCCCCAACTCAAATGCCCAGGAGCAAGACCTATTCTTCATTTTGTGCCCTTTTTAATTGATGCATATTTTTAAATTAATGTAACCCCAGCCAATGGCATAAGAAGAGGTACCAGTGTATCTATATTGTGCATGTTATAAGGTTGAAGAAAGATCTAAGTAAGTGACGGGATAAATTTGCAATCCAGGGGGTCTGAAAGGAGCGCAATAAAGATTCTCAGAGAAGATTTCACATGGGTTTCGTGTCTATTTTCAGATGTTATAGTGAGCTTCAGGAAAATTCAGGGGAATTTCAGAAAAACCTCAAGGAATCTCAGGGGAGTTTCATGGTAGTACCAGGGTTTTCGGAGGTGTTTTAGGGAGTCTTTAAGGATCTTACAAGAGTTTACGAGCATTTAGAGCGTTTCAGCGGGTTTAAGGAATTGTAGGAGTCTACCAAGGGATCTCAGATGCGTTTCAGGGGATCTCAGAAGGTTTCATAGAGGTTTCAGAGGGTCTTAGGCGAATTTTGAAAAGCCTCAGGGGCGTATCCGAAGGTCTCAAAAGAATTCGTGGATTTCAGGGGCTATCAAGGTGCCCAAGTAGGTTCTGGAGAGTCTCAGGGGTGCTAAAGAAGTAAGCAGTAAGAAGGGGACAGCGAGGATTGAGCAGTAAGGAGGGGACGAATAAGAAGAATGACGAGTACGTCGTGTGGAGCAATCAGAAGTGAGACGTGATGAATAAGAAATGAAAAGTGAAGAGTGATGAGTGAAAAGTGAATAAAAAAGGGTGGATAATAAAGTGAGGAATTGAGAGTGGACAGGTTGCAAAAACAAACACACTACCCGTCATAAGTACGGATTCACTCGAAACAATATTGCAACACTCAGTTGAACATTGCATCACTTTGAAAAGTTTAGCATCACTTCGCAATTCTGCCACTAGATGATACTGGTGAGCATGTGAAAATGAGCATTTTTAACCAGCTATATCTCGCAATCTCGATTAGATGGAAAGTTCGAGTCAATAAAGTTGATTTTAATATGAAAACGGCTACTTTGTAACGGCTACTTAAGTAACCGGTGGAATACAAGTAGCCGGTAAATCCACAATATAATAACGAAGTCTTTTTGTGCGGTACCGTAAACCGGGGTCAAATTGATCTTCGGGTCGAAATTGATCAGACGTTTTTCCGTTAGAAAAAGCATATTTTTATTCGTTTCTTTTTGATTATCGCGCTGTTGAAATGTGATACTTAATGGTATTTGTAAGGAAATTATTCAAAACATGCTTTATCCATTTGAAAAGCGACTGATCAATTTCAACCCGGAGATCAATTTGACCCCGGTTTACGGTACCATCATCCTACGTATGTTTCATGAGCCATCTGTTCCATTGGTCTACCTTTCGATGACCTCACGTAAGTTGGGTTGCTACTACATACTTACTTACTTTCAGTCCTGAGCACTCAAGTGGAGCAGGGTGTCGAATTGAAAAATCTCCATCGCCTTGACCTGTGGCCAGGTCAAATTTCTGTCGATTTCCTTTATTTCCTTGTTGATGCTGCGCCGCCATGAGCCTCAAGGTCTGCATCTGCTGCAATGTCCTGCTGGGTTACAATCTTTCCCGCCCCTGCGTAGAGTGTGGTCGACCCACCTCCACTTTCGCTCATGAATTTCAGTCGCTATCGGCTTTTGATGACATCGACGATGGAGCTCTACGTTGGAGATCTAATTGTGAGAGCACCATGCACGAACTAAATACCGCAGGCATCTATTGATGAAGACCTGCAGCCGTTGAGTGTTCTCCACTGATACACATCAAGTTTCACTAGCGTACAACAGCACAGAGTTCTCGTTCGAGTTAGAAATTCGGATTTTGTTGCGTCAACTAATCTGGTTGTTTTCCCATGCATTTCTTAAACTCGCAAAAGCAACCCTCGCCGTCTTGATCAGCGCACCTATGTCGATCTTCGTGCCGCCATCGGCCGCCATTTGACTACCAAGATATTGGAAGCTTTCAACATTCTCCACTGCTTGCCAAGCTACCGTGAAGTTGGAACGGTTGATCGTATTTACATCCAACGATTCGGTCTTGTTGACGTTGATGGTAAGACCTGCCGCTGAGGAGTGATTCGCAAGATCATCGAGCTTGCTCTGAATATCAGAGCGACGTTGAGCTAGGAGAGCAACATCATCAGCCAGTTCGAAGTCATTCAGGTACATCATGGTAATGAGCTGTCACAACAATCCACGATTTGGTTCACGGTCAATCGCACCTACCAGGATCTCGTCGTTTACGATAAGGAACAGAAATTGTGATAGTATACATCCTTGCCTCATTCCAGCAACGACCCGGATGGAATTGGACAAGACACCGTTGTGCAGTACTCGGTACGAAAATGCCCTGTACTGTGCTTCAATGAGGCCGATGATTTTCTCAGGGACATCCTTGCGCCTGAGGGCTCCCTACATGTAATCAATGAACACCAGGTAGAGAGATTCTTGAAACTCATTGATTTTCTCCAAAATGGCACAAAGTGTGACAATATGGTCCACACGGGATCGTTCAGCATGGAATCCAGCTTGCTGCAGTCGGAGAGTTATGTCAATTTTCTACTGTATCCGGTTAAAGATCACTTTGCAGAGGATTTTGAGAACGATGCACAGCAACATGATACCCCGCTAATTATCGCATACAGTAAGGTTATACTTTATGAGCACTTTGACTAGGACGCCTTATCTCCAGTCGACCGGAAATGCCGTGATTTCCCATATTGTGCAGATACTACGGGGTCAGCTTTAAGCATCTCGGCTGATATGCAATCGACCTCCGGGTCCTTGTTCAATTTCATGCTACGGATAACTGTTTCTATCTCCTGCACTGATGGAGCTTCGGCGTTGACACGAGTAAAGTGTCGTATCCTTGACGGATCATGCTGAGGTGTTGATGGCGTGGCCGATACTTGAAAAAGGTTTCCAAAGCGTACGAACCAGTGGAGCGGACCTGGTGTGATGGTTAGAACACTTGACTATCACGCCGAGGACCTGGGATCGAATCCCACTCCCGACAAACTCACAAAAAATGTGAGTTATTCCTTCGGAAGGGAAGTAAAGCGTGGGTCCCGAGATGAACTAGCCTAGGGCTAAAAATCTCGTTAATACAGATAAAAAAAAAGCGTACGAACCAGCGTTTTAACTGGTCAGCCGGGTCGATCAGTAACTGTCCAGACTTGTCTTTCACGGGCATCATAGCATTCATCTTGGTCCCACTAAGGCGACGTGAGACATCGTAGAGGAGACGGATGTTGTCGGTGTTTGCGGCTTTCTCGCCTTCGTCGACTAGGGCGTCCGTCCACGTTCTTTTGTCCCGTCTACATGAGCGTTTCACTTCTTTCTCGAGAGTCAAATAGCGCTGACGGGCTACGGCTTTGGCTCCTTGTGTTTTCGCTCGCTCTATCGCGGCTTTGGCGTTCCTTCGCTCCTCTATCTTCGTCCAGGTATCATCTGTGATGCACTGCTTTCCTCGGGTGCGTAGCTCACCCAAATTATTATCGCCGTTGGCGATAAAGGTGTTCTCGATGGCGCTCCATTGATGTTCTACACTTCCACGTTCCGGAATATCCACATCACGGTTCTCCAGCTCCTCGACGAAGGACCTTTTCACCGCAGCGTCTTCCAGTCGGCGTGTTTTGAGCCGGCGCCCGATTTTCTCCTCCTGTCGATGGATACTAGCTATACGCAGTCGGGTCTGGCCGATTAGAAGATGATGGTTTGACGCAATTTCGGCGCTATGTTTGTTCCGCACATCAAGAAGCCTCCATCTCCATTTTCGACTGATGCAGATGTGGACGATTTAAATTTCCGTGACGCCATCACGGGAAACCCATGTCACTTTGTGCACTGGTCGATGAGGAAAGAGCGATCCCCCAATCACCATGTCATTGTTGCCACAAAACTCTGCAAACAGCTCTCCGTTTTCGCTCATTTCTCCGAGACCATGGCGTCCCATGACGTGCTCATAGTCCGAGTTGTCGGAACCAACCTTCGCGTTGAAGTCGCCCATGAGGATCTTGATATCACCGCGTAACATTGGACCATGGTAAGGTTTCGAAGCCGTGTCCTGAATCTGGCTACAATTATCCTCCTACTTCCCAGTCCCACTTCTAAGCGCTGAACAGGAAACCAACTCCATGGTGGCGAGGAGCGTGTTCACCTCGTAGACCAGAGTATAGCAGAATTTGACCGCGGACGCCAATGTGTGTTCTCCAAAGTTCGGCCAATGGACTTCGCTCAGTCCTAGGATCTCGAGAACCATACGGCATGCCTCATTTGCTGGTTGTGCCAGTTTACCCTGCTGGGCTAGGGTTATTACATTCCAAGTTCCAATTCTTATCCGTTGTTTCGCGCTTAACCTTCATCCAGCCAACGTACATTTTCCACCTTTGGAAAAGCACAATAATGGTCATAACTTTTTTGTTTTTCGATGGATTTTGATGAAATTTTCACAACTTCCCGAAAAACTCTTCTAGTTTTTGATGCCGGGGACATGGGTGCCTGGTCCACATGGTTCCGGAGTTATTCCGGATTGTCTTGGGGTACCAAAATTGGCCACATACTTTGCGCAAATTATATCTCAAGCTCCCGATGAGATAGAAGTATAGTGTCTTCGGCGAATTTGTTCAGCAGGTTAAGAACTAACTATCAACGGCGACTTTGGTTCGTGATTCGGCCGCTAGGCGGCGCCAGTGACAAAAATGTTCAAACCCTCATATCTCAGAAACCTGATAAGATAGAATGATGCTGTCTTCGGCAAAATTCTTCGGCAAGCTCAGAACTATCTGATAGTAAAGTCTTTGGTTTAGGATTTATCCGCTAGGTGGCGCCTTGTGTCTGAAAAATTCAAACACGTATATCTCGATACCCTAATGAGGTACAAGCATGCCGTTTTCAGCAAAGTTGACAGAATGCTAAGAACTATCTGGCAATGGCGTCTTTAGTTCGAGAATCGTCCGCTAGGTGGCGCCAGGGTAAAAAATGTGCAAACTTCTATATCTCAGAATCCAGAAAAGATAGAATGATGCCGTCTTCAACAAAGTTCTTCAGCAAGCTACAAACTGTGTGATAGTTGAGTCTTTGATTTGTGATTTATTCGTTAGGTGGCACCGTGTGTATAATATTTAAACACGTGTGTCTCGTTACTGTAATATGCTAAAAACATGGCGTCTTCTGTAAAATTATTTGGCAGGTTGAGAACTATCCGAGGATGGTGACGCTAGGGGACACTAGCAATCAAAACATTCAAACAATTTTATCTCAATAAACGGAAAACGTCCAGCAAATTGTTCCGAAAGTTAAGAGGCAGTAAGACGTATCTGGCGTTCTTGGTTCTGATATTATTCGATAGGTTCCGTCTAATATTAAGAAAATACTTGTATGAACACCCTAATGAACAAGAAATATTCCATTTCCAGCATAGTTGCTCAGCAAGCTAACAACCATTTGGCAGGATAGAAGACGGTCGAGTACAGTGGTACAAGAGGCAATACTCTAACACCGTCTTTGACCCCCTGCAGACAAGTTTTGTCACCCTACAACATTGCTCCGTTTTTCTTCCGGGAATTTCAACAAGAACTCATCCGGGAATTTATCCAAGAATTCCACTGGGAATTCCCCAAGAACTTCCTCCAACAATTTCTTCTGGAAATCTTTCGGGAATTCCTCTAGGACATCCTCGAGGAGTTCCAGTCCCTCCGGGAAATCCTCTAGGAAATCCTCCAGGAATTCCTCCAGGGATTCCTCCGGAAATTTCCCCAGGATTTCCTCTAGGATTCCCATCAGGACTCGGCAATTTCTGCAGGAATTCTCCGAAGATGTTTTCCAGGAATTCCTCCGGATTTCTTTTCCAAGATTTTCTCCGGAAATTTCACTGAGAATTTCCTCAAGAATTCGTCCATGAGTGCCACCGGGAATTCCTCCATGAACTCCTTCGGGATTTTTTTCAGGAATTCCTCCAGGATGTTATTTAGGAATTTCTCCAAGAATTTCTCTAGGAATTTTTCCAGGAATATATCCGGGAATTTTCTAAGGAAAACTTTCGATTTTTTTTTCAAGAAAATTCTCTGGGAGTCTCTTCCGGAAGTCTTCCGTGATTTTATTTTATCACAAATCCCTCTGAGAATTTCTCTCAGAATTCCTCTAGGACTTCCTTTAAAAATACTTCCGGGAAATCATCCTGTAATTCCTCCGGCAATTTCTCCAGGAATTCTCTTGGGAATTTATTCTGCAAATCTTCCCGAAAATCCTCCAGGAATTCCTCTGAGGACTCTTCTGAAATACCTCTGGGAATTTTTAAATGAAATCTTCGGGATTTTCTCAGGAAATCCTCTGGGAATTTCTCAAAGTATTCCACAGAGAATGCCTCTAGGATTTCGTCCAGGAATTCCTCAGGAAATTTCTCTAGGAATTCCTCCGGTAATTTCTTCAGCAATTCCTCTGGAAAACTCTTCAGGGAATCCTCCTTCCTGGTGGATTCCCCGACGGAAATTCCTGCACGAATCTCTTGAGGAATCCCCGGGAGAAATCATGGAGAAATATCCAAAAGAATTCCTGGAAATAATCCCGGAAAAAGTCCTGGAGAAATAACTGAAGGAATCACTTTGGGAATCACCGGAGAAATTGCTGATGGGAGTCATTGAAGAATTCCCGGAAAAATTTCTAGAGAGAGTCGTAAAGAAATTCCTAGTGGAATTCCAGGAAAAATTTTGGAAGGATTTCCTGAAGAAATTCCTAGTGGAATTTCTGGAAAAATTCCAGGGAAAATTTCTAGAGACATTCGCGGAGAAATTTCCAGAGAAATTCCCGGCGGAATTCCTGGAGAAAACGCAGAAGGAATTCCTGGAGAAATTCCCAGACGAATTCCTGGAGAAATTCCCAGAGGAATTCCTGGAGAAGTTTTCAAAGCGATTTCTGAAAAAAGTCACGGAAGACTTCCTGAAAAAAGACTTCCTGGAGAAATTTTCAGTGGATTTTTTTTGAAAAAAAAAAAACGAAAGTGTTCTTGAAGAAATTCCCGAAGGAATTTCTGGGGGAATTCACGCAGGAATTCCTGGCAGAATTTTAGGAGGATTTCTCGGACAATTTCTTGAAGAAATTTCCGAAGCAATTCCCGGAAACATTCTCGGAGATATTCCCAGAGGAACTCCTTGAAAAATTCTCGGAGAAATCCAGTCTGGAGAAATTCTTTAAGGAATTTCTGAGGAAAATCCCGAATTCATGGAGTAATTTCCGGAGGAACTCATCGAGGTATTCCTGTGGAAATTCTCGGAGGAAATCCGGAGGAATTCCTGGAAAACTCCTGGAGAAATTCCCAGAAGGAGTTCCTGATGTGGGTCCTAGAGGACATCCTGGAAAATTTTCCAGAAGAATTCCCGGAGAAATTTCCAAAAAAATTCCTAGAGAAATTCCCGGAGAAATTCTTGGAAAAAAAACCGGAAGAGTTCCTGTAGAAATTCCCGGAGACATTCCCTAAACGGAGCAATATTGTGGGGTGACAAAATGTGTCTACAGGGGGTCAAAGATGGTGTAGCGAATATCCTAACGAATAAATCACGAATCAAAGACTCAACTATCAGACAGTTTTTAGCTTGCTGAAGAACTTTGTTGAAGACGGCATCATTCTATCTTATCAGGATTCTGAGATATAAAAGTTTGAACATTTTTTTCCCTGGCGCCACCTAGCGGACGATTCTCGAACCAAAGACGCCATTGATAGTTCTTAGCATGCTGATCAACTTTGCTGAAAACGGCATGCTTGTACCTCATTAGGGTATCGAGATATACGTGTTTGAATTTTTCAGACACAAGGCGCCACCTAGCGGATAAATCCTAAACCAAAGACTTTACTATCGGATAGTTCTGAGCTTGCTGAAGAATTTTGCCGAAGACAGCATCATTCTATCTTATCAGGTTTCTGAGATATGAGGGTTTGAACATGTTTGACACTGGCGCCGCCTAGCGGCCGAATCACGAACCAAAGTCACCGTTGCCAGTTAGTTCTTAACCTGCTGAACAAATTCGCCGAAGACACTATACTTCTATCTCATCGGGAGCTTGAGATATAATTTGCGCAAAGTATGTGGCCAATTTTGGTACCCCAAGACAATCCGGAATAACTCCGGAACCATGTGGACCAGGCCAAAAACTAGAAGAGTTTTTCGGGAAGTTGTGAAAATTTCATCAAAATCCATCGAAAAACAAAAAAGTTATGACCATTTTTGTGCTTTTCCGAAGGTGGAAAATGTACGTTGGCTGGATGAAGGTTAAAGCCGTTGTGTTCAATCAGTTCGTAATCTTTCATTTTCGGTTTCTGTAACGGTTTTTGGGTTTCGGGAACAGTCGATTGTTGGCCTAAGTTCCCTTATCCACCATGGTGGGACTGCCACCTTAGGTATAGCTTCCGGTGGAGGAGCATTTCATACTCAGCCGCTGGATACCAGAACAGACGGTGTTTGAGCCGCACCTTCTTGGTGAACAGACGCTCGAGACGTACCTCCTCAATCTAGCTGAAGTCAGAAGGACAACAGTACCCAGGCTGCACTACCAGCTAAGCACACAACTCTTAGCTGGTGGTCTTTGTCATCGCTTGACCCGTGGAAGTATGAGGTAGGAACTTGTGAGGACCAGAGCTATGTTGGACGCTCTACTTATAGAATCACCGTTTTGCAGCCCACGTCAGAACATCGACAATACACAAAGAACGCGACGCGACCGGTTTCGGGCTCGACGTTGCCCATCGACGGGACGATGTCGAACATCATCCTGTAGTGTCCTGTCCTGCGTCGCGTTTTTTTTTGTGTTTCCTAGGAGGCATTCCGAAGAAATTTTGAGAGGATCCCTGAAAAGTATTTTCAAAGGGATCCTAGAAAACATTCAAGAATAAATTACCAGAGAATTCCCTGAAGTAATTCCTGAAGGAGTCTTAAAATGGAAGAATTTATGAGTTGATACAGGATGAGTCCCAAAACGAGTTCCTGGGGGAATCCTGGAAGATTTTTTTTGAAAACATAAAAACAGAAAGAATTCCTTGCAGCATCTCAGAAAGAGTTTCAGAGGTGTTCTTCGAGGGATCTTAAGTTTTCCCATATCTTTATAAGAATCTGCCTGCTGGTTACCATGCTAGAAATTCGGCTGTGATCTTGTCCTTTCAATCAGCCTTGTTGATTTTGAGTTTCCAAAGAGCCTTTTTTACTCCATTTAGTGTTGGCGGATCCACCATCATCAACTGCCCTACAATCCTGTTCCTAGGTTTACCTTTATTGTTACCGTTCAAAAAATCTTTGAAGTACTTCTTTCAGTGAGTGCAGCTAAAACTTAAAAAAATCTTGAAATATCACTTATTTACCACTGCATCATAAAATGTCCACTAAAGAACTACTTCCACTAAACAGCCTCTCCATCAGAAACAGAACAAGAAATATTTCCTACTTGCTGTGGCATGTTGCTTGCTTTTATATTTGCAACCACCCGGTCGTCACACTAAACTACAATCACCGAAAATTTGCGATGCCTGCCTGCCTGCCGGTAGCGACGGGGCGGCGAGCAGCCATCATTTTTGTGCTACTACATCAACCGCGTTCTTAACAGGCAGCAGCCAGCGCTTTGAAATTTTCCCCTCGAAACAGTTTCGCCGGTGCGGTGGTCCATTTTTTCAGCAACGAAGTTTTGCTTTTACCGCAACCGAAAACCTGTGGCTCCTGGATGCTGGATGAAACGACCGAGCTAGCAACCGAGGTAGCGAGCGATACAATCTCGTGCCAGCCCGAGGCCCGAAGGCAATTCTCGGAGCAATAAAAGTCTTGCTGCTGTACCTTCCCCCTGCCACCGCAGGCGCAGCAGGTTCCACACAGGATCCATTTTCGCACTAATAGGTCGGGTAATGGATGGAAAGGCGCTGAGCGTTTTCACCGTCGTTGGTCACCAACCATGGAGCGAGAAAATTCGTTCAGTCAAGCGCCCAAGAACCAGACCCACTTTGGAGCATGGAGCACTTTCGCAAGCACCTACCAGCAGCAGCAGCAGAGCCACAAAGACCAGAGATGGTGGTGGCAGCGGCAACAGACGAAAGCCTTCTGTTTTTGGATGTGGCGATGGTATGAACAAACCCACCACCTCTCCTGGTGTCATTCTTCCCGCCTCTGCCAGGGTACAAAACGCTTTCGTGAACTATGTATTCTGTCATTCCGCACAGTCCAGAAGCTGGCGATGGATCTGTAAGAGCGCTGCTGTCGCCGTCGCCGTTGTCGTGGGAAAATGCTTTGCCACTTGGATAGAAGCCGAAAAATGGACTAGTTGATGTTGATGGCTGTGGCGTTCGCTGGTTGGTTGGCTGGCTTAGGCGTTAAGGTGAACTGGCGAGACGTTCCAGGGTTGTTGTATGGGAGAAAGCAGTCGGAAAAATTTTATGAAGAAATTTTATGCACGCTCAACAGCAATGGCGCAGGACCTTGGAGCTCCAGCTAGAGCTGGTCGTGAAGGAATGCTTTTGGCTGCCTGGGGTGCCATTACAGGATGAAACATAGGAATTTCACCTCCAACAACAGCGCAAAGCAGTAGCAGAAGCATTTGCCCGTTGAAATCGCTCCGGTTTGAAGTTAAGGATTTCGGCACTATGTGCGGTTCTCCAAATGACGGCCAGGAGCTAAAAGTGAAATGAAATAAAATTTTGATTTGGTTTGGAAAAAGATTCCTTTGGATATGGAAGTGGTGTTGAGTAACTGATACAAGTAATGAACCACTTCATTGGAACCGGGAGCTTGTTGACATCTATGGATATCGAGGCTGTGTTACTCATCAGGCATTCCTTAGAAGTTTTTAATTCTTTTCATGTCAGTGAATCTTAGCATAAGGCGAGTTTTTTACGCATTGATTTCTTCCAGATTTGGTTACCCAATAAACCATTATTACTGTACAATGCAGGGATGCCATTGTATACAGATTTATCTGTATTATACAGATTTTTGAGCATGCGTACAGATTTTTGAGCTAGAGATGCCATTTTATTTTTGTATGGGATACAGATTTTTCTCCCAAATTTTGTATGGGGTAGAGATTTTTGAAAAATGTGATACAGATTTTTCAAAAAATCATCTGGCATTCCTGGTACAATGGCTGAATAAACCGCTCTTCAGCTTAATTCAAAAAGTTTTGGCTGAATAAGCTGTTATTCTGCTATCATTGTTACTTGGGTAAGCAATTCCTTTGGCAATTTTATTGTTTTTCAAATGACCTTAGGCATTTCCTCTGAGAATTCTGTCTACAACGAGTTTTGGTAATTTCTTTAAAAAATCTTTCGGGAATTGATAAGGCAAGGCATATGTAAGTTTCTTCGTTATTTTTTTTTTTTTGAATTTTCTCAGGCAACTCTTTTGAGAAAATCTTTAATAATTCTCACAACGATTTATTTGTAATATATTAGGAAATCCATTTAAAACTTCCTTGGAAACCTAATTTTTTAAGTTTTTCTTGGAAATTTGACCAATTTGCATTCAATTCTGATTTCCTTCGACAATGCCGTCAAAAATTCATTGGGATTTTTTACTTAGAATTTCTTGCGGCAATGATTTTGGGAATTTCTTCAGGAAATTCTCCAATAAATCACTGGACAAATTATATGTAATTTTTTTTTGCAAACACTTGGAACAATGGTTGATTTTTTGATCTCTTCAAAATTTTTTTGAGAGATTCCTCCAGAAATTTATCGAAACCCATTGATATCTTCAGAACTTCCTCCATTGACACAATCCAAACTGCCTTACAACAAACTTCCTCCAGTAACAAAATCTTCAGGCTTTTCTTAAGAAACTCTTATGGTGATTCCTACAAAAATCTTCCAGGAAATTTTTGAGAAATTTTTCCAGGAATGCTTTCGGAGATTTCTTCAGGATTTCTTCCACTGTTTTGTTTAGTAAATTTATAGTTTTATTTGTTCTCCCAAGTTTTGTAGAAATTATTCCTGAAATTTATTCAAGAAGTCCATTGTCAAGCCTTCCTAGGATTTCTCCTGAAATTATTCCATGGATTTCTTTAGCAATTTCTCCAGGAATAACTTTCAGAAAGTCCCGCATGGATTCCTTTTGAAGTGTTTTCATAACATCTTCCATGGATTCATAAAAATGTTTCTTTTAATTTTTTTCAGGATTTCCTCAAGAAGATCCTCTTTAACTTTCTCCAAGAATTCTGCTACAAAAGGATCTATGATGGGTTTCCTCAGAAGATATACGGAGGATCTTTCTTCCGTACGAGAACTCGTTCAGGAAATCGTCCACGGATGTCTGAAAAAAAAAACCTAAGTTTAGAATTTCTCAAGAAATTTCTTCAAGAATTTATTTGGAGAATTGTACTTAACGCGATTTTCTTTTTACTCCATCAGTGGTTTCTCCAGAAGTGAGTATTGTGTTGTACTTTGCTGAGTATTGTGTTGTTCTTTACAGAGAAGAACATTAATCAAGACAATTAGATGATCGGCATTGAACCACAAAAACCCCACAACAATTGGTGAGATCTTTCCAATATTATTTATTTATAAATAATTCTGTTTTAGTATATTTACTTTATAACTGCATATAAGTTGAAAATTCGCTATTTTCAACATCCTTTCATCTATTGGAAGATGCTTCAGTTCTGGGCTCTTTCTAAGTTGATGAAGGGATTTATAAATGCTTGCAAGGACTTGGCCAGGTGTGTGGAGCTGAGTGAATCTATGACATTGTAGATAGTAGCGACATCAGCAATGTCAATGGAACTATTCAACTTTGCAACTCCATCCAAGATTTGTGCAAGTATTCATGCTATGCTATGCTATGCTATGCTAAGCTATCAGTGGTTTCTCCAGAAGTGTTTCGAGTGATTTATTAAGAAATTTCTCCAGCGCTTTCTTCAAATCTTCCTGAGTGAAATTCCAAGAAATTTCCTATAAGAGCTCTTTTGAGAAGATTTCCATGGATTCCTTCTAAAATTCCACTAGGGATTACCTTTCTTCTGGAGATTCGTTTTAAAAAAATCCTTGTATCTCTATGATTCCTTTATGAATTCTCTCAAAGAAAATTTTCCAGTGACTTCTGAAGAGACTCGTACAGGTATTTCTTAAAAATGCCCACCAGAAATTTGTGCAGAAATTCTTAAAAGATTGTAATGAAAATTGCTGCAGGACACATTCAGAAATAATTTCAGGGAATCAATCACAAAATTGCTTTCCCCAGAGATTCTTGCATAATTACTTTCAATGATTCAGGCAATATTTCCTCCACATATGCCTGCATGTGTTTCCTCAGAAATTTTTCCGACATTCCTTCTAAGGATAACTCTATGAATTCCCCCTCGAATTCTTCAAGGAATTTATTCAAAAAAAAAAAAAAAATCTTTTGAATTTCTTCGGGAATTCTTTGAGGAACGCCTCAAGAGATTTTTTGAGAGATCTTTACGGAAGTCAATTTGAGTGTTTCTCCCGAAACTCTTTTAAAAATGTGTACGCAGATTTCTCCAGGAATACTTTCTTGAAATTTTATTTATCGTAAGATTTTTTGAGGGTTTTTTTTTTAATTCCTTAACCCTTCACTCTTCAGGACGCGTGCTGTTGTAAAAAGTACAATACTACCAAAAAACCTCGCTCGTTGTATACAGTGCAAGCGCGATGCAGTTTCGGTTGCTTGATGGCGTACGTCACGAAAGATTAATAAACTTTTCTATGAATTCCACCAAAGTTTTCTCGTAAAGTTTCACCATAAAGTTCTACAGAAATATCTCCTGGGGTTCCTTCAAGAATTTCTCTGTTTTTTTTCAGATATTTCTCCAGAGATTCATTCAAAAGTACTTCCTGAGATGAAAGGGCCCATATAGCCGAGGCGGTAAACGCACGGGTATTCAGCATGACCATGCTGAGGGTGACGGGTTCGATTCCCGGTCGGTCCAGGATCTTTTCGTAAAGGAAATTTCCTTGACTTCCTTGGGCATAGAGTATCTTCGTGCCTGCCACACGATATACACATGCAAAATGGTCATTGGCAGAGGAAGCTCTCAGTTAATAACTGTGGAAGTGCTCATAGAACACTAAACTGAGAAGCAGGCTTTGTCCCAGTGAGGACGTTACGCCAAGAAGAGAGAGAGATTTCCTGAGATATCTACCAGTATTCTATTGATGATTTCTTCAGAAATTGCTGTTTGAACCTTTTTCAAAAATATTTCTAGAGACTTTTTTAGAATTTTAGGAAATTATTTAGAATTTTTTAAAAGTAAAAACTTTAAAAAATATACTGAGGCTCCTTCGTAAATTATTTCCAAAGTTTCAAAGATTTTTTTTAGAAATTGCACCTGCGGTTCCATCAGAAATGTCTTCTAGGAAACCGTTGGAGGTTCTTGCAAGAATTGTTTCAGATATTTCTCCAGGATATTTATCAGGAATTTTCCAAAAACTGAACAATTGTATTGATGAAACAATACTAGAAATAATCCCTGAAGAAATCATTTGAAAGCTATGCCTTCGATGCTTCCCAGAAACATTTCTTGAACATTTTCTGGAGAGGTTCTTGGACAAAATGTCCTAGAAATTTTTAGGCTACCTCTGGATGAATTTGGGGATGAATGCCTGGAAAATGCTTGAGAAATTCCTTATGAGATCCCTAAGTGAGAACTGAAGATATCCGTAGACGCTTTCTGTAGATAATACATATTTCAACAGTGATTAGAGTAAATGTAGAAAAAGGTGCTAGCGGAATTCCTAAAGAAATATTTCAATATTTTTTTGAGGAATTTTCAATGCAATTTCAGAAGGGATTAGCTCACAAAAATCCTCAAAATACTACCTGGAGAAATTTCTGTTGGAAATCCAGCGGAAACAAAAGAGAAACCCTGGAGAAAAGCTTCAGAGACCCCCTGAAAAAAATTCTGAAAAAAATGATCAGCTGATCTGCTTTGCAAATATTCATAGAAGCATTTCTTGCCGTTTTATTTTCAAATGCCAAGACAGGAATTGATAATAGAATCTTTGGAGAGATCCCTGAAGCATTCCCGAAAAAAAAAACTCTAAAAGAATTTCTGAAGGAACGTCTCAATAAATCCTAAGCAATCTCGAGCTTTAGTAGCAAGCCTTGAAGTGATTTTCTAAAGAAGCACTAAATAAACACCAGGGCTACGAAGATTTCTTTTTGGAAAGCCCGTGAACTAGTTTCAGAATGAATATTTTGAGAAATTTCTTCAAAAACTTCCGAAGAACACCCAATGAATGTTTGTCGAAAAAATCCTCAAAGATTTTCTGAAGGAATTCTTGGAAATTTTTTCAAACAAAGTATCGCGCCACTTGGGCGGTGGCTTCTATATTCATCTGTTTTCCACTATAACTCAGTCAATTTTGAACCAATTGACTTGAAATATTGCACACGGGTAGATACTATACCTATCTCACCGCATTCCAAAAATTGAGTCAATTGGTTCAAATTTGACTAAGTGATAGCGGAAAACAGACGAAATTAGATGCCACCGCCCAAGTGGTGCGATTCCCTACATGGGTGAAAATGCATTCTAAAGGGATATCTAGAGAAATTTCTGACACAATTCTCGCAGCAATCATTCTAGGAAATTCTCTAAAAATCTTCTTTCTATAACAATTCTGATTTTTTTTTTGATAAATTCTTAAAGAATTCCTAAAGGAATCTTTAGGTACACCACTGGAGACCATCGAGGAGAAGAAGAAATATATTCTGAAAAGAATTTTCAACCTTTAGAGGAATTCCTGATGAACTCATATAGGGAATTCCTGCAAGATTGTTCCTTCTACGATAATTAAAAAAAAAATAAGTGAAAAAAAAAGTTAATGCCTTTGACAATTCTTCGGTAATTACTTAAACAAACCGTGTCGACTCTGTTGAAAACTTCTTTGGCAAATAATGTAAGCATTAATTCGGTTCTTAAGGATTTTTTTTTTTTTTACTTATTCGTTTATTTGGAAGGCTCGGGCGCCACATGGGCATAACTGAGCCGAAATCTTTTGTTTTTACATTGATTTTACATTTTACAATTTATTACTGCCTTAAGACTATGTTAGTTTGGGAAGCCGAAGTACTCGCGGCTGTTTCGAGGTTAAGGATTGAAAAAAAAATAAAAATAAAATTGGGAAGGACGGGTTTATGGGTTTAAAACTAAATTATTTGCTAACTTATACTAAAAACATTGATGGGACAAATTGTCCATATCTGTAACGGAACCAAAAAGAAAGGACTTTATTGGTAGACAACGACAAGAAGAGGACAAACGGAAGGGGGCGACGACAGACAGGGTCGAACAACAAAACCAAAAGGCAGACAACGAAAACAAGGAACGTACTACATCAAACTCTGACATCAACACGTTTCAAAAACTGGTAAATCAGGTTCATGTATTCCAAATCAAGTCCTGCCAACACTTCTCTAACGGGTTTCTGTTGTTTTCCTCGGACCCGGAGAATTTCATGCAGCTCAGATCTGACCTCACGATACTCATCGCATCCCCACACGACATGTTCGATATCCTGGTAAGCCACGCCACAGACACAGAGATTGCTTTCTGAGAGCCCAATACGGAAGGTATGTGCATTCAACAAATAGTGGTTGGACATCAGCCGACACATTACACGAATGAAATCGCGGCCTAAATCCAACCCTTTGAACCATGGCTTCTTCGACACCTGTGGAATGATGGAGTGCAACCATCTACCCATCTCTCCATCTCTCCATTTGTGTTGCCAGCTGATCAAGGTCTCCTGACGGGCCAATGCAAAAAATTCGTCGAAGGCGATTTGACGCTCGTAAATATCGCCTCCGCTAGCGCCCACCTTAGCCAGAGAGTCCGCTTTCTCATTGCCCGGAATTGAGCAATGTGAAGGGACCCAAGCTATGGTGATGATGTATGAGCGTTTGGACAAAGCACTCAAGACTTGGCGTATTCCATTCAGGAAGTACGCTGAGTGCTTCATCGGTTTCATTGACCGAACAGCCTCCAGGGAGCTAAGACTGTCGGTAAAAATGAAGTAGTGCTCAGGTGGAAGAGTGCGAATGTACTCTAAGGTGTAGTATATAGCCGCTAGCTCAGCAATGTATACCGAACATGGCTTTTGAAGCATGTAGGTGGCGCTATGAAATTCGTTGTAGACACCGAAACCACTCGAATCATCGGTTTTCGAACCGTCTGTGAAGAACTGTCTGTCCCCGCTAACATGTCCGAACTTACTTGCAAAGATCTGTGGAATACCTACGGAACGAAAAGATTCCGGAATACCGGTAATCTCCTCCTTCATAGAGAGATCAAAATCCACTGAGGAGCTGTCGAAGTTTGAGAAGTTGTCACGATTGGTGTTAACCGGAGATGGGCTTACCTCCAGCGTCATGTACCAGTAGTACACACTCATAAAACGAGTTTGAGGGTTCTGTTCGAGCAGCTTTTCGAAATTTTCTATGACCAATGGATTCACAACCTCGCATCGGATGAGGAACCGGAATGATAACTCCGCAAAGCGGTCTGTTAGAGGCTGTACGCCAGCGAGTACCTCTAAACTCATAGTGTGAGTTGAGTTCATGCAACCTAACGCGATCCGAAGACAACGGTACTGAACCCGTTGAAGCTTCAGCAAGTGTGTTTTCGCCGCGGATTGAAAACAGAAGCTACCGTATTCTAAAACCGACAGAATGGTTGTTTGGTACAGCCTGATCAGATCTTCCGGATGTGCTCCCCACCATGTTCCGGTAATAGTTCGCATAAAGTTGATTCGCTTTTGGCATTTCTGTATCAGATACACAATGTGCTTCCCCCAGGTGCATTTGGAGTCGAACCAGACGCCGAGATATTGAGAAGACATGCTATGAGTGATTGTCTTACCCATCAGATGGAGCGGAAACTTTGCCGGTTTGTGTTTTTTAGAAAAGACAACCATCTCAGTTTTCTCCGGAGAGAATTCGATACCCAGCTTGAGAGCCCAAGTAGACAAATTGTCCAAAGTATCCTGTAGTGGTCCTTGCAGATCGACTGCTATTGATCCCGTTATAGAAACAACACAGTCATCCGCAAGCTGTCTTAACGTGCAATTTTCCATGAGACAATCATCTATGTCTCTAACATAAAAATTGTAAAGAAGGGGGCTTAGACATGAACCCTGGGGGAGACCCATGTAGCTAATTCGTGAAACTGTCAAGTCGCCATGAGCAAAACTCATCTGCTTCTCAAACAGCAAATTATACAAAAAGTTGTTCAAAATTGGTGAAAGGCCACTTTCGTGTAGTTTGTCGGAGAGAACATCGACACAAACTGAATCAAAAGCTCCCTTAATATCCAAAAACACTGAGCCCATTTGCTGTTTTTGAGCAAAGGCTAGCTGAATTTCTGAAGAAAGTAACGCAAGACAGTCGTTCGTTCCTTTGCCTCTGCGGAAACCAAATTGTGTATCAGACAACATGCCATTCGATTCAACCCATTTGTCCAGTCGAAAGAGAATCATCTTCTCCAACAACTTCCGTAGACAAGACAACATTGCGATTGGACGGTACGAATTATGATCCGACGCGGGTTTCCCGGGTTTTTGAATAGCTATCACTCTCACTTGCCTCCAATCATCCGGAATGATGTTGTTATCCAGGAACTGATTGAACAAGTTCAACAAGCGCCTCTTAGCGACGTCGGGGAGGTTTTTAAGCAAGTTGAACTTGATTCGATCCATTCCTGGAGCGGAATTGTTACATGAAAGAAGAGCAAGTGAGAAATCAACCATTGAAAACGGCCTATCCATGTCGTCCCTATCCTCGGAAACATCACGAATTATTCGCTCCACGGGTACGGAATCTGGACAAACTTTTTTTGCGAACTTGAGAATCCACCGAGGAGAGCTTTCTCGATCCTCGTTTACCGACGACGCGTTACGCATTCTTCTCCCGACGTTCCAAAGAGTTCTCATTGATGTCTCGCGCGATAAACCCTCGACGAACCGACGCCAGTAACCGCTTTTCTTCGCCTTGATCAAGTTCTTAAACTTGCCTTCAAGGGCAGTGTACCGCTCGAAGTTTTCGACCGAACCGCGTTTCCGAAACTCTTTGAACGCAGCGGACTTCTCGCGATAGATTTCTGTACACTCGCTATCCCACCACGGATTGGGGGGTTTCCTGCGAACCGACGGACCTGGAACTGGCCGACGTTGTGCCTGAAGCGCGCTACTGATGATCAGTTCTGATAGAAACTGATACTCTTCCCGCGGTGGAAGAATTTGTACCGATTGCTCACCGTCGATAATTGCTTCCGCGTACTTTCCCCAGTCAATGTGTTTCGTGAGGTCGTAGGAAATGTCGATAGATGGAGGTTGACGTGAACCATTGGAAATAGAAACAACGATCGGAAGGTGATCACTACCATGGGGATCCTGGATAACCTTCCATGTACACTCCAGCGATAGTGAGCTCGAACAGATTGAGAGGTCTAATCGGCTGTTTCTAGGGCTGCCATCTTGAGCTGGAGGTGCCACTCGTGTAACTTCTCCGGTGTTCAAAATTGTCATGTTGAAGTCGTCGCAGAGGTCATATATCAAAGTTGAACGTCTGTCATCGTACAGTTCCCCCCAGCCTGTACCATGGGAGTTGAAATCCCCCATGAGCAGCCGTGGCTCAGGCATAACCGAGCAGATGTGGGCGAGATCCCTGCGAGATATCGCAGTTCTGGGTGGAAGATATATGGAGGCAACACTGAGGGTTTTACCTCGGATAGTCACCTCACATGCGACGGCTTCGATGCCTGTCATCGGTTGAAAATCGACTCTGTAAAATGAGTGCTGCTTTTTGATCCCTAAAAGCACCCCTCCGTACGAGTCGGACCGATCAAGACGGATAATGTTGAAATCGGAAAAAGGTAAGGTTACATCGGGTGTCAGCCATGTTTCGGATAGCGCAAAAACATCGCATTGTAAATTGTTAACTAAAAACTTGAAAGCGTCTAATTTTGGTACGATACTACGACAGTTCCAGTGTAGCACAGAAATCATATCTTCGACCTCGGTGATTAAATTAGCCATCGAAAGATACGAATGTTGCAAGGAGGGGCATTTTAGAAGCCAACTGCTTCAAAAGAGGAGACACACAAGGAAGAAGTGCTTTGACAATGCTCTTCACTGAGTCAGAAGCATTAAAGAAGTTAAGGATGATGTCTACGATGCCAGAAAGCGTGAACATCGGAGCACCAAGGGGTTGTTCCTGGTTCTCCGAATGCTGTCTCTCTGGCTGAGAAGTCGCAAAAATTGGGACATCTGGGATTTTTGATGTTCCCGGGAGCGAAGGAAAGTCTCGTTCATCTTGGATTTTGAATCCAGGAGGTGAACGTTTGGCGCCTTTCTTAACACTCTTAGAATTTGTCACGGTGGGTTGGGGGTCACTGTTAGGCAGATTCCGAGGTTTTTTGGTGGGTCTCTGGAGCCTCACCCGTTTCCTCGTTTCACCCTTAAAAACAAAGGGAACCCCGTCCCCGACCTCAGAGTCAGAGCCCTGATCATCGAGAGACAAAGACGAGTAGATGTTGCGTGATTCAACGACCGGAGTAGCTTGTCTCAGCATTTCGGCGTAGCTTCGCCTTGAACGCTGCTGCAACGATCGTTTTTGATGTTGTTTTCGCTGTATGTACTTCGGGCAAACATTGAGATCGTGTGGACGGTCGCTACCACAATAAACACACTTGGGCGGCATTTTACACGCACCGTCTACATGTCTCTCCCCGCATGTTGCACAGCGAGGTTTATTGCTGCAGTACTGGGCGGTGTGGCCCAGCTGCTTGCAATTGATGCAATTCATTACCTTCGGTACATACAGCCTCACAGGTAGCCGAAGTTTGCCAATCACCAGCAGATCTGGTAATGCAGATCCGGAGAAGGTCACACAAAATTCTTCAGATGGTGTGTAAACCTTCTTCTCGCCCTCCTGGGATACCGAATGCAGTTGCCGGCAATCCAGTATCTGGACAGGAGGTAGAGAAGGGTTATGGAAACGACCACAGCCTTGCATGATCGTTTCGCAGGTCAAAGATGCGTCGGCGACCATCCCCGAAATCTCAATCGACGCGCTCGGAAGGTAGACAAAATACTCAAGTGTAAACAACTCGCAGGCCACAATCTCATTAGCGTGTTTTCGGTCGCCTACTGTCACCCGAAGCTTAGCTGTACCGACCATGTCAATGGAGACAACGGAAGAATACCGCTTAGTCAGATCCTTGCTGATTTGAACGGTGTTCAAACGTTTGCCTTTGGGTCGGAAGAAAACAACATATGGCTCGCCAAAGTCGGGAGGGTAGGCCTTGAGGCGGGGGGACGTGGAAACAGATTTGCTGTTGGTGTCCATTGGAGAAGCAGCAGGGTGAAGGGAGACAAAGGGGTTAGCATTTATATCGCCTTGTTGGCTCGAGCAATCCGATGCCAATAACAAAGCTTCGCTGATGTGGTACGACGTACCCCCGCCATCATTGTCATCGCCCATTGTGGCAGCTAACTACCACCACGGGGCACTCAAAAATCTTAAACTAACACTTATCACGGGGACGAAATAATCAAAAAACAAGGGACAAAATTAACTGTACAGGGAAAGTGAGGAAAAAAAAAAGAAAAAAAAACCTGCTTATATACCAAATTAAATCTAATCAAAGAGACAGTGGAGAGGAGGGAACAACGAGGGGTAACTTTGAATACTTAGCTTTCGCCTTGACGGAGGCTCTCTGAGAGAATTGCGCTGTGCGTGAAAACAATTTTTTTTAACATGGGAAAGGATAGGAGCTGCATTTTCAAATGCTTCTAATTCTTTATAGAAATTTTTTTAAGCAAAACGTTCTTAATGTTATCGAATGAGATTTTGATGCGCTATATTATAGACATAACATTGTGATTTAAAAACTTTTTGTCTAAAACCAGTTATAGTGTAGCTAATTGAAAGTATATTGCAAAACATTTACTCTTTTTTCAATCTGAAGTCCCTAAAATATTTTAGAAGCATTTGAAAATGCAGCTCCTATCCTTTCCCATGTTAAAAAAAATTGTTTTCACGCACAGCGCAATTCTCTCAAAGAGTTCCGTCAAGGCGATTTGTGCTCTAAAACAGAGGCTCGACAACGACAGGTCCAAGCGATGGGATCGCCCGCACAGGGAGGAGGCGCGCGGTTGAACGCTCTCTGCTCTTCTCTCGGTGGGCTGCTGCTGTCGACGACGATGAGCTTGGGTACTCACTGGAAGCACCCGATCACGGCCGCGCGAGCGGCGCGGTATGCGGGGGGTGCTGCACTGTTGTGCTCGATAAAATATCAATGCGCCACGTGATATAATGAAAACGTGAACTTTACTCAAACCAAACGAACTTTTGCGGCAAAATTTGTGGCCTAGCCAACCGCACGCGTCCCACTAGGGATTATCACTTAATAACTTGATCACTCGGAAACACTAGCACGAAAAAAGCCACCGAACTGAAAAGTATCGGGAGACAAACCGGACGAACGAAAAGATGCGACTGTCTCGCACGAACGCTCGCCAAAGAGTGATGATTCTTAAGGATTTCTATTGACAATTCACGGACGATTTCTAAAAGGTTCTTAAATTCAGAAAAATCTCCAGTATTTTTGTCGAAATCCTTTAACAATATCTTTGGGGATTCCTTCATCAGTTTCTTTGTAATTTCCTTCGGTTAATCCTTTGGACATTACTAATCGATTTCTTCGAAAATTTCTTTTACAATTTCTTCGAGAAATAATTAGGCAATTTCTTTTGTGTTTTATTTGGAAACTTTTTTAAGAATTGGTTAAACAATGCCTTTTAGACGATTCATAGGAGTTAAATATGTGGAAGAAGCACATGTTCTATCTTACCCTTTCCAGAAGAATCAACAATATTGACGGATTGATCACTCACAGAAACGCCTGCCTTCCCATGATCATTTCCAAGAGAAACGATTTGGTTCGATAATACCCATCACTAAGTTTCTTCCTTTCCCTTTCAAAAATGTCCACTACTTTCATTAAACTCTTCATGAGACTTGATCTCGAATAGGATGTCACCAAACCTTTCCCAAAGTTCATCAAGTTTCTGCAGTCGTAGTACCACATCAGTGATCGAAACTTCTTCCACAAAGTTGTCTTCAAACAACAGGGTGTCGTTGAAGGATGATTAGGTTGGGTACCTTTCAGCTTCAACTTCAGCGCCCTGAGCGGTACTGTCTCGTCCTCTCCAACAACTCATATCTGAAGCCGCGTGCAATGATTTTAGGGATTGATAGGTAGCTTACTTGAATCGATCTCACTGTGGGCCCAAGTGTAGGAGATAACCGACGATGTTCACCACCACATATCCCTGTGATATGTAGGTAGATAGCGATGAATTCCATTCGACGATCGCTTCTGCTGGATGTGTAGATCAACGACGACGTGGATTCGACTGGTGGACTGTATACGTAAGAACCATCCAGGGTTGTATTGCGCAAAGAGTTCAGAGGTTTCTAAACACACCGATTGCAAGAGAGTTCGTGGGGCAATATCAGATCAAACTTATGGGTGAACGCGCTACAACGGACCAGATGTTCGCCATCCGCCAGGTGTTGCAGAAATGCCGCGAATACAACGTGTCCACACATGACTTGTTCAGCGATTTTACATCGGCGAATGATACAACCGATCGAGACCAGCCATGGCAGACTATGTACGAATACGGATTCCCGGATAAACTGATACGATTGATCAAGGCGACGATGGATCGAGCGTAGTTCGAGTATCAGTGACTCTCTCGCAGCGAATCTCGCAGAGGATTACGGCAAGGTGATGGTCTTTCGTGCTTGCTGTTCAACATTGCTTTAGAGGGTGTAATAAGGAGAGCGGGGATAAACACGAGTGAAACGATTTTCACGAAGTCCGTTCAGCTGCTTGGTTTCGCTGATGATATTGATATAAGCTCGTAAATTTGAGACGATGGCGGAAACGTACATCCGACTAAAGAGTGAAGCCAGGCGAATCGGATTAGTCATTAATGTGTCGAAGACAAAGAGCATGATGGCAAAGGGCTTCAGGGAGGAATCACCGCGCCCGCCATCCCGAATTTATATCGACGGTGATGAAATCGAGGCGGTTGAAGAATTCGTGTACTCGGGCTCCCTGATGACCGCCAACAACGACACCAGCAGAGAAATTCAGAGGCGCATTGTGGCAGGAAATCGTGCTTACTTTGGATTCCTCAGAACTCTACGATCGAATAAAGTTCGCCGTAACACGAAGTTAACTATCTACAGAACAGTAGTCCACTATGGACACGAAGCATGGACTCTACGTGCAGAGGACCAACGCGCCAACGTGAGCGGGTAAGGATGTCGGATAGCAACCCGACTAAAATGGTTCTCGAGAGTCAGCCGACCGGTGTAAGCAGACGTGGTGCGTAGCAAGCTATCAAGCGGAGAACGATCCGCGGACCCTTCGCAGAGTGCGGAGCTGGAGACACACAGCCATAGACCGAGCAGAATGGAGACGACTTCTGTATAGAGGACATTCAGGCCTTAGTCAGACCGGTAAGGTAAGGCTTTGTTCACTGAAGTTCTTAGGTTTGCACAAGCAACCCTGTAGCCCCCCACCTTCTCTGATGGTATCATTACCCATAAACGTTCACACCATGGCTCCTGTCCAACAAACCTCCTGCTGTGTTACGATGTCAATCCTGCTGTCCTTCAGTAGACCGGCAAGTATGCGGGTGCTCCAGATGAAGTAGAGAGATCAGAAGTTCCACGTACCGGGTTTCCAACCGCAAGTTCTTTTTGTTCGCTGGTGTCGCTGTCGTTGTTTTCGGCTCGTTTTATTCTGTTGCCAACAATGATAAAACTATGTATTCAAATCAAAGGAAATACAAAAAAAAAACTTTCAACAATATGTGTAGCCTTGTAGTTATTCAATAAAAAAATCATGATAATGGAAGCTATTAACGGACATTGCTTTGTTGCTGCCTGCAAAAATGTTAAAAACTCATAAGCAATTGCAAAAAGAAACACCTTCCACTAGAACATAAAAGCAGCTTTGTTCGACTTCCTAAAGTTCTAATCCAGGTTCTTTAAATCTACATCCCACTACCGCAAGCCACAATTCATGGAGCTTTGACCTTTTTTTTTCTCCCTCCTATTGACGGAGAGTACGACTCCCAAAGAAACTCATTGTCACCACACAGTGAAAGCCTTTCATCGTAGCACTTTACTTTCATTGCCATGTTTTGTATCTCGACGTCGACATACAGCACACTCGATGGTAAAACACCCGTTTGTCCTTCGTTTGCGTCTTTTATCCCGGGCTACAAAAGCCCCTCACACTCCGTCCTTCCCTCTTATGGTACCGACCATTATACATGTAGTCGCCGTCGGTCGTTCCCGTCATAATTACATTTTTCTACACATGTCCAACACCCCGACAACGATCCCGCCACCCGTCTGCCACCACCCACTCACGGTTTTCCGAACCCTCCGGATGCGCTACACATTTTTATGAGAACCATTCTCTTCTGATCTTCCACCATCACCATATGGCTATGTTTTTCGAATTTGTACCTTGTCGTTCGTTTTTTTCCCTCCGGAGCTACATCATATGTAGTGGAGGAAGCTGTTGTTTCCCACGAAGCCAATCTTTCCCTTGGGGAGAATTTTTCATAAACAGCTCACATATATTTTAAGCACTGGAGCTAGCATCTAATAGCCATTGGCGACCGACTAACATGGAAGTAGGTGAGCTAAAACGGAAGTGCTCATGTTTTACATTCTCTTCTTTTACCGGGCTTCGGTTTTCTGTTTGAACCCTCGCATGGGTGAGCTACACGTGGATGGGGGAAAATGGCATTAAACGTACCGTTGGAGTTTATTGACAATTCTTTCAAGGAATTTTCCATTAATTCCCCAGGAATTCCTCCAGGGATTCGTCCAGGAAGTCCGCCAGGGATTCCTCCAAAGATTCCTCTAGGAAATCCTCCAGGAAATCCTCAGGGCTTCTTCCAGGGATTCCTCCAGGGATTCCTCCAGAAATTTCTCAAGAGATTCCTCCAGGAATTTCTCAAGGGATTCCTACAGGAATATCTTCAAGTATTTTTTCAAGAATATCTTCTGCAACATCTTCAGGAATTTCTCCAGGGAATCCCCCAGAAATTCCTCCAGGAATATCTCCAGGAATACTTTCAGGGATACCTCCAAGGATTCTCCTCCAGGAATCCTTCCAGAGATTACTTCAGGAATTACTATAGAAATTCCACCAGCGATTCCTTCATCTTTTCCTTCAGGGGTTCCTCCAAAGATTCCTCTAGAGATTCCTCCGGTATTTCTTTCAGGAAATCCTCCAGGAATTCCTCCCGGAATATCTCTGGGGATACCTTCAGGGATACCTCCAGGGATTCCTCCAGGAATTCTTCCAGGAATTCCTTCAGAAATTAATCTACGAATGCCACCAGGGATTCCTTCAAAGATTCCTCCTTGAGTTCCTCTGTAGATACCTCCAGATATTCCTCTAGGAATATCTCCAGGGATTCCTCTAGGGATTCCTCAAGGGATTCCTCCAGGGATTCCTCCAGGGATCCCTCCGGGGACTCCTTCAAGCATTCCTCCAAGATTCCTCCAGGAACTCATCCAGTGATTCCTCCAGGAATTTCTCCAGGGATTTCTTGAGAGATAACTCCAGAGACTCCTCCAGAGATACCTCCAGGGATTCCTCCAATAATTCCTCTAGGGATTCCTTCAGGTATTCCTTCAGGGATTCCTCCAGGAATTCATCCAGGGACTCCTCCTGGAATTCTTCCAGGGATTCCTCCAAGAACTCCTGCAGGGATTTCTCCAGGAATTCCTTCAGGGATTTCTGCAGGAATTCCTCCAGGAATTCCTCTAGAAATTTCCCCATTTGTTCCTGCAGGGACTAATCCAGAGATTTGTTCAGGGATTCAGATTTCCTCCAGGAAATCCTACAGGGATTCCTCTAGAAAATCCTCCAGAAAATCCTCCAGGGATTCCTCCAGAAATTTCTCAAGGGATTCCTCCAGGAATTTCTAAAGGGATTCCTACAGGAATATCTTCAAGTATGTTCCCGGAATATCTCTGGAGATACCTTCAGGGATACCTCCAGGGATTCCTCCAGGATTTCTTCCAGGAATTCCTTCAGAAATTCCTCGACGAATGCCACCAGGGATTCCTTCAATGATTCCTCCTTGAGTTCCTCTGTGGATACCTCCAGGGATTCCTCCAGGAATATCTCCAGGGATTCCTCCACGAATATCTCCAGGGATTCCTCTAGGGATTCCTCCAGAGATTCCTCCAGGGATTCCTCCAGGAAGTCCTCCAGGGATTCCTCCAGGAAGTCCTCCAGGGATTCCTCCAGGAAGTCCTCCAGGGATTCCTCCAGGATGTCCTCCAGGGATTCCTTCAGGAAGTCCTCCAGGGATTCCTCCAGGAAGTCCTCCAGGGATTCCTCCAGGAAGTCCTCCAGGGATTCCTCCAGGAAGTCCTCCAGGGATTCCTCCAGGAAGTCCTCCAGGGATTCCTCCAGGAAGTCCTCCAGGGATTCCTCCAGGAAGTCCTCCAGGGATTCCTCCAGGAAGTCCTCCAGGGATTCCTCCAGGAAGTCCTCCAGGGATTCCTCCAGGAAGTCCTCCAGGGATTCCTCCAGGAAGTCCTCCAGGGATTCCTCCAGGAAGTCCTCCAGGGATTCCTCCAGGAAGTCCTCCAGGGATTCCTCCAGGAAGTCCTCCAGGGATTCCTCCAGGAAGTCCTCCAGGGATTCCTCCAGGAAGTCCTCCAGGGATTCCTCCAGGAAGTCCTCCAGGGATTCCTCCAGGAAGTCTTCCAGGGATTCCTCCAGGAAGTCCTCCAGGGATTCCTCCAGGAAGTCCTCCAGGGATACCTCCAGGAAGTCCTCCAGGGATTCCTCCAGGAAGTCCTCCAGGGATTCCTCCAGGAAGTCCTCCAGGGATTCCTCCAGGAAGTCCTCCAGGGATTCCTCCAGGAAGTCCTCCAGGGATTCCTCCAGGAAGTCCTCCAGGGATTCCTCCAGGAAGTCCTCCAGGGATTCCTCCAGGAAGTCCTCCAGGGATTCCTCCAGGAAGTCCTCCAGGGATTCCTCCAGGAAGTCCTCCAGGGATTCCTCCAGGAAGTCCTCCAGGGATTCCTCCAGGAAGTCCTCCAGGGATTCCTCCAGGAAGTCCTCCAGGGATTCCTCCAGGAAGTCCTCCAGGGATTCCTCCAGGAAGTCCTCCAGGGATTCCTCCAGGAAGTCCTCCAGGGATTCCTCCAGGAAGTCCTCCAGGGATTCCTCCAGGAAGTCCTCCAGGGATTCCTCCAGGAAGTCCTCCAGGGATTCCTCCAGGAAGTCCTCCAGGGATTCCTCCAGGAAGTCCTCCAGGGATTCCTCCAGGAAGTCCTCCAGGGATTCCTCCAGGAAGTCCTCCAGGGATTCCTCCAGGAAGTCCTCCAGGGATTCCTCCAGGAAGTCCTCCAGGGATTCCTCCAGGAAGTCCTCCAGGGATTCCTCCAGGAAGTCCTCCAGGGATTCCTCCAGGAAGTCCTCCAGGGATTCCTCCAGGAAGTCCTCCAGGGATTCCTCCAGGAAGTCCTCCAGGGATTCCTCCAGGAAGTCCTCCAGGGATTCCTCCAGGAAGTCCTCCAGGGATTCCTCCAGGAAGTCCTCCAGGGATTCCTCCAGGAAGTCCTCCAGGGATTCCTCCAGGAAGTCCTCCAGGGGTTCCTCCAGGAAGTCCTCCAGGGGTTCCTCCAGGAAGTCCTCCAGGGATTCCTCCAGGAAGTCCTCCAGGGATTCCTCCAGGAAGTCCTCCAGGGATTCCTCCAGGAAGTCCTCCAGGGATTCCTCCAGGAAGTCCTCCAGGGATTCCTCCAGGAAGTCCTCCAGGGATTCCTCCAGGAAGTCCTCCAGGGATTCCTCCAGGAAGTCCTCCAGGGATTCCTCCAGGAAGTCCTCCAGGGATTCCTTCAGGAAGTCCTCCAGGGATTCCTCCAGGAAGTCCTCCAGGGATTCCTTCAGGAAGTCCTCCAGGGATTCCTTCAGGAAGTCCTCCAGGGATTCCTCCAGGAAGTCCTCCAGGGATTCCTCCAGGAAGTCCACCATGGATTCCTCCAGGAAGTCCCCCATTAATCTCAAGTGAAATTCCTGGAAATCTTATAGGATAAACGACGTTATGACAATAGATGCAAAAAAATTATGCTGGTTTATCTTTTACGTAGCATCCATGACTAAATGCTTTTTATCCCATTTTCCCCTCATATTCGTGTCTCAAACCTGCAGTTATTCTCACTTTAAACAAAGCCACGAACAAATGGAGCTGTTGGTGTCTTGCGTGAATAAGAGAATTAATCATGGTTTTGCACGACATCCACCACCAGTTGTCGGCACCCACGCAACACTACTTTATGCTGCCACGGCGCCACTACCCTAGAAACAACTGACCGAGGAAAGTTCTACATAATTGGACTGGTCCTCTCTCCCCTGTGAGTTGTACATCTACGGCTTGCCGTCCGTCCGTCGATGTCGTCCGGACCGACGGACGAATACGACGCGACGGGAATGACTGTCAAAGTATAGGAACCTTCCCAGCCAGCACCATGGAAAATGTTTCATTTGTAGGAGATTACAACTTCCAGATACAGGGCCAAAGTTCCGGCCAGGGAAACCGGTCGGCTGTAAAACGTTTCAAGAGTGACTTAGTTAATCGAGGTTGGCCGGAGGAGGCCCAAATGGCTCAATTTGTCGGTCATAACTCCGCCTCCGGTTTAATTTATGTGTAGGCTAGCTTTGTAAACACCGCTTGACACGCTTGTATTACAAGTGGACTTTTCCCTTTCGGTTCGGGGGTTAACAACAGCCCAAACAAACTCTGGAGGATGATTCAGAGGAAGGAGAATTTCGATAGTTTTGATTCGCCTTTATGAGAGTTGCTGTTTTGTTTGACTTATCTCTTTTTCGCATTGAATTGTAATGAAAGAAAAATAAGTTAACCATTATTATCTCTTCTTGTCTTTAATGAAGATTTTCTAATCTGTATTAACGAGATTTTCAGTTCTTGACTAGTTCAACTGGAGAACCACGGTCTTACTTCCCTTTTGCAAGAAGGCATATTTTCTTTGTGAGTTTGCCAGAAGTGGGAATCGATCATCACATTAGGCACAGGACTTTACTAAAATAATGATTCAAATATTCAAGGAAATATGCATATCGATTAGTTTTTGGCGCAAAAATCAGCCAACATTGTCAACATAGAAAATTTGTCAACAATGTCGTTGAATTGTTGTTTCCAGAATAAGAAGTTGTATCTTGTCTTTTATAGAAACTTTTCTGGATTTTTTTTTCTTCCACATAATTCTCACTAATCTTCTCAGATTAAAATCAAAATCTCTGAATATTTTGATAAATTTTTCCCACAACTTTTTAGGAATCCGATTTTGAAGCATTGCTTCGGAAACATCCTGCAGTATATCGCAAGTACTTTATTAGAAAATCCTATAAGAACTTCATTATTTTTTTTTTATTGGTTAACATATGCGTCTCGAAAATTCATCGGATTCTTTTTTCAGAATTGTTAGTTCAAACTTTTTCCTTGACATTTTTTTCCATTAATCTTCTAATAATAACTCCCAAAATTTGTCCGAAAACTTCACGTATGACTCGGGGTTCCTCCAAAGTAAAATGGTTTTCCTTTTTAAATATGTTTTTACGATTTTTCATGGAAAGCATCCATTTCAAAAAAAATATTGCCGGGATTTGCTACAAGCATGACTTCAAGGATACTCACATTTCTGTATTTCCTTTATTGCAAATAAGTTTCATATATGAATAACTTCAAAAATAATTTGAAAGATTTTTTTGAGAATTGCTTGGATGAAACTTCGGAGAAATTCGTAATGGCATACTTTTTTGTTTTTGGAAACATTCTGGGAGAAATCCTCTCAGGGCTTGCTTAATAAATTCTCGGAGTAGCTTTAGGAGGTGGAAGAACTCTCGAACACATTTCCAGGAAAAAAATATTGGAAAAACTTCCTGGGAAGCTTCTGGCGAATCATCAAGGAATTCCTGGAAAAGTCTAAGGACTCTTTTAAAACCTCTGAGCAAAGCAGACAAAAAAACAATCTGCAGATGTCCTGTTATGAATTCCAGAAGAAATCTTTCATCAATATTGTCCTAAGAAACTTTGGATGAATTTGTGGAAAAATTAGCCATAAGAACTCCTAGTGGATCTATTTGAGAAATTGCGGGTGTATTTTAGAGAAACTCTTCGGTACAGTATCTTTAAAAATACTAGGAAAAACTGGAGGAAAAAATCTGGAGGATTCCTTGTCAGAATTCAAGGAAGCATTTCTGGAGGAAAAATTGTGGAGGTATCCTTGCAGACATATTTTTGAAGAACCCATGGAGATTTTTCGGAGGATTCTTCGGGTAAATCATAAGGAAGAGATTTTTCTTGGAAAATTTGTGAACATTTCTCAAAAAATTCTCGAAGGAAGTTTTTGAAAATTACTCCCAGAAATTAATAGAGGATTTATGGGATGAATATCGAGGATAATTCTCATCAAATTTTGAAGAAATTTCTCTTGGGATATCCCTGTAAACACCTGGCTCGAAACTTTTGAAGAAAAGATGATTTTTTATAGAAATCCCAGGATGTATGGAAAAAATAAAAAAAATCTTCCCATGAATTCCTGGACGAATGATTAAAAATATATAAGGAAATGCGTGGGGTGAACCTGTGAAGAATCCATGGGTTAATTTCTGGAGACACCTTTGAAGAAATCCATGCAGAAATATTTCAAGGAATCCAAGCAGGAATTTTGCTAGCAATCCTCGGCTAAACTCTTCTGAAAACTGTTTTTTTTTTATTATTATTAAAGAATAAAATAGCAACAGTTTACATCTTGTAAAAACAATAACTTATACATTACACTTATACACTAATACCTTTGTTATTTAACAAACATTTAGATACACTTCAAAATGTTTTCTGAAACTTTCTCTCTTTGACCAACGTAATTCCCGTATCCCTTTTTTGAACACAAATAAACTCAATTTTGGAAAATATTAAGAAACATAAGCAAAATAGTGACTCGCTAACCACAGCGCAGCTCTTTGGCGGGAACACTTCATGTCTGTTCGGCAATGAACACAAGAACTTTAGGCGAAGCACTGGACTGTACTTGGCTATGGCACAGTAGTAGAGAATTGGAACTTGGGGGGTTTCGGGCCGCGAGGGAAAAATCACTAGATCACTTTAACACTACACTTAACACTTTATTCTCTTTCTCTACTATTTACACTTCACTTTGGATAATTTCACTACGCGTTGTCCAAGCCACGCGTACGCTTGTCACTTGTTCACTTTCAGAATTCAACTGACTCGCTACTGGGAACGGGTCGCATATTTATACCCAAAAATGCGGTATTCCAGAAACACGTGGAATATTCTACGCGCGCGTAGAACCCACGCGACGCGTGTGGAACAAACCATCATCACGCTACCTGCAGGGCGACGACGACGAGAGTCGATGATGACGATGATGACGGTTGCGGCGGTGCGGTTCGCTGCTGCACTCACGACAGGATCTCACGGCACTCACTCTCTCGCTGCTGCTCGCTGATGTTTCGTCGGCTCGAGTGAGTGCGCGTGCTTCGTCACGATGATCGATGATGGTTCCGATGCAATGGTTGGTGGTCGCGCAGCTTACCATGCTGCTGCCGTCATTTGAAGCGTATGTTCGCGAACAATGTCTATCTTACTTATTATAAAACTTTCTAAATCTAAAAATTCGATTTGCATTTTCTGTCTTATAGTCTGTTCAACCCAACACCTTATTTCTTTTGTTACATTACACTCTTTTAACCTATGTTCATTACTTTCAACCAACTGACAATTCGGATGATATCAGAATAATTCTTCAGAAAATTTCATGGTGGAATTTATGAAGAAAATCTTTAAAAAATCCTGAAAGAATTTCCTGGAGCAAGCCTTGGGAGTCTGGAGAAAACGGGCAAACCTTTGGACGAATCTGCTGGAAATTCTGGATGAAACGTCTGAAGCAATTCACGGTAGAAATTCTGAGTTTAAAAAAAACTCGTAGAAAATTTTAAAGAAACTGTGAAAGTTTTGCAAAGATATTCTCAAAACTAATGAAACCCCAATTTACGCTCACTTATTTACACCAAACTCATTTTGATGCTCCCAGAACCCCATTTAACGCACTCATTCCCAGATAGCGCTGCCGCCATTTACGATCTGTGGGTGTTATTTGGGCTTCCGGGTATTCGGGAACAATTAATTTTTGATATAAAGGAAATTTGAAGTTATTTCTCAAACTATCCGTCTCAAGGAGCATCACCACAAGTGTGGGAAAAACAAGCCACGCGAATTACTCAAGACCCAAAAGTTCTAAGAGAAGGAGTGTTTTTTTCTCCAGGAGCATGTACATTAGTGTGGGTCATTGGAACCGATTTCACAGATTAAAGCTTTTTTGGTTTCATACCGGGTCCTGAATATCTGTGCAAAATTTGAGCACGATTGGTTGCGTCTACACTTTGTGCATTGCAATTGAAATTTGTATGGGATTTTGTATGGGAAAACATACTTTTCTGCATTTTTGTCATAAGTTGAAAAAGTTTGTATGAAACTTTATAACCAATACTGAAACTTTATAACCAATACTGTAAAATGATGTTCTGAAGAACTTTGTTGAAGACCGCAAAGCGATCCGGTGCTTGTGAAAAGTTATAACCAACGAACCGCATGCACGTACTTTAGAGTGGGTCATCGTTTATATGAAAAAAAATGAAAAATTCAATGGTATCCTATCAGATCAAAGCTTTTTTGATCCTATTTCAGGACCCAAATAAGTGTGCAAAATTTGAACACGATCGGTTATGTCTACGTTTTGCGCATCGCGTTTGAAGTTTGTATGGGGTTTTACATGGGAAAACACACTTTTTTTGCATTTCTCTCATAACAAGCTCGAATTTTTCTAAAATCATACAACCGATAAAGAGAAAACATAGCCTTGGGGTGTCCTGAAAAACTTTGTCGAAGACCACGAAGTGATCTGATGGTTATGAAAAAAGTTATAGCGTTGACATTGCTTGGTGAAACAGTATGATTTTGTTGCTATTGTTATGCCTTTACATGTTAAAACATAAACACTTGCATGCGGTTCGTTGGTTAGACAGGGTGCGGCAGGAAAAAATGCGAAAAGTTCAAAGCACTATTACACGCTAAATATAGGATATATATGTGTATTTTTTCATGACAGTGTATCAGGCAATGTCTATATTCTAGCACTGAAAAATAAAAATGAACATATTTGATGTTTAACATGTGATAATGTAGGCCTAATAAGCGGATATCAATAAACTGCGCGCCCAATGGTCATTAAACAAAATGAATATAACAGTAACAGAATTAGCTCAAATTCGATGAACAACCAGACCACACTGATCCAGATCCATGTAGTTTCACATACCAGATGAAATAGTACATATATTTGATGATATTGTAGGGAAAATCAAAAATTTTGTTTTATCATATGCGAAATTTAGCGACCTGTTCGATTTTTGCGGTTTGAAAATTCTGGTTGTCTTCATCTTCAGGCGCCGCCCTGTAAAGGTTAATGACCAAAATGGGAAATTTTTTAATTAACTTTTCAGAAAACTAGCCTATTATAGATCATGGAACGTTGAAACATAGATTGGTTAGTGTCAAATATACGAAAATGAGATTTGAAGTTGAAAAACACTTTCGCATTTTTTCCTGCCGCATACTGTAACTATTTTCACAAGCATCGGATCGCTTTGCGATCTTCAACAAAGTTTTTCAGAATATCCTAGGCTATCATTTTATAGTATCGGTTAAAAAGCTTCAGACAAACTTTTTCAACTTATGACAAAAAAAGTATGTTTTCCCATACAAAATCCCATACAAATTTCAATTCCAATGCGCAAAGTGTAGACGCAACCGATCACAAGGCTCACTTATTACAGTAAATTGTGGAAAAGCTCAGTGGCTGTCGGGCTGAGGTCACGGGCCATAATAATTTCTCAAGAACCACCTAAACGTGAAGGTAGAATGAAAAGTTTGTTCAAAATCTGCGTCGTAACCCGAGCAGAGGAGAATATCAAATTCATAACAACAGGATAACATAGCCTAATTTGTTATTGTTAACTTTTCAAAGGCTTACTTTTTTATAACTAGTTATTTTGTTATGATCAAGTTATAGACATTCATCCACTAAATAACATTTCAATAATATATTTTGCTGTAGATCAAGTTTTGTTATTGTTATTGAAAATTGTACAAATTTGTGATGAACCATAACACAACAAAAACATATTTTGAAATTCACTGCAAGATTCGTTGTTATTATGTTGTATTGTATGTTCATAAATTGGTCTTCCAGGAACATTTTTTTGATATGATTTGTGTTATTATGCCGCTTATGATTCCAATAATAAATATAATAATGCCATTATAAAGTTATTATGTTAAAATAACATATTTTATTATGCTGTTGATATTCGTTTTTGCTCGGGAGAGAGCACACATTACAGTAAAGCTCAGTGCTTCCTTATACAGGATCAAAGGCCGAAAAACCTTTATCATATTATGTATCTCAAAAGGCATCACCATACACATAGATGTGTTGCAAATTCAGTGCTTGCTAATGACACACAAATCTTCCAAGAACCGATAGTGTTGGAGGAAGTGTAAGTATTTTCTTATTGAGCATCTTAGGGGCTGTCCATTAATCACGTAAGGAAATTTTAGTGATTTTCTGACACCCCCTCCCCCTTGTAAGATTTTTAGTATGAGAACCCAAAAAAAAATTGTGTGGCGCGTAAGATTTCTTAAGAACCCCCAACTCTTCCCCCATAAATCCTTACATAATTAATGAACAGCCCCTTAACTTACTTACTTTCAGTACGGAGCACTCATGGTGGTGCAGAGAGCCGATAGCTTCTTAAAGACACTACACAATGATAATGTTCATAGGGATTCAAAATCCGAAACACATTTGCACTACTTTTCACCATCTTCGGTGGTTGAGAAGTTTCCGTGGCCCATAACCTTATTTTGGGAACACGTGAGCGCTGCCAAAGGCGCAATATCCGAAAAAACAAATCTTCAATTCGTAGTCACACTCACGGTTCTTGAGTTATTCGCGTGGCCCGTGACCATGGAATGGAAACCACTGGTTTTGCAACACAATTATATTGGAGATACTGATGTTTTTAAAGCCCAAACCTTGGCCCAAACTTAGATTATGCTCACCCATATTGATGCGTCAATTGGGGTTTTAGTGCTTTGTGAAGTTAACAATGAAATGAGGGCGATAATGCTGTAGCAAGATCCAATCCCAGCCCCGGCACTTGCTAATTTTCGCCAGTTACTTTTCCCCCCGAGAGCGGCTGCCACCTGATCCTCCTCTGAGCATATAGGGTATGTGTACCGTTCCTTGGCCTAATATGCCAGCCGCCTTGACAATTTTGATCATAACTCGTGAAATAATAGCCGTATAAATTATGTGTTTACTCTATCACGCACTCTAGGCAGTGCATGCTTCTGCAATTGAAAGTAAACTAGCGTAAATATTTAAGAATTTACTTAATTACGTTGAAAAGATTCGATGCGATGGTATGCAACGTTGGTCTACGGTACGAAAATTGGCCTATTAGTGGATACAACGTTGGCCTATTGCTTTCCAAACGCTAGAACCACTTATTCTATAATTTTTTAATATTTCTGCTGAAGTATTACACTAGTTTACAGCATTTTTGAACTCGGTAAGCTGATGATCGTTTTTGGTGTAGAATCATGCCCTGAGTTCGAAAACACGAAGGAAAAAAATTACAGTAGAGCGGAATTTTTTTCGACTTTCCATACAAGGTTGATGATTTGAAATCGATTTTTGTTCTATTTTTAAGTAAAGTCGCTCACTTCACACATCTCATTCTCCGTAATCAATGCTCCGATTGAGCTGAATTTTTTACTGTAACTCGCCTACATATGATATGTCAAATAAACGTTGAGAAAGAATTTTTAAATTGTTTTTTTCTTATTGAAAAAAATACATTTCTATATATATTTTTGGAAAATTTGCTAAAATTTGAGGAGATCGTCCCCTAAACTCACCAATATCTTGAATATCATCAGCCTGACGCAAAACCTGCATTCAGATGATCGAATTGTATTATATTCAGCTTTTAATATATGAAAAAAGATTTAAATTTGGTTGAACAAAACGCAAGATTTTTGAATTTTATTAAATTCCATACTTTAAAAAGTTGTAAAACTCGATATTGAGCTAAAACTCAAAAACTGTTCTACTTTAAATTTTTTGAAGCACGGTTTCGAAATCAGAGCTAAATTATGCTTCAAAAATTTTGGTCTTTGAGGGAAGTTCACGACTTTCATTTTATTTTGTAAACTAGTGTTATCACTGTTTGTTCACCAATCTTGCTTTCAAATTACATTTTCGGAGCCAATTTTTCACATAACTATAAATAAAGCAAAGCAAAGCAAAGATAACCGTACACATCGTAGTTGCTACTCCGTGATTGACCAGAACAATCGAAGTTGCACAGAGAGCCAATGAATGTGAAAGCTTGGGACTAGCTAACCATTCTCAATGTGCACAATTCGAGAGTTCAGCTATTTAAAGTCAATAACGGCGCTGGCCACGTCCTTACGGTCATCAGGAAAGGGAAGGAATGTTAGTTCGACAACCGTTGCTACTAGAAACCGTGGAATCCACAGCATCCCCACAGTTGTCACGGGAAGGAATGGTGGTTAGTAGGGTAGGGTAAGGTGTGGATCTAGGAGCCACCTCTGTTAGGTGATATGATCCACTAGTTATATGGAAATACACGTCGCGGTCTTCATCACGATTATGATTTATTTGATCACGATGACCACTGATCCCGGATTTCGTGCTCGCGTTTCCATCGCCCTACCGTGGAAACCGACTGATCTACGATTATTGTAGCGCGATTCTGAACCCGGATTTTTCACTCGCACTTCCATCGCCCTACCGAGAAAACCGACTGACCAACGAATATTGTAGCGCGATTCTGATCCCGGATTTTTCACTCGCACCCCCATCACTCTTACCTGAAAATTGTCTGCCATTCGAAAATTCTCAAGCTAATCTGATTCCGCATTCCACACTCGCGCTTGCATGGCTCTACCGAGAAAACCGACTGACCCCAATTTTTCACATAACTATAAATAAATCACTTAAACTAAAGTTCTTCCTTTATTTAGTAACAATAACAATGCAACCACATTATTGTGTTATATTTTTACAGTCACCGCACACAAAATCTTTCTTCCCGTTCGTTCTTTATGGTTCATTCGCAAGCAATGTGATTGACGTCACTTTTTCGGTATTGTTGACGTCATTTTATTGGTGGGCCAAGATTTGGGTACATGGTGAAAAAAATGTCCTCAATATTCGGCCCACATTTAATTTGTAAAAAAGTAATTTTTCGTTGTAAACAAATATAGAAGATCAAAAAAGCGTCTTTGACCGTCGCATAAAATGTTCAGTTATCGAAAAGTCAATTCGAAATGTTCCAGAATCAGGCCATTTATGATCATGTGTATAGACTACCCACTAAGCCGAAGAATCATGGCGTCTACAAAAGCTAAACAAAATGACATTTTCATTCAATTTTAATGCTCCAAAATGCTAAAATTGAAACGAAATGTTACAGTTATTTGGTGCATGGCTTTTCTGATCTCCAGTTATGCGTGTTTGTTTGAGTTTTTGGTTAACGTTAAGATAGGCCGAATGAGGGGACTATGCCAACGAAGCATCCCGATACCCTATCTCTAACGAATCGGAAACATGGATATCGGCGAACGGAAACCCATAATGGACGACCCCCAATCGGACTGGAAAAGGAACAACAGCCACACATCATTGCATCATCGTGCTCATCATTCTACCAAGGACAGGGAAGAAAAGTGAAAGCAACACAAAGGCAAACCAGTTCGATATAGCAGAATTAGAATATAATATAATACATTTAGGTGCAGTACAAAGTGTAAGTGCAGCTTCCAATTGTAATCGTGGACAAAAGAGCTGTGAATTAGGTTATGCAACAAAAATGCTGCAGCAAGGAACTTGGCAGAACGTGGAACGTTATAAACAGCCTATCCACCTCTTTCGGAGGAAAATGCGCCACCTGGAAGAAGCGGAGTTCGAGGAAATGGGACTGCTGTGCCGTTCCCATGGAATACGGAAGTTCTATAGAAGCTCATCGCATCCCGAATCGGCTTCGTGCTGCGAGCCGAAATATGCAGGGATAAGGACAGTGGCCTCTTGATGGAGATGACCGAAAGGTGGAAGCAACACTTCGACGAGCACCTGAATGGCATGGAGGACGTAGGCACGGGAGATCATGGTAACGGAGGGAACTACTACACTAATGCAGCAGAGGACGAAAATGAGCCAACTCCCACGCTGAGGGAAGGTAAGGATGCCATTCACCAGCTCAAAACCAACGAAGCAGCTAGACAGGATGGTATCGCAGCTGAACTCATCAAGATGAGCCCAGAAAAGTTGGCCAGCTCTTAGCACCGGTTGATAGTCAAGATCTGGGAAACCGTACAGCTACTGGATGAGTGGAAATGAGGGATTATTCGCCCCATTCACAAAAAGGTGACCATTTGTCTAATGAGAACTTCAGAGCGATCACTATTTTGAATGCTGCCTACAAAGTGTGCTATCCCAGATCATCCTCCGTCGTCTGTCACCTAAAACAAATGAGTTCGTGGGAAGTTATCAAGCTGGCTTCATCAACGGCCGGTCGACAATGGACAAGATCTTCACTGTAAGACACATCCAGAAATCCCGCGAAAACCAGGTCCCAACGCATGTCCTATTAAACGATTTCACTGCGGCATACGACAGTATCAACAGCACAGAGCTATGGAAAATCAAGGGCGCTATGGAGAACAAGAATTTCCTGGGAATCTGACCAGGCTTATTGAAGCATCGACGAGCAGTGTGCAAAACGGCATACGGGTTTCAGGTGATCTACCAAGATCATTACAAACTTTTCTGAAAGTGCTACAAGATGATAGACCCGCATACCTATGTACCTATTCAGCATCACTCTGGGAGGTAACGTGTGACGAGCCGGGCCTAACAGCAAAATCCGGCCAATTTTTGGACACTTGCGAATGACATGGATATTATCGCCAGAAAAAAATGGAATGGCCATGGCCAAAGCATGAAATCCATCAGAAGTCACCGTTTGCTGGTATCGTACTGCATAAAGCAGAGCAAAATGTTCATTTAATATTTAAAACTTATTGCTATTTCTCTCACATCCACACTCAAGCTCCCAGAGCCCCAGACGTCCGTTCCCGACATTCACATTCACATATCTCATTTCCCAGCAGATCAAAAGTACGTATTTAACTATTCTTCAACGGTAGGAGATAATTCATCCCAGCTCCCACGAGTTGGGACGGAGAATCACTTTTTAAGAACTGCAATTTCGTCATACATATGTCCGTACACGTACAGTGCACTGTCTGCAGCTGCAACATTCCCAGTTAGGTGCGGTTTCGTGTTTGCACTTATATCAAGTTGAAATGTATGTAATGAAGATACATATTCCAGAACGGGGCTTTGTTTGATCAGCAACAAGCAGGCCAAGCTGTGACGTTTGTGCGACAACTGTCGGATGAAAGGGAGAGTGGGTCTGGGTATTCATGTTGTGTTGATAGGTACCCCCTTCCGTTGTTGGTCACCGCACACCGCCGGTTCACCATCAATTTCCGAACTGGATCTGTACTGGATCAAAGAGAGAAACACTGGCAGCTATCAACGGATATTTGTGTATCTTTTTTTTGATTCAAATGATTTTACGACGAGGGGGTGTACTGTTATGCAAATCGGAGGAAGAGCATTCTCTGGAGTCCACATATAATTATCATCAAAAGACTGAAAGGTGGAGGCAGGCGATGTGAAAGATATGATATTTCATATTCATTCAGTGCGACACAATGGGGCTCGGCCCGACCAGTGCTGTCATGGTAAAATGAGAGCTGCTTACGCAAGACTCCCAGATGTCAGCGCCCCTATACTGACGAGCCCCCACGAGAATGACTTCCAAAACCTGAAATTTTTCGCGACTTTTTGCCTTTCTCGTACACTTAGTGTACTGGAAAGGCTAGATGTTCACTCAAAAAAAAAAAATTTTTTTTCGAAAACAGGCCCGGAGGATCAAGTCTCATATACCAATCAACTCAGCTCGACGAATTGAGATGATGTCTGTATGTGCGTATGTATGTGTGTGTGTGTATGTATGTCTGTGCGCAAAATAAGTTCACTCACTTTTAAGGCACTTCCCATTGGCCGATTTTTCGGATTATAGCTCGGATCGAACCAGAATTTCACCGCATTGCAATGCATTGTTTGTTATTACAAATGGTCCAGATCGGCCAAGGCGTTCCGGAGTTATGGCCATATTAGTAATCCGGACCAGGAACGTTAGAACAGGCCGTATATGAAACTGAACCAAGCCCCATCATGCGACATATAAAACTGCGGCGATGTTTGTAACCGTTAGCATGGCTGACGAATTTTGTGCGGAAAACATCACTGGAGACCAGAAATTCTACTAAGTCGGCCCGAAATTCAAGATGGCGGTCTAAAATCCAATATGATGGCTGCAAATTCAAGATGGCGGTTGTTTAATGGTGTTTTAGGCTCTATACCGTGCAATATGAGTATATTTTGCATGGGGAAGATATCTGGACTCCAAAAATGGCGACCTGAGTATTCAAGATGGCGATCTAAACTCCAAGATGGCTAGCTTGGTGTTTAAGGCTTTAAAACTATGCATTATGGGGACTAAAGCTATGCATTGGTATGGGTAAGATGTCCGGAGTCCAAAAGTGGTGATCAGATCATTCAAATGGCGGTCTAAAACCCACAGTTTGTTCTTTCTCCTGTACTGCTCAAGCAATTTCTCCATGGTTACCTCCAGGGATACCACCGGAAATTCCCTTAGGGATTCTTTCGAGATTTATTGAAATTTTCCGGTTTTTTTTATAGAGAGAAGGTTTTGTAGGATTCTTTGAATGATTCAAGCATGGTTCGTTCAGAAATTCTTCCTGCGATTTCTTTAGCAATTATTAGGAAATTTCCTAAAGGATTGCTACGGAAAATCGTGCATGTACTCTTTCATGTGTTTCTTCAAACTTTTCTGTAAAAAGTTGCTATCGGAATTCTTCTGGAAATTTCTCAAGAATTCTAGTAATTTCTCCAAGGTTTCTCAAGGAGTTCCTTCAAAGATTTCTTCAAGAGCTGCAATTCCACGACAAACATTTGGATTTGGAGATTTGAAGATTATTTCAGAGATTCATAAGATAATTCCATTTTTGCATGTTACTTTTTCAGGATTGAATTGTTGAAATTTCTCCGGACTTTCTTGAAGCCTTATTCCTATATTCAAAGATTCTCTCAGGAATTTATATGAAATTTTCACAAGAACATTCTGAAAAGATTCTGCAAGTTCCTCCAGGGGTTTCCTCAGAAGTTCCTCCATGTATTCTTTCAGGGATTGATTTGGGTTTATTAGGACCTTACATTAGGTATTCTTTCATATTTTTTTTCTGGTGATGCTTTAGACATTTCTCCAAAAATCTCTCGGCAATTCCTACATAAATTATTCCGGAATTTATTCCTTGGAATTTTTCAATGAATTTATCAAGAAATCCTTTTATAAATACCTACAGAGGGTTCCCCAGCTTTTCCAATAATTCTTTCAAAGATTACTTCAAAACATATTTTTTTTCTAAAAAATATTCAGAAATTCTATAATTTTGTTTTCTAGTATGTTTTTTGTTTCTGCAGGACTTTTTTCTCTAGAGATTTTTATGTAACTATCCCCGAAAAAATTGTACAAGAAATACTTCTATGAATTCCTCCAAACTCTTCCAGGGATCCCTCAGAAATTTATTGATGATTTTAGACAAGAATTCCACCAGTACGTTTGTCTACAATTTCTGTAGGAATTTGGCAGACATTTTCTAAGGATTTCTTCAGAAATTTACCTACGGACGGTTATTTACAGGACTTCTCTCAGAAATATCTCAGAATTTTTCCTTGAAATTACTTTCAGAGTTCTTCAAGTAGTTCCTCATGATTTTCTTTTCTAGGAAATAAGGAGGTTTCTTAAGGAGATTCTTCAGGTACTTTACTATTTAGGAGATATTACCCAAGAATAGCCCAAAAAGTTTTCAAGAATTTCTTCTAGGAATCTCAAAAGTTATAACAAGGATTTTTTCAAAGAAAGGGATCCAGGTATTTATTTAGAATTTCCTTTAAAGATTCTTTCAAGAGTTCTTCCAGAAATTTTTGTGCAACATGAATATTGGAAGGAACCCCAGAACATATTTCTTACGGAGCCACAGTGAGCAATTTCCAAAATAAAATCGTGTAGGAGCTTCTGCAGGAATCCCAGAAGTAGTTTCTCATGGAATTCTTGGAGGGACCCTAAGAAGAATTTCATAAATGATCTTTGTAGAAAATTGTCGATGAAATTCTGTAAAACTCCATGAGACAAATGTTGAAAAAAAAACCTGCACTGAAACTTCTGAAGAAAATCCTTCAACTTCGAAGAGGACTCTGAAGATAATTTTAAATGTATCCCAGACGGAAAATCATTAGAAATCCAAGAGGAAATTTCTGAAAGAATCTCCGAATGAATTCTTGAAGAAGTCTGCAGCAAAATTTATTTTTAAAATCTCAGGAAGCACTTTCGAATGGATCTCCATAGGAATATCTAAAAAAACTCTTTGAAATTTTTGAAGAAATCCCAGAAGGAAGTTTCGAGAAACTTCTTATGAAAATACCTGGAGAAATTCCTCGGAAAAGCCTTGGGCGGACTTTCTAGAAAAGTTTATTGAGTAATCTTTAAGAAAATGTCTTACCGAGTATGTGAAAGATTTTCTATAGAAATTTTTGTTGATATTCTAAGGTTACATTTTTAAATAAATTATTCAAAGAATTTGCAGAGAAAATCTCCCTTAAGGAAATGCCTGAAGAATTTATTGAGAAATACATGGAGAAATATTTGGAGAAAATCCTGTAAAAATCTATGTACGAACTCCTGGAGGAATACCTGCAAGATTTTCTGAAACCTTCTGAAAAAATCCATGGAGCAATTTTGAAAGCAATCCATAGAAGATTTATTGATGGAATTCTTGGACAAATTTATAAAGGTGTCCTAAGAAGGAAATTTCAGCAAAAACAAGAAGAATTCCTAAAGGAGTTTGTGGAAGATTTTGAAGAGAAATCTGTGGATAAATTTCTGGAGGAATTCTGAACTTTTGATTTTATGAAGGAATCGCTGAAAACGTTTCTTAATAAATCCGAGGATGATTTTCTGAAAGAATGCAGAATTTTGAGAGAATTGAAGGTGGAAGGTTTTCTAGAAGAGTTCTTGGAGAAGTTTTTGGGCTATCCTCTAGAGTTGATTCTAAATGAATTTCTAGATCAATTTCTGCAGAAATCTGTGGTAAATGTTTTAAGAAACTTTCAAAATAAATCCGAAAAAAATTAAAAATTAAAAGATTTTTTTTTTTAATTCTCGGAAAATTTTCAGAATGAATCATTTTATAGGCACCGAAGGAGTAATGTCTGAAGATATCCATGAATTTTTTTTCCAAATGCATGCTTTGATAAATTTCTGGGGAAATCTCTCGAAGAATTTCTGGAGGAATCACTAGAGGATTTCTTTAAAAAATCATGGCGATATTTCTGAAGCAATCTTTGCAAGGTTTTCTAAAATAACCTTTTGGGGAATTCTGGAGAAATTGCTAATGAAATATCTGAACAAATTACTGTTAGAAACGCTAGAAATCCTTGAAGAATGTTTAGATATGAATCTTTTATAGATCATTGTAAGATATTTCCGGAGAATTTCGGAAAGCAGTGGCGTAGCCAGTGTCTCTGGGAGGGGTTTTCAACGGCCAATGATTCCTTTTTTGATTTGACAATTACATTTTGTAAACATTAATGAGCAATTGTATTCGTAGTTTGAAAAAAGCGTAGTTTTTTAAACAGTTCGTCGCAACACGCTTTATACAAAGAATTTGTTCCACATATTATGGCTGGGGGGTGGGGGTGTTTGGCTACGCCAGTGTCGGGGAATAATCCATGGGCGCTCATACTGATTGGGAATTAGTTTTTTTTTATCCCAAGAGCTGGTTACTCAGTGAGTAACTTGGAGTAACCTCGATGACACCACTGGGTTCGACCAACTCGATGCGCTACGACAGGGATGCCAGATGATTTTCAGAAAAAAATTTATCACAATTTTCAAAAACCTGCTTCCCATACAACAATAAAAAAAGTCCCTCTTGTTAAAAAATCTGTATTTCATATAAAATAAAATCTGTTCGGATGTTCAAAGATCAGTATAATACAAATAAATCCGTATATATGGCATCACTGCGCTACGATGTTCCTAGACTGACGGGAAATCTAACCGCGCGTTTACTGTTTCGGCTATATTGACGCTATATGATAATATACGGCTACATTTTCCTGGTTATTGAAAGGTGGAATCAAGACTTCAAAATATGATTGTAAGACTTCGATAAACATCAAAACAGTTGAATGACTTTATAAATTGTTTGATCTGTAAATATTGGCTTTAATCTGCAGAAAAGCAAATCCTTTTGATTCGACTGATTTGATGTGAGTGAAAAACTAACAGAGATTAACCCTTCAGCTTCCTGGCAGTCGTTGAAGCACTATACAGATATCACAGACTCATTTAAAGCCAGCAAATGAACAGTGCATGTTCAGCACTCTCTTATCATAGTGTACGTTCCAGTTAACGACCGCAAATTAAAACAATCATTTATTCCAACCATTATCCTCACTGGTAACTCACTTTGCTGCAGCACATTCAGTTTGCAGTTGCGGACCCATGTAGATATCTATGAATAAAACCCACATCCAAACCGGAAAGTTTCCCAATTATGTCTCTGTCTCTTAATAAATATCACCCTCTGGGCGGCAATGCCAAACTCCCTAAATATTCCCAGCTGCCAATGATAAACTTAGCAATGCAACAAATAATTACCGCCAACCGACAAAAAGTCCACCAAATGTTGCAGCTGATGCTGCTGGCTTGTGGGGTTTGTGTGGTGCGAGTCCAAGCTCTTTCTCTCTTTCTGTGTTTATCTCCTGTTCCAATCTGTTGTGTCGAATATCCAAGCTGCAATAAGATATAGTAGGAGAGGTACCTACCTACCGTACAGCTGCCAATGGTGGGCCCCATTGTTCCCAATTCCAACGGATAAACTCGTAACTCTCTGTCGGTCGCACACACTTTCACACATCCATATGTGTGTGCGATCCCCGAGTCGAAAATGAATTCCTGAAATGACAATCTTTTCAGTTTTGCCAGAAAACCATGTTCGGAAATGTTCTATGCTTCTTCTTATTTACTGAATCGTATGTGATTTTGATGTTCAACCGGAATCTCAATGGCATAACAGATTTCAAATTGTCAGATAGCGTGAGCATCGCATTTTTGGCACTATTACCATTGGTCGTTGCATAAAATCTCTGCATATCGTTCTGGTTTTCAACTTACGGTTTCTACGGACTCGACTCGCTCGCCTTCCGTCATCGTTCTGCACTCGGGTCGGTAACCAAACCTCTTCCCTCAGAGTGTGTGCAATTTCATCCGGCATTCATATTCAAAAGCAGAACACCCTGAACCGTGTGTGTTGTGCAAAACTTCCGTACCAGCAGCCACTACCGTGCACGCCGTTGTTGTTGTTGTTGGTTGGCTCCCCGATTCAATCCCTGGCTGCTGGCCGAAATTCGAAAGACCTGCCCCCAGTCTGGGAGGGTAAGGGCGAAGGGAGAGACCGAAGCCCGGTAATTTCTAGTTTATTGTTATGCGAACATTCAAACTGTGAAAGCTTCCACATGCGGTTTACTCTCTTCGCAGTATGGTTCGATTCGGAAGCGGAGGTCTGTCGGTCTCGCTGCATAGCACGCTACCTAGAACGCAACGAACGATGGCTATTATTATCCTTTTCAGATGAACTTTGTTACTGTTGTTTGGCGGGACTGGTGGTGGTTCGGGAGAAGGATGCGGATTTCAACCTATGTTTCGAATACTTTGCATCACCATTGAATGGGATTGCACGGCATATCTGGGTGGGAACGATCTCCACCAATATAATTTGGTAACGAGCGTAGAAATTTGTATGGAATTGTTCTGCTCGGGATTCAACGTACAGATGAATAGCGATTGATTATGCTCATCAATTTTGTTGTGTACATTAAGTGCTCGACAGTAATGTGTTTCTTGGTTTACTGTTGTTTTCCAAGTTACTGAAGGAGAATCTTACAATACATATTGTTTCCCACTGTCATGATGAAATGAGTGTCCGAAATCAACAACTAAACAAACCAATGTAAGTTATGTTCATTTAACCATCATATTGATCTTCAAAAAAATAGAAGAATAATTCGTCAGAGCCAAACATACAATTACACTAGTTTACAGCATTTTTGAACTCGGTAAGCTGATGATCATTTTTGGTGTAGAATCATGCCCTGCGTTCGAAAACACGAAAGAAAAAAATTACAGTAGAGCGGAAAATTTTTCGACTTTCCATACAAGGTTGATGATTTGAAATCGATTTTTGTTCTATTTTTAAGCAAAGTCGCTCACTTCAAACATCTCATTCTCCGTAATCAATGCTCCGATTGAGCTGAAATTTTTACTGTAACTTGCCTACATATGATATGTCAAATAAACGTCGAGAAAGAATTTTTAAGTTGTTTTTTTTCTTTTTGAAAAAAAAAATACATTTCTTCAAAATTTTTTGGAAATTTTGCTAAAATTTAAGAAGATTGTCCCTAAAACTTGCCAATATCTTGAATTTCATCAATCTGACACAAAACCTGTATTCAGATGATCGAATGGTATTGTATTCAGCTTTTAATTTATGGAAAAAGATTTAAAATTGGTTGAACAAAACGCAATATATTTGAATTTTAGTAAATTACATATTTTGAAAAGTTGCAAAACTCGATATTGAGCTAAAACTCAAAAACTGTTCTACTTTAAATTTTTTGAAGGTCGGTTTCGAAATCAGCACTAAATTGTGCTTCAAAAATTTTGGTCGTTGACAGATGTTCACGACTTTCGTTTTATTTTGTAAACTTGTGTTACCAATGTGAGGTTTCTGTATACTGTATATTCCATATACTTAGACTTACTTACTTACTTTCAGTCCTGAGTACCCACGGTGGTGCAGCGGGCCGAATTGAAAGATCTCCACCCTGGACGGTTGCCCGTCATCGCCTTGAGCTGTGACCAGATCAAATTTCTGTCAACTTGCTTGATTTCGTTGTTGAGGCTGCGCCACCATGAGCCTCTGGGTATACCTCTGCTGCGATGTTTTGCTGGGTTCTAATCTAACGCTTGTTTACAGATTTCGTTCGCGCCCCTGCCTAGAGTGGAGGTGGACTTTCACTCCCGAATTTCTGTCGCTATCGGCTTTCGATGACATCGACGACGAAGCTCCACGTTGAAGATCCTATTGTGAGGCTACCGTGTACCAATTATGTACCGCAGGCATCTATTGATGAAAACCTGCAGCCATTGAGTGGTCTCCACTGATGCATACAAAGTTTCACTGGCGTGGAGCAGCACAGGTTTCACTTTCGATTTGAAAATTTGGATGGTGTTCTCCACATATTTCTTAAACTCGCAAAATCAGCCCTTGCCTTTTTGATCCGGCTGATATTTGTCTACCAAGATATTGGAAGCTTTCAACATTCTCCACTGAAGTTGGAAAGGTTGACCGTGTATTCAACGATTTGGTCTTGCTGACGTTGATGATGAGACCAATCTCCGATGAGCGATTGGCAAAATCATCGAGCTTACTCTACATAACAGAGCACCGTTGAGCTAGGAGAGCAACGTCATCAGCTAATTCGATGTCATTTAAGTACTCCACGGTAATGGGCTGCCACAGCAACCCACAATCAATCGCATTTGCCAGGATCTCGTCGATTACGATGAGGAACAGTAGCGGTGATAGTATACATCCTTACCTCACTCCAGCAACGACTCGGATGGGATTGGACAAAACATTGCTGTGCAGTACTCTGCACGAAAAACCCTGTACTGTGCTTCAATGAGGCCGATGATTTTCTCAGGGAGATCCTTGCGCCTAGGAGCTTCCCACTTGTTTCCGTGATTGAGACGGTCGAAAGCTTTTCCATAATCAATGAACACCAGGTAGAGAGACTCTTGGAATTCATTGATTTGCCGCAAGATGATACGGAGCGTGACAATATGGTCCACACAGGATCGAGGGCACGGAATCCTGCTTGCTGCTGTCGGAGAGTTGCGTCAATCTCCTCCTGTATCCGGTTAAGGATCACTTTGCCGAGGACTTCAAAACGATATTGACTATTTTCGACTGTCGAATTTTTACTCTCGGAGGATGGCTTGCCAGTCTTGACAAAAATAAAAATACTGATTTTATCTTGTCCGACGTTTCGGTCCGTTTGGGACCTTCTTCTGGGACTCGAATTTTACAGATTTTCCGACATTTACACGTTCCACAGAACCACACTGGACGAAAAATGCGTGCAATCAAGAAACGATGTATAGGCGACTTTTGCCTTGTGGTTTTGTCTATAACTTTGCCGAATAAAGTAGGGGTCGCACAAAAATCCCAAAGTCGTGACAGAGCTGTGAAAGCGACTCTCCACGAGGTGAGTGTAACTTACACCCTTAAATGAAACAACACAGCGGACGGGTAAATTTCACGCAACGAGCAAAAAGACAAAGGATTTTTCACTCATATCTGTGTACGACTGGATCAACACAAAAAATGTGCTGATCTGGTGTTACACAAATCTGCGTGAAAATTCTTTTGTCTTTTCGGTCGCTGCGTGAAAGTTACACGTTGCTCTGTGTACATCGAGTTCTGCGTGTACATTCACCTCGTGGAGAGTTGCCTTCGCAGCTGCCTCACAACTTCGGTATGCGTGTGAGACCCCTGCTGTATGTGGCAAACTTTTAGACAAAACCACAAGGCAAAAGTCGCCCATACATCTTTTCTTGATTGCTCGCTTCTGAGCTGAGAAAACTGTAAGTGCGTGTAACTCTTTGAAAGTGAGTGTTCCCAACCTTGTTTGCGGCTTTCTCGCCTTCGTCGGCTAGACGCTCTTTTGTCCCGTCTACATGAGCGTTTCACTTCCTTCTCGAGAGCCGATTAGCGCTGACGGGCTACGACTTCGGCTCATCATGTTTACACTCGCTCTATCGCGGCTTTGGCGTTCCTTCGCTCCTCTATCTTCCTCCAGGTATCATCTGTGATCCATTGCTTTCTTCGGATGCGTAGCTCACCCAAATTATTCTCGCCGTTGGCGATGAATGCGTTCTTGATGGCGCTCCATTGATCTTCTACGCTTCCACCTTCTGGGATATCCGCAGCACGGTTCTCTAGCTCCTCGACGAAGGACCTTTTCACCGCAGCGTCTTTCAGTCGGTGTGTGTTAAACCGGCGCCCGATTTTCTCCTCCTGTCGATGGATCCTAGCAATGCGCAGTCGGATCTCGCCGATTAGGAGATGATGGTCGGACGCAATGTCGGCGCTACGTTTGTTCCGCACATCAAAAGGCTCCGCCTCCATGTTTGGCTGATGCAGATGTGGTGGATTTGATTTTTCCGTGACGCCATCATGGGAAACCCATGTCACTTTGTGCACTGGCCGATGGGGAAAGAGCTATCCCTCAATTACCATGTCATTGTTGCCACTCTGCAAACAGCTCTCCGTTCTCGCTTATTTCTCCAAGACCATGGCGTCCCATGACGTGCTCATAGTCCGAGTTGTCGGAACCAAACTTCGCGTTGATGTCGCCCATGAGGATCTTGAAATCACCTTTCGGAATTTTGTCCACGATAGCATTCAGTTAATTGTAAAAGTTCTCTTTGTCTTGCAATTCGGCAGTATAGGTTGGCGCGTAACATTGGATCATGGAAAGGTTTCAAACCCGTGTTCTGAATCTGGCTACAATTATCTTCTCATTAATAGGTTCCCACTTCATGAGCGCATCGTGGGCGTGAGCATTGAGCAGGAAACAAACTCCACGGTTGCGAGGAACGTGTTTTCCTCGAAGGCCAGAGTATAGCAGAATTCAACCCGATGCCAATCTGTGTTCTTCAAAGTTCGGCCAACGGACTTCGCTCAGTCCAGGGTATCAAGCTTACGGCATGCCTCATTGGCTAGTTGTGCCAGTTAACCCTGCGGGGCTAGGGTCAATTCATTCCAAGTTCGTTGTTTGTCAATTCATTCCGTTGTTTCGTACTAACAGTCGTTGCCGTTGAATCAGTTCGTGTTCTTTCAATTTCGGTTTCTGTAATGGTTTTTTTGGTATCGGAAACAGTAGGTTGTAGGCCTACGGTCCCCTATCCACCGTGGTGGGGCTGCCACCTTAGGTATAGCTTCCGGTGGAGGAGCATTTTATACTCAGCCGCTGGATGCCAAAACAGACGCTCTTTGAGCCGCACCTCCTTGGTGAACAGACGCAGACAATTTTCAATTAAAGGCCCGAGAAAATCCCTGAATAAATCAAGGGGAATGACATATCCTTTTCTAACCGGAATATCCGCATTCATCCGTTTCTAACGATTGTGCGATATTTGCCAGAAAACCATTTGCCAGAATGCCATTAGCCAGAAAGACATTTGCCAGAAAGTACTATTTCCCAGAAAACCGTTTGCCAGAAAGAACCATTTCCCAGAAAACCATTTGCCAGAATGTACCATTCCCCAGAAAGTACCATTTCCCAGAAATTTCCAAAGTTCTCAATCCAGAAGTGTTCCCAAACTAATGATAATTTAAAACATTCTTATTGAAAAGTAAATCATGTTTTTTTATTTGTTTGGGATCGATTAGCCCACGATAACGATCGTAAAAATGTAAAATTTTATTTTTGTTCAGATTTATATGCGAAAGTTAAATAAATTATTGGAACTGATGTAAGTGCAAACAAGACATGGTTTTAGAGTAACTTTGAAAGAAAAGCCTGTAGTTTGAAGAATAGAAAATCATTCTGAAACAAAAAAATGATGTGAACTCAATCCTTTCAAACTTTACAATACTGTAGCAGGCCGTGATTTATAAAGTTACTGAAATGACACAATAAAGATTATCGTAGTCGAAGCTGCACGTCTTTCTTTGTATCTCCTACAATTTCAGAAGTGGGATTGCAACCTTCGGTCTTTTCAAAGTGAATCAAAATTTAAAGTTATCGGTCAAGAAAACATAAGTCAACATAAACAGCTGGTGGAAGCGATCGGGATGTGGCGCATCGCATATTACTCTCAAACTAACGTTTGAGAGGAGTTACGGAGTCAAGAAGAAGAAAACGCTGCAAAAGAAGTTGCACACGGCGTTATCAAGTGGTAAAGATTATAGCAAGAGCAGTTGCATTACAACTTCGAAGACAGCGTCATCGAGTTGGAGCTACCGGAGAAAAAATCTCGAAGGAGTGGTTGTGCACATCGAGGACGATGTGTGGTTGTCAAGATGGCCGAACTGTAGCAGGCCGTGATTTATAAAGTTACTGAAATGACACAATAAAGATTATCGTAGTCGAAGCTGCACGTCTTTCTTTGTATCTCCTACAATACATTAAATCTTTTATGTTATTTTATTATTTTATTGCGCACAACAGCTTATTTTTTTAATTATTAAAATTCCACAAATTTGTCTTGTGGACAAGTTGATCATGATGTGGATCCAATTGATCAAATATTATTTTGACGGAATTTGATCAATACTCATCAAAGATTTTCCTTTCTTCAACACATAGGATGTGCTTTCCAGCTTTTACTGATATGAAATTTTAGGCTTAACTTATATTTTTCAAAGATTCTTTTCTTCCAATTGAAGGTAATTATTTATATAAGCTTATTTTTGACAATAACATGATCACTTTAAATAATAACTTTTGCGCCAAACAGCAAAATTACCCGGAAAAACTTAAGTGGATCGAATACCATAAACAAAAACCTTTTGGAGCAACGAGTACAATACACAGAAATAATAACTTAAGTAACGGTTTTACCTATACCTACCATTAGGCTGACTGTCACTGCCCGAATATCAGTACCCCCAATATCACAAGCTTGAATGTACCATTAGGCCGAATATCACTTGATCAAATGTTATAAAAAGCTTGTTCTTGAGGAAAATAATTTTAATAATTCCATCAGCGTTTTTTCCTTCTTTTAATCATCTGCTGTTCTTTCTAGATGTTTATTTGCGCCATTTCTAACCAATGTATTCTCTTATCAAGGTGATTGTAACATGTGAACTTAACATATTTGGGCTTATGGTATTACAGCTAATGGCACTCCGGCAACTGTTGTAGAATCTTAAGGACAAGGTATGTGAAGTACATTGCTCAAAATTTCTAGAGAACCTTTTTTAGAACCGTTGAACGGATTTGGATTAAAATACATCACGCTGTTGACAACCACTGAACAATAAGCGTGATGCATTTTAATCCAAATCCGTTCAACGGTTCTAAAAAATGGTGCTCTAAATTTTGAGCTATGTACTCCAAATACCTTGTCCTTAATATTAATGGTGTTAGGGCATTCGACTGAAGGCCGTTGGGTCGAATGTCATTAGGTCGAAGTTCATTAGGTCAAAAAGTTATTTTGCCGAATGGGAATATTTTTTTCGTTTTCTCCTTTTATGCTGTTAAAATAATTGTTGAAGTTGGAGCTACTGTATTTTACCCATGAATCTTTCCTTCTTTTAACCTTCCGTAACTCGCGCGGTTTGCTACCTGCGTCAGCACCACGCTTATGCTGAGTACGAAAAGCGAGAATTTTTCAACGTGTTGTACAAAATACAACAGCGCGATCGCTCGAGGGTTAAATATAGGAACAATAAACGGGTTTAAGATCTGGTATTTTTTTTTCAATAATTAAACTATTAGTTCCGCTATATCAATATTGTTTCATAGTTCTAACATAATCATCAATTTATGCCAAAAACTAGTCTTGCAATGAAACTAGAAAGAACAGCCTGTGTTTAGAAGAAGGAAAAATTCACTATTTGAACTAGAGAGAATAGCTTTGTTGTATAAAAATAGTTTTTTGCACCGAAACCGATGATCTTCAACTAGTGAATTTTGCCTTCTTTTAATCATTGGCTGTTCTTCTTAATTAGTAAGACTAGATTTTGACATTAATTGTTGTATAACAATAAGGCAATTTTAATATTATAGAAGCATCAGCTTATTTTTGGAGAACGGAACAAACTTAAGAAACCGTTCCGATTCCTGTTCCATAATCACTGAATTGCGATTCGTGGTCATCATTCTACCCATTGAATATTCGGCCTAATGGACTTCAGTCAGCAGTATTTTCACCATACGTAATGCATACCAGATGTTTGTAGACCTATGCTCTTCTAGCCTAGTTACATCGAAGTCTCGCGCTTAGTATCATACAGGCGTATCTGCAATGATCGATTTCTCTTCATCGATTTTTCCTTTTCTCAATAACTACCGGTGAATCATTTCCAGTTGTTTTTGTTGTTCTAGCCCTAGTCGTCCTTTATAGAAATAAACCAAGAGATCATCCTAACAGTGAACATATTGAATTATTGTAAAAGATTGAAACTGACGACATTTTTTATGTTAATGGACTGAAATATATCCACCAAATTCTCAAAACCACATCTTCAGTTTCAATTAATTCTTAGAAAATGGAGAAAATGTCTATTTGCACGAAAGTACCATTTGCCAGAATGTACCAAACCCCAGAATTTTATATTTAATATTAAATTCTGGGGATTGGTACATTCTGGCAAATGGTACTTTCGGGCAAATAGTATTCTGGCAAATGGTACATTCTGGCAAATGGTTTTCTGGCGTTTGTCATTCTGGCGAATGGTTTTCTGGCGAACGGTTTTCTGGCAAATATCGCACAATCGTTTCTAACCGTCGCTAACCGTTGCTAAGCGAGCTGCTAAGTGAGCAGCGGTTAAACACGGTTAGCGACGGTTAGAAACGGATAAATGCGGATACTCCGGTTAGAAAAGGATATGTAATTCCCCTTGGAATAAATGTTAAGCAATGACTGGGCTTTCTTTGCCTGCCATCAGAGATGGAAACAATCTCATCGTGAACCAACAAACGGTTTACTCACGGTGCCGAGAGTAAGCCGTGTGTGAGTTTATTCGCACCCACTTGCTTCATGAGTATAAAACAAAACAAAAACAAAAACACTCATGAATTTTTATTCGCGAAGAACCAGAGTATTTAGATGCGGAAATTGCATTTTAGTGCTATTTTAATAACAAAACAAGTAATTATCCATCAGATAGTAGCGTTTTGTGCTTCATTGTTCATGAAAAGTAGATCTGTCGGCCGTGTAAATTCGTTTTTTCGCAAAATTGAAAAATGTTCAGAGCTGCTTCGCGAATCAATCACGAGTGCGACCAGCTTCGTTAGCTCGCGAGTGAAGGAATTGATTGATTGATTGATTGATTTGTCTTTAGTAAAGAGACACTGCCCATCGTATCCTTCCGGCTTTGGCCACCTTCTGGATGCTGGGTTCGCCGTAAAGGGCAGCGAGCTCGTGGTTCACCCGTCTGCGCCACACACCGTTCTCCTGCACGCCGCCGAAGGTCGTTCTTAGCACGCGTCGCTCGAAAACTCCTAGTGCTTGCAGGTCCTCCTCGAGCATGGTTCATTTCTCGTGCCCGTAGAGGACCACCGGTCTTATTAGCGTTTTGTGCATGGTGCATTTGGTGCGTGGGTGAATCTTTTTAGACTGCAGCTCCTTCTGGAGCCCGTAGTAGGTCCGACTTCCGCTGATGATGCGCCTCCGAATTTCACGACTCACGTTGTTGTCAGCCGTCAGTAAGGATCCGAGGTAGACGAATTCCTCCACCACCTCGAAAGTATCCCCGTCTATCGTAACATTACTATTCAGGAGGATCCGGTCGTGTTCGATTCCGCCTACCAGCATGTACTTGGTTTTAAGGCATTCACCACCAGTATAAACTTTGCTGCTTCTCGTTTCAGGTGGGTGTACAGCTCTGCCACCGTTCCAAATGTTCTGGCGATAATGGCTGAGGGACAAAACGTCGAAAGACAAAACGTCGAATGCCAAAACGTCGAAAGGACAAAACGTCGAAAACGAGTTATCTAAGCAAATTCTTTACTTGTATCTGCCAACTAGTACAGAGGGGAGCCTTCCTGAGACTCCCTGAAACAACACCTCAGGGTCGGCAAGTATCTAGCCCAGTTCTTCGCGGGTAGGGAATATTCGCACAGTAGTATATAAAAAATACTTCGTGAACTTTCCCGGCCTTTTCTTCTCCCTACACTTTCTAACATTCTTCATCGCTACTCTAACCTGTCTTCATCCTCTATTTCTTCTTGGCCCCTTCTACAGCCACCCAGTGTTGCATTTGAACTGAAATAACTTCCAAAAGCTTGAATGTGTCATCAAATCCTATGTGTGTCCTGCTCAAGGTACTGCTCAAGGACTTTGTGACGCATGCATACATACGTTGTTGCGCGGAAATATGCGCCACAATGACCTGGAATATTGTGGCATGGGGCATTAAGGTTCTGTACCCTAATCCGGTTTTTCCGCAATCCACGGAGATCGTACCGTTTCCTAATCTCAATAGAGGGTGAGTTTCTAAATCGAATCAGCCCAAAATTACTTAGAATTGGTGATAAATGGCAGAAACATGACCATTTCAGTTTACCAGGTACCAGGGTACCATGATGGCATTCTGCGAGTGCAGTTCTTGCTATTACGTTCACTTTCGAGATCACGCGCGTTTCAAATTTTGAACTGAACCATGTTTAAATTATGCTAGATCACAGCGTGCTGCATTTGAACTTCAACGCAAATTGACTGCATTTAAATGCAACACTACGAGTGGTACACTACAAGTGACGACAACATTCGACCTCTATAGCTGGATCTCTGGCACCTTAAGAGTAACGATGGCGATTATCGGACGCATTGTTCCATCAAGGGTATGAAGCATCATGGAGTGCATGGCAGTGACTCCCACCCAAGATAACGAGACAATGTTCGTGTGTCCCCGTTAATCAGTTCGTCATCCTGCTATCTTGGTGGATCTACTATATCGCCACCCCTCTCAGGCTACCAACATTCACACAAAATCTGAAAAAAAAAATCCACACAGAACTGCGAACACTTACACACTTTTCGACGTTTTGTCCTTTCGACGTTTTGGCATTCGACGTTTTGTCACCCATACCGGCTCGTCACATCACACCTTCCAGAGCGATGATGAAGAGTAGGCATGAGAGTCCATCACCTTGTCGCAGACCTCGGCGAGATTCGAATGAACTGGATAGTGCACTCGAAGAATCTATGACAAAAGGTCGAAAGACATAAGGTCGAAGGACAAAAGATCGAATGGACAAAAGGTGAAAAAGGCAAAAGACAAATTTGAAGGCTTGAAAAAAAAAAATTCAATCATTACAGCGATTAGGGGGGTTACTATGATGCTAGGTTTTTCGCACCACGATGGCGTTGTGCACGTTCAGCGTAATTGTCTGGGCTGAGTCATATCGACCCCAACATTCTACTAGGGTTAAAAAAGCCAAGTAGTCTATGAATTGGGGAAGGACAAATCTCTCTGGGTATTATATGAGCCAACAAATTGAGATTATTTATCTATACAGTGCAATTCGTAGGAACTACCTATCATTCTAAATGAGGATAATCACTGCTTAGTGCTAACAAATAGTCAATGAATATTTCTGCAGTAAAGCTAGGAAGAACAGCTATTGAATAAAAGAATGCAAAATTTCTGATTGAAATATAAGTGCCTAAAGAGTCAATATTTTTTCAATAACAAAACTTAAAATAACAGCCTACAAAAAAGAAGGAAAAATTCCTAAACAAAAAATCAAACTAAATTGCCATTAAATACTACATTAATACAACTTGGAAGAACAGCCTATAAACAAAAGAAGGAAAAATTTCCTATGGAAATGTCAGTGGCTGAATTGCATATGATTTCTATAACAGCACTATATATAATGTTCTGCCAATGAGAAACAACAAAGACTCATCATTTTTTTTTTCTTTTAAGTGAGGCACACCAGCTGGTAACTTGGTCTACTAAAATTTTTGTTCATCCGACCTTTTGTCCATTTGACCTTTTGTCCATTCGACCATTTTCCTTTCGACCTTTTGTCCATTCGACCATTTGTCCTTAGACCTTCTGTCCTAAAGCCCACCCGAAACCCTTACGCAGTTTTGTACACCGTCCATCATTGCTTTGGGCAGTCTGGCCAGCTTTCCAGGAAAACCGTTTCCGTCCAAAATTTTCCAAAGCTCTGAGCCTTCGATACTGTTGTATGCCGCCTTGAAGTCGATGAACAAGTGATATGTTGGCACCTGGTATACGTGGCATTTCTGCAGGATTTGCCGTACGGTGAAGATCTCTCCGTTATCGACAGACCGTCGATGAAGCCGGCTTGATATTTAACTTCCCATTAACTCATTCGTCTTAGGTGACAAGCGACGGGTGATGATCATCGTTCTTGTGAATTTGGTAGATGACTCTACTCTGCCGGTTGCTGTTCGGTCTCTCAGATCTTGCCTGTCAATCGGTTCAGAGAGGTGGTCAACTTTACTGGGTCTATCTAGATGAGTGCGGCTGCGATACCATACTTACCAACTGCTTTTTTGGTTTTTATCTGGCGAATGGCATCCTTAAATTCGTTCAATGTGGGAGTTGGATCATTTCCGTCTTCTGCTGCACTGATGTATTCGTTTCCTCCGTCGTCTTGGTATCTCGTACCTAGTCTCCACACCTTTCAAGTACTCATTAAAGTGCTGCTTCCATCTTTAGAGCACATCACGTTTGTCCGTCTAGATGCATCCGTCTCAATTCTTGCATACTGTGGCTCGCGGCTAGAAGCCGTTACGGGATGCGTTCAGCTGGAGAAGTTGGAAACAGCAAACAAACTTCCATTTGTTCATACTCTGCTTCTTCCGGAAAGTTTTGGGCGCAGTTTGACCATCACTTGGTAGAGGTTGGAGTCGCATCATGATAGGTTCTGTCGTCGATAATGTTGGAAGTGCCGCCCATGTTAAGTTAATTTTGAATGTCGAGGAATGAGTTTGCTAATCCCGACATTATCCCGGAAGCTCGAATAAACATTGCGCATACACTGTATTCCATTTTCCATCAATCGAATGTGGGTTCCTGTGGACCTTCTCCTAGCTTGCTGCCCTATTTGATTGTCATCGGCGTTCACTTATGTCTAATTGTACAGTTGTACTCACGGACCCTGCGTACACTACTTCACCACCTGCGAGTTCGCCTGCCACTACGGCATCAATCGGCGCCGTAGGAGACGGCAGCTCTTCGCTGTCCCAGCTTTGCTTTCAAGTCACTATCGGCGGACGGTGTTCACTCTGTGACGCTCTCTCACGGAACACCACGCACAGCCCTGCTTAATCGACCCGAGATGTCGTTTGCAGTCCTGCTTAGGACTCGCTGCTCGTCCGAAAGTCCTTCACTTTATCCCGCCTTGCTTGCCGTACGCCGCTGTTCCCGAGTGTGATCGAACACTCCCTAATCGAATGACGTTCCTGGCGCCAGCCCTTCCAAAACGTTTCACTCACAGTCGGTCGTATTGCTTGCAGCGATGCACATTGCTTTGTCGCACTGATGGACAACCTCCGTCACGTTGCTATTGGCCTCCTAAAGTGAGGTTAAGTTTTGTGAAATCCCATTTCGTATTTTAGTGATTGAGTCGTTTCAGAGAAAATTTAATGTGGGATCGGGGTAGAAAAATTCATTTTATCGATAAATTTACCAAAAAATTAATGATTAAACTGATGGGGAACTGGTATTTCCCTTTCAAACTTCCAAATTTTCACGACATAACCTCAACTTTTAATCGCCAATTCAATTAACCACTACAACAAAGAAAACCCTGTCGCGCGCCAATTGGGTTCTTTAGGGGTATCCGGATTATTTCATAATCGGATTCTCCGCCCTAAAATTATTCGAAACCCAAAATTTCATAATTTTTGGAGTCCGGGAACTATTTTTAAAATGCATTTAAAGTTTGTATGGGGAAATTTTTTTGTTCGGGTCGAACTGTCACTTTATCGACTGAACTGTCATTCTATCCACGAAAATTAAAACTGTTTTGTTAATTTAACCATCAAAACAAAGGTATTGGAATCCAATAAAATCACGTTATACTCAGAAAAATGAGCTCTTTCGATTAGGCGATAGAAAATAGCAATATTTTATTCACTAAACAACCCAATTCATTAGGTGCTAGTCACGCCACTAACACTTCCATCTACTTACCCTGCTGGGTCCTGGTGGGGTTTTAGTGTGCGTGCGTACTTCTACTCCTCCCTCCTCTGTGATGTGCCCGAATCCAGATCAGTGTTGCCACAGGTACAGATTATTCTGGAAAAGTACAGATTTTTTCCAGCTTTTTGGTACAGATTCTGTACGGTAAAGATTACAGATTTTCAGCAAAAGGTACAGAAAGGTACAGATTTTTTGAAATGGGGACAAAAATCATTAAAATTAAAATTTAGAACATTTTAAATACTGATATTTTTGTTTTAAAAGTTCAAAAATTGGTAACAGTTTACCTAAATCAACTGATTTTCACTGTTGAGCTTGCATTTCATACCCTTTCATGTATATTATAAGCGATTTTTAGTCAAATGTGCTACGAATTTGGTACAGATTTTGGGTACAGATGTTTCGAATGTCTGGTACAGATAAAAAAGAGTTTTTGAGCCTCCGGAACAGATTAAAATGTGGCAACACTGATCCAAATCCAAATGGATGATTCACCGCCGACAGGCGAGGTGTCTAAATGAGGTCGAATCTACAAAGTTAGCGCCACTCCATCCAATTCTGGAGGCCATCTGACTCACCGTACAATGTTTTCCTTTGGTGTCAATTTGGTCGTCTCCGGACAGGCAGGATTGCGCCGACGATCGTCCGTCCAAATCGTTTGCAGTCGGACGAGATGGACCACCCATGGTCCACAAAAGATAGCAAAGAAAAAAAAATCGTTTGCAGTCGTCATCTACTGCAATCAATAATCATGGTTAATTCTCCGACAAGCGCAGGTGAATCAATAGCACTCACCACTTGGAATTTCGATGCGCCCTGCTCGCTCGAACCAACCTGCGATATGGCTGTCGCGAAAGGGTTTCAAACCGTACACGTTTCTGTAAGAAGGTTGAATGAGCACAATGGGTAGCCATGATGGCACTTTTGACTTATGGAGATCGACGCTGTTTTTTGCGTTCCGGGAATCGCGAATTCCTCGCGACCCGTGTCGAATTCGCTGTTATACGCTCAACCATAAATTCCTCACTCTCGACAGAATTACATGCAGGTCACAGGTTTTTTGGCCAAGTTCAAAGTGTGGTTTTGAGTGCGCGTGAGGTCGTCGGCTAGCAGGTCGTCAACGCTGATGTCACATCCACTTGCTTCTTACCTTACATGATCATTTTCGTTAGGTGCCGGCATAGGGTAGGGCTAATTTCAAAAAATCTCTCCGGGTTTAGATTTCTCAAGTGGAAAGCGATCTATTAGTCGAAATAAGTGAGCTGTACAAAAATGAGGGATTTCGGTTGATATTTAGGGGTGGCGCAAAGGGTTCAAGTGAAATTTTTGCCAGAACAAACCTTCAAAAAACATTTCAAAATTAATTTTTAAACATTTGTGTACAAAACTGCGATATCTCTACTGGTTTCTGAGATATTTGAAAAAAAATATTGTTTTTCGGTACTTTTTGGGATGGATACCAAAATAAGGTACACCGGGGCAAGTTGAAACGGGTGGGGCAAGATGAAACAGCGGGTTAACATGATGTTATCCAATGATGGTAAACAGCTTGAATGCCAAAACACATAGGTTTTGATTCAAACAATCTTTCGGCGGAAGAAAAATTTCCAAATTGCATTGAAAACTATTTCAAAACTTCGTGTTTCATCTTGCTCCACCCGTTTCAACTTGCCCCGCTGTACCTTACGACATTTTTTTCAAATATCTTCATATTTTTCAAATATCAAACCAGTAAAGATATAGCAATGTTGTGCACAAATTTGGCCCAATTGGGTTCTAGAATTATCGATGTAGTCTAGAAATGTTATGTTTGATAATTAGGTAATTTTGAAATGTTTTTTGAAGGTTTGTTCTAGCAAAAAAATCACTCAAACCCTTTGCACCGCCCTTAAATATCAACCGAAATCGCTCATTTTTGTACAGCTCACATATTTCGACTAGTAGATCACTTTCCACTTGGAAAATCATATCCCGGAGAGATTTTTTGAAATTAGCCCCACCCTAAGTGCCGACAGCAAAGCTGCGTCATATGCTCACTGATACATGTGCATGTGCAACGGAATTCGAACCCAGTGTATCATCGGTTGGTGGTGGCAATGCGAATTTCACGCAGGCAGGGGTACTTAACCAGCGTTTCGTGGAGCACATTGAGTGCTTATAAATCTAATTTGGTTTCAAGCCTAGACTCAACGCTTATGTTTTCTACTAAACTAACAAACTGTAACACCTATCAATCAGGACAGGATCGATTTGCAATTACATTTGCTGTGGTGATCTTCAGGTATAACGAATGTGTCATTTTCATTAATTTTAGAAGCGTGAGCTGCGCACTTTGATTATGCTGAATTTGAAGTATCTGCCATTGATGCTCAACATGCACATTCTATTGTCGATCGGTCAGGCCAGCAACCGATCACGCGTTTCTGCATGTTGCCCATCACGATAAAAGCTGTTCCCAACAAGCGTATGTTAAGTTGCCACAGATCTGGTTGATGGTATGATTACCTCTAAATAAACGTTCGCACCATGGATCCTGTCCAACACACCTCTTGAAGCGCTCGATGACGAATTCGCGGTTTTCTGTATATCGACAGTGCTGTCATGCTAAAATCAGAGCTGGTTTCTCAAGGTTTTTAAATTATAGCGCCCCTTATACTGGTATGCCCCTAGAAAATGATTTCACAATTGCGCCCAATTTAGAATCATTCCAGGTAAACTCCTCTATACATTATTATTTTACGATTTTTTTCCGTAACTATCTCGGATGAGACATTATTGCTCGAATCCCTTTGATGAGTTTTGCAAAAAATCTTCCTAAAATTTCTTGAAAAAAAACCTTACTTCCTGGGAGTCCGACAGAAATTCTTTTGACGATTCTTTCAGGATTAATCAAAAATTTTATGGAATGTTTACAAAAAGAAGATCATCGCCGTTTTTTAGAACGATGCTAGCGAGAATTACTCTACAGATTCGCTTAAGTATCTTTGAAAAATTCTCCAGGAACTTCTCCAGAGATTTTTTTGGGAATTACCCCAAGATATTTCCTTGGAACATGTTCATGAGTTTCTCGAAAAATTTCTCAAGACCCATCTTGAAACTGGTCCACGGGTTTCCTCAAGATATAACATAGGAAATTGCTACATAAATTCATGTTTGTATTCCTTCACGTATTTTTTAAAACATTTTTGAAGGAATTCGCTCAGAAATATTATCATTTTTTTTTCGGGAAATACAAATTTCTCAAGAATTTCTTCTAGGAATTTCTCCAGGAGTTTCTCCAGGAATTCCTTCAAACATTTCTTAAAAATGTGAAATTGCAGGGGATTTTTCCACAGATTCGGAATTTCTATCAGAAATTCTTCTAGGGTGTTTCTTTATGAAATCAAACATTTTTAAATTATTGTTTGAATTTCCCCAGAGGTTCCTTAAGGTATTGCTCCATTTCATGTTTTTTCTTTTTTATTTGGAATCTCCACTAAAAAATCTCAAGAGATTCTTCTAGAAGTTTTTTCAGATTTTTTTATTTCTTTACATTTATGAATTCAGAAAGAGTTCCTCCAGAGGTTTCTTCAATAGTTCTTTTAGGTATTCCTCTAAGCCTTGATTTGGATTTATTCAGAACTTTCTTTTGGAATTATTTAAGATTTTTTACAAAGCTTCTTTCAGCCAGTTCTGTAAAAACTATTCCAGAATCTATTCCTTAGCTTGGTTTCCTCAAATCTCATCAGAAATTGCATAAGATTTTTTATTTCCCTTCAGGGTTCCCTTAAACAAATCATCAGTATTTTTTGTACAATTACTTGAAGAACTTCTGAAAATGCGTTGGAGGAACATCTAAACAAATTCTGCAGGGATCTCCAAAGACATTTTAGGAGATGTGTTTGATGGAGCAGCAATTTCTAAAAAAAATCCTTATGAGAATTTCTGCTGGAATCACTAAAAAAATTCTCAAAGACTTATTGGAGTATCAATAGGAAGAATCAATCCTTGTAGGAGTTCGGGAAGACATTTTTGAAATAAATCCCTAGCTGAAATTCTTGAAGACATGCCAAAAATTCAGAAGAAGTTTCTGAAGATAAAAATATTTTCTCAAAAGAATTTTAGAAGGAGTGACAGCAAATATTTTTGAAAGAACCCCTGAAGAAATTACTGGAAAAGTAGAAATGGAAAAATAGCTTCTCAGGAAAGCTTTGGTGGAGTTCCTAGGAAAAAAAATTGAAGAATTTATTCAAAAATGCCAGTAGAAATCCTTCAATACAATTCTTCAAGGATTTTATGAAAGTATTTCTTACAAAAACCATTGATATACCTGGAGAAACTCATTGATAAGCGTCTGAAATTATAAAAAACACAGCATATTTCTAAAATAATTCTCATAGAAATTTCGAGGAAATCTTTTTGAAAAAAATTCTTGTAGAATCCGTGGAGGAGTAATTGGAGTTCTCTAGAAGAAATGCCGAATAAATTCCTGTGGTAATACAGATGGGAATATCTGGAGAATGAACTCTTACAGGATTTCCTGGATGAAGCCCTGGAAAAATCATGTACACTTCGGGAATTCGTAATGAGATCCCTAGAGCAATTTCTGAACAAATATCTACTGATCTTCCTGAAGAAATACTGGAATGTATTTCTTAAGGAATATTTTGACAAATTCTAAAGAAATCACTGGAAGAATTCATGAACGAATTTTGACAAAGTTTTTAAAGGAATCTCCGTACAAGAATCTTAAGGCGAAACTGGAAGCATTTTCTCATTTTTTCGGTTTTTGATTTTTTATTAAATAACGAAGCAATATTTTCAAAATCGGTTTTCGTGCACATGTAGAGTATGGATCAAGGTATCTTCTGAATTTTTTTGAGGTGGAAAATGTTTTCCATTTTTGCAGAAACCATTTTTTTGTGAAATTTTGTTCAAAAATGGTTTCTGCAAAAACGAAAAACATTTTCCACAACAAAAAAAAATCAGAAGATACCTTGATCCATACTCTACATGTGCACGAAAACCGATTTTGAAAATATTGCTTCGTTATTTGATAAAAAATCAAAAACCAAAAAGTGAGGAAATGCTTCCAGTTTCACCTTAAGAACCTCTGGAGAAATTTCCGATGATTTATTTGAACGAATCCCTATAAAAATGTTGAAAGCAATTACTGGTTAAGTTTCAGAAGAAAATCTACCTAAATGAAATCCTAAAAAAATCCAGATGGAATTCATGAATATCTGAAAGAAACGCTGGAGAAATTCAATCAGGAAACCTTGAAAGACATTCTGAAAGAAGCCTTGATAGATTTTTAGATCGAATTCCACGAGTAATTTAGGAAAGAATCCATGAAAAAAATGGAGTAGTTTTTCTTGGACTTGAAATCTTCGGAAGAGTTTGTGGAGGAATTTTATTTGGAATTTTTGAAGAAATCTCCACGAAAATTTATAAAACAATTTCTTGACGAATTTCTGCAGGAATATTTGTAAGAATTTCTGAAGAAGCCTGTGGGACAGTTTCTAAAGTTATCCTAGGGGAAATTTCTGGAGGAACTTTTGATTTTTTTAAAGAATCGCAGAATGCTTTTCTGAAGGAATCCATGGGTGATTTCTTGAAAGAATTCTCGTACGAATTCCTGCCAAAAGCTATTAAAAAATTTCAAAGGAAACCAAAATAACTTCTCCAAAGTATTTTTTAGATACATATCAATCGAAAATTTTGAAGGAAATTCTAGACTCTCCGAAAGCAATTCTTGGAGGATTTTCTGAAGAAATCTATGAAGCAATCTTGGAAGTTATCCAGGGAAGGTTTTATAAATAAAAGTTCTTTAATTAATTTCTAAGGTAATCTTTACAAAACTTAGTTTAAAATTCTATGAATTTTTGTAAGAATCAATGGAAGAATGAATTATTAATAGGACCAAAACGGCCGCTATGAATTGATAGCACACTGTCAAGCACACTGTAGTGTTGTCTGTTTGAAATAACTCCTCTGCTGTCGCCATGTTAAAGGCTGTATACGATGGCGCCTTTGTTTTTTGATGCGCTGAGCACCATCAAAGTAGGTTGATCGATTCCTGAACGATTTTTCAGAGTAATCTCCGAAGTTATTCTTGGCAGAATTTTTGATGTCATTATTTATGAGATTTTCAGCCCAAAACGGGCTCGGTGCAATTGCAGAATTTCCTAAAAATCCCCTTGATGATTTTGTATAGGCATCGCTGGAAGAATTTTCAAGAAATACCTGGAAATTAAATTTAATTAAATCCTTCGATAATTTTCTGGAGGAATTATTCAAAGGAATTTTGAAGGAATCACTAAAGAATTTCCGAAGAAATTCATGAAATATTTTCTAAAGCAATCCATGCAAGTACTTCTGGAATAATTTTATTATACGTTCTGTTGGAATAGCGAATGAAATATATAAAATAATCTCTGTAGGAATTTGAACAAATCCATAGGAAAAATTTACGAATGAATCTTTGATAGATTTGTAGAGATCTCATAGAGAAATTTAAGGAGGAATTTGTGAGGTAATTCGTGAATAAATTTCTGAAGAAATTCCGGAAAGACTTTCTGAAAGAATCTCCGAAGTATTTGTTGTATTTGGAAAGATTTCTGAAGAAATCCATGTAAAAAATCCCCATAAAAGGAAAACTTACAAAGATTACTTGCTTTTTCTACATTTAACAAGCCCCCAAAAATCGTAGTAGGGGAAAATTTCATTACGTCCGGAAACTTATATAATATTCATTCTATGTTTGTGTGGATACAGATATGTTAGATAAATTATATAGATTATTTCATTATATTCAGGAGGGCAGAATAAGGATTCCCTAGTATGAAAAAGGCGGTTATTCTTCCAATTTCGGGGAGCACAATATTTTGGAAAATTATCTTTTCTTTTATTTATGATGCAGCAAATAATTCCGTTAAAAATCACATAACAACTTACTATAGTTAATATAAGAGACTCTTCTGCCCTTCCAAAACTATGAAGTTACTTTTTTCTTACTCGATAGGGATTTGCAGTTTGATTTTGTGGGCGCAACCGTATCGATATGATATACTTATACTTAGAAAAGAGGAAGAAAACATTCCGTATTCCCCATTCCCAAAAAAAAATTTTTACACCTAGGGGGGCGCTGAAGTGAAAGCGATTTTATCTTACATATATGATAACCAAAATCAATTTAATGCGGACAAATTCAACACAATTATTCTTAATTTAAGCCCAGTTACGTGTTCGAAAGGAATTGTACAAGAAACTTCTTGAGCGGTTCTTGGCAAGAACTTTCTACAGTGACTAATCATTGACATCATCCTCATCATTGAAATGTCGAAATCAGTTTTCTCGTTCAAAACTAAAACTTGTGCATTGTAAATATATTCACCTTATTCCATTTTGCATCCGGAACACAATAATATGTTTTCATTGCGAACAATTCACTTTTGATTTTGAACAAGAAAACTGCGTTCGATCTTTCAACGATGACGATGAACGCAATGGCGACTTTTTCTGCCTTAACATATTCAAGTGAAAAATAGAGCGTTAATAAAGCGGCTTAAAAAAGTTTCACAAAACTACGTCACAAGTTGGCGCCTATGTGAGGGCGCCATGCTCGTACCCAAGGAAGGGGTTTTGGGAGATATACCCTTCCCAATACCCAAGTTCCATTCATTAGGCGCTCCTTCATTTTTAACTGAAAATATGCCTTTTCTGAACGCGTGCCTAAACAGGGCGAAAACTATTGAATAATCATCCAGTAGGGCGAAAGCAATTCCTAGTTTCACTAAGGGGCTGTCCATAAACCACGTGGTCATGGGGGGGGGGGGGGGGGGGTTCGGCCAATGAGCATTTTGTATGGACGAATAAAAAATTTTGTATGGACTAATGACCACACGGGGGGGGGGGGGGGGTTGAGAAGTCCCAAAAAAATGACCACGTGGTTTATGGACAGCCCCTAAGAAGCTATTTAATTACATGTTTTTCTTATATTTGCAAGAGCGCTCATACTGGGAGTTAAAAAACTATTTTTTTTAACTTCAAGTGCTGGTTACTCAGTGAGTAACTTGGAGTAACCACGATGACACCACTGGTATATCGGCGTGAATGCGGATGCTCCCAATGAAGTTGAAAGATCTTAAGTTGTACCGAGTTGTACGTACCGAGTTTCCTATAGCATGTCCTTTTGGTTCGCTGGGGTTTTAGCCATTGGTCTTGGTTCGTATTATTTTGTTGCTGATTTTCCATTGCAATGCTTTTTCATAACTAGCTCGCAGGGCCGAACACCAACTCTCTCAATTCTTTATTACACCACCAAACCTAACCTCAAAATTACTGACAATTCTCAGATCATTTAGACAGATCACACACATGCACGAAGAAGACACGTTGTCGTCCTTTTCATGCTCGTGTTACATTGGATTTTCCCCGTTGATTTTGACTAGTTTTTTTTTTGTCACACAAATGTCGAGGTATAGGGCACTGCATGAAGTTCTCTCCTTCTCGTTCACTCTTGCAAAAAATTTAAAAACAACATGGCCAAAAAATATCAGAATACCATATAAAATCAAAACAATGCTGTGCCCTGCCGGGGCCCGTGGCGCAGTGGCTACATGTTTGCTTCTTAAGCAGATGGTCATGGGTTCGATCCCAGCCCCGGCACTTTCGTCAGTTATTCTTTCCCCCTGAGAGCAGCTGACACTGACCCTCTTCTGAGCCCATGGCTCAAATGGATCCGGATATTTAGACATCGGCGAACGGCAACTCATAATGGACCCCCAATTGAACTGGAAAAGAGGAACAACCAACAGCAAATACAGCAACATCCTCGTGCCCATCATTCTACCATGATAGGGTAGAAAGCGGAAGCAGCGCTATGGGAACCAGTTCGATGTAGTATAATTGAAAAAGGATACATTTAGGCGTTGTACAAATTGTTAGTACAGTTTCCAATTAGAATCATTTTTCATTTGTTCTTAAAATTTTGAAAAGATTGAAGTACAACAGTTTTTATTTTTAACCAGTCAACACAATTTGTAAAAAAAAATAAATAAAGCAAACGTGTAACCAACTGGGCCTCGGGATAAAAATCAACAGTTGTCAGTTGATATTGTTGATATGGTTCACTGCACGAATTTGTGCTGGCCTACATACTCTCACAGAAAATTTGATGTTGAGCGGTGCTCAGTAAGCAGGCCAGTATAAATACGTCCAGTGGACCATATGGCACTTCATTAGTGCATACGAAATTACGTAGAGACAATCTTATATCGCTCTCAAACCTTTCAAGACATTAAAACAATGTTATGGTTTAACCGACCAGTCAAATTCAATTAGATAACAAAACTTCGAAAAACTATCAACCAACACGCAAACTTCACACCACTGGATGGTGGCGCAGTAAAAGTGCCGGATTGTCTGTTTTCCTGAGAAAATCATTCACGACAAGAAAAGAAGACGAGTAACGAAAAAGACCACATACTTTGACCTGTCAGCTAGTTGGGCACCCAAGTTGGTTTGGGTTAAGTTGGTTGGTGGAATGTGTTCTTCATTTGGCATTCCCAGCAGCAGAAGTTCATCCGCACTCTTCAACTTCAACTTTGCCCATCGGAGTGGAACTGTGAGGGGCAGCTGTGGCCGGCGTAGTGCGGTCAGTGGAGGGAGCTAGCAGTAGTGGGTTGACAACCCCAGCAGAATAATTTGGTTTTGCATATTTCTGAATCCGTTTCCGTCGTTTATTTTCTGGTTTAAGGATCGCCCTCTGTGTTGGGGGTGTGTGTGTAGTGTGTACGTGTGTTTGGACCGGGCATGTCTCATATTTATTTATGTGAGAATGTCCGTTCCCTCTGTTGTTTCCCCGGTGAGACGTGCGCTGGCTGAGAAGCTAGGATGGGGGCTGGACGATACAAGCGTAATGAAATGAATGTTGATCCCCCAATGTTTCTGTGCAACGGAATGTGTTTGGCTCTGTGTCTCTGGTCGGTTAGTGGTTGGGCACCAGTACACTCAGAGAAATGAAAATGGACCCCCTCAAAGCATTTGGCGAAGTTTCCAGATGAACTCTTGGAGGAGTTTGCTTATGATTGAAAGTATATTAGTAAGTACTGGAGGAGTTTCCAGAGGAACTCCTGGAGGAGTTTCCAGAGGAACTCCTGGAGGAGTTTCCAGAAGAACTCCTGGAGGAGTTTCCAGAGTAACTCCTGGAGGAGTTTCCAGAGGAACTCCTGGAGGAGTTTCCAGAGGAACTCCTGGAGGAGTTTCCAGAGGAACTCCTGGAGGAGTTTCCAGAGGAACTCCTGGAGGAGTTTCCAGAGGAACTCCTGGAGGAGTTTCCAGAGGAACTCCTGGAGGAGTTTCCAGAGGAACTCCTGGAGGAGTTTCCAGAGGAACTCCTGGAGGAGTTTCCAGAGGAACTCCTGGAGGAGTTTCCAGAGGAACTCCTGGAGGAGTTTCCAGAGGAACTCCTGGAGGAGTTTCCAGAGGAACTCCTGGAGGAGTTTCCAGAGGAACTCCTGGAGGAGTTTCCAGAGGAACTCCTGGAGGAGTTTCCAGAGGAACTCCTGGAGGAGTTTCCAGAGGAACTCCTGGAGGAGTTTCCAGAGGAACTCCTGGAGGAGTTTCCAGAGGAACTCCTGGAGGAGTTTCCAGAGGAACTCCTGGAGGAGTTTCCAGAGGAACTCCTGGAGGAGTTTCCAGAGGAACTCCTGGAGGAGTTTCCAGAGGAACTCCTGGAGGAGTTTCCAGAGGAACTCCTGGAGGAGTTTCCAGAGGAACTCCTGGAGGAGTTTCCAGAGGAACTCCTGGAGGAGTTTCCAGAGGAACTCCTGGAGGAGTTTCCAGAGGAACTCCTGGAGGAGTTTCCAGAGGAACTCCTGGAGGAGTTTCCAGAGGAACTCCTGGAGGAGTTTCCAGAGGAACTCCTGGAGGAGTTTCCAGAGGAACTCCTGGAGGAGTTTCCAGAGGAACTCCTGGAGGAGTTTCCAGAGGAACTCCTGGAGGAGTTTCCAGAGGAACTCCTGGAGGAGTTTCCAGGGGAACTCCTGGAGGAATTTCCAGAGGAACTCCTGGAGGAGTTTCCAGAGGAGTTTCCTTCAGGATTTTCTCCGGGAAATTCCTTCAGGATTTCCTCCGGGAAATTCCTGCAGGATTTCCTCCGGGAAATTCCTGCAGGATTTCCTCCGGGAAATTCCTTCAGGATTTCCTCCGGGAAATTCCTTCAGGATTTCCTCCGGGAAATTCCTTCAGGATTTCCTCCGGGAAATTCCTTCAGGATTTCCTCCGGGAAATTCCTTCAGGATGTCCTCCAGGAAATTCCTTCAGGATTTCCTCCAGGAAATTCCTTCAGGATTTCCTCCGGGAAATTCGTTCAGGATTTCCTCCGGGAAATTCCTTCAGGATTTCCTCCGGGAAATTCCTTCAGGATTTCCTTCGGGAAATTCCTTCAGGATTTCCTCCGGGAAATTCCTTCAGGATTTCCTCCGGGAAATTCCTTCAGGATTTCCTCCGGGAAATTCCTTCAGGATTTCCTCCGGGAAATTCCTTCAGGATTTCCTCCGGGAAATTCCTTCAGGATTTCCTCCAGGGAATTCCTTCAGGATTTCCTCCGGGAAATTCCTTCAGGATTTCCCTCGGGAAATTCCTTCAGGATTTCCCTCGGGAAATTCCTTCAGGATTTCCTCCGGGAAATTCCTTCAGGATTTCCTCCGGAAAATTCCTTCAGGATTTCCTCCGGGAAATTCCTTCAGGTTTTCCTCTGGGGAATTCCTGCAGGATTTCCTCCGGGAAATTCCTTCAGGATTTCCTCCGGGAAATTTCTTCAGGATTTCCTCCAGGGAATTCCTTCAGGATTTCCTCCAGGGAATTCCTTCAGGATTTCCTCCAGGGAATTCCTTCAGGATTTCCTCCGGGAAATTCCTTCAGGATTTCCCTCGGGAAATTTCTTCAGGATTTCCTCCGGGAAATTCCTTCAGGATTTCCTCCGGGAAATTCCTTCAGGATTTCCTCCGGGAAATTCCTTCAGGATTTCCTCCGGGAAATTCCTTCAGGATTTCCTCCGGGAAATTCCTTCAGGATTTCCTCCGGGAAATTCCTTCAGGATTTCCTCTGGGAAAATCCTGCAGGATTTCCTCCGGGAAATTCCTGCAGGATTTCCTCCGGAAAATTCCTGCAGGATTTCCTCCGGGAAATTCCTGCAGGATTTCCTCCGGGAAATTCCTGCAGGATTTCCTCCGGGAAATTCCTGCAGGATTTCCTCCGGGAAATTCCTGCAGGATTTCCTCCGGGAAATTCCTGCAGGATTTCCTGCGGGAAATTCCTGCAGGATTTCCTGCGGGAAATTCCTGCAGGATTTCCTGCGGGAAATTCCTGCAGGATTTCCTTCGGGAAATTCCTGCAGGATTTCCTCCGGGAAATTCCTTCAGGATTTCCTCCGGGAAATTCCTTCAGGATTTCCTCCGGGAAATTCCTTCAGGATTTCCTCCGGGAAATTCCTGCAGGATTTCCTCCGGGAAATTCCTGCAGGATTTCCTCCGGGAAATTCCTGCAGGATTTCCTCCGGGAAATTCCTGCAGGATTTCCTCCGGGAAATTCCTGCAGGATTTCCTCCGGGAAACTCCTGCAGGATTTCCTCCGGCAAATTCCTGCAGAATTTCCTCCGGGAAATTCCTGCAGGATTTCCTCCGGGAAATTCCTGCAGGATTTCCTCCGGGAAATTCCTTCAGGATTTCCTCCGGGAAATTCCTGCAGGATTTCCTCGGGAAATTCCTTCAGGATTTCCTCGGGAAATTCCTTCAGGATTTCCTGGGGAAATTCCTTCAGGATTTCCTCGGGAAATTCCTTCAGGATTTCCTCGGGAAATTCCTTCAGGATTTCCTCGGGAAATTCCTTCAGGATTTCCTCGGGAAATTCCTTCAGGATTTCCTCGGGAAATTCCTTTAGGATTTCCTCGGGAAATTCCTTCAGGATTTCCTCGGGAAATTCCTTCAGGATTTCCTCGGGAAATTCCTTCAGGATTTCCTCGGGAAATTCCTTCAGGATTTCCTCGGGAAATTCCTTCAGGATTTCCTCGGGAAATTCCTTCAGGATTTCCTCGGGAAATTCCTTCAGGATTTCCTCGGGAAATTCCTTCAGGATTTCCTCGGGAAATTCCTTCAGGATTTCCTCGGGAAATTCCTTCAGGATTTCCTCGGGAAATTCCTTCAGGATTTCCTCGGGAAATTCCTTCAGGATTTCCTCGGGAAATTCCTTCAGGATTTCCTCGGGAAATTCCTTCAGGATTTCCTCGGGAAATTCCTTCAGGATTTCCTCGGGAAATTCCTTCAGGATTTCCTCGGGAAATTCCTTCAGGATTTCCTCGGGAAATTCCTTCAGGATTTCCTCGGGAAATTCCTTCAGGATTTCCTCGGGAAATTCCTTCAGGATTTCCTCGGGAAATTCCTTCAGGATTTCCTCGGGAAATTCCTTCAGGATTTCCTCGGGAAATTCCTTCAGGATTTCCTCGGGAAATTCCTTCAGGATTTCCTCGGGAAATTCCTTCAGGATTTCCTCGGGAAATTCCTTCAGGATTTCCTCGGGAAATTCCTTCAGGATTTCCTCGGGAAATTCCTTCAGGATTTCCTCGGGAAATTCCTGCAGGATTTCCTCGGGAAATTCCTGCAGGATTTCCTCGGGAAATTCCTTCAGGATTTCCTCGGGAAATTCCTTCAGGATTTCCTCGGGAAATTCCTTCAGGATTTCCTCGGGAAATTCCTTCAGGATTTCCTCGGGAAATTCCTGCAGGATTTCCTCGGGAAATTCCTGCAGGATTTCCTCGGGAAATTCCTTCAGGATTTCCTCGGGAAATTCCTTCAGGATTTCCTCGGGAAATTCCTTCAGGATTTCCTCGGGAAATTCCTTCAGGATTTCCTCGGGAAATTCCTTCAGGATTTCCTCGGGAAATTCCTTCAGGATTTCCTCGGGAAATTCCTTCAGGATTTCCTCGGGAAATTCCTTCAGGATTTCCTCGGGAAATTCCTTCAGGATTTCCTCGGGAAATTTCTTCAGGATTTCCTGGGGAAATTCCTTCAGGATTTCCTCGGGAAATTCCTTCAGGATTTCCTCGGGAAATTCCTGCAGGATTTCCTCGGGAAATTCCTCCAGGATTTCCTCGGGAAATTCCTCCAGAATTTCCTCGGGAAATTCCTCCAGGATTTCCTCGGGAAATTCCTCCAGGATTTCCTCGGGAAATTCCTCCAGGATTTCCTCGGGAAATTCCTCCAGGATTTCCTCGGGAAATTCCTCCAGGATTTCCTCGGGAAATTCCTCCAGGATTTTCTCGGGAAATTCCTCCAGGATTTCCTCGGGAAATTCCTCCAGGATTTCCTCGGGAAATTCTTCCAGGATTTCGTCGGGAAATTCCTCCAGCATTTCCTCGGGAAATTCTTCCAGGATTTCCTCGGGAAATTCCTTCAGGATTTCCTCGGGAAATTCCTCCAGGATTTCCTCCGAGAAATTCGTTCAGGATTTCCTCCGGGAAATTCGTTCAGGATTTTCTCCGGGAAATTCATTCAGGATTTCCTCCGGGAAATTCGTTCCGGATTTCCTCCGGGAAATTCGTTCAGGATTTCCTGCGGGAAATTCGTTCAGGATTTCCTCCGGGAAATTCCTTCAGGATTTCCTCCGGGAAATTCCTTCAGGATTTCCTCCGGGAAATTCGTTCAGGATTTCCTCCGGGAAATTCCTTCAGGATTTCCTCCGGGAAATTCCTTCAGGATTTCCTCCGGGAAATTCCTTCAGGATTTCCTCGGGAAATTCCTTCAGGATTTCCTCGGGAAATTCCTTCAGGATTTCCTCGGGAAATTCCTTCAGGATTTCCTCGGGAAATTCCTTCAGGATTTCCTCGGGAAATTCCTTCAGGATTTCCTCGGGAAATTCCTTCAGGATTTCCTCGGGAAATTCCTTCAGGATTTCCTCGGGAAATTCCTTCAGGATTTCCTCGGGAAATTCCTTCAGGATTTCCTCGGGAAATTCCTTCAGGATTTCCTCCGGGAAAGTCCTTCAGGATTTCCTCCGGGAAAGTCCTTCAGGATTTCCCGGGAAATTCCTCCAGGATTTCCTCGGGAAATTCCTTCAGGATTTCCTCCGGAAAAGTCCTTCAGGATTTCCTCCGGGAATGTCCTTCAGGATTTCCTCCGGGAAAGTCCTTCAGGATTTCCTCCGGGAAAGTCCTTCAGGATTTCCTCCGGGAAAGTCCTTCAGGATTTCCTCCGGGAAATTCCTTCAGGATTACCTCCGGGAAATTCCTTCAGGATTTCTTTCAGGAAATTACTTAAGGATTCCCACGGAATATTCCTTCAGGATTCCCACGGAAAATTCCTCCAAGATTTCTTCGGGAAATTCCTACAGGATTTCTGAAAGTGGCACAATTTTCATTTCCCAGAGTACATACCCAGCGGGTGTGGGTTGAAACCTCGGACCAAATTTTTGTGCCATCTGGTCTGGTTGGTTGGCATGTTGTTGGGTGTGTTTTGTACCGGAGGCTTGTGCGGGCTACCACACACTAGCAGCAGCAGCAGCAGCAGCTCCGTCTGTGCATGCCAGCTAACCAGTTACCTACTGTTGCTGCTGCAGGAGTTGCATACAACATTGCACATTCCGAACACGAATATCACGCCCTGGCATTGTCATCAGTATGCACGACGATGTGCGGGTTGGTTGTACGAAACGAACTCACTACTGGCAGCAGTACACTCTCAGTCGTTGCCCTTGGTCGGTTGGTTAGTTTCGCAAATTCTGCGTGACGGTGAACCTATCCTCCAAACAAGTACTTCTGTGTATCTCTGGACAACAAGATCCAGAGATGGGAAACATGTAGAGCAGCTTTAGAGTCAGAGTGGTACATGTTCGTTTGTGTGAAGGTTTCAGGTCCTGTTAGCTAAATGTAAGATGAAGATTTATATCCTGCTTGCTAACACAAATTTGTACAGTTCTGAGATGAACCAGCCTCGGGCTGAAAATCTCATTAATAAAGACATAAAAAAAAAAAAAAAAATTTGTACAGTTATTGAATGATTGTAAACCAAAGTAACATTTTAGGTCAAATAAATTCGAGGAGGCCCTTAAACCTTCAAAAAACCTAAAAATTGACCATTTTGGCTTTATAATAGTTTTAAACACCTCTCTTAAACAAATTAGACTTTAATATATTAATTCAGATACAAAGTTTGTTTGTACATAACCTAACCAAAGTTGGTGAAACAGATTCTAACGCACCACAGATTTGAGAAGGCAAATAAAACGATCAAAAAATTACATCATTTAGGTTTTATGAAGGTTCTCAGACCCTCCTCAAAAGTGTTGGTCATTGAAATGTTTGTATACTCTGAAAATCCTCTCAGAACTCATACCAGTCTGCTCCACAACAACGACTCTTCTCCATACCCCGAAGGAGGCACGTTTTTTTTTGCTTCTCCATCACAGAACGAAATGTGCACATCATGCTGGGAATTTTTCGGACATTTGCAAGTTCTGCATACGCAAAAGCAGTAACCCGTCAGCATCACTCCCCACCAACAACCGCACCCTCTAGGTTTCACCAGGGTTTCTGGTCGTTTATGAGATTATGGTCACCATTCAGAGTTCTTTACTGACAGACAGACAGTCTCCAGATACACGGAATCTCTCTTCAAAACTGCAAAGGGAATGGTGAACGATTCCACACTGCTGGCTGGCCGGCTCAACGGGCAAATAGCTGGAAGCCAACCGACGAACATCCAACAGACGACAGCCCTGCGCACAGAAACACAGAGACCAGAGCCAACCAGCAGGACACCAATCATTTTGTAATGGACACCATTGTTATGCGTAAAAGTACGGACGGGCTGCTGATGCTGGCGGCCGGTGGCTGCCTAGGCGATGAAGCTCGAGATTGAGCAATGCAAATTGTTCGGGAATATCGCAATCGTGTCTAATGCGTTTAGGTTCACAACCAAGTACTACGGACAATAGGAATAGGAACAGATAGGCAGGCAATGACTGTTGGATTGATTTTTTACTGCCCACACTGGAATTCTAGTTCTGCAGTAAGCCATTGTGGATGTTGCTTTTGTGAAGGGTTTTCCATTGCTCAAATTACATCGTTAGCTAGTTCTACTAACCTGAAGTGATTTTTGGATTCGGCTTATTACTGGGCAGTGATTTGAATGGCTCTGAGTGATTAAGATGGAATTGTTGTTGAGCTGTTGAAATGAGTTTTCTCTATGTAGTGTGAAGTTCCAACTCAGATGAAGTCTGTTACCCTGCGCAGAGTTCTATTTCGGAGTACTTCGAAAGTAACTGACTTAGAACTTTATTTGTCAATTGACAATGTTTACAATTTCGGTTAAAGTGCATATTTTGACTCCGAGCATGATCACTAAACATTATCATTCAGCTATTTTACAGCACTTTCACAGCAGTCTTACAGAAGATTATTAATTTTTTTTCTCTTTTTCTCTTCCACAGGTAATAACATCAAAATTTAAAAAATGTACATTGACTGCTGGCTCTGAGGCAACAGGAACAATATGAGATGGTTTCGAAGAATTAAGGTCTGTCAATGTGTACTTTATTTGAAAAATTTTACTCCGTTATATTGTTATTTACTGTGCTACACTGAAGCTATAAAAATAAATACAAAAGGTATATAAATGACTGGAATAGCTATTTATGCAACGAGTTACAATGTTGCAATGACAAAATTTATTCATCATGATTTCTATCAGTATCATCATGCTCCCGGTAGCTCAATGGGAAAGCCCACGTGTTCCATGACATGAAACTTTAAAGTTTAAACAAACTAGCCGTGCTATAACCGTCACAGATTTCCAAGTTCTTTCCGCGGATACCGAGGTTGCCAATCAAACAATTGCATTATGATTCATAATGCAACCGAAATAAGTTGTATTATTTATCATAATGCAATTGTTTGATTCAGTAACGAAAAGTAGGCCGTAGTGATACTGAAATCGTTAGTGTAAAACTTATTTTATAGTGCAGAGTTACAAAAAATATATTGCTGAATTAATGTTGGTCCAGTCCAAGTGGGCTGCTCCACTGTTGCGAGTAAATAAAATAGCCACAATGTACTATTCGAAATAAATGTAGAGATTTAAACATTACTTATTGCTAGGTAATCCAGAACTTTTTGTATACCGTACAACGTCGTCCAACCTCAATTTTTTTCTCGTAAAATTACGGAGTATCAGGGATAATAATGACCGTAAACCGCAAGCGTAGATAACTTGCTTAATGTGATAGATTTGGTAGAACTTCAAAGTTCTGTACTTCAGGACATTTAAGCAACTTTAAAATATTCAACAAGCGAAAAAAGGCCTTCTCGTTGGGTTTTGGAACATCATGGATATCACAGGACAAATAGCTGCAAACGTGGATTGAATGCAAAAGGGGTAGATTCTGTAGAAATTGAAAGTCCTGAACTCAAGAACATTTTGCATAGTATGTCGTACTATACTTAAAATAAATCTCATTGCATTACGGAATACCATGGATAACAATGACCGTGAACCACAAGCGTAGATTCATTGGAAACTGTGGTTGATTTTATAGAACTTGAAAGTCCTGAACTTCAGGACATTTCGCAAACCTTGCAATGTCCTGAAAATGTATAAGGAACTTATCGTTCAATAACAAAGCAACTTGGAACAAAACGGTCAAAGGTCGCAAAGTTATATTGAATTGGACCTGTGGTAGATCCCGTTGACCATGTAAGGCTTAACTCCAGGATAGTTAGGAAATCCTAAAACATCCAAACAAACTGAAAGCAGCTAGTCACTTATGTCTTGTGGCTCTAAGAGTATTCTATTTAACATGAATGTCCCATGAATTTATTGCATTGATTACATTCAGGCGCTTACAGAGCACCTGATACCTTCAACGATTCTGTCATTTTATAATTTCAGGACGCGCACTGTTGTAAACAATACAACACTACCAAAAAAACCTCGCTCGTCGTATTCGCGCGGTGCAGTTTCGGTTGCTTGATGACGCGCGTCCTGAAAGGTTAAGGATTAACCCTAACGATAATATTTAATTTAAGAAACTTGGAATTAAATACACCATTAAAATTACTCCTGGTAGCTGCATATTTTTTACTTTGGAACAGCGGTGCGTGGTCCTCCTAAATTATCAGCCTTGTGTCTGCAACCCAGAAAGCGACTGAAACAACTGGGTCGGTATACTTTAGCCGACTGTTGGACACGGAGGTGTACTTAGGAGATTAAGGTGACCAAAAATTGAAAATTGACTTCATTCAATTGGAACATTGGGCTGCAAAACGGTGAGTCGATAAGGAGAGCATCCAATATAGCTCTGGTCCTCACAAGTTCCTACCTCATGCTTCCACGGGTCAAGCGATGACAAAGACCGCCAGCTAAGAGTTGTGTGCTTAGCTGGTAGTGCAGCCTGGGCACTGTTGTCCTTCTGACTTCAGCTAGATTGAGGAGGTACGATCCGAGTGTCTGTTCACCGAGGAGATGCGGCTCAAACAGCGTCTGTTCTGGCATCCAGCGGCTGAGTAAGAAACGCTGCACCACGCCCAGCTAGATCCAAGGTGGTAGCCCCATCAGCGTGGTCGTCCCAGTGTTGGTTGGGACGTTAAACAGAACTGGCACGATGGCCCTCCGGCGAGACAGGAGTGTTGGCGTAGGCCCAATAAGCCACCCGTAAAAATCCCCATTGCGAATAACATAGTAGAAAATACGACTCGATACAATCGGCAAAGACCCACGCGACGAAATAAGGACTACGATTGGAAACTTGGAACATGGAATTGCAAGTCACTAGGTTTCGCAGGATGTGACAGGGTAATCTACGACGAACTACATCCCCGCAACTTCGACATCGTGGCGTTGCAGGAACTTTGTTGGACTGGACAGAAAGTGTGGAAAAGCGGGCATCGAGCGGCTACCTTCTACCAAAGCTGTGGCACCACCAATGAACTGGGAACAGGATTTATAGTGTTGGGCAAGATGCGACAACGTGTGATCGGGTGGCAGCCGATCAACGCAAGGATGTGCATGTTGAGGGTTAAGGGCCGTTTCTTCAACTACAGCATCATCAACGTCCACTGCCCACACGAAGGGAGACCCGATGACGAGAAAGAAGCGTTCTACGCGCAGTTAGAGCAAACATACGATGGTTGCTCGCCGCGTGACGTGAAAATCGTTGTCGGCGACATGAACGCGCAGGTAGGAAGGGAGGAAATGTACAGACCGGTAATCGGGCGAAACAGCCTGCACGCCGTATCGAATGATAACTGCCAGCGATGTGTAAACTTTGCAGCATCCCGTGGTATGGTAGTCCGAAGCACCTTCTTCCCCCGCAAAGATATCCACAAAGCCACCTGGAGATCACCCGACCAACAAACAGAAAACCAAATCGACCACGTTCTAATCGACGGTAAATTCTTCTCAGATATAACCAACGTCCGCACATACCGCAGTGCGAATATAGATTCGGATCACTGAATGCGCTCAAAACTTTCGACAGTTATCACCACGCGTCGAAGTCGAACGCCGCGGCTCAACATCGAGCAGCTGCGTAACGTAGAAGTGGCTCAAGACTACGCGCAGCAGTTAGCAGTGGCCCTACCAACGGAAGAGCAGCTTGGCGCAGCTACACTTGAAGATGGCTGGAGGGACATCCGATCCGCCATAGGTAGTACCTCGGCTGCAGCACTAGGCTTCGCGACTCCGAATCACAGAAACGACTGGTACGACGGCGAATGTGAACAGTTGAAAAACGAGAAGAATGCAGCATGGGCGAGAATGCTGCAACACCGTACGAGAGCGAATGAGGCATGTTACATACAGGCACGGTGCACGGAACAGGCAGAACTCAGTCTTCCGGATGAAGAAGCGCCAGCAGGAAGAATGAGATCGCGATACGATGGAAGAGCTGTACTGCGCTAAGCACACACGAAAGTTCTACGAGAAGTTGAATCGCTCGCGCAGAGGCTTTGTGCCACAAGCCGACATGTGCCGAGATAATCACGGGAATATTCTCACGAGCGAGCGTGAGGTGGTCGAGAGGTGGCGGCAGCATTACGATGAGCACCTCAATGGCGACATTGCAAGTACCGGAGCAATGTTGCTTGCTGTTCAACATTGCTTTGGAGGGTGTAATAAGAAGAGCGGGGATAAACACGAGTGGGACGATTTTCACGAAGTCCGTTCAGCTGCTTGGTTTCGCCGATGATATTGATATTATTGCTCGTAAATTTGAGACGATGGCGGAAACGTACATCCGACTAAAGAGTGAAGCCAGGCGAATCGGATTAGTCATTAATGTGTCGAAGACAAAGTACATGATGGCAAAGGGCTCCAGGGAGGAATCACCGCGCCCGCCACCCCGAATTCATATCGACGGTGATGAAATCGAGGCGGTTGAAGAATTCGTGTACTTGGGCTCACTGGTGACCGACGACAACGACACCAGCAGAGAAATTCAGAGGCGCATTGTGGCAGGAAATCGTGCCTACTTTGGACTCCGCATCGAATAAAGTCCGCCGTAACACGAAGTTAACTATCTACAAAACGTTGATTAGACCGGTCGTCCTCTATGGGCACGAAACATGGACCCTACGTGCAGAGGACCAACGCGCCCTTGGAGTTTTCGAACGGAAGGTGTTGCGTTCCATCTACGGCGGAGTGCAGATGGAAGACGGGACTCGGAGAAGGCGAATGAACCACGAGCTGCATCAGCTGCTGGGAGAACCAACCATCGTCCATACCGCGAAAATCGGGAGGCTACGTTTGGCGGGTCACGTCATCAGGATGTCGGATAGCAACCCGACTAAAATGGTTCTCGAGAGTCATCCGACCGGTACAAGAAGACGTGGAGCGCAGCGAGCTAGGTGGGTCGACCAAGTGGAGGACGATCTGCGGACCCTACGCAGAGTGCGGAACTGGAGACAAACAGCCATGGACCGAGTGGAATGGAGGCGGCTACTATGTACAGCAGAGGCCACCCCGGCCTTAGCCTGACCGGTAAGGTAAGTCAATTGGAACATTTCAGTGCGGTTGTTAAAACAAATTTGCTTGGTGCAGCAAATACTGCAGAATCATACTATTACCTTTTTTTTGGTAAAATCAATAAATTATTCAGCTTCGCGTAACTTTGGGTTCAATCAAATTTTTTGATTTTTTTAAGATGTTTTTAAAATCTTGTCTAAACCCTTTCTAACATCATATCATATGTAGAAAAATAGATTGCAGTAATAATACTTTATAATACTTTACTCAAAAAAGTGTGGCTTGGGATTTACGAAAACAATCAGGAGTTTGTTAAAGATTTTTCTAAGCAATTTCTGAATTTTGTTCCCGTACGCCAAATCTCCTGCATCAGAATCTTCCTTTGGACGACGAAATGTGCGATGAATCCTAAGGGATCGTAGAGCTGCATCACTATATGCAGCACCTTACGTTTCGTTTTGTGCTTTCCTATCGTCATTTACTGATCGCAGTACTGGTCTCTCGTAATCAACCCCTCACTTCCTTCTCATTAGGCAGTATTTTCCCAAACTGGACACCCGTCGCTGCGCGGATATCTTGCACTTGTTGCATCAACTCTACTACTTGTTCCACCCAATAGACGCCTTCGAGGAAGTCGCCAACATGGTTCTCGATAATTGCTTCCACTGTCCTGGGAAACTGTTCGCTGTAGCCGAAAGCATTCCAGCTCTTCACAAACTGCGCTGTACATGACGAGCTGCTTGCACCGACCATCGCTACGACGATCACATAGACTTGCACTTCTCCCTCCGGACTGTTTCATCTAAGAAAACACTGCGACCAACGGTCTTCATCGCGGATGAGGATTCAGAGCAACATTTCCCGAATGTCAGAGCACACCGCAACTTTTCCCTGTTTGAATCGTAGCAGAACATCCACTAACGATACGAGTTGATCTGGCTTTTAGCAGCATATCGTTGAAGCAGACTCCGTAAGCTATTTTTTAATTTTTATTACTGTGTATTTTAACTTATGTTAATTCTACACATCTCTGTAAGATTTTGAGGTCGCATCCCGTACCATTCAAATTTTGCGAGGCTTGGAATTGATAAACACTCCCAGCGGTACATACCAGACACATCGAGGATCCAGACTGCTGATCTCTTATTGTACAACCTTACAGATGTGCTGCTTTAAATCGGAGCTGTTGAACTGCTCGTTCACCCTTTGTTGCAGTTCGGCATCTCTGCACAAACGCTTCTCCAATCCCAGAAGTCTGCCCAACGCTCCCTAGCAGCTCTTCAAAAAGTGGATATTGTTCTTTTGCCTCAACAAATCAGATTATAGATTCTTGACCCTCAGCGAACTGTAGTTGACTCCAATATGCTGCGAGCTCACTGATGTTCTTCGGACTCAACAAGTGCCTTTTTTTGCGGCGATGGTTTAAACATCAACAGTGCAGTAGCTGATCAAAATATATGCTTCTATCCGCCTAATTATGATTTCAAACCCATTAAATGTTATCAAATCAACGATGCAACTCTAGCCTGTACAATTCATAGTGTTCTCTTTATATTGTCTTTCCTTTTTTCTAAATAAGTTATTAAATTGCGCCTATCTGGGGTAACAAGCTACCCCAGTCGCGTCAACAGCCTTCGTTACCACAGCTTCTTCAATGGCGAAAAACTTCGTCGTATCTTACAAATTACTCATTTCTTGGCCGCAATTTAGATTCAACAGTTACTGTTCTACAGATCCTTCGCTACCTGAACTTCTTTCGTGAACGCACCGTTAAGGGGACTCCCTGTATCACTCCCATTTCAGCACTTCTTTTTCGATTCTTATTTCTAACAATCATCGAGCGCAACAGTGGTCCACTGCACGAATTTCTACTGGCCTGTTTACTCTCACACGAATTTTGACGTTTGAGCGGTGCCGACACCGCTCAAACGTCAAATTTCGTGTGAGAGTAAGCAGGCCAGTAGCAATTCGTGCAGTGGACCGTAGTGGTGTTGCCTTTTTACCTCTTTGTCTCGCTTTCACCAATGTAAACATTTCAAGATTATTAATCATTTAAAAGCAATTCAAGCAGTAGACTACTTTGTTTTGCTAAATAACAATGAAACATGTCGCAATATTACGAAAAACACCGAATTTGATGTGTATTAAGCTAAAAATGATCGAATACCCTTAGTATGCTCTTTCGCTGTTGATGTTTGCAAGCAGCAGCAGTGTTGGCGGACAGTGCGGAGGAGATTTCACAAATAAAAATTATTTGCTTTTATTACTATCATAAGTAATTCAAAGTACAACAATAATCATTCGAAGAATAGTTTTCGATTTTACGACGTATAATCGATAAATTTGAGTTGATCATTTCAATGATTTTGATTGATTTTATTGATGAATTGGCCCGCAAGATCGACATCACTGCATTCAATGATCAATGATTGTGCCCCGGACGGCACCCTCGCGTCGCGCTGCTGCCGTCGTCGTTGTACTGTGGTGAGTGGTAAACATTGCCATCGAACTCTTGGTGCGATTGAGACAAATTTGAATAATTTTTAAGTTTGAGTGAAAATATTTCTTTGTGGTATAGATAGTTCGAAAGAGAATTTTAATTGGAATAGTGTGTTCTATATTTCTCTTCAAAATATCTTGCGTGAACTGAAAAATTTTAGAGAAAAGATAAGCGTCGATTTTCTTACGTAAATGTATTAGTGCAATACTGTGTAAAGTTGAATTTGGATGATGATTCTGAAGAAGCCATTTTGTGATGACACAAGAAAAGGCCTTAAAGGCGAATTTTCTTTGCGACTGGATCACTTCTTTCGCCATCGCGAAGCTTCAAACTGGTAAGTAGATGCAGGTGCTCGATGCTGATGATCTTACCGGGTTTCACCGCCACATAACTGCTGACTGGAACACTTGATATGTGCGGGTTTGATCTTGACAGCTTGGACTAGTTCAACGTTTGATTGGGAAGTCCTAGCATACGCATCGCTCGTAGACACGAAAGTCCACCCACTGTCCTGGCCCCGTCGAGATGTGGATGAACCATAGAGCTTTCTCGAGGAAGCCGACGAGGATCTGCTATTGACGGAATTGCTGGAGGATTTGCCGAATGGCAAAGATCTGGTCTGTTGTCGCTCGGCCATCTATAAAGTCACTTTCCACAAACTCATTCTTTATAGATGATAGACGATGGAAGATGATCTGGGATAGCACTTTATAGGCGGCATTCGGAACGGGGATCGCACGGCAGTTCTCATAAATTATTTGACACCTTTAGTGAAAACTACATAGATCTATCCTTTATCCTATTTGACGCAGAATTGTTTGATGTTCCGATAAAGTCTGCTGTTCAATCAGTGCGCACTAGTATTTATAAGGAGATAGGTTTCAGTCATCAATCCAGGACAGTCGCCAGGGCCAAATCTAAGGGGGTCCGGGGGGCAGGGTCCCCACATTTTAGGGGCCCCACCAAAACCATTTTTGGCTGTTAAAAACAAAGAAAAACTTTGTTGCTTATCGCATTAGTGCCTGCGAGAGGCCTCCACAATCCTTTATCCGGGCATGACAGTCGGTGTAATGCAAATCTAACGTACCGTATCTGAACTTTTTCGATTCGCATTTCGTGGACACCGCGATACGGAGTCCAGATTTGCATTCCATAATATTCAAGACCGCTGCGAAGTAATGAGCAATGCATTGCTTTTGAAGCTTAGATGTCATCGACATCAGCAATGCTATGGAGAGTTATTTCAAGATCCTTGATGGAGTTAACTCTCAAATCTTATCGATTCCTGCTTTCGAGTATAAATGATGTCTTTGAATTTTGATGAATTTGTTTGCATTTCGTTCATTCGACGCTGCAATATCAATCTATCAATATCAGAAAGAAAAGCACAGCAATCCAGCACTGATTTGACTTTGCTATAGATTGTTAGATCATCTGCATATATCAGCTTGCCCAAGTAGTTTCAGCTTTGCGACAACGAGATCGTGAGAAACCTTGTCAAAGGCCTTGGAGAAGTCAATATAAATAATATCAACTTGTTGCCGCTTCTCGATGTTGTTAGTAACGGTGCTGATGAATGCCATTAAGTTGGATATTATCAAGCGTTTTTTTCTCGAATTCATGCTAAAATTTCGATATCGCCGGTTGAACTACCGGGTACACCAACTGATATAGTAGACCTTCCCATACTTCGGCCACACCGTTCAGATTCGAGATTGGGCGATATTTATCAACCAAGTGAATATTTCAGGACTTGATAATCGGTGTAATGGATGCGAGTTTCCAGGCTCTAGCTTGTTACTTGTAGATAGGGTAAATCATCCCTTCCTCTTCCGGTAACTGTTCCGTTTTCCAGATTCTGACAATCACCCGGTTCAGATAAATCGCTGAGTATCCGGGGCCGTCTTGTGAGTTTATCTGCGTTACAATCCTTATCAGCCGCCTTATTATTCTATAGCTGTTGGATGACATCTTCTACTTGACTCAGCGAGGAACAACCGGGCTGAAATAGTCATTTCTTCCGCTGACACGATCATCAGTGCCAGCGTTCTCTGTACCAGCCAGATGTTTGTCGAAATTTTGTTTCTATTTTTCAATAATCCGTTGCGGGATGCGTTGAGCTTCTAGTAGAAAGTTCTACTACGTTTAAAGTTCCTACTACAACGTTTCTTGTCCTTGCCGTTCCTTTCTACTGCGTTTCTTGTGAACGACATAGCAGTTCCATTTCTTTCGTACACCACTTCGTCTGAGCGGCGTTTCTTCTCCTAAAGGGTATGCAGTATGGGATTTTTTCAAGGCGAAACGAAACGAAACGAAATATAAAATTTCTGATATGATGCGGTACGAAACGAAACGAAAATCAAAAATGTTTCGTGAGATCGATACGAAATCCGAGGTCACTCGGTATTTTTCGAAACGAAACGAAATTTTCGAAAAAGTTCCGCGGAATTTTGCAATTACATCAGTTTTGTGCGAATTGATACTGCGTGTTTGCGGTGGCGCGAATTACATTTCCATAAAGACTCTCATATCCTAGTTTCTTTTGCTACCAGTGTCATTTATATTTTTTTTTATTTTTGCGACCTATATTTAAAATTTGGATAATTACACCAATAACCTAATATGATTGCTCCAATGACTTAATAAGAGCAAACCAATAATGCGTTTCATAATTGCGACTATGCTATAAGATGCTCTAATGCTGATTGAAACCTGAAGCAATGAGATGCACACATCAGCCAGATGTTTACCAATCAAGCTTTGTTGAATAGCGTACCTTCTGGAGAAAGCTCTAAACCAATCCTTAGAATTTATAGATGATTGAACGTATAAGAAAATACGCAGAAAAATTTATATAGAAATGGAAAAGAATACTTAAAAAAATTTTGCGCACTCATTAAATTTGAAGGCATACACAAACTTGAAGTTCGAAAAATAAAACACAATCATCTCGAAGCATTAGGCCAAATACTTCGAGATGATTGTGTTTTATTTTTCGAACTTCAAGTTTGTCTATGCCTTCAAATTTAATGAGTGCGCAAAAATTTTTTAAGTATTCTTTTCCATTTCTATATGAATTTTACCAGATAGATCTGGACTATAGTGGACCAAGTGTAAGGGTTAAAGTGCATGTCCTTTTGGCCGAGGACCTGGGATCAAATACCACTCCCAAAAAACATGTAAAATGTGAGTTCTACCTTCGGGTCTTTCGATTCGAGAATGTGGGTTCCGAAATTAGGTAAGCTAGAGCTAAACATATTGTTACAACAGTTGAAGAGAAAAAAAAAATCAGGCCTTATGTAATTGAAAAAAAAAATCATCTGATATCATCAACCCAGAGTATGTTGGTGAATAATCTGATGAAATCCAGCTAACAAACGTCTTTTTTACCGAAATTTAGTATAAAAGTTGGCTGCTCACACAGCGCTGGTAGATTTTGTCAAGCTCGTCTGACCTTTTGACATTTTCAATTTACTTCTGAAATTCATCAAAAAATATTGGTATGAACTCCTACGATCACATACTTTCCACTTGAAATACTTCAAGAATTCCGCTATGAACTCCTACATCGATGTCTTCACCTGAACATATTTTAGAAATTTAACAATAAAAAAAAACATGGTTTAGGATTCCACTTAACTTGAATTCATCTATATATCTCCCACTCTTTTCAGTGTCTCCAAACTTTCTCATTTAAGTAGAACTCTATGAAAAAACATGACGAACATGAAATTTTACGGATTTCTTATCAGCAAAAGAAATAAGAGTTAAATCGTGTATAATGCGTCGTCATACAGATTTGATGTGGAACTCTTTCGAAATTTATTAGACATTCCGCGGAATTCCGTTTGATTTCGTCAAAATCTATTTAAATGAGACGAAATTTTTAGGTTTTGGCGAAACAAAACGAAATGCAAAATCATAAATTTCGCCTATGTGAATTCCGTGGAAATCCGCGGAATTTCGTTTCGAGGTGTATTTGGCGAAATCATTCGGTATACCGCATACCCTTATTCCTAAAAGAGGCGTTGCTGCAATTTCCGCTTCCTTTTCTAGTGCTCCTCGTTCTGCAGGATCTTATGCTGCAGCATGACCGATGGTCCTCTACGGATACGAGCCATGGGCCATGCTCGAGGAGAACCTGCCGGCACTTGAAGTACTCTACCGACGAGTGCTTAGGACGATCTTTGGCGCTGTCCAAGAGAACGGTCGCTTTTTCCCAGTTCGAACGTTAAGAAACAATATCTAAGGAATCGTATCATGTTCAAAAACTACAACATATTTCAAGTTAATTCCTCTCAAATTGAATGCCCCAATTCTAAAAATAATAAAGTAAGCCACATCACTGTAAATGACGGAACCATGTCGAAAGATTTGCACCGATAATCGACACGACACGCCATCAATCTTTCCGCAACCAACTATTAGAATGTGGAAAGCATTACACACACTTCATATCCCTATAGAGAAAATCTCATAACGCCGTAAATAACCTGCTCGGTTATAACTCGCGTGACTTCTTGCACGAACCGTAGATTAACAGCAAAGAGGTACAAACCCGTAAACCTATAAATAGTGAGAAATGTAAGTGGCTAACCTCTGTTTGTTTCCATCATCAGAACATGCCAGCCGGTAGCGTGACCGTGATTGAGTGACAAAGTTGTCCCAACAAAGTAGGTAACACCAAACACCAACTAACGAACAACCGATCAAGTTTTAAAAAAAAAGATAATTGAATTCGTTTTGTCGGAATCTGACGTCTTGATGGGTGGTACTGATCGATATTTCCGTTTCTAATTTCTCCCGTTTTCGGGGAAACCTTCTAGGTATGCCCAGAACCACCAAGTTTTTGATTACCCATTCACCTGGTGGTTACCCAACAACGATACACAACAAGTTTATTAAATATTAAAACGACCACCGCTGGGCATTGCATTCAAGCTCACACACAGACCTGTTGAGCGAGGCGCCAGCTGTATAGGCTGATAGCTGGCAGGTGCCAACACCCATTGCTGGCTGTGTCACGCGATCCACCGCAATCCGGAGGGTTGACTTTCCTTTTCGCTTTTCCTTACCTTGTCCAATCCGGAACAGTCTCACAGTGTGTCAGTTTGTTCCTGGACAGGTGTTAAGTTGCAATAGTTGGTCCCAGCAACACAACGCACGGACCGACCAACAACGGACGACTGTTGCTGTTCAGTCGAGTGTTGGTCCCGCATCCAAGTTATCCACAACCCAGAAGTGAGGGAAACAAACCTCACCTATCTACACGGTGCGGTGGTGTAAGTATATTCGAAAACTATGCCCGTATATTTCGCCTTAATGGTGGATGGGTGACCGCCGTCGTCGCCGGATTGCGCCTGTTGCGCACCACCGCCCAAAGCAAAACCACAGGCATTTGGCTGCCTTTTCTCGGTGGAACAAATCCGGCTGGAACGGGTGTGTCTGGAAAATCTCATTAGGGTTCGCTCATTTCGCATTCAATATTATGCATGAAGCATAGAAAATTATGTTTACCTTTAGTGCCGTCGACGAAGTCTCCCCCGTCCGTTCGCGTGGAATGTGGCGGGTTGCCGGAAAACTTTCGTGTTGTAATGGAAATTTTTATGGTCCTCAGTTGGACGAGTTTCTAGTTGTGGGATGATGGTGCTCGTGGTTTTCCCTGGTAACAGCGAATGAATGAACTGAAAAAGGCCGCAGCTTGACGATTTTATTCCTCTCAGAGTATAGCATAGGCGTAGCCAGAGGGGGGCAGAGGGGGGGCCGTGCCCCCCCCCCCTGGCCGCAAGATTTTTTTTAATATTGAGCCAATTCAAAGATTATCAATAATTCAGAGTTCCGCAAAACAATTCTCAAAACAATTAATATTTTAATAATTTAGGTTTTTATCCACAATTATAAAACCTTTTTTACTCGAGAACCACAGGAAATTTTGCCAAATATTTCTCTAAGAGAACCACTTCAATCTTATCTTAGATTTTTTTTACCAAATAACAAGCTTGGTTGAATGGCTAAATTTGGTGACGTTTATTCATGGAATACAAACAGCATGCCAAATTTTCCAGATATGCCGGATCCGGTTCCGGTAGGGAAAAGGAAGGACTTTGTAGAACCATATGCTGCTATAGAGTGCAGTTATGTGATACTGCTACTCGAAATTTCACTAGTATTTAATTAAAAAAAAAACGTCATGCTAAGAGCAAAACACCTGGGATTTCTTTACGAATACTTCTAAGGACACCTTCAAAAATTCCTTTAGGCATTTATTCAGAAACTTCTTCAGGGATTCTTTCAGAAATTTCAGAGACTTCTCTAGGAGTTTTTCGTGAATTCTTCCATAGGCATCTTGCAGGGTTCCGATAGTGATTGTTTCAGGTTTTGTTCCAAGAAATGCATCAAGAATTCCTCCCACGATTCCTACAGATTTTTTTTATAGATACTTCTGCAAGGATGCATCGACAAATTCCTCCAGGATTTTTTTTTTCATAGCTTCCGTCAGTGATTCTATCATAGATTGCCCCAGAGAATTTTTCAAGAGTTTCTCTATGGGTTATACCAGACATTCCTCCGGGAATTGATCCTGGGATATCTATAGAGATATCTCCCAGTGATTGTTCCTGTGTTTTTTCGAAGTTTCCTCCAGGAATTTCTTCAGTGTTTCTTAAAGGAATGTCAACAGAAATTCTTTTAGGTATTTCTGCAAGTGTTCCTTCAGAGATTTCTTCAAGAATTTCTTCATATATTCCTTAAAGCACTCCACTAGAGATATAATTCAATCTGGAATAATTCAAAATATTTCAGCAGGAATATCTTCCAGAAGCCCTTACAGGAAATTTTATCAGAGATTTGCTAAAAAAAATCCAGGAGCTCCTTAAAACATTGTACAAAATATTTTTTTTGGGGTCCATCCAAAGAGTCCAACAATTATTGTAGACATGCATTCTTCCATATTTTTTTCCAGTAATTTGTCAAGAAAGTTTCACTGGGATTTCATAAGGAATTCCTCATGGGATTGCTTCCTGGATTCCTCATGGTTTATTTCAGAAATTTATCCATGTTTCCCTTCAAGAATTCCTCCAGGGATTCACCCGGGAATTTCTTCTGTGTTTCTTTCAGGAACAACTCAAGGGATTATTTAAAAAAAAAATCCTCGAACGATTCCTCTAGGAACACTTTTTAAGGAGTTCCTCTTGAAATTCTTTCAGGAAATTATCCAGTATTTCCTCCATGGACTGCTTAGAGATTCCTTTAGGAATGCCTCTAGGAATTGCTTCCGGGGTTCCTCCTTGGATTTCTTCAGGAGCTTCTGCATGGATTCCTTCAGGAACTGTTAACGAGATTCCTCAAGGAGTTCCTCCAATAACGCTTCTTAGAACTCCTTCAGGATTTCTTCAAGGATTCCATCTGCAATTTCTTCAGGAGTTCTTCCTGGGATTTCTACAGGAATTTCTCAAGGGATTCCTCCACGAATTTCTTCAGAGATTCCTCCAGGAATTATTCCAGGGATTCCTCTGAGAATTGCTGCAGGGATTCCTCTAAATAATCATCTAGGGATTCCTTCAGAAATGCCTCTAGAGATTCCTCCAGAAACTCCTCCAGGAATTCTTCTAGAGATTCCTCCAGGAGTATTTAAAGAGATTTCTCCGTTAATCCTACAGACGTTTCTTTAGGATATCCTACAGGAATTCCTCCATCGATTCCTCCATGGATTCCTGCAGGGCTTAACACGGGAATACCTTCTGTGATTCTTTCTGGAACAACCTAATTTAAAAATGTCCACAAAGATTCTCCCAGGAACTCTTCTTAAAATTCCTTCAGAAATTCATCTTTAAGGAACTCCTCCAGGAAATAATTCAGTACTTCCTCCAGGAACTGTTTAGGAATTTCCTTAGGAATTGCTCTTGAATTTGCTTCCGGGATTCTTTCTGGATTTTCATCAGGTACTATTCTGAGAATTCCTCCAGAATTTTTCCAAGAATTCCATCTGCGATTTTTCCTGGTATTCCTCTACAAAGTTCTTAAGAGATCCATCCACGAATTTTCTCAGGAATTCCTCTAGGAATTTCATTTCATTTTGAGATTCATCCAAAAACTCCGCCAGAAATTCCTCTAGAGATTTCTTCAGGAATGTCTACAGGCATGCCTCTAGGATATCCTCCATGGATCCCTCCAAGAATTCATGCAAGATTTTTTTTTTCAGAGATTCCTCCAAGAAATCCTCCAGGTTTTCTTCAATGCATTCCTTCAGGACTTCCTCCAAGCATTCCTCAAGAGATTCCTCTAATAATTGCTTCCGGGATTCTTCCAAGAACTCCACCAAGAAATCCTACAGAAAATTATCCTGGATATCTTCAAGGGATTCTTCTACGTTTTTTTTCCAGAGATTCTGAAGGAATCCAAAGATTTCTGAAGGAATTACTTCAGGGAATCCTCCAAGAATTCCACTAGGAATTTTCCTAGGCATTCTTCCAGGAAATTTTCCGGGCATTCTTCCAGAGATTCATCCTTGGATTCTTGCAGAGATTTCTCCAGGAATTTTTATCAGCGATTCCTCTACCAATCAACCAGATATTCCTCCAGGAGTTGCTTCAGGGATTCATCCATAAACTCCTCTTGGAATTCCCCTGGAGTTGTTTCAGGAGTTTCTCCTGGGATTCCTTCAGAAATCCACGCAGGCATTCTTCCAGGATTTCTTCCATGAATTGCTCCAGGATCCCCTCTTCAGAATTTCTCCAGGGATTCCTCCAGGAATTTCACCAGGGAATAATCAAGGAATTCTATCATAAGTTATGTCAGTAATTTATCCAGGAATTTCTCTAGGAAATCCTTCAGGGATTCCTTTAATAATTCTACCAGGGTTTTCTCTAGATATACCTTCTAAAATTTTTTCAGAAATTCATCCAAGAATTCTTGCAGATTTACCTCCAGGCATGGATTCCTCTAGGAATTTCGCTAAAAATTTCTTCTAGGAACATCTTCAGGGATTTTTCCAGGGATTTCTCCACGAATTTCCCCAAGAATTCTCCCAGGGATTCCTTCAGAAATTCCTTCGAGGATTTGTCCAGAAATTTCTCCAGAAATTTCCCTAGAAATTCCTACAGGAATTTCTCATGGGATTTTTCAGAAATTTCTCCCACAGCTACTCTAGAGATTCCCCAAAAAAATCATCCGGTAATTATTGCAAGAATTTCTCCAAAGATTCCTTCAGGAATTTATTCAAGGATTCCTGCAGCAATCCTCAAAGGAAAACTTCCAAAAATTCCTCCAGACATTTCTCCATCCTCCAGGATTTAATCCAGGACTATCTCAAGGAACTCCTCCGGGAAATTACCCCAAGAATTTCTTCATGAATTCATCATTACTCAAGGAATTGATCCAGGAATTGACCCTGCACATCCTTCGGAAATTATGTTTCCAGGAATTTTTCCAGAAAATCTTCTGAGATTAGTTTTCAGAAGTTCTTCCAGGAAATTCTCCAGGAATGCTTCAGGGATTCCTCCAGGTACATTTCCAGGAAATTCTCCTGATATTCCTTCACGAATTGCTTCAGGAATTCAGGGATTTCTTCTCGAATTTCTCCAGGAATTTTCCCAAGGATTCCTCCAGGAAATCCTTCGAAGATTTCTCCAGGAAACCTCCAGAAGTTCCTCTAAGGATTCTTCCAGCAAATCGTCTTGGGCTTTATTCAGAAATTCTTGCAGGAAATTCTCCAGAAATACCTTTAGTAATTTTTCAGGGATTCCTCCAGGAATTTCTCTACAGACTCCTCCAGGGATTTTTTCACAAATTCCTTTAAGAATTCCCCCAGAGATTCCTTCAGGAATTTCTTGGAGGATCTCCAGGAATTCCTCCAGAAATTCCGCCAGAAATTCTCATGGGATTTTTTTTTCAGAAATGGAATAATAACATAAATCTGCCAGAATTGCTCTGAATATTCCTCTAGAAACTTATAAGTAATTCTTTCAAGAATCCCTCTAGAGATTCTCCCAGGAATTTCATCATGGAATTCTCCAGCAGTTCCCACAGAAATACCTCAAGGAATTCCTCCAGGTATTCCTCCAGGATTTTATACTGGACTTTCTCCAGGAACTCCTCCAGGAATTCCTCCAGAAATTACCCCAGGACATCCTTCATAAATTTTGTTAGCAATTCCATTGGCATTTCTCCAGGAATTTCTCCTGAGATTCCATCATAATTTGCTTCAGGAATTCCTCCGAGATTTCTGCACGAATTTCTTCAGGGATTTTCCCATGGATTCCTCCAAGAAATCCTTCGAAGATTCCTCCAGGAAATCCTCTAGAAGTTCCTCCAAAGATTCTAAGGATTTCTTCAGAAATGATTCCAGTAGGAGAACTTCTTGGAAATCCTTCAGGAATTTTTCAGGGATTTCCCCAGGTATTTCTCCAGGGTTTTCTCCACAAATTTCTTCAAGGATCCCCCAGGGATTCCGTCAGGAATTCCTTCAAGGATTTCTCGAGGAATTCCTCCAGAAATTCCGCTCCAGGAATTTCTTGAAGGATTTTTTCAGATATAGAAATAGGAATTTCCATGAATTTCTCTGGAGATTCTTCTAGAAATTCATCTAGTAATTCTTCCAAGAATTCCTCTAGAGATTCCTCCAGCAATTATAGGCATTCCTCCAGGGAGTTATCTAGGATTTTATTCAGGAATTCCTGCAGGAAATACCCAAGGAGTTTCTTCAGGAACTTCTCTAAGAAATTCTCCAGGAATTGCTCCTGGACATCCTTCAGAAACTATGTCAACAATTCAGGAAATCCTTAAGGGGTTTCTTCAGAGATTCTTCAGGAATATTTTTGGGAATTTTCAAGGGATTCCTCTAGACATTCCTCCAGGAATTCTTTCAGAGATTTATCCAGGAATTGCTCAGGGATTCCTGCCGGTAATTCTTCTCGAATTTCTTCAGGGATATTCCCAGAGATTCCTCCCGGGGATCCTCCAGAAATTCCTCCAAGGGTTCTTCCAGGAAATTCTCCTGGAATTCCTCAAGGGTTTTTTTCAGAAATTTCTCCAGCAATTCCTCCCAGAATTCCTCTGGAGATTTCTCCAGTATTTTTTCCAGGGATTGCTCCGAGAATTCATCCAAGAGGTTTCTCCAGGAAATTCTTCAGGATTTCCTGTTGGGTCTCATCCAATAATTCTTCCAGCAATTACGTCAGGAATTTGTTTAAAAGTTTCTCCATGCATTTCTCCAGGATTCTCTCTACAGATTTTTCCAGGAATTGCTTCAGGGATTCCTCCTGAAATTCCTTCAGAGATTTCTCCAAGAACTCCCCTAAGGATTTTTTAAATTTCTCTAAGATTTCCTCTAGGAATTCCTCAAGAAATTTATTCTAATTTTTTTTTTCGAGGGATGCCTCCCAGAATTACTCCAGGAATTACTCCAGAACTTCCTCCAAGGAATTCTCCAGAAATTTTTCTAGAATTTCATCTAGGATTTCCTTATGAGATCTCTCCAGATATTTCTCTAATTTATACAGGAGTTTCTCCAGGTATACTTTCAGAAACTCTGCCAGGGATTGCTCCGGAAATTGATCCAGGAATTCCTCCAGGGATTCTATAGATAGGGCGTTCCTGTATGAATCGCTCCAGGGATTTATCCAGGAAGTCTTCCAGGGACTGCTCCAGGAAATTCTAGTCCTAGAAATCCTTAATCTTCCAAAAATTGCTCACCGCTACCAGCACCACCTTGAATCATGTAGATCAGGCGAGTTTTTTTTAACGTATTGTACAAAATACAACAGCGTGACTGCTGAAGGGTTAAATAATGCTTTTAGAATATAATGTTATTATATTCAATTTCATCGTATTGCGTATAGATATAGAAGCAAGTAGGCACAAATTTAGTAAGGGTGCTTGCCCCCTCCTGACCGAAAAGCTGGCTACGCCCTTGGAGTATAGGGATATCTTTCTTCTCTATTCAGGAAGGGGGTCTGCTTAGCAGCCACCTCACGGTAAGCTAAGGAAGTTGGAACCTGGGTCCACCTCAGAAGTCAACGGAGAAGGGAGGATTACTTTCCCGACCTAACCCTTAATTGTTTCAAACTAGTCTAATCTCGCAACTACGGACTCCATTATGGCTCTTTCAAAGGGACACCAAGGCTTGGCACTTTAGTGTATTGCCAGCTTCTTAAATGGTATCACTATTCCTTACGTACTGGAAAACCAGGCAGGACAATAACACAAATGCTGTTTGCACAACTAGTATCAAAACTCAAACATGGTACATTGTGATTTTACCACCCGCAAGCAAATGGCGCTCCATAAAGAATGAACATATGTTCCATGAAAATGTGCAATGTTACCCATAAATAATTGAAAACGTTCCATACTTTATAAAAAATGTATCGGTAAAACATAAAAGTTTCCCATTAAAAGTGAAATTTTGCGCCAATAAATAATACTGAAATGCTCTAAATAAAATACAAATGCTCCATAGAAAAATGCAAATGCTCCATAAAAAATCAAAATTGTACCCATACAAAATTGAATATTGCTCCATAGAAAAATTTAATTGCACCATAAAAAATTGATATTGCACCATAGCAAATAGACGAATTCTCCGTAAGTACTATCAAATTGCACCACAGAAAATATGAACCCGTAACGTGGGTAGATCACCTAGGAATGGTGCGTTACGGTGTAAGATCTACCATTTCAAGTTTTGATCTTGCTATTTTCCAGCCTGGTTTATTTAAATGCAGGAACATTCCAGGATCAAGATTTGGTGTACTTTTTTACACTATTTATTTATTTATTTTTTATTCTATTTATTTTTCACTGCTAATATACCGTTTGTTTCAGAGGGATGGAGGTAAATTTAAACTATATATAAATAACAATTTACAAAAATATAACAGTGGAGAACGTATCACAATTTAATACTTTTTTCTATTTCAGATTTACAAGCAGGCAATCAGCGATCAAAACGGCGAAGTATCTCTTTCTTTAGAAAGGTCAAGATTACCGTACGATACAGTGACAAGTAGACCACGTTTTCCGCGTCGATTCATTCGTGCCGAGTTCCATAATTTCGATATCTTTTTCTAACATTTACGATAATGTATTTCTGTTCATCACACCTTCAACTTATATTACGCGTTGCGAACATTCGCGGATAATAAATATGTACAACGGTTTTATTATTCCCAATCTTATTAACACGGGAACGCGAAAAAAAAAGTAATACAAGAACATAGATGAAACTCAAAAACAACGATTCTAGTTGTTTAGTTGTCCAGTTTACTCGTAAAGCTACGGCGCGGGTTTCGGTTTTTCAGCATTGGCAGTAACACTAAACGGAGTTGTATACAGTTTATTTTCTGACTGAGAAACGATAAGCTTAAAACGTGCGTTATTACGAGTTGATCCGACATAAGCGTGGTTTAAAAATTATTCATACCCGGTATATAATTAAATTTAATACACAAACATACAATAAAATTATTGTATTCTTCCGACAGCCGGCTGGCGGAAGACTAAATCATCTCAAGGGTTGCATAGCTCACATCACTTACCAATGTGAATCCAGATCTATGTAACTTTCTATCCCTTCCCTTCCTTTGTAACAAACTTCCTTCCTGTGACAACCGTGGGGATGCGGAGGTACACACGGTCTTTAGTAGCAACGGATGTCACACCAACATTCCTTCCCTTCCCCGATGACCGTAAGGACGTGGCCGGCGCCGGTACTGACAATATAAAGTTTTGAACCTTCAAAATTGCACATTGAGGATGGAAAGCTACACCCAGGCCCCATCCATTTGGTTCCCTGTGCAATGTTGACTGTTCTGATCAGTAACGGAGTAGCAACTACGAATTGTACGGTCATCTCATGCTCATGCTCACATGCACCACAGAAAATATGAATTGCTCCATGAAAAATTGAAAATCCTCCCTATAGATAGCCCATTCTAATAATTCAATTAGACAGGGCTGAATTACTTTACATTGCGCTGCTTTAATGTTATGGTGAATTCTTATTTTTTTATGGAACAAATTGTATTTTATGTGGTGCAGTTTGATAATACTTATGAAGCATTTCTCTATTTTCTATGGTGCAAATTCAATTTTTGATGGTGCAATTTAATTTTTGTATGGAACAATATTCAATTTTCTATGGGTACAATTTTATTTTTTTATGGAGCGTTTGCATTTTTTCTATGGAGCATTTGTATTTTATTATGGAGCATTTCAGTATTAGTGATGCAAAATTTCACTTTTAAGGAGAAAAATTTATGTTTTACCGATACATTTTTTATAAAGTATGGAACGTTTTCAATTATTTATGGGTAACATTGCACATTTTCTTGGAACATTTCATCATTCTTCATGAAGCGCTATTTGATTTTCTATGGAGCGTTTGCAATTTGTTATGGTTGCAATAACCTTTTGCCCAAGTAAAATCCTATCCATCTTCCGAAGAACTTGCCGACATTGTACCTGCATCTTCCCTTGACAATTCCTCAACACCTCTTCGTAATGACATTCCATAACACCGGACCCAGGATGAAACTGGGAAATTGGGAATTTTTGAAAATTTACACAAAGCTGCCTGTTTTATTTCATTTGATTAAATTGGGAAAAATATATATTATTGTCTTGAAAAGGGTATGAATTCCCAGGAAAAACTGCTGTAAACATGCAAAAGAAACTCTGAACAAATCTGTATATATAAAAATGCAACAACAACAAAAACACGATAATTGTGGGGTGTGAACATTCCCCTTGGCCTTGTGTGTTTCTGAGATACAGTACATTAGTTTGAATCCTGTTAAAAACACCATCTCATCCCTTCCAGCGTTTGGCTAATTTGGCGCCCCTCTGAGGCTGGCGCCCTTGGCGGGGGCCAACCTGGCCAACCCCACGCTACGGCTCTGCTGGTCAGCACGGAAATGTTCCATTTCAATTGAGATCAACCTATACTACAGTATTTAACGTTTTCCCGGGTTATATGTCGGCGGCAGAGGTTTATCTTTGCTACTTTGTTATGTTTTGCATTAAAATAGTGCAAAAAAGGGCAAAATGGGGCGAAATGGGACCTTTCCCGTGGTCTGCACAAAACGAGACCACCACCTTTCGATTCCTTGTCATTTTTTACATAGAAATAGGTATTTGATGCTTTTTCAAACCAACGGCTTCTAAAAGTTGCGATTTTGGGTCCATTTTTTTCCCACTGCGCAACGGTTGCATCCGCTTGTTGCCATTCTTCCGGGACGGGCCAGCCTTTTCAGGCCCACACTTCTCAGCTTTCCGGGGTTCCTGGCTGGGGTCCGACTGACCGGAATTACTGCCGATCTTCGCAGTTAGCATTCGCCTAGCCTTGTTTGCACCACCAGACAGCTCCTTACCTGACAGCTGCCTCATCCGCTTCTGCGAGTGCTTATCACGAGGACTCTTATACACCACACCTTTTGGACTACCTGCGAAAGCGAAGACCTCCGTCTGGGTAGACTTTGTGACCTTTTTTCACAGGTTCAGCCGCTGCTGCAGTCTTCACGAGTCCCACGTGATCCTGCTTGGCATCATCCATCGACTTCCGAAGTCGCAACAGGGCCGGTTTCAGTTCTCTACTAATGTTGGACTTCGTGGACGCAAAGTCGATGATCTTACCAAGCTGCTGCTCTGCCGTCTCAATTGCGGGCAGCCCATCTCTTTTTTTGGTTGATGGCCCTCAATACCCTCGCTCCGTCTAGTATATCATCTTGCTCATCTTGCCGAGGAGTGGATCGGAGCTCCCACGCTGGAGCTGCGTGCGCAGTTTCCCTCATCTGCTTCCTAACTTCTCCTTAATGGAGACCTAGTCAACCGACTTCTGGCAAAGGTACTAGCCTCGCCACTACCACTAGCATCTGTTTGATTGTTTTGTTTATTACATTTCATAGTTAACCCCACGAGTTGTACGGGAAAGGGGATTCGCCATGCCAGAGTTCTGTATTAACGAGGTAAGGGACAAAATACTGTGGGGGTGCCCAGGTACCCCACAGGCTCTGTTAATGATCGAGCATTTTTTTGACCCCTCGATCACTCATTTCTCGGCACGGGTCGCTTGACACCTTGAATTGGGGTTATTGGTCCTCTTCTCAGCCGGCGGCTACGCGGTTTGGTTTTGATGACAAGCGTATGTCATTCTTCTCGCACTTGGCCCATACTTTTTTATGTCTTCTAGGATTGTTGTCCTTACGTTCTTGCGGCTTCATCTTTCTTCTCGTCTGCTCGACAGTGGGGTGGTTGTGACCCGCCCTAACTAGTAATTTCTGAGGACCCACCAATGGTTGCAACCCCCGGTTCCCTTCTATTCGGGACGGGCCAACCTTCTCAGGCCCACCCTTCTCAGCTTTCCGGGACGCCTGGCCAGGGTCCGAAATACCGGCTTCGGGGGTTAACAACCGCCTTGTAGCTCTTCACCTGACAGATGCTTTACACGCTTCTGCGATCGCTATGTCTTCGCGGGTGCCGCTACTGCTGCCGTTTCCATGAATTTCTCATGGTCTTGCTTGACTGCCGTCATTGACTTTCGAAGTATCATCAGGGCCTGCTTGAGGTCCTCACTGATGTTGAACTTCGAGGAAGCAAAGTCAATGATGGAGAGAAGCTGCTACGCAGCCACCTTCATTTAACCCTTTCGGGACGGAGCGCAAAAAAGTCGAATCTCCATACAAATGGCTCAACTTTGGCTCTCCAGAACTCTTAGATTTCATAAACCAAACAACAATTATTTTACCTCATTTAAAAGACCTATTCTTTATCTTTCGATTTCAAGCTTTAACTACCTTGATAAATCGGAAATAAAAAATATGTGACCAATAAAACTATTTCATGTTTTACGGTTTTTGTCCACTTCTTGTTAACCTCACGGGCAGCGTAAACAAAAGATTGTTTATACACATACCAGTATAAGTAATGGCTGAATTATTCAATCAGTTTACATTACCTAAAACAAAGTCTAACAGATGAAAAAATATGCAAAACTATAACCGCTCAACAGCACAGTTGTGCTGGTTCGTCAGGAAAGGGCTAAGAGATCCTATCTCGGTTCTTGTTGGTTTCCCTTCTCAACCACGCTTCGTCCAATGCCTTACCCGGCAAACTATCCGGGGAGGAAATCGGGATGCCACCGCTGGAACTACGTGCGTAGCTTTCTACAATTCCTTCCGTTCTCCTTAACGGAAACCTAGCCAGCACACTTCTCGCGAAGGGGTTAACCACGTCACTACCGCTACCTCCACTAGATGTGTAATTATTTGTTAATGTACATGTTAGAATCCCACGAGAAGCACGGAAAAAAGGTTTGCCACACCAGAACCCTGAAATAACGCGGTAAGGGACAGGCCCAGGTACCCCATAGGCTCCGTTAACGATCGAGCATCTTTTTCAACTCGTCGATCACTTATTCCTTGGCACGGGTCACCCGACACCTTGAATTGGGATTATTATCCCTGTTTGTAGCCGGCAGCTATACGGCTGACTCACAGAAAACGGGGGAGGGGTGTCATCAAGCCTCTGGTCAACCGTCCCTGCTGACCCTCGATACTTGTGCTTGAGCTCGAGAATCAGGCGTCCTCTGCCTGATCTGTCCTAACCTATGGTGACTGAGGATGTTCAAATGGGCGCAAACTCGTGCTTTCTGGGACGTCTGGCCGGGGTTCGACTCACCGGCATTAGGGGGCATCCATAAAGTACGTCACGCTTAGAGGGGGGAGAGGGGGTTCTGAAAATTGTGTCAAGCAGTGTATAAAGTATAGGAAAATCCCGTACGAAGGGGGGAGGGGGGTTGAAAATGCCCATTTTGAGCGTGACGTACTAAATGGATGCCCCCTTACTGCCCTTCACTCTCCGTGTTGCCAACCTATTGACCTTACGAGCTGTTCGTCTATTTGATGGCTGCCTCGCACGCTTCTGCGAATGCTTGTCGTAAGTAATCGCGTCTGGCGTACCCTTCGGGGCTATCTGCTAATGTGATTCACCCCCACGATCATCGATCGTTCAGCACAAGTCTCATAACACTTTGAATTCACACTTATTGGGTGGATTCTTATCACCGAAATAGATGATCCGTAGCACTATTCTAAGCCGGCAGGTACACGGCCAACCTTGCTTGATTTACCAATTCGGAAGAACACTGTAGCGTCCGCTACTGGTAGTCGAATTATGGCTACCTGTGTTCGCAACGTTATTCAAAAGAAGAAGCGCCAGTAGCGATGGAAGAGCTGAACCGCACTAAGGACACACAGAAGTTCTACGAAAAGCTGAACCGCTCGCGCAAAGGCTTTGTGCCACAAGCCGACATGTGCCGAGACAATCATGGGAATCTTCTCACGAGCGAACGTAAGGTGGTCGAGAGGTGGCGGCAGCATTACGATGAGCACCTCAATGGCAACGTTGCACGCACCGAAGGTGGTGTGGTAACTGATCTACGAGTATGTGTGCAGGACGAAAGACTTCCGGCTCCTGACCTCCAAGAGATTGCGGAGGAGATTGGCCGGTTCAAGAACAACAAAGCTGCTGGAGCAGATCAATTACCGAGCGAGCTTCTAAAATACTGTGGAGAAACACTGGTGAGAGCACTACACTGGGTCATTATTTACCAAGAATTAAAAGAAGAAAGTATTAGCGGAGGAATGAATGGAAGGTATCATGTGTCCCATCTATAAAAAGAGCGACAAGTTGGATTACGGGAACCATCGCACGATAACATTGCTGAGCGCTGCCTACAAAACAATCTCTCAAATGTTATGCCGCCGTCTATCACTGATTGCAAGAGAGTTCGTGGGGCAATATCAGGCTGGATTTATGGGTGAACGCACTACAACGGACCAGATGTTCGCCATCCACCAGGTGTTGCAGAAATGCCGTGAATACAACGTGCCCACACATAACTTGTTCATCGATTTCAAATCGGCGTATGATACAATCGATCGAGAACAGCTATGGCAGATTATGCACGAATACGGATTCCCGGATAAACTGACACGGTTGATCAAGGCGACGATGGATCGAGTGATGTGCGTAGTTTGAGTATCAGGGACACTCTCGAGTCCCTTCGAATCACACAGAGGGTTACGGCAAGGTGATGGTGTTCCGTGCCTGTTGTTCAACATTGCTGTAGAGGGTGTTATAAGGAGAGCGGGGATAAACACGAGTGAAACGGTTTTCACGAACTCCGTTCTGCTGCTTGGTTTCGCTGATGATATTGATATTATAGCTCATAAATTTCAGACGATGATGACGGAAATGTACATCCGACTAAATAACAAAGCCAGGCTAATCGGATTACTCATTAATGTGTCGAAAACAAAGTACAATCTTGTACCGACTTTTCGAACCTTCTAAGCAGAATACCCTCTTCGAATTAGTGTAATCAGTTTCGTACCTTTTAATTCCGCCCTAATTGCTTACCCTTTGACAGATACGCGTATTTCGACTACCACTTGTAATCTTCCCCAGTGTCAGTTATCCACTCAAAGTACAAGATGGCAAAGGGCTCCAGAATTTCTATTGACGGTGATGAAATCGAGGCGGTTGAAGAATTCATGAACTTGGGCTCACTGATGACCGCTGACAACGACACCAGCAGAGATATTCCGAGACGCATTGTAGCAGGAAATCGATCTTACTTTGGACTTTAATACATAGTTCTTGAGAGCCATCCGACCGGTTCAAGAAGACGTGTAGAATGGAGACGACTCGTACGTACAGCAGAGGACACTCAGGCTTTACAGACCTATCCAAAATTTCAAAAACAAAAAAAAAAAAGAAATACACTGGGTAGTTGGTTTGAAAAAAATGGTAGTGTTTCTCGAACTTCATTTGGATGAAGTAGGGTAAGTGTACCAATTATGGCTATAGTACTAATTATTTGCCATAGTTAATTTTCACCCTTTTACGATGTAAATCAACAAGAAAATTTTTGTGAACAACAGATCACATTCACAAAAGATAGTCGCACTCATTTAAACTCCACATTTTCCTCAAATCATGGTAGAAATAAATCATTTTCCTTAAAATTTCGGCTTCCTTGCACCCTTTTTCGCCATAGTGTACCAGTTATGGCTAACCCCATAAGGAATGCATGCAAATAGTGCGAAAAGGAACCGAAGTTAAAAAGTGTAACCATAACTGGTACAGGGTTCCTATCGTTGGCACACGCTGGAATCAATACTAAAAGTAGTTTTGGCTCCATTTCTATATTTTTCCTGTAAAGTATGGAAACTATACTGTCTTTTAACTTATTGATGACATTCGTTGCTCTTCTCGTTATTTTTGTATATATTACTTTCCTTATGTAGTGCCATAATTGGCACACTCATCCTAGATATATTTCAGGCCAAATTAATGATGTTTTCATGTGGTGCAAGAGTTTGCACCAATCTCTCCTTCGTGAAGGTTCAATAGTGCCTGCATAAATTTCATGTGTGGTCATTAGCCTGGTACACGGTTTATATGGGAAAATATAAAAAATGGAAAAACTCAAGTTCCTGTATACTTTTTGAGTTCCACTTTGGTCCAATATCAACTGTGCAAAGTTTCAGATCGATCGGAAAAACTATATTTTAGCGCCCGCCATTCTTAGTTTTTCATACGATTTACTATGGGGAAACTTTACTCCTGCAAAGAAAAATCGCTAGGAATCACCCCTAGATCCCTAAAAATAAGTCGATGAATGATTTCTGTAGAAAACTTTACTAGGAATCAGACCTCTAAAGACATAAAATCGATGAGACGTTCCTGGAAAAAGTTATTAGGCCTCACCCGATCGATAAAATAACGAGATTTTATTGTTTATTGTTATTCCTTACATGTTAAACAGCGTTTGCATGCCATTCGGTTTTCAGTCAATAACTTTTTTCACATGCCTCTGATCGCTTTGCGGTCTTCGGAGGGTTGGTTCTTCGTAAAATTTCCAACAGAAATCATTCATCGATTTATTTTCAGGGGTTGAGGGGCAACCTGTGGCGATTGTTCTTTGAAAAAGTGATTTTTTCCATACTAAATCGTATGAAAACTTAAAATGGCTGGCGCTAAAATATAGTTTCTCCGATCGATCTGAAATTTTGCACAGTTGATATGGGACCAAAATGGAACTTAAAAAGTGTACAGGAGTAAAATGTCTTTTTGTGTCCCACGCTAGTGGTCATACTCCGGGATAGAATGTAAAACCCAATGTCTCCGCATTGCATCAAATCCAGTCATGCGTCCAAACGACGATGGATCACTTGTTCATCCCTGAAAATCATGTCCCCCTTGAACCATTGTTATTATAGGCACTGCAACACCGCGACTTCTCCCGATGATGGCGGTCTGCTTTCGAGCACCACCAACCACATTAGCTAGCCATCTGAGCGGCGAATCTGTCGCATTTGTTGGCACTACTTCATACCAAGTCTATTTACGTAGGGACGTGATGCTGCAAACCGAAACCACACCGGAGAGGACCCACAACAAACGTACGAACCACCAAAATCACAGCAAAACCCAACGACCATGCCAGTCGAGTCGTGGATAAATTATTGCATTCGGTAGGTGTGTTTCTGGCAGATATGTTTATGACGCAGCTCTATTTTATGGGAAAGCGCTAGCTGCAGTTCCAATTCGGCGTGGTTGTCGTCGTCACCGTAGTAGTAATCCTTTGCTCAGCGGTAGGATTGGCAAAACTTACACCATCCATCTGGATTTGGATCTGTGGAAAGTGTGTACTGAAACGAAACAAACCAGTATTTTGTATGGCGAAAAAATGTGAATCTCCGAGTGAATGAAAATAACATGAATGACATTCCCTGCTGCATTTCTTTCACGGTTTTGGTCCTCCATGCTTATGTTCTTCACATCGCTCAGGTGTGTGTCGAAGTGCTGCTTTCACCTTCCAATAATCTCACGTTGGGCCGTCATGAGGGTCTCGTCATTATCCCGGCACATTTTGACTCGCTGCACGGAATACACAAGTACCCCCATGGATGATGAACTGCTATCACCTCTAGCTCGGGTCCCGCAAGTCTGCCGGAGATTGCTAAATCAAATTTCGTCGCTTCTCTGGGGCAACAACGACGAGGACGAACAACGAACGATGATGGTTGATTGTATACCCTCAGCTCTGCTGGTTCGCCCGTTTTGACACGAACCGCAAATAAGCTATTTCCCGTGTGGCACATTTCTTGCGCTCCGCGGAGATAAGCACTACATGTCACGCACACGTGCAGTTTCAGCACACCAAAGTGCACCGCATTGAGCCGGAATATTACTTCCTCCGAGTGTGCCATGTATCAATGATGCAATATGGGGAAACGGGGCGGTTTGCCTTGTAAGTGCATATTGAGATGTTGCGTGCTATAGTTGGTGAACTCGTTCTTGATGCTATTCGTCGCTGTCTTGGGCGTTTGCTAAGAATTTACATGAGCACATCACGATTTCTGCCGTTTCGAAATGTTTGCTATTCTAAACGAAAACTGTAAGTGGGAAGAAGGTGGGTTTGAATTGCCATACGTGCTAGATCCTAGTTTTGCATGCATTTGTGCGTTCACAATACCGCATATATAGGGTGTCTTACAAGGGTGAATGGATTTTGGTTGACTTGGTTCTTAGTTGCCAGGCAGTATTCAGTTCAGCTATTCCTTCGACACATTTTGTGAAGAAATCAACAATGAAGACCAGAAATTCCACTACGTCGGCTCAAAATTCGAGACGGCAGCCCAATATTGAAAATGGCGGCTCCAAATTCAAAGATGGCGATTGCTTAATAAAGATTTAGGCTCTAAAACCATGCAATATGGGTGTATTTGGTATGGGTAAGATGTCTGGATTCCAAAAATGGCGACCACAATATCAAAGATGGCGGTCTAAAATTCAAGATGGTGGCTGTTTAATGAAGTCTTAGGCCCCAAAACCATGCAATATGGGTATAATTGGTATGGGGAAGATATCTGGAGTGCAAAAATGGCAACCACAATATCCATATGGTGGTCTAAAATCCAAGATGCTGGCTCCAAGTTCAAGTTGGCGCCAATTTAACATAATTCCTCCTGGGATTCCTCCAGGGATTCCTCCAGGGATTCCTCTAGGGATTGCTCCAGGGATTCCTAAAGGGATTGCTCCAGGGATTCCTCCAGGAATTCCTCCGGGAATTCTTCCAGGGATTCCTCCAGTGATTGCTCCAGGGATTCCTCCAGGGATTCCTCCAGGGATTCTTCCTGGGATTCCTCCGGGGATTCCTCCAGGAATTCCTCCGGGGATTCCTCCAGAGATTCCTCCAGGAATTCCTCCGGGGATTCCTCCAGGAATTCCTCCGGGGATTCCTCCAGGAATTCCTCCGGGGATTCCTCCCCGAGCAGAGGAAAATATCAAAATAATAACAACGGAATCACAAAACCTGTTTTTATATCTCGGTTTGTTATTATTAACTTATTAAGTCATCACCGTTCCATAACATGTTCTGTTGGGCAATCTTATTTTGTTATGATCGTGCTCTTGGTATATTTTCTATAAATTACATTTCAATAACATGTTTTGTTGTAGCACAAGTTCAGTTATTATTGTGTCATTGAGACTAGTGCATATATTTGATCATTAACCCGTTAACGCCCAAGGTGTCTCACAATTTAAATCTTCAAATAAATTTGTTATCAAAGGTCAAGTTCCAATAAAATAAGCATGATTTGATGAAAAAAATGGAAGTCTATGGTGTAGTTCCAAAAAAATTCTTTATTGTAGGTCCTCAATATCAGATAATTTTCTTGAGTTCTACTTCAGCACAACTTCTACGTTATCGTTATATTCTGATCCGTATAGATAAAATGCAGCTCTAAACAAGTGAGAGAGATGATAACCACTCAAAAAGAATAGAAAAGGACTTATAAATTGGGGCAGAAATATAACCCGATAAACGCCTAAAAGTACGCAATGCATGGTTCTTGTAATTTCATGTAGTCTCGACTGCAGGGTTCAACATTTCTCATTTTTTTAACAAATAAAATAAAGAGAGCTCACTATGTGTGGCATAAGCAAACGTTAAAACACTTTAGAAGTTAGATTTTACACAGATAATTATTTCTAATAAAGTAATTGAGTTTTTCCTTCAGCACCCCACAAACTCTCTTTACGTACTCACCATACGTAAACTTTTCAGAATTTTTTTTTTCATATTAAAAAAAGAAAATCATGTTAAGTAATGTTCCATTTAATTTGTCTCCTTTGACAGATACGTATTTCGACCTCAACTATATGGTCGTCTCCGGTGTCTCGTATTTACAGATATTCTACTAACACGCCCAGGTTCATCATCATTCCATGTTTTGATATAAAATTTCAACCAGATATACTCTACACTCTTAGAAAAAATCATGTAAATTTAAGTTCACTTGGATGCACATAAAAGGAGCTGCCCGTTTGACACAAATTTACGTCTTTTATCACAAATAAAGTCGAGCTAGCAATCGCTAGAGCAGAAGCGAGAGATAAAACATGTGTATGTAAAATAATGAACTGGATTTGAACTCTGGTCTGCAGATTGAGAGACACGCACTATACCTCTCGGCTGTATCACCGAGTTGTGAGTCAAACGACAAATGTAAAACTGTTTCTACCTATCTGGTCAAATAGGTTTGTTGACATCTTGGGCAACCAACTCAAACTTACACGATGGATGTAAAATTAAGTCAAATTTGCCATTCGGTCATGAAATGTTTACGTACGTTGATGGTTTACGTCACGTGTAAATTCCTAATTTTTTAAGAATGTACACGGCTTCTCCACTTATGTTTGTACTACTTCATGATTGTTTATTCGTGAACAATATGTGAATTTTTAGTGTTATTCTGGCCCCTATCAAAGTTACATTGAAAAGATAATGTGAAATCGCCGAATGAGTCCCGGGAGGATATACAGAAGGAATTCTGAGAGTCATATCTGTTAGAGTTCTGAGGGAATCTCAACTGAAAGCTTGGTAGGAATCCCTGAAATAATCACAGAAGAAATCCCAGGAGGAATTGCTGTATAAATCCCGAGCGAGGATCCCGGCTCAAAAAAAGAATTCCATTAGGATTCTCTGAATATGTTTCGACTTATGTCGAAAGTATACTAAAATGAATCTGTGAAGTAATTCCAGAAGAAATCCGTGAAAGAATGCTGGGTAAAGCTTCTGAAAGAATCCTTTCAGGATTTTCGAAAGCAATTCTGACAGTAATCCCTGAAGTTATTCCTGAAGGAATCCCGTAAAGAATACCTGATGTATTCCTTAGAGAGATCACGACAAGAATGCTGGCCAGAAGCTGAGCAGACATTCCTGCAAGAACCATAGAAGATGTCTCTATGATCTATGATCTAGGGTTGCCTGAAAACAATCTCGGAAAAAACATATATTTTTTCATTTTTTTCGGAAGGGATCCCTTAAGGAATAACAGCAGGAATCATGGAAGGAATCTTTGAAGGAATTCCAGCACAAATCCCTGAATGAATGCAGAAAAGAATAACTAACAGAATCCTTTCAGGATTTTTCAAAACAACGCCTGCAAAAATCCCTGAAGAGAACTCCGGAGCAATCCATACAGCAATCTCGGAAGCAATATCTGAAGGAATCTGGAGAATAAACCTGAGAAGATTCTCGAAAGGAATGCCTGAAGAAATCCTGGAAAGAATTCCTGAAGGTATCTCAAAAAAGAACCTCAGCTCATCTAATCTCATCTCAATTCTTCACCCTATTCTCTAGCCTCTACCTTACTGTTTTCTTTAACCTCTATTCCAACTCATTATCCTATGCTCTATCATAACCTTGAACCCTACCATCTGCCCTACCCTCTAAACTATCCTCTACTATAACCACTGCCATATCCTTAACCCTCTAGTCTATATTGTGCTTAATTGTACCGTCTACCCTACTCTCTATCCTAACATTTTTCCTACCCTCAAACCTACTCTCTATTCTACCCTTCTCCCTACCGTCTACCCTATCCTCTACCCTAACCTTCTACTCCACTCCCTCTACTCTATCATTCACCCAAACCCTCAACCCGACCGTCTGCTCCACCTTTTATCCTACCCGCTACCCTACCATCTACCCTTTAGATACGCATATTGCATGGTATTATAGCTCAAACTACCATTCCGTGGCCACTAACTTGGGTATGGTCCACCATCTTGGATTTCAAAATAGCGTCGGATATTAATTTTTGAGTTCTACTCATGAAGCCCGATCGATAGATACCCATATTGCATGGTTTCATAGCTCAAACTCTTATTCTATGGCCGCCATCTTGGATATGGGCCGCCATCTTGGATTTCTAAACAGAGTCAAATATCGTTTTTTGACTTCTACTCATCAAGCCCGATCGATAGATACCCATATTGCATAGTATCATAGCTCAAACTACCATTCCGTGGACTCCATCTTGGATGTGGTCCGCCATCTTGAATTTCAAAATGGCGTAAAATATCGATTTTTACTTCTACTCATCATGCCCGATCGATAGATACCCATATTGCATGGTATCATAGCTCAAACTACCATTCCATGGGCGCCATCTTGGATATGGTCCGCCATCTTTGATTTCGAAATAGGGTCAAATCTGGAGCTCGATTTGAATAGGTCGTATGTACTTTTGTCGATTAAAAATTCGATCAGTTGGATTCGCTTATTATAGCGAAAACCGTTGAAATTGAGCAAAGTTTATACATACAGCAGAATCCTCACAAAACAGGCTTTCTGTTCCATGATTAAAAGTTTGCAAAATATCTGCCATATTGCTACAATGACTAAAATAAACTGATCGAATTTTATATCGACAAAAGCACATACGACCTATTCAAATCGAGCTCCAGAAATATCGATTTTGACTTCTACTCATGAAGCCCGATCGATAGATACCCATCTTGGTTTTAGAAATAGGGTCAAATGTCGATTCGAGACTTCTACTCATGAAGCCCGATCGGTCGATACCCATATTGCATGGTATTATAGATCAAACTACCATTCCGTGGCCGCCATCTTGGATATGGTCCGCCATCTTGGATTTCGAAATGGCGTTAAAAATTGATTTTTTACTTTTACTCAACATGCCCGATCGGTCGATACCCATATTGCAAGGTATCATAGCTCAAACTACCATTCCGTGGCCGCCATCTTAGATATGGTCCGCCATCTTGGATTTCAAAATGCCGGAAAATATCGATTTTTGAGTTCTACATGTGAAGCCCGATCGATAGATACCCATATTGCATGGTATTATAGATCAAACTGCCATTTCATGGCCGCCATATTGGATATGGTCCACCATCTTTGATTTCAAAATGGCGTCGGATATTCATTTTTGAGTTCTACTTGTGAAGCCCGATCGATAGATACCCATATTGCATGGTATCCGAAGCAGCATTGTCGTTAAAAAGCATATATTCTGGAGTTTTGACCGCCATCTTGGAACCTAAGCCGCCATCTTGAATTTAAATATCCTTGCTACCACCTCCACATCCTAAGGAATGTGTGATTAACAACTCTGCCGAAGAAAAGAACTGTAAATCATTAACCATTGTCAACATTCCAGGCAAATAACTTTTTTTTTCGCATTGGAAATGATGCTCACAGATCGTGACAATATGCATTCTTTGCAGTATCGTTTACGCCACCTAGTGAACCAGTCACATACTATATTGTCCACTATGAGCAAGGTATGGGTGTGGGGAATATCTTCTCTGAAGAAAGTATTCTAAAATTTTGCATAATTCTGGAGATATTCACATCCAAAGGACTGTCCTATTTATAGGACGCTGGGCGTTCGGGGCATCTGTCCTATAAATAGGACGCTGGGCGGATATGGGTTAATATTACAACATAACTAGTTGCCTTTCTCGTACACTAAGTGTACTGGAAAGGCTATATGTTCACCCCAAAAACGACTTTTTGATAGAAGGCCCGGAGGGTCGAGTCACATATACCAATCAACTCAGCTCGACGAATTGAGGTGATGTCTGTGTGTGTGTATGTATGTGTGTTTTTTTTCCCTTCTAAACCATAGGGGGATAATCTGCTCAACAGACACCCTAACAGAAGGTTAGGGTAGTGTAGGTCTGACAGGCCGTCTTCTACAACAAAAGTAAAATTCAGGACTACTCTCTCCTCGTACCCACTAAACCATTCCTATGGTCGCCAAACCCTACGTCTCTCCGGAACCACCAAGAAGGTATTGCTTCAGAGAGGGGCTAGTGCACATCGCACCAACAAGGTTAGCTGCGTAGCCTGCAGCAACGAACATCGATGACTCGCTTTGGAGAGTCCATCACGGTAGCATGCTGGCGCTTAGCCAGTTTCCCGAGTGGTCCTCGCCACTCCCTTTGTCCTCGGAAGGCGGGCAGGGTCAACCCCGCCCGCGCCCTACTGCTGAGCGGACATCAAGAACTGATGCCCACGTGCAACCCGATCTGACCTGCCCGTAAGGAAGGGTATCACTACCCTTCAGGCCCTATCAGATGCACCCGTAGGTTGCAGACAGCAGGATCTCACCTACCCCGACCCTTGCCGGGGACCCCTTTCCAACCGCGGGCTCGGATCCAACCCAGTAGACCGACGCCACGACAGCACCACTACCGGGACTTCCTCTCCGCGGCCACTTAATCGTTGTAAGGGTCGATCTCGACCGCAGGGCACCGGTATGACCTACGAAGCCGACTCCGAACCCCTGGACCACCTCTTGTACTGCATCTGGACTAGCCATTCTCCGAGTCCACGCGCCACCTCCTCTGTAGCTCCCAGACGATGTGGGTAATAGCCGTTGAAACGGCGTTCCAGCCAAACTCATCCCTACACATCCTCTGGACCAAGTTGTCCGGAGTTGTGTCCTCCCCGCATGTGGCAAGCATGCGGTCACGCATTGTGCGAAAACGCGGGCACACGAACAAAACGTGTTCCGCCGTTTCCTCTAAACCATTGCACACTGGGCATTCGGGAGAATCCGCATGCCCGAAACGGTGTAGATACTGTCGGAAGCAACCATGACCTGTAAGGACCTGTGTCAGGTGGAATGTGACTTCCCCATGGCGCCTATTAATCCAACTATCTACCCTCGGTATCAACCTAGATACTGTCGGAAGCAACCATGACCTGTAAGGACCTGTGTCAGGTGGAATGTGACTTCCCCATGGCGCCTATTAATCCAACTATCTACCCTCGGTATCAACCTATAGGTCCACCTTCCTTTGGTGGAACTGTCCCACGCGCGCTGCCATTTGACCATAGAGGCCATCCTGACAGTCCTGCGTATGCCTCTTGTGCCGCGCATCTCGAAGCACTCCATGTCCTCACTGATAAGAATGCTGATAGGCACCATACCAATAATGACGCAGAGAGCGTCATGTGACACGGTACGGTACGCGCTCGCAACCCTCCGGCACATAAGCCTGTAAGTACTTTCCAGCTTCCGTCGGTAGCATTTAGTACTTAGCGCGGTGCCCCACGCCGGGCCGCCATACCTAAGTATGGATGTAGCAACACTAGCCAGAAGCTTGCGCTTACTGGCGTACACCGCAGAGCTATTGGACATCATCCGGGACAGTGCCGCAATAGCTGTGGAGGCTCTTTTACAGGCATAATCGACGTGGCTACCGAAGGTAAGCTTATCGTCGATCATCACGCCCAAGTGTTTGACGGAGCGCTTTGACAGGATAGTACAGTCTCCTACACTGATCTCCGTCTGCTGCTCCGACTTCAGGTTGTTAACAACCGTCACCTCTGTCTTGTGGTGCGCCAGCTCCAGTTTCCTGGACCGCATCCACGCCTCCACAACCTTGATCGAGTGGTCGGTAGTCAACTTTACCTCCTCGATCGTTTCACCGTAGACTTCGAGCGTAATGTCGTCGGCAAATCCGACAATCACCACTCCCACTGGATACTCTAACCTCAACACCTCGTCGTACATGACATTCCATAACACCGGACCCAGGATGGAACCTTGCGGGACTCCTGAGGTTATGTGAAAGCACTTCCGACCCACCACCGTGTCGTAGACTAGTACACGATTCTGAAAGTAACTTCCGAGAATCTTGTACAGGTACTCCCCAGACGCAAGAGCGCATCGGCAATAGCAGACCAGCTGGCGCTATTAAACGCATTCCTTACATCCAGAGTCACTACCGCGCAAAAGCGAATTCCCCTCCTCTTAGGCTCGAGTGCTTTCTCGACGGTTTTTGTAACCGACAAGATAGCGTCTACGGTGGACCTCCCCTTCCGGAAGCCGTACTGGTTACTCGAAAGACCATTTTCGCCCTCGGTGAACCGCAACATTCTATTGAGGATGATCTTTTCGAGCACCTTCCCCGCCGTGTCAATCAAGCATATTGGTCTATATGCCGACGGGTCTCCGGGTGGTTTCCCCGCCTTTGGCAATAGTACCAGGCTCTGCCTCTTCCAAGCTTCTGGGAAGACTCCCTCGTCCAGGCATTTCTGCATAGCAGACCTGAACATCTCGGGAGCCTCTGCAATAGCTACTTTTAAGGCCAGGTTCGGAACTCCGTCCGGACCTGGGGCCTTACCTACGCTAAGGGACTTAGCTATCCCCGCAAGTTCCACATCGGTGACCCTCTCCTCATCGCCAGCCCCAGTCCACGGCTGTCCTACGAAAGGAGGCCAAGGACTAGGATCATGACGCGGAAAAAGTTCTCCATTGATCCCCTCCAACATCTCTGGAGATTGCTCTGTAGGAGCCATCACACCTCTCGTCTTGGCCATAACGATCCTGTAGGCGTCACCCCACGGGTTCGTATTGGCACTCTGACAGAGACCCTCAAAGCAGGCCTTTTTGCTTGCTCTTATCTCGGTCTTAAGCGCGGCTTTTGCAGCGGCGAACACCACCCGCCGTTCGTTTCGCTCTTCCTCTGATCGTGCTCGCTGCATCCGCCGCCTAGCCCGTAGGCAGGCGCGGCGCAGGTCCGCAATCGCGTCGGTCCACCAGTAAGCCGGTGGCCTCCCATTTCTAGGGTGGACTCGCCTAGGCATGGTCGCATCACACGCACGTGAGAGCACCGCTACCAGCTCGTCGCCGTCTAAACCGATTAAGTTTCGCTCACGGCGGAGCGCCTCCCTAAATACCCCTTCGTCGAAGTATGATGTCTTCCACCTGCGAGGGCTTGGCCTTGGCCTAGCCGCCTCTTCTTCTATCCGCTGTCTGCTGTTATTGTAGTCGATACTGTAGCGAACCGCCAGGTGGTCACTGTGAGTGTAGCCATCATCTACTCTCCAGTTCGAACTACTTGTTAGGCCAGGACTACAAAAGGTCACGTCAACAATTGACTCCGCTCCGTTTCGACTAAAGGTACTCTTGGTACCGACATTAGCCAAGTCGACATCTAAGATGGCCAGTGTTTCTAGCAGGATCTGACCCCGCTGGTTCGTGAAACGGCTTCCCCATTCCACGGCCCAGGCATTAAAGTCGCCCGCTATTACCACCGGCCTTCGCCCTGTTAGCACGGTCGTTAAGCGGTCCAGCATTTGCGTGAACTGCTCGATCGGCCACCGCGGAGGCGCATAACAGCTACAGAAGAAGACCCCGTTTACTTTGGCGACCACGAAGCCCTCATAGGTAGTAGACACCAACTCCTGAACGGGGTATTTACCCGTCGTCCATATCGCCGCCATTTTTCTGGTCCCATCCGCGACCCAGTTGCCGTTGCCGGCGGGTACTCGGTATGGGTCCGATATGATGGCGATATCCGTCTCCCATTAAAAAACTGCCTGATAAAGCAGTTGCTGAGCCGCATCACAGTGGTTCAGGTTCAGCTGCGTTACCTGCACTGTGATTTGTTGTTCACTGCGGCTTTCTTGAAGGCCGGGCACCTTGGGCCACCCATCGGATGTCTGTTGTTCGAGGATTTCCCGGTACAGATCATGCAGATGGGCGGACTCGTGCAGCTTTGGGCCTTATGACCTTCAGCGCCGCATCGCCTGCACAGTTTGCGCCTGTCGGGGCCTTTGCAGTCCCACGACTTGTGGTCTGGTTCCAGACACCTGAAGCAAACCTCTGGTGGCTCGTGGAATGTCAAGTGACATACACACCAACCCACCTTTATGCTCCCTACTTTAACGGACTTTTTGACGTCCGCCACAGGTAGCTGAACCAAAGCTATCTGTGTCCCTGCTGGCCCTTTCCGTAGCTTAACGGCTGCGGCGGCCACCTGCACATCGCACTGTTGCCGCAGTGCCGTGACGAGCTCTTCCACTTCGGTGATCTCATCGATGTCCTTGACCTTCAGAGTCGCCTCATGTGTCAGAGCCCTCACCTGCACACCCTCACCAAGGACCTCTTCTGCCAGCCTCTTATAGGCGGCGCTCTTCTGGCGCTTCAGCTCCAGGATCATCTCGCCCGTACGAGTACGTCTAATACTGCGTACGTCGGCTCCAAGACCCTCAAGCTTGGCTTCGCTTCGCATCATCTTCAAGACGTCCGAGTACTTGGACTGTTCCGTCTTGATGACGATAGCGTCGCCTTTCTCGCGCTTGGCACCTGCCCTCCTACGCCTTGGCTTGGCGTCCTGCGCTACTACCTGCGGATTCGCCTTCTTCTTCCTCTTCCGCTCTACCTTCGTCCAAGGGGGGTCCTCCCCTTGGATCGCCCTACTCTGTGGCTGTTGAGGGCCCACTAGCGGTCGCAACCCCTTGTTCCCATCGTTCCGGGACGGGCCAGCCTTTTCAGGCCCACCCTTCCCAGCTTTCCGGGAACCCTGGCTGGGGTCCGACCTTCCGGCATTATTACCGACTTTCGGGGTAATGATTCGCCTGGCCTTGCGGGCACCGCCAGACAGCTCCTCGCCTGACGGTTGCCTCGCCCGCTTCTGCGATTGCTTGCCCCGTTTGTCGCGAGCAGTCGCTTCCGCCTTATTCGGACTTCCTGCGAAGGAGAAGGCCTCCGTTTGGGTAAACTTCGGCACTTTCTCATTTGCAGGCTCCGCTGCTGCAGCAGTCAGCAACGCGAGTGCCGCGTGCTCCTGCTTGGCATCGTCGATCGACGCCCTAAGTCGAAGCAAGGCCGTTTTCAGGTCCTTGCTTATGTTCGACTTAGTGGACGCAAAGTCGATGATTTTGCCAAGCTGCTGCTCAGCCACCTCTATTGCGGACCGTCCTTTGGATCCTCGGTTGACGGCCCTCAACAACCACGCTCCGTCCATAACCTCCACCGGCTGGCTTGCCGGGAAGTGGACTGGAGCACCCACGCTTGAGCTGCGTACGCAACTCCCAGCGCCTATCTCCTCACTTCTCCTTGTCGGAGATCTCATCAACCCGCTTCTTGCGAAGGGGTTGATCCCACCACTATTTCCACCTAGATTCTGATTTTTATTTGACTTCATGTGTGACGTCATATCGGACAGTCCGCACCTACCATATGAACACCCTGCTCCGAATGGTGTCGATATAATGGACAGCCAGCGTGACATTGTCCACTGACCACTGACGTCTCCATAAACAATAGGTAGCTAGAAAGCGAGATAGATTAAAATGCTGAATCATATAAGTGAACCGAAGTGCGTATAAACTATTGCTTTTTATTAGATATAATTTATTGCACCTAGTAATCAACTAGTGGTGGAGTAATGTATGAACAGATATAGTGCATTTGTGGTTTAATACTAATAAGTTTTGTTCATCACAGATCATTATTAGCATTTGGTGTACGGTCGAGTATTTACCAAATATTTTCTATTCTACAATTTATTATTCTAAGCTCAAGGGTAAGAATTAAAACCTAACATGCAGTGAATTTGTTAAAAACTATCCTAAATTTGTTAAAATAATAGATACATGCACATGCAATTTGCCTCTACTAGGAGGAAAAACCATCGGGGAGATTGGCAGTAGATGATATAAGGAGGCACTAAACGTAAGAGTATTGTTATCATCCAAATCGCATAATACTAATTATAATTTCATTAAAGGAAATTTTAACCAACCAAAAATTCCTGTGGTGGTTTAACGTTTCGGAAATCCCCTCCAGTTGGCGCGGCCAACATATTAAAATTTCGTTTACCCCGGAACGATGTCGGATCCAGGTATGGATGCTGCGAAGAAGACCAAAGGTAAGCAGCAAAAGTCTCCTCCTAGTATAAGGTCAGTTAATAAAGAACCCCCCAAAGACCCGTCTAAACAGACCCAGAACAAAGCCTCAAAAAGCGACATCGTCGCCAGTTCGACCTCTAAACCTCTAAATCCCCCTAAATCAAACCCTCAAGCCACCATTTCGGCTGAAAAGAGTTGTGCGTTATGCGAAAACCCGGTCAATGAGCGTATGGTGCAATGCAATACATGTGACGTGTGGCACCATTTCTCGTGCGTGGGTGTTTCCGAGGATATCAAGGGCTACAATTGGACCTGCTTGAAATGCGATACCGCGAAGGCAGTCAAAGGTGCGATTCCACGGAAGATGATGACGCGAGCTGCAGCTGCAAAAGGTGCAAAGAAGGCGAATCGGAAGGAGGGGCAGACAGATGGAGTGAACGAGCAGACGAAAGAGGCCGATGAGCTAGCCGGTGCAGTCAGAGGGTCAGCTCCTAGCTTGAAAGTGAGCCGGGCCGGTTCCGTAGTTTCAGCAGCATCACGAAAGTCGGCAAAAGCTCGTTTGGACGTGGAACTGCAGCAGATCAAAGCTGAGGAGGAGTTGATGCGAGAAGAAATGCAACGCAAGCGAGAATTGGCGAAGAAGAAGTTTGAAGTTCTGAAGGAGATGGCTGACTTGGAAGGTAGTGTCGGATCTGTCGTCGATCAGCCGAACGCGGTCAATAAGGTGGAACACTGGCTGAAGCATCATAACGAACTCCGTGAAAAGGACAAGCTGTCGTTGCACAAGGTGGATGATTGCGAAGACGATGTGGAAGCAGAATCTTCAACCGAACATTCAACGTCTGATAGCGGATCGGACAGCGAGGAAGAAGTGTCGTCTGACGAAGAGATTGAACATGAAGCCAGTGAAAAGGAAATGCAATGCGGCGGAGAGTCTAAACGGCGAAAACATCATCGTCCGAAGCAGACCGTGCGCCGGAAAACCCTGGAGGGTAAAAGCAACAAACGATCCGAAACAGGGCGGCCACAATCGTTGCGGAGTGATAGAAGACTGTCCAGGGATGAGCTAGCAGCCCGTCAAGTCGTTCCACGCGAGCTGCCGAAATTTAGTGGAAATCCGGAAGAATGGCCAATGTTCTTGTCCACTTATGAGGATACTACGGCCATGTGTGGATACACGGAAGCGGAAAACATGATTCGTCTGAGGAATTGTTTGAAGGGAGACGCGTTCAATGCTGTACGAAGTTTCTTGATGCGGCCTGAAACTGTGGAAAGGGCTGTAAGTGCGTTAAAGTTGCGGTACGGTAGACCAGAGACAATCATCGAGTTTTTAAAGGAGAAAATCATGGCGATGCCGATCATCCGACCGGACGCGATGGACAAGCTGGTCGACTTTGCATTGGAGGTGCAAAACCTTTGCGCCACAATCGAAACTTGCGGAGAGAAGCAGTACATGTGTGATACAACTCTGCTGAAGGAGTTCGAGAAGAAGTTGCCGCCGCAAATCAGACTAGATTGGGCGCGATACAAAAGGCAGTTGCGCAAAGTGAAGCTTTCGAAGTTTAGCCGGTGGATATACAACCTAGCAGAGGACGTGAACGTGGTTTTCGAGCCGCAGTACCGTGGAAGCAAGACGCAGGAGTTCAGAGCAGTTCGTAAGGAGAAATACGTTAACACTCACGCAGAAGTTCCAGTCAAGGAAAGAAGTCAGCCAGCTCGGACAACGCAGCAGTCAGCAATCGTAGGAAGCGGAGATAACAAACCCTGTCCGGCCTGCAAAGGCGATTGCAAATGCCTGGCGAAATGCAAGAGGTTCCTGGAGTTGTCTTATGAGTCGAAATGGGCGACCGTTCGTGGTTTCAATTTCTGCCGCAAGTGTCTTCGGCAGCACAAAGGTGGCTGTAATTCTGGAGAATGTGGGAAGAACGGTTGCACCTTCAAGCATCACGTATTGCTTCACAAGGATTTCGCTGCACCCGCTACAACCAGCAAAGACACGTCCAACGTAGGCGGATCTCCAAAGCAGAATGAAGAACGCAATGTCAACACGCATCGATCGGATACGGGTCCAGGTTCGTTTCGCTATTTGCCGGTGACTCTGTTTGGCGACGGAGTGCAAGTCAGCTGTCACGCCTTCTTAGACGACGGATCGGAGTTAACTCTCATCGATCAGCAGCTTGCGGAGGACCTGAAGCTCTTTGGAACGGTTCTTCCCCTCTGTCTGAAATGGACGGGAGGAACGCATCGCTACGAGTCCGACTCTCAGAGCATCGACGTTGAAATTAGCGGAAAGGATGGAAGGCGAACGCTGCTTCAGGGTGTAAGAACGGTAGAGGAGCTACAATTACCCTTCCAGTCCCTGGACATGGGCCTACTAGCGGAGAAACATGGATATCTACGTGGTTTACCCGTGGACTCGTACTGTAACATCCGTCCACGGATACTGATTGGGCTGAAACATGCAAACCTCATGCTGGTGCGGAAGAGTCGTGAGGGCAAGATGGGCGAGCCAATCGCTGTCAAAACCAATTTGGGATGGACTGTATATGGAGGCTGGACATCTCAGAACTCTTCGAGTACGGCCAGTCATACGTACCACATCTGCTCGTGCAACGAACAAAGCCTGACGCATCTAAATCAAATGGTCAAAAATTACATTTCCATCGACAGTTTAGCAGTACAGCCAAAAGCCTTTGGAAGGCTTTCCAAAGAAGATGAACGCGCTATGGCTCTTTTGGAATCCCGCACACATTTCAACGGAGAACGCTACGAAACGGGCTTGTTGTGGCGCTCTGATAAAATTCGACTTCCGGACAACAAGGTAGTTGCAATCCGTCGTTGGCGGTGCTTGGAGAAGCGCATGGAGAAGGACACGGAGTTGGCGAGCATCCTGCACGAAAAGATTGCGGAGTACCGATCGAAAAACTACATTCGCAAGCTTGCATCGGAGGAGCTGTCAACCAAGCATGAGCGGGAATGGTATTTGCCCATATTTCCAGTTTACAACCCGAACAAGCCAGGAAAGGTCCGGATTGTATGGGACGCCGCTGCCCAAGCATTCGGCATTTCTTTGAATTCGGCGCTTCTTACCGGTCCAGATCAGTTGGCGTCACTTGTGGGCATCATGTACCAGTTCCGTGAACATCGAATAGGCGTATGTGCCGACATCCGCGAGATGTTCCACCAGGTCGGAATCGTTCCTGAAGACCAGCATTGCCAACGTTTCCTGTGGCGTGACCGCGACAAACAAGGTGAACCGGACACGTACGTCATGCAGGTAATGACTTTCGGCGCGAGCTGTTCTCCTGCCGCAGCTCAATTTGTGAAAAACAGAAACGCCGAAAGGTTTGAAGAAGAACATCCAGCAGCGGTGATGATCATCAAAAAACGGCATTACGTGGATGACATGGTGTTTAGCGTTGAAACAGAGTCGGAAGCAGTCACGCTCGCTGAGTCTGTGCGTTTTATCCACATGCAAGGCGGATTTGAAATCCGCAATTGGATTTCCAACTCTCCGTTAGTTCTTTCTTCAATGAATGGAGGCGAGTCGTCAGAAAAGGACTTGAACATATCAGCCGAGTTGTCGAGTCAGAAAATCCTCGGTATGTGGTGGGATACGAAGGACGATGTGTTCAAATACAAAATCTGCTGGACGAGATTTGATACGGCGCTGCTTGATGGAAGTCGTTGCCCTACTAAACGGGAGATTCTTCGAACGCTGATGACCATTTACGACCCTCTAGGTCTCATCGACCACTTCCTGGTCCTGCTAAAGATATTGCTTCAGGAGGTGTGGCGTGCTAATGTAGATTGGGACGAACAAATTCCTGATAACCTATTCGAGAAGTGGCGTGACTGGTTGCGGTTGCTGCCGGAGCTAGAGAAACTACGGATTCCTAGGTGTTACCGGCAAGTAGTCTCGTCGTTAGAAGCTGCTTCCATCGAAATGCACGTATTCGTTGATGCAAGCGAAAGTGCGATGTCAGCAGTTGTGTTCTTGAGACTCGTAGAAGGAGATCAAGTTGAATGCTCGCTGATTGCTGGGAAAACTCGCGTCGCACCGTTGAAGTACACCTCCATCCCACGGCTGGAACTACAAGCTGCAGTTCTTGGTTGTAGATTGGCGAAAAGCGTTACCGAGAACCTGACGATGAACGTCTCAACGTGTACGTATTGGACTGACTCCCGAAACGTCCTATGTTGGTTAAGAGCCGACCATAAGCGGTATAGCGCCTTCGTCGGATCGAGGATCAGCGAAATTCAAGAGTCGACAGATGTCCGAGAATGGAGATGGGTTCTGACTCGATCCAACGTTGCTGATGATGGGACCAGGTGGCGAGACCGACCCGATTTGTCAGCGGATAGCAGGTGGTTTAAAGGTCCTGAGTTCCTGATGCAAGCAGAAGAAGACTGGCCTACACTTCCGCTGAGATCGCTTTCGACGGATGAAGAGATAAGACCCAGCGTGTTGCTCCACTTCAAAGTTCCTGAACCGGCAATCGATGTAGGAAGATATTCAAGTTGGCGACGATTACTAGCGGTGACGGGCTATGTTCTTCGATTTTGCTCAAATCTTCAGCGCAGACGTAGCAAGGAGTCAATCACCATTGGACCGTTGACCAGCGAAGAACTGCGAGGAGCGGAAGAATACCATTACCGGCAAGCGCAACGAGATGTGTATCCGGACGAAGTCGCAGCATTGGAAGCAAAAGAAGATACAGCCAAGCGTATTTCAAAGGCGAGCCCACTCTATAAGTTAAGCCCATTCGTTGACGATTTTGGCGTAATGAGGATGAAGGGCAGAACTACAGTGTGTGCGTATCTGCACAGTGACGCAAAGAATCCGGTTATTCTACCACCAAAACACCCAGTAACAACACTAGTCTTGATACATTACCACGAGAAGTACCTGCACCGTAACTACGAAATTGCAGTTAACGAAGTTCGCCAGAAGTACAGCATCTTTCGCTTAAGACAAGCCCTCGCTGCGATCCGTAGAAACTGTCAGTGGTGCAAAAATCGAGACGCTCTGCCTCAACCACCGGAAATGGCAGATCTTCCTGCGGCCAGACTGTCTGCGTACACGAGGCCATTCGCACACGTAGGGGTGGATTATTTTGGTCCGATTGAGGTAACGGTAGGTCGAAGGGTCGAGAAAAGATGGGGGGTTCTACTGACTTGTCTGACGGTAAGAGCCGTCCATATCGAGGTAGCTCACTCCTTGACAACAAGTTCCTGCATAATGGCTTTGAGGAACTTCACGGCGCGAAGAGGTATACCTGTCAGCTACTATAGTGACAGAGGTACGAATTTTGTGGGCGCAAACCGGGAGCTTCAGGAAGCACTTGAAGCGGTTGACCAAAATCAGCTGATGCGAGAGTTCGTAACCTCATCTACTGCGTGGCACTTCAACCCGCCGGCCTCGCCCCATATGGGAGGCAGTTGGGAGAGGCTCATACAATCGGTTAAGCGGAACCTGATCGAAGTTCTACATGCCCGGCGACCTTCCGATGAAGAACTGCGAAACGCGTTGACGGAAATAGAAGGAGTTCTGAATGCGCGCCCTCTTACTCACGTGCCAATTGATGACGAGGCGGCACCAGCATTAACACCCAATCACTTTCTGTTGGGATCATCCGACGGTTCAAAACCGTTGTCCCTGGTTGATGCAGATACTGCGGCATTGCGGAGAGGTCATCCGACTTCCCAGTGGTTGGCAAATCTCTTCTGGAAACGCTGGGTAAGGGATTACCTTCCCGACATAACACGGCGTACGAAATGGCACGAGCAGGTGAAACCTCTGCAGGTAGGTGACGTGGTAGTAATTGTGGATCACGAGCACCCCAGAAACTGTTGGCCCAAGGGACGGGTCATTGGAGTAACCACCAGTGGAGGGCAAACTCGCAAGGCTACCGTGCAAACCGTTGGTGGGATCTACGAGCGACCAACCGTGAAGCTCGCGGTGTTAGATGTTCGGCGCGCGGAGGAGTAAGCGGAACCGGAAGACCTGGTCCGCGTACCGGGGGGGAGTGTGACGTCATATCGGACAGTCCGCACCTACCATATGAACACCCTGCTCCGAATGGTGTCGATATAATGGACAGCCAGCGTGACATTGTCCACTGACCACTGACGTCTCCATAAACAATAGGTAGCTAGAAAGCGAGATAGATTAAAATGCTGAATCATATAAGTGAACCGAAGTGCGTATAAACTATTGCTTTTTATTAGATATAATTTATTGCACCTAGTAATCAACTAGTGGTGGAGTAATGTATGAACAGATATAGTGCATTTGTGGTTTAATACTAATAAGTTTTGTTCATCACAGATCATTATTAGCATTTGGTGTACGGTCGAGTATTTACCAAATATTTTCTATTCTACAATTTATTATTCTAAGCTCAAGGGTAAGAATTAAAACCTAACATGCAGTGAATTTGTTAAAAACTATCCTAAATTTGTTAAAATAATAGATACATGCACATGCAATTTGCCTCTACTAGGAGGAAAAACCATCGGGGAGATTGGCAGTAGATGATATAAGGAGGCACTAAACGTAAGAGTATTGTTATCATCCAAATCGCATAATACTAATTATAATTTCATTAAAGGAAATTTTAACCAACCAAAAATTCCTGTGGTGGTTTAACGTTTCGGAAATCCCCTCCAGTTGGCGCGGCCAACATCATGATTAAATCCCACGAGTAGCACGGGAAAGAATGTCCACCACGCCAGAGCCCTGCATTAACGCGGTAAGGGACAGCTTACTGTGGGGGGTGCCCAGGTACCCCACAGGCTCCGTTAAAGATCGAGCATCTTTTTTACCCCCTCGATCAGTCATTCCTCAGCACGGGTCGCTTGACACCTTGAATTGGGGTTAGTAGTCCTATTCTTAGCCGGCGACTACGCGGCTGACTCGCAAGCGGGGGGTGGGTCAGGCCCCAGGACTTTAGTCCCTGCTGCCCCTATGTATGTATGTGTGTGTGTGTGTGTGTATGTATGTGTGTGTGTATGTGTGTGTACAAAAAAACTCACATCACTTTTTAGCAGTAAACCTCAACCGATTTTAATGACCGATGGTTCATTCGACGCGGAATCTGGTCCCATTGTTTCCTATTGAAAATGGTTCGAATCGGTCCAGCCGTTCCGGAGTTATGGCCATTTAGGTGTTCCGGACCGGTACCCCAGGAAGGGGCCGGATATGAAAATGCTACAAACCCATGCATGCGACACATCAAACCATGGCTTTTTCGATAATATGATCAACGGTAAGCTAGAAAATAGTCTCAGACCATATCTGAACCGGTAGTGTCCCGGAACCGGCTCCGGGTGTCCCGCCGGAAGTGGTCAAATATTAAAATGCTACAAACCCATGCTTGCGGCATATCAAACAGCAGCTTTTTCGATACCCTGATGAACAGTAAGAAGGAACACATTCTCAGACCATATCGGAACCGGTAGTGTTCCAGATGTCCCGCTGGAGGTGGCCAAGTATAAAAGTTATCCAAACCCATGCATGCGACATATCAAATAGTGGCTTTTTTGATATCCTGATGAAAGGTAAGCAGGAAAATATTCTCAGACCATATTTGAACCGGTTGTGTTCCGGAACCGGTTCCGGGTGTCCCGCCGGAAGTGACCAAATATAAAATTGAACTAAAACCATGCATGTGACATATCAAACCGCGGCTTTTTCGATAACCTGATGACCAGTATGCAGGAAAGCATTCTCAGAACATATCGGAACCAATAGTGTTCCGGAACCGGTTCCAGATGTCCCGCCAGAGGTGGCCAAGTTTAAAAGTTAACCAAACCCATACATGCGACATATCAAATAGTGGCTTTTTTGATATCCTGATGAACAGTCAGCAGGAAAATATTCTGAGACCATATGTATCTGAACCGGTAGTGATCCGGAACCGGTTCCGAGTGTCCCGCCGGAAATGACCAAACAAAAAAGTAAACCAAGCCCATGCGACAAATGAAATCGCGGATTTTTAGGTATCTTGATTTGGCAAAAAAAAAAGGTTCCGGCCATATTTGGAACAACCGGTAGTATTCCTCACCGATTAAGGGTGCCCCATCGGAAGTGGTCAAATGTAAAGGAGAACCAACCCCATAAATAGCTGGTTTGGTAACCTGTTGCACGGTTAACAAGAGAAACAATCATAGACCACACTTTGGAAAACCAATACTGTGCCGAAACCGGTTCCAGGTGCTCCGCCGGAAGTGGTCAAATGTAGAACGGAATCAAACGCATACACACCGCGTATTAAATATCGGCCTTTTCGATGACGCGCAGAACGATCAGCAAGAAAAGTCTCAGGCCACTTTAAGACTACCGGTAGTGTACCGGAACCACTTTCGAGTGTCTCGTCAGAACTGGCGAAATGCACAAATAAGTGTTTGACAGTACATCAAATAGCAGCTTTTTTGAATACACGATGATCGATTCGTAAGAGCATAGCCTCAGACCATATTTTAGACAACCGGTAAGTGGTCAAATGTAAAAGTGATCTATACCCACCCATGCATGAGATAAATCAAATCGTGTTTTTTTTGGGTGACCTAATGAACGTTAGCAATGAAATAGTCTCAGACTATATTTGGGAGACCCGGTGTGCTCCGGAACCTGTTCCGGTACCGCATCGAAAGTAACCAAATGTACCATGCAACATATTACATCACGGCTTTTTGAATAACCCGAGAAACGGATAACTAGAAAATAGGCTCACACCACATTACAGACTACCGGTATGGTTGCACAACCAGCGTTTGGTGCTTCGCCGAAACTACAAAAGTAAATAAAACCAATGCAAGCGATAAATATGTGTAAGAGAACAAAATCTTACAAATTAAACCCACATACAAACAGACGTCGCACTATACTCACTACCTATCGCTCTTGTTTTCAACGGTCAATAAGATATAGCCCAAATGTTCAGAAAAAAGATTTGTGATCTGTGATTGTGTAAAGAGTTATAGCTTAGCTTGTTAGTATTGTCTTGATATTGATCAGCCTCCAGTGTTAGCGAAAGTGCTCAACAAAGTGCTCAAGCAGTCAACTGAGAAGTCTGATATTTTTCAGCCCTGCTTATACGTTGAACATAATGTCGGACTATGTGCAATCAATAAGTTTTAAGTCAATTCAAAGATGTCTGATAAAATGCATGCTTTTCTATAAAAATATTCAGATTCAGAAACACTTTGACTTACGTTGCCGGAAAGATTGTGAGAACATGTTCGACGAGAAAGGCACTATCACCACTAGGTGGATTAATTTGGGTTTTTTGCAATCAAAACTACACCATTCGAGATTTTCGTTGTTCACAGCATTCCGTGAGGAACTGTAAGAAAAAATATTATTTTGTCATCAGTTCCTCTTCTTACTGACATTACGTTACAGTGCCAACTTATCAGCCTTTTGTTTTATAAGCACTTTGAAAAGTATACCTGTTTTTTTTGTCCCAGTTTCAGTTAGGTATGAATACGAAAATAGAGAGTGTAATAGAGTGTTAGCCATTTTATGAAACATTTTGGATCAACTGGTGGAATTCAACGACGAACAACACATTTTCGACAAAAATGTAAAAAAAAAAATCAGTCATCAAGAACTCCATTGGTTATTTTTAGACATTTCTTTATTATTGATTTCACTACATCGCGCCCACTTAGATTAACTAGGATAAATGTGTCAATCAATGAGGTTATAATGTAAATTAATCTTATAAACAATGAACCACCTAATAAAGGGTTTCAAAACGACGGTAGTTTTTCATCGTAAGTTGTTAGGAAAATAAACGAGAACTATTGTTTGTCTCTGTTTTCGATAAGAAATCGCTTGCGACAACAATAGCGTCCCAATTACAGTGATAGACATTCGTTTAGCCGAGAACAAAAAAAGTGTCAGGAAACTCATACAAAAGATTTTATGATAAAACTTTTTTATCGTAGTAATAGTATATCTAGTACAGTTTTATAAAAATGTGATACATTAAACTTACATATACACTGAAACAAAACCGAGGGTAAAAACCCTTCAAATTTCATTTTTTGCCTAGACATTCGTTTAGCCGAGGTAAATGAAAAATTGGTTTTCAATAGATTTTTTGCAATGTCGTGAGTATATTTCGAGAATATACTCCAAGGCATTTAGTTTATGACGTGTTAGCAAGATATTTGACCTTAAAAGTTTATTTATTTGTGATATTCAGAGAAATATTATAAAAAAATGTCCCGATAAGGAGAAGTGACGATAAACAAATTTATTTAAGAAAACTGATTTCTGTAAACACTCAAACGTAAGCTAGATTAGCAGTTTTGAACATATGGCACAGAATTATTGTCAGAAATGTTCCAATTATTGCATTAAATGTCATGAAAAAAATAAGTATATTGGTTTTTGGTTGGTTAAACTTTGAAATGGGATCGATAAAAGCTTAAATAAATAGTTCTACCTGTTTGATACTACCATTACTAAATGAGTTAGAAGACTGCAAAGTGAAAGAACTGCAAGAAGTGTCAGATTTTGTGTACCCTGTTTATTCAAAAGCAGATGCTTATACAAAAATGCAAGATTTAGTTAAATAATTGGCTTATTTCATTCAATCTGTAGAAATATATTATAAATGAGTCTTAGTTGTGAACCACATTCATTTTTAACATGATTTATTTGGAAAGAATGTCTTAATTATGAAACAAGTAGTTCATGCTAGAAATTTGAATACTTTCAGTGCCATTTCTTGAAGTATGAGCCGTTCAATGTATATTATTTCAGTCAGAATACAGTCTAGAAGATATTGGGAGCTATTAGAAGACGTAATAGTAGTAAACGCTGTGATTTATGCAAGTGAAACCATCATATTTCATCAAAACAATACTTAAATACGTCATTGTTTGATGATTCGTGTTATTTTTTTCTGTTAAAAACGTTGTTTTTCGCAAAATTTCAACCTGCTTTGGTCATGAATCTTTCATTAGATTCTTTTGAAACACTTCTGATAAAAATAATTACATCAAATCTCAATTGAGAAACATTTAAAATATTATGACATATTTGAGATGCATGCAAAATTAATATGGCAACACTTCCAAAAACGATCTAATTCATGATATACAAGTCGATCTATAATGCAGATCACCATACAAAATGACTTTGTTGTAAGGGTATGCGGTATACCGAAATATTTCGCCAAATACACCTCGAAACGAAATTCCGCGGAATTTCACGGAATTCAACTAGGCGAAATTTATGATTTTGAATTTCGTTTCGTTTCGTCAAATTCTAAAAATTTCGCCTTCAAAAAATATAATTTGACGAAATTAAACGGAATTCCGCGGAATGTCTAATAAATTTCGAATACAAGTTCATAATATAAATGTCAAAATCATCTATCGGAGTTCTTGCTAATCCGAAATTACTGAAAAGTGTTAAAAAATCATTTCAAACATCGAGAAACAAACCAGTGCCAGGCTGAAAGTCTCTATAATAAAGACAAAACAAACCTCGAATATACCTCTTATCCAGGATCTACCATAAAGATATTTTTCAGAAGCCATAGTAACACACTTATCACTGTCACAGTCATGGTGACGCAGGTTATTGTTGCGCAGAGTCACCGTGACTTACTTTTAACAAATTAACACATACTTGCTAGAAGTAAGTTACAGTGACTTCTGTGCAACAAAAACCTGTGCCGCCGTGACCTTTCTGTAACAAGGAAAGTGTGTTACTTGGGAGGATGCTTCCAATACGAAGCCATAAATAATATGTTGGTTAAATTTCCTGATAGAAACAAATGTAAAAAAACCCGGATTAATCCACCTAGTGGTGATAGTGCCTTTCTCGTCGAATAGGTACTCATGATCTTTCCGTCAACTTAAGCATCCTGAATCCTGTGAATAATTTATTTATAAAAGCAAGAATCTAAGCCATCATCGAGTTACTGATGGCACAAATTTCCGGTGTTATGTTCAATGTATAGGCAGAGCTGAAAAATATCAGACCTCTTAGTTGACTGCGTGACCACCTTTACTATTACTGGAATACCATCAATACCAAGATAATAACAAGCTTAAATATAATTTATTTCACAACCAAAAATCACTTTACAGTCTTCGATAAACTTTATCGTGCACACTTCTGGCTATATTTTATTATAATTGGTTACTAGATTCAAAAAATTTGACCAAAAAATGGAAGCAAGTGAAATTTTTCGAAACTGAATCCAATTCAAATTAGAACCATATCACAGAGCGCGAGGAGCAATCAGTCGGATCAAAATTTTGCGCAGCAATTTTAGACGCAAAAGGGGATTGAAAAACTTTGCTCGAGGTTGATGCAATTAAATTTCAATTTTCTCATGGAACCCCATTCTACTGTATATTTACACCTCAGGAGTATGAGAAGATGTGATTTGATGAGCCTGCATCAGTTTTGTCAAGATTTTGTTCTCTTACACATATTTATCGCTTGCATTGATTATTTTCACTGTTTTTACCACTTCCTTTGAGATAGCCGGAACCGGTTACAAGACTATACCTATTGTCTCAAATATGGTCTGAGACTAGTCTCTTGCTAGCTGTTGAACAGGTTTTCTGAAAAGCCGAAAATTGATGTGCATGCATGGATTTGATTCATTTTATATTTTGGTCATTCTGCCGAGACATACAAAACGGGTTCTACCGGTAGTCTCAAATGTGATCTGAGACTATTTTTTGTAAACCGTTCATCAGGTTATCGAAAAAGCCGTGGTTTGATATGTCGCATGCATGGGTTTGGCTCTTATATGCATTTGACCACTTCCTGCAAGACACCTGGAACCGGTTCCGGAATACTACTGGTTGTCTCAAATATGGTTTGAAACCATTTTCTTGCTAACCGTTCATCAGGTTATCTAAAGAGCCGCGATTTGATGTGTTGCATGCATGGATTTGGTTCACTTTTACATTTGACCACTTCCGGCGGGACATTCGGAACTGGTTCTAGAGCACCATCGGTAGTCCCGGCTGGCTATTTTCCTGGTTACTGTTCACCAGGTTATCAAAAAAGCCGCTATTTGATGTGTCGCATGCATGGGTTTGGTCAAGGGTTTGGTTCACTTTAATATTGGATCACTTCCGGCGGGACATCCTGAGCCGGTTCCGGAACACAACCGGTAGTCTCTGCTGTGATTAAAAGCTATTTTCCTGCTTACCGATCTTCAGGTTTTCAGAAAAGCTGCAATTTAATGTGTCGTGGGTTTGTTTCCTATCTACCGGCGGGACATCCGGAGCCAGTTCTGGAACACTACCGGTAGTCTCTGCTGTGATCTAAAGCTATTTTCCTGCTAACCGTTCTTCAGGTTACCGAAAAAGCTGCTATTTAATGTGTCGCATGCATGGGTTTGGTTCCCATCTACATTTGACCACTTCCGGCGGGACACACGGAACCGGTTCCGGAATACTACTGGTTTTCCTAAATTTAGTCTGATTCCATTTTATTGCTAACCGCTCATCAGGTTATCTATAGAGACGCGATTTGATGTGTCGCATGTATAGGTTTGGTTCAATTTTATATTTGGCCACTTCCGGTGGGGCACCGGAACCGGTTCCGGAACACTACCAGTAGTCTCTGCTGGGTCAAAGGCTTTTTTCCTGCTCACTGTTCATCAGGTTGTCGAAAAAGCCGCTATTTGATGTGTCGCATGCATGGATTTGGCTCACTTTTATATTTGGCCACCTCCGGCGGGACATCCGGAACCGATTCCGGAATACTACTGGTTCAGATATGGACTGAGAGTATTTTCCTGCTTACCGTTCGTCAGGTTATCGAAAAAGCCGTGGTCTGATATGTCGCATGCATGGTTTTGTAGCATTTTCATATCTGACCTCTCCCTGGGGTACCGATCCGGAACACCTAAATGGCCATAACTCCGGAACGGCTGAACCGATCCGAACCATTTTTAATAGGAAACAATGGGACCAGATTCCGCGTCGAATGAACCATCGGTCATAAAAATCGGTTGAGGTTTACTGCCAAAAAGTGATGTGAGTTTATTTTGTACACACACATACTCACACACACATACACACACACACACATACATACACACACACAGACATCACCTCAATTCGTCGAGCTGAGTTGATTGGTATATGTGACTCGACCCTCCGGGCCTCCTATCAAAAAGTCATTTTTGGAGTGAACATATAGCCTTTCCAGTACACTTAGTGTACGAGAAAGGCAAAAAATAAAAAAAAATCATTTTAGATTCTCGATAAGATTTTTTAGCAGAGTTATGGGAAATAACAGGATTAGATGCTATAGGATGTGGGTTATACTAGCAAAAGTTTTTAGAAAACGTGGAGAAATATTGGAAATCCCAGGAGAAATCGATGAGGGCACAATCTGTAGAAGGTTTGTTCCATGGAAAAGTTTCTGGTTAAACCCATTTAAAATAGTTTAAATTTCCTCTGGAACTCTTAAAAAAAGATTCACCATTAAGGCGAGGAATGGACCTAAAATGGAATCACTCAAGTAATTTCCGTTCAGTACATTATTTTCCCTTTTGAAAGGAATTCTATTTTTTTAAGTTAATTTCCAAAATATGTTCGGGTTCTGAAGACATTGATGTAGGAGTTTGTAGCGGTATTCTTAAAGTTTTTCAAGTACATCTGCAGGGGTTCAAATCGATATTTTTTGACGAATTTCTTTAAAGACTTTCAGGTATGATTTGAAAATGCCGAGCACGACAAATGACAACTCCGCCATGCGCCCAGCCAACTTTTACGCTAAGGGAATCCACTTAACAGTTAAAGTTGCCGCGTAGAGTCCAATTTCGTGTTTAGGATTCGAGAAAGTTCTTGAGCGATTCCTGGCAGAGACTGTCTTTTGAATTGTCATTCCTTCAGAACTGCGTACTGCGATCGAAGAAAAACGGTTGTCTGAGCGATTCAAACAAGGAATTTCTCATGCATCATGATAGGCCGAAAAAATCCTTCTGAACTGCAAACTGTCCTTAAACCATAACTTTCTGCTATTTGAAACATTTCATTAAATTGTGAATGAAATAATCAAAGATTGCCTTGGTGATCGCGACGTGTAACCAGGATAATCTTCAATCAGCAGTTTACACTGTTAAGTGCATACCCCTATTTAATTCGGTAAAACGACGTTTGTTAGCTGGATTTTATGAGGATATTCGCCAACAAACTCTGGACTAGTGAACCTTTTTTTTTTAATATGCGTAAATATGAAAACTTGGTTTTTATTTATTCATCTTTAGTAGCAAAATAGCTCCTAGGCAAGTTTATTTTGGTACCTCAAGTCTTTCACCTGAAGGTTGAACACACACTGGTTTTACCGGGTATTTTCTGAGAAATTCAAGCATCTATCAGCTTCTTTGAAGATTTTAGATTACAGGTTTTTTCAAGAAGATACGCTATTCACAGAGCTTGATGGTAAACATTTAGTTTCTTATCATATGCCTCAGAATTAGGATAAACAATCGGCATTAGAGCATCTTATAGTGCTTTTAATTCTGGCACTGCAGTCTTGGGGAATTAAAACGAAAATTTCAGATTTTTCCCAACATTCGACTCGTATTAGAGTCTCCTTCAGGGGATAATTCCGGCTAACCGTTTTTTTCGATTGAGGTGCCACAGAACTGTTGGTGTCTGAACTACTGAACATTGGATATTCGAATATTAAATGAAACGTAGCGGTTTTTCTTAATTTCACTTAATAAAGCAATTGATTTCTTTGCACTACACCTTTGGTAGAGGTACCGTTTGGTTTAAAAATGGTGATTCATTTGTAGCTCGAGCATTTTATAACATCATCGTATTTAATAAGTCATTGGAACAATCTTGTTAGGTTATTAAAGTTATTGTTGAAAATTTCAATATCTGTGATTAAAAATTGTTAAAAAATAGGATCTGGGACAATTTGGGCAGGAGGACTTATTAAGGGCACTTTGCGCGCTAACACAGTCAACTTTGAACCAATTGACTTGATTGTTCGTATGCAGTAAGATGTGTACAATATCTATCTAGTCACGTTCAAAATTTCGAGTAAACTGGTCCCCTTGCACAAATAGTCTTAAGGGAAACACAATTCATGCCACCGGTAGGAAAAAAAATGCAAACACGCAACATCAATTTGCACAAAATTTATATAACTGTAAAATTCCGCGGAATTTTTACGAAAATTTCGTTTCGTTTCGAAAAATACCGAGTGAATTCTGATTTCGTATCGATCTCACGAAACATTTTTGAATTTCGTTTCGTTTCGTACCGCATCGCATCAAAATTTTTTCATACCGTTTCGTTTTGAATCGCTTTGAAAAAATCTTATACCGCATACCCTTACTTTGTTGGATATTTTTCGAAATTTGAAAGTTTTTTATTATGGAATTCTAAAAATTGTACAATTCGGCTAAACGAATGTCTAGGCAAAAAATGACATTTGAAGGGTTGTTACCCTCGTTTTTGTTTCAGTGTATATGTAAGTGTGATGTATCACATTTTAATAAAACAGTATTAGATATACTATCACTACTGTATGCGGGGAGCTGAACGGGACGAAATAAAACGCGGCGGACTACATTCGAAATAATAATGGACTGTATTTTAACTTATTTTACAGAGGTTGAAAGAAAACGTTTTTCTGTCGACCGTTCGGTACGACGACTGTACTTGTTCTGTCTTGTTAATAGACTCTCTCTCGTTGTAGGAAGTTGGCCGACGCTGGCGGCGCGCGCCGACGGCGGCGACGTCCGGGTGCTAGAGGTGTGCAGGCGTTACCCAAAAGCGCGCAGGGTTGAACTGCACGCGAACATCCACCCGGCCCTTGAGGCGGATGCCTCAATCCAGTGGAAGCGGAACCAACTTGTGCACCGCTCGTTGGTATTCGTTCTGCCCACGACGAACGGTTACGGTGCGGACTACACCATATTGATCCGGATGGGTTGCGATGATTCTTCCGAGTTCCCATGCCGCTGGTGACGTGTTGTCGTTTTTGATCAGGACCAACTGCCCCGAATCCAAGTTCTGTTGAACGGACTGCCATTTGTTACGAGGCTGAAGCGTGGCGACATATTCGTTTCTCCATCGTGCTGGCACAAGGGACGCGAATTCAAGCACGCCTCGATTTGCGTCAAGACGGTTGAAAGCTCCTCGTACGTTAGCGTCGCATGCCCAAGGACGGCCCGGAGATGCTTCTTGAAACTTTTCACGGCCGCCTCCCAAATTCCTCCCATGTGAGGAGCGGATGGAGTGATGAACGTCCACTTCACTTTCAGGTCCGCTAGGTAGCGGCTAACAGCTTGGTTGAACTCCGGCGATTGCAGATGTTCGCGGATACTTCGGTCGGCACCCACGAAGTTCGTGCCATGGTCAGACCAAATTTCGGTGCAGAGACCACGACGACCACAGAAGCGCTTTAGGGCTGCCAAGAAAGCATTCGTGGACAGATCAGACACTGCCTCAAGGTGTACTGCCTTTGTTGCAAGGCAGACAAAGACAGCAACGTAGCCCTTTATTGTCTTCGCCGATCGTAGGGTTGATGAGCGCAGAAGGATTGGGCCCGCGTAGTCCACGCCGCAGTGCACGAAAGGACGCGCTGGAGTTGTGCGGACTGATGGCAGGCTTCCCATTAGTTGAGTGGCTGTTTTTCCTTTCAACCGACAGCAGCGCATGCAGCTCGCCACAGAGCCACGCACCACCGTCTGGCAGCCGACTATCCAATATCGCTGGTTGAGTGTCGCAATCATCAGAGTTGGCCCTGCGTGTAGGTTACGAAGATGTACTTCTGACAGAAGCAACTTGGTGTATTGGTGATCCTTCGGTATGATGATTGGATGGCGAACGTCGTATGGTTGGCTTGAGTTCTGGAGGCGACCACCAACCCGTAGAGTGCCATCAGCGTCGACGAAAGGAAAGAGGTTCTTCAGCTTGCTGTTGCCTGGAAGAGGAGCGTTCTTGACCAGACAATCGATTTCCCTTTGGAAGCAGTCGCTTTGCGCTGCTCGTGCCAGCTGCAAACAGGAGTTGTCGATTTCCTTCGGTGTGAGCGGTCCTTCAAGTCGGGCCACACCACGTTTACGGACCAAAGCGTTGTGTCGTAGGCGATTGATCCAGCACAACACGCGCCGAATATGGGACAAATTTGAGTATCGGTTGAGGAGGTACGTCAGTGTTTCGTGGCCACCGCTGGGACACACCGTAGCACTAGCGTGCAAGCAGGTCACCGACGTTCGCTGTTCAAGAAGCTCGTCGTCCATGACTGAACGAACCGATTGAGTAGGCCATTCGTCTTCTGGTTGTGCGAGCCAACCGGGGCCCCTCCACCACAGCGGATGTATCAGTAGTTCCAAGGGCGTGACACCGCGCGAGGCGCAGTCGGCCGGATTGTCCTTTGATGACACGTGACGCCAGTGGTTCCTGGGAAGATGCTGCAAAATCTTGGAGGTGCGGTTGGCCACAAAAGTTTTCCACTTTCTTGATAGCGAGGTGAGCCAGTGAAGAACAATTTCAGAATCGCTCCACGCAAATAGTTCGACCTCCAGATGCGAGAACGACTCCTGTACCTTGACCATCAGATCGACGAGTAGCTCCGCCGCCATGAGTTCCAGACGGGGCAGCGACACCTGGAGAATGGGAGCCACCCTGGTTTTGGCCACCACCAGATTCGTTTCAACCCTTCCATCCTGGTTAACGGTGCGTGCGTACACGACGGCTGCGTACGCGGCTTCAGAAGCGTCGGCAAAACCATGTAGTTGGAGCTTCCCTCCGGCGTGCGGAATCCATCTTCTAATTCGAATTCTTTCGATGTGGTGCAGGGTCTCCTTCAAGGTAATCCACTCCTCCAGGATGAATGCGGGAAGTGGATCGTCCCAGCCCAGGTCGTAGAGCCACAGGTGTTGGAACAGTATTTTCATTCGGATGATCACCGGCGCGATCCAGCCGAATGGATCGAAGAACTTTGAAGAATCGGACAGCAGTTGACGTTTGGTGTTTGTGCTGTCGATGTCGAACGAGAGTTTGAAGCTGAACGTGTCATCTTGAGGTGACCATCTGATCCCCAACGCCTTGACGGAATCATCTTCCTGCGGCAGCTTCATGTGGACCGGTTCATCTTGTACCGCATCGCTTTCTAACAGTTGCGGTTCGCTGCAGCTCCACTTGCGAAGAGCAAAGCCACCGGTATCCAAAACTTGAACGATGTCGTTGCGGAGAGATTTGGCTTCTTCGATGGTATCCGCCCCCGAGAGCAGATCATCCACGTAGAAATTTTTCGGAATCCGCTCGGATGCCAGCGGATGTGCGTCCTTGTTGTCTTCAGCAGCCTGTTGCAAGGCCGCCATAGCTTGATACGCCGCGCTCGCGGTACCGTACGTAACGGTCAGCAAGCGGTAATGGTCCAAAGGTTGGTCGGGAGAATTGCGCCACACTACTCGCTGGAAATCGGCATCTTCTTTGGCGACAAGAACTTGCCGATACATCTTTTCGACGTCGGCGCAGAAAGCAATCCTGTAGGTGCGCCAGCGGGTGAACACGTTGAAGAGAGATTCGTTCACGTTCGGTCCCACTAGCAGGCGATCATTCAACGACACCCCGGAAGCACTCTTGCTCGAGGCGTCGAAAACGACGCGAAGCTTCGTCGTTGCGCTGTCCACCTTCCACACGCCGTGATGCGGAAGATAGAACGACTTCTCCGGTGCGACTTCCACCTCGCTTGGCGGAATTTTCTCCATGTGACCGAGAGCCTCATACTCAGTCATGAACTGTCGGTAGTGCTGTTGTAGTTCTGGATCGATGCTGAACTTCCTTTCCATTGCCTTGAACCGCCGGATGGCAGCGGTAGCCGATTCGCCCAGTTCTGGCTTGGTACGGTCGAAGGGTAGGCGAACCACGTATCGCCCTGTTTCAGTCCGAGAAAGGGTGGAGTGGAAGTGCTCGACAGCGCGCAGCTCGTCCGGGGTAAGCTGCTTGGATTTAGGCACCTCCTCCACTTCCCAGAATTTCCGGAGCGTTTGATCCAGATTCGTCGTCGTCGTCGCGAGTCCCAGTATCGGACGACCATCGGTGGCACGTGCTGTGTTGAAGTGGCCACCAACCAGGTAGCCGAAGACGGAATTCTGCGCAACTGGTACGCCTCGACCGTCGTAGAGCTTGCCCGGTTCTAGAATGGAAAAGAAAGCTTCTATTCCCAACAAAAGGTCGATCTTACCACATTCGTTGTAGGTTGGATCTGCGAGAGGCGCCTCGGCCAGGGCACCAACGTCGACGTCAAACTGGTGACTCGGTTGGTCCGGAACCAGGTGATTCAGGATTAGCGCATTCACCACGATGACGATACGATCGTCGAATCGCGATGAGATTTGCAGTGTGACCGCTCCTGTTGTCTTGCTGGGTTTCCCGTCGGTGATACCGCTCACGAGAATGTTGGCGTTGCGCCTTTCCAGGCCAAGACGTTCGAAGGCTTGCTTGCTGATGAGCGAGTTCATACAGGCGGAATCGACCATTGCCCGTACTTCGTGGAAGACGTTGTTCTTCCCCAACACCTTGACGACAGCCGTAGGCAGCAAACTTAAGAAGTTCACTGAACAGCTGGTCTTGAGATCCGCGACATACGATGCCACCGAATCCGCTTGTTTTGGTTCTCCTGCTTCTTGCTTCTTCGCAGCTGCTTCTTCCCGGGGCTGGCCTGAGTCGGAGGCAGAGCTGTCACTTGTGCAAAGCAGCGAGTGATGTTTTTGTTTGCACTGTTTGCACACCAGTGGGGATGTGCAGTTCTTCACGCCGTGGGTCGCTTTCAAGCAATTGAAGCAGAGCTTGGCTCGCTGAACGAGTTCCCGTCGATTGACCACCGGTATCCTCTTGAAGCTGGCACACTGGTATATCGTGTGAGCCTCTGTGCACTGCGGGCAAGCTTGCTGGGTGTTTGCATGGAAGCTTTGGATTTGTTTACCCACCTTCGTGTTCGGATCCACTTTCCGCTCCTGCTCCTTCTTCGTTGTGGCATCGGTCCCCTTCTTGGAAAAGGACGCGCAGGTTTCCAAGGCATCGCATCTTCGCTCGAGGAAGGTGATGAAATCTTGGAAGCTGGGATTGTCCTCATCGACCAGCATTTGGGCCCACAGCGATCGGGTTTCTCGGTCGAGTTTCTCGAGGAGCAAATGAATCAGCCACGGGTCACGAGATTCGTATTCCTGTCCTAGGGCCTTGAGCTGCCGCACTACATCATCCGAGGTTGAGGTAAGCTTGCGGAGTCCGACGAGGGTTGGCGCAGTAACTGGCGGCTGGTCCACAAACTCCTTGACGAGGGCCGCGACAGTGTACTTTTTCTTCCCGTAGAACTCGTTGAGCCGGTCCCATACCTCCACGTAGTTGGCGTCGGTGATAGCGTAAGAGCTAACCATCTTTTTCGCCTCCCCATCCAGATGGGAAAGCAGGTACTGGAGCTTCACGGAGTTTTTCAGATTCTTCGAATGGATGCAGCTTTCGAAGAGGTCCTTGAAGGATGGCCACTGTTTCCGGTCGCCTTTGAAGACTGGCAGGACAATCGTTGGCAACCGTACCTCCAGCGGAACTTGGCCCCCGGACGCCTGAGCGTCAGCAACCGGACGGGAAAGGCTAACGGAACCGACTTGGCCAGCCAACTGCGACACCGTGTTCGAAGCTGCAGCCTGGGACGTCATCAGGATTCGCTGCGAATCCAGAAGCAACCTGATTGCCTCCTTCAGATCATCCGCTGGTTCGACGATAGTTCCTTCATTGCTTCCGTGGGGGTTATGTTCACCGAGGAGCATGATGTAGCGTCCTTTCACTTCATAGTACATTTCCTCTAATTCCAACCGATGGTTGAAAATCGAGTTGATTTCCACGAGCGCATCAACTTGTTCCTCAATTTCACTTTGCGCTTTATCAAATTGTTCACAAAGGTCCGAAAGTTTGTGCAAGCGCTCCTGGATTTCACCGGCAGGAGGCTGTCTTTTTTCCACCACACTCGCGTTTTTCAGCTCCCACTTCATGCGCTCGAAAAGCACATCGCGGCGTCTGCGAATCGATTCCATAGCGGTTTCGCGAAATATCCGGCGACGAAGGTCCAAAATGTATGCGGGGAGCTGAACGGGACGAAATAAAACGCGGCGGACTACATTCGAAATAATAATGGACTGTATTTTAACTTATTTTACAGAGGTTGAAAGAAAACGTTTTTCTGTCGACCGTTCGGTACGACGACTGTACTTGTTCTGTCTTGTTAATAGACTCTCTCTCGTTGTAGGAAGTTGGCCGACGCTGGCGGCGCGCGCCGACGGCGGCGACGTCCGGGTGCTAGAGGTGTGCAGGCGTTACCCAAAAGCGCGCAGGGTTGAACTGCACGCGAACAACTACGATAAAAAAGTTTTATCATAAAATCTTTTGTATGAGTTTCCTGGCACTTTTTTGAATCTTTTTTAGCCTCGGCTAAACGAATGTCTATCACTGTATGAATGAAACATTTAACAATAGATCCTCTTGTTGCGTATCCCATTGAATGCATATGGGACTTTGGAAGAGTTCCTATCCGTAACAGAAAAAAAAAGCAAATTTTGTTTTCTGATTGTCATCAATAACGTATTCATATCAAAATTTGTTATTGATAAATTTCCAAATTCGCTGTTATTAAGTTGTTATTGAAACTAACAAAACATGTTATTAAACAGGTCTTCCAGGAACATTTTTTTGTTATAATATTTGTTGTTTTGCCGCTTATGACAGACAAGTTTATAACAGGCTATGTTATGGAAATAACATGAAAATAACTCTTTCCTTTACTCAGTTATTTTTCCAAAATAACACATTTTATTATGCTGTTGCTATTCCCTTCTGCTCGGGTCCAGGAATTCCTCCGGGGATTCCTCCAGGAATTCCTCCGGGGATTCCTCCAGGAATTCCTCCGGGGATTCCTCCAGGAATTCCTCCGGGGATTCCTCCAGGAATTCCTCCGGGGATTCCTCCAGGAATTCCTCCGGGGATTCCTCCAGGAATTCCTCCGGGGATTCCTCCAGGAATTCCTCCGGGGATTCCTCCAGGAATTCCTCCGGGGATTCCTCCAGGAATTCCTCCGGGGGTTCCTCCAGGAATTCCTCCGGGGATTCCTCCAGGAATTCCTCCGGGGATTCCTCCAGGAATTCCTCCGGGGATTCCTCCAGGAATTCCTCCGGGGATTCCTCCAGGAATTCCTCCGGGGATTCCTCCAGGAATTCCTCCGGGGATTCCTCCAGGAATTCCTCCGGGGATTCCTCCAGGAATTCCTCCGGGGATTCCTCCAGGAATTCCTCCGGGGATTCCTCCAGGAATTCCTCCGGGGATTCCTCCAGGAATTCCTCCGGGGATTCCTCCAGGAATTCCTCCGGGGATTCCTCCAGGAATTCCTCCGGGGATTCCTCCAGGAATTCCTCCGGGGATTCCTCCAGGAATTCCTCCGGGGATTCCTCCAGGAATTCCTCCGGGGATTCCTCCAGGAATTCCTCCGGGGATTCCTCCAGGAATTCCTCCGGGGATTCCTCCAGGAATTCCTCCGGGGATTCCTCCAGGAATTCCTCCGGGGATTCCTCCAGGAATTCCTCCGGGGATTCCTCCAGGAATTCCTCCGGGGATTCCTCCAGGAATTCCTCCGGGGATTCCTCCAGGAATTCCTCCGGGGATTCCTCCAGGAATTCCTCCGGGGATTCCTCCAGGAATTCCTCCGGGGATTCCTCCAGGAATTCCTCCGGGGATTCCTCCAGGAATTCCTCCGGGGATTCCTCCAGGAATTCCTCCGGGGATTCCTCCAGGAATTCCTCCGGGGATTCCTCCAGGAATTCCTCCGGGGATTCCTCCAGGAATTCCTCCGGGGATTCCTCCAGGAATTCCTCCGGGAATTCCTCCAGGAATTCCTCCGGGGATTCCTCCAGGAATTCCTCCGGGGATTCCTCCAGGAATTCCTCCGGGGATTCCTCCAGGAATTCCTCCGGGGATTCCTCCAGGAATTCCTCCGGGGATTCCTCCAGGAATTCCTCCGGGGATTCCTCCAGGAATTCCTCCGGGGATTCCTCCAGGAATTCCTCCGGGGATTCCTCCAGGAATTCCTCCGGGGATTCCTCCAGGAATTCCTCCGGGGATTCCTCCAGGAATTCCTCCGGGGATTCCTCCAGGAATTCCTCCGGGGATTCCTCCAGGAATTCCTCCGGGGATTCCTCCAGGAATTCCTCCGGGGATTCCTCCAGGAATTCCTCCGGGGATTCCTCCAGGAATTCCTCCGGGGATTCCTCCAGGAATTCCTCCGGGGATTCCTCCAGGAATTCCTCCGGGGATTCCTCCAGGAATTCCTCCGGGGATTCCTCCAGGAATTCCTCCGGGGATTCCTCCAGGAATTCCTCCGGGGATTCCTCCAGGAATTCCTCCGGGGATTCCTCCAGGAATTCCTCCGGGGATTCCTCCAGGAATTCCTCCGGGGATTCCTCCAGGAATTCCTCCGGGGATTCCTCCAGGAATTCCTCCGGGGATTCCTCCAGGAATTCCTCCGGGGATTCCTCCAGGAATTCCTCCGGGGATTCCTCCAGGAATTCCTCCGGGGATTCCTCCAGGAATTCCTCCGGGGATTCCTCCAGGAATTCCTCCGGGGATTCCTCCAGGAATTCCTCCGGGGATTCCTCCAGGAATTCCTCCGGGGATTCCTCCAGGAATTCCTCCGGGGATTCCTCCAGGAATTCCTCCGGGGATTCCTCCAGGAATTCCTCCGGGGATTCCTCCAGGAATTCCTCCGGGGATTCCTCCAGGAATTCCTCCGGGGATTCCTCCAGGAATTCCTCCGAGGATTAGTCCAGGAATTCCTCCAGGAATTCCTCCGGGGATTCCTCCAGGAATTCCTCCGGGGGTTCCTCCAGGAATTCCTCCGAGGATTAGTCCAGGAATTCCTCCAGGAATTCCTCCGGGGATTCCTCCAGGAATTCCTCCGGGGGTTCCTCCAGGAATTCCTCCGGGGATTCCTCCAGGAATTCCTCCGGGGATTCTTCCAGGAATTCCTTCGGGGATTCCTCCAGGAATTCCTTCGGGGATTCCTCCAGGAATTCCTCCGGGGATTCCTCCAGGAATTCCTCCGGGGATTCCTCCAGGAATTCCTCCGGGGATTCCTCCAGGAATTCCTCCGGGGATTCCTCCAGGAATTCCTCCGGGGATTCCTCCAGGAATTCCTCCGGGGATTCCTCCAGGAATTCCTCCGGGGATTCCTCCAGGAATTCCTCCGGGGATTCCTCCAGGAATTCCTCCGGGGATTCCTCCAGGAATTCCTCCGGGGATTCCTCCAGGAATTCCTCCGGGGATTCCTCCAGGAATTCCTCCGGGGATTCCTCCAGGAATTCCTCCGGGGATTCCTCCAGGAATTCCTCCGGGGATTCCTCCAGGAATTCCTCCGGGGATTCCTCCAGGAATTCCTCCGGGGATTCCTCCAGGAATTCCTCCGGGGATTCCTCCAGGAATTCCTCCGGGGATTCCTCCAGGAATTCCTCCGGGGATTCCTCCAGGAATTCCTCCGGGGATTCCTCCAGGAATTCCTCCGGGGATTCCTCCAGGAATTCCTCCGGGGATTCCTCCAGGAATTCCTCCGGGGATTCCTCCAGGAATTCCTCCGGAGATTCCTCCAGGAATTCCTCCGGGGATTCCTCCAGGAATTCCTCCGGGGATTCCTCCAGGAATTCCTCCGGGGATTCCTCCAGGAATTCCTCCGGGGATTCCTCCAGGAATTCCTCCGGGGATTCCTCCAGGAATTCCTCCGGGGATTCCTCCAGGAATTCCTCCGGGGATTCCTCCAGGAATTCCTCCGGGGATTCCTCCAGGAATTCCTCCGGGGATTCCTCCAGGAATTTTTCCGGGGATTCCTCCAGGAATTCCTCCGTGGATTCATCCAGGAATTCTTCCGGGGATTCCTCCAGGAATTTCTCCAGGGATTCCTCCAGGAATTCCGCCAGGGATTCCGCCTGGGATTCCGCCAGGGATTCCGCCAGGGATTTCTCCAGGGACTTCTCCAGGTATTTCTCCAGCAATTTCTCTGGGAATAACGCTAGGAATTCTTCCGGGAATTCCTCCAGGGATTCCTCCAGGGATTCTTCCAAAGATTCCTCCAGGAATTCCTCCGCGGATTGCTCCAGGGATTCCTCTAGGGATTCCTCCAGGAATTCCTCCGAGATTCCTCCAGGAATTCCTCCGAGATTCCTCCAGGAATTTCTCCGAGATTCCTCCAGGAATTCCTCCGAGATTCCTCCAGGAATTCCTCCGAGATTCCTCCAGGAATTCCTCCGAGATTCCTCCAGGAATTCCTCCGAGATTCCTCCAGGAATTCCTCCGAGATTCCTCCAGGAATTCCTCCGAGATTCCTCCAGGAATTCCTTCGAGATTCCTCCAGGAATTCCTCCGAGATTCCTCCAGGAATTCCTCCGAGATTCCTCCAGGAATTCCTCCGAGATTCCTCCAGGAATTCCTCCGAGATTCCTCCAGGAATTCCTCCGAGATTCCTCCAGGAATTCCTCCGAGATTCCTCCAGGAATTCCTCCGAGATTCCTCCAGGAATTCCTCCGAGATTCCTCCGAGATTCCTCCAGGAATTCCTCCGAGATTCCTCCAGGAATTCCTCCGAGATTCCTCCAGGAATTCCTCCGAGATTCCTCCAGGAATTCCTCCGAGATTCCTCCAGGAATTCCTCCGAGATTCCTCCAGGAATTCCTCCGGGGATTCCTCCAGGAATTCCTCCGGGGATTCCTCCAGGAATTCCTCCGGGGATTCCTCCAGGAATTCCTCCGGGGATTCCTCCAGGAATTCCTCCGGGGATTCCTCCAGGAATTCCTCCGGGGATTCCTCCAGGAATTCCTCCGGGGATTCCTCCAGGAATTCCTCCGGGGATTCCTCCAGGAATTCCTCCGGGGATTCCTCCAGGAATTCCTCCGGGGATTCCTCCAGGAATTCCTCCGGGGATTCCTCCAGGAATTCCTCCGGGGATTCCTCCAGGAATTCCTCCGGGGATTCCTCCAGGAATTCCTCCGGGGATTCCTCCAGGAATTCCTCCGGGGATTCCTCCAGGAATTCCTCCGGGGATTCCTCCAGGAATTCCTCCGGGGATTCCTCCAGGAATTCCTCCGGGGATTCCTCCAGGAATTTCTCCGGGGAATCCTCCAGGGATTCCTCCGGGGATTCCTCCAGGGATTCCTCCGGGGATTCCTCCAGGGATTCCTCCGGGGATTCCTCCAGGGATTCCTCCGGGGATTCCTCCAGGGATTCCTCCAGGAATTCCTCCGGGGATTCCTCCAGGAATTCCTCCGGGGATTCCTCCAGGAATTCCTCCGGGGATTCCTCCAGGAATTCCTCCGGGGATTCCTCCAGGAATTCCTCCGGGGATTCCTCCAGGAATTCCTCCGGGGATTCCTCCAGGAATTCCTCCGGGGATTCCTCCAGGAATTCCTCCGGGGATTCCTCCAGGAATTCCTCCGGGGATTCCTCCAGGAATTCCTCCGGGGATTCCTCCAGGAATTCCTCCGGGGATTCCTCCAGGAATTCCTCCGGGGATTCCTCCAGGAATTCCTCCGGGGATTCCTCCAGGAATTCCTCCGGGGATTCCTCCAGGAATTCCTCCGGGGATTCCTCCAGGAATTCCTCCGGGGATTCCTCCAGGAATTCCTCCGGGGATTCCTCCAGGAATTCCTCCGGGGATTCCTCCAGGAATTCCTCCGGGGATTCCTCCAGGAATTCCTCCGGGGATTCCTCCAGGAATTCCTCCGGGGATTCCTCCAGGAATTCCTCCGGGGATTCCTCCAGGGATTCCTCCGGGGATTCCTCCAGGGATTCCTCCAGGAATTCCTCCGGGGATTCCTCCAGGAATTCCTCCGGGGATTCCTCCAGGAATTCCTCCGGGAATTCCTCCTGGAATTCCTCCGGGGATTCCTCCAGGAATTCCTCCGGGGATTCCTCCAGGAATTCCTCCGGGGATTCCTCCAGGAATTCCTCCGGGGATTGCTCCAGGAATTCCTCCGGGGATTCCTCCAGGAATTCCTCCGGGAATTCCTCCTGGAATTCCTCCGGGGGATTCCTCCAGGAATTCCTCCGGGAATTCCTCCTGGAATTCCTCCGGGGATTCCTCCAGGAATTCCTCCGGGGATTCCTCCAGGAATTCCTCCGGGGATTCCTCCAGGAATTCCTCCGGGGATTCCTCCAGGGATTCCTCCGGGGATTCCTCCAGGGATTCCTCCAGGAATTCCTCCGGGGATTCCTCCAGGAATTCCTCCGGGGATTCCTCCAGGAATTCTTCCGGGGATTCCTCCAGGAATTCCTCCGGGGATTCCTCCAGGAATTCCTCCGGGGATTCCTCCAGGAATTCCTCCGGGGATTCCTCCAGGAATTCCTCCGGGAATTCCTCCTGGAATTCCTCCGGGGATTCCTCCAGGAATTCCTCCGGGGATTCCTCCAGGAATTCCTCCGGGGATTCCTCCAGGAATTCCTCCGGGGATTCCTCCAGGAATTCCTCCGGGGATTCCTCCAGGAATTCCTCCGGGGATTCCTCCAGGGATTCCTCCGGGGATTCCTCCAGGGATTCCTCCAGGAATTCCTCCGGGGATTCCTCCAGGAATTCCTCCGGGGATTCCTCCAGGAATTCCTCCGGGGATTCCTCCAGGAATTCCTCCGGGGATTCCTCCAGGAATTCCTCCGGGGATTCCTCCAGGAATTCCTCCGGGGATTCCTCCAGGAATTCCTCCGGGGATTCCTCCAGGAATTCCTCCGGGGATTCCTCCAGGAATTCCTCCGGGGATTCCTCCAGGAATTCCTCCGGGGATTCCTCCAGGAATTCCTCCGGGGATTCCTCCAGGAATTCCTCCGGGGATTCCTCCAGGAATTCCTCCGGGGATTCCTCCAGGAATTCCTCCGGGGATTCCTCCAGGAATTCCTCCGGGGATTCCTCCAGGAATTCCTCCGGGGATTCCTCCAGGAATTCCTCCGGGGATTCCTCCAGGAATTCCTCCGGGGATTCCTCCAGGAATTCCTCCGGGGATTCCTCCAGGAATTCCTCCGGGGATTCCTCCAGGAATTCCTCCGGGGATTCCTCCAGGAATTCCTCCGGGGATTCCTCCAGGAATTCCTCCGGGGATTCCTCCAGGAATTCCTCCGGAGATTCCTCCAGGAATTCCTCCGGGGATTCCTCCAGGAATTCCTCCGGGGATTCCTCCAGGAATTCCTCCGGGGATTCCTCCAGGAATTCCTCCGGGGATTCCTCCAGGAATTCCTCCGGGGATTCCTCCAGGAATTCCTCCGGGGATTCCTCCAGGAATTCCTCCGGGGATTCCTCCAGGAATTCCTCCGGGGATTCCTCCAGGAATTCCTCCGGGGATTCCTCCAGGAATTCCTCCGGGGATTCCTCCAGGAATTCCTCCGGGGATTCCTCCAGGAATTCCTCCGGGGATTCCTCCAGGAATTCCTCCGGGGATTCCTCCAGGAATTCCTCCGGGGATTCCTCCAGGAATATTTCCGGGGATTCCTCCAGGAATTCCTCCGTGGATTCATCCAGGAATTCTTCCGGGGATTCCTCCAGGAATTTCTCCAGGGATTCCTCCAGGGATTCCGCCAGGGATTCCGCCTGGGATTCCGCCAGGGATTCCGCCAGGGATTTCTCCAGGGACTTCTCCAGGTATTTCTCCAGCAATTTCTCTGGGAATAACGCTAGGAATTCTTCCGGGAATTCCTCCAGGGATTCCTCCAGGGATTCTTCCAAAGATTCCTCCAGGAATTCCTCCGGGGATTGCTCCAGGGATTCCTCTAGGGATTCCTCCAGGAATTCCTCCGAGATTCCTCCAGGAATGCCTCCGAGATTCCTCCAGGAATTTCTCCGAGATTCCTCCAGGAATTCCTCCGAGATTCCTCCAGGAATTCCTCCGAGATTCCTCCAGGAATTCCTCCGAGATTCCTCCAGGAATTCCTCCGAGATTCCTCCAGGAATTCCTCCGAGATTCCTCCAGGAATTCCTCCGAGATTCCTCCAGGAATTCCTCCGAGATTCCTCCAGGAATTCCTCCGAGATTCCTCCAGGAATTCCTCCGAGATTCCTCCAGGAATTCCTCCGAGATTCCTCCAGGAATTCCTCCGAGATTCCTCCAGGAATTCCTCCGAGATTCCTCCAGGAATTCCTCCGAGATTCCTCCAGGAATTCCTCCGAGATTCCTCCGAGATTCCTCCAGGAATTCCTATGAGATTCCTCCAGGAATTCCTCCGAGATTCCTCCAGGAATTCCTCCGAGATTCCTCCAGGAATTCCTCCGAGATTCCTCCAGGAATTCCTCCGAGATTCCTCCAGGAATTCCTCCGAGATTCCTCCAGGAATTCCTCCGGGGATTCCTCCAGGAATTCCTCCGGGGATTCCTCCAGGAATTCCTCCGGGGATTCCTCCAGGAATTCCTCCGGGGATTCCTCCAGGAATTCCTCGGGGATTCCTCCAGGAATTCCTCCGGGGATTCCTCCAGGAATTCCTCCGGGGATTTCTCCAGGAATTCCTCCGGGGATTCCTCCAGGAATTCCTCCGGGGATTCCTCCAGGAATTCCTCCGGGGATTCCTCCAGGAATTCCTCCGGGGATTCCTCCAGGAATTCCTCCGGGGATTCCTCCAGGGATTCCTCCGGGGATTCCTCCAGGGATTCCTCCGGGGATTCCTCCAGGGATTCCTCCGGGGATTCCTCCAGGGATTCCTCCAGGATTTCCTCCGGGGATTCCTCCAGGAATTCCTCCGGGGATTCCTCCAGGAATTCCTCCGGGGATTCCTCCAGGAATTCCTCCGGGGATTCCTCCAGGAATTCCTCCGGGGATTCCTCCAGGAATTCCTCCGGGGATTCCTCCAGGAATTCCTCCGGGGATTCCTCCAGGAATTCCTCCGGGGATTCCTCCAGGAATTCCTCCGGGGATTCCTCCAGGAATTCCTCCGGGGATTCCTCCAGGAATTCCTCCGGGGATTCCTCCAGGAATTCCTCCGGGGATTCCTCCAGGAATTCCTCCGGGGATTCCTCCAGGGATTCCTCCGGAGATTCCTCCAGGGATTCCTCCAGGAATTCCTCCGGGGATTCCTCCAGGAATTCCTCCGGGGATTCCTCCAGGAATTCCTCCGGGGATTCCTCCAGGAATTCCTCCGGGAATTCCTCCTGGAATTCCTCCGGGGATTCCTCCAGGAATTCCTCCGGGGATTCCTCCAGGAATTCCTCCGGGGATTCCTCCAGGAATTCCTCCGGGAATTCCTCCTGGAATTCCTCCGGGGATTCCTCCAGGAATTCCTCCGGGAATTCCTCCTGGAATTCCTCCGGGGATTCCACCAGGAATTCCTCCGGGGATTCCTTCAGGAATTCCTCCAGGGATTCCTCCAGGAATTCCTCCGGGGATTCCTCCAGGGATTCCTCCGGGGATTCCTCCAGGGATTCCTCCAGGAATTCCTCCGGGGATTCCTCCAGGAATTCCTCCGGGGATTCCTCCAGGAATTCCTCCGGGGATTCCTCCAGGAATTCCTCCGGGGATTCCTCCAGGAATTCCTCCGGGGATTCCTCCAGGAATTCCTCCGGGGATTCCTCCAGGAATTCCTCCGGGGATTCCTCCAGGAATTCCTCCGGGAATTCCTCCAGGAATTCCTCCGGGGATTCCTCCAGGAATTTCTCCGGGGATTCCTCCAGGAATTCCTCCGGGGATTCCTCCAGGAATTCCTCCGGGGATTCCTCCAGGGATTCCTCCGGGGATTCCTCCAGGGATTTCTCCAGGAATTCCTCCGGGGATTCCTCCAGGAATTCCTCCGGGGATTCCTCCAGGAATTCCTCCGGGGATTCCTCCAGGAATTCCTCCGGGGATTCCTCCAGGAATTCCTCCGGGGATTCCTCCAGGAATTCCTCCGGGGATTCCTCCAGGAATTCCTCCGGGGATTCCTCCAGGAATTCCTCCGGGGATTCCTCCAGGAATTCCTCCGGGGATTCCTCCAGGAATTCCTCCGGGGATTCCTCCAGGAATTTCTCCGGGGATTCCTCCAGGGATTCCTCCGGGGATTCCTCCAGGGATTCTTCCAGGAATTCCTCCGGGGATTCCTCCAGGAATTCCTCCGGGGATTCCTCCAGGAATTTCTCCGGGGATTCCTCCAGGGATTCCTCCGGGGATTCCTCCAGGGATTCCTCCGGGGATTCCTCCAGGGATTCCTCCGGGGATTCCTCCTGGGATTCCTCCAGGAATTCCTTCGGGGATTCCTCCAGGAATTCCTCCGGGGATTCCTCCAGGAATTCCTCCGGGGATTCCTCTAGGAATTCCTCCGGGGATTCCTCTAGGAATTCCTCCGGGGATTCCTCTAGGAATTCCTCCGGGGATTCCTCCTGGAATTCCTCCGGGGATTCCTCCTTGAATTCCTCCGAGGATTCATCCTGGAATTCCTCCGGGGATTCCTCCAGGAATTCCTCCGGGGATTCCTCCAGGAATTCCTCCGGGGATTCCTCCAGGAATTCCTCCGGGGATTCCTCCAGGAATTCCTCCGGGGATTCCTCCAGGAATTCCTCCGGGGATTCCTCCAGGAATTCCTCCGGGGATTCCTCCAGGAATTCCTCCGGGGATTCCTCCAGGAATTCCTCCGGGGATTCCTCCAGGAATTCCTCCGGGGATTCCTCCAGGAATTCCTCCGGGGATTCCTCCAGGAATTCCTCCGGGGATTCCTCCAGGAATTCCTCCGGGGATTCCTCCAGGAATTCCTCCGGGGATTCCTCCAGGAATTCCTCCGGGGATTCCTCCAGGAATTCCTCCGGGGATTCCTCCAGGAATTCCTCCGGGGATTCCTCCAGGAATTCCTCCGGGGATTCCTCCAGGAATTCCTCCGGGGATTCCTCCAGGAATTCCTCCGGGGATTCCTCCAGGAATTCCTCCGGGGATTCCTCCAGGAATTCCTCCGGGGATTCCTCCAGGAATTCCTCCGGGGATTCCTCCAGGAATTCCTCCGGGGATTCCTCCAGGAATTCCTCCGGGGATTCCTCCAGGAATTCCTCCGGGGATTCCTCCAGGAATTCCTCCGGAAATTCCTCCAGGAATTCCTCCGGGGATTCCTCCAGGAATTCCTCCGGGGATTCCTCCAGGAATTCCTCCGGGGATTCCTCCAGGAATTCCTCCGGGGATTCCTCCAGGAATTCCTCCGGGGATTCCTCCAGGAATTCCTCCGGGGATTCCTCCAGGAATTCCTCCGGGGATTCCTCCAGGAATTCCTCCGGGGATTCCTCCAGGAATTCCTCCGGGGATTCCTCCAGGAATTCCTCCGGGGATTCCTCCAGGAATTCCTCCGGGGATTCCTCCAGGAATTCCTCCGGGGATTCCTCCAGGAATTCCTCCGGGGATTCCTCCAGGAATTCCTCCGGGGATTCCTCCAGGAATTCCTCCGGGGATTCCTCCAGGAATTCCTCCGGGGATTCCTCCAGGAATTCCTCCGGGGATTCCTCCAGGAATTCCTCCGGGGATTCCTCCAGGAATTCCTCCGGGGATTCCTCCAGGAATTCCTCCGGGGATTCCTCCAGGAATTCCTCCGGGGATTCCTCCAGGAATTCCTCCGGGGATTCCTCCAGGAATTCCTCCGGGGATTCCTCCAGGAATTCCTCCGGGGATTCCTCCAGGAATTCCTCCGGGGATTTCTCCAGGAATTTCTCCGGGGATTCCTCCAGGAATTCCTCCGGGGATTCCTCCAGGAATTCCTCCGGGGATTCCTCCAGGAATTCCTCCGGGGATTCCTCCAGGAATTCCTCCGGGGATTCCTCCAGGGATTCCTCCGGGGATTCCTCCAGGGATTCCTCCAGGAATTCCTCCGGGGATTCCTCCAGGAATTCCTCCGGGGATTCCTCCAGGAATTCCTCCGGGGATTCCTCCTGGAATTCCTCCGGGGATTCCTCCAGGAATTCCTCCGGGGATTCCTCCAGGAATTCCTCCGGGGATTCCTCCAGGAAATCCTCCGGGGATTCCTCCAGGAATTCCTCCGGGAATTCCTCCTGGAATTCCTCCGGGGATTCCTCCAGGAATTCCTCCGGGGATTCCTCCAGGGATTCCTCCGGGGATTCCTCCAGGGATTCCTCCAGGAATTCCTCCGGGGATTCCTCCAGGAATTCCTCCGGGGATTCCTCCAGGAATTCCTCCGGGGATTCCTCCAGGAATTCCTCCGGGGATTCCTCCAGGAATTCCTCCGGGGATTCCTCCAGGAATTCCTCCGGGGATTCCTCCAGGAATTCCTCCGGGGATTCCTCCAGGAATTCCTCCGGGAATTCCTCCTGGAATTCCTCCGGGGATTCCTCCAGGAATTCCTCCGGGGATTCCTCCAGGAATTCCTCCGGGGATTCCTCCAGGAATTCCTCCGGGGATTCCTCCAGGAATTCCTCCGGGGATTCCTCCAGGAATTCCTCCGGGGATTCCTCCAGGAATTCCTCCGGGGATTCCTCCAGGAATTCCTCCGGGAATTCCTCCTGGAATTCCTCCGGGGATTCCTCCAGGAATTCCTCCGGGGATTCCTCCAGGAATTCCTCCGGGGATTCCTCCAGGGATTCCTCCAGGAATTCCTCCGGGGATTCCTCCAGGAATTCCTCCGGGGATTCCTCCAGGAATTCCTCCGGGGATTCCTCCAGGAATTCCTCCGGGGATTCCTCCAGGAATTCCTCCGGGGATTCCTCCAGGAATTCCTCCGGGGATTCCTCCAGGAATTCCTCCGGGGATTCCTCCAGGAATTCCTCCGGGGATTCCTCCAGGAATTCCTCCGGGGATTCCTCCAGGAATTTCTCCGGGGATTCCTCCAGGGATTCCTCCGGGGATTCCTCCAGGGATTCCTCCAGGAATTTCTCCGGGGATTCCTCCAGGAATTCCTCCGGGGATTCCTCCAGGAATTTCTCCGGGGATTCCTCCAGGGATTCCTCCGGGGATTCCTCCAGGGATTCCTCCAGGAATTCCTTCGGGGATTCCTCCAGGAATTCCTCCGGGGATTCCTCCAGGAATTCCTCCGGGGATTCCTCTAGGAATTCCTCCGGGGATTCCTCTAGGAATTCCTCCGGGGATTCCTCCTGGAATTCCTCCGGGGATTCCTCCTTGAATTCCTCCGGGGATTCATCCTGGAATTCCTCCGGGGATTCCTCCAGGAATTCCTCCGGGGATTCCTCCAGGAATTCCTCCGGGGATTCCTCCAGGAATTCCTCCGGGGATTCCTCCAGGAATTCCTCCGGGGATTCCTCCAGGAATTCCTCCGGGGATTCCTCCAGGAATTCCTCCGGGGATTCCTCCAGGAATTCCTCCGGGGATTCCTCCAGGAATTCCTCCGGGGATTCCTCCAGGAATTCCTCCGGGGATTCCTCCAGGAATTCCTCCGGGGATTCCTCCAGGAATTCCTCCGGGGATTCCTCCAGGAATTCCTCCGGGGATTCCTCCAGGAATTCCTCCGGGGATTCCTCCAGGAATTCCTCCGGGGATTCCTCCAGGAATTCCTCCGGGGATTCCTCCAGGAATTCCTCCGGGGATTCCTCCAGGAATTCCTCCGGGGATTCCTCCAGGAATTCCTCCGGGGATTCCTCCAGGAATTCCTCCGGGGATTCCTCCAGGAATTCCTCCGGGGATTCCTCCAGGAATTCCTCCGGGGATTCCTCCAGGAATTCCTCCGGGGATTCCTCCAGGAATTCCTCCGGGGATTCCTCCAGGAATTCCTCCGGGGATTCCTCCAGGAATTCCTCCGGGGATTCCTCCAGGAATTCCTCCGGGGATTCCTCCAGGAATTCCTCCGGGGATTCCTCCAGGAATTCCTCCGGGGATTCCTCCAGGAATTCCTCCGGGGATTCCTCCAGGAATTCCTCCGGGGATTCCTCCAGGAATTCCTCCGGGGATTCCTCCAGGAATTCCTCCGGGGATTCCTCCAGGAATTCCTCCGGGGATTCCTCCAGGAATTCCTCCGGGGATTCCTCCAGGAATTCCTCCGGGGATTCCTCCAGGAATTCCTCCGGGGATTCCTCCAGGAATTCCTCCGGGGATTCCTCCAGGAATTCCTCCGGGGATTCCTCCAGGAATTCCTCCGGGGATTCCTCCAGGAATTCCTCCGGGGATTCCTCCTGGAATTCCTCCGGGGATTCCTCCAGGAATTCCTCCGGGGATTCCTCCAGGAATTCCTCCGGGGATTCCTCCAGGAATTCCTCCGGGGATTCCTCCAGGAAATCCTCCGGGGATTCCTCCAGGAATTCCTCCGGGGATTCCTCCAGGAATTCCTCCGGGGATTCCTCCAGGAATTCCTCCGGGGATTCCTCCAGGAATTCCTCCGGGGATTCCTCCAGGAATTCCTCCGGAAATTCCTCCAGGAATTCCTCCGGGGATTCCTCCAGGAATTCCTCCGGGGATTCCTCCAGGAATTCCTCCGGGGATTCCTCCAGGAATTCCTCCGGGGATTCCTCCAGGAATTCCTCCGGGGATTCCTCCAGGAATTCCTCCGGGGATTCCTCCAGGAATTCCTCCGGGGATTCCTCCAGGAATTCCTCCGGGGATTCCTCCAGGAATTCCTCCGGGGATTCCTCCAGGAATTCCTCCGGGGATTCCTCCAGGAATTCCTCCGGGGATTCCTCCAGGAATTCCTCCGGGGATTCCTCCAGGAATTCCTCCGGGGATTCCTCCAGGAATTCCTCCGGGGATTCCTCCAGGAATTCCTCCGGGGATTCCTCCAGGAATTCCTCCGGGGATTCCTCCAGGAATTCCTCCGGGGATTCCTCCAGGAATTCCTCCGGGGATTCCTCCAGGAATTCCTCCGGGGATTCCTCCAGGAATTCCTCCGGGGATTCCTCCAGGAATTCCTCCGGGGATTCCTCCAGGAATTCCTCCGGGGATTCCTCCAGGAATTCCTCCGGGGATTCCTCCAGGAATTCCTCCGGGGATTCCTCCAGGAATTCCTCCGGGGATTCCTCCAGGAATTCCTCCGGGGATTCCTCCAGGAATTCCTCCGGGGATTCCTCCAGGAATTCCTCCGGGGATTCCTCCAGGAATTCCTCCGGGGATTCCTCCAGGAATTCCTCCGGGGATTCCTCCAGGAATTCCTCCGGGGATTCCTCCAGGAATTCCTCCGGGGATTCCTCCAGGAATTCCTCCGGGGATTCCTCCAGGAATTCCTCCGGGGATTCCTCCAGGAATTCCTCCGGGGATTCCTCCAGGAATTCCTCCGGGGATTCCTCCAGGAATTCCTCCGGGGATTCCTCCAGGAATTCCTCCGGGGATTCCTCCAGGAATTCCTCCGGGGATTCCTCCAGGAATTCCTCCGGGAATTCCTCCGGGAACGGATCGGAACGGATGCGGAGCCTGATTCCAAATACCCTCTCAATAATTTTGGATTTATTCAGTTTTATTGGGAATAACACAGAAAGAATTTCCGAAGTATTTTTATGTCCAAAAGTGAAAAGATCATACTGAAGCATCCAACCGACTTCAGATTATGTTCACAACACGCTGAAGATTGATACAACTAATATTGTTAAGTATCAACTTCCAATAGTTACTGCTTTTGTTCGGCACCATAACAGTCCTAATCCGCTTCCACACATCCCTTTTATATACTGAAATAGATAAAGCCATCCATTTTCTCCAGACTTTCGGGCCCAAGTGCAGAAGTTTTCTTCGTCGTCGTCGCCATCATCGTCAGCCTTATCATCGAAATGGTAACACATCATCAAAGGAATAAGTTGCCGGCGCTTCATATTATCAAGCAAATTCCTTCGCTTTGGGACCCGGCTGGGGGATACCGGGCTTGATTGTGGCTTCCGTAAAGGCCAACCAGGCTGCGCGGTTGGTAATCCCTCAAAGTTATGCCCACCCGTTGTCGAGTTGGTAGTTTAGTTGTCGTTGTGGTCGGTCGCTCATGTTTATGTACCAGAATATGAATCTGCGGCGAAAACCGCCCCGAGGAGCATCCAAAGGGTAATATGTACGTAAAGAAACTTGCTCCGTCGGTTCCTGCGATAATAGAAAGCAAAGCTCCTGATACCGTATGTATGCGACGCGAGAGACCGAGAAGCCTTTTCTCCTTCAGCCACACACATATGTTTCGTCCCTGATAGGCAGCTTTTCCGCATTAATAAAGATGATGGTGGTTGGTGTGTATACACATATGAAAGAGCTGTTTCAAATGTGTAATTCATTTGAATAATTTCACCAACCAGCCTTTCACTCTGATGAGTTGAATGACAGTCCGCAAATCTAGTGTCGGAGAAGAAGTCTCAGAAAATATGATTAATTCAACGAAATTTTAATGGAACTTATGCCGGCACTACTAAACTACACACGCACGCATATCTGATGTGGTCCAGAACTCGTTATGGCGCCTTTCACAGCAAGTGCGTCTAGTCTGGTATCGATCGATATCATCACCCAAGGAGATTTCCATGTGCGAGAAATCGCCGATTGTTTCGAACCGGTACGATGAAATACCAAAAACCGAATATTTTCCTCGAATCCATCATCATCATCATTATCATCAATGCCCCGTCACTACCGCCCAGTGAAACACTAGGACATACCCCCACAGTCCACACACATCATCAGTTGGGGGTACAATAATGGAAGCAACAGCCATTTGGATAGCGCGCGCGAGATAGAGTGAAAGCTGATGCTGATTGACTGCTGCTGTTGCCACACCATCATGATCATGCCTTCTGGCTGCCCATGGATACCCACGGATGATGGGCTGTGAAGTGCTATAAATAGTGGTTTTTCCGCCTAATGCGATGACGTGATTACGCATTGGATCAAAACGGAATTGGCACTAATCGCTCGCACCAACACCCACACACGGACGGGCGGCGGGGCGCGTTGCCTTACGACTTGTTACGAGGCCACATGTTGTTGTTGGTGCTGCCCTAGCTTGTGGAAAGCAGATATGCCTATTTTTTCTGAGTGACGATTTAGCTTCAAGTGGCTTATCGTGACTGGAATCGTTTTGTAGGCGTTTTATTATCTCGGTTAAATAGTGATGTTGCTATTTCCGTTTAACACGGTAACGTTTCCGAAATAATAGTTTCAACAAAAAAAAAAATCATGAAACATCTTGAACCAAGGTTTATTCTATTTTTTAGCATCCAATGTTGGATGATGATTGAAAGGTGGAAGAAGTTATTCGGTGAACACCTGAGTATCGAAAGAAGCGCATACAGAGGGGATTAAATTAGCAGAGGAAATGCAAACGTACATAATCACGGCGATTGATGCGAGCCAACCAACTTCATCTAATGAATGCCTTTCAACAACTCAACAACAATTGGACGGAAGGTAAGAATCCTGGAACTCCTGGATGAATAGCTGATATGTATTCAAAAAGGCCGGTGTGGCCTCTGCTGTACATAGTAGCCGTCTCCATTCCACTCGGTCCATGGCTGTTTGTCTCCAGTTCCGCCATCGTCTCAAACTTACGAGCAATAATATCAATATCATCAGCGAAACCAAGCAGCTGAACGGACTTCGTGAAAATCGTCCCAGTCGTGTTTATCCCCGCTCTCCTAATTACACCTTGTAACGCAATGATGAACAGCAAGCACGAAAGACCATCAGCTTGCCCTCTGCGAGATTCGAAGGGACTCGAGAGTGTCCCTGATACTCGAACTACGCACATCACTCGATCCATCGTCGCCTTGATTAATCGTATCAGTTTATCCGGAAATCCGTATTCATGCATAATCTGCCAAAGCTGTTCTCGATCGATTGTATCATACACCGATTAAAATCGATGAACAAGTGATGTGTGGGCACGTTGTATTTGCGGCATTTCTGCAACACCTGGCGGATGGCGAACATCTGGTCCGTTGTAGCGCGTGCACTCATAAATCCAGCCTGATATTTATTGTCCCACGAACTCTCTTGCAATCGGTGATAGACGGCGGCATAAAATTTGAGAGAGTATCTTGTAGGCAGCGCTCAGTACTGTGATCACAGGATAGTTCCCGCAATCCAACTTGTCGCCCTTTTTGTAGATGGGACACACGATACCAATTTTAGAGGGAATTTTTCGAGTTATTCGCTGCATTTCCTAGAGAAATTTCGGGAAAACTCTGCGAGAATTCTGAAAGGGTTTTCCCTGGATGAATTCCTGAAGGATTTCCTGGCGAAATGTATGAAATCGCTTCTAGCATGCAAGTATTTATATGTATGTTTAAAATAAGTTACAGTGACTTCTGCGCAACCAAAACCTGGGCTGCCGTGACTCTTCTCTGGCATGTGGAAGGATTCCTGGAAAAATTCTTGTAATAATTTTTGGTCGAATTCCTGAGTAAACTCCTGCAGAATCTGCTGGAGTAATTCCGAGAGAAATTTCTGGGGAAATCTCGTGGTGGAATTCCTGCAGAAATTTTGGGATAAGTCCTAAACCAATAATTGGAGGAAACCCCTGAGGCATTCTCGGGAGAATTTCTGAACGAGTCCCTTGACAAATTTTTCAAACAATTCCTAAAGGGCTTTCAAAATAAACACCCTCAAGGCATCCCTAGAAAAACTTCTGGAGGAATCTCTGGAGGAGTTCCTATAATATCAATCGATAACTTCTTGAAAGATTGCTTAGAGAAAGAAAAGGAATTAGAGGAAATATTCCTGGGAGAGTTGCAGGATGAATTCTTAAGGAAATCTTTTGCAGGTGGGGTTTCTTCAAGGAATTCATGGTTGAGTTCCTGAATAAATCCATGGATGAACTTTCTAAAAGATTTCTTGGAGGTTATTGTGAAAGAATTCAGGAATGACTTCTTTGATAATTTCCTGGCTCCCGTACGGATCCTTTTGAAATAATCTTAAGGAATTCCCATAGAAATCCTTGAATTATTAAAAACAGTAGTCAGAAAATTCTGCAGAAATTCTTGGATGCAGCCCGGGAAAAGTTGATGGGAGTAATTCCGATATTTCTAAAGGAAACCTTGAATATTTTTGTTTGAAAAGATTCCTTGGGGAATTTCCGAAAAAATAACCAAAAGAATTCGAGGAGCAATCTCTAGAAGAATTTCCGGATCAATCTCGAAAATCCTGGAGAAATTCTTGGAGGAATTCCTGAAACAATTCCTACATGTATGCTTTGAACAAACCCTGGAGAAATACTTGGAAAAATTACCAGTGAGATTCCAGAAGGAATTTCCGAAAGAATACCTGGAGGAACTGCTTATGAAATTCTTAGATGAATTCCTGAAGCAATCCCTGGAAAAAATCCTGGAAGAATCCCTGGATAAAGTCCTTAATATTTTTTTTTTAAATATCTGAAGGAATCCCTGGAGGATTTCCTGGAGAGATTCCTGAGTCAATTCCTAGGAAAATTCCTAGAGGAATATCTGAAAACAATGTTGGTGTTAATCATGGAGAAATTCAGGGACGATTTCTGGAGGAATGTCTAGAGGAACCCCTTGAGGAATTCTTAGAAGAACTGTTGGATAAACTACTGGAGGAATACCTGGAAGAATGTCTGAAGGAATTCTTGCAGAAATCCCTGAAGGGATTAATAGCGGAATGTCTGGAGGAATTCTTGCAGGAATCACTGGAGGATTTCTTTGAAGATAATCTGGATGAATTCCCGGATAGATTCCAGTAGGATTTTCTAAAAGAATACCTGTTGGAATTGCTGAAGAAATTCCTGGATGGATTCCTAGGGCAATCCCTGGAAAAATATCTGGAGAAATTCCTGGGTCAATTCCTGAGGACATTCCTGGGGAATTTCTGAAGAATTTCTTAGTGTTATTCCTGGAGGAATGCCTAGAGGGTATTCCTGGAGGAATGTTTAGAGGAATCTGTAGAGGAATCCTTTGAGGAATTTCTGGAGGAATTCCTGGAAAAACTCCTGGAGTAATTCCTGGATGAACTGTTGGAATACATGGAGGAATGCCTGAAGGAATTTCTGAAGAAATTCGTGAAGTAACTCCTGTAGGAATTCCTGAAGAAATCCCTAAAGGGATTCCTAGAGGAATTTCTAGAGAAATTCTTGCAGGAATCGCTGGCGGAATTCTTTGAAGACTTTTTGGATGAATTCCGGAACGATCCCAGGATGGTTTCCGGAAGGATTTCCTGTAGAAATTCTTTTAGAAACTGCCGTAGGAATTTCTTGAGGAATTCCTGGAGGAACTCCTTGACCAATTTCTGAAGGAATTTCTGAAGGAATTCCTGGATAAATTCTTGAAGGAATTTCTGATGGAGTCCCTGGAGCAATTGACTGGAGGGATTCCTAGAAGAGCCCCTATAAAAATCTCTGAAGGAATGCTTGGAGGCAACCCTGGAGAAATGCAAGGAGTAATACCTGGAGGGATTCCAGAAGACATGCCTGTAAGAATTCCTAGAGAAAACTCTAGAACAACCTCTGGTGCAATCTATGGAGGAATTTCTGTAGGAATCCTAGGAAGTATTCCTGAAGAAATACCAGGAGAAATTCTTAAAGGAATTCCAGGAGGTGTTTCTGAATAAATCACAGAAGGAATTCTTGGAGAAGTCCTGAAGGAATCCAAAGAAGAGTTCGTTGAGGGACACCTGAAGGAATCCGTGTAGTAGCTCCTGGAAGAATCCTAAGTGAATTCTCAGGAGGAATTCGTAAAAGAATCCTTTAACAGTCCCTGGAGGAAGACTTGAATTATTTCCTGGAGGAGTTTCTGAAAGAGTTCCAGGAGGAATTTCATGAAGGAATCCTAAGATGAGTTCCAGGAGGATTATTTTTAAATAATCCCTGAAGTTGTTCCTGAAAGAATCACAGAAGGAATTACCGTGTTAATCCTTGGAGGAATTTCTGAAGAAATCTCATAAGGAATCTCAGACGATATTTCCTTTTGATTTTTTTTTCTAGAAAGTCTGGCATGGATTGCCTAAAAAATCTTCTTTTAATTTCTTTTGAAAATTCTTCAAGGATTCCTAAAAAACTCTTCTACAGATTCCTCCAGGAAATCATTTAAAGATTGGTTTAGGAACTCTCAATAAATTCCTTCAGAAATTCCAATGGTATCCAATACTGTATAATATATCATCTTTATTCGCCAATAACGATTGAGTTGACGGAAGTTATCATATCCTCCATTCCCGAGCAGAAAAGAATAGCTACTAAGTAACATACCAGGGTATTAAAGTTAAATACTATTACATCTTAATATGCCCTTCATTAGGTGGACATAGGAAGCAAAATAACAAAATCGAATACCATATTTTTGTATAAATAACACCTGGAAAATAACAAGACTTGTTGTTTCAATAATGAATGCATACTGTAAAACGGGTATCTTTGATAATGCGGGTAACTTTGATAGTGCGGCAGGCATTGTATAGTTTAACTTATAACTATGATTCCTTCAACCAGTTAAGAAAAAGGCAAACGTAAACCAATTCTATACATATGAAAGTTCATCTTAGACGTATTTTCATTAAAATCTAGTTTATATACAACTTTTTAAACAAAAAATAAAAATTGTTGATATTTTTGCCATTTGTCAACACCTTCAAACAATCTGCTATACGACTTCGTTACAACTATTTTTTCAACGAATGGACACTTATTCTCGATAGATTCATCATAGTAGATTCCAAATCTGGCCTTGAATCTCTTAACGAAGTGTATTTTTACGAAATGGAAGCAATTTTGTAAATTGGGATATAAATTTCCATACATTGATAAACGCCTAAAAGTATGCAATGTCCTAGTAATTTCATGTAGATAAACCTGTATTGTTCAAAATTTGTTAATAAAACATTAAAAAACTACCCAAAAAAAGAAAACTCACCATGAATAGCATGTAGAATTTAGTAAAAATCAATGTTTTGATATTCAAAATCTATCTGATATATTCCATAAGGCTACTCTCATCATGTTCATACTCCTAAGATTTCAATCTGCAATTATTTTTTAAGCTTTGATTTGTTTTCAGGGCATTATCAAAGTTACCCCAAAATGAAAATCTGATTCTCGCTCATATGAAAAACTAAAAGTTAACCAAAATATTTCAGGTTATCAAACTTTTCAATTGCAATTGATTACTGATACCCCAGTACTTGTTTTAAAAATATAAAAGTCGGGGAAATACTGTTACAAGGAAAATAATTGAGAAAATTCGCTAAAACTATCAAAGTTACCCCGTTTTACGGTACCTAAAATTTCAAGAGCTGTAGTTGTTATCTAGAAAGTATGAAATAACAAAGTTATAACATTTCTTGCTATTAAATTGAACATGTCTCAAAAGCTCCTTGATGTAATAGCAATAGCACGTTCTTCAGTTATTTCACTGATGAATCAACAAATACCACATCAATACCAAAATCTGCTCAAATACCTCGAATTGTTAAAGTGATGTTCTTATAACATTTCGATCAACGATTAAAAACGATCAAACCTGACTATACATATCAATGGTTGCTCCTTGTGATTGATCTGAGCTGGTATCAATTGCACTGAGATCCAAATGAATAAGGGCTCATACATTTTGGATCAATAACGGCGCCGGTCATGTCCTTATAGTCAGTTGGGAAGGGAAAGGAATGTTAGAGTGTGCTGGTTGTTGCTACTTAAGACCGAGAGCACCTCTGCATCCCCACAACCAGCACGGACTGGGGTATTTGTTAGACGGAAAGGATGGGAAATCTGGGAGGCATCGTTGGATCGGTGATGCGATCCATGGAATGGGGATGTTCGTAAAGTGATAGTTTGTGTGGTGATTACTATGAAGGGTATGCGGCACAGTTCGCTTCGGTGCTGTGGAAGTTGGAAGGAAGGGAAACGATTTTTTGCAGTTCGTTTCTGGTTCTAGCGATGGCTATAAAGATGTGAATATACATGAGTTGTATATGTAGAGAAGAGAGAGTGAGAGAGAAAGTGCCCGAGCAGAAGGGAATAACACAGCATAAGGAGCTGTGTTACTTGGGTAAAATAACTGAATAATAGAATCGATGATTTTTATGTTATTAACATAACATATTATGTTATAAACTTGTCTGTATTGAGCGGCAAAATAACAAATATCATAACAAAAAAAATGTTCTTGGAAAACCATTTTAATAACTTGTTTTGTTAGTTTCAATAACAACTTAATAACAGTGAATTTGGAAAATATTTTAATAACAAATTTAGATATTAATATGTTACTGATAATAATCGGAAAGCAAAATTTGTTATGGTATCAAAATCGTAACTAAGTAAATTATGATACTAATTATATGAAATTATTCACTTTGTCTCACAAACCCGCCAATAACATGAGTAACAATACTTTAAATGATCGAAAAATACTAGGGTATTTGTTCCCTTATTAAGTATGTGGCTCCCATTTTCATCCTACAAAAAACAAAGGATTGAAGCGCTGTTTGTTTTGTTTCTTATTTATGTATTTTTTGTTAGAAGTGAGCACTCATTAAAACAAAAAGAACGGAATCAATCGGAGCCGTAATCGCTTGTTTTCGAATAGGATGAATATGGGAGCGTGAGATTACTAAAGGCATACATACCCTATATTCATATTCAGAATCAGAATGAATTAATCATTCTAGAAGATTATAAAAAAAAACTTCCAGGAATTTCTTTGAGAGTTCTTCCACGAAATCATTCATAGATTTTCAAAAAATCCTCTAGATATTCCTCAAGAATTATGAACTGAATCCCTTCAAGGATTTCTTCAGAATTTCCCGTGATTATTTGTATTTCATCTTAAGATGTCTGTGGGGCTTGAAACCAAAAATGATAATGTGGATTTATACTGCCATAATCCGCCCAAAAGTGACGTATGCTTCGTTTGTTTGGTGGCCAAAAACAAAAGAGGCTACCACGCAATCATAGCTTGCGAAAATCCAACGTCTTGCGTCCATTGCTGTTACAGGAGCGATGCGTAGCACTCCATCAAAAGCTTTAGATGCGATTCTCAATCTGCTACCTTTGCACGAGTACGTGCAATTAGAAGCAGAAAAGGAATTGCTGAGACTTGAACGAGTTGAAAAGTTTATGCCAGGTGATCTTGTAGGTCACCTGAGCATTTCACAAAACTTTCAAAATAGGCCAGTAATGAAAATGATTAAAGACTGGATGAAACCTGTGGAGAACCATGATGTTCCTTACAAGATGCACGAAACAACTCGTGCAGATTGGGAAGTCGGAGGTCCCACTGTTCGTCAAGGATCAATCAAATTCTATACAGATGGCTCAAAAGTTGGAATAAAAACGGGTGCAGGAATCTACGGCCCTGGAATACAAACATCAGTGGCGATGGGACACTATCCTACGGTGTTTCAAGCAGAGATTCTTGCTATTTTGAAATGCGCAAATATCTGCCTTGAGAGAAAATACAGATATGCAAATATTTGTATTTTCTCAGATAGTCAAGCTGCACTAAAAGCATTGTGCGCTAACAAATGTACTTCAAAGCTTGTCTGGGAATGCATTCTTTCACTGCGCAGGCTGTGCCAAGGGAACTCAGTAAACTTATACTGGGTTCCAGGTCACTGCGGCATTGAAGGGAATGAAATGGCAGACGCGCTTGCTAAAAGTGGTTCCAATTTACAATTTGTTGGTCCAGAACCATTCTGCGGAATATCAAACTGTACAATTAAAATGGATCTGAAATGCTGGGCTGAGCAGAGGGTGATATCCAATTGGATGGATGTCAAAAATTGCAATCAGTCAAAACGATTTATAACACCAAATGCTTATAAAACCAAAAAGCTCTTAGAGCTCAACAAGAGAGCTCTATGTACATACATTGGCCTAGTAACTGGACACTGTCCGAGCAGGTATCACTTGAAAAATATTGGCCAGATTCAGAGTGATATCTGTCGTTTCTGTAATACGGAACGTGAAACCTCGGAACATCTGCTTTGCAGTTGTGGTGCTCTATACATGCGCAGGCAAAGATTTCTAAATAGTGGTTGCTTGCAACCCAGTGAGATCTGGTCTGCAGAACTTGGGAAGGTCTTGGGGTTTATTAATTCCATTGCACCTGACTGGGAGACGACGCGTCGTGGCAGAAGCTGATTACTTGACACATGGTAATTAGCTGGCTAGATGCGAATATCAAAACGGGACATGCCACAAAAGTTCAGCTTATTGGACGCAGTGGCTTAAATTCCCCAACAGGGGAGGAAAAAAAAAATAAGATGTCTCTGAATTTTTTTATTGATAATTTATCCAGGAGTTTTTTTTTTTCCGAAGAATTCTGCAGGAGCTTTTCAAAAGATTTTGCCAAAAATTCTAATACAGTAGACGTTCGGTCGGTGCAAACGGTTTAACTGCAATGCTTCTTAACTGCAAGTCCGGTAAGCGCAACAAATTTGCATTTATCGCACCGCCAAACGTTGAAATGGTGCGCCATGTTAGCCCAAATAAACAGTCGGATAACGTTCACGGTTATTTTTTTGTCGTTTGACAACTTGTTGACATCTGTCAGTCGTTGCAGTTACCAGGAATTCTTTTGAAGACTTGTCCAGGGTATCGAAGGGTTTCTCCAGAACTTCGAAGTGTTCCAAAAATGGAACAAAATAAAAATACAGGTAATTGTTATCAAATTGTTGCTTTGATTTCAAAACTTGTTACTGTTGTGCTATTGTTGATAAGTTGATCAATAGTCAATCAACATGAATAACAATACTTGTAGTTCAACAAAATATGTTATTGAAATGTACCTTATCATGCTAGAATTTTAACAAAATAGGATTGTCCAACAAAATTTGGTATTGAAAAGCTATGCCTTGTTAATTAAATAATAACAAAACGAGGTACAAAAACAGGTTATGTGATTTTGTTGTCATTAATTTGATATTTTCCTCTGCTCGGGTGGATACAAAGATACAAAGTAGGATGAAAGGGACGGTCCCAGTCTTGTTAGAGATCACAGTCATTGACACCTTTTCATCGATATTTGGCGGCCTTTGTCTCCCACATTCGCAACACAAGCAATCACACTACCATACGAAACAAAAATGTCAAACGAATGCACTTGACCACGATTGCGCCTTTGGAAGACGGTTCGGCTTTTGTTATGTCTGTCTTCTTCCACAATGAGAGCTGTGTTGGCCATATGTGTGTCGTATTAAATGCAGCAAGCAAGAATAAATTAATATTAACATACATAATCGGAATTGGCTGAAATCCATGCGAAAAACTAGAATTAGACAAATTTCATCGTGTCAGACGACATTGGTTTGACACTTTTTTATGTTTATTGATCTTTGTCCTACCGCTCGTGTTGTGTGTTGAGGTAACGGTAGCGCATGAATGTAACAAAGCAAGCTGACACCCGACTGTGGCTTCAAAATGAAGGTAGTGAAAAGTGTCGAGTCGATTGTTTACAAGACTGGACGGGCCAGGGATTCAACCCATGACCTTTTGCATACGAATCAGAAGCGGTTACCACTAGACCTTGGTGGCCTGTCAGTTGTAATGTTCTTATAACATTTCGTAGGATAATATAATAATAACAATTCCAAGTATTCTCTCTCGTTTGTCAGGTGAAGATCACTGCGTCCAGATTTAAGAACTATTGTGATATACCCTTTTGCTGTGAAGTACGCAAGTTATCTCAGTAACATATTTGTCACTGAGATACCTAGGTATCGACTGAACTCAAGACCATCTATTATTGATGAATAGAGATCCTGAGTTACAGTATGTGACTCCTCCATTCTGGCGAGACTAGCTTTATAAAGCCAACCACGTCCTTGGGAGATAAGACCCATATGTCAGCAGGCCCTGAAAAGGGCTTGCTGAGAACTTTGAACTTACGTTGAGTGAGTGCACTGCAATAGCAGAGAATATGTTCTGATGTTTCCCTCTCCTCGTCACAGAAGCGGCAATTTGAGGTTTCCCGAGCAAAAGAGAATAACAACAGCATAATAAAATGTGTTATTTATGCAAAATAACTGAATAATGGAATCAGCTATTCTAATGTTATTAACATAACATATTATGTAATAAACTTGTCTGTCATAAGCGGCAAAATAACAAATATCGTAACAAAATTTTGTTCCTGGTATACTAATTTAATAACATGTTTTGCTTGTTTCAATTACAATTTAATAACAGTGAATTACTACAATATTTCCATAACAAATTTTGAAATTCACTTGTTTTTGATGACAATCCGAAAACAAAATTAATTATTAATTTGATTATGAGTAAGTAAGTAGGTAAAATAGTAAAGTAACAATTTGATAGTAAGTTTATAACAAAAACAGAATGAGCAAACCGTGAAGAATGACAACCAAACAAATTTGAGTGTATAATTAGCATAAGTTGAAATACACAAAAAAAACAAAAAAAAAACAAACTGTTCCACACTGGCTGGTGGATTGGAGAAGGGAAATCGCTGGATAGGAAAAATTTCGTAGACTTGGTGGACGACTCCTTTCTTGGCAGTGGACTGTATATGGTTCGAACTTGGGATGTAAGGAAACCGTTGGATTGGAAAGAATTCTTGGACGTGCAGGACGATTTCCTTACTGGACACTTGATCACTTCACTTAGTCTTAGCACTTGGACTTGGAATAGAAACACTACCCGAGCAAAGGCGGATAACAAAGTGATATCACTTTGATAATAAACTGTGTTATCGATGTTATCATTTTGTTATTTTTGTTATCATCTTTTTCAATTGATGATAACCAGATGATAACAAATTTAGTTATCGATAATTTTGGTCTATCGCGATAACATAAAAATACTAAATAATAACAAAATATGTTATCTGTTTCCAAACGCACATTTCAAAGCTTTCCCAAAACTGAGAGTCTGATGAACCTCGAATCTAAAAATAGATTCCGCTTCCCACCTACAATGCGACTGCAGTACGAAAGCGTAGCCTTTTATTACTCTCACTCTCAATGAGTCCCGTTGGTATAGGGGCTATCGTCTGCGACCGACAATCACTCGATCAGGGTTCGAGACCCGCCTGGGCGCAATAGTCAAAAACATTGATTGTAAGTTACAAGAAATTTTTTCAATAGGTGACGATGTCGGTAAAGTAGATTTTTCCTATTTTGGTCGATAAAATAGCTCTAAATGATAACTAATTGATAACAAAACCAGTAATCAGTCACATGTATTTTTCCATGTTGATAACTAAATGAAATGTTGAATAAAATATTGTAGAACACAATTAGTTATCAACTTGAACTCAATGATAACTTAACTTCTTATCATTTTGGTATTCGAGAAGTAAATATGAGTTATCATTTTTGTTATATTGGCTCTTAATTCAACCTAAATGATAACAAATTCAATTATCAAACGAATGATAACCAGGTAACAGAACTTGTTATCATTTTCTTATCCGCCTTTGCTCAGGTACTTCACTTCGCACTTCGATACTTTCTCTTTATTTTCACTTTCTGTTCACTATTACACTTTGATACGATTATATTCGCGGTTGGAATGAAACTGACTCCGGTCTGGTTGCACTGCGCCTTTTATACTCATTTTGGGTGATTCTGGAACTTTCGGGTATTTTCCAGTAAGCGTGCACCTAGAACTTTCAGGAGGGGCCGGATCACAACGTCCGAGGCCATACAGTCCCGGACATTAAGTCGCGTTTTTTTGCGAAATAGCGTCCGAAAGTTTGAATGCGTCATAATATCCAATGTGCCTTCTTTCCTTGGACTTCGTGGCGTATCTGCAAGTTCGGATGTTATGCCCCGAAAAAATGCGCCATAAAGTCCTGGGACTTTATGGCCTCGGACGTTATGATACTGCGCCCTTTCAGGAGCTTTCGTGGTTGGTGCTTACCGTCGCCTGCTGTCATATTGGTGCTGCCTGTCCTAGCTGTCAAACCGGCAGACTGGCGATAAGCGCTCTCACTCATTGTTTACAATTTACATGTGAGTGAGTGAGTAGGAAGATGTGCGCGGTCTATGGACATGGAATAATATTCGAAAAGCACCAAAGGCTAGACTAATATTGCAAAAGGACTTAATGCAAAGTTATGGTTTATAATCTAGATTTTGTGCAGATTATTTCAGCTTCGATTTCAGTGACAGTAACTCCTTCCGGTACGGAACACAAACAAATTTCACAGTTGATTTTGTTTGTGGAGTTCCTGACCTCGTATCCCATGTGATGACCAATTAGTCTTGCAGAGGTTTTTCAGAGTCTTCATGAAGCCTTAAACCTTTTATTTTAGTTTTGGAACTGACTCGCGATACATGGCAGTATGACAGTATGATGGTAACCGATTAAAACAAATGCGGCAATAACAGGTAATACTTGTCATGTGTGCTCATAAAACAGTAAGATGAAAAGCTGTGTCTATCCAAATGCAATGCCAGAAAGAAGAGGAACTGATGAGAGAATTTTCACATGCTCCCTTTCAACGTAAATATCGAATGATGTAGTCTTAATTTCTAAACTTGTCATTGTTATGCTATTGATGATCGAATTTTTACACACTCTCAGTAGTATAACAATAACTTAACTTGTTCTACAACACAACATATTTTTGTAATATTATTTAATGGATGTATATCAATAGCTTAATCATAACAAAACAAGATTGACTAACAAAACATGTGATGGGAAAGTAATGTCTTGATACCTTATTAACAACAACACAAGATATAATAACAGGCTATGTGATTTTGCTGTTATAAATTTACTCTTCTCCTCTGCTCGGGTTGGATTGCTCCGATCTTTTGTAGATGGTATCTGCTGGGGCAGTGTCCAGTTATTAGACCGGTGTAGATGTTGAGATCCCTTTTGTTGAGACCTAATAGTTGTTGGGTTTTCTTGGGGTTTATCGTTACGAGCCTTTTGGATTGGCTCGTATGGGGAAGTGCATTCCAGTTTGATGTGATTTGACTGACCATAAATTTGTTAAGTTCCATTTTTACAGAGCAGTCTGAGATCCCGCAGAAGGGCTCAGGGCCAATGAACCTTTCATTAGATCCAGTTTGCATTTCAGGTATTAGAGCACAGGCTGTTCTTCGCATGACATTTGTAAGGTATTCCCTTCTGCTCGGGTTATGCTGTAACCAGCAGTTCCCAGTTAATGACATAAAACGGCAGTATCGGTTGCACAGAGTTGTGGAAATGGATCATCCAGCCAACTTTTCTGGCAGTTGTTATGTCAAACACACAAGGCTACGGTGGCGCTCTCTGTTCATTTCATAGCGGCCGTTTCAATTGTTTTAATAATTCATTTCCAGGAAAACTACGTAAAGGCCGTTATCAAAACCAAAACAAAATGAAAGTGATTGTCTTGTCCCAATTCACTCCCTTCCTTTCCAAAACACCCCATTTTGGGTACCTCACCCACCGTCATGAACCATTTCCAAACAAGTGTTTTCACCTTGTTTTCCATCCATTTCGTAAACAAATCACACCCTTCTCCGCCGTAAAACAGTTTCCTTCCGTTTTCCCACCCCCAACCGGCAGCAGACGCAGGAAATCCCCTTAGATTAGGAGGTTTGCAGAAAAGTTTACTCGTTGATTCACCTACACTCCGGAAAGTAGGGGTCTCGCTCGCTTTGTTTCCCGGCATATGTTTTAATTTTGCCTGTTACTACCGTACCGACTGGAATTGTCGGGGAACTTCAAATCTTTCATAAATTTCCTGCCAAATTTACTTCGAAAGCTTCCATTCCGAAACTTCGACCCGAGCGGTAAACAACAAGTCCCTCGCGTGCGTGGCGAGGGGAAAAAGTTGTACCCCCCCGAAAAGTATCCCAAAAGGTGCGGGCCACACGCGTTGAATGTGAATGAGTGTCTGGCCGCCGCCTGGGTTCCTTCATTGCTGGCATTATTAGGTCGTGTACCTAGCAGCAGGAAGGAAGCCAGCTAGCCAGCAGCGCGGGGTAACGGACCATAAATACGTTTATTTAATTTAGAAATAAAAGTTTATTTTCGTATGCTTCCTTTTATTGCCCCCGAAAGAGCGGTGTTTTTTCTTCGGCTTCACACCGATTCCGTCGGGTGCTTTTCTTTTTTCTGTTTTTGGATTGTTGAATGCCAGTTCCGTTACGAAACAGGAGGGGTGTGATGATTGTTTGCAGTAAAACAAGACCCAGTTTTACATAGCTGGAAGTAATGCGTTGTTTGTGCAAATTGTAGAATAGCTTCATTCTGCTGAAGTGTGATAAAAATGGATTGAGACGTGGGTAGAAATCAGTGCAGACTTCAGGAACTTAGAACGCTTTTCCGGAAATAGCAAAAAACTTTAATAATGTCAATTATCCTTGATTCAGACAACATTTTTTACCGTCGGAAAAGTACAAAAATGGTCATAGCTTTGATGTCACGGATCGATGGAATTTGAGAAACTTCCACAATTATCTGAAACACTCTTCTAGTTAAGGATTCTGGGGGCATGGGTAGCTGGTCCGCATGGTTCCGGAGTTGTTTCGAATTGTTTTGAGGTACCAACATTGGCCACATTCTTTGCACAACGTCTACCGGAACATGCGATTTAAACGGATAGGTACTTCGGCAAATTTATCCCGCAGGAAACCTCGTTTCGCGATTCATCCACTAGGCGATGCTAGTGTCAAAAATATTCAAGCTCCTGCTTCTTAGTATCCTGATGAGATAGAATTATCCCAGTCAACCAGTGATTGTACATATAAGACGTTGTATAAGATGTTAAAGTGGGGGCGATATTCGTACATTTTACATGCGCCTAAATGGAGGCATGCACGCATATGGCCTCCACTATCTTATGCAACATCGTATAGGATTACTGATTGTCTGAGATGCCATCTTCGGCAAAGTTGTTCAATAAGCTATGAACAATCTGACAATCGAGTTCGTGATTTATCCGATAGGTGGCGCCTGGCGCCGAAAATTTACAAACACGTATTTCCCGATACTCTAATTAGCTAGAAGTATGCCGTTTTTGTCTAAGTTGTTCAGCAAATAACGGCAATGGCGGTTTTGATTTGAAATTCATCCACTAGGCGACGCCAGTGCCAAAAATATTTAAACACCTATATATCAGAAGATAGTCTGGCATCACTGTCGCGTTTGCCATTGAGTTTTACCGCCGCTATTTCAATTACGTTTTTTGCATAGTTATAGCCATCGTAAAATCAATCCAATCGTTTGACTGTAAATTTTATTGTGTTAATTCGTGTGTCTTAGTGTTCGAAATCGGCATCCTACGTGATAAATATCATTAGTGGAAATTTTGTTATTCTACAATTTGTTTTTGTCAACCCCGTCTTCACCACCTCCTCGCACCCCGACCGTACTGCTGCTGTTTGCAAATTTCTTGCATACGATCCCGTCGACTGCTTCTGTTGCAGACCTCCAGGCGAATTACTGCTATTTCACCACCGTGTTTTGCACAAATTTTTGACCACGATGACGTCAACTTGCCATTCATGCGCTAACGAAATCACCGGCTCGCGTGTAACTTGTCGTGGGTTCTGCCATGAAACATTTCATCCAGCTTGTTGCAATATCGCTTCATCTGCGTTCGACGAGGTGATGGATAACGAGCAGCTTTTTTGGATGTGCATAAAGTGCTCGGAACTAATGAACGACATCCGTATGAGGGAATCAGTACGCGCAGCCTACGAATCCGGTCAGGAAAAAGTGCTTACCGCTAACAGCGGAATTGTTGCCAGTCTAAAGCAAGAAATTTTGATCGAATTGAAAAATGAAATTAAATCGAATTTTTCAAAACTCATCAACTCTAGCTCAATGACTCCCAGGTCTTCTAAGTGCCCCGCTTCAGCAATCATCTCGACTCGTCGTCGTCGCCTATTTGGAAAACCAAAAAAATTGCAGTCACAACCTGCTATGCCCGGGACTTCTGAGTCCGTATCACCGTCAATCGGAAATATTGCTGCTGCCGCGCCGATTCCCAAATTTTGGCTATATCTTTCACGTATTTCCCGTGATGTTACCTCTGAGCAAGTTCGAGCTTTGGTTTCGCATCGTTTGGGCACCGACGACGTTGACGTTGTCCGTCTAGTTGCAAAAAATCGAGACGTAAGCACTTTATCGTTCGTCTTCTTTAAAGTTGGATTGAGCAGTAGCGTAAAAGACAAAGCGATGTCCAATTCGACCTGGCCGAGAGGGATTCTTTTTCGAGAGTTCCAGGATGACAGATCAAGCCAAAATTTTTGGAAACCTCTGTCACCGAATCGCACCAACGTAGTTGCAGCCAACCCTACACCCAACATGTTGTCACCGGCGCAGGAATGCTACATGACGGAGTAGGGGTACTACGACGCACACTAGAAAGCACTATGGAGGGCTCCGCTCAGCTCGTCACAGTCCTGCCTTTTGCTGCCAGCGTTCTTCACAGCCGTCGTGGCCCTGCTGTCGAGTCTGTAGTTGGGGCCCTCCAGCCTGCTTTTACAGGCAAGTACTATCAATATCAAACTCCCTCCTTGCCTGATCGCCATTCCGTTTGCTAAGGGTATGCGGTATACCGAAAAGTTTCGCCAAATACACCTCGAAACGAAATTCCGCGGAATTCCACGGGATTCACCTAGGCGAAATTTATGATTTTGAATTTCGTTTCGTTTCGCCAAATTCTAAAAATTTCGTCTTAAAAAAATAGATTTTGACGAAATCAAACGGAATTCCGCGGAATGTCTAAAAAGTTTCGAAAACAAATAAATAGTGTCAATGTCCACATCATCTATCGAAGATCTTGCTAATCTCAAGTTACTGAAAAGTGTTTTAAAAAATATCTCGAATAGCGAGAGACAATACACTTCTTCTTCTTCTTCTTTTTTGTGTCACAACGTCCGCACTGGTACTTGGCCTGCCTCGTTTCAACTTGGTGTTCTTTGAATCATTTCCACAGTTATTAATTAAAGGGCTTTCTTTGCCTGCCATTGCATGATTTTGCACAATGTGAGGCAAGTACAATGATACACTATGCCGAGAAAATTTTCCTGACTGTAACGGGAATCGAACCCGCCGTCTCCAGATTGGCGACCCATAAGGATAAGTGACATTTCAACACACGAACACTAGCGTGAATTTTTCCATACACAAAAATGCACGTTAATTCAAAGGCTATTCAGATTGCATATGCAAATATCTCCCAATTGATTTGGGTAAAACGGCTAAATAATGATAAACTAACAATCGGGGTAAGAATGCACATATTTTCCCCCTAGTTTCACAACCACATCTGCAAAAGATACACACACACACATTTGAACGTGATTACCACTATAGCCTCAACCACTAGGCAAACTGGAGGCAATACACTCTCAGGTTCTATAATACAAACACAAAAAAATATCGAATATATTTCTTATCTTGGATCTACCATCAAGATTTTGCTCGATAGGTAAGCTTTCCACATTTGCGGTTTGCTGGATCATTCTTAATATTTTGGTTAAATTTTCTGATGGAACCAAATGCAAAAAAAACTCGGGTGTAGTTCCTGTCTTCAGTTTAGATTCCCAAAAGGATTTTTAGTAGAGTAATGGAGAATATTGGGGTAGAATGATCGAGAGTGTAGGATGCTCTACACAGATCGAAAAAAGAGTGTAAAATTCTGTGACATATGATGCACATGATTGGAGCGTGGGATAAAACAGAAGTTTACATGACATATCATGTAAAAATCTTAAAATATCATGTAAACTTCCATTATATGTCATGTAATTCAGCATGGATCAGTGTGTTTACATGACATAAAACTCAAATTTACATGATATATCATTTAAACCATCATAACATTAAGTTTACAAGACTAAACTGAAGTTTACATGACATGTGTGGCAAAGTTCCAAGAAAACATGGAAGCTCTCCCAAGATATGTCTCTAGAAAAAAAAAATGGAAATCCCAGGAGAAATCGATTAAGACAAATTCGGTAGAAGGTTTAGTACGTGCAAGTATTTCTGGAGAAACCCTTTTCCAGGAAATTTCCAGTGGAAGTCTTGAAAGATTTTTCCCACAAATCTGTATGACGAAGCGTTTTACACGGTTAAACTCTTATATCTTTTGTTGATAAGAAATTTCGTTAAATTTCATATTCGTCCTTTTGTTTTTCATAAAGCTCTTCTTAAATGAGAAAGTTTGCAGACGCTGAAAGGTGTACTTTAGCGATATTTCGATGGATTTAAGAAAATACTGTAAAAAAAATAAGGGAAATCCTAAATCATGTTTTTTTATTTGTTAATTTTTTAAAATATGTTTCAGGTGAAGACATCGATGTAGGAGTTTGTAGCGGAATTCTTCAAGTATTTCAAGTGGAAAGTATGGAAAGAACATACAAATATTTTTCGAAAATGTCAAAAGGTTTTTGCCCGGGGATGAAAATCTCGTTAATAAAGACATTAATAATAAATGTCAAAAGGTTAGATGAGCACTACAAACTCTAACATCGCTGTGTGCGCATCCTACTCAGATAATTCACCAACATACTCTGGGCTGGTGGTATTACGTGGGACATTGTTTTTCTTCAACTGTTGTAACAGAATGTCCAGCCCTAGGATAGTTGATTTCGGAACCCATAGTCTCAAATCGAAAGACCTGAATGTAGAATTCACATTTTTCAAGTCTTTTGGGAGTGGTATTTGATCCCTGGTCCTCGGTGAAAAGGGCATTCGCTTTAACCATCACACCAGGTTCATTATAGTTCAGATCTATCTGGTAGAATTTTTGTCCATATACCTAGAGATGATTGTGTTATATTTTTCGAATTTCAAGTTTGCGGATGCCTTCATATTTGATGAGTATGCATACATTTCCTAAGTATTCTTTTCAATTTCTATATGAGCTTTACTGGGAATTTTCTAATGAATTAAATAATCTATCAATTTTAGGTTTAGATTCAAGGCTTTCTCTAGAAGGTACGCCATTCAACAAAGCTTGAATGGTAAACATCTGGCTGACGTTTCCTTATCATTGCTTCAGGTTTCTGATAAGCAATCGGCGTGAGAGCAGCATAGTCATATTATTGATGTGGGTTCATTCATTATTCAAATTTTCTATATATGACGCGAAAAATTGTTAAACAATGAATGACACTGTAGCAAAAAAGCAAGGGAATGATAATATTTATGGAAATGCAAATCGTGCCACCGCAAACACGCAGTATCAATTCACAAAAAAATGATGTATCTGCAAAATTCCGCGGAACTTTTTCGAAAATTTCGTTTTGTTTCGAAAAATACCGAGTAAATTCGGATTTCGTATCGATCTCACGAAACATTTTTAAATTTCGTTTCGTTTCGTACCGCATCGTATCAGAAATTTTATATTTCGTTTCGTTTCGTTTCGCTTTGAAAAAATCCCATACCGCATACCCTTACCGTTTGCAGACCGTGCCATACTGCGAGCACTTCCTCCCGTATTGTGTCATCATCTACAAGTCCAGCGCTTACCGGCGCACCATCTTCGCACAACTTTTCAAGGCCATCGTTACTCAACCCGGGACGCCCGACCTCAAGTAGCATGGAAGCCCCGGATCCGCCTAGCTCAGTCGCGCCTTCTGGTTCTACGACGCACATTGGAGTAAATCACATCAAAACCTGATCATAAGTGGAAAAACTCAAAATGAAGTAATTGGGTTTTCCGTTGAGTTTTTGCTAAGTGTAGTTATCGTGTAATCGTTTGACAGCTAAGTAGTGTCCAAATGTTTTGTTTACGCTTATCAGAAGAGGTTAAGTGAAGCTGAAGTTTATCCGTTTTCTTTGATATGACTCACAGCGCGTGCTAGTTTTGACCGTACAAAGTGAATGAAATTGATAGTCAATCAATTCAACGATGCAGTTTGTTAAAGAAGATTAATGTTGTTATTCTGTTAATTTGAAACCCAAACAAATTGGCGTTGAGTTTACAAATAATATATGAAAATATTGAAAAAAATATTTGATGGAATCCTTTACCGTACATTCAAAATGAAATAAGTTGATTTTCCGGCTGTTTCCGGAAAATCTGCTTTTAGTGTATGATAAAACTATTGTTCCTCTTTCAAATGCAGAAAGAAAACCTTCCGGATGTTTCCGATTTCAAAAGTTGCAACACTTTGAAAAAATCGTAATAATTATGTTATTATATGATATTATTTGGCTTGAAACACTATTTGGCCCTCTGAACGTATTTTTGCTGAAAACTAGAGTTCAACAGCTTTCAAGCAAAAAAAAGAAGTTTGAAATCGGTCAACTGGTTCAGAAGTTGTGATTTTTTGAAAAAAAATAGTTTCGAAAAATCTTGACTTTTACAATCATAAAATTGGTCACCCTAATGACGAAATAAAAATTATCCGAAAACTATGAAATACGTTTCATTACTAATTTGGGTTGCATTTGGGTTGCGAAAATGCGTCAAAATAATTTTGATCAGTTTTGATGTACTAGGTGCTCCACTGTGCGACGACCTATCACCTGCCTCTAACAACTCGTTCCTGCCATCCAAGTCGTCCCGGCCCTGAGTCTAGTGCTGGCGATGGGGTCTTCCAAGCTGCCATCCAAGGCATGTATACCACTCGTAGCGTCAATTCCCGCCCTGATGAATATTCGCCTCCTAGGTCCGTACCTCGTGGGGACGATACAGCACAGCCCGCTTCAAACGTCCTCATGTACTACCAAAATGTTGGTGGAATCAACACATCCATCGCCGAATACCAGCTGGCCCTTAGCGACGGGTGCTACGATGCTTATGCGTTCACTGAGACCTGGCTGAACGAGGGCACATCGTCTAACCAGCTGTTCGACAATTCGTTTTCCGTTTATCGACATGACCGGTCACCATTAAACAGCAACAAGACCACCGGCGGCGGTGTTCTATTGGCAGTGCGTTCCAGGTTCAAATCCCGCTTGGTAAGTCCCCCGAACTGCGCATCGGTAGAGCAATTATGGGTCGCAATTTCGACTGATGACGCGACCATTTTTGTTTGCGTCGTTTACATTCCCCCCGATCGAATCAATGATGCAGATGTGATTGAGACACATATCAATTCGCTCAACTGGGTGGTGTCGCAATTGGAACCTAAGGACAATGTTGTCATACTCGGAGATTTCAACTTGAGTTCCATTGCTTGGCAGTGTAGTTCTTTTGGTTTCTTCTTTCCGTGCACTACTCGCTCCTCGATGGGTCAAACATCGCGCGAGCTGCTTGATGCCTACAGCACCGCCGGGCTCAGACAGATGGTTGGAGTTAAAAATGAAAATAACCGTTCACTTGATCTGTTCTTTGTGAGCGAGGAACTAGGAGTAAACTGCTCGGTTATGCATGCTCCTGCTCCGCTTGTAAAAATTTGTAGACATCACCCGCCTCTGCTAATGTGTCTGGAAGCGAGTCCGTCTCTTACCTTTCACGATACGTCAGAAAGTGTCTCCTATGATTTCAGTCGGGCTAATTTCGGTGAAATGAATGATTTCCTGGAGCGCGTGAACTGGGACGAGATTCTTAGCGGATCCGACGCGAACCTTGCTGCTTCGACTCTCTCCGGAGTATTGCTCTATGCAATCGACCAGTTTGTTCCAGTCATTTCGAAGCGGGAACCGACTAAGCCGGCTTGGTCAAATGCCGCCCTCAAAAATCTTAAAAGAGCAAAACAGGCAGCTCTGAGGCGTCACAGTAAGTACCGTACCGACACCACGAGAGCGAGTTATTTGGAAGCGAATACCGCATACAAGCACCTCAACGATAGTCTCTACAGCGCCCATTTAAGCCGATTACAAAGCCGCCTGAAAACTAATCCCAAGAGTTTTTGGCGGCATGTCAACGACCAACGTAAAGAATCTGGTTTGCGGACTACGATGACTGATGGATTCCATGAAGCTGATACAACAACCGCTATAGTCGACTTGTTCCGTTCACAATTCAGCAGCGTCTTCGTCAATGAGCAACTTGACCCACAGGATGTCACCGAAGCCACACGGAATGTTCCCAGCTTTCCTGCATCTGGAGTGCAACTCGCTATCACCAATAATGTCGTTATTGCTGCCGCCAAAGATTTGAAGTCCTCAACTGGATGTGGACCGGACGGCATCCCGTCGCTTGTCATTAAACGTTGTTTGAATGCTATTACCGCGCCTCTTACAACGGTTTTCAACCTTTCCATGACAACCGGCGTTTTTCCGAATTGCTGGAAGGAGTCGCACGTTTTTCCCGTTTTCAAGAAAGTTACTGGAGTTGATCGTTCTACACAAACTAGTTCAAAGTTACGCACATTACATTTCTGAGGATCAACACGGATTTGTTCCAAAACGATCGACGACCTCTAATCTGACGTGTTTCACGTCGTACCTGATACGCCAGTTTCAAAGTGGTCATCAAGTAGACGCCATCTATACTGACCTTTCTGCCGCCTTCGATAAAATGAATCACCAAATCGCTCTGGCCAAATTCGATAAACTGGGTATGAACAACAACCTCCTCATGTGGCTTCGATCCTATCTAACTGGACGCAGTATGTCTGTAAAAATTGGTGACCACATCTCTTCGCCGTTCACAGTATGGTCCGGCGTTCCCCAAGGCAGTCATCTTGGTCCGTTTCTTTTCCTGTTGTATATGAACGACGTCAACATTATCATTAAATGCATGAAACTTTCATATGCTGACGACCTGAAGCCACGGTGCTCCCCAGACCGTTATTATAAAATAAAAATCTCCATCCAATCGGTGCCCATCATTCGTTTTCTATGACTATCCTGCATGTCTGGGCAAAATTTGAAAAAAATCGTAGGGCCCATTTTTGAGTTACGCCCTTTTAAAGGGCGTAAAGCCATATATTCAAAGAAAAAATCGAAAAATTTATGTGCTCAGCCATTTTTTTACGATTTTGATGAAATATTTTCACGAAGAATCGTTTTGTATTGAGTACCAGTAGTATCAAACATAGTTTTGACTGATTTCTACCAACATGTGAAAAGGGCGGAACAACCATTGCGCGTCTCAGCTTCTTCTGTCCCTCTTACACGTATATCCATTTATTTATGAAAACATAAACCGTTATCAGATACAGGGGAGTCTGCTCCATTACTGGTCATAAGTTGCAGAAATTTGCAATGGTTGTTACGTCATTTTCAAATGCTAGTCTAGATTTTTTAATGAAAGTGTGAACATTTGAGTGTTGTAATATGGATAAGTGAGTACTATTACGTGAATAGTACAATAAATTCTGAACATCTATGTTTGCTTCAAATAATAATAAAACGCGGACAAAATTTCATGAAAAGAAAATATAAAGATGTCTAATACATAATAAAAGTGATGAGGGAATTCAAATAGAATTTTAGGGGTTATAACAGAAATAGTAGAAAAAAGTTAGAACCTTGAAATTTTATCCATATAAGTTCTTTTTCACACATAAATGAAACACAAAATAAATACCCAAGTATGAAGCAGAGCAGTTCCCAACAAAATATATTATTCAAAGGAATGGGTTTAAAAATATTTGCTACAACATATCAATCGTTTTGCCAGTGTTTTATTTCTCTCGAATCTTATAAAATTTAATCATTCTCAAGAATTGATAAAGTGATATCCATCACGATGTTTCGACATTCTAGTATGAAGCACATGCGTTTTAAGACTAGGGCCTGAATCCCACTTCAATTGTAAAGGACAGGAAAGTAAGCCATTTCGACTTGAAATCTTATTGGGCTAAAAGCTAGTTTAAACAGATAAAAAGTTATTATCTTAATACCATGTCAATACATCCGATACATTTATACAAAAAGTTTTTGCATTTGTTAACAAAAAAATGGATTTAAAGTTATTAATAAATCAACCATCTGAAAGAAAGAATGCCAATATTCCGGTCCCTTAAATGTTGAAAATATTGTGTGGACAAAAGGTGGAGTGAGTTAAAATGGCCACCGATTGATTTATTTCTTGTTGTTATGATTTATTCTCACTTCTTACAAAATACAACAAAAATAATACACAAAACAGATCGGAACAGATACCTTACGTCGACTTTAGATAGCGCCAGTTGAAATGAGCTGCGAAAATTATTGAAGAAATTACTCACATAAAATATGCAGATGTCTCTGTAAAAGTAGATATATACAGACTTGCTTCTGCATTAGAGTCTTTTAATTTGTAATACACGTCCACATAGTGTCAGCAATTCGGCATTTATCATACTCATACCCTTAAAACCGCTTGTGGTTAGTATTACTATTCTGCGGAATTGAACCTAATACTCAACGCCATTGAATTTGAGGAGACTGCGTTTCGTTTCACTTCAACGATTAACATTAACTCAATTTCACCATGGCATGGCATCTTTTCACACTTGAAATAAAGATTCTGCAGCCAATCAGTTTCGAACAAAGCACCTTGTGATTATCGAATTAGATTAAATGCAATTGTCAGTCGAATTTTTATAAATCATCACATATTGGTGTTCCTGATTTTATACAGAATTTATTCGTTTTTTTAATTTTTCATCAAATAAAACTAGTATGTTAAGGGCTTAAAACAATTTAAACTCTTCTTCTACGCTAGCAAGATGCGATTCGCCCCGGATGAGCCGCAGAGAAACCTTTGGTTCAACCCTTACCCTATCCATCCCTCAAAATGTAACCTTCCAACCTCAAGCTGCCACGAATATTGTGGCTTCCTCCCATTACTAACAGATATGATTAAAAATTTGTTATCGTGAGTATATTGTATACATTTAGTACATAAAAGATCTTCGGATCCGCAAAACGTTATACGCGATTGAGCCCCGAATAAATGAACTAGATAAAAAAAAAACTCTTCTTCCACATAATGTGCATTTCCTTCATTTACTTTTTGTTTATTTATATTCACGGTTTTCTTATCGTATTCGAACTTGAGAAGTTACAAACATTATTGAAATATTTTCATATAAATTCACATTTATTTATGTCAATTAATTAAAATGTTCATATTTTCTTCAAAAAGTTCAACAAAAACTATGTCAAACATATCTAATACTCAATGCAATACAATTCTCCTTGAAAAAAAAATCATCAAAACTGTTTAAAAATGGCTGAGTACATAAATATTTTGATTTTTTCTCAGAATATGCGGATTTACGCCCTTCAAAAGGGCCTAACTCAAAAATGGGCCCTACGATTTTTTTCAAATTTTGCCCAGACATGTAGGATAGTCGTAGAAAACGAATGGTGGGCACCGATTGGATGGAGATTTTTATTTTATAATAACGGTCTGGGGAGCACCGTGGAAGCTGTATTTCTCGATCAAGCAACGTCCCGATGCAGCGTTTCTACAGCACCAGCTTGAAACCTTTGCTGTTTGGTGCTCATCAAATCGAATGTCACTAAATGTATCTAAATGCTCTGTCATATCATTCGGCCGTAAGAAGTCCATTCTCCACTTCGACTACGCTTTGGAAGGTGTTCGGTTGAAACGCGAATCGACAGTCAAAGATCTCGGAGTTCTGCTTGACTCTAAACTGACATTTAAAGACCATGTCGCTTACGTCGTCGCCAAGGCATCGTCGCTGCTTGGCTTCCTCTTTCGCTTTGCCAAAAAATTTAAGGACATCTACTGCTTGAAGTCGCTATACTGTTCAATTGTACGCCCCATCCTGGAATACTCGGCTGTAGTCTCTGGGCTCCTTACTACAACAATGAAATTAACCGCATCGAATGAGTCCAGCGCAAATTCATTCGTTTTGCGCTACGCCATCTCAGGTGGAGAAATCCGCTAACTTTGCCTAGCTATGAAAGCCGCTGTCAACTTATTAACTTGGAACCTCTCAGTGCTAGACGCAATGTGGCCAAAGTCTGCTTTGTAGAAGATCTTCTGCAAGGCAACATAGACTGCCCTGATCTTCTAGGAATGCTGCATATAAACACACGCCGCCGTAGTCTAAGATCTCACCCGTTTCTCAATCTTCCACCTGCAAACACCAATTACAGCCTACATGAGCCGGTTCGTGATATGTCCCGTTTGTTCAATACTTGTTATTTTGTATTTGATTTTAATGTGTCACGTTTAGTAAATAAGCGTAGCTTTAAGCGTATCTTCTGTTAAATTTAGTTGTAATAATGTATCTTTCGTTTTTTCATGTCATTGGGGTAAACATTTTATCTGTTGACTTTATGTGTAAATAAATAAATTCGGATAAGATAGATCGATGCCGTCTTTAGCCAACTTTTTCAGCACACTAAGAACTGTCCAAAAATTGGGTCTTTTGTTCAGGATTAGGACTTCTGTTATTATGCTTCTGGTCACTTCCGGATGTGCCGGAAAAGGTTCAGATAAGGACTCAAATGATTGCATTTATCCCAGTCAGAATTTTGAGAGAAGTAATCCCTTACTTACTTACCGATCAGGCTAAGGCCGGGGTGGCTTCTGCTGTACATAGTAGCCGTCTCCTTTCCACTCGGTCCATGGCTGTTTGTCTCCAGTTCCGCACTCTGCGTAGGGTCCGCAGATCGTCCTCCACTTGGTCGACCCACCTAGCTCGCTGCACTCCACGTCGTCTTGTACCGGTTGGAAGACTCTCGAGAACCATTTTAGTCGGGTTGCTATCCGACATCCTGATGACGTGACCCGTCCACCGTAGCCTCCCGATTTTCGCAGTGTGGACGATGGTAGGTACTCTCAGCAGCTGATGCGGCTCGTGGTTCATTCGCTTTCTCCAAGTCCCGTCTTCCCGTCTCTCTGAAGCAATGCCCAATGCCTTCTTGGTGATTCCGGAGAGACGAAGGGTTTGCGACCAAAGGAATGTGTTTTAGTGGGTCGAGGATAGAGTAGTCCTGACTTTTACTTTTGTTGTAGAAGACAGCCTAAACCCCACACTACCCTAACCTTCCTGTTAGGGTGTTTGTTGAGCAGATTTTTCCCCCTATGGTTTAGAAGAAAAAAAAAAAGTCCCGTCTTCCATCTGCACTCCGCCGTAGATGGTACGCAACACCTTCCGTTCGAAAACTCCAAGGGCGCGTTGATCCTCTGCACGTAGGGTCCACCTTTCGTGCCCATAGAGGACGACCTGTCTAATCAGCGTTTTGTAGATAGTTAACTTCGTGTTGCGGCGAACTTTATTCGATCGTAGAGTTCTGCGGAGTCCAAAGTAAGAACGATTTCCTGCCACAATGCGCCTCTGATTTTCTCTGCTGGTGTCGTTGTCGACGATCACCAGTATACGAATTCTTCAACCGCATTGATTTCATCATCTTCTTCTTCTTCTTTATGGCTCGACGTTCCCACTGGAACTTGGCCTGCCTCTCTTCAACTTAGTGTTCTTTGTGCATTTCCAAAGTTATTAATTGAAGGGCTTTTTTTGCCTGCCATTGCATGAATGTGTACATTGTGAGGCAAGGACAATGAAACACTCTGCCCAGGGAGTCGAGAATATTTTCCCGACTGGATCGAGAATCGAGCTCGCCGTCTCCGGATTGACGATCCATAGCCATAACCACTAGGCTAACTGGAGACCCGGGAATCCGGTAATCCGTATTCGTGCATAATCTGGCATAGCTGTTCTCGATCGATTGTATCATACGCCGATTTGTAATCGATGAACAAGTGATGTGTGGGCACGTTGTATTCGCGGCATTTCTGCAACACCTCGCAGATGGCGAACATCTGTTACGTTGTAGCGCGTTCACCCATGAATCCAGACGGATATTGCTCCACGAACTCTCTTGCAATCGGTGATAGACGGCGGCATAAAATTTGAGAGAGTATCTTGAAGGCAGCGCTCAGTAGTGTGAACGCGCGGTCGTTCCCGCAATCCAATTTGTCGCCCTTTTTGTAAATAAGACACACGATACCTTCCATCCATTCCTCCGGTAATACTTCCTCCTCCCAAATCTTGGTAATGACCCAATGAAGTGCTCTCACCAGTGCATCTCCACCGCATTTTAGAAGCTCGCTTGGTAGTTGATCTGCTCCAGCGATAAACCGGTCAACCTCCTCCTCAATCTCTTGCAGGTCAGGGGCTGGAAGTCTTTCGTCCTGTGCACATACTCCTAGACATGTTACCACGCAACCTTCGGTACTTGCAACGTCGCCATTGAGGTGCTCATCGTAATGCTACCGCTACCTCTCGGCAACCTCCCGCTCACTCGTGAGTATATTTCCGTAATTATCTCGGCACATGTCGGCTTGTGGCACAAAGCCTCTGCGCGAGCGGTTCAGTTTCTCGTAGAACTTTCGTGTGGACGCAGCACACAGCTGAGAAAAACGTTCTAGTTAGCCGTGCAAAATTTGTTTTTGTAAGGAGAACGAGCCTCTGGAGTCAACCTACTGATTTCTCTTTACCATTTCTTTCTAGCAGGCGCTAGACCAAGGTTGCTAAATAGTAATTCACCCTGCAGAACTACTTTGCTGAGAACTTCGATGTTTGCTTTCGTCAGATCCAATCTGACAAGTCCTGCGGCATGATGGATTAATTGATTGATTGATTTGTCTTTATTTCAGAGACTTTCAGCCCTTGACAAGTTCGTCTCTCGCTGGATTGATTGTTGGCAGCAGCAACTTACTTCACGAGATTCTCATGTTTCTTGAAACCTCTCCTAGCCTCTTGCACTTGAAGTAGTTCCTCGAAAAATCCTGGAATTTTTCGGGAATTCCTCCGGGAATTCTTTGGGAAGTTCTCCGGCAATTTCTTGGGAATTTCTTCAGAAGTTCCTCAGGAATTTCTTTACGATTTCCTCGAGAATTCCTCCGGGACTTTCTCGGGAATTTCTCCGGGAGTTCCTCCAGGATGTCCTAGTAAATTCCACCGGAAGTTCCCCAGAAATTCCTCTGGTAGTTCCACGGGAATGCCTCCAGGAGTTCTAGAGTTCTAGAGTTCATTGAGAATTTTTTCGGCAGTTTCTCGGAAATTTCAAAAGGAGTTCCTCGGTAAACTCTACGGGAGTTCCTCTGAAATTCCTCATGTTCCTCGGGAGTTCCTAGGGAATTCCTTCAGGAAATCCTCGGTAATTCTTCCGACACCTCCTCTCGACTTCCTCCAGGTTTACCTTGGATCGGTGTCGCAGACAGCGAGAGAAAGATGTGCTATCCGATCCTCAAAAATTCCACCGGGATATCCTTGCGATTTTCCCCAGTAGTTCTTCGGGAAATTCCTCCGGGAGTTACTTTGGTGGACTTCCGCCGGCAGTTCATTGAGAATTCCACCAGAGGTTCCTCCTTTCGGATGTTTCTGGAAGAATTCCCGAGGATCTATAAGAGAAATTCCTGAAGAACTTTTACACTCATCCGTTGATTGTGAGGCATATCCCTTAGCTCTCGACTATTTCACCGACCTAGAAGCTAGATGATATACATAAAACTGCTTCTAGGTAGGGATGGCATTTCGCACTGAAAATGTGCACAAATACCACGGTCCATACAAATTAAAAAAAAAAAATGTATGAACGAAAAACCCGTGGGGTGATGGTGTTCGGAATCTCCCAAAAAATGTCTACGTGGTTTATGTACAGCTCCTTAGCTGCACTGACGTAGTGGTTTTCTCCGTTGCCATGGTTTCCCATGCCCATATTCTTCGCGTCATTTAGGAGCTCATCGAAGTGATGCTTCCACCTTTCAAACACCTCACATCCATCCGTCAAGAGTACGCAGCCCATATCTCTGCATATTTCGGCTGGCGGCACAAAGCCACTGCGGAATGCGTTGAACTTCTGGTAGAACTTCCGTGTTTCTTGAGAACGGCACAGCAGTTCCATTTCTTCGCACTCCGTTTCTTTCAGGCACTTCTACCTACTCCCAAAAGAGGTGGGTCTGCTGTTTCCGCTGTTTTGAATTCGCCCTTCCAAAAGCATACACCCATGTATTCCAACTGTGCTATTATGCTTTTATAATACAAAGACACTTCCTAGTTCAATTTCACATAATCTAACTGACTTTAATGGCTCAACAGTAAATTTATCGTCCCAAGGAAAGGGATCTTTTCTTCCAAAATGCTTGGGAAATCTATTTCAACCGCAACCTGCCTAATGTGGTCACGGAACATGTCTGATTAAGATTAGTTCCCAACCCGTTGAACCACGTTGTTACTACGTGACCTGACGCCCCGATAATCCATCAGTTTGTCTACCCTTGCTTGGGCACAAACATTCGTCCCCCTTCATAATCCACTCAATTTAATCCATTACGACCCTGGTTGGCAGCATTCAGCTGCCATTTTTTTTTCTGCCTTTCTTCCAGCTGTTTCGGGGTTGTGTCCCCACCACGAAAAGGTAGGAAACCCTCAATTTAAGGCCTAGATTGGAAACAGCCATTTATTTTAACACCGATAATTGAGTTGATCCTTTTCTTTCCTCCGTGGTGCGCCATCGCCGACTGTCGTCGTGCCGATCCCTACTGCAGCAACGTACCACTTTACTCATGACGAAGATAAAATTTTAACTAAAGGCACAGCTCGCACCCAAAAGAGGCGACAACGGCAACCGTTGTTGGGGGAGTTGGGGTCAAATGAACTATTGATTAAAATTGAATTCTTTTCATGTTTACCAAACTTCTTCTTATTCATGGTGTTTTCTTTTCTATTTTCTATGCTGAACAGATTGATTTTGATGAATATCCAGAAAAGATATGGGTTTTGAGCCTTAAATGTTTCTAGAGCTCGAAGAAATCCTCTTCATCTTTGTGAGTGCAGTAGTAACACAAAATGCACATTTCACCACTCTCCCCTCCGGACCGCACAATCCGTATACGGACCCTGCCAAAGTTATTAAATGGCCTGTCCCATAGATGGCAACTTTACGGGTGTCTTCTTCAGGTTTGTTCACCTTACCGCGGCCACCATACCACCACCATCGCCGCTTCCGACGCACACCCGGATGGGCGCTGCCGTGAGTTTCCCCTCACGATTTCTTCATTATTCAGCATGAAATAATGTAAAATCGGATCGGATAGCACATCTTTCCCGCGCTGTCTGGGACACCGTAGCCGGGGTCCCGGACCCAGACCCGGCCAGCCTACCAGCCCGAAGAACTTCGCCACATTATTTATTCAACCCGATTCGGGAGAGGGGGGCCACGCGCTTAGGTTTGGATGTGTCTCCTAAGCATGACCGAAAGGTTCGATTCGGTGGTGCGGTGGAAGAATCTGCTTTGCCAGCGGATCTGGTACCGAGCACCCGGCCGGTCCTGGATTTGGTCCTCGCCGTCGTCGGTCAATGATGGCTCTTGAAAAAGAAAATGGCATCGTCGGTCGGTCGGTCGGTAATACCATGAATGGAGATTGATGGGCCATATGTCGGGGCGATTTGATTGAAAATGTGAGCTGTGTTTAAAGTATGGGGTTTGCTCTTTTGGGATATATTTTAAAGGATTTTAAGGGAAGAGGGAATGAGACTGGGATGAAGAAAATGATAAAAAAAAATGTAACATATCACAACTAAGAGCCTTTCATATTTTGAAGACGAATTGTTCGTGGTAGCGTGACAAATGTAACGAGCTACCCAATATATTATGATTGAGGTATTTTGGAAAGAAAGGCGGTTTAGAATTTTATAAAAAGGATGGTACTTGCAACAAGTCTAGGTTATCTTTAATAAAGCGTAGCCCTGCAAGAGGCGTGTTGGACAGGATCCATGGATCGAACGTTAAGAGATCACCAGAGCTACTGCAACACATGCGAGCGGATAACAGCTTTCATCGTGCTGGACGATGTGCAGAGGCACGTGATCGATTGGTGGCCCACCGACGAAGAATGTGCAGGTCGAGGATCAAGGGTCGATTCTGCTGCATCAGCTTAATCAATTATAGAAGACCTTAACGCTCAGATGGGTCAGGAGGAGGAATTCAGACCGCCGAAAAATCAGCACCCATCATCTGACGAACGAACACGTCCTACGACTTATTGGTTTCGCCGCCTTCAAGAATATAGCCATGTGTAGCAATTTCTTCCAGAACAGCCTCCCAAGCAACACACATGTTATACAAAAGTTACGACAGCGCAAGTTTTGGTTGTATAGAAGTTTATTTTACGTTATTTCAACACAATGTTGGAATTACGTAAAATAAACTTCTATATAACCAAAACTTGCGCTGTCGTAACTCTATTATAACATGTGTGTTGCTTGGGCTTCCTTATCGTTACAACTGAAGATCACCACAGCAGATGGTATCGGAAACCGACCACGTTCTGATTGATATACGGTGATTCTTCGACATTATCGACGTCAGGACCTATCGTGGCGCTAACATTGACTCTGACCATTACCTGCACCAGAAGCTTTTCGTCATCAACAATGTACGGTACCGGCGACCACCACGGTACAACCTACAGCGACCGAAGTAACCGTAGTCGCATCGCCATACGCTCAGAATCTCGAGGCAGCGCCAGCGTTGCCAGACAAGAGCGAGCTCGATGTGACAGTAAAAGCAGCCATAATCGACGCAGCCGAGAGCACCATCGGGAACGTGCCTTTTTTTAAATAGGTCGTTCGTTCGAGTTGTACTAAAACAGCGGTTATTGTTGATTCGACTTTAGATACTTCCAAAGAGATCTGCTTCAATGATCTACTAAAACATCAAAAGATGTAGATACTAACGTTACATTTTATTTTTTTTAGTTTAATGTACTTCTTATACACACTGATTTTTTTTTCGATATTTTAAACGTAATGTTTCTATTTGTTTTGACCATTTATTTTTATTTTAACAAAATATTCATACTAATTATGAGTGACGGAATGCGAAAAATATGGCGGGCATCATCGCGCTGCAGGCACTTTGAAATGAATCCTGGTTCTTTCAGTTGTATTACTATCTACAGCCTTCGAGGTTTCAACCTTTCAATCTTCTTCCTTTAAACATTTTGTCTTAGTCATTCTTTTGATTTCGAACTTTTGACCACTTGCATTTTCGGCCTTTTGTCCTAGTTATTTTTTTATTTCGACCATTCGACCTTTTGACCAATTGTATTTTCGACCTTTTGATCCTTAGATTTTTGGACCCTTCCACCTTTTGTCCTTTCGACCTTTTGACAATCGACCTTATGACCATCGACCTTTTGACCTTCGATCTTTCGTCATAGAACCGGTTTTAGGACAGAAGGTCGAAGAACAAATGCTCGAAGGACAAAAGGTCGAATGTACAAAAGGTCATAGGGACAAATGGTCGAATGGACAAAAGGTCGAGTATGAAAAAAGGTCGCATGTGACAAAAAGTTGATTGAGCAAAAAAATTAGTAGACCAATTTACAAGCTGGTGTGTCTCACTTACAATAAAAAAAATTTAATAAGTCTTTGTTGTTTCTCATTCAGAGAAACATTATAGTGCTGTTAAAGAAAGCTAAATCCATATGCATATATAACCACTAATATTTTATAGGAAATTTTCCCTACTTTTATTTATGGGCTGTCTTCCAAGTTGCGTAGTACAGTGACCCCACACCGATGAATCACCTTAATTTGTGTACACTATTTATGAATCACCATGTTGATCAAATGGAGTGATCCATAAACTGTGGTCATTTTTGCCGATTCATAAATTGTGGGGTCACTGTATTAAATGGTAATTTAGTTGTTGAATTATTTTGTCGATTTTTTTTACAAAATTCTGATCACTTTTTCTTTCAATTTGTCTTTTGTCGATTTAACCTTTTGTCCTTTTCGACCCTTTGTCCCATTCAACCTTTTATCCTATTCGACCTTTTGTCCCATTCGACCTTTCGTCCATTTGACCATTTTTTTACGTGTTGGGGATAAAATGCCACTGCGACCATTAATTTGATCTTTTGTCCCTTCGACCTTTTGTCCATTCAACATTTAGTCCTTCGATTTTTTGTCCTTCGACCTTATGTCTTTCGACCTGTTGTCATAGATTCCTCCTCACTGCATCACAATCCTTATTCTCTATTCTTAGTCCATCAACTTTGAGGGGAGTTTCGAAACGGATTTTGTGGTGTGATGACGTGTTTGTGTGAAGTGAAAAAAAATAATGAAAAAATGAATTAAAAAGGAAAGATGACTAAAACACAAGTTCAGTTATTTATTCATTTATTTACATTGACTGAATCCTACACCTCACTGCTAATTTCTCACTTCTGAAACTGCTGCTAAATTTCTCTCTCCTCACTTTTCACTGATTCACATTCCTATGTCCATACTACATATTCATTTTGTATTCGTGAATTTCAACTTGACTTCGTCACACTTCTCACTTTTCAATGCTCACTCCTCCATGCTTATTTAAAACTCCTGAGTCCTCACTCTTCACTGCTCACTTCTCATTACTTATTCTTCATTCCGATACTGGGCACGTCAGGCTGAAGTACGGTAGGTCAAAATACGTATGGCCGAAGTACGTTAGCTCACTCGCTCACCCGTCCGATCACTTACCAACTCACTCATTCATTAGCGTTCGACACAACTTATTACAAGACTCACTGCATAACTCACTTCCTCAATAACTCCCTTGAAAATGCGCCTATGTGGGAAGAGAGAAACTGAAGTTCGCAATGATTGTTCCGCCCTTCTCACATGTTGGTATAAATATACATAACATTCTCAGCCATCACGAAGTCATATAAGATGTAGAATTGTAGACTAGGATGCTAAAGTGGAGGCCATATGCGTACTTGCTTCCATTTAACTACGAGTAAAGTGTACGCATATCGCCTCCACTTCAGCATCCTATTCAACAGCATATGCGATCGTTTGATATCATAACTAATTTTGCTTTCGGAATGTTATCAACAACAAAAATATCAAAATTTGTTATTGAAACATTTCCAAAATTCACTGTTATGAAGTTGTTATTGACACTAACAAAACATGTTATTGAATTGATTTTCCAGGAACAAATGTTTGTTATGTGACTTGTTATTTTGCCGCTTATGACAGACAAGTTTATAACTCAAAATGTTATGTTAATAACATAAAAATTACTAATTCCATTATGCAGTTATTTTGCCAAAATAACGCAATTTGTTATGCTGTTGTTATTCCCTTCTGCTCGGGCTTACTAAGTACAAACTCTTCAACTCACTATCTCATTACTCACTTATTCACTAATTTATAAGCTCACTCATTTTATCCCTTTCACCAACTTATAAATTCCCATATTGGCTCACCTACTGGGAGTACCTTGTGTTGTTCCTTGTTGCAATACCATCGTTGCTGTGTAAGAAAAGTTTTCCAGCACAATCGATTGCGGTCACACTAAAACAGAAACAACGAAAGCGCGGATTTTAGTATTGTATTGTTTCTTGTTAATTAATCAACATTCTATGTCTTCTAATTTTCAAGTTTTCCACTATTGAAACTGATTCATTCAACTGGAAAGCAAGATCAGTTACAGTAGTAATGCTAACGTGAAAGAAGAACAACATTCAATGATAAATGACAACTTACCTTCACGGTAAACAGTGGATTCGTACATTTGGCAACCCGATCCACCCGTTGCTATTACTTTCTGTTCGTTTTCGATCTGAATACTAAGCAAAAAACAAGTGAAAGATAAAACGTGATCGTATAGTCTTTAAAACCATTGTTACGTCCTGCATTGCTTCCATTTATTCCATTCGGTTGCCCGAGACCAACGATTTGCAAGGATTTCTCTAGTAGTTCCTCGAAAGATTCCTCCATGATTTTCTTTTCGGATTCCTACAGGAATTTCCTTCAGGGATTGCTTTAACAGTTTCATCAAAGCTTTCTCCTTCAAAATTCATTTTGGAATTGCTAGAGTGATTTCTCCAGGAACTCCTACAGGAATTTCTTCTCAAATTCATTCAGGAACTGCTCTAGGGAATTCTCCAGGAACTTCTTCAGAGACTCTTCCAGGAATTTCTTCAGAGATTTCTCTAGAGATTTTTTCATGGATTTCCCCAGGAACTTTTCAGTAATTCTCACAGACAATGCTCTTAGCATTCCTTGTGGTATTTCTCCTGCATTTTTGGAGTGGTCTATTTAGGAACTTCTTCAGGGATTTCTTATCAGATTCTTTCAAGGGTTTCTCCAAGGATTACTTCAGGGATTATGTCAGGAACTCTTCGTGGATTTCTGCAGGAGCTTTTTTGAAGACTTCTTCTGGAATTCCTCCAGTAATTTCTTGAAGAGATTTTCAAGAAATATTTCAAGAATTTCTCCTAGAATTCTTCGAAGGATTTTACCAGGAGTTCCATCAGATTTTTTTGTTAATTTTTTGAAATACTCCTCAAGGAACTTCTTCTGGGATTTCCCCAGGAATTTCTTCAAGGATTCATGGGAATGTTACAAGGGTTTAAGGAATTACTTCGGAAATTTCTTCTTGGAATACTTCAGATTTTTTTCCTAGGAGTCTCCTGTAATCGCTGGAGAAATTTTGCCAGAAACTCCATCAGGGATTCCTCCAAGAACTTCTTCAGAAATTTCTTCAGATATTATTTCTGAAGTTCTTCTGAAATTCTCCCTGGAATTTCTTCAGCGATTTTTCCTGAAATTGCTGGAGAGATTCCGCAAAGAATTCCTTCAAAGATTTCTCCACGAACTTCTTCGGAGATTTTTCTTGGAATTCCTTCAGGAAATGTTCCAGGAATTCCTTTTGGGATTTCTCCAAAAAATCCTTCCGGTATTTCTCCAGAAACTAATCCATGGATTATTCCACGCCATCCTGCTGGACTTCTTCCATGAACTTTTATCAACTGAAATCTTTCAGGGGTTTGTTTTGGAGTTCAATCAGAGATTCCACTAGATGTTTTTCAGGGATTCCGCTATAAATACCTTCAGCGATTTTTCTCTGGTATGGTTTGAAGAATTTCTCTTGGAATTGCTGGTGAGATTTTTCCATGTTTTTTTAAGGACTCCTCCAGATAATTTCCAGGAACGCCTTCTTGGTTTCGTATAGGAACCCTTTCAAGGATTCCTCCAGGAATACTACTTGATATTAGTCAGCAAATTCGTTAGGAATTCATTCAGGCGTTCCTTCAAGGATTCTTTTGGGAACTCCTTCAGGGACCCATCCGGAAACTCTTTCAAGGAATCCTTAAAGAACTTATTCCAGGAACTGCTTCACGGATTCTTTTAGCATTTTTTTCTAGGAAATCCTTAACGTTCCCTCATGAAGTTCATCCAGGATTCTATCAGATATTTATTCTGTGATTTCTCTAGGCGTTCCATCAGAAATTTTTCTAGGAGTTCCTTCTATGATGTCTACAGATGTTTTTACAGTGATTCCTCAAGAAGCTGTACTAGGGATTCCCTCAGGAATTCCTTCAGGGATTCCTCCAAGAGTTTCTTCAGGAGAATTTTTAGGGATTCTTGCAGGAGACCCGTCAGGGAAGGCAAAACTGCAAATAAAATAAACCAATAAACAATGTAGGGTTTCCCTTCTTTTTTAGAAGCAACAAAAACTAATCTGCGTTACTGTCTCGCCAAGTTAACCACCAAATAAAAACTAAGGATCTATTCTTTCATTTGATGCTAAGAGCGATTTTTTTATTGGGCATTATTTTCCCACATAAATGTTGGGTGAAAACTACCTAAAAAGAGAGGTATTTCTCGAAAATTTGCTCTAGAAATCACAAAAAATAAAAAATAAAATGTTATAGACTCCGGATAGAACATTTCCATCTTGGCATCAAAGAAATAAGAAAATCTTAGCATTCATTTGGTGGATAATATTGTTTATCAAAGCCACCGTGGTTGCAGGATAAACATGGGTGCAATTGTGATAGTCCAAGAAATTCTGGAAGATTACCAAAGTAGCTGTAAACAAACCCAGACCATAATCTACTGGAGAAACAAGTCTTCAGACCGAAACGATAGGAGTTTTTCAATGCCATTCTACTGATTGTACGAATTCCACATGAAAAATTGCAATATGAGAAATAAGTAAATCCTCTGGGTCGACGCCAACGCTCTTGGCACTCCTTGCCCATCACAGAAGAGTTCCCTTATAAAATCTCACAAAAACAGAATTCCGTTGTAAATGAATCCTTTCGCAAGAATTCCAGCGACGACGCCGAGATAGCCAACACAAAAATATGCATTGTTTATAACGTAGCAAAAATTTGGAAATTTCGCGCTCCAGTTCTTGGCAGCAAGCGAAAGTAACAAATTTGTTAGCGATGACTTTTTTCAACGGCTTCAGAAACGGTCCCACACCACAGCCAGTAGAACCAGGGCAATTTATTAGCTAGAAACAGGCTCGGTGGCTCGGGGGCGGAAACGGGACAGTAGTGCAGTGTTGTTCTATTTCCGCGCGTGGAAAAAATAAAGCCCAACCAACAGACATTCCTACACATTCATACACAGACACATGTGGGGGAAAATTTATGAATGCTATAAAAATTTCAGCCAGTTTCTTTTTATCGCTAAATCGTCGCAGACAACTTTCTGGCTGCGAATGGTCTCTCTCTCTCTTGTTTCGTACATTTTTCCTGTGCAAAACTGTGTGCTTGTACCTAACAGTTAGGGGAAAGTGTTATGAATAGCATCGACACAGCTTTGTTCTCTATAAGAACATCTGTAGGCGCAGTGACGCAGACGATTTGTCGTGGGCGAGCGGTTGCATCATCATTTTTCTTTAAATAGATCTTCAATTTGACGTGGTAAGAGTCAAATTTCCCTTAAAAGTCACCATGGCTAAATGATTCGTTCTTTCGTTTCCATCCCTACTTTTCCCAACGGAGAGGATGGGGCAGCAAGAACTCCACACAGCACAAGTTTTCCAAGAGCCGTGCTCCGATGGTGTCATTCCGCTGCTTCTAGGCCAGTACTAACTGTGAAATTACGACAACGAGCAAGCACGACGCCGCCACACCATCGAACCAAGCCGGGGAGTGCCGAGATTCAATTTAATCTCATAATTATCACATATTTCGAGGCCAGTTTACTGTCGGCTCTCGTTTGTCGCTCTTCCGATTCCGGGGCCACTAATATCCTTGTGTTTTTCCCTACTCTGTGGGCAGAAGCGAAGAGCTTTCCTAGGGTAGGTTGGAGGTTGGAGGGAAATCTATTATCGCTGGGGACCATGTACGTGCCCGCCTCCAAGTTTGGGCAGCGGCGATGGTAGAAGGCATGACCGAACATAAAGTAGGAAAGTGACTTTTCGGCAAGGGCATTGTGAGATGCTGAAAAATTCACTGCATGGCGGGCGGACCATGTCTCGAGGATGGTGGGAAAAGGTGAGGTTTTGTTCACGTTTCCGATCTAAAATCTTCGATAGCAAGAATCGGAAGTAAACATTGTCGTAAATAAGCATCGAATTGTTTGGTACTACAGATCGTAATGAAACATGATTTCTTTGTCAACTGTTTTCTACAACTCTGTATAGAGTAAGGTGGGGCAAAAGTTCGACCTTAGTTGAAAATTCAACTTTTTTTCAAGAAATCGAAGCAGATTAAAATAAATAAATACCGTGTGGTGATTCTACCATCCATGAGCTAAAAATTTGCTGAACAAAGTTATGCCAAATGTCTTTTCAATTTTGAGTTACAACACTTTTTGTATGTGCGCCCACCACTGGGGCAAAAGTTCGAATCTAGTGTTTGTGGAATTTTGCTAACCGTAGCACACTATTTTGACACTTAGGTAATAGGAAAACCTAAAACCAATCAATATTTTATGTTCGAACTGAAATACACTTTAAAGTTCGATCTGGATTTTACCCAAATCAGGGTTAAATTTACTACACCAAATATTAGTAGTTTTCCGCCAAATTAAGATTAAACATTTTTTTTCAACTTTGATCGAATTTTCTCACTAATTCCATCATTTTTAGAGATAATATGTACATTTTGAAAAATTTTAGGTTTTTACCTAAAGTTGCTACATGACTCGAACTCTTGCCCCACAATTCGAACTTTTGCCCCCCTATGTGTCAAATATGACTTCCAAATCTTTTTTGCAAAAAGTTATACATGCTTAAGCATCTTCAAAATATACCTAGTTACGCCCCAAAATAAAATATCGTATTCGATTTCATTACAATTCCATTCCATGCGTTGGAAGGACCATCGCATATTACAATTTTTTAATCATAAACCAACATTTTGTCATAACTTTTCGAAGTATTGATCAATTTTCATAATTTTTAGAGTGAAAGACTCTTTTTCAAAAAGAATTCGAACAACCTTGTCACCCGAAAGAAATAATTTGAATTGAGCTCAAAAAATCCAAAAGAAACTCTTGCCCCACTCGAACTTTTGCCCCACTTTACTCTACGGTGTCAGGTCATTCGGCAGAAGAAATTTCTTTATTCCGGAATGCATGCAGCGATTCCTTCAGTAACATATAAGCTAAGAATTCCTCCAAAAGTTTCTCCAAGTGTTTCTGAGAAATACAGGGGATGGCCAAAATGTTTGGGATAGACAACTTTTTTTTCTCTCATAAAAAAGTTCAGCATGCTATAACTTTTCATAGAGCGCATAAAAAAATCTCAAATTTTGACTGTTTGTCAACCTATTATATGTGCATCATTGGTACAAGTTTGGGCTTGATTGATTAATATTTCGCAAAGTTAGAACCGTTCGGGTAAAACACCTTTTTTTAGACAACGCATTTTTGAGCTGTCATGTCTCGGAAACCAGTAAACCGAATTGAATGAAATTTTGAACGTAAACTAACAATATGTAAATGCTTCACAAACTATTAAAACATAGATACTTTTTGAACGTTGAAAAAAGTTATCATGGATTGACACTTTTTGGACTTTTCTCGAAAAAATGTAATTTTTTTACATTAATGTGAATAAATTTTAGTGTTGATATCCAAAGATTTTCCACTTCTGTTCTCAAATTATCTCTAATCAGATATATTAGAGCCTATTTAGATTGAAGGAAGAACACATTTAATAATTTTTGTGTGGTATTGTAAATATTACTTATTTTCCTCTATATGGGTAAAAATTTCAACCCGATATAACTTTATTCGTCGTGAGAAAATATTACATTCTATAACGTCGTATTGAGTATCAATATATTGTTGATAAACGCTAAAAAATTCATTCAATTCGGTTCACTGGTTTCCGAGTTATGACAGCTCAAAAATGAGTTGTCTTAAAAATAGTGTTTTACGCGAACGGTTCTAACTTCGCAAAAAATTAATCAATTGAAGCGGTTCAAACTTTGGACCCCTTCGAATTATCTCCCCTCACTAAACTCCGTTCCAACTTTCTAGTATCTCTATTAATCGCTTCGTAATCACGCGGCGAAGTAAAAATCCCGACCGGTCACTTACCCGAATAAGTGTAGACTGTCTCATCGTATCCTCTCCTCATCCATCTTCGGTAAGTATAGTAGGGTGGTCCGTTACAACTCCCCCTTCCAGCGAAAACTAGGAATGGCACATTCTGCAGTTCCGCGATTTCGTATTCTTTGCCACTCCTAGTCTATTCCTCATACGTTTCTTACTGGGATGACCCCGAAGGGCCGAAGTACGGTTTCATTGAGCTCACATGAAACCGTCCCCTCTCCTTTCCATGTTGTGGGTGGGATAATACGTAGATATCATCCTGACAAATCTTTGCCACCTTGTATGGTCCCTCGTAAATCATGAAGAACTTTTTAATCTCCCCTTCTGATTCAGAGGACACCGGGTTGGCCCGAAGAAGTACCAATTCCCCAACATTGAACACCTTCGTACGGGTTGGTGCCTTGCTATTCCGTGCATCGGCCTTTTTCTTCATAGTTGCTCTTACTGCTTCCAAATTTATGTTCTCGGCTTCTTCGGGTGGATATTTGATTTGACTTCGAAGAATATCTGTTGGTTTTACTCCAAACTGTAGCTCATACGGTGAACAATTTGTTGACTCGTGACAAACGGCATTCAGTAATTCTGCGAACTTCCCTATCTTATTTGCCCAGGTCTTATGGTTGCCTTGACAGTATGTACGACATAATCGGGAAATCTCACGCATCACCCGTTCAACCGGGTTTGCCTGTGGATGGCGCACACAGGTATGGATTAACCTAATCCCTTGTAGCTTACAGTTTTCGGTCCAAACTTTCGATGTAAACTGCGTACCTTGATCGCAGAGCAGTGCTTCAGGTTTTCCGTGGTCTTTGATGTATCTTTCAATGCGGCGCCAGAGTACATGCGATGTAGGTTTCCTTAAACTGCATAGGGTTACAAACTTGGTGAATACGTCCAGTATTACGAAGATATACTTGACGCCAGCGGAACCCGTAGGTAGCGGCCCATATAAATCCAAAGAAAGAATTTGGTTCTTTTCTCTAGGAAGAATGCTTCTACATTTTCCTACTAGTTTGAAGTTTTGGTTCTTCCTTCAGGATAGCGTGACAGCACGTCGGCGATGGTATTTGTTGCACCCTTAACATGTTCGATCTCGAAATCGTATTGTTGCAGGAACAGTATCCATCGAGTCAGCCGCCCGTTGAGCAGTTTACATTGTTTCAAAAAAATAAGCGCCTTGTGATCGGTGATTATTTTGATTGGCCGCCCTAATAAGTACTGTCGCCATTTATCTAATGCCCATATAATGGCCAAAGCTTCTAATTCGGTTACTGTGTAGTTCACTTCGGCAGGTTTGAGGACCCGGCTGGCATATGATACTACTCGATTATTCCCTGAACAGTCCTTTTGAAACAAGACCGCTCCAACTCCTCTGACAGAACTATCAGTTTGTACGTGGAACTGCCGAGTAAAATCTGGGTGGTGCAACATGGTATGTTCTAGGAACGAGTCTTTCAACTCCTGGAAAGCTCGAACTTGGTTTGCACCCCAAATCCAAGTTCTATTACTCTGAAGCAGGTCGTAAAGAGGTCTGGCTTTCACAGCAAAACTTGGAACAAATCGAGCGACGTAGCTGGCCAGACCCATGAAGCTGCGTAGATCTTGTACGGAAGTTGGAACCGGAAAATTTCTGATCGCAGCAGTTTTAGAAGGGTCGATGGAAATACCATCTCTACCTATGAGGTGCCCCAAAAAGTCCACTTGTTCTTGGAAAAACGTCGATTTAGAAATGCTCACCTTGAGACCCGCCTCCCTCATTCGTGAAAAGAGGTTTCTGAGATGATCGATATGCTCCGCGAAAGTGTTGGAATGGACCAACAAATCATCTATGTACTTCTCGACAAACTCGAGTATTTCGGGACCTAAGATGAGGTCCATGGCTCTAGAAAAACTGGCAACCGCTGTGTTCAGTCCAAACGGTAAGACGTTAAACACGTATGTTCTAGAGTTGTGCATGAATCCAGTATATTTACAATGTTCTTGTTTAATTGGAATTTGCCAGTATGATGCTGTCAAATCAATTGTAGAAAAGTATCTGGATCCATTAAACTTCTGCAAAATCTCATGGATATTGGCCGGTTTTTCATGATCTTTTACCAACACCTTGTTAAGCCTACGGGCATCTAAGCACACTCTAACATCACCGTTTCTCTTAATTGTGGTGACTAGCGGGTTCACGTAGGGAGTGGGGCTTCTAGAGATTACACCCCATTCCTCCATTAATCGTAATTTTTCATCAACCTTGCTGATTCGCGAATAGGGTATGGGGTACTGCTTCTGATTGAAAGGCGCTTCATTTGTCACCAAAATTTCGTGGTAGTACTCGGTGGTGAAACCAGGTTGTTGGTCAGAGAAAATATCCTCGAACTCCTTCTGTAATTCTCTCCAGGTCTGCTCCTCATATTCCGTAAGAAGTAGGGGACTGGGCCGCTGGTCATTTCCTTCCGGTTTTTTATCTTCCTCGGTCTCGAAGTTTACCATGCTTTCACATAGCAGGACATTTTCAATACAGCGCGACGTTTTCCCCTCCACACTAAAGTCCACCCACATCTCGGTGTCCTCGTGCAACAAACGTATCTTCTTTTCATCTTGATGAATCCAAACAGCATACTGGTCTTGAAAATCTTCTCCGAGGATCATGGAGTTGATAAGCTCTCTAACGACGACGAAAGGGACGTCAAATGATCGTTGCCCAATACGTATCTCCAGTAGCACCTGCAGATTGACATTTTTGCTCTTCTTTCCAAATGCTCCACGTAAGGAAATAGCTTTCATCGGCAACTCTGGCATAGAAATCTTGGCTTCTTTCAACCGGTCGTAGAGATCCGAAGAAATGCAAGAGAGCTCACATCCACTGTCAACAAGGGCGTCGACTTGTAGACCTGCCAGCTCTACAGTAATGTACGAGGATCGCTTAATTTTTCCAGTATTTTCCGGCATTGACTCCTCTTCGAGTTCTAGGAGCTGTTCGCGACCCACAAACACTGTCAACACTGCTGGGTCTATTCCTTCGCACGATTCATCTTCTTCCACAACGGCCATCCTAACGTTATTTGTACCCGTAATTCCTCCTACATTCGCATTAGGTGTTCCTCTCGAATTTCTTACAGGTATTCCTTCTCTACTCCACCAACTTGGTGGATTCATACCGTCTCTAGCATTTCCATTGTTGTATCGTAAAGATCCGTTGATAAATCGATCCTCTGCTTGCAAGATATTATAACCAGAGCCAATGTCCATACATGATCCTAGCAAATGTTGAACATTTCTTGGAAAGTGACGTGATAAAAATTGGATCAGTTCTCTTTCCGTAGGCGGTGGGGTTAAATACCGGGCTTTAGCAACGATTCCCAAAAAATATTCAGCCATAAGCGATCCATTTCTTGGTACATAATTTCCCCGAACGATTTCTTCGGATACTTGACGCTGTGCTGTTTGACCCCAAAAGTTCTCCTTGAAGTGATGCACGAACGCAGCATAATCTTGGAACAGGTACTCAAATCCACGTGCCCACACCTTAGCTTCTCCTGTTAAACAGGACAATGCTACTGGAAGTTTCTCAAATTCTGCTAACCCTTGATGGTAACAAAAGCGATCAAGTTCGGTGAGAAACTCAATCGGATGACGCTCGTCGTTTTCGCCCCGAAACGTTGGTCTCGGGAACAATCCATTTCGGGAAGTTTGTCCATCATTAATCGTTGAAGGCGCCATTCCGACCGTCACGGTATGATGTAGAGGTCCTATTCCATGAGGGCGAGGTATTTGTTGGAAGCCACTCGATGGGAGGCCTGTAACTACAGTTGGTGTGTTACCACCTGGCCATCCCGAACTCATTCCTAGCCCACCGAATGAAATACCTGGCGCAGGCCCTGCAAATCTACCAGATGATGTCCCGATCGGATTATAAACGGTGTATGTTGGATCCCCGAAAGCAGTACTGTAAGCCTGAGGCGCCCTTGGTGGTAGTACAGTACCAGTCAAATTTGGTGCAGGGAATCTCATGACGTTTTCTGAATCCGTCGGATTATTGACAAACAAAGGTCCCTGCTGGAGTACTGTTGGGTTAGTTCTCCCTTGCGGGTGCGTTACGAATAATGGAGGTCCTTCGTTCCGTTGTCCTGAGGATGCTTGATTCCTAGGTTCAGGTCTTGTTTCCAAAACGTTTCTTTCCAGAGCATCTATGCTATGGTGCAACGTTTTAATCATGTCCACCAACACATTTTGACTCTCTATGTTTCTTTCCAACAACTCCGCAGTGTTGTTTTCTGAAACTCCGGATGCACCTTGATGATGGATCACCGGTGTTTCACTACGTTCAGGAATTACAGGATCGTTTGTGTCTCCTTGCAGCTGGACACTGTTGTCGTCAGGTAGTCTGGGTACGTTATCCATCCGCTGCTGCTGGATGTCGCCCAATTGAACATTTTCCTCATGATCCCCCACGTTACAGCGCGGAGTTGATGCAAATTGTACCCTATGAATTCGCGGCATAGTAGGTTGACTTGGTGGGAAATTCAACCATGAATAATCATTGTTTACACCTTCCATCGTTCATCTGTATTACTCTACACTACCGATACAGTTCAAATTAACACTATCCCAATGCGTATTCTTGATTCCAATCAATCACTACCACATTCGTTTTCCTCTCCGACAAATACTATCTCGATCCACCACGATAAGGCACTCACATCCATTAAGTGACTCGGCTCATGCCGAGTAGGTGGTCACTTCTCACTCTTCAAAATCTCCCTTCTCATCCACGACCATATTATCACTTCCCCATATCTATGACCACTCATCAGCACTCATTCCCACTGATCCACGTTTCCACTTCAAGCACATGGCAATCCTCTCCCCGCGAACAATAGAATGATAGCGTCACCGTTATTTTTCTCGATGAAATTATACTATTCCGAGATGGCTTTAATCCCGGTTGAGCCCCCAGATGAAGCGGTTCAAACTTTGGACCCCTTCGAATTATCTCCCCTCACTAAACTCCGTTCCAACTTTCTAGTATCTCTATTAATCGCTTCGTAATCACGCGACGAAGTAAAAATCCCGACCGGTCACTTACCCGAATAAGTGTAGACTGTCTCATCGTATCCTCTCCTCATCCATCTTCGGTAAGTATAGTAGGGTGGTCCGTTACACAATCGAGCCCAAATTTGTACCAATGATGCACACATAATAGATTGACAAACAGTCAAAATTTGAGATTTTTTGATGCACTCTACGAAAAGTTACAGCATGTTGAATTTTTTTGTGGGAGAAAAAAAGTTGCCTATCCCAAACATTTTGGCCATCCCCTGTATCTTCCAGACCCCTTAAAAATTCTTCAACTTTCCTACACAAAATCTTCCACAAACATTAAAGAGATTTCTCTGGAGATTCCTTCAGAGATTTTTTACGAGAAAGTATTCCTATAAGAAATTTACTATGGGTTCCTTTCGAAATTGCTTTATGTGTTTCTTCAGAAATTCGGTCTGTACATCTTTGAAGGTTTCTTTCCAAAACTCCTCCAGTGGTTTCTTGAGAAATTCTTCCAGAGACTCTTTAGGAAAGTTCTCCGGGAATCTTTACAGGTAGATTTCCATGGGTTTCTTTTGAAACTCCGTCAGGGATACCTAAAGAAATTATTCTAGGAATTCGTTTAGAAAAGCCTGAGGAATTTACAACAAAGATTCCTTCAGAAGTTATTTTGAAGTTTTTTCGAAAGATTCTTTCAGTTGTTTCTTCAGGAAATCTACGAGAGATCCCTTCAAAAATTCGTGCACGCATTTCTTCAAGATGACCATCAGAGTATTTTTCTAGAAATAAATCCGGCATTTTCTCTACGGATAACACGACGAATTTCTCCAAGGATTTTTAAAAGGATTTATTCATAAATATTTCTTGGTAATTATTTAGAAATATGTCAAGAAAGTTTTCTAGGGATCTCTCCACAAGCTTATCTACTATTTCTTCGGAAAAAGACAACTGATTGCTGAAGGAATACTTCCAGGAAACTCTTAAAAATGTTTTCAAGGTAGGGTAAAAGCACTAGACTTCGTTACTGCTCTAGTCTTCGCCCCCTCCATACAAATTCCATTTTTTGTGTATGAAGTGACGAAGATGAGAGCATAATTTTACGGGGGGCAAAATCTAGTGTTTTATCCTATTTCTCTAGAAATTAAAAAAAATATATTTTATTAAATTATATTAATATTAAAAACTTCTCTTTTTTACTAGGTATTCAATAGAGGGTTTCCCGAATAGTTTTTCAGAAACTTCTCGTGAGATTCTATTAAGAATATTCCTGGAATCTCTGGAATTCAGTGACTTCTTCAGAAATTCCAGCTTGGATTGCTTCTGAATCTCTTTCAGCGATTCTTCCAAAAATATCTTCAGAGACTTCTTTGGAGCTTTAATTTGTTTTTAAATTGAACACTTCAGAGCTTCATAGATTTCTTGAACAATTTCAGGCAAGGGTATTCTTCAGAAGGGTTTTCATGAAGCTTTTTAGAAACTCCTCCAAAAATTTATTCAGATTTCGTAGATATTCCTTCTCAAATTCTTCTAATAATATCTCCAAAAGTTCCTTGAGAAACTGCTCCTGAGATTCTTAGATTCTGTGGTTTCGTCAGAAATAGATCCTGAAATTTCTTTAGACATTCCTGCTGGAATTGTTTTAGATATAAGTCATTTCGGAAGCTCTTCCAGAAACATAAAAATAATTGGAAGCATTTTTGAAAACATCTCTGAAGGTATTTCCAGAACAAATCTCTGGAGGAGTGTTTGAAGAAATATCTCAATAAGCTTCTCCAAAGGCTCCTCGAAGAAATTCATTAACATTTTAGTGGGCAAAATTCCTGAAGCAATTTCCTAAGTTATCTCTGGAGGAATTCCTGGATGAATGCCTGGGAGAACACATTTATAGAAACTCTTTAAGTTACCTCATTAATACCTAGAAAAAAGTAGTTCCAAGAAGAAAAAAAAATGCTTGCGAAATTTCTGGAGAGACTTCTGAAGAAATCTTTAAAGGGATTCAAAAGGAACGCTGAAAAAATGTCTGCAAAAAATGGAAACAAAGCTACCCAGGGCCTTATGTACGGGGGATGGCCGGGGGGTCCTGGGCCCCGGGCCCCCACAAAGGCCCTTGTTTGGTTGTTACACATCAACTTTTTGTTTCATATTGCTCAAATACTGTTTGAAAACAAATATTTTTTTTATGTCCATCATCACAGGGCCTCCGCATCCGCCTTGGCTCCGGGCCCTAACAATCCTTTATCTGGGCCTCCAGCAGATATTTCTAGAGGTATTCATAGAAGAATTTCTTATTCAATTTATAACGGGATAAGTTATATACAATTTCTAAAGGAAATCCTGCAGAAACAAAAAAAAAATCATGGAGGAATGTTTAGAAAAACCTCCAGAAAGTGATTTTTTAAAGGAAGCTTTGAAAGGATAATTATTACAACTGGAGAACCCTTGACCCCCTTAAATAATTCCTTGAAAATCATAAGAAAAAAAGTAGCTTTTGCGGAAATCTCCGGGAGAATCTGTGGAGAAGTTTCTGAAGCATCACTGGAAAAAAAATCTGAAAGAAACCCTGAAGAAGGGTCTTACTAAATGCTAAACAATCCATGGAGGAATATCTGGAGGAACTTTTAGAGAAACCCCTGGAGAAAGTTCCAGAAGAATCTCTTTAGAACTTTCCAGAGGCATTTTCTAATATGTAAATGCTTGAAAGAATCCCTGATCATATGAAGCAATACCTGAAGGAACCTCTGGAGAAATTCCAACAACAATTTAAGAAAGAGCTCCTGTAAAAATATCGTAGTTTCTGAAGTACAACTCTAGGCAAATTTCTAAAAGAATTTCTTGAAAAAAATTCTGAAATAACTTTTCTAAAATTTCTAAAAAAAAATCCTGAAGCAATTCCTTCATAAATGAGTTGAGCAATACATGCACGAACTTCTGTGGTAATCGTTGAAATAAAAAAAAATCCTAAAGAATCTTCGAAAGAATCTCAGGAGGAATTTCAGAAAGTATTTCTGAAGAAACTTATCGTAAAAATTTTCATTAAAAGTCTTTTCAGATTTTTTTTTAATACTGAAGAAAACCTAAGCAAAACTCTTGGAGAAATTCCTGTAAGAAGTCTTGCTAGTTCTAAAAAAAACTTCCAAAGTTTCGATAGACTCCAACTCCAATTCAACTTCTAGTTCTAGCACCAGTTTCAGTTCCAGGTCTACTTCCACTTACAGTTCCAGTTCCACTTCCAGGTCCACTTCTAGCTCCACTGCCCGTTCCACTTGCACTTACAATTCTACTTCCAATTCCAATTCCAGTTCCAGTTCCAGTTCCAGTTCCAGTTCCAGTTCCAGTTCCGCTTCCGTTTTCAGTTCCGGTTCCAGTTCCGCTTACACATTGCACTGCCAGTTCCACTTGCACTTTCAATTTCATTTCCAGTGCCAGTTCTATTTCCACTTCCACTTCCAGGTCCACTTTCAGTTCCAGTTCCAAGTCTACTTCTACTTAAAGTTCCAGTTCCAGGTCCAGGTCTAGTTCCTATTCCACTTTCAGTTCAATTGTGTTGTTCAATGATAGTCCTCTGTTAATTTCAACTTTAATAAAAAATCTCTCATCGCTTGGTTGCCTTTATATCCAAAGTTTTTTTTTTAATTTTTTGTTTATTATTTTTTTTTAGTGAGCTTTACCGTTCCTGTATTTTTTTTTCATTACTTAAGTTACTCCATCTTACTTTGAGAAGTATTAATATAAAAAGCCTTCAAAAGTTTATAATGATAAAGCATAGAAAAAAGAGAAAACAAATAAGTTCAAGATTACTTACTACGTGACGCTAGTGTTATTAGAAGCATTCAGTTTAACCTAAACGTCGTATATCTCGCGTTCTGGACAAAGCTGCTCAGAAGACTAAGAGCTAAGAAAACAATTTAGTTGGAAAATCACTCACTACGTGGTGCTAGCGTAACTAGGAGCCAGCAGTTTAGTCTCAATGTTGTATTTTTCACGTGCTGTGTCACTTAGTAAAGTTTGTCAGATGACTAAGAGCTTTTACATAAAAAAAATAACTAAGTTCAAGAATCACTCAATTTTTTCAACAATTCCGTTGAAATCTGCTTCCGTATTTCTTTTGGCAATTGATTCACCACTTTCTTTGGAAAACAATACTGCATTTCGTTTGAGAGCTCATGCAGATTTATTTCATTTGATTTTTCAATTCTTTGACTGCTTTTTTAGAAATTATCTGAGAATTCCTTTTGGAACTTTTTTGGAAATTTATTTTAAAATTTCTTTGGAACTCTTTTGATAATTCTTCGGAAATTCCTTTCGGAATTGCTTTGGCCATTTTATTTGATTTCTTTCAGCAATTTATTTGAAATTGTTTTCGGTCATTGCGGTCATTTCCTTTGAAATTTGCCAAAGCAATTTCTTCAATAATTCTAGCAATTGTGAAATTGTTTGGCAATTTCTTTGGTAATTTTTTCGCAAATTTCTTTAGAAATTACACAGGAAAATTCCATTGGTATTGATCAAACTATTCGTTGAAGGTTTCTTTGTGCAATTTGTTTTGGAATTCTTTTGGAAGTGCATTTGACAATATATTCTGTATTTTTTTTTTCTGAAAATTTCTTCAGCAACTTTTTTGATACTCATTCTGAAATATCTTTAGGGCACATCAAAGGATTATCCAGAAGAACTATCTAAGGTATTTTCTGATTTGTACCAATATTATTAATTTGGTATTTTTTTTAATTTTTAAAAAAAATCCTTTAGTAATTCTAATGACAATGCTTCTAGGGATTTTTCTAGCACTTTGAGAATTGTTCCGACAAATTCTAAACAATCTTTTGAAAGTTTCTTCAGAGACTGTTTTATCATATTTTTAGCAGTTATTGCGTTATTTTCATCAATGTCATCTACAGTTTCTTCAGGATTCCCTCAGGCAATTTATTTGTAAATTCTCCAACATTTTTTTTCTAGAACTTTTTTTTTAAAAAATCCTCAAACATTTTTTTTCTGGCAAAGTATCCTAATAAATTCCTTTCAACGATTAATTTAGATGTTTATTACACAAATCTCTTTGGGATTTTCTCCGGCAAATTAATTTGAAATTTCTCTTACAATTTTTAAGGAAATTCCACGAAATTTTAGAATTGTTTCCTACGGCAATTTATTCACAAGTATTTAAGATAACTTCTTTTGAATATTCTCCTACCTCTAGTGAGTTCTTTAGAAAATTCATCGACAATGCCTTCTGGATTTTCTCCGTAAATTTCCTTAAGATTTATGCAATCAATTTTCTTTGATTGTTTTTCGAAGATTCCTTTGAACAACTTGGCAGTTTATTTTTAAATTTCTACGCTAACTCCTTGTGGAATTTCTCCGACAATTCTTCTTGCAATTTCCATGCTATTTTTTTAAGAAATAACTTATAAGTTATTTTTCTGGTTTTAAGAAATTCCCCCTAAATTCATATTTAGAAAATTTTTAGTATTTTTACAAGAACTTACAACGACAATTTCTTCAGGATTTCCTAGAATGTGACCATGTATCAGCGGTTGAAGAGGCGTACCAGCATATGTCCTTAAGATTTTTTAAGGAAGGTGAAAAGAGCTCAATAGATTAAAATAGCCTTCCAACTTTGCAGATTTCTTCCAAGTTCCTCGATAAAATGCTTTCAGGCGCCCCAGCTAATAACTCTCAGAATTCTTAAAATAATCCTTCCAGAATTCTCAACAGAATTCTTTAAAGATTCTAAGCAAATCCATTTCAAGATTTTAGACGTTTTTTTTTCAGAATTCTAGATATAATCATTTTAGGAATCTTGACAGAAACCTTACTGGGTTATAGACAGTATCTTTTCAGGATTGTGGACCGAACGCTGTCAGAATTTTCGAAGGAGCTACCAATTTCTTCAGCAAGTTCCTCGGAAATGTTTTAAGAAATTCTAAATTTAAATTTTTCTGGCAATTTCTGAAATAGATTTCAAGCATACTTTTAGAATTCCCGTCAAGATATGCCAGTTTTTTTCAGTATTTTCTTAGTCAATCATTTTTTGAAACTACTCTTGTAATTTCTTCAGGAATTCATCTGGTAATTCCTTGGAAAATTTCCCTTGAAATTTCATCAAGGGTTTGTTTGAGAATTTGTTCAGAAATTCTCCTGGAAATTTTTCAGGCATTTTCTTCACAAAGTCCTCTGGCATTTTTTAGGAAAAATTCAATACACTTGGGAAATCAACAGGCATTGTTTTTTAAATCTTTTCACAAATTAGGTAATTCCTCTAGAAATACAAGCTTTACAGTCTCCGACAACTTATTTAGAAATTCATCCAGCAATTCATTTGAAAACTCCTTCGTCAATCTTCCGGAAACTCCTTCAGGAGTTTTTTCAGGATAACAATTTCTTCAGAGTTCCATCCATTGCACTTTAATAAATTCTCCCAGAAATTTCTTAAGAAATTCATCTGGCGATTCTTCCAGCTCTCCTTGCAGAAATGTATTTGAAAATTCCTCTTTTAAACTGCTTCTAAATGTCATCCACGAATTTTAGAGGGAAAAACTTTGGAAATTCTTTCCTCCATTTCTTTATAAATTTGCAAACGTATACTTTAAGACATTCTCCGGAAATTTCTTTAAGAATTCGCAAATTAATATTTTCCCAGCAATTTTCAGTGCGATTTCAAGGCAATTACTTTTGTAACTTCCTGTAAATTTTTACAGCATTTACTCCGGAAATTCTTTAAAGATTTTTTCGGCACTTTTCTTAGACAATTATTTTAAGAAATTGCTCCTGAAATTGCTTCTCCCTTGTAATTCTTCGAGAGCTTCTTTGAGAATTTATTCAGACCTTCTTCTGGAAACTCTTCACAAAGTCACAAAGACATTTTTTGTAAGGTTTTAGAAATCCGGCAATACATCTAGAAATTCAATCAGCATTTTTGTTTAAGGAAACCCCTTCGGCAATTCCAACATTTCCGGAGAAGTTGCTTAAGGAATTGTCGAAATATTTTTTAATGGAAAAACTTGGAGGCATTCCTAGAAGAAATTTGTGAAGTAATTTCCTCCAGCATTTACATTAGAAATAATTTCAGAAACCCTTTAGAAACAGCAATCCATTCAGAAATGCCTCCGACAATTTGTACAGAAGTTCATCCGGAGTTTTCATCAAGAGCTCCACCGAAATCTTTTTGATTGCTTCCCGAGAGAGTCTTAAGATTTCTGAAACGAGTTTGAAATCATGAAAATCAATGTCAGAGCCCAGAGGACTTCCCTTGGAGATTTCCTGTAAAAAAAAATCCTGGAAAAAACCAGAGCTTGTGGAAATTATAGGAAGAATTCCTCAAGGAATTATAGAAAATTATCTGAATAAAATGCCGAGGTATTCGTTAAACGAATGCGGGAAGAATCTCTGAAGCAATTGCTGAAAGAATTTCTAAAGAATTTGCCTGAAGAAGATTTAAAGGATTATCCAAGAAGACATGATCAATCAAAATGGCAGAGGAATTTCTAGACAAATTTCCACAGGAATTTTTCTAGAAATTGACGGAGGAGTTGTAGAAGCGATTGCCAGAGGATACCACTTAAGAATTGTTATAAAAATTTCTTAAGAAACAGCCGGAGAAAGTTCATGCCGGAAAATAAACGTCTCCTCATCGAATCAAATTGAACGAAAAGAAAATTCAATCAAAAATATTCAAGTGACTTCCAAAAAAAAAATCTCTAATAGAATTTGCGAAGGAATTTGTAAGGAAATTTGTACCACAATTTTAATACAATTTTTTAGAGGAAATCCCGAATTATTAACCTTAGCAGTTCCGAAAGAACCTAATAGAGAAATTCCTTACGAAATTTCACAAGAATGGCTTAAACGATTGCTGGAAAAGTCCCAAATAAATTACCGGTGGCAACTTTTGATAAAATGCCTGAAATTCAGCTTTAGTAATACGCAATGTCTTTATTAATTTTTCAGGCCATTCGATTTGGAGTTCAACTGCAACCTTTAAACCCTCTTATTTTCGGATTTTTTTTATGTATGTATTCCGACAGTTTCTAAAGAAAGCTTGAAATCTCAAGATCACCGACTTTTATAGCTACTCATACGCTCGAACACATATCCTATAAAAAAAAACCTGACTTCATTTTTTAAGCTTACAAGTGCGCAAGTGAGTTAACAATAGCCATAGCTGTAAAGGCTGAGGGTGACGGGTTCGATTCCCGGTCGGTCCAGAAAGTTTACGTAATGGGTATTAAGTATCTTCGTGCCTGCCAATCGATATACACATGCAAAAAGGTCATTGGCAGAGGAAGCTCTCAGTTAATTACCATGCAAGTTTTCATAGAAGATGAGAACCAGGATTTGTCTCAGCTTGGACGTAATGCCAAAGAGAAAAAGAAGATGCTGGGTCATTAGGCCGAATGGTCATCAGAACGAATTGAAAGTTAGCCGTTGTTTTTACCTTTTCCAACAATTTTTGCCAAAAACTAGTTGAACAATGAAACTATAAAGAATAGCCTATGTTTTAAAGAAGGAAAAATTTATGAATTTTTTTTTCTTTATTTTTGAGACCCTGAGCCCTGAGCTGGTTCGTCTCTTAATTTATGAATTGAATATCAGCAGTTTCAGCACCAAAAACTATTTTAGCAATGATACTAGAAAGAACAGCCTATATTTAAAAGAAGGATAAATTCATGGGTAAAATATCAGTAGATTCAGCATCAATAAAGTATCTTCGTGCCTGTCACACGATACACACATGCAAAATGGTCATTGGCAGAGGAAGCTCTCAGTTAATAACTGTGGAAGTGTTCATAGAGCTGAGAAGCAGGCTTTGTCTCAGTGGGGACGTAACGGCAAGAAGAAGACCCAATGATCATTCGGCCAAATGACCATTCGGCTTAATGACCTTCGGCCGAATGGCCTGACACCAAAAAGAAGGAGGTATATAAAAAAAATTAAGGATTGAGCGAGCAAAAACACGAGGAGCCAAAGCCACAGTTCGTCAGCGGCTTTGTTGCTTATTTGAATTTTCTTTTTGGAGCATAACCCGCTTCTGTATCGTTGATATTTGGGCGCTTTCTTTTTATCGTATTAATAGTAGCAAGAAGAAATTCGATTTTTTATTATCTGCAAGAGCCCATTTCTTTGAAATTCAATAATGGGGCTTTGAGTGGACAACATTCATCCGAATGGCACACAATCCGAGTGTCCTCCGATTCTCTGTTCCCTGTTGGCCCACATACTCACATGGCGCAAATCCTGCTGCAACTGCATACATAACTAACTACCTAAACTGGGGCACGGACGCAAAGCAAAGGCCATATCATCATCACTCAAAGTGCACTATGCAAATAGGTTCGTTCGATGAAATACCTCGCCGCTGGTCGTCGCCACCTTCTGCAACCTTGTCCGCTGTCTAGTGTGCAGTTCACTCTGTTGTGTGCGGTTGGATGGACAATGCAGCCCGAAATCAATGAGAAATTACAATCACAGTCAAATAGCTGTGCTGCTTCTCCGCATGTGTGCCTTTCCGGGTCTTAGCAGTGTAGTACCTATCACTGGACTGACTGGAGCGAGCATGGACGACTGGCTGCTAGTGGTGTCATATCATATCTGCGCTCGTCTTTCCCTACTACAGTAGTACGAGAATTACATCGTAAATCCTGCTATAGTAGCGCACCCAGTGGCAGTCTGGGTTGCCAGAAGGTTTTTTTTAAGCCTGTCTCAGACTTTTATGTTCCACAGAAATTCTTCCGGATATTCGTAAAGCTCTACAAGCTCTATTCAAATGTTTCCCAGTAATCTGGCATCCCCGATGCGGCTCTGGCCGCACGAAACCCATATTGATGGGAGGATCCGTCGCCGTTGCTCGTATGCAAAGATTGCGAATGCATACGATGGTGACTGGATGGAGGCAGGGGACGAATTGAGCTCGTACGTTACGTTTACCACACTCGGGAATCGGGGGTGTGCTCCATGTCATAAAGCATACCCCCCAGTCAGTTAACCACGCTATTGTGATGAAGAGGGGGGAAGTTGTTGCCATAGGGAGGAACAGCGACGAAAGTGGTTTTCAAACCCAGGAATAAACGAACAGGATAGGAAGAGAAACCAATCATGCCGGAGAGACAACAATAAATCATGGAAACCTCTAAAATGGAAATATTCATAAATAGTGTGGTAAACGTGAAATGGAGATGGGTTTTTGCCTGCGAGGAGAGGAAGTTGACGAGAGGAAAAGGTTGATGCCACTCAGGTTGCCTACAGGATTCAGCTATCGTTCGGGCTCGGGATAGGAAGAAGCTGATGACGGCGGCGATGATGGTGGTATGACAATGACGGTAATATGCAATGTGGGGCTGTGGTACTACCGGTCAACTGTGAGAGGAACATTTGCCTGAATGGACCCGGATGGCACTAGGGATTGAGGACTTAATCGATCTGTCATCATGTGAGGCATTGCACTGCTGCTGGTTGATAGCACCACTGGGATGGGAATATGGTATGGCTGATATTGCTTTCTAAGTCCAAAATAGCTTGATATTAAAAATTTAGATTGCTACTTACAAAGGAAATGGAAGTTCAAGCGGTTTCCATGATGGTTGTAGGACCGTCGTGAAAAATTGCCATTTTGAATGATTGTCCGGCCTTGACCAGTGAATCAACGTTTATTATTTTTTACTTATTACTGTTTGCCGTGAACCGCTACTGCGATGACTTGTTGATTCTCTTACCAGTCTTACTTTTGTCTGTACATTTGTATATTTAATGATTACGTTTCCACCTTTGCAAAGAGTAAGGCCACCCAACTATCACTCCTACCAGGGTCAATATCGACTTTGGGTGACACCGACGATGATACTCAATTTGTATATATCAGGCATCTTTTTTTTTTCCTTCTAAACCACAGGGGGAGAATCTGCTCAACAGACACCCCAACAGGAAGGTTAGGGTAGTGTGGGGTTAAGGCCGTCTTCTACTACAAAAGTAAAAGCCAAGACTACTCTCTCCTCGACCCACTAAGCCCATTCCTATGGTCGCCAAACCCTTCGTCTCTCCGGAACCACCAAGAAGGTATTGGTTCTGAGAGGGGCTAGTGTACATCGCACCCTCAAAGTTAGCTGCGTAGCCTGCAGCAACGAACATCGATGACTCGCTTTGGAGAGTTCATCACGGTGGCATGCTGGCGCATAGAAAGTTTCCTGAGTAGTCCTCACCACTCCCTTTGTCCTCGGAAGGCGGACAAGGTTCAACTCCGCCTGCGCCCAACTGCTTAGCAGATATCAAGAACTGATGCCCACGTGCAACCCGATCTGACCTACTGAAGGCAAGGGTATCACTACCCTTCAGGCCCTATCAGATGCACCAGAAGGTTGCTGACAGCAGGGTCTCCACCTGCCCCGGCCTTTACCTGCCCCGGATCCCTTTCCGACCGCAGACTCGGATCCAACCCAGTAGACCGTTGCCACGACAGCAACGCTATCTAGACTTCCTTACCGCGGCCACTTAATCGCTGTATGGGTTGATCTCGACCGCAGGGCACCGGTATGACCTACGAAGCCGATTTCGAACCCCTGGACCACCTACCTCTAGTACCGCATCTGAACCAGCCATTCTCCGAGTCCACGCGCCACCTCCTCTGTAGCTCCCAGACGGATGTGAGTATTAGCCGTTGAAACGGCGTTCCAGCCAAACTCAAGACAAGATTGTCCGGTGTTGTGTCCTCTCCGCATGTGGCAAGCATACGGTCACGCATTGTGCGAGTTCGCGGTTTCACTACCGGGACTTCTTTTTAAAAAAAGGTCTACACACTTTTACAGCTAATTAAAGACTAACTTTATTGGCCCTAGCTAAGTAACACCTAACCGATGAACGTATGCCGGTAGCTGCTGCATCAGCACCTCTTGCAATGGGTACCACGTCCGACCCATCAACTTGTCGAATGCTGTTACCATCGGGATGATTTCTGCTGACTCTGCCAACTACCGTGTGGAATGTCGAACTCTGGTTGGCAACGTCGTTAACTTGCCCGGACCAAGTGATGAGGCTCCGTCCGAATTATATCTTCCAAAGTCGTGTGTTGGAAGCCAATGTCCGTAGTGATAGGTACTTCCCTAGATGGTTGGATAAATTGGATCTTCATAGCTTTCCTGTGGGCGAGAATACTGAAGAATATGGCTACCCAGTCAACCAACGATCGTATAAAATGTTGAATAAGATGTTAAAGTGGATGCGATATGCGTACATTTTACATGTGCCTAAATGGAGGCATGCACGCATATGGCCTCCACTTTATCATCCTATGCAACATCTTATACGATTAGTGGTTGTCTGGGTAAGCTGATTATGGTAGGGGTGAACGAGAATGTTCCGCAGATTGACCAAGAGGTCCATTGGAGGCTGTTGTTCTCCAGACGTATTTGCTCCAATTCTCTCCTTGTTTCCGTTTGTAGGAGGTTTAGATGTTCTAAACTCAGATTGAATATTTGCTTGCCTTTAGTTATTGCAAGACCCAGTCTTGCGAATAATCGCGACCATCACGAGACAATCACTTGAACCGCTTTCTGGAGTCACCGTTCCCAAGGTGATACGAACCAGCTAGCGTGTCACGCCTGGAATGACAAACATGTTGTGGGTTCCACCCTTCGCAGCTTTGCAGCGATAGCAGTTGCTGAGTATGCTTCAGGCGGGTTGCGAGAAAATCAATCTCTCTGAGCAACGAGGCATAACGGGCGAAGTGAGAGCGTTTGCCGTAGCCAGGGCGAACTGCGTGGTGCGCTCAATGTGTGCGTTTAAACTGAGCTATGCAAAACGAATAGGATTTATGACGTAGTACCGTGCTTGTGATAATACACAAGCATAGTTTTACATGCTGTTGCGCGTGCATCTGCTTGAGGCGACGGAGAGAGTCATGACACTCACATGAGCCGTATCCAAGTCAGGATGATTGTAGCAAAACAAGGGTGACCGGGTGACTATGATGGGATTCTGTCTTTTCTGGTGTTAGCGACTGTAGAGAGAGCGAATCAGAAACCGCAGAGACAGGGTGACACAAGCTTGGTGCTTATCAGCTTTTTTGTGACTTGTACGCTGATGCTTCGCGACACTGGCAAGACCATCCAGTGATAAATGTATTGGTTTTCCTGTTAAGTGTTGGATAATGTTGCTGACCATGATGCTACTCACGTTGATCGTACAGTTGTCGTAAAATATCAGGTAGGATCCCGATAGATTCCTTTCTGACAATCCACAGTTAGATTTTATGGTGAGATTTCGTACTGTATTGATCAGCAGATGTTGATCGTCTATGATGACATCTTCTTCGGATGTTGGATTCATGGTATAGTTACAGGTGGGTGGCTGCCCTTGTAGGAGATTTGGTGTACATGTAGACGTTTCCAGTCTTACCTCACTGAGCTTGAATATATTCGGCTTTAGGGAGTTGGCGATGAGCGTTTCGTTGTTATGAACCAAAAAATTCCTGTTCGGTAAATGGAGTTGTTGATTATTGTGGGTGTATGTGAATCTTCTGATAAATTTTGCTGTCGAGCTTCGGTAGTTTTATTAGAAGCGCGATTTCTTTCTTATTGGTAGCGATGGATGTAGATGCGTAGGAGATGACCTCTGCTGCGGTTACTACGATGATCTTTTCCCTAGCTAGGTCATGAATAAATGTAGTGATTTCGTTATCGCTAAGTATAATAGTATTCAAAATTCCCATCTTAGCTAATGTAATCGTTTCTAAGATATGTTCGAGATTTTGGGCCAGAACTTTAAGGTTTTCTAAAATTGATATAGCATTAAACTCTGTTGTTTTTTAATTGAAAAGTTGTATCGCTTATTTGGTTTTGAAGGCTACTTCTTTTAGTTAGCTTCTAACATAATGGAACGACCATAAATTACGTCACCCAAAAACTGTCCTTTTTACTTACCCCTATGTAACACTTTGTGTTTGAGGACTCTGCATTTTTTGTATGAGTCGTTGCTGAATTCCCGCTCCTTTCCTCACGAATTGTGATGAAATTTATAGACGTTCCTATATCGATTGTTGAGCCGAGAAACACTTTTTCTTCCTACGGGGTTTCTCATGGTCGTGTTTGTTTGTTTTTCACTTTTTAACGAAAAATTGCAAACAATATTATCACCTTCATAGTTCTCATTTTTTCCTCGATACCCATATATGTCATAACGTGTTGATACTGATATTATACTTCACGTCCTGTTATATTTTCATTCGTGAAATCGGCTCGCAAAATAGATAATTCGGCACCAACATTTCAAAAGGGCGTAACTGCTTTTGCAACCAATGCCTTCTCACAGAGCTGTGGGTCGTATTTCATTCATCTCACGCAATTCACATCCATTAATCGAAAGAGGAGGATTTTATCTTTCTATTTGTGCTAGTGGATTGCTCGAGAGGGATGGGATACGCTCCACAGCTTTGTGAGAAGGCATTGGTTGTAAATGCAGTTACGCCCTTTTGAAATGTTGGTGCCGAATTGTCGTATTGAAAAACATTTCAATTTCTCCGAGAGCAGTTTCCACGGGATAACACCGAAACATTCTTTCAAACAATCCATGCCTCGAATAGACGACATTTCGAAACCGTAGTACCAATTGGTTAGAAAAAAATTGCCCATACTGATGTGATGCGGCATACTTCAATTTCTCCGGATGCAGATTTCCCGGGTGAACACCGGGACTGTCTTCCGTGTGTATAGTGTCGAATATGTAACAACTTTGCAGAACATAGTACATATAACGTTATTTCCACATCTTCGTGTTGAAATCGTCGACTATCGTGCTTTTCCCGTAAAACTACTGTTTATTTGGGGTCGTTCATAAATTTGGTAGACCGAATTTTGGTCATCTCAAAACACCCCTACCCACTTTTAGACTTTCGTTCATTCAAAATTTCGAAATTATGGAGCATAAGCTTTGACCAGACCTCCCTCCCTAAAAGTCTACGTGGTTTTTGAACGACCCTTGTATAGTTCCTCAGGGGTCATCGGAACGGTACTCTGGGTGGCTAATATCGCAAAAACATCTGCTCATAACTGTATATCAAACGAACTATGTATATTCTGAAGTTAGACATTTATACCATCGAGACGCAAGCAATTTTCAAAACAGCCGATACCTAGCTACTCGGGGGATCATCGGAACAGAATTGGCTTCTTTAGCGGTGTTGAGATGATTCCATATTCAGAATCTGCATGCAAAACTGAGCCGAAATCCAAATTTTCATGAATTTTGGTGCCCAGGAACCTATTTTAAAATCAGTTTGAAGTTTGTATGGGAGCGATTTGTCGAGTTACCCCTCGTCGCATTTTGTACCGGGCGGAGCTGTCAAGCAGTTGGCCAGCTGTCAAAAGGTGATTTCGAAAAATCTCTTCGAAAGCGTTTTTAGGTACCAAAATGAAGTTCTAAAAATCTGAAAAAAATCATGGTGGTTCAGAAAAAGGTGCTCTTTCGTATAAAATCAAAAAATCAATACATTTTTCTTAATTTAAAAACCCAATTACCTGAGGCCAATATGCCCAAAAAAACTTTTAATGACCATTTCCTATTTGGCATCAGAAAATTATGAAGTTTGATACCGATATTGCTAAACTCGGACGAAAAATACTAATTGACCACACTTGGACCGGTTCCCTGAGGGCTTTGGAGAAAAATCCAAGTATGAGAAGCCTAATTTGCTTCTGAAAGTATCATTCTGGGCTAAACTGTAAAAATTCGTTGAAATATAATTGGGATTTGATCATTTAGTCTAAGAAATTTAGCCCCAAAGGGAGCTCCGGAAAGGTGGACAATCCAAAAATGACCAACAGGATTCCTAAAACTAGGCATCAATACGATTCAAATGGTTCTAAGATATATTTATTCAAATGGTTCTAAGATATATTTTTTCACGAAAAATTGATCAAACATGATTTTTTTTACATTTTTCATGAAGTGGCCTACTGTGCCTTTTGTTTACATTTTGCAGTCCAGGTGCTTTAGGAAGAAATGTCAAAAACAGCAGTATGAACATCTTTGCAGAAGAAATCTTTCTTCTAGGACACTTCTATGAAAAGATAGAACTGATCTAGATCAATTTCAATTTATCTAGATCAAGTATTAGATAACCAGAATATAGTAAAATCTGTTACAAGACATTTCTCTGACGATACGAAACCTCTAGGATGGTTATCCAGAGCACTAGCGTTCTGCCCAGTGTGGGATGCAAACAGTTTTCAAAATGTCCGACATCTTATTCCGCGTGGGTTCACCGGATCGGTCCTCCCGGTGGCCAATGTGTGCAAAACATCTTCTAGTGACCGTTTTCTAACTGGTATTAGAAGATGTTGAAGTTTGATACCCATATTGCTAAACTTGAACGAAAAACAATATTTGACCGCGCTTGGGCTGGTTCCTGAGGGTCCCTGGAGTAGATTCCAAGCAGGGATCCAGCCTGGAACTATTTGCTTCTGAAAATATCACTGTGGTCTAGATTATGATTATTTGTTAAAATGAAACTGGATATCAAGCAGTTGCGAAAGGAAGTTTGGGTCATTTTTACCGGATGTGACCCAGTGACTCACCGGAATAACTCCGGATAGACGGACAATTCAAAAATGACCAATAGGTTTTCTAAAACTAGGCATCAAAACAATGCAATGGTAAAAATGAAATAAATTGGTTGAAAATTGACGAAAAGGCAGTCATTTGAATTTTTTTCTTTCTGTTGGGCGGATACGGGTTAATTAATAGCTTTTCAACTATGACGTTTAGCGTCATGGTGTCTTCGAGAAAGTTTTTCACTATCACAAGGAGCTTCTTTTGAACTTCTGTGGAAATTGATCAATCCCCCTACAAGTGAGATAGAAAATTTATTTTTTGAATTTTTCGAAATACAAGGTTGGCGTCTTCACAAAAGTTGTAGAAAATGTTGTTTTGGAGCATTTTTGTCGACGACGCCAAGTTTGTAACTCCGTTATTTTTCAAGATAAGTTACGTTTTCTATCTTCAGCCCCTTGAAAAGGGTTTTTTTTGGTAATAACTTTCTATTTATTGATTCTACATTAACACAGCCGTTATGGATAATGGTGTTGGGGCCAATTCACTTTATCGGCAGACTAATGGACTGTAATATTGGTTTGGCAATAATCAACACAAGGTTTTAGAACAATATTGACGATTTAATAGAGAACCTTTTATGATACATGTGTTTCACTTCACTGCTCTTGAAAGAATGACATGGAGTGGAATAAGATACAGAAAAAAACAAATAATTCTTCTTCTCGCATTGATGGTGCTGGCGCGCTTCCGTTGTGTTCATCACAGTTGGCAACGACTCGGTGACAAGAAAAAAAACATCGCAGCAACCGTGCTGCTGGTTTTGCAGGAAATTTTCATTTTACTTCAAAACGTCCAAGGTAGAAGATAGGGATTTATCAAACATCCTGCCCCGCGGCTGCGAAGCTGAGTCATTCAGAAGATTCTCGTTGTCCTCAATTGGTAGCGGAGCCAGTTTGGAAATTGATCGCTTGAAGATACCGGAAGAAGTCCTTACGTCTACAACTCGCACACAGGAATCCTTCCCTGGGTAAATCTTCGTTACTACACCTAATCTCCAAGTTTGCGGAGGCAGACCATCCTCAATAATAAGAACGACCATTCCCGGCTGTACGTTGCATTCCTTAGATGTCCATTTTCCACGAGTCTGAAGTGATGTCAAGTACTCCCGCGACCATCGGCTCCAGAAATGTTCCTTCAGTTTATCCAAATATCTCCACCGAGACAGCCGATTTGCTGGTACATCTTGGCAAGGCGGTTTCGGAATACTCTGCAGGGGTCTGCCAATCTGCAGATGTGCTGGTGTAATCGGCATAGGATCGTTTGGATCATCAGTCAAACTGAAGAGAGGGCGTGAATTCAAAATGGCCTCAACGTGGGTCAAGGCAGTGGCAAATTCTTCAAACGTAAGGGTTGCGTTTTGGAAGGTTCTTTTGAGGTGAGTTTTTGTGCTTTTCACCCCAGCCTCCCACAAGCCACCAAAATTTGGTGCTTTGGGAGGGATGAATTGCCATTCAATTTCTTTTGGTAGTAGAAAATCATTTATACCCCGGCAGTGCATATCATCATGGAGCTGCTGACACAAGTGATGGAGTTCGTGTGACGCCCCCACGAAATTTGTCCCGTTATCAGAAAATAGTTTCCGTACTAATCCTCGGCGATTCACAAAACGCTCCAACGCAGCTAAAAACGCCTCTGTAGTCAGTTCAGATACCAGCTCCAGATGTATATTTTTGGTCGCCATACACACAAAGACAGCAATGTACCCCTTAACCAGTTTTGGACGATATTTACCTTGCTTTACTGTTACAGGGCCTGCGTAGTCAACCCCAGTATACTCGAATGGTGCGGCAATGGTAACTCGTTCACCAGGAAGGTCACCCATCAATTGTTGGATACCTGATGGTTTTACTCGGAAGCAGTTCAAACACCGTCGAGTTATTTTCCGTACAGCAGATCGACCACGCAACAGCCAGAAATGACGACGAACAATTGCAAGCAACCCAGTAGGACCAATGTGCATGTTCTCTACGTGAAGAGTTCGGATGAGTGCATCAGTCAAAGGATGCGGTGGTAATATCAACTGATGCTTTGATTCGAATGGAATGTCAGCATTCTCCAAGCGCCCACCGACTCGTAATAGACCGTCGCAGTCAATGAAGGGATTTAAAGCAGCGAGCCGCTTCGTTACCTCGCCATTCTCAACAGCTCGGACTTCTTCAGGCAACTCCATCATTTGAATCGTCCTAACCACAGATCTTAAAGCCTTCTTCATTTCAGGTATTGTGATGAATTTCGAAACGATCTTCGGTTGGTTGATGACCCGACTTCGACAATTGTGTATGAATCTATTCACGTACGCTAGTATTCGCTGTATCTTGCGAAAATCACTAACCCTGGTGTAGACAGGCAACATTTCTGCAATACAAATGGAGTCTACTACAACGGCTTCCTTCAACTCTGGGATCTCTCCTTCTGTAACCGGTGGGGCTTCCAGTACGATGTCGTCCGGTTGTTTCAAAAACGCAGGTCCCTGCCACCATAGACTATTCTTACTCAAAGGCAATGGCAATTGCCCACGTGATGCAGTGTCGGCCGGGTTTTCAGTAGTTCTTACATACCTCCACGTACAACTTGCGGTGAGATCCTTTATCTGCACGACACGATTACGAACAAACACCTCCAAAGTTCCGGGTGCTCGATTTAACCATGCCAGAACAATTTGGCTGTCTGACCATAGTACTGAACCAGATAAATTCAGCTGAACGACGCTAGTTACCTTTGCGATCAGACGGGCCAACAAAAGTGCAGCGAGGAGTTCCATCCTCGGAATAGTAACGCCCTTTACCGGCGCGACTCTCGATTTGGCGCACAGCAAGTTCACGGTAACGGAGCCATCTTCTTCAATACACCGCAAATAAACACAAGCTCCGTACGCCAAAAGTGAAGCGTCTGCGAACCCATGAAGCTCCAGTCGCATGGCTCCACTGACCACCACACACCGCGGAACACGAATCTGGGTAAGTGTAGGCAGTGCACGTTGAAAGTCTTGCCATTCATGAAGAGTATCCCCTTCCAGTTCATCGTCCCAGTTCAGTCCACACGCCCACAGTTTTTGAAGCAACATTTTTGCCAACACTACCACTGGTGCCACTAAGCCCAATGGGTCAAACAATTTTGCAATTGTCGAAAGTACATTTCTCTTCGTAATTTTATCACTAACTTCTTGTTTGTGTTCAACGACCAAAAGCAAATTGTCTTCCCGAGGTTCCCACATCACACCCAATGTTTTTGTTACATCACTGCACTCTCCAATTCTAATCAGCTTTTCTTGATCTTCCTCAGGCACATTTTTTCAACACTTCCGGCGAATTCGAGCTCCACTTCCTTATCGGGAACCCGCCTTCAGCCAGCAGTTCCGTTACTTCTCGCTGACGATCGACGGCTTCTTCTTCCGTATCTCCTCCTGACAGCAGATCATCCACGTAAACATCATTCTTCACCATTTCTGAAGCCACCGGGAATCGCTCTTTTTCCTCCTCCGCCAGCTGAACCAAACATCTAGTGGCCAGGTAGGGTGCCGACGATGTTCCGTACGTGACCGTGGTCAGTTCCAGCACCCGAAGGGCCTCCGTTGGATTTGCCCTCCAGAAGATTCTCAGAAAGGTAGTCTGGTTGGCATCTATATCGATCTGCCTATACATTTTGGCAACATCACCAGAAAAGGCGTACAGGTAGCAGCGAAACCGCAGCAAGATAGAGAACAAGTCGTTCTGGATAGTTGGTCCAACTTTCAAGACTTCGTTTAGCGAATATTTACCAGATTTTGAACTGGCATTGAAAACCACCCTCAGCTTTGTCGAAGAACTGGATGGTTTCAGAACCGCATGGTGCGGTAAGTAATAACTTCCTTTACCTGCTACGTCCTTATTCTCGTCAATCTCTTTACAGTGCCCAAGAGCCTCATACTCGTCAATGAACGCTGTGTATTGTCGCTTCAATTCTGGATTGCGTAACAGTCTCTTCTCGAGCTGATGAAACCTTATCAAAGCAAGTTCTCGATTGTCGTCCAGCTCACTGACTGTATCCTTGAAAGGCATTTGAACGACAAACCTTCCTGTGGCGTCTCGACGATATGTTTCGAGGAAGTGAGTTTCAACTTCAGCTTCTTCGTTGGTATGTGGTGAGGAGTTGACAATCTCTTCGACTATCCAAAACTTCTCGATAGCACGTTCCAATGGGTCTTGTAACGTAACATTAGATAGCAACATGGATTGACTCACCTGATTATAAGGATCAAACGTACCAGTCACGATCCATCCCAAATCAGTTTCACGCAGCGAAGTCGTGCCGTTGGACAGTTTGACTGTACTTGATCGGAGCAGGTCCCAGACGTAATTTGAAGCCAAGATGAGATCCACTTCGTTTGGCTCAAAGAAACGTGGATCAGCAAGTTTTATTTCACGGGGAATGTTCAGTTCCTTTACGCTGATTGTTGCTGCGGGTACTGTCCCGGTTGGACGCTCCGATACCAAGCACTCAATGCGGTCCCGGTAGTTGGAATATCTTGACAAGAACTCAACATTCATTCCCTTCCTTGACTGTGTCTTCACGGCGTTCGCTCCAACAATCGTAATGTTGCATTTGGTGACTGGCAATCCGAGAATCCGCGCCATTGATTCCGACAGAATGTGAGCTTGTGAACCGGAATCTAACAATGCTCGGCATGGATGCAACTGACCATGCTGATCCACAACGTCGATGATTGCAGTTTGCAATAGCACTTGTTTGGTTGGCTGCAGCGCTCCTCCGCCGTAGCACGATGTTGTCACCGACGCAGTATTCCTGATGTCCGATTCCACCGGAGAGGAAATTGTAGGTTCATCAGACGCAGTAGTCTGAACAATACTGACATTCGCCTTATCTTCCTGCTTAGAAGGCAACGATTGAGATAGTTGCTCTTCTGGATGCAACATCCCATGATGCCTAGCACTACATTTGGAACAGCTGCGCTCCGATGTACACGCCGCACTGCGATGTCCTTTTCGCAAACAGTTAAAGCAGACATTTGCTTGTTTCGCTTTTTCATATCTTTGAGCAACATTCATATTTCGGAATACACTACACTTGAAGTTCAAATGAGCTCCCCCACACAGTTCACACACAATTTCATTGCTCGTTGATGCAGCAGCTGACACTTTCACGGAACCTTTTCCCAGCGTTGAGACCTTGGACACGGCCGGCTTGGAATTTGACATTACTGGGTTGTTCATTTCACAGCGCTCAAGCACAAGACATCGCTTCTTCAGGAACTCTACTGTCTCTTCATATTCCGGAAGTTCACCGTGTTCGATGGTTCCTTCCCATAGCTCGCGAGTTTCGTTGTCCAAACACGAAGATAGGATATGCACCACTATCAACTCGGACACGCCGGTTAGATCCTGACCATGGAACCGCAAATTTTCGATATGCCTTGTACACTCATTAAGCAGTTCACGTAAGTCTCTCGATGATTTCTTCGCAATCTTCCTCATTTGCAAAATTCCTTCGATATGGATATCGATGATCCGACGCTTATTTTCGTACCGCTCTTCCAGGATCCTCCAGGCTTGCTGGTAGTTATTGTCCTGGATAGTCTTGGCGTCCAGGATGCCCTCAGCTTCTCCAACCAAGGCCTTTTCCAAATGGAACAATTTCACAGCATCAGAATCTGGCGAGTTCCTCATCAAATCCACGAACATTGATTTGAACTTTGGCCAGTTTTCATATGTTCCATTAAACGTGGGCAAAGGAGCTTTCAGCGATTGTTGATGAATTACATACTGTGGTTGGTTTATCGGGACCGCTCCAATATGCTGGTTTTCTTGCTGGACTTGAGCATCTTGAAGCGTTTCGATGAGCACTAGTGTGTTGTTGTAAACATCTTCGAATTCAATAATTTTTGCCTCATGCGCTTCTACCTGATTGTCAGGTATTAACGAAATGATCTTGTCGTTAACATCGTTGTATTCGTTGTAATACTTCTCGATATTTCTTGCATGAACACGTAACTGTTGTTGGGATATTGTCAGCTCTTGTCCTGGTTGGGTCTGAAGAGCTGTCCAGATTCGGGTCACTTTACCCTTCACCAGACCGCGCTTGTGGATCATCGATTTCAGCTCCTGCTCTGCCATTATCAATTTCTCTCTTTGGTTGGTATTGGGAGTATCCTTCCCGGCGCTCTCAGTTGCTTCCTCTAGTTGAGACGACTCCAGCTGTTCATTGTCTTCTTGGCCCAGAAACTTACGCCACATAGGTTTCACGGTGGGTTGGAGTTACGACGCTTCTTGCACTCGCGCTGCAGACTGCACTACGCCCGGTACGAACCGATGGAACCCACGATGTCGGAGCCTCGTGGAACGCTCTCCGCTCGGACAAAATGGCGGCACTCCGCGGATCGCGATGCTTCTTGCACTCGCGCTATGAGTACTGCGCTACGCTCGGTACGAACCGACGGAATCCACGATGTCGGAGCCTCGTGGAACGCTCTCTGCTCGGACAAATGGCGGCACTCAGCGGATCGCGTTGCTTCTTGCACTCGCGCTGCGGGTAGTGCACTGCGTCCGGTACGAACCGACGGAATCCACGATGTTGGAGCCTCGTGGAACGCTCTCCGACAAAATGGCGGCACTCCGCGGATCGCGATGCTTCTTGCACTCGCGCTATGGGTACTGCACTACGCCCGGTACGAACCGACGGAATCCACGATGTTGGAGCCTCGTGGAACGCTCTCCGCTCGGACAAAATGGCGGCACTCCGCGGATCGCGATGCTTCTTGCACTCGCGCTATGGGTACTGCGCTACGCCCGGTACGAACCGACGGAATCCACGATGTTGGAGCCTCGTGGAACGCTCTCCGCTCGGACAAAATGGCGGCACTCCGCGGATCGCGATGCTTCTTGCACTCGCGCTATGGGTACTGCACTACGCCCGGTACGAACCGACGGAATCCACGATGTCGGAGCCTCGTGGAACGCTCTCCGCTTGGACAGAATGGCGGCACTCCGCGGATCGCGATGCTTCTTGCACTCGCGCTACGCTCGGTACGAACCAACGGAATCCACGATGTCGGAGCCTCGTGGAACGCTCTCCGCTCGGACAAAATGGCGGCACTCGGATCGCGATGCTTCTTGCACTCGCGCTGCGGGTAGTGCACTACGCCCGGTACGAATCGTCGGAATCCACGATGTCGGAGCCTCGTGGAACGCTCAAAATCCGGATCAGATTCGGATCGAATGGACCAATGTTGGGGCCAATTCACTTTATCGGCAGACTAATGGACTGTAATATTGGTTTGGCAATAATCAACACAAGGTTTTAGAACAATATTGACGATTTAATAGAGAACCTTTTATGATACATGTGTTTCACTTCACTGCTCTTGAAAGAATGACATGGAGTGGAATAAGATACAGAAAAAACAAATAATTCTTCTTCTCGCATTGATGGTGCTGGCGCGCTTCCGTTGTGTTCATCACAGTTGGCAACGACTCGGTGACAAGAAAAAAAACATCGCAGCAACCGTGCTGCTGGTTTTGCAGGAAATTTTCATTTTACTTCAAAACGTCCAAGGTAGAAGATAGGGATTTATCAAACAAATGGTAAAATACACAATTTTGCCAAAATTGACATCCCGCTAATTTCAAAAATAAAATAGTTATAACGGTTTTTATAGTTTTTTGGGCCATATTTCAAGCATATGTAACTCAGCTATAGGCAATTACATGCAAATTTCCTTTTACGCATGTAAAAGTACAATAATTGTCTCTCTTAGAAAGCCAAAACCATCGAACCGTAAGAGACTGTGAGATGGTTTTTGTATACAAACATACGACCATTTATGGATCTTTTATATGGGATTTGTTTATATCTTCAACATATATATATGACAGTTAGTGTCAGCTTGCATTTTTATTGTTATTGTAAGTGTGTGTGAATGTAACTTTGTAGAGCATGAGAAAAATGTAGAATCAATAAATAGAAAGTTATTGCCAAGAAACGCTTTTCGAGAGGCTGATGATAGAAAACGTAACGTATCTTGAAAAGTAACGGAGTTACAAACTTGGCGTCTTCGACAAAGTTGCTCCAAACAACATTTTCTACAACTTTTGTAAAGACGCCAACCTTGTATCTCAAAAAAATTCAAAAACTAAATTTTCTATCTCACTTGTAGGGGGATTGATCAATTTCCACAATAGTTCAAAAGAAGCTCCTTGTGATAGTGAAAAACTTTCTCGAAGACACCATAACGCTAAACGCCATAGTTAAAAAGTTATAAATTAAGCGCGCTGAAACGACGAAATCAGCCACAGTGCTGCGTGAGCAAACTCGCGCGATTCTGAATCATTTTCTCACGCGCGAGATTTTCATTCAAAATCTCGCTCTCACGAGTCAAGCGCCGAACTCTCGTTCGCTTGTAAAACGAATCCAAATCAATTTGAACGACATTCAATGTTATTGTACGCTAGTTTTGCTTTTGTTCTATCATATAATCCTAAAAACTTTGATGTAAATAATAAGTACATCAAGGAATAAAGCAATGAGTGAAATCGCGAGTCAACTCATGCATGATTTGCTCGGTGGTGAGTTTGGCGAGTCAAGAATCGTGCGTGAAACAACTCAACCATGAGATTTGAGAATTTGAGTTTTTACCAACACTGGGTGTCAGTGTAGGGGCCCTGATGTTTTCCGCCTGACCGTCTTGTTGGCCGGTAATGCCGTGTGTAATGCGCTCGTGTCCTGTCCGGGCAGAATTGGCCGATCCACTTGCCGATAACGCCGTTCCACGGCACTTGTAATGCCCCTGTCCGCCTATGATTCGGTCGATTCACTTGCCGGTAACGCTATCATTTGGCACTCGTATTGCTCCTATCCAGCCGAGATTGGCCGAGTCGCTTGGAGACCTGCTGGCCACCGATCACCAAATTGCCATGGCTGTGTTAGCATTAGCATTAGCATTAAGCGAGTCGCACAAATTCGTAGGTGGTACAGTCCTAGACCGCTGTTATGAGGGTTGCCTCCTTCCCGTCCGAACCAAAGCACAAAGATTTGGGACTAATCTCTGACTCTTAGACAAGACTGACGCAATCCTCCAATGGTCGAGCACTGTCCTGGCCACGTCCTTGTGACTGCTGAGGAATGGGAAAGGATGGTTAGTTTTGGACACCTATGAAAAATGTAGACAACTCTACGATCTCTCAGGCCTAGGTGTCAGGGGAATTAGGGTGTTGTTAGTGGAAGGGTAAACTCCAAAGGATACGCTTGGTTAACGTTCAGGCACACCATTGTTAGACTGCTTCGAATCAGTTGTCTGCCCAATTCATCATCTTGTTGGCATTTGGTTGAATTACTGGATGCTTCGGTTGATAATCTGAAATAAAAAATAATATTAACATCGTACGTCAAATAAGCTACATATTAGTGATACGCTCGCCACAGTTACATATTTTTAAAATATTATTTATATCGTACGATACATTTACCTGAATCCTGCTGGAATAAAATGTTAATTAGCAGTACATTGAAACACAAATACTACAAAACACAAGGAAAAGAGCATCAAACTTTGATCTTGGAATATTTAAAAATACGGTAAATATCAAGATCAAAATTTGATTTGGTAGATCTTACACCGCAACGCACCTTTCTAAGGTGATCTACCCACGTTACGGGGTACCAAATTGCCATGGCTGTGTTAAGTTTTGTGGCCCATCCGTGGACCTCGCATGTGTCTTGTCTGGGGGTTACAGGGTCTGGGGTCCACCCGAAACCTTGCTTCAGGTGACTGCTTCCGTCAGTGGTACGCATCACCGGAGTGCGGCCGGAGGATGTGTTTAAATCTGGAGCACTTCACTGCTGGCCACGTCACTATGGTCCTCGCTATGGGTAAATGCGGCCCTCAAATGACTGGTACTTTCGCCATTGATCCTTTGCAGCACCTTTACAACGCACAGGTTTACTGCCCTTCCAACCTGGGAGGATCGAATTCCGTTCCAACACTTTTATATCGTTTTTTCAAACTCTCTTAACTTGTAACTTCTAATGTGGTCTACCAGAAAGTGGATGAGCTTAGGGCTCGGATCCCACTTGGAACTGGCGAATAGCCCTTTTCCAATCGGTTGGTAGCTGTCTAAGTGCCAAACTGCATTGGCTTTATAGTGCTGCACTCTATAGACAAAAATGAAAAATCGACTTCAAAATGTTGTTCAATCTAGTAGGTATGCCATCCTGTAAATACATGCGTTCTCTCTGCATCCTCCTTCTAGCTCTTAGGCAGGATGCGCGGAGTTCTGCGATTTCTAGATGCCACCAGTATACCGGTTGGCATTGCGGCGTCACATGCATTGGCGAAACTACGGATTTTTGCCAGGGGGTGCACTACAAACAAATATTCATTAGTTCATCCATTCATCATTCATGGCCCCATATCTCACAGCAATGCATTAAAATTCTAGGGGGTGCCTGGCACCCCCGGCACCCCCAGTAGTTTCGCCTATGGTCACATGCACGACTTATGGTTCCGACTAGATCTTCGCTGGATAGATCGTTGGTTTTATAAGATTATACTCTCCATAATCAATCGTTCCACAAATGCCGGCTTATCGAAGCGCGGGTCAGTCATCCCCGATTACGGTCGATGACCGGCTGTGGCCATCTTTCTCCATGTTCCACTGTGTATCGAGTCTCCAGATGATCACTTTTCGTGTGTGCATCGTCGACCCTGTAGTCCAAGCTATGGTTCAAACTCGGACTCTAGAAGGTCACATCAATGATGGACTCTGCACCGTTTATTCTGTAGGTTTTTTTGTCGCCTACGTTTGCGACCTCCACATTCAGTCTAGCCATAGATTGCTTCGAGTAGAGCCCAGCCTCTCGCGTTAGTTAAGCGGCTACCCCACATAATCGCCCAGGCGTTGAAGTTCGCCCCGATGACCACGGGACTCAATCCCACTGGTGGGCTTGATAGCGTATCCAGCATCCAGCATTTACGGGAACTAGTCTATCGACCACCTGGGAGGCCCATAAGAACTGCAGTAGTACACCTCGTTGGTCTTGCCGCCTTTTAAATTATTAGTGGCTCTCAGAGAGGAAACCCGATGTACGAATTTGTAACCCTTTCGGTTTTAAGCTTTATTGAAAGTTGCCTACTGTTTGTTGTGCAATTTTCAAGAATGTCGTGAATTGCTGAGTGAGTGAATTTATTTTTATTTATCCAATCACTCACTTGTCTCACGAAAGTTTGTTTAAAAAAATCGACATTTCTTTGAATTGCATAACGAAAAACAAGCACTGGGACATGTCGATAAAATATCGTTCGTGAGAGCCTTATTTGATGGATGTTGAGTGTGTTGATGATTTTTTTTTTGTGGGCAGAATGAGCTGTTGGGATGATTTATTATCGAGTCGGTAGTTGAGAAATGTGTGAGTTGGCGAGTGAATTGGTTAAATAGAGTAGGTGAATAAATGATAAGGGGTCTCCAGTTAGCCTAGTGGTTAAGGTTATGGATTGCCAATCCGGAGACGGCGGGTTCGATTCTCGTTCCAGTCGGGAAAATTTTCTCAATTCCCTGGGCATAGTGTATCATTGTACTTGCCTCACAATATACAAATTCATGCAATGGCAGGCAAAGAAAGCCCTTCAACTAATATATGTGGAAGTGCTCAAACAACACTAAGTTGAAGCGAGGCAGGCCAAGTCCCAGTAGCGACGTCCAGCCATAAAGAAGAGAAGAAGAAGCAGAAGTGATTTGAAAAGTGAGTGAGATAATGTGTAAGTGAGTTGGTTAGTGAATGCCATAGTTATTGAGCAACCGAGTGAGTGAAATTAAATTTGAGCGACTTGGTGAATGAGCAGGTTGATGAGTGATTGAGTAGGTTGGTAAGCGAATGGATTGATAAACATGATAGGTAAGCTTTAAGTTAGTGGTAAAGTTGGCGAGTAAATGAGTTCAAGGTGAATTTTTTGATAGGTGAGTTGTAGAGTGAGTTTTTGGATGAGTGTTTTAGTGAGTTGATGAGTAAGTTGATGAACTAGTCAAATTGACACTAACTGTCTCGATAAGTCGATGCCATAATTTTGTTGAGTGAGCTTGTGAGTGAGTAAATTTGCGAGTAAGTGTGTTGGTAAATCAGGGTGATCAAAACTGTGCTGGCAAGTGAGTGTTATTGTAAGTGAGCGGCTTGCTGTGAACATTCTAATTCATATGTAAGAGGTGTAATGGGTGGGATACACACTGTCAACCGAACTTAGCAGACATTGTTTTTTGCTGCACCGTTTCATTGCTGTCCTCGGTGAGAATACTACCCATTGGATTCGAGGAAAAGCGTTCATTTTTTTTTTTTTTTTAATAATCTTTATTAGTATCTCAATCAATTTTTACATTCTTCAACTTAATCTAGGTGTTCTGTGTATTATAACACACTATCATCCTAATTTGGTGAAATAAATTTAAGCTATTATCAATACTAATTAATAACATATTACATTTCATTTGCTGTAGCAGTTAAGATTTTTTGCAGGCTTTATTTTTCACCTGCGTGTCAGAAATACATTTTTTTTTTTCAACTTATCCTAACCCTAACCCACCTTAAACTAATTATACAAAGAGCTAATCGTAGCAATAGAAGACTGCAACGATTTTTGACGAAAGTTGGCAATGATTTTAGTTGACATCTGTTCCAATGTTTCAATATTAGAAATTTGATGCAACTCATTAGTGCTATACCAGGGAGGCAACTTCAGAATCATTTTCAAAATTTTATTTTGAATCCTCTGAAGTTGCTTCTTTCTGGTATTGCAACAGCTCGACCATATTGGGACAGCGTACAACATGGCCAGTCTGAAAATTTGTTTATAAATCAAAAATTTGTTTTTGCGACAAAGTTTTGATTTTCTATTAATAAGTGGGTATAAACACTTAATGTATTTATTGCACTTAGTTTGGATGCTTTCTATGTGGTTTTTAAAAGTTAAGTTTTTATCTAGTAAGAGACCTAGATACTTAACTTCTTCCGACCAATTTATTGGAGTTCCCCTCATAGTGACAACATGTCTACTTGAGGGTTTCAAATAAAGAGCTCTTGGCTTATGTGGGAATATGATAAGTTGAGTTTTGGAAGCATTTGGAGAAATCTTCCATTTTTGCAAATAAGAAGAAACAATATCTAAACTTTTTTGCAATCTACTACAAATGACACGCAAACTTCGCCCCTTGGCTGAGATTCCTGTGTCATCTGCAAATAACGATTTTTGACATCCCTGTGGCAAATCAGGTAAGTCGGAGGTAAAAATATTGTATAAGATTGGTCCCAGTATGCTGCCTTGTGGAACACCAGCTCTTACAGGTAATCTATCTGACTTGGAATTTTGATAATTTACCTGAAGTGTTCGATCCGATAAATAGTTTTGAATAATTTTAATTATATATAGTGGAAAATTAAAATGTTTCAATTTTACGATCAAGCCTTCGTGCCAAACACTATCGAATGCTTTTTCTATGTCAAGAAGTGCTACACCAGTGGAGTAACCTTCAGATTTATTGGAACGAATGAAATTCGTTACCCGTAAAAGTTGATGAGTAGTCGAATGACCATGGCGAAATCCGAACTGCTCATTGGCAAAAATAGAATTTTCATCAATATGAATCATCATTCTATTTAAAATAAGTTTTTCAAAAAGTTTACTGATAGATGACAGTAAGCTAATTGGACGATAACTAGAAGCTTCGGCAGGATTTTTGTCAGGCTTCAAAATTGGAACAACTTTAGCATTTTTCCATTTTTCAGGAAAATATGCTAACTGAAAACATTTGTTAAATATATTTACCAAAAATGATAAGCAACTTTCTGGAAGTTTTTTGATGAGAATATAGAAAATTCCGTCATCACCCGGAGCTTTCATATTCTTAAACTTCTTTATAATAGATCTCACTTCGTCCAAATCATTGCCCAATGAATTGTCGAAAATGTTCTCATGATTGAGAATGTTTTCGAATTCGCGGGCAACCTGATGTTCTATTGGACTAGTGAGACCTATACTGAAATTATGCGCACTTTCAAACTGTTTGGCAAGTTTTTGTGCTTTTTCAGAATTAGTTAATAATATTTTGTTATCCTCTTTCAGCGCAGGAATAGGCTTCTGAGGTTTTTTCAAAATTTTTGTCAATTTCCAAAACGGCTTAGAGCCGGGGTTTAATTGAGAAACTTTATTTGCAAAATTTTTGTTTCTCAATTCGGTGAAACGTTTTTTAATTTCCTTCTGAAGATCCTGCTAGATTACTTTCAAAGCAGGATCTCGAGTTCGTTGGAATTGTCTTCTTCTCACGTTTTTAAGACGGATCAGAAGTTTCAGATCGTCGTCAATAATAACTGAGTCGAATTTGACTTCACACTTTGGTATTGATGCGCTTCTAGCTTCGACTATCGATGTATGTTTTATATGTATCCCAGTCAGCTCTGTGATAATTGAAAGTAGAGCTGATGGGATTAAAAATCGCTTCATGGGAAATTTGAAATGTTACAGGAAGATGGTCAGAATCAAAGTCAGCATGAGTAATCAATTGGCTACAATGCTGACTTGAGTCAGTTAAGACCAAATCAATTGTTGAGGGATTTCTAGCAGAAGAAAAACAAGTGGGGTGTTGAAACCGTTTCTCAGCAGTCCCGTACTAAAACTCTGGGTTTGTAGGGATCAGCTTTAGCTGTAAGATATTTATTTTTAGGGATTTTTCAATTTATAATTACAATCATACTTACAATTTATCAGTTTCTTTTCTTGTAAACTTCCTTTAGGTATTAAGCTCAAATTGTAGGTTAAGTAGGAATTTCTAATAATCTAGGAACAAATGTTCGGTAAATATAGAATAAACTCATTTATAAAGAAACTACTCACTTTCAGTGAAAAATACAAATTCTAAATTTATCCTGGTGTTTTCTTCACTGTATTTTGATCGGACAACTCGACTATTTGCACAGATACGATGTTTACGATCTATTCTGTTCATAAAACTGTTGGTCATCCTTTATCTCCCCTTCCTCATCATTCTTGACATTGACGTTGAGTTCGACTTCTCTCCGTTTGACACATGTACCGACCCTGCAGAAATCACTGATCGTCATGCGCCGAGGGGTACTCGTCGTCACATCCCCCCGCCCGTAAACCATTATAGTCCATATCCGGTTTGCTTCCAGAAACGACGTCGAGTAACGCCAACTTCACCGCTGGTCTTCTCAAAATTCCATTTGCAGTCTTCACCCAGGCCTGCCGCACTCTGCCGTCTTTTCCTTTAGCAACCTTGTCAACTCTCCCTCTTATCCACTGGTTCCGAACTGCACCATCCACAACTAGGACTAGATCTCCTTCAGCCAACTCTTTTACTTCTTCGAACCATTTCGACCTTCTAGATATTACCGGCAAATATTCTTTGATCCATCTTCTCCATATTACATCCGACAAGTGCTGCACAAACTTCCATCCGTTCATCAACGTTGCTTGGTAGTCCGTTGGTAGTACAGTCTGTTGCTTCACTCCAGTTGAACTCCCCAACAGGAAGTGATTTGGCGTTAGAGACTCCTGTGCGTCCGATTCCAGCGGAATATACGTCAGCGGCCGCGAATTTATCATTGCTTCCGCTTCGATGACAACCGTCTCCAAAATTTCGTCGTCTGGTCGTCGCTGCGCTTCAAGAATACCGCCTAAAGCCACCTTCACTTAGCGGACCATACGCTCCCACACTCCTCCCATGTGAGGAGCTCCTGGTGGGTTGAACGACCACCGAGTTGTGATGTTGGTGAACGTTGACGCCAAATGTTGATTCAAATCATCCATTTCCTGCTTCAGCTGATTGCTCGCACCGACGAAGTTCGTGCCATTATCACTGAAGATCTCTGACGGTGCTCCTCGTCGTGACACGAACCTTCTAACCGCCATTACACAGGACTCCTTCGACAGGCTGTGAACAACCTCGAGATGCACAGCTCGTATTGTCAAACAGGTGAATAGAGACACCCACCGCTTAACAACGCTTCGTCCAACTTTCACCAGCACCGGACCGAAGAAGTCAACTCCAACAAAGGTAAACGGCCTTATATAAGGAGTAACTCGCACTTTGGGCAGCGGCGCCATAGGGGGCGGGCGAGGAGTCGCCCGACGTATCTTACATGGTAGACAATCTTGCGATACCTTGAACACGACTGACCGTAGTTTCGGGATCTCGTAGAGTTGCCGCATCTCGTTGACGATCGTCTCACGGTTGCAATGGCGATAACGACGGTGGAAATAGTCAACCAGAAGTAACGTGATTGGATGTTGCCGAAGTAGAACTACCGGATACTTGATGTTAGAAGGGATCCAGTCAGCATACCCAAGACGGCTCCTTGTTCGTATTACGCCTGTTTCATCCATGAACGGCCACAATTTGCGTAACGTGCTTGATTTTGGTAATGTGGCATGAACTGCTTCGGGTTTTCCCTTTGACTTGTGCAGCATTTCGGATTCCAACGTAAAACACTCCGTTTGTGCCTGAATCCACAGCGATTTCTCGGTGCTGCACAACTCCTCTTGCGTCAATAATCCTATCAATCGCGCCTCGCTTTGTCGAGATCGTTGGATGTTCTGAATGAATCGATGCACGTAAGCCATTGAACGGTGCAGCTTTTCCCACTTACTGAATCTATTTACGTCTACTACCGCTGCTTCCACTGCTTCATCATGAACGTTCAACGCCACTAGTTCCTCCTGCGTGGGTTCGATCAGTTCACTACCGCCTGGCCAATTGTCCTCGGATTGTCGAAGAAATTCCGGTCCTTGAAACCACCGATTTTCGGAGCGAACAGCCGGTCCATTTCCCCACTTTGTTGCGTCGTCAGCTACATTCTCCTTCGTTGGCACCTTCCTCCATTCGTCGCCATCCGTCATCGATAGAATTTCACCGATCCTAAATCCCACGTATTGGTGATACCGCCGCTGATCCGATCGTATCCAGGCGAGAACTGTATTGGAGTCAGTCCATAATACGCGCTTCGTCGCCTTGAGTGCGTGCATGATGATCACACTATTGAGCAGGCGAGTTCCAAGGACGGCAGCTTGCAATTCGAGTCGAGGAATCGTCAACATCTTCAACGGTGCTACTTTGGATTTTGCCATTACAAGGCTAACTGCCGGACCTTCTGGTGTTTCAACTCGGAAATAAACTGCACATGCATAGGCTGATTGGCTCGCATCGACGAATACATGGATCTGCAACTTGCAATAACTCTCTTCTGTGGCGCCTTCGAAGTAGCAACGTGGGATTCGAAGAGTGCTCAATTCCGAAATCAGCTCGATCCACTTCTTCCACTGCAACCAACTCTTTCCATCGATAGGATCATCCCAGCCGATTCCTGTTGCCCAGATGTCCTGCATCAAGATGCGCCCGTGGATCACGAAAAACGATATGAGTCCCATCGGGTCGAAGAAGCTCATTACGGTGCGTAAGACTTCTCGCTTCGTAGGAACGTGTGACTCTTCAAGAACGTGTCGCAGATTATCACGGAGGCAAACAGTGAACGTGAAGGTGTCGCTACTTGGAATCCACTTCATTCCTAGGACGGATTCAACCCGATCATCCTTTTCCACGCTGATACTTTTTTCCGCCTCCTGCGATTCATCTCCAACCCGAGCTGCTATCGTTGAATCGTTTGACAAGAAATTCCGGAGCTCGAATCCACCTTCAGCGTGTATACTCTTCACTTGACGACCAATCTCTACCGCTTCCTCAATGGTTCAGAAGCTATCGAGGTAATCGTCCACATAATGACGGCGCACGATGGCTTCAGCTGCCCGTGGATACACTGCTTCGAAATCTTTGGCGTTCAGATTTTTTATATACTGGGCACTACTTGGTGAACATGCAGCCCCAAAGATGGCTACGTCCATTACATAGGTAACTGGCTCTTGATGTGGCTGCTCCCTGAACAGGAACCTCTGGAATTGTCGATCTTCAGGTCGTATGAAGAATCGATGAAACATTTCCTTGATGTCTCCGGTCAAAGCGTACCGAAACACGCGAAAGTTTCCTATTACTGCCGGAAGTGATGCTAAGAAGTCTGGCCCTTTCAGCAAAGCATCGTTCAGGGACACTCCGTCGACTGTTGCAGCCGCGTCCCAGATCATCCTCAATTTGTTCGGCTTCTTCGGGTTCACAACTATTCCCAGTGGTAGGTACCAGCACCGATCGGGGCTGGTAGTGCTCAGTTCCTCGTGGGTGGCCTTGTGTGCGTATTGTTTCGCCTCGTAATCTCGAATTTGCTCTCTAACGCGTTCGTATAACACTGTATCCTTCTTCAGCCGCCTTTCCAAAGAGCACAATCGTCGAAACGCCATGTTGTAACTGCTTGGAAACCGAGTATTGTCCGCTTTCCACAGCAGCCCAGTTTCGAAGGCTCCGCCGACTCTTCTGGTGGTTGTTTCAAGCAGCATTTTTGACCTCTTGTCCTCCTCCGATTCCAGAAGAGTAGTGGGATGCGTTACACCAGTGTTGTCTAGCGTAATGTAGTCACGAACCAGCTGGTTGAGCTCCTGTTCCTGATTGGTCCATCCTCCAAAGTGAAGCCCACATACGACCGTTGACGGTGTCGTTATTGCGCATCCGTAGATGCTCCACCCGATGCGGCACTTGGCGGCTATCGGTTCTACCCATCTTCCTTCTCTGATTTTCAACGGTACGGTGAGCTTCAAATTGTCAAGACCAATCAAGAGTTTTGGAGATACTTTCTCGTAGCTTTGAATAGGTAGACCGCGTAGATGGGGGTATCGATCACACATTTCGTCGTAGCTCACTGTTTGCGATGGGAGCAGTAATCCGTCGACTGTCCGAGCGTTGCTCAGTTGATACTGTTTCGTTGATCCTCTGCCTGAAATCTCAGCGCTGATCCGCCGCGATTTGGGCTCACTACGCTTGATGTTCCCGGTCCACTGCAAGTTCAATGGTTCCGTTGGTCCAGTGATTCCAAGTTGATCCGCTACGGTATCCTCCAACAGCGTAATTTTCGATCCTTCGTCCACAAAGGCGTAGATGTTCACTTCACAGCCCTTTCCGTATAGCGTCAGGGGTATGATCCGGAACAATGGCCCTCCGCTTGCTACCGACTCGTTCGCATGGCTCGTAGACACCGCCACATGAACTGCTACTGGAGAATGTAACAGCGAATGATGTTTCAGCCGGCAATCGTTGATTCCACATTCCTTCGCAGTCTTGCACGGCCACTTCCCGTGGAAATTCAAACACGATCGACAAAGGCCACTCTGCTGTACGGCCTTCAATCTTCCGCTAATATCCATCGACTTGAACCGGCTGCATTCCGCCACTCGATGTCCTTCCGCTTTACAAATGGCACAAGGTTTTCTCGTATTACGGGAACCCCCAGCGTTAACCGGTACGTTCTCTGACGACACGGTGGTTTCTGTGTGCGTCTGTACGAAAGCCCGATCCTTGGTCTTTTGCTTATGTTTTTCGTTGATTGAGAAATCATCCGCCACGTCATAGGCTAGCTCTACTAAAGTTGACATGAACTGCCCAAACGTATCCAAATCCACGTTGAACTGCATACTTTTGTACGCCGACCACTTGAGTCTGTAATCAACAGGCAATTTTCCCACCAGATCGTGCAGAAGGGCCGGATTAGTCAAATGTGCCTGCTGTCCCGCGTTCTTCAGATGTTGCACCAAATTGTCCACAACCAATCCAAATTCGATGACCGCTTCCAGATCGTGAATTTTCAGAGAAGGTAATCGACGAACTCGCTCCGTCATCGAGCGAATTAATGTCTCCGGACGACCGTATCGCATCTCTAACGTGCGAATTACGTGCGGAACACTAGCCGGACACAACAGCCTGCTGCGCACCGCTTCTAGAGCTGCACCTTTCAAACAACGTTGCAGTCGAATCAGGTTTTCGTCGTCAGAAAACCCACAAGTTGAAGATGACCGCCGAAAATTGCTGATCCATATTGGCCATTCCTCAGGATTTCCGGAAAATATTGGCAAATCCTTCCCCATGACTTGCCTAGCTGCCAGTTGCCTACCTGTTGGACCTTCCAAGAAGTGGCCGTCATTACAGCTCGCTTGAATGTTTGACTCATTACTTCTCGGTACTGGTTGCTGCCTTCTACCGCTGATATCCGGTCTGATTAGCCCCGTTGCCACTTCATCGTTGCACATTCTTCGCAATCCCGCATCTGGTTCCTCCACGGAATGCGCTGGTTTGTCGTGTTGTCTGGTACCACCGATACCGCTCGTCAGCACTTCGTTCGTGTTTCCCGCACCGCGTCCGAAATTATCACTTTCGGTTTGTTCACGAACTCGCGCACGTTGACGATCTTCCCATACACTGATACGATCGATTCTACCCACCAACAGTTTCAGATTGCGACCGTCTGAATTGACTTGGTCACCAGAAACACCACCCACATTTTGTCTGTCAAACTCATCCACGAAATGTCGATTGTCGTAACCTTTCGAGTGAGCTTGCTGGTCTTCGTTTACCTGGCTAACCAAAGTCTGTACAGGGAGCAGTTTCACAGAGGAGACAATTTTATTTCGCATTGTTAGTGGGGGAATGTCTAAGCTCCTATCGGCCCTAATGTTGGCTGTTTGGCGGTTAGTAGTTTGCTCGAGGGTTACCTGGTTTTGACCACGACTAGGGTCAACTGCTGACGTGAACTCTTTCAGGGGTCCCGCTGTCTGCTGCGTCGACTTCTCCAGCCAATCTTCCACCTTGTCCTTCGAATCGGCATTGGTACCAATTAAACTGCCCCTGCTGCTGCCGTACTCGGACGCCTGCCGAATCAGCTTTGCCTTTTCTTCCTCCGAGCGTCTCCTGATTTCCATCTGTTTCATCCTGAATTCCCGCTCCTCGGATATCTTCTGCTTCAAAGCGGCCTTCGCTTCGGCGATTCGTTTTGCTTCGATCGCCAACTCCTTCTCCCGTAGTTCCTCTTCGAGCTTCCTTTGAAGATCCAGTAGCTCCTTCTCCGCGGCGAGTTCTTCTTCGCGGATCTTCTGCTGCTCTTCTACAGCTTTCAGCTCCAATTCTAACCGCATTCGGGAGCTCGAAGTAACGCTTTGCTCACCGATTCCTTTTTTGGACCTCCGGCTAGTTTTGCTGCCGGCCGATGATTTTGCGCCTGACTTTCTCACCGGGACTGGAAGGTTCTCCAGCGGATTTGCCGTCCCTTTAGGTTTCGCACCTTTACCTTCCATAGTGCAGTTCGTGCATTGCCATTCCCGATCCTTCACACTGGCATCGACTTTGGCGCAAGGGTAGTGATGCCAGTGCTGACACGTATCACATGCCACCATGTCATCATGTTCGGGTTGGGAGCAAAAGGCACAACTGCGCTGCGGGGCATTGTTCTCCGCCATTGTTCAGGAAATTCCACCACGTTGATAAATTCTAAAGGAATGTTGAAACCGTTTCTCAGCAGTCCCGTACTAAAACTCTGGGTTTGTAGGGATCAGCTTTAGCTGTAAGATATTTATTTTTAGGGATTTTTCAATTTATAATTACAATCATACTTACAATTTATCAGTTTCTTTTCTTGTAAACTTCCTTTAGGTATTAAGCTCAAATTGTAGGTTAAGTAGGAATTTCTAATAATCTAGGAACAAATGTTCGGTAAATATAGAATAAATTCATTTATAAAGAAACTACTCACTTTCAGTGAAAAATACAAATTCTAAATTTATCCTGGTGTTTTCTTCACTGTATTTTGATCGGACAACTCGACTATTTGCACAGATACGATGTTTACGATCTATTCTGTTCATAAAACTGTTGGTCATCCTTTATCTCCCCTTCCTCATCATTCTTGACATTGACGTTGAGTTCGACTTCTCTCCGTTTGACACATGTACCGACCCTGCAGAAATCACTGATCGTCATGCGCCGAGGGGTACTCGTCGTCACATGGGGCTATCGGGATATAGAATAGAAAAATATCCTGAAGAGCACTGATCAAATAAAATCCTGCCGTTTGAATTGGACTGAAGATTATTCCACGAACGGTGTTTCGCATTGAAACCACCAATTATGAAAAATTTGGACCTGTTGCGAGTTAATTTTCGCAAATCAGATTTAAGAAAATCTATTTGCTGGCCAGTGCATTGAAAAGGCAAGTAGGCCGCAATGAAAGTATGTTTACCAAAGTTTGTTTCAACAGAAACACCCAAAGTTTCAAAAACTTTGGTTTCAAATGATGAAAAAATTGGTGCTTGATGCGCCTGTCAACGATGATAGCAACTCCACCACATGCTCCATCTAGGCGATCATTTCTATAAATAAAATAGTTTGGGTTTCGTTTGATTGAAGACCCAGGTTTTAGATAAGTTTCAGTAATAACTGCAATATGCACATTATTAACTGTTAAAAAATGAAATAGCTCATCCTCTTTGCCATTTAGAGAACGAGCATTCCAATTTAAAATGTTCAAAAATTTATTTGGATCCATTACCAAAACGTAATCCAATTACTATTTTATTTGTAAATTTAACTCCAACCTGGACTGCTTCAGCCATAGTTTGAGTTTTGAACATTGCATCAATCATTTGTTGCAATTGTTCAGATAAAAAGTCAAAATCGGAAGCAGACATGCCTGAATCACGTGCATTTTCCGAATTTGATGTTTGGTGATAGGAATTATTTGAATTTTGCTTACCCGCAACCACATGGGCATAGGTAGCTCGATTCGTTTGAACAAAATTAGAAATATTACTCACTCCACTGCTGGAGGGTAGATTATTCGCTCGAAGGTTTGTTTGGTGGTTAACTACCTCCGGCGAATAGGTACGAGCGGTATGAAAATTATTCAACCGATCGTTGATGGAAGAATTTGTGTTGTTAGAAATTCTACCTGCAGAGTTTCGGGTACGACTAGCGTTCCCATTCATCTGCCGGGCACGTGATTCGACAACTTTTTTGCGGATAGGGCAATCCCAAAAGTTTGACTTATGGTTGCCACCGCAATTCGTACATTTAAACTTCCTGGTATCTTCCCTTACCGGACAGTTGTCCTTGGCGTGAGAAGAACCTCCACAAATCATGCATTTAGCATCCATGTGGCAATGTTTCGTTCCGTGCCCCCAACCTTGGCACTGACGGCACTGAGTTGGGTTCTGGAAATTTCCCCCAGGCTTACGGAAATGTTCCCATGTCACTTGGACAAGAAACATTTTCTTCGCCTTTTCCAAATATTTCAAGTTATTTAGATCACTTTTGTTGAAGTGAACTAAATAAAATTCTTGAGAGATACCCTGCCGAGGATTCTCAGAGCGGGTTCTCTTTTTCATTTTTATTACTTGGACTGGAGTGAATCCAAGTAATAAGTTGAGTTCAGTTTTGATCTCATCAGGTGATTTGTCATCACTAGAGAGACCTTTTAATACGACTTTGAACAAGCGTGCAGACCTGTCGTTGTATGTGAAAAATTTATGCTTCTTCTCAGTAAGGTACTTGAGAAGAAGATCCCGATCTTTCAGGGTTTCCGGCAATACGCGGCAGTCTCCTTTCCTGGCAATTTGGAAGGAAACCTTGATTCCCCTTATGGAGTTCAAGATCTCCTGCCTAAAACCAGCAAATTCACAGACGCTGACCACGATTGGCGACACCCGTTGTTTTTAGCAGAAATTGAAGTACCTGGGCTAGAGGCATCCTCAATTTGCTGTTCCGAAAAATTGTTCAGCGTTTCATAAGGATTACTCATTTCAACGAAATTTTCATCCGAAACAATTGTTTTAGTAGAAGGAAGCGGAGAAGCTGAAAGTTCTCCTTTCCTTCTAACTTTGCCGCGTTTAGCGACAGTTTTGAAACCGATTTTTTGGAAGGAAGCGGTGAATTCAAGGATTCACCCTTCCTTTTGTTCGATGATGCAACCATGATTTAATTAGAAGCGACCTTCCAGGAGGTTTTTTCCCTAATCGGTGTCCAAGTAGGATTACCACCGTTTCACGGAATTTGACTTCCGTAAACGGCTCCAACGAATAATCGAAGGCACGGGTCCAGGCAAGGATCGAAAAGGAATCAGTAGGTATAAATTTAGCGCTAAAAAGTGCTATTGTGGGTAGTACTGAGAAGTACTGTTGAATTGCTTTAGGTAGTAAAACTTCCTGCAGCAGAGAGAGCTTACGTCCGCACAGCACAATAGTACGATGCGAACTGGAAAAAGCGTTCAACTTTGTGTGCTTGCTACCGCATCTTTGCATTGGTTGGCCTGGTGCTCATAATGCTATAACAAAAATACCTAATGGAGGAGAACGTGCCTCTGGAACCGAGCTACTGATATCATTACCCTATCATGGCATCTCTTACTAATAAATTTTATTCGTAAACTTTTTAAATTTCAATAAGCATCCCCATTAATTATCATTCGTGCCCATCATAATCATTCAGGCATACACGCTTACTCACTATTTCAATCATTTACTCACACATTTACTCACTCCCTCACTAATGGGCTCATTCGCTCATTAACTTACTCATTAACTCACTAACTCACTGACTCACCCGTTCACTAATTTACCAAGTCACCCATTAATTTAATAACTAACTCACTACATATCTCATTAACTCTTCTATTCACTCATTAACTTACCCATGTGAATATCTAATCGATACCAACAACCGTCATGCCAACCGCCATATTTAATAGACTACAATCAGTCACACGTACATTTGCATGAATAATTAGAGTAATTTAAGGAAACGTTAATTTTAAAAACAACTTCTCCCCTTGGCAGTTTCTTTTGAGCTTTCATTGGAATTTTCTTCAGATAATCTTCCAGCACATTCTTTAAACATGTCTTCGGTAATTATTTTGTGAACTGCTTGGTCAAAGTAAACTTGGCAATGGTTTAAGCAATTTTATCAGCAAAATTTGGGAAATGATTGTCAGTCATTTTCGGAATGTCTTAAGCATTTTTTTTTAATTGCTTTGGCAGTTCTTTTGGTAATTTGTAATGCAATTGTTTTTACCATTTTATTTGTGGAATTTTCCCAGAAATCCCCAGGAAGCGGCAATGTCTCCAATAATTACTCGACACTGCTTTTGGGAATTCCTTAGCAATTTTTAGGAGATTCTTTTAGAATTTCCGGCCAGATTATGGTAATCCTATGCGAATATCTTCATTGTTCCATTTTTGCATTTTCGGATTTAAGTAGGTAATTTCTTTGAGGAATGTTTTGGTTTTAATTTAACAATTCCTTGCCGAAGGAATTTACTAAATTATTCTATGAATTCCTCCTGCAATTATTATGAGTTCTTAGGTCAGTATCTTCGTGACTTCTTCAGTACCGTTACCACGCAACGCAACGCAATAGCTTTTTTAATGCTTAACCCTCGAGCGATCGCGCTGTTGTATTTTGTACAACACGTTGAAAAAATCTCGCTTTTTGTACTCAGCATTACCGTGGTGCTGACGCAGGTAGTCAACCGCGCGAGTTACGGAAGGTTAAGTGGTGCTTTTGTAAATTTCTGTGGCGTTTTCTTTGAGAATGTTATCCGCAATTTTTTTCTGCAATATTCATTACGAATTTCACTCACAATTCCTTTGAAATTTTTCCAGTCAAATATATTTTACTCGCATATTTTTCATTAACTCACAATTCATTCACTATTTCACTAGCTCTCTCACTTACGTTCTCATCTACTCGCTGACTTATCAACTCAGTTACTAATCAATATTTAAACTCACTACATCACTCACTTACAGGCTCACTTACTCACGATCTAACTAAGTCACCCACTCATTAAATTATTAACTCACTAGCTCACTTATTTACTCATTTTTTACCCGCACATTTATTCACTAACAGACTCACTCACTGACTTGTTCACTAACTCACTCACTCGTCCACTCGCTCACTTACTCGTTTACTTGTCAACTCAAAATATCCCTCACTCACTCAGTAACTCATTCATTTACTCACTAACTGACAGATTCATTCTCGAACCTGCTCACTCACTTACTCAATTGCTTACTAACTTACTTACTTACTCACACATTCACTCGCCAACAAGCTCACTCGTTCTTCAACTTACTAGCTTACCCGCTCCCTTACTCATATACTTATTAATTCACTATTTCACTCACAAACTCACTAGATTACTCACTTGCTTTTCTACTCGCACACGCAGTAACTTACCAACTTTCTTACTCACTAAGTATCAAACATACTATCTTACAAGTTCACTGATTAATTTACTTACTCACCGAGAGACGAACCAGCCAACGGCTGAAATTCTCTTTAATAAAGACAAATCAATCAATCAACTTACTCATCAATTTACTAGCTTACTCATTTTCTTTCACTCGCTCACTAAGTCTTTTAATCATTTCTACCAACTAACTCACTCAGTTGACAACTCCATTATTTATCAACTCACTCATTCACTCTCTCATTAACTCCCTAATTAACAAACTTGCCACTTAACTTAATGAATGAATCACTTACTGACTAAATCATTCACTAAGTAATACTTTTATTCCCATGGAACAAATCACACATACTCATTTACTTCACTGTCACTCTCACTGACCCATTAATTTACTAGTTGGTTCTTTTACAAACGCACAAATATTCACGGAGCAGCTCTTTGTCCTAGTTTTATAACTTTCATTTGTATATTGAGTCATTTAAATATTTTCAAACTGTTATATTCTCAATCACCAATATCCTTTAGAATATGTTCCTATCCAATTCAACTCAATTCACTCTCGCAAAACAGCTTCCATATTTCCATAACCTATTTCAATATCATTAGCCACATCTAAGTTGCACGTGCAGCTATAGCTACCGAAGCATCACTTTCCATCTTGGGAACCACATCAAAACTCAAGCACGGATTCACTTCCACTCGGTTTATCACAATCTGATCACACAAAGCCAGCACCAGCGCAGCGCTACGCTCTCATCCTACCTGTTGTTGTTTGGTTTCAATTTCACTTCCGGGCGGCGGCATCATCCCACCCTCCAGCACCCGGCGGGCGGTGGTCGTCCCACCCAATTTGAATTTAAATCTCGCCTTTCCGGCTGCTTCAGAGCTTGCGGCGACGGCTGCTTCTGCTAGGATTGTTTTCTTCCGCTCGAACGTACTAATTCCTAATTTTGTACCGTTTTTCATCTTGTTCTTGTTCTCTTTCTCTCCTTCTCTCTCTCTCTCGGCATACAGGTAAGACAATCACCTCAACAGAAACGCACGAGCTCTAGTCTGGTGGCCCGACCAGATCAGACCAGACGAAAAGGCACCACGCACCACACAGTCTCATCTTCCAACTCGTTGAACCGTATCGCGTGGGAAATTCTACCGGCTGGCTGGCTGGCCTGGCTTTGGTGCGGTGCGGTACCAATGCCGATGCGATGGTCTGGAGAGTTCTGGCTGGCTGAAAAGAAAACAGACACCAAATGTCCTCTTTTCGGGTGATGAGTAGGGAACCGGGGAGGCGGGAGGTTGCCTGCCTCCAGAACCATTCATCAGAGAGGTCTTCTCTGTTTGGGAATACCGAGCGTCGGCATCTGAGATTTATTAGGTAAGCTCGACTCCAATATAAACATTGATTTATCACCGAACCAACAACGACTTGGCCCGCTGCCGCCGCGCTGTTGGCCTACGGGGCTACGCTGAAATCTGTACGGGAGAGTAGGGTGGGTCTTGAATTTAAATTGTTTTTTTTTTTCAAGATATAGCTAAACCAGACCTCGAATTTTCAAGAGCTATAATCTGATCACCAAACATGCTGCATTAGGAGGATTGCTCTCTGTTCGCTTGTATCGCAGAAGAACTTGTCTACAGTGGGCCATCATATGCTCCGGACGTGGATAATGACATCTAGAAGCTAGGACTACCATTTCCCCGACCCATTACACAACATTCCTATTGCCGCCAAACCCTACGTCTCTCCGGAACCACCAAGAAGGTATTGCTTCAGAGAGGGGTTAGTGCACATCGCACCCTCAAGGTTAGCTGCGTAGCCTAGCAGCAACGATGACTCGCTCTGGAGAGTCCATCACGGTAACATCCTGGCGCTTAGTCAGTTTCCCGAGTAGTCATCGCCACTCCCTTTGTCCTCGGAAGGCGGGCAGGGTCAACCCCGACTGTGCCCAACTGCTTTGCAGACATCAAGAACTGATGCCCACGTGTAACCTGATCTGACCTGCCCGCAAAGGAAGGGTATCACTACCCTTCAGGCCCTATCAGCTGCACCAGAAGGTTGCTGACAGCAGGGTCTCCACCTGCCCCGACCCTTGCCGGGGACCCCTTTCCAACCGCGGGCTCGGATCCAACCCAGTAGACCGACGCCACGACAGCACCGCTACCGGGACTTCCTCTCTGCGGCTACTTAATCGCTGTAAGGGTCGATTTCGACCGCAGGGCACCAATATGACCTACGAAGCCGACTCAAAACCCCTGGACCACCTCTTGTACTACATCTGGACTAGCCATTCTCCGAGTCCACGCGCAACCTCCTCTGTAGCTCCCAGACGAAATAGGTGATAGCCGTTCAAACGGCGTTCCAGCCAACCTCGTCCCTATAGATCCTCTGGACAAGATTGTCCGGAGTTGTGTCCTCTCCGCATGTGGCAAGCATGTCGTCACGCATTGTGCGAAAATGCGGACACACGAACACAACGTGTTCCACAATTTCCTCTACACCAGTACAAACAAGGCATTCGGAAGAATCCGCATGAACGAAACGGTACAGATACTGTCGGAAGCAACCATGGCCTGAAAGGACTTGAGTCAAAAAGAATGTTAATTCCCCATGGCGCCTGTTAATTTAACTATCTACCCCGAAATCAACTTACGGTTCCACCATCCTTTGAAGGAACTGACCCACGCGTGCTGCACTTTGACCATGGAAGCCATCCTGGCAGTGCTACGTATGACTCTTATGCCGCGCATTTCGAAGTACTCCATGTCCTCCCTGATAAGAATGCCGATAGGCACCATACCAGTGATAAGGCAGAGCGCGTCGTGTGACACGGTACGGTACGCGCTCGCAACCCTCAGGCACATCAGTCTGTAAATACTTTCCAGCTTACCACGGTAGCTTTCGGTACTTAGCGCAGGGCCCCAGGCCGGTCCGCAATACCTAAGTGTGGACGTAGCGACATTAGCTAGAAGCTTGCGCTTACTGGCGTACACCGCAGAGCTCTTGGACATCATCCTGGACAGTGCCACTACAGCTGCGGAGACTCTTTTACAGGCGTAATCAATGTGGCTACCGAAGGTGAGCTTATCGTTGATCTTAACGCGCATCTTGACACACCCCTGTATCGTATCTTCCGAGAATCTTGTACAAGTACCCGGGTATCCCCAGACGCAAGAGCGCACGGTAATAGCAGGCCAGCTGACGCTATTAAACGCATTCCTGACATCCAGAGTCACTACTGCACAGTAGCGAATCCCCCTTCTCTTGGGCTTCTTTTTGTAACCGACAAGATGGCGTCTACGGTTGACCTCCCCTTCCGGAACATCTAGGAAAAGTCCCTCGTTCAGACATTTCTGCGTAGTAGACCTGAGAATCTCAGCAGTTTCTGCAATAGCTACTTTTAAGGCCAGGTTCGGAACTCCGTCCGGACCTGAAGCCTTACCTACTCTAAGGGACTCCGCTATCCCCGCAGTTTCCACATAGGTGACCCTCTCCTCATCACCAGCCCCAGTCTCCGGCTGTCTTACGAAAGGAAGCCAAGGACTAGGATCATGACGCGGAAAAAACCCCTCAATGATCCCCTCCAACATCTCCGGAGATTGCTCTGTAGGAGACATTACACCTCTTATCTTGGCCATAGCGATCCTGTAGGTGTCACCCTACGGGTTCGCATTGGCACTCTGACAGAGATCTTTGAAACAGAACCTTTTTGCTTGCCTCTCGGTCTCCAGCGCGACTTTTGCAGCGGCAAACACCACCCGTCGTTCGTTTTGCTCTTCTTCAGATCGTGCTCGCGGCACCCGCTGCCCAGCCCGTATGCAGGTGCGGCGCAGGTCCTCAATCGCATCGGTCCCCCAGTAATCCGGTGGCTTCCCATCTCCAGGGTGGACTCGCCTAAGCATGGTCGCATCGCACGCATGCGATAGCACCGCTACCAGCTCGTCGCCGTCTAAACCGAGTCGATTTCGCACATGGTGGAACCAGCACCTCCCCAAACATCCCTTCTTCGAAATATGACGTCGTCCTGCTGCCTGCTGTTGTTGTAGTGGATACTATAGCGAGCCTTCAGGTGATCGCTGTGAGTGCAGATAGCGTCCTCTTTCCAGTTCGAACTACTTGTTAGATCAGGACTACACAACGTAAATTCAATCGACTCCGCACCGTTCCGACTGTAGGTACTCTTGGTATCGACATTAGCCAGGTTGACATCCAGTATGTTCACGTGTCTATAGCAGGATCTGACCCCGTTGCGTTGGTTCGTGAAGCGGCTTCCCCATTCCACGGCCCAGGCATTAAAGTTACTTGCTATTACCAACGGCCTTCGCGCTGTTAGCATGGTCTTCAAACAGTCCAGCATCTGCGTGATCTGCTCGATCGGCCACCGCAGAGGCGCGTAACAGCTACAGAAACCCTCACAGGTAGTAGACATCAACTCCTGAACGGGGTATTTACCCGTCGTCAATTTCGTCGCCATTTTTCCAGACCCATCCGTGACCCAATATGCGTTGCCGATATTGGTCCGCTATGAAAGCGATATCCGTCCCCCACTCAGATACTGCCTGACAAAGCAGTTTCTAAGCTGCATCACAGTGGATCAGGTACAACTGCGTTACCTTTACTGAGATTAGTCAACTACGGCTTTTTTTTTTGAGGGCCTGGCACCTTGGATTATTCGATGGGTGCTTGTTGTTCACGGATTAACCGGAACAAATAAAACACGTGATTGTACTCGTGCAGCCATGTGCCCTATGGCCTTCGGCGCCTCATAGCCTCCACAGCTTGATCCTGTCAGGGCCTTTACAGTCCAATGGCTTGGTCACTCAGTTGGCATACTGACCAGCGCACCTTGAGCTTCCCTACTACAACGAATTTGGTCGCGTCCGCCACAGGTAGCTGTACTGAGGCTACCTGTGTCACTGCCGGGCTCTTCTGTTGCAGAACGGCTGGCGTGCTTATCAGCACGTCGCACTGTTGCCGCAGTGCCGTGACGAGCTCGTCCGCTTCGGTGACCTCGTTTAGGTTTTACACCTTCAGAGTCGCCTCCGCCATAAGAGCCCTCACCTCGATCCCTTCGCCAAGGACCTCTTCCGCCAGACTTTTGTTGGTGGTGCCCTTGCGCTCCTTCTCGAGTTTGAGCTCTAGGATCGTTTCACTCGTACGAAAACGTCTGGTTCTACGCACGTCGATTACCAGATCCACCAGCTGGGCGTCACTTCCCATCGCCTTCCAGACGTCCGAGTACTTAGACTGTTCGGTCTTGATGACGAGCGCCTTTCTCGTGCTTGGCACCTTTTCTTTTACGCCTTCTTGGTAGACGGGCAACCTTATCAGGCCCACCCTTCACAGCTTCGGCATTATTGCCGACCTTCGGGGTTAGTAACCGCATAGCTTTGCGGACACCGCCACACAGCTCCTCACCTGAGGGCTGGCTCACCCGATTCTGCGAGTGCTTATCACAAGTAATCGCATCCACCACATCTTTTGGCCTTCCTGCTAAAGCGAAGGCCTTCGTCTGGGTAGACTTCGTAACCTTCACTATTCCCAGTCAACCAGTCATCGTATAAGATGTTGTATAAGATGATAAAGTGGAGGCGATATGCGTACATTTTACATACGCCTAAATGGAGGCATGCACGCATATGGCCTCCACTTTATCATCTTATACAACATCTTATACGATGACTGGTTGTCTGGGTTGCCTGTTCCGCTGCTGCTTCAGTCTTCACGAGTCTCACGTGATCCTGCTTGGCATCGTCCATCGACTTACGAAGTCGCAACAGAGCCGTTTTCAGGTCCTTGCTTATGTTGGACTTCGTGGACGCAAATTCGATGATCTTGCCAAGCTGCTGCTCAGTCACCTCGATCGCGAACCAGCCCTTCTCGCTATTGGTTGATGGCCCCTGAGCTACCGCCCCTGCTGCCCAGCACGCTCTCCTTCATTTCACATGTACTTTTTGTCGCAGGGCCGTGGCAAGCTCCACCAATTCTGTGATCTTATCCAGGGTTTAACACTGCACTGGAAAGTCATTTCACCAGTGAGAGCTCTCGCCTCTACTCCTTCGCCAAGGACTTCCTCAACCAAACATTTGTAGGCGGGAACTCTAAGTTGCGGTGTCCTTCCTAAGTTTACAAATCATTTCACCGGCCTGAATACGTCTGACATCGGCTCTCAGATCTGATTACTTGACCTTGTCGGTCTTAATGTAAGAGCGTCGCCCTTATCTTACTGGCAAATGATGTGCCTGATCTCTTCTACTCTTTCTTCCGTCTAAGATCGAAAATGCATCTCCCGTGACCAGTCTGGGGATGGCTGAGGACCCACACAAGGTTGCAATTCCTTCTTCCCGTCAGTCCGGAACGGGTCAGTCATCCGAGCCGCCTGGTTGGGGCCCTACTCATGAGCTCAGTTACCCTGAGTTCATAATCTTCTGATCTTGCGAGTGCCGTTGGGTAGCTCGTACCCAAAAGGCACAATCGATGCTGACATTTTGTTCGTTCTTCCCACGAATGCAAAGGCTCCAGTTTGGGTTGACTTCGGTACCCTCGGCTCAACGGGCTGCCACTGTTGGGCGGTTGCATCGACTTCCGGAATTTCAGCAGCATGAGATCCTTACTGATGTTACTCTTCGAAAGCACAAAGTCGATGATCACGTCCAACAACTGTGCAGTCACTTCCATAACAGCTACTGCGTGACGTGCACTGCTTCGGTTCCAGTATACACCCTTCTCGAAGGGGTTTACCTTCTACTACATACATTAGTTAGTATTGGGGTTCCCTGTATGGTGTGCTTCGACTTCCAGATCAAGTCGTCTGTGGTGCTATTATAAGCCGGAAACTACACAGCCAGGCTTCTGTAGGTACAGTTCTGTGCTCTACACTTTTTACCGAAGCTCGAAACCTTTGGATAACATGCGGATAAATGCCTTTTGGCGAGAAGGTTTGCCCTGGTAGGATCTCTGAAGTAAAAATTCCTTGAAACACTCCTGAGACCTCCTGGCAAGCCCGTGTACAAGGGGCAGAGGGATGGTTAATCCCCCTCCCATTACCAATGGTCCACACACTAGGCACCCCTCCCGAAATTAGAAAAAAAACCCTTCCCTTGGCGCCGTTTCTGTGCACGGGCCTGCCTCCTGCAACCACCTGAGTCCCTAGGATACGCTCCTGAAAACTCCAGGTACCCTTCTCAAACTTCCTGGGACCCACTATCACCTATACCATCTAAAACGCTTCTAAAACCAACTGAAGCGCCTCTGAGACCCTTTTTTTATAGAATGAGGAAATTTGCCGAGGTGGGTCCTCGAATTTTGTGGGGGTCGACTCACAAAAACCTCACTTTCTCTCTTCCTCACTTTCGCGGTACGCCCGTTAGGGATGAGTTCGAGAAGGAGGGGTGACCGTACATGAGGACTCTCTATTGTTAATGTTCCACCAGCTATCACATTGAGATGTCCTCTACCCCCTGGAAAATTTGGTCCTGGCTAGTCAGCTTATGTGTCCATCTATCCTTGCTGGAGGAATCTCATTCCCTCTGACATTTCAACATAGACGATGTTCTGGCTATCTGTCTCGCGCTTCTTATGCTGTATCGCTTGAAAGCACTCCTCGTCCTCTGCCATCGCTAGTGCCATGGGCATCATGCCCGCTGGCACACATACCGCGTCCTTTGAGACCTTAAGGTACCCAAGTAACACACTTGTCAAAGAAAAGTCACGGCGGCGCAGGTGTTTGTTGCCGAAAAGTCCCAGTGACTTACTTCTAACAAATAAACACTTACTTGCTAGAAGTAAGTCACAATGACTTCTGCACAACAAAAGCCTGCGCCGCCATGACTCTTCTGTGGCAAGCGTGTAACTTGGATGGATATATGCCGACCACCTTAAGGCATACAACCCTTCAAACGCCACAGAACTCCTTGAAACACCCCTAAGGCCTGACAGTACCGCCTCAAACCCCAAACGACTCCCTGTAACGCCCCTGCGATCTTTTGAAACGCCTCTAAGACACTCCTGCGACCTTTTGAAACGCCCCTGAGACCCTCTGGAGCCGCCTGAGACACCTTGAAATGCTCCTTAAACCTCCTGAAGTGCCCATTACACCCCTTGGAGCCCACCGAAACCCCTTGAGGTCCTCTGAAACTCCTCTGGGATTTCCTGGAACTTCCTGGGACGTCATTGAAATGTCTCTGAAATATCTTGGTATCTCCCTGAAATCTCCTGGTATCCCCTGAAATGCCTCTGCAATACCCTGAAATCTCCTGAAGCTTTTCTAAAAGCATGTAAAGTCTTCTAAAACTCCCGGAAGTCCCTCTGAAACCATTTGATTCACTCTGAAACCCTCTTACATGCTCTGAAACGCCTTGAAATGCCTCTGAACCTAACATGAAGTTCCACTGAAAATCTGTAAGAATCCCAAAAACTCCCGAGAACCTCTCTGAAATGATCTGAAACGCCCTGAAATGGCTTAAAACGCATCTGAATCTCCCTTGAATAACTCCTGAAGCTTACCTAAAAGCCTGTAAAACCCCAAAAGTTCTCCTGAACACTCCTGAATTTTTGTATGAACAAAAGTCTACGAGGGGGAGGAGGGGGTTTTGAGATGGCAAAAACTTGGTCTACGTGGTTTATGAACAGCCCCTAAAGTTCCCTTAACTTTCTCTGAAACCCCTCTACAGCACCTTTAAAGTTCCATTAAACCCCTCTGAAACCCTTCTTCAATATCATGAAGGTCCCGTAAAACTCTCTGAAACCCGCTTCCCCAAGACCACCCCTTAAAGGCTCTGAAATTCCTTGAAATTGTTATGCAACCCCTCTGAAACCCTCTGAAGTTCTCTTGAAAGCCTCCAATGCTTCGGAGACTCTGAAATCTTCTGGAGCTTCTCTGACACGCATCTGAAATATTTCTGCAACTCATTTGAAAGCCCCCCTTAAATATTACTTAAATTCTGCATGACTTTGCCTAAAAATCTAGGCTACAATTTCTGTGAAAATCCCAAATTTTCGTTTTATTGTTACGCTCGGCCACACTACCCCAACACCACTACCCCCTCCCTAAGAGTGTTACATTATTTGTGGATGAACACTCCTACTCATTCTAAGGCTTTGCAGGTAAGACTCCTGGAGATCAAGAAGTACATACATATACATATGTTGAGCAAATAAATCAACATCACATTAAGGACAAGGCACAATCAGCAATGGTACGCCACAATACTCGGTTTTGGTAGCCATTCACCAACCTCGATCGCGCCAAATACTCGCCAGATCAAGCTTCACCTGGTCCGCCCATCGCACTCTCTGCGGTCCACCCCTTCTAGTGCCAACCTGATTAGTAGCAAATACCAGCTTTGCAGGGTTGTTATCCGGCATTCTTGCAACATGCCCTGCCCACCGTATCCTTCCGGCTTTGTTCACCATCTGGATGCTGGGTTCGCCTTAAAGTGCAGCGAGCTCGTGGTTCATTCTTCTCCGCCACACACCGTTCTCCTGCACACCGCCGAAGATCGTCCTTAGCACGCGTCGCTCGAAAACTCCGAGTGCTTGCAGGTCCTCCTCGAGCATGGTCCATGTCTCGTGTGCGTAGAAGACCTCCGGTCTTATTAGCGATTTGTACATGGCATTTGGTGCGTAGGTGAATCTTTCTAGACCGCAGCTTCTTCTGGATCCCTTAGAAGTCCTGACTTTCGCTGATGATGTGCCTTCGAATTTCACGATTCACATTGATGTCAGCCGTCAGTAAGGATCCGAGGTAGACGTATTCCTCCACCACCTCGAAGGTATCCCGTCTATCGTAACATTACTGCCCAGACGGATCCGATCGTGTTCGCCTCCGCTTGCCAGCATGTACTTTGTTTTTGAGATATTCACCACCAATACGACCTTTGCTGCTTCGCGTTCTGGCGTGTGTACAGCTCTGTCGCCGTTCCAAATGTTCTGGCAATAATGTCCGTGTCGTCCGCGAAGCACACAAATTGATCGGATTTTGCGAAAATCGTTCCCCGGCTCTTGAGCCCGGCTCGTCGCATCACACCTTCCAGAGCGATGTTGAAGAGTAGGCATTAGAGTCCGTCACCTTGTCGCAGTCCCTGGCGAGATTCGAATGAACTGGATAGTTCACCCGAAACCCTTACGCAGTTTTGCACACCGTCCATCGTTGCTTTGATTAGTCTAGTCAGCGTCCCAGGAAAGCCGTTTTCGTCCATCATTCTCCATAGCTCTGCGCGGTCGATACTGTCGTATGCCGCCTTGATGTCGATGAACAGGTGATGCGTTTGGACCTGGTATTCACGACATTTCTGGAGGATTTGCCGTACGGTGAAGATCTGGTCCGTTGTCGACCGGCCGTCGATGAAGCCGGCTTGATAACTTCCCACAAACTCATTCGGCTTAGGTGACAGACGACGGAAGAAGATCTGGAATAGCAGTTTGTAGGCTGCATTCAAATAAATGATCGATCTGAAGTTCACACATTCCAAATGGTCTTGTGAATGTGGCAGACTACTGTTCAGTTTCCCAGATCCTGGCTATCAACCGGTGCAGACAGGCAGCCCAATTTTCTGGGCCCATCTTGATGAGTTCAGCTGCGATCCTTGACATCCTTACCAGCTGCTTTGTTGGTTTTGAACTGGTGAATGGCATCCTTAACTTCCCTCAGCGTGGGAGTTGGTTCATTTCCGTCCTCCGCTGCGCTGGCGTCGTCGTTTCCTCCGTTGCCGTGGTCTTCCGTGCCTACGTTCTCCACGCCATTCAGGTGCTGATCGAAGTGCTGCTTTCGCCTTTCGATCACCTCACGTCCGTCAGTCAAAAGGACTGCGACCTTATCCCTGCATATTTCGGCTCGCGGCACGAAGCCGTTGCGTGGTTTCCGTGTTTCTTGTGAACGGCACAGCAGTTCCTTTTTTTCGCACTCCGCTTCTTCTGGGAGGCGCTTTTTCTCCCGAAAGAGGCGAGTCTGCTGTTTCCGCTTCTGTTTGTAACGTTCCACGTTCTGTGGGGTCCCTTGCTGCAGCATTACCGCCTGCGCTGCATTCTTCTCCTGCAGAACCGTTCTGCACTCTTCGTCGAACCATTCGTTCCGTTGATTACGTTCCACGTACCAGATGATGCGATAGGTTGCGTCGTTGAGGGCTGCTTTCACTGTACTTCAGAAGTCCTCTAGAGGGACCTCATCGAGTTCGCCCTCGTCTGGCATCGTGGCCTCGAGATTCTGCGCGTATGCTGAGGCGACATCCGGTTGTTTCAGTTGCTCTAGCTTGTACCGTGGCGGTCACCGGTACCGTACATTGTAGATGACGGAGAGTTTCGGGCGTGGTTTGATCATCACTGGGTTGTGGTCGGATTCGATGGGATATCGAGAAATATTTGGGGTACCTACTCATATGCAATTTGGAATAAACGCAAACATATATTTTGAAAATTATAAATTTTAGAATTTTCTATGTCAAATCGTACATACTTCAACAAAGTTAGAGTAAACCAACATATGTTTCGATAACTATCGTATCATTCTGGTATCTCAAAATCACAATCAACGCTACACCCTACAGGTCCAGGTGCTTGCTAACAATCCCTCCCCGCAGGACAAGAATTAATGAAAGCGAAAGTCACGGACGAGATTCTAACTTTTTCCGGAGTCAACCGAAAGTACGGGTGGGAGAGAGACTCCAAAATAAAAAAGAAATCCCCGTCAGTAATCGTTGGGCTTTCGACCTCTTCTCGTAGGAGCTGCCGCCGCGCGTAGGCTGACTGCCTCCGAATGAGCTGATGAAGAAGAATTTATGGCCACCGGCAGCGCTTCCTACTGGTGCTGCCGCCACTTTCGGAGACTCTATCTTCTCCAGCACTACCTACCTACATAGAGAGGCACATTAAGGCAGGAGGACAGAAAATGAAAATTTATGCCGCCGGCTAGGGCTTGGAAAGCTCGGAAAAGGCAGGTCGCGTGCGGTTCGCCAAGCTTGAGAGACGTCCTTTGAACTCTCGGCTCGGCTCCACACAGCTTAGCAGCCGCCCCGCCAGTTCGAGACTGCATGCCAGTTGGTTGGACAATTTTTCAGCGCTGAACGTCGGTCTTTCGAGAGTCGTTGGTGTCGTTTTGTGGTGAAAGGATTTTGAATGCTAATTACGGTGACCAATATTTTGCAATCGGAAAGCAAATTGCTGGCGGGGGGTGGCCGTTGATGATGAGGGGGAGTGCACGCAGGGGTTTGGCATTAATTACTCAATTAGGCTTGTCGAACATGGCTTTTAGTGGCGGAGGTAATATATTCGGAATTAGGTGTTGTTTCTATTTTTTTTTTTTGTTGTTTATTTAACTTATAATTTTGAAAGAGGGAAAAGCCCCTTTGAGTGATTTCCTTGCATTTCGAAATCGTTCTCAAAAAGGCATTAAACCTCTTTATCTTTTCAAAAAAAAAACAATAATTACAAAACCAAAACTTAATACTAAAGGCTCATCCGGAATCGATCCATATCAGAGCCGACAACATCCAAGGGACCACCATATGTATGAAAATCAGGATTCAAATGCTTGAATGGCACCAGCGTAGCCTAGGCAAGAGGTTTCTGAAAATAAAAATAACAAAGAGAAGAAAAACAACGAGTATCAAATTTGACAAGAGATTTCATTCAAATATTTTAAAAGTATTTTTAGAATGGGAAGACATTTTATGGCCAAAATATCTCGAACAGAGACTGGAATTTCGTTACTCAGGAAAGTCATTCTATCCATGAATTTTTGTCTCGCTAAGATATAATTAGGACATTTAAAAACAATATGATCTATATCTTCATAAGATTTATTACATTCACAGAGATTAGAATCATTCATTTTCATACGATACAAATAATCATTACAAATATAATGATTTGACATTAATCTTGAAATAGTACAAATGAAATAACGTCCAACATCTAAGTTTTTAAACCAAGGATGACCTTTAATTCTCGGACAAATGGAATAACAATATCGTCCCTGTTGACTTTCATTCCAAGATATTTGCCAATTGCTCAATGATTTTTTCTTCAATTTGGAGAAATATTCATAGGAAAAAATATCACGATTATAAACTATTCCGCAAAAAACACCCAATTTCGCCAAATAATCAGCTTGTTCATTGCCAAAAATATTACAATGAGCTGGAACCCAAACTAATTTTATCAAATATCCTTGAGAATGTAATTCAAGTAATTTCACACAAATTCTCAAACATCGAAACTGAATTTTTTCAAGTTTGGAAAAATGTGTTTGAACAGCACTTCCAAAAGCAAAACAACCATATTCCATAACAGAACGAATAGTTGTTTTATAAAGTGTTATCATATCAATGGGATGAGCTCCCCACCAGGTTCCAGTAATTATTCGAAGAAAATTAATTCTTTTTGTGCAAATTTTTTGAATATATTGAATATGTTTATTCCACTTCAATTTCGAATCAAACCATATGCCAAGATATTTATAATCAAAAACTTGTTCAATTAGGTTATTACCCAAATATAAATCAATGCCTACCGGAGTATGTTTACGAGAAAATATTATAAATTTGGTTTTCGATGCAGAAAACGTGAAACCATTATTATGCGCCCATGAGTTTAAATTATCTAAAGAAATCTGCATGAAATGACGAATAATTTCTCTATTTTTGCCACTAATAGATATAACATTATCATCAGCAAACTGAATCAAATAACATCCATTTGGAATAATGGAAATCATGTCCCTTGTAAATAAATTATACAAAAAGGGACTCAAACAGGAACCCTGAGGAAGTCCAAAATAACTATAACGAATCATTTTTGATGATCCATTATGGAAAAAGTGCATAATTTTGAAAGAAAACAAATTGCACAGGAAATTTGAAAAAATATAAGGAATTTTACATTCATTCATTTTTTCAAATAATAAATCTATCAAAACAGAATCATATGCACCAGAAACATCAAGGAATGTAGAAACAACATCTTGTTTCTTATTGAGCGATAGCTCAATATGTGAAGTTAAAATGCCAACACAATCCCGAGTACCACGACCTTTTCTGAAACCATATTGGGATGATGAAAAAATGTTATTTTTTCAGCCCATAGTTCAAGGCGATTTAAAATCATTCTTTCCATTAGTTTCCTCAGACATGATAATAAACTAATAGGTCTTCTACTGTCAACTGATGAAGGGTTTTTATCAGGTTTCAGAATACTTATTACTTTAATGGAACGCCATTCAGAAGGCAAAGTATTCTGAAATAGAAATGAATTATACAAAGAAAGTAAATACATCTTTCCTTCAAGTGGTAAATTTTTCAATACAATAAATTTTATGTTGTCAATACCTGGAGCAGTATTCTTGGTAATAGAAAGGGCCAAATCCATTTCCTCAATGGAAAACTCATTGCAAAGGTCTGGGAAATAATTGTAACATTGATGTTTTCTAAATGTTATTGGGGTAGGAACAAAATCAGGACAAATTTTAGAACCAAACTGTTCAATCCAATCTTCTGAATACCCCAATACAGATGATGGCGGATTTCTATAATTTCTCAAATTTCGAGCAACGGACCACAATTTAGACAATGATGTCTGTGAATCAAGATTTTCAACAAAATTTTTCCAATAATTTCGTTTTTTGAATTTACAAACTCGAGTAAACTGAGCTTCAGTTTTACAATATAAAACATAATGATCTCTACATCCAGAATGTCTAAATTTTTTGAAAGCATCTGATTTGTTTTTTAAGGCAATGGAGCAGTCATGATCCCACCAAAACGAAGGATTTTTTCTTTTGGAAAAATTAGAAGTAATTTTTTTCGTTTGAGATTTATACAAACATTGAATCAATATTTTTGAAAAGTAATTATAATTTTGAATGGGGGAAAGCGAGTCATCAGAACCAATTAGAGCTAAAGAAATTAGATCAGAAAATTTAACCCAGTCAACATTTTTTGTTAAATTGGGAACAAAAGGTTCTTGAGTAAATTTATCACTAATATGATTCTCAATGGATATTATAATAGGTAAATGATCACTACCATTTGGATCATTTGTAATTTTCCAAAACGATTTCAAGGCTAAATTATTTGAACAAATGGATAAATCTATACACGAATGACGTGCAGGAGGAACAGCAACCCTAGTGAAAGACCCATCATTGAGAACATTTAAATTTATTTCATCAATTAAATCCAAGATTAATGATCCTCTGCCATCAGTAAAATCACTACCCCAAGCTAAATTATGAGCATTCAAATCACCAAGAATATAAAAAGGTGAAGGAACGTTATTCAAAAGTGCTTTTAATTCTGGCAATGTAAACCTTGCTTGGGGCGGAATGTATATACAAACAATTGAAAATTCCAAACCATTATGTTTGACAGAAATAATAATATATTCAATTTGAGAATCAAATGAAAAATCTAAATATTTAAATTCAATGTTTTCACGAATACCGATCATTACACCTCCAAATGAAACATTCCGATCCTTTCGAATTATATTGAAAGATGGAATTCGAAAATGTTTAGTATCCACTAGCCACGTTTCATTTAAACAGAAAATATCAATGCCATAATTTGTTATCAATGCTTTAAGTCTGTCGATTTTTGGAATAATACTTCGACAGTTCCATTGAAGAATATTCAAATCTCTATTTTTGAATCCCGCCATTTTTAACAAAACAAAGAACTAATGAGGGGTCCAAAAGAGTTTAACTTTTCAAGAATAGTAGCCAAAAACGGTAACAATTTTTTGATTAATTTCTTCCAAAAATCATTTAATCCCAAAAATTCTACTAAATCCTCCAAAATATTTAAAATGGAATTACTATCATTAGTATTACCATTGTTTTGAGATGTGTCATTAGTGTTTTGATTATTTTTGTTTTCAGAAAAAGTAAAACTATCTCTCTGAAAACCAGGAATGTTTCGAGGTGGGGTTTTCATAGGAGGAAAATTTACATCATATGATGTTGATGGCTGAGGATTTGAACTACCGTCATGAGTGTTAGATTTTTTACTATTTCTTTTTCTTTTTATAGGTGGTTTATAAACAAAAGTGTTATTATCCCCATTTGAATCCTGAGAAACAACATCATGAGATAATGGTGCAAAAATGTTATCAGAAGTTATGTTGTCAGTGGATTTAACAATTTGAGAATATGAAAATTTATTTCTATTTTTTATTTTTAAATTGAATTGTTTTTGATGATCAATGTATACTGAACATTCTTTCAAAAGATTATGTTTTTTTACCACAATGAATACAGACATCAGAATGTTTATTGCATTCTGATGAAGAGTGCATTCCACCACATTTGGAACATTTTGATTTATTGGAACAAAATTGCGATGTGTGTCCAAAAAGAAGACAACGATCGCAGTGCATAATTTTTGGATAGAAAAGCCTAACATCAAATTCAACATTATCAACAACAACATAATCAGGAAGCACAGTTCCTTCAAATGTTATTTTGATACAGTTTGAATGTGAATATGAGGATTCCTTATCAGTGAAAATTAGTTTAGATAAGCGAACGCAATCTAAAACTTTCACTGGAGCAATGGCTTTATTTTTGAATACTCCAGAACCACGATTTAAAATTTTATCGCATTCCAGAGATTCGTCATAAATTATTCCGTTAATTTCACACGAGTCGCACGGAGCATAAACTCGATATGAATTGAAAAACAACTTGGACTCTAGCAATGTATTGGCATCGTCACGTGATCCAAAAACAATCCTCAATTTGTCAAGTGAAATCTTTTTGATCTCCTTGACAGATTTGTATATTTTGTAAACTTCAGAAGCAATCAAAAGAACATTTATAGGCTTTTCTTTTTTACGGAAAAATACTACAAAAGGTCCCAAATATGTTGACGGATATGTTTTCACACGAAAGGGTTTAACTTTGGAAGTAGTTTCATCAGAAACAACAGGAGCTACTTCCCCTTCAGTCGACACATCGAACCGCGGTCTTTTTTTAAACCATGAGGAACGATTAGCAAGAAAATAGGCTCAGACCACATTAGAGGCTACCGATAGGGATGCAAAACCAGTATTGGGTGCTTCCTAGGGTGCTTCGCAGGAACTTCAAAGATGAACAAAGTCAATGCAAGCGATAAATATGTGTAAGAAAACAAAATCTTGACTGAACTAAGGCCACATACATACAGACGTCTTACTCTACTCACTCTCCATCGTCCTTGTTTTCAACGGTTGAAACAAATATTAATCTTTGTTGCTCGTTTGACGTCTACTCACTACCAACATCAAGCCGCAGTGAAACGCAACCTGATTAGCATTCGGCGATTGTTTTTCGTAACGATGAATTTAATAGCAATATGTTACAAATGATATGTCTGTTTATCTGTACTAAAGCAATCTCATCAAATCACTGAGGTGTAAAAATATACAGTAGGATAGGTCAACGTTATATGAGAAAATTATCGCATCATCCCCGGAGAAAGTTTTTTCAATCCTCTTTTCCGTCTAAAACTACTTGGAATTTTCTTATGGGATTTAGTATGAGTAATTTAACTGCATTTTTTGTCAAATTTTACATGAATTTTGTAACCTATGATAATAAAATATAGCCTAAAGTGTGAAGAAAAAACTATGTCGAAGACCGTAAAGCAGGGCTGTCCAACATAGGCCCGCGGAATCGATGAATGAAACTTGGCCCAAGGATTGAAATATTTGAAGATATTTCATATTTAAATAAAATTTAATATTAAAATTAAACTCGAAATAGGTAGAGTGTTTTGTTAAAAAATTTCAAAGATTAAAAAATTTTAATACATAAATTTAAAAATTTTAAACTTGAAAGGTACAGCCAAATTTGAAGCAGAATTTCAGCAAAATTTACTGAATTTCAGAAAAAACGTTGCTGCTGAACAGCAGAGTTTACTGAACGAATCAGGGAAGTTTGCTGAATTTCAACAAATTGTTTGCTGCAACCTGCAGTTCGGCAAAATTCAGAAAAAAAAGTATTCAGGGTGATTTTTGCAAAAAAACACAAGAATTCTTGCTCACATTTTTATGACCCAAATGATGTTAGTGTTGTGATTTGCCGCGAGAACGGGTAATCGGATGTACAAAATTTCACTGTTGCATTCGTGCTTTCGAAATTTGATGTCGAAATGATGGCCCTAGCACAGAATCTAGCTGAACAAACAATAGTAGAAGATTCCAAAAACAAAGACCGAATTCTAAACCGCCCGATAGGTAGGAGATTGTCCACATCACGACGGTTTCAAACCGATCGGACTCAATAAATACCAAAACTTTCGTATGACATTTTTAAGTGAGGCAAGGCCAACATGACTAGGAAACCTTGACCGATTGAACCCTTGAAAAGGCCCCATACAGATCGAAACGTCGGAAAAAATCATAAACTAGTGTTTTCGATTCCCCCAAAAGGCTGAAGTCAACATTCTGAAGCAAAATAATCCCAGTCGTATCCTAACCATGGAAAGATCATGGGTACATGTTTGACGAGAAAGGCACTATCACCACTAGGTGGATTAATCTGGGTTTTTTTAATTTAATTTAATTTAATTTAATTTAATTTAAATTGATAACTCTTTAGGAAACTCTTTCAATCAATTCTTAACCTTCCGTTAATCGCGCTGTTGTACTTTGTACAACACATGAGTATTATCGACTATTACTTTGAAACCATCTTTTCTATCGATGTCAACCCCAAATGTATTCTACAGGAATCTTATTTGGAATATTATAAGACCTTTTTTGAAAACAGTATAACTCCTTATAATGCGGAAAATTGAAAATCGCAATATGAAGAACGTACTATATTTAAGATAAGATAGACAGTTGAATGTGAATTAGTGTATTTCAAAATCTAAATGATCTAGAAATATGGTGTCTTCGGCAAAGTTACTTAAGATATCAAGGGCCTTCGCGAGATGATCTGAGAAATTCAGATTTCAACCGATAGGCGGCGCTAGTGAGCATGTAATTTTTATATCCCACATAACTCAGGATCCTGAGTACTTAGAAAGGTGGTGTCTTCGGCAAAGTTTTTTGGTTGGTTAAACACTAACTGATGGAGAGCCGTTTGGTTTGGAACTCCACATCTAGGTGGCGCTAGTGGGCATTGAAATTTTATAACTCATACATCTCAGGACCCTGATTACTTAGAAAGATGGTGTCTTCTGCAAAGTTGTTCAGTAGATCAAACACTAACTGATGAAGACCAGTATGATGTAGAATTCCACATCCAGGTGACGCATGTGAGTACTCACATATTATAACTCATATATCTCGAGATCCTCATTACTTAGAAAGATGATGTCTTCAACTAAGTTGTTTAGTAGATCGATCACTAACTGATGGAGAGCCGTATGATTTGAAACTCCACATCTAGGTGGCGCTAGTGGGTATTCAAATTTTATAACTCATGTGTCTCAGGACCCTGATTACTTAGTAAGATGGTGTCTTCTGAAAAGTTGTTTAGTAGATCAAATACTAACTGATGAAGACAAATATGACGTGCAATTTCACATCCAGGTGGCACTAGTGAGCATTCCCATTTTATACCTCATATATCTCAAGATCCTGATTACTTAGAAAGATGATGTCTTCGACATTGTTGTTTGATGGATAAAGGATGGATGTACTTATCCCGTGGCATTGACAACCTTAAGATAGAGTATATTGAAATACGACGGTCAGATATTGAATATTTTACTAAGCGCTTTAACTTCATGTAAAATTAATCAATCAAGTGCAAATTATAATCAACTAGTTGTGTAATTTTCAAATTTTGAAAACTTTCGGAAGTATAAAAATTTACAGCTAAATGATTTTTTTCTAGACAATTAATAACACGCTCATGCTTTTGCAAATTTACAACTAGCGTCTTCTGGTGGCAGAAGCATCAAATGGTCAATCAACTGAAAGCCCTTGATCTACCAACCAACCTTGCTAAAGATATCAACTTCCCAGGTAATCAGACTCGGAGGTATACAAGATATAAAATTTGCATACTCATTAGCACCACTTACTGGCGAAATATTGATTTCAACGACCCATCAACCAAATGCACTTAACCTATTTGACAACATTGCCGAAACCACCATCTCTCTTCTAGTAACCAGGATCCTGAGAACTATTGCATATACATTTTTTATGTTCACTAGCGTCATCCAGAGATGCATTTGAACGTGTTCTGTTCATGTTCTGTTCAAAACCTGCGCTCACGTGAGCCGTGTTCAAGTTCAAACAAAGTGGGTGTTTGAACACGGGGCACTGTGTAGCTAATAGCAACTGATTTGCGACCTTTGCAGCTTAGATAATTATTTAAGTTTGCAGTCACTCGGTCATCACCGCTGGGGCGTGCGTGTCAGTTGTGCAGATTTTCACAAGGTTTTTGTGACAGCGCTGGATGTAAAATATCTGTACAGCTTACTAAAAAAACGGCTAGTTCTCAATGAACAAAAAGTCAGATCAGGTTTTCCCACCAAGAGGAGCCTCCTCCTCCAAATTCAAAGGGCTCATTACACTTGTTCGAGTCAGTTCCTGCACAACAATTTCTTCTCAGTGATTTGATGTTGGACCGGAGCTCCGCGGAGTTGCTTCTTGCTATTTAGTCTGATGCCAGGATCACATCTGAGCAGAGTTTAAAGTTTTCATTTTCAGTGAGTGAAATTCAACGTGAATTTTGAAGATTCTCAACTGAGGGATCAAAATAAAAGTCATTTTGGTGAATGAATTTTCTCACTTATTCATTCATTTTCCTGTCACTGACAATTTTCACTGAGAAATATAACTAGACCGTAACTTCCGATTATTCTTCAAATCACCTCAAAACTTGTGTATAGTAGTTAATTACAGTACTAATTAACTGCTCTATTTGTCCATTAAGTCGGATTGTGCGTCTGTTAACAGAATTCGGAATTCGGATATTTTACGACGTGCGAAAAAAATATTCGTGACAGAGAATTGAATGAAAAAAGAGAGGCATTCAGCTGACAATGAATGTGGCCAAACACGAATGAAAAAATGAGAATGTCAATCTTCACTTTCAGCCTTCGAATTTTTTACACACTGCATCTGAGTAACGACACGGCGTGTGGAGCCGCACGTCATAATATCGTTGAAACAAAAACTATGCCCATGGCTTGGCCCGTTTCTGACCTGGTGTTATATCGGCACCCAACATCCTACATAAAGACATAGAATTTTACAGGGACTTGGTAATTCGAGTAGACATCCATCAAATCTGTAGGGAACGGAAGTGATTGCGATCACCTGCGATGCAAATGCGGCGTTGTAAAACATCATGATTTTTATTTACTTTCGGCTGATGATCTGCGCTGTCAATTTTGAACACCATTTCGTGAGCAATCTAGTTGCCCAGATTATGTTCAAAAAAGTGAACACGCACGTAAGAGCAATCAGGGAACATTTTCGGCACGCTCACAGAACATGAGCATTCAAAATGCATCTCTGGCGTCACACGGTGTCAAAATTTCGATTATTATCGAACTTTCATGTACCTTGGATTTTTCTTCATAGAATGTTAGAATTTCGGCTAGAATGTATAAATGCAAAATTTGAAAATTTTCTATCGGGGAAAATTAGAGTTAGATGAGTTTTTGGCTATTTTCCATACAAAAAATCAATAATTACTATTTTAGCCCAAAAAACGTCCCATACAAAATGTATGGAAAAATTTTCGCCGATGAAATATTTTCTAGTTGTCAGATTATGAATATATGGCCCAAATACTAATTATTTTCGAAGAAAAATCCGAGGTACATGAATGTTCGATAATAATCGAAATTTTGACACCGTGCGTCATCTAGTGATGAAATTACTATTCAAACGGACAACTATCTGTAAGTTTTCGATGTTTTAGAAGGTCAGCACGAGAGGTAACTTTTCCTCCACTTGGTCTTTGATCTACCAAACAACTTTGCCGAAGACACCATATTTCTAAGTAAAGTGGAGCTTCGTGGCCGTTCGGTTAGCGTTACCAAGCGTGTAACCGCACCATGCAATCCACTGGTGCATGTAATCTATGTCGTGTCCATGGTCTAGTGTTAAGTTCTGTTCAGTCTGTACAGCCTCTGGCTGAAGACGGTGTACCGTGCCTTTTTAATCGGGATCCTGAGCTACATGAGATTAAAAATTTACATGCTCACTAGCGCACTCATCTATAAGCCCTTGATATACCAAACCTCTTTGCCGAAGACACTATCTTTCTAAGTAATAAGGGTCCAGAGATACATAATATATAATATTTACGTGCTCCTAGCGCCGCCAAGTGATGAAATTTAAAATTAAAGTGCGAATCATCCGTAAGTACTTGACCTACCAAACAACTTTGTCGAAGACACCATCTATTTAAGTTATCAGGTTCCCGAGATACATAGGATATAAAGTTTATTTGCTCACTAGCGCCGCCTAGTGGGGGAATTTCCAATTAAACGGCCAATAATCTGTAAGCCGTTTACCTACCAAACAACTTTGCCGAAGACACCATCTTTCCAAGACATAAGGATCCTGAGATATAAGATATAACATGAAATTGCTCACTAGCGCCGCCTAGTGGTGAAATTTCAAATTAAACTGCGAATCATCCGTAAGTCCTTGACCTATTAAACAACTTTGTTAAAGACACCATCTTTCTAAGTAATCAGGATCCCGAGATACATAGAATATAAAGTTTATTTGCTCACTAGCGCCGCCTAGTGGTGGAATTTCCAATTAAACGGCCAATAATCTGTACGCCGTTGACATACCAAACAACTTTTCCGAAGACACCATCTTTCTAAGACATCAGGATCCTGAGATATAAGATATAACATGATATTGCTCACTAGCGCCGCCTAGTGGACGTATTACGAATCAACTTTGTCAGCATCAAGTAGCCCATGAAATTTACAACAACTTTGCCAAAGATAGTCCTCCTCTAAACAATCAGGATCCTTAGATATTTCAGAATGTATGGGTGTTGTACAAAGTACAACGCGCGACTGCTCGCGTTACAAAAATTGGCGCGAGTACTGAAAGGTTAAGAAAAGTTTTGCGTAGGAATTACTTCAGAAAAGTCTTTTTGATTTTCTGGGATGATTTCTTCGGTAAACTATTTGTGCATTCTTATGGCCTTGCCCTTAAGCAATTTCTTGGTGGATATCATCAATAAATGCTTTAAAAATAACTTTTACGGTCAGAGCGTTTGCGAATGCGGTCAAAGACGTTTGCGAAATGCTTCGGCAATTTTTTACAAATTTCATATGCATTTTTTTTAGAAATGCATTCACATTGTTTTCAGTGATATCATTTGATTTCACTTGAAAAACTTCTGTTGGTACTTTTTCGGCATTTCCTTTCTAGCTTCAATGGAAATTGTTTTGGATTTTTCCTTGGAATTTTTTTTCGACAATTTCTTAGCAATTCATTTGTTATTGCTACATGAATTCTCTGTTTTTTTTCTTATATAACTTCTTTGGAAATGTTCTCAGAATTTTCTGGGATTTCCTCTGACTTCTTTTTTGGGAATTCCTTCGGAAATATTTTTGAGAATTTCTTCGGTACATTATTGATGATTATTTTTCGACAATTTCTTTGACACATCGTTCGAAAATTCTTTTGGTAATATCTTCGGCAAAGTTTTTGAGAATGTTTTTCGTAGTCCTTTAAGAATTTCTTCATTGATTGCTTCGCCGTTTTCTTCGAAAATTTGTTCGGCATTTTCTTCCATAATTTTTCACTAATTCCTTGAAGGAAAATTAGAATTTGCTTTGACAACTGCTTTACATGTTTTCGTGGCGATCGCATTGGAAACTTCTTCGACTATGATTTATTGGATTAATTTTGAATTTTGGGATGCAATTTTTTGGGAATTTATATCGTAATTACATTGGAACTCATTTAGTCATCAGATTCCTTGAAATGACTCTAACAACTCCTGATACGCCTCCAAGGCCCATGAAAATCTCGTAAAATGCCCCTGGCACCCCGTGGACCGCACCTGAGACTCCCAGAAACCCTGAAGCTTGTCGAACATGGCTTTTAGTGGTGGAGGTAATATATTCGGAATTATGTGTTGTTTATATGACAAATTGCGAATGTTTATATACAACTGCAACTGCAATGAGTTGACGTGGTACTCTCGTATTGTGCGGACACAAATTGTTTACTGACGGATATTTATATTACGGATATTCTACTACCTAACGCAATGAAACACTTATTCTTCTTCTTGGTGTAACATCCCAAATGTTACAAGGCCTGTTTGTCGGCTCTGAGCACTTCCACTGTTATTAACTGATAACTTCATCTGCCAATGATCATTTTGCATGTGCATATCGTGTGACAGGCTTTAGGATACTCTGTGTCCAAGGAAGTCAAAGGAATTTCCTTCACAAAAAGTTCCTGGACCGACTGAAAGTCGAACCCTTCATCCCCAGCATGGTCCTGCTGAATGCCCATGTGCTTACCGCATTCGAATTCTCTCGTATCGGCAGTAGCACTGTCTTGGGTCGATCATTTTTACTTGCACGGTTACAGAAGTTACACAGATTTGTGTACTACTAGATCAGCCTCACCGCTGTGTCAAATGTACACAGATACTTTTCCGGCTCCAGCGCTGGCATGAAAACAAAATTAACAATTATTTTTGCACTGATCGATTCCTGATAATGCATGTCATCGTTCAGAGAAAATTAGTTATGAACTTTGCCCCCATACCAGCGCTAGAGCCAGAAAAGTGACTGTGTACATTTGACACAGGGGTGTTGGCTGATCTAGTAGTACACAAATCTGTGTACATTGTACACAAGCCTGTGTACATTGTACACACGCCTGTGTTGTTTCATTTTAGGGTGTGGGAAAAAAGGTTTTCCAAAGCCAACCTTTCATCATCGTCAGAGAAATAAGTCCGACCCTCTAGATCCATTTCAGCGCAACTGCTGAACAGCTACTGAAAGCTCCTCAGTCAACACAATACAACCGGTAAGCACCTGTCACTTCTGCACGGTTCTTTCTTGTCGGAACACTACTGTGTCAAACAAAGTGCACCTCTTCAAACGAATGCAATCGGATCGGAAAATCCAATTTCTCCCACACTTTGTTGCTGGCTGGCTGGTAGGTCGAACGGAATCCATTCGTAGGTAGATACCGGGCGGGAACCTGAAATACCGTGCAATATCTTCGTTTCCGATTGTGATGGAGCAAGCTAACGCGTAAATCCCATAACACGAAAAGCGGTGTGTAAAACTGTCTGTCATCTACGGTCGTCGTCGTACCGACTGCTACTCAACTGCTACTCATATCCTTTATGTTGACGTGACGACGACGACGATTGGCGACAAAACACCCCCCAACCTGCAGAAGGCGACAACAGTCGTCGACGACGACGACGGGAAGCTTTTGTCGCAGTTATGGGTGCGAACCGAGGCGTAAAGTTTGGTTGTTGTCGTCACTCGCCACCACCACCACTCCAATGGGCCGTCTTTCGTAGACAGCTATTCATTGTTGGTTGGCAGTAAAGTCTCAGAAAAAATGTGCCATTGTGTGTCAGTAGGTAGTGGATGATGACTTTGTTGACGCACTTACGACGACCACACTTACCACGTGGCCGTTGCGATGGATTTTATTGGAATCAAACGATTTGTCGTTTGTCGAAAAGCGTTAAAGGTTTCTGCTTTCCTGCAGCACACTGGATTAGGAAAAGGACTTACTGGAAGCAAAGTAGGTGCAAAACCGATGGATTTGTTTCAGCAGTCTGTTACATTGATACCATGAGTTGACGGTTATGAATTTGAGATGAAACTATTTTTACACGGAATAATACAGTTGCTACGAAATACAGAAAAACTTATGTATATTTAAGGACAGACTTGTTAGAATCCCAAAATGGCCGCCACTATGGCCGACTTTGGCCCCTACTCACGATTTTGAGGGCACAAATCTCTTTGTAAACAAAACCAGCACACCTGAGCTTCTCATTTTAGGCTTACTCACAGTTAGAAAAAACCAACTACTTCGGTAATGTTTCACCGAAATCTCAACCGTTTAGTTTGTCCTACAGGAAAAATTCGGTAAAGGTAGCAACTTTTACTGAAGTTCGTTAGAGTTTGACAGATGAACGATAACATTTTACCGAAATTTGTTAGATTTTTACAGAATTTCTTTAAAAATCCATTACCGAACACTCAGCGGTTGAGATTTCGGTAAAAATTACCGAACGTGATTAGCTGTTTACAAGTGAGCAAGAACACACAAAACAAGAAAAGCTACCAAAAATTGAGATATGCCTTTTCTACCAATTTATGTATTAAAAACGTACAGAAAATGTGATAAATCATAATCCATTCGTTGTATCAAGATGCGCTCACAGCTAAACGCGTTCGGTAATTTTTACCGAAATCTCAACTGCTGAGCGTTCGGTAATGGATTTTTACCGAAGTTCAGTAAAAAATTACAAAATTTCGGTAAAAAGTTATCGTTTATCTTTCAAACTCTAACGAAGTTCAGTAAATGTTGCCAGCTTTACCGAATTTTTCCGGTAAACAAAACTTAACGGTTGAGATTTCGGTAAACTATTACCGAAGTCGGTGATTTTTTCTGAGTACACTGTTCCACAGGTTAAGGTTCCATACCAATACACACACCTCTATTCAAACCCGAGAAGTTGGACCGGGTTGCGTCTAGAAATAACTTTTGCTTCGCTGCTGAACTTCGGGTCATATTGTCTACTAGGAATTTTCCACTTGCAAACAGCACACTGCCGGTTGCGGGCTTTTCAGTGCACAATGGGTCTAGAGTCGTATTTACGAAGACAAAAATGTTTCTGCCAAGTTCCGTCATTTTTTTTTTGTATTATTGTTAAATGAGTACGGTCACTCTAGTGTGGCTTATCCAAAAATCTGGTGATTAATTATTCTCTATACAATTTCAAAATGTTCTACAAAGTTGCAGCAAAATGCAAAAAAAAAAAACATTCATATGATTATTGTATCTTGATTTGCTCTTTGGATTACCGTGCAAATGTTCAATCGGCTAAAATATTTGTTCACACATCAAACACCAATGAAAGTAGCAAGTAAACAAATCCGATTATTCCATGCTGTTTACGCCGATTTCTCCCTTTTAGTGTGGATATCCACCAAATTGATTTCCATTAAGAACAAATCCAAGTGTACAGATTTAGAGCGTTACCAATACGAAATAATAGACAAATAGTCCCCTCTATACACAATACAGCACAATAACCATAGTGAACAGTAGAACTTGTGTTCTTCCTAAAATGTATCCATTTGTATCAATCCATTCAGACATATTGTATAAAACCCACTAATGAACCCAATAAAGTAAGTCAGTTATAGTTAACCAAGAGACCAGTACAAACCGAAATACATCACTCTCGTTATCCAGTGTACCAGTACAAGTGAGAAACTATTCCCCCTGCTGCAAAGGTGTCTTCCAGAGCCATCCATATGATTCTTGCGTTAACACATGCACTACCCAAAAAGTGTAACCGACGATGAAAATTGCTAGCAGTGAAATGAACCACTGTATGCTGAAACTGGTGGGAACATATTGTGGTGTGACAAAAAAAATCTGCAGGGGGTCCAATACGGTGCAAAAAAACAATAGAACTTTTCTTAAAGTGTTCAATAAATTGTACCTTTTTCTCCCTTTGGACATATTTTAGTCGAGTCCAACGGTACACGGAAACCAATACATTACCCAAGTAACCAGTAAGCATTTAAAATAGCATTCCTTCAGCATTATAGTAGCCTTTACGACAAGGCGTTTAATGCTAATTAGCCGTATATGCGCCTATAGTGCTACCTCACAGCAGGTTTTGGCAAAATAACGGGCTGTCTTAGTGCTATCCCTTCAGGAACGTCGTGACGAAATGTCAAAGAAGCGTAACGCCTCGTCGAGCAAAAAAAAAAACAAAAATAGATTGACGTCTGCTTCTCGTTCTCTCAGCCTGCTTCCCCGCTTCATCGTCCTTCCATATTCCAGCCGGTGCTAGGTGGTACTTTTTTTGCTGATTTTTGTAGTGATGTAGGTTTGAACCTACGATCCGGAGATTGATTAATCATATTTGCTTCGGATTCTGTTGCTCCTGATCCACGATGCTAAAGCTGTCCCGGTGGCGTGCGTTGATTTAATCGCCAATATAAAGAATGATTCGATAACAGCTTCAGATTCAACATCCAAAACTTGTTTTCATTGCGATATTTCATTGTGGTAGAGCATTACGATCCCTTCTTTTAAATATCTGTGGAATAAGATTGTTTCTTCCCTCTTTCAAACAATCCTATGATCCACCAAAGCATCCACCTATTCGGCACATATTTTTCGACGAAATGATAAATAATTGGTGATTTTTTGATGGACAAGTTAACAATCCAATCCAACTGCAGTAATGTTTTCTTTGGTGCTTTTGGATGAGTAGGGGAAAATGAAGAAACAAATAAGATACACAAATTTGTAAACAGAAGCATAGGCTCTGTAAGAGAGAGACACAATGCGTTGCCAAATGCGTAACATATCTCCCAACCTTTTTGCTCCTAGCATTTAAAGAGCAGTTGAAAAGCATTCTGTATGCTCCCAAGTGGAACTACTTCAAGCAGTTGAAATGCTAATTAACAGCCGAAAGCTTTTGAGCAGCACAGCTTATGCTAACTCAAGGCAGCTATGCATTCGAACTGCTTATGTCGGACAGCAAGCAGTTGAAATGCGTGATACGGGCTGATACACGGCTTATTCAAATGCTTAGTGGTTACCTGGGTAGTCCTAAACTTTCAAAAATTTATTTGATTCGGTTTGCTTAATCCTAAGGTACAGTAATTTGATAAATGGAAGTCAAATAATAGGTATTCTACTAGAAGGGCTCTAATATCGTGTAGAGCTAATCAATCAAGCCCAAATTTGTACCATTTATATCTAACTCGTTGAGAAACAAGTAATCAAAATTTGAATAGTTTTGTTGGACTTTATAAATGGTTAAAACTTGCAAAAAATGTTTAAGGCAATTTATAAAACTTAGCTACTTTTGTATATACCACTAGGCGGCGCTAGAGGTCAAACAAATTTTAAATTGCATATATCTCAGAACTCTGGTCACTTACAATGTAGATGTCTTCGACAATGTTGTTTGGTAGGTCAAGGGCTTACAGTTAATGGTCCACTTGTTTCAAAATTTCGCCACTGAGAAGCGCTAGTTACACATTTGCAAAGTTATGCAAATGAATGATTTTTTTCGTAAAGTAATCAAAACGCTGTAATTTTGTTTTCGTTGAACGTATTTAGGGCAAGTCAAATGTTTTTCAATAAGCTATGTATTTGTCATAAATGTGCAAAATTTCATTTCATTCGGTTCACTTAACACTCCAAATACCGTGATAAAAAACTTTACGCGGAATACCGTGATCAGAAAAAAGTGGGAACTTTTAGTTTGAACAGCTCGTTCTCAGCCGCCTGTGAACCGATTCTCAATTTTTTTTCAGGGATCTTCGACCCAACGCTTCTTCTTTTATTCCCTTCAAAAATTGTGTTTCTAGGGATGCTCATTTTCCCCCAGAATAGCATGAGTCAGGAACGTTTTTAAAAAACCTCATAATTTTCGATTTGCATGCTAAATTTTAGCGGTGATCACGAAAAATGACTATAAATCGGCATATATTTTGAAAAGGCATAATGTAGAGGTAGTATGAGATTTGCATAGCTATCTTGAACATCCCTAGGCACAAATGAACGCAGCTCTCGACCAGAAAATACTCCAGTGCCCTTGATAAGCACCCTAGAGAGTTGGTGTCTGCAGCAAAGTGTTATATATTGACTGGTACTACACTATACCGTCTTCGGTTTTGATCTAGATCTGCTGTAAGTGATCTAGATAAGTTTTATTTTTCTATATGACTCTCTAGAACTCTCGAAATGCATCCTAGATGATTGAAGTCTTCGGCAAAGTTCTCTGGATCGGTTAGTACTACACTTTTACGTTTTCGGTTTTGATCTAGATCAGCTGTAATTGATCTAGACAAGTTTTTTTTCTATATGACTCACAAGTTTTCTCGATATGAATCCTGGATGGTTGAAGCCTTCGGCAAAAATCTCTGGATTGGTCAGTACTACACTTTTCCGTCTTCTGTTTTGATTCAGATCTGCTGTAGTTGATCTAGATAAGTTTAGTTTTTTCAATATGATTATCTAGAACTTTCAATATACAGGGGATGGCCAAAATGTTTGGGATAGGCAACTTTTTTTCTCCCACAAAAAAATTCAACATGCTGTAACTTTTCATAGCGCGCATCAAAAAATCTCAAATTTTGACTGTTTGTCAACCTATTATATGTGCATCATTGGTACAAATTTGGGCTCAATTGGTTAATCTTTCGCAAAGTTAGAACCGTTCGGGTAAAACACTATTTTTCAGACAACTCTATTTTGAGCTGTCATATCTCGGAAACCAGTGAACCGAATTGAATGAATTTTTTAACGTTTATCAACAATATATTGATACTTAATACGACATTATAAAATGTAATATTTTCTCACGGCGAATTAAGTTATACCGGGTTGAAATTTTTACCCATATAGAGGAAAATAAGTCAAATTTGCAATACCACACAAAAATTATTAAATGTGTTCTTCCTTCAATCTAAATAGGCTCTAATATATCTGACTAGAGATCATTTGAGAACAGAAGTGGAAAATCTTTGGATATCAATACTAAAATTTATTGACATTGATGTGAAAAAATTACATTTTTTCGAGAAAAATCCAAAAAGTGTCAATCCATGATAACTTTTTTCAACGTTTAAAAAGTGCAATTGTTTTAATAGTTAGTGAAGCATTTACATATTGTTAGTGTACGTTCAAAATTTCATTCAATTCAGTTCACTGGTTTCCGAGATATGACAGCTCAAAAATGAGTTGTCTGAAAAATAGTGTTTTACCCGAACGGTTCTAACTTTGCGAAAGATTAATCAATCGAGCCCAAATTTGTACCAATGATGCACATATAATAGGTTGACAAACAGTCAAAATTTGAGATTTTTTGATGCGCGCTATGAAAAGTTATAGCATGTTGAACTTTTTTGTGAGAGAAAAAAAGTTGCCTATCCCAAACATTTTGGCCATCCCCTGTACATCCTAGAGGGTTGCAATCTTCGACAACGTTCTCTGGGTTGGTTAGTACTACACTTTTATATCTTCAGTTTTGATTTAAGTCTGCTGTAATTGATCTAGATAAGTTTTTTTTTTCTAAATTACTCTAGCATTATCGTTATGCATCCTAGATGGTTGAAGTCTTTGGCGAAGTTCCCTGAATTGGTTGGTACTACACTTTTACGTCTTCGGTTTTGATCTAGATCTGCTGTTGTTGATCTAGATATGTTTTGTTATTCTATATGACTCCCCAAGTAACCACGGTGCTGAAGCCTTATTGCATGCAGATATACGGTGTACTTAGAGCAATCATTACTTTACATGCGAACTTAAAGTTGATTTAAAGTGGAAATGGGCAATTATGCGACTGCTTCAAGATTATACCAGTATAATCCTAATTTGATTCTATAATTGCCCACTTCCACTTTAAATCAACTTTAAGTTTGCATGTAAAGTAATGATTGCACTAAATACACCGTATATCTGCATGTAATAAGGCTTCAGCACTGTGGTTACTTGGGTCTCTCTTATTCTCGGCATGCATCCTAGATGGTGGCAGTCTTCAGCAAAGTGTTCTGGATTTGTTGGTAGTACCTTCTTACGACTTTGCATTTAACTCAGATCTTTTGTAATTAGATTAGATAAGTTTTATTTTTCTACAAGACTCTAGAATTCTCTATATGCGTCAGAGAGTTGCTGTGTGCGTCATAGAGAGCTGCTGTAGTGCTCTAGATTGATTGGTACTACACTCGTACGTCTAAGGTTTTGGTCTAGATCTCCTGTACCGGGTTACGTACAAAAGGCTGAAGCACGAAAGGCTGAATTAACAAATGGCTGAATTACGAAAGGCTGAATTAAAAAAGTCTAAAAATGTCAAAAGCTGAAATAACATAAGGCTGAAATAATGGTTCGACTAGTTTTCAAACGGCGAGCCTAAAGACAGTCATGCGAGCCTAAAGGCAACACTAACATCACAGACAAACAGACATAACACTCTAATTATTCATATCGTACACTGATATTATGATCTTTATGAAAATTTGCTAGTTGGCCGACCACTCAGCCCTGACACTTGCATTGGGTTTGCTTGAGTTTGACATTTGACGCACACTACCGCTCATTGTTTGATGTTTCATTGGACGAATATGATTCCGTTACTATGTTAGGACTGTTTTTCCGCGCTAAAGTATGCATTATTGATCGCCTACATAACTATGACAGTATTTCTCCAAAGAATAGGATATATTTAAAAGAAGGAAAAATCTCTGAGGGGCTGTCCATAAACCACGTGGTCATATTTTTGGGACTTTTCAACCCCCCCCCTGCGTGGTCATTAGTCCATACAAAAATTTTTCTTTGTCCATACAAAATGGTCATTGGCCTAACCCCCGCCCCCCCCACATGACTACGTGGTTTATGGACAGCCCCTGATCACACTGTTGGCAGCTGTAATGGCAACCAATCTCCATAACAGCATGACTCGAAAGAATAGGTCATGCTCAAAGAAGGAAAAATCTCCGATTGACATACCACCAGTCATTTCTGAAGAAATTCCTTAAGAATTTCAGAAAATAAACCTGAACGAATTCCAGGATTTGAGAAGGAATCCTTGGAGGAATGCCTGTAGAAACTTTTGAGCAAATTCTTGGCGTAATTCCTGGATGAATTCTTGGATTAGACCCAGCAGGAATTCCTGGAGAATTTCCTTGAGCAACTTTTTGGGTGAATTCTCGGAGCAATCCCTAGGGGAATTCCGGGAGAAATTCTTTAAGAAATATCCAGAGGAATTCTGGGAGGAATTGCTGGAGAAATTTATGAAAAAAATCCCTTGAGAAATTCCAGGAGGACTTCCTGGAAGAACCCTTGGAGGAATTTCTGGAGGATTCCTTGGTGGAATCTCTGGGAATATCCCCCGAAAAATTCGTGGAGAAATCCCTGAAGTAATTCCTGGAGGAATGTCTGGAGGAATCCCTGAAAATTTCCTCAAAGTATTCCTGGAGAATTTCTTGAAAGAATCTCTGAAGAAATCCCAAAAAGATTTCCAGGTGAAATTCCTGGACGAATTGCTGGCATAATTCCTGAAGGATGCCATAAGTATTCCAGAAGAAGTTCTGGAAGAAATTCCTGGGGTATTTCCTGAAGGCATTCCTGAAGAAGTTCCTGGGGAAATTCCTAGATAACATCCCGGAGGAATAAATGGAGGAGTTCCTAGTGGTATTCCTGTGGAAATTTCTGGAGGAATCTCTAGAGGAATTCATGAAAGAATTACTGTATGAATATCTAGAGGAATCTCCTGAAGAATTCTGAGAGATTTCTGTTTCTATTTCTGTTATTTTTCTATTTCTGAAAGAATCCCTGGGGTAATTTCTAGCGGAATTTCTGGTGGAGTTCCTGGAGAAATTCTCGAAGGAATTCCTGAAGGAATCCCTGGGGATATCCTTGAAGAAATCCCTGAAGGAATCTCTGGAGTAATCCTTGGCGGAATACCTGGAGGAATCCCTGAAAAATTCCTGAAGGAATTCCTGGAGAATATTCTTGAAGAATTTCTGAAAAAATCCCTAGAGGATTTCCTGGAAAAATCTTTGGAGAAACTTCTGGAGGATTTCCTGAAGGAATCTTCAAAGAATTTCCTGAAGAGATTTTTCATGGAGAAATTTCTGGAGGAATCCCTTAAGCGATTCCTGATGGAATCTTGGGAAAAATTCCTGGAGAAACACCTAGAGGAATTGCTGACATAATTTCTGAAAGATGTTCAGGAGCAATTCCTGGAGAAATTCCTGGGGGTATTCCTGATGAAATTATTGGGGTTATTTCTGGAGAAATTCCTGGATAAAATCCTGGAGAAATACCTGGAGGAATTATTAGAGGCATTTCTTTGGGAATTTCTGGAGGAATCTCTAAGAGAAATTCTCGGAAGAATTACTGGATAAATTTTTAGAGAAATTCTGGGAGATTTCTATTTCTATTCTGCTATTTTTCTATTTCCGAAAAATCCCTTGAGAAAATCCTAGAGGAATTTCTAGCAGAATTTCTGGAGGAATTCTTGGATAAATCCTGGAAGAAATGTCTGAAGGATTCTCAGGGGGAATCCTAGAAGAAGTTTTTAAAGAAGTTCCTGGAGGAATCCCTGAAAAATTACTGATGGCATTCCTCCAGGAATTTCCTGGAAGAATTTATGGAGAAATCCCTAGAGGATTTCCAGGAAGAATCCTTAAAGGAACTTCTGCAGGATTTCCTGGATGAATCTTCGGAGGACTTCCTGAAGGAATCTCTGAAAAATTCCTGAGGGTATTCCTGGAAGAATTTCTGAAAAAATCTCCAGAAGAATTCCTGGAAAAATTCCTGGACTAATTGTTGACATAATTATTATTATTAGCTTTATTAAGGAGATTTTCAGCCCACGGCTGGTTCATCTCCAAGTTGACATAATTTCTGAAGGACACACACCAAAATTTCTGAAATGCTTCCAGCACAAAAAAAATCAGCAAAATAAATTGCTGAATTCCAGCAACAATTTTGCTGAATTTCAGCACAACGTTGCTGATCAACTGCCAAAATTGCTGGCTGGCTCAGCAAGTTGAAAAATCATTGCTGATACTCAGTAAATTCGTATTGCTCAATGTAATTAGCACAAAAAAAATCAGTAAAGTTTGCTGAATACCAGCAAACAAAATTTGCAGTGCAGGAGCAATTTCTGGATCAATTCCTAGAGAAAACGCTGGAGGAATTCCTGAAGATATTCTTGGGGTAATTCCTGAAGAATTTCCTGGAATAGTTCTTGGAGATATTCCTGGAGGAATTGCTGGAGGTTCTCCTTTGGGAATTGCTGGCGGAATCCTTGAAGTAATTCGAGGAGGAATCTCTGTAAGAATTCCTTCAACAATTTCTGGATGAATTTCTGGGGGAATCTCTTGAGGAACTCTGGGCGAAATTTCTGAAAAAAATGCCTGAGAAATTCCCGGAGGGATTTCAAGAGGAATCTCTGGAGGAATTCCTGGAGAAATCCTCGAACGAATTTCTGAAGAAATCCCTGAAAAATCACTAAAAAAGTTCCTGGAGGAGTTTTAGTGCAAGTCCTGGAGGAATGCCTGTAGCAATTCCTAGAGGGAATACTGGAAGATTTCATGGCGAAATTTCTGGAAAAATCCCAGAAGGTATTCCTAGAAAAAATCCTGGAAGAATTTCTCAAGGAATCCCTGAAGGATTTCCTGGAGTAATTCCTAGAGGAGTTCCTGAAGAAATTCGTGGATGAATCTCTCAGGGAATTCGTATAGGAATACCAGAAATAATTCCTTAGGAAATCGCAGATGGAGCTCTTGAACAAATTCTGGACGAATCCTTAGAAGAGTTTCTGAAGAAACTCCAGAAAGAAACCCGAAAGAAATTTCAAGAGGAATTACTAAGGGAATCCCTAAGCAGGCAAAAAAATGAAGGCATCCACGTCTGCAATAATTTTTGGACGAATTATTGTTGGAATATTTGGATGAACTCCCAAAAGAATGTTATTATTTATTATTATCTTTATTAGAGAGATTTGCAGCCCTACAATGATTTGTACAATGATTTAAAAATTCCTGGAGGAATCATCGGAAGAAGCACTGGAACAATCACTGGGAAACTTCTAAATATATCCCAGGAGAAATTCCCGGAGGAATGTCTGGTGAAACCCATACAGGAATTCTTGAAAATCTCTCTGGAGCAATCCATGCTAGAATCACTGAAGGAAGCTATGGAAAATTCCAAAAGGAATTCATCGATGTATCCTTGCAGAAGTATCTGTAAAAAACTGAAGGAATCGTGCGAGGAATTCTTGATGCATTTCTTGGAACAATCCCTGAAAAAAACTATCTGAACCCTGCAAGATGTCCATGGAAGAATTCACGAAAGAGAAACTCCTGGACATGTCCCATGAGGAATTTTTTGAACGAATCCTTGGAGAAGTTCCTGAATAAATGCCTAAAGGAATTTCTGGAGATGTCCTTGAAAGAATTTGTAAAGAATCCCAGGTATTATTCTCTTAGCATGACGTTTGTTTGAATTGAATACAAGTGAAAATTCTTGTAGTACATAACTGCACTCTATAGCAGCATATAATTCTACAAAGAAAAAAAAAGAAGGACTTAAGCAGCATATAATTCTACAAAGTCCTTCTTTTTCCCTACCGGAATCTTGGCATGCTGTTTTTGTATTCTTGAATAAACATCACAAAATTTAACCATTCAAACAAGCTTGTTATTTGGTTAAATTCTGTGATTAGATTGAAGTAGATCCAAGAGTAGATTTCTTGGAGAAATACTTGGCGAAATTTCCTGTGATTCTCAAGAAAAAAAGGTTTTATAATAGTGGATAAAAACCTTATTAGAATAGTCTAGAGAATAGTTTTTTTTTCTAAATATTGTTTCTGGAACTGCTTCCTCCGCAGCAGATGGTACGCAACACGAACTTTGTTCGATCGTAGAGTTCTGCGGAGTCCAAAGTAAGCTCGATTTCCTGCCACAATGCGTTTCTGAATGTCTCTGCTGGTGTCGTTGTCTGCGGTCTCCAGTGAGCCCAAGTACACGAGTTCCTCAACCGCCTCGATTCCATTACCGGCGATAGTACTTTTCCGCCATCGTCTCAAATTTGCGAGTTACAATATTGTCGGCGAAACCAAGCAGCTGAACGGACTTCATGAAAATCGTACCACACGTGTTTATCCCCGCTCTCCTTATTACACCCTCCAAAGCAATGTTGAACAGCAAGCATCTTGACGTACTTCTCTGCGAGATTCGAAGGGACTCAAGAGTGTCCATGATACTCGAACTACGCACATCACTCGATCCATGCCTTGGATCAATCGTGTCAGTTTACCTGGGAATCCGTATTCGTGCATAATCTGCCATAACTGATCTAAGATAAAAACCGAGGATGCGGAAATGTTTCGCGAATCGATCTAAAGCACTTTGTCGGAGTCTCCAATGCTCTAGAATACATCTTCAGAACCACTGAAAAATACTCAGAACGAAAATAATCCGGATTAGATCTATATCGAAACCGAAGACGTAAAAAAATAGTACCAACCCATCCAAAGCACTTTGGCAAAGGCTCCGACCCTTCAGAGTGTTTATCCAGAGCAATAGAGAGCTATTTTGAAAGATAAAACTTTTTTAGATCAGTTACAGTAGATTTAGACCAAAACTGTAACGTAAGAATGTAGTACCAACCAATTCCGAGCACTTTATCAAAGACTGCAACCCTCTAGAATGCATATCGAGAGTTATAAAGAGTCATATAGAAAACAAAACTATCCGGAGACGTAATCCAGGGTTGCCGAAGACTGCAACCCTGTATGATGCATATTGAGAGTTCTAGAGAGTCAATAAAACTGATCTAGATCAACTACAGCAGATCTAGTTCAAAACCGATGACGTAAAAGTGTAATACGAAACAATCCAGAAAACTTTACCGAAGACTTCAACCATGTAGGATGCATAACGAGAATTCTAGAGTCATTTAGAAAACAAAACTCATCTAGATCAATTACAGCACATCTAGATCTAAACCAAAGATGTAAAAGTGTAGTACTAACCAACTCAAAGAACTTTGCCAAAGATTGCAACCCTCTAGGAAGTGTATTGAAAGTTCTAGAGAGTCAAATTGAAAAACTAAACTTATCTAGATCAACTACAGCAGATCTAGATCAAAACAGAAGACGGAAAAGTGTAGTACTGACCAATCCAGGGATCTTTGCCGAAGACTTCAACCATCTAGGATGCATATCGAAAATTCCAGTGAGTTATATAGAGAAAAATTTTGTCTAGATCAATTACAGCAGATCTAGATCAAAACCGAAGACGTAAAAGTGTAGTACTAACCAATCCAGAGAACTTTGCCGAAGACTTCAACCATCTTAGGTTGTATTTCGAGAGTCCTAGAGAGTCATATAGAAAAATAAAACTTATCTAGATCACTTACAGCTGATCTAGATCAAAACCGAAGACGTTAAAGTGTAGTTCCAGTCAATATTTAACACTTTGCTGAAGACACCAACCCTCTAGGATGCTTATCAAGGGCACTGGAGTGTTTTCCGGTCGAGAGCCGCGTTCATTTGTGACTAGGGATGTTCAAAATAGCTATGCAAATCCCATACTACCTCTACATTATGCCTTTTCAAAATATATGCTGATTTCTAGTCATTTTTCGTGGTTACCGCTTTAGCATAAAATTTAGCATGCAAATCGAAAATTATGAGGTTTTTTAAAAACGTTCCTCACTCACGCTATTCTGGAGAAAAACTGAGCATCCCTATAAACAAGGTTGCGACCATTCATTTGCAAAGATTTACATTCATTTGCTATTATCTCAGTTCAGAAGCATGCTATCGAAACACAATGTATGAATGAATTTAACCTTGTAGTTTTATCTGAAAATTTGCCGAATAACATTGGGGTCGCAAACGTATACCAAAGTCGTGAGCGAGCTGTGAAGGCAACTCTCCACGCGGTGAATGTAAATTTCATTCACGCTGTGGAAAGTTGCCTTCACAGCTCGCTCACGACTTTGGAATGCGCGTGCGACCCCAATGTTATTCGGCAAACTTTCAGATAAAACTACAAGGTTAAATTCATCCACACATTGTTTTTCGATAGCATGCTTCTGAACTGAGATAATAGCAAATGAATGTAAATCTTTACAAATGAATGGTTGCAACCTTGATTTAATATTTTGAATATATTCAGCAAGCTGTAATATTTTCTAAGGTAAGGGTTCGTTCAAATATTACGTAACGCTGTGGGGGGAGGGAGGGGGTCTAGCGTTGTGTTACGCTTCATACAAAATTTCAAAATTTCCCATACAAATGTCGTTACGTGGGGGAGGGAGGGGGTCGAAAAGTGTCAAATTTTGCGTTACGTAATATTTGAATGAACCCTAAACCAAATATTCTCAAATTTTACCTGCCAGTTGCACAACTAGTTAGCTATAAACGGTACAAATTTGGACTCGATTGGATAACTTTACATGAAGTTGGAGCAACTCTAGTAAAATGTTTCATATTTGAGTGTTCTTCGTAAAATTGCTATATCTCTGGATTAAGTGAACCGAATGAAATGAAATGTCGCACAATTATGACTAATACATAGCTCTTTGAAAAACCTTTGGCTTGACTTAGACACGTTCAAAGAAAACAAAATTTACAGCTTGTTGATTTTGCAAATGTGTAACTAGTGCCACTTAGTGACGAAATTTCGAAACAAGTGGGCCATTAACTGTAAGCTCTTGACTAACTGAATAACATTGCCGAAGACACCATCTTTCTAAGTGGTGAGAGTCCTGAGATATATGAAATTTAAAATTTGCTTGATCTCTGGCGCAGCTTATTGGTGGAATTTCCAATTAAACGATCCATCACCATCCATCATGGAATCGTAAATAAAATTATTAGAGAGCAGATTTTTGAATCAGTTTAAGCAGATATTTGACATAACAATAATGAGGAAAAGGATCAACAATTAAAAAGAAACTTTCTAAAACACAATAGGGTACGTGTACCAATTATGGCACTACATAAGGAAAGCTAATTATACAAAAACGAGAAGACCAACGAATGTCATCAATAAGTTAAAAGACAGCTTAGTTTCCATACTTTAGTATTTATTACATTTCATACCAAAACTACTTTTAGTATTTATTACAGCGTGTGCCAATGATAGGAACCCTGTACCAGTTATGATTACATTTGTTAACTTCGGTTCCTTTTCGCACTATTCGCATGCATTCCTTATGGGGTTAACCATAACTGGTACACTATGGCAAAAAAGGGTGCAAGGAAGCCGAAATTTTAAGGGAAATGATTTATTTCTACCATGTTTTGAGGAAAATGTGGAGTTTAAATGAGTGCGACTATCTTTTGTGAACGTTATCTGTTGTTCACAAATTGTTTCTTGTTGACTTACATCGTTGAAAGGTGGAAATCAACTATGGCGAATAATTGGTACTATAGCCATAATTGGTACACTTACCCTATGTGCCTAAAAACTTAAACAGTTTTGTCTTCGTAAATACGGCTCTAGGCCCATTGTGCAGTGTGGTGGCTGTATGACTTCCATCACCAAGCCACGTTTGTGTTGTTAATGATGGCTTTCAGCCTCTCATCTATCCATGTGCAGTTGTAGCCGTGCTGGTTAGAGCGCAGGGTACTGTGTATCACCATTATACTGTCTCGGTTCGATTCCTGCCGCCGCCCGTATTTCTTTTTAATTATGTTTTGGTAATTGATGCCGCCGCTGCTGCCATGACCAGTCTAAAAATAGAACAAATGAAGAGAAACCAATGCGACAGAGCACACGCACACATGCGAAATTTTCTTTTCCCAGATTCTAGGAAGCCAATACAATGTTTGGTATACTGCCACCTGCCACCTACGAATTTTTGTATTTGCAAAGCCTTAATACAATATTTGTATATGTTTCAAACCGCATTGTATTAGAATATGTCAATCTCCTGTTGCGTGTAAGCTTTATTTACGTTGTTTGCACAACTTCATTGTAAAAACATAGAATTATTCATCTCACCATAAAAAAACTGCTTATTTATTACTACAAATTTAGTACTGCACTAGACCTGTATTGTATTATTTGCTTTAATAATATGAGAAACATATAAAACCCATGTATATGACATCACTGCCCCAAGCAGACACAACAAAATCACGTCTCCGGTATTGATGCTGCTCAGGATGGCTCATATCGGGTTGCTGAAAAACGTAAGAGCCCTGAAGTACTTTGAATAAATTACTGCTGCCAATTAGCTACACAGGAGATTCTAAGGAGGAAGCCCATCTAGAGAAGATAGACGCGATCGTTACCGGAGGTGCGTGCAAATGGCCTGATGGTTATCGTTCAGAACGCTTTATCGTACCGTCGGCGACGACGGTGATGGAGAGAAGAATCTGTATCATATTTCCCGGATGCAGTCAGTCAGTGGTGTCTAGAATGGAAGGAGTGTGGTAATCATTAGGCGGCCGGTAATGTAATGTAATATCCCCGGAGCTCACATTCCGGGACATGACCTAGGTTCAGAGTGGTGGTGCGGTGACCGGGGAGATGGTGGCGACGGGTGTGCAAACATAAACATCGGTTACATTCATTAGGGCTTCATCTTTCGTATGAGTCGTACGAGAGTGAGCACCATAATCGTATATAGACACTCTTTCAAACCCATCCATTGGCCTCCGTGATGGTGTGACTTTTGCTTCTAACAGAACTGGAGATGGTAGGCTCTTTGTCGGAAATCACAAGTCCGTCGAGGGACTTAATGAATGGTTATCGTTTTTGTCTGAGCAAGGTCCTCATTCGTTTGTTTCGTTCTCAGCACCTGGCATGAGATGTCGCAACCCAGTTGTTTGATTCTCAGTCTCAAAACAGATACTCAAATTCAATTACGATCTGTTAATCAGTTATAAGGTCGAAGGCTTTATGCTTTGACATAAATGTGTACTCCTTCTTTTATGCCTAACAACCCTACTGGGACAGAGCCTTTATTGCATATCATCTCATCAGAATGGATCACCAGAAAGCTGGAAAACGGCATCCACTCAATGGCGCACATTGTACATTTCTCAATTTTCCAAGAATTCAAGCGGAATGAACTTAATCGTTGCTGTTTCTATCGCATACCGTTTTCCCCCATTCCGACAAATCCTAAACCTCTTTGCTGACCAAACATCATTCTTCAAGTCAATTCTAATGGAAATGGCCAGTTCAAGTGATTCGTTCTCCATTACTCGCTTTTTTGCCATTGGGGTTCTGTGTTTCGAAACAAAAAAAAAACTCTAGTTAATCCATCTAGCAGTGACGGCGCATTTCTCGTGCCTTCGAAAACCGCATTTCGACCAAACTCAAGTAACATGTTGATGAATATCGGACTTTCATACGTTTAACAAAAATCCATTTCATGACACCAGAAATCATATCATTTATCTGGCTTTTGATGTTTGAGCCTCAACCTGTCGCAATCTTGAATTTTCAGCCTCCATTTTGGATTTAAGTCAGCCATCTTGGATATTCTGGTTGCCGCTTTTGGACTCTAGACATCTTCCCTGTATCATATTGCATGGTTTTAGAGCCTAAAAAACCACTGAACAGTCGCCATCTTGAACTTGGAGCCGCCATCTTGGATTTCAGATCGCCATCTTGAATGTTTTGGATGCTATTTTCGGACTCCAGACGAAATTTACCCATATTGTATGATTTTAGAGCCTAATACTTGGTAAAAAAAACGCCATCTTGAATTTGGAGTCGCCATCTTGAATATTAGACTGCCATCTTGAATTTTGGATCGAAATCGTGGAATCTCTGGTATCCAGTGCTGATTTCCGCACAAAATTCGTCAACCATGCTAAAGGCTACAAAAGTTGCCGCAGTTTGATGTGTCGCATGATGAGGCAGTTTTATGTACGACCAGTTCTACCGATGCTGGTCCGGATCAGTAAAAAAGTCATAACTCCGGAACGCCTTGATCGATCCGGACCATTTTTAAAAGCAAACCATGCGGTAAAATTCGGGTCTGATTCGAGCTATAATCCAAAAAATCGGTCAATGGGAAGAGCTTTAAAAGTGAGTGAACTTGTTTTGCGCACAGACATACATACATACTCACATACATACACACATACAGACATCATCTCAATTCGTCGAACTGAGTTAATTGGTAAATGTGACTTGACCCTCCGAGCCTTCTATCGAAAATTCGTCATTTGAGTGAACATGTAGCCTTTCAGTAAACTTTGGTGTACGAGATAGGCAAAAATAGAATTTTACCAACTGTTACCAAACCCCAAAGCTGAAATGTGCGTCCGGAAAATGTGCACCGAAAAAAGTAACACGTTCATTCCATCCAGTTCACAAATCATCCTCTCTTGGAAAAGTGGCCCCGCAAAAACGAAAAAAGGCTGATGGTAAGGACAACGTCAACGAATGGACGGACGAATGTTACCTAAAAGGTTCTCTTGTTTTCCCTTGCACTAGATCCCCAGTCAAGAGTGCTGCTGATCTGGCAGGCGACGAAGGCCGAAGTGCTGCTGGAAAAAAAAATGCTGTCATCTGGCCTCTCAAGGTTGACCCCTGTTTCCTCTCCCGCCCCAGCACTTTTCCACCGGAAAAACGGGGTAGTGAATAAACGAGTTCCGAGAAAAGACGACTGTCAGCCCAAGCGAGTTGATGACGGCGACGGCGACAACGGTTCGGACTCTGGGACGGCTACACCCCGAACGACCACAACGCTCTCGCTGATGGGCTGATGGGAGCTGGGATCCGGGACCGAGAGTTATTGAAATTAATTACATTTTTTCCAACGCCTGGAATTTACCGGGATGTCACCACCTCTTCAAGTCGAACCCATGCCGTTGCGTTGTTGGGAGACGACTTCTTGGTGGACTCCAGCACTCCCATGTTCATTAGGGCTAGACACTTTGGTGTGTTTTTAGTGCTGGAAGGTAGCCAGCCAGCTTGGGGAGCATACATCAACCGACCTGTCAGACTGATACTCTCGGTCAGGCGAATGCCAACGCAGCTCACATGGTATTTGCACGGTTTAGCACCCAGTTGCTGGAGGTTTCGTTTTTCAACCTGCTGCTGGAGCCTATTTGCTGGCGCATGCATGGGGAAGGTACGAAGTCCACACACGTGCGTGTCAGTTCGGAAAGGATGCAAATACGGATTCGAGCCGGCAATCGTCTGGATGGGGATGGAACTGTCTGCATGACGGATGATTTTCTTGTTTGATATGGTAGCAACGTTTTTCAGAAATACGACACTAGAAAAATCTTAACATAATGGTGCAAGAACTTGGTTCTCAAGAATCAGAGAACATTTTTGAAAAAGTGGACAGGCATAATGTACAGCTCTGTCATTATTCCAAATATTCTATTGATAATGCCCATGTCATCCGATAAGCACACAAATTGACCGGATTTTATGAAAATCGTTCTCCGGCTCGCATCACACCTTCCAGAGCAATGTTGAAGAGTAGGCATGAGAGTCCATCACCTTGTCGCAGTCTCCGGCGAGATTCAAATGAACTGAATAGTTCAACCGAACCTTACGCAGTTTTGCACACCGTCCATCGTTGCTTTAATCAGTCTAGTCACCTTCCCAGGAAAGCCGTTTTCGTCGATGATTCTCCATAGCTCTGCGCGGTCGATACTGTCGTATGCCGCTTTGAAGTAGATGAACAGGTGGTGCGTTGGGACCTAGTATTCACGGCATTTCTTGAGGATTTGCCGGACGGTGAAGATCTGGTCCTTTGTCGACCGGCCGTCGATGAAGCCGGCTTGATAACTTACCACGAACTCATTTGTTTTAGGTGACAGACGACGGAAGATGATCTGGAACAGCACTAGCATTCAAAATAGTGATCGCCCTAAAGTTCTCACATTCCAAATGGTCGCCTTTCTTGTGAATGGGGCAGATAACCCCTTCCTTCCACTCCTCCTGTAGCTGTTCGGTTTCCCAGATCCTGACTATCAACCGGTGCAGACAGGTGGCCATTTTTTCTGGGCCCATCTTGATGAGTTCAGCTGTGATACCATCCTTTCCAGCTGCTTTGTTTGTTTTGGGCTGATGAATAGCATCCTTAACTTCCCTCAGCGTGGGAGTTGGTTTATTTCCGTCCTTCGTTGTACTGGTGTGTCCTCCGTAGACGTGGTCTCCCGTGCCTACGTTCTCCACGCCATTCAGGTGCTGATCGAAGAGCTGCTTCCACCTTTCGATCATCTCACGTCCTTATCCCTGCACATATTGACTCGCGGCACGAAGCCGTTGCGGGATGCGTTGAGCTTCTGATAGAACTTCCGTGTTTCTTGGGAACGGCACAGCTGTTCCATTTCTTCGCACTCCGCTTCTTTCAGGCAGCGCTTTTCATCTCGAAAGCAGTCCTCTAAAGGGGCCTCATCCGGTTGTTTCTGTCGCTCTAGGTTGTACCGTGGCGGTCGCCAGGACTGTACATTGTTGATGATGGAGAGTTTTGGCCGCACCACGAAGGGGTCGGAGAAGTGCCGTCCGTCAATCCGAACGTGGTCGATTTGAGATTTTGTCTGCTGTGGTGATCTCCAGGTGTAACGATAAGGGAGGCTGTGTTGGAAAAAAGTTGCTACGTAAGGCCATATTTTTGAAGGCTGCGAAATCAATGAGTCGTAGGCCATTTTTGTTCGTCTGCTGGTGGGCGCTGGACTTTCCAATCGTCGTCGGTCTGAATTCCTTCTCCTGGCCTGCCTGAGCGTTAAAACTCCTATGATGGTCTTGGCGCCGTGGCTTGGGCAGCGCTCGTACTTGCGTTCGAGCTGCGCGTAAAATGCGTCCTTGTCATCATCAGTCAGCAGGAAGAACGAGATCGCGAAGCGATGGAAGAGCAATACCGCGTTAAGGACACACGAAATTCTACGAGAAGCTGAACCGCTCGCGCAGAGGCTTTGTGTCACAAGCCGACATGTGCCGAGATAATCACGGGAATATTCTCACGAGCGAGCGTGAGGTGGTCGAAAGGTGGCGGCAGCATTACGATGAGCACCTCAATGGCGACGTTGCAAGTACCGAAGGTGGCGTGGTAACAGATCTAGGAGTATGTGCACAGGACGAAAGACTTCCGGCCCCTGACCTCCAAGAGATTGAGGAGGAGGTTGGCCGGTTGAAAAACAACAAAGCCGCTGGAGCAGATCAACTACCAAGCGAGCTTCTAAAATACGAAGGAGAAGCATGTGTGACTCACCACACTACACTGGGTCATTACCAAGATTTGGGAGGAGGAAATATTACCGGAGGAATGGATGGAAGGTATCATGTGTCCCATCTACAAAAAGGGCGACAAGTTGGGTTACGGGAACTACCGCGAGATCACACTACTGAGCGATGCCTACAAGATACTCTCTCAAATTTTATGCCGCCGTCTATCACTGATTGCAAGAGTGCGTGGGGCAATATCAGGCTAGATTTATGGGTGAACGCGCTACAACGGACCAGATGTTTGCCATTCGCCAGGTGTGGCAGAAATACCGCGAATACAACGTGCCCACACATCACTTGTTCATCGATTTCAAATCGGCGTATGATACAATCGATCGAGAACAGCTATGGCAGATTATGCACGAGTTCGGATTCCCGGATAAACTGACACTGTTGACCAACGGGGACGGTGGATTGAGTGATGTGCGTAGTTCGAGAGTCAGGGACACTCTCGAGTCCCTTCGGATCTCGCAGAGGGATACAGCAAGGTGATGGTCTTTCGTGCTTGCTGTTCAACATTGCTTTAGAGGGTGTAATTGGGAGAGCGGGGATAAACACGCTGGAACGATTTTCACGAAGTTCGTTCTGCTGCTTGGTTTCGCTAATGATATTTATATTATTGCTCGTAAATTTGAGACGATGGCGAAAACGTACATCCGACTAAAGAGTGAAGCCAGGCGAATCGGATTAGTCATTAATGTGTCGAAAACAAAGTACATGATGGCAAAGGGCTCCCTCCAGGGAGGAATCTCCGCGCCCGCCACTTCGAATTTGTATCGACGGTGATGAAATCGTGGCGGTTAAAAAATTCGTGCACTTGGGCTCCCTGGTGATCGCCGACAACGACACCAGCAGAGAAATTCAAAGGCGCATTGTGGCAGGAAATTGTGCTTACTTTGGACTCCGCAGAACTCGAACTCCGATCGAATAAAGTTCGCCGTAACACGAAGTTAACTATCTACAAACGCTGATTACACCGGTAGTCCTCTTGGGCACGGAGCATGGACCCTACGTGCAGAGGACCAACGCGTCCTTGGAGTTTTCAAATGGAAGGTGTTGCGTACCATCTACGGCGGAATGCAGATGGAAGACGGCACTTGGAGAAGGCGAATGAACCACGAGCTGCATCAGCTGCTGAGAGAACCAACCATTGTCCACACCGCGTAAATAGGGAGGCTAGTGTGGGCGGGTCACGTCATCAGGATGTCGCATTGCAACCCGACTAACATGGCTACCGAGAGTCATCTGACCGGTACAAGAAGATGTGGGTCGATCAAGCAGAGGATGATTTGCGGATCCTTCGCAGAGTGCGGATATGAAGACGCACAGCAGTGGTGGAAAGCATCATGCGCTTGACGTGTTTTTTGGTTCGCATCCAACACAATCTTTGCTCACGCGCTCGCGAACCCAAAAAGAGAGAACGGTTCACGATTTCCCGGATCGACGAACCATCACAAAACAAATGTCGAACGAGCAGAATCGCAGTTGGTTCGCCAGAAGGATCACAATGTAGAACACTTGGTTTGTTGCCTTTTTTTATACGCTTAAATGTAATTAGTTGGGTGTTTTTTGATTATACTGGTCAGGTACCATTCCAATAAATGATATCGACGAAAAAGTTTACCAAAACATGATTTCATTACAGAAATATCGGCCGCGAACCTCTAAAATAAAAAAAAAACATCGCGCTTGCAAAAGATGCGATGCACTCGTTGGCGTTCATGTCGTACGATCATAAGCCACAGACGTACGAACACCATCGCACAGCAAAGGTTTGCGATGCGATGGCATTTTTTTTTTGTAGCGCGTAAGCACGCGTTCGCGATCAATTTCCACCACTGACGCACAGTCATGGACCGAGTAGAATGGAGACGACTCCTATGTACAGCAGAGGACACTCAGGCCTTAGTCTGACCGGTAAGATGCGTTTGCTCATCACAACTTAGTCACTTCTTAGTGTAAACCGAATAATTAAAAAAGAGATAACGTAATTTCAATCAAGAAATAAAAGAAAGAAAATTTAACTAGTAAACAAGGTTGCAGTTCCTTGAGATAGCGAACTTCGATGGCCTTCGACGCCTTAACACTTAGATTCACATCTTTTGAAAGCTAAAATCTGGCATCCATGACCCACAGTCCAGCTGCTTTTCATCGTACCAATCGACACCAATTACCAGGTCCCTAACGAATGCTTTCATCGCCATTCAGCCGGTCAGCCACAGAAGAAGCTGCACACAAGAAGTACCTTCTCTCCTGGGGGCTCTGCTGAAGTCAATATCGATTGGCCGGCCAAGTTCGGTCTACAAACTTACTGACTGTGAGCCAAACACACACATCGATAGAAATGCATCCATCCGTTGTCATCTGGTTGAGACTGGGGTTGTAGGGTTCAATTGCGAGGATGAACCTCCAAGAGGCAAGCGATACCCGCCCGCACATAGTCAGGCAAATTCTACGCATCAGAACACATCCGGTCGGACGGTGATTATGCTTGTTGACCTCCAACGGAATCATCTTCAGACGAAGTCCGTTCGTTTCATCCATCGTCATCGTTCCGTCGTCGTCGTATCGTAAGTTGTTTGCCAGTAATAAGCCAAGGCACTCACTCCGGTATAGGCACACTCCCCAGAGAGATGCGCCTCCGCCGCCGCCGTTGCTTTCTGTTTATGAAGACACCGAAGGAGCCGTCGGTCGTCGTCGTATCAGTGGCACTTAAGGGGAAGCTTACCGGGCGGGCCGGTAAAACCCGACTTCGGCGCACGTTTCGATTTTTTAAAAATTAACGAAAAGAGATATCGAAATATAAAACAAATCACGCTGTAGCTGAGATGTTGGGCTTCATTTTCATAAAAAAATATTTGATTTTACTCAAAATTTGAAAAAGTTGGACTCTCGAGAACACCAAAATTTTTGGTAGGAAAACCGCTCCCATGCCGCAAATTTTTGTGTTTGCACAACGATTTCTCCCGTAAAAATGTGTTTTATCATATAACTATGTACGGTCATTTTGCTCAAAAACTAATAACGAGTCGAATGGTATAAAAATATTAGGGGGTTTCATACAAAAATCTACATTGAGAGGCATTTGTATGAAATCATTTCCAAAATTATTGCGCGCCACCGCGATCGAACAGCAGCTAACGGTTTCTTGGCTGGCCTGCGGTGGGCACCCGTGCGGATAATGGGAAACAACATGAAACGGTAAAATAATATAAAAGATTTGTCGCTATGCTCACATGGAACAAATGCATAGCTCGCGGATGTAATAAAGATGCTAGAGCTAGGGGATAATTTGTATTGGTCAACATAGCATATTTTAACGTTTTTTCCGTTGTGTCACATTTTCTACACAAAATGTTTAAGAAATAGCGAAGTAAGTTTTCAAACCGGAACATGTGATGGTGATGTGCTATAAAGGTATATTGTAAGTTTTGCTGATTTGTTAGACCATAATCGTCGCGACCAGCCGTCGTGTGGCATAATTTGGGAAGGATAAATTAAAATACTCCTCATACGTTACTCCCAAATGATTTTTTTATACAACACTAAGAGCAGAGTTGTTGACAAAATTCCTAAAAAAAAACATGTCAGAATTACTGACTTAATATTTTGAGAATTTCAAGAGGAGCCTGAATTACTTACTCTAGCAGGAAAACTTGAAAGAATCTTAATAATGTTCATTGAACAATGTTGGTGGCTTTTATGATAAGAGATTTTTTTTTAAATTACAGAATAAATACCGAGGGAGATTATTTGTCGAATATATTCTGTCCGATTTAACCTTCAGTAATATATAGAAATAAAAAATGAATGTGAAACATCTGTCGGGATTGTTCAACATATAGGGTATCATGCCATTTTGACTCCTATTTCCGCCGTACATATCCAAAACCGACAAAACCGACGCGATGTATATGTATATATGGAAAACATAAAACTATTAAAATCTAAAGTCTTACCCCAAAAACCCCTGACCGAGCAACTATATTCTAACTTAACCGAAAAACTCAGATGATCAGAGCTGTTTTTGACTAGTAAAAATAAAATTCTCCTGCATCCTTGTATTTTTTAATGTTTGCAGGAATACCTTCGGAAATTCTTGGAGGAATATCTTCGAAAATTCCTGAGGGTATTCCTTCGGAAATAGCTGGAGGAATTTCTTTGGAAATTCTTGAAGGAATTCCATCCAAAATTCCTGGAGGAATCCCTTCGCAAATTCCTGAAGAAATTCCTTTGGAAATTCCTGAAGGGTTCCTTCGGAAATTCCTTGAGCAGTTCCTTGGGAAAATCTTGGATGAATACCTTCGGAGATTCCTGGAGGAATTCTTTCAGAAATCCATAGAGAAATTCGTGAGGAAATCCTTAGGTGAATTCCTTACGAAATTCCTGGACAAAATAATTCCAAACTTCCTGGAGGAATGCTTTTGGAAATTCCTGGAGGAATTCCTTCGGAAAGTCGTGGAGGATTTTTTTCGGAAATATTTTTTGGATTATTTTTGGAAATTCTTGCAGGAATTCCTTCGGAAATTCCTAGCGGAATTCCTGGAGGAATTCCTTCGGAGATTCCAGGAAACTCCGAAGGAATTCTTTCGGAAATTTCGGGAGGAATTCCTTCAGAAATTGCTGGACGAATTCCTTTGGAGATTCCCGGAGGAATTCATTCGGAAATTCCAGGAGAAATTCCTTTAGGAATTCCTAGATGAATTCTTTCGGAAATTCCTGAAGGAATTCCATCGGAAATTACTGGACGAATTCCATTGGAAATTTCTGGAGGAATGTCATCCACTTCGTTCGGAAATTACTGGAGGAATTCCATCGAAAATTCCTTGGCGAGGTCCTTCGAAAAATCTTGGATGAATACTTTCGGAAAGTTCTGGAGGAATTCTTTCAGAAATTCCGGGAGGAATTCCTTCGGAAATTGCTGGACGAATTCCTGTGGAGATTCCTGGAGGAATTCATTCGGAAATTCCAGAAGGAATTTCTTTCGGAATTCCTGGAGGAATTCTTTCGGAAATTCCGGGAGGAATTGCTTCGGAAATTTCTGAAGCAATTCCTTCAAAAAATCCTGGAGGAATTCCGTAAAAAAATCCAGAAGGAATTCCTTCCAAAATTCTTGGAGGAATCCCTTCGCAAATTCCTGGAAGAATTCCTTCGGAAATTCCTGAAGGAATTCGTTCGGAAATTCCTGAAGGAATTCCTTCGGAAATTTCTGCAGGAATTCCTTCGGAAATTCCTTGGGGAGTTCCCTCGAAAAATCTTGGATGAATACCTCCGGAAATTCCTGGAGGAATTCTTTCAGAAATCTATAGAAAAATACCTGAGAAAATCCTTGGATGAATTCCTTAGGACATTCCTGAAAAAAAAACATTCTAAACTTCTTAGAGGAATGCTTTTTATGATTCCTGGAGGAATTCCTTCGGAAATTACTGGACGATTTCCTTTGGAAATTCCAGGAGGAATTCCTTCGGAAATTGCTGGAATTTTTCCTTCGGAAATTCCTGGAGGTGTTCTTTCGGAAAGTCTTTTTGGATTTTATTTTTGGAAATTCCAAGAGGAATTCCCTCGAATATTCATGGAGGAATTGCTTTACAAATTCCATTAGGAATTCCTTCAAAAATTCCTGGAGGAATTCTTTCGGAAATTCCGGGAGGAATTCATTCGGAAATTCCAAGAGAAATTCCTTTAGGAATTCCTAGATGAATTCTTTCGAAAATTCCTGCAGGAATTCCATCGGAAATTGCTGGACGAATTCCATTAGAAATTTCTGGAGGAATGCCATCCATAATTCTTGGAGGAATCCCTTCGCAAATCCTGTAAGAATTCCTTTGGAAATTTCTGGAGAAATTCCATCGGAAATTCCTGAAGGACTTCGTTCGGAAATTACTGGAGGAATTCCATCGAAAATTCCTTGGCGAGGCCCTTCGAAAAATCTTGGATGAATACTTTCGGAAAGTTCTGGAGGAATTCTTTCAGAAATTCCGGGAGGAATTCCTTCGGAAATTGCTAGACGAATTCCTGTGGAGATTCCTGGAGGAATTCATTCGGAAATTCCAGAAGGAATTTCTTTAGGAATTCCTGGAGGAATTCTTTCGGAAATTCCGGGAGGAATTGCTTCGGAAATTCCTGAAGCAATTCCTTCAAAAAATCCTGGAGGAATTCCTTAAAAAATTCCAGAAGGAATTCCTTCCAAAATTCTTGGAGGAATCCCTTCGCAAATTCCTGGAAGAATTCCTTCGGAAATTCCTGAAGGAATTCGTTCGGAAATTCCTGAAGGAATTCCTTCGGAAATTTCTGCAGGAATTCCTTCGGAAATTCCTTGGGGAGTTCCCTCGAAAAATCTTGGATGAATACCTCCGGAAATTCCTGGAGGAATTCTTTCAGAAATCTATAGAGAAATTCCTGAGAAAATCCTTGGATGAATTCCTTAGGACAATCCTGGAAAAAATGGAAATTTCTTCGGAAATTATTGGACGAATTCCTTCGGAAATTCCTGGAGGTGTTCTTTCGGAAAGTCTTTTTTGATTTTATTTTTGGAAATTCCAAGAGGAATTCCCTCGAATATTCATGGAGGAATTGCTTTACAAATTCCATTAGGTATTCCTTCAAAAATTCCTGAAGGAATTCCTTCGGAAATTCCGGGAGGCATTCCTTCGGAAATTGCTGGACGAATTCGTTTGAAGATTCATGGAGGATTTCCTTTGGAAATTCCTGCAGGAATTCTTTCTGAAATTCTTAGGGGAAATTCTTCGGAATTTCCTGGAGAAATCCCTCCGGAATCTCTTGGATGCATTCCTTCTGAAATTCGTGGATCAATTATTTCGGAAATTCCTGGAGGTATTCCTTCGGAAATTCTTGGAGGATATTTTTTAAATCCCGGAGGAATTCCATTGGAAATTCCTGGAGGAATTTCTTTGGAAATTCTTTCGGAAATTCCTGGAGAAACTCTTTTGGAAATTCCTGAAGGATTTTTTTTTTTTGGAAATTCCAGGAAGAATTCCTTCAGACATTCCAGGAGAAATTCTGTCGGAAATTCCTGGAGAAATTCCTTTGGAAATTTCCAAAGGAATTTTTCCATGCATTTCCGTTGTAATTCCGCCTGGAGTTTTGCGAAGGATTTTCCGAATGAATTCCTCCATGTATTTCATCCAGGAAGAAAAAATCCTCCACAAATTTCTGGAGGAATTACTCTAGGAATTTCCGGAGGAATTCCTCCAGGAATTTCCGAAGGAATTCTTCCAGGAATTTTCAAGGGAATTCCTCTGAGGATTTTTAAAGGATTTCCTCCTGGAATTTCCGAAGGAATTCCTTCATGAATGTCCGAAGAAATCCCTCCATGAATTTTCGAAGGAATTCCTCCATGAATTGCCGAACAAATTCCTCCAGGAATTTTGCCAAGGAATTTCAAAAGGATTTTCCGAAGGAATGCCTCCATGAATTTCCGAAGGAATTCCTCCAGAAATTTTCTGACGGAATTCCTCTACGAATTTCCGAAGAAATTCTTCTAGGAATTTTCAAAGGAATTCCTCTTGGAATTTTTAAAGAATTTTTCCTCTGGAACTTCCGAAGGAATTCCTCCATGAATGTCCGAAGGAATTCCCACATGAATTTCCAAAGGAATTCCTCCAGAAATTTTCTGACGGAATCCCTCCACGAATTTCCGAAGGAATTCCTCCAGGAATTTTGCGAAGGACATCCTAAAGCATTTTCCAAAGGAAGTCCTCCATGAATTTCCGAAGGAATTGCTCCAGAAATTTTCCGAAAGAATTCATTTACGAATTTCTGAAGAAATTCTTCCACGAATTTTCAAAGGAATTCCTCCAGGAATTTCCTGAGAAATCCCTCCATGAATTTCCTGATGAGTTTCTTCAGAAATTTCTGGAGGAAATTCTCCAGGAATTTCCGAAGGAGAACCTCCAGGAATTTTCAAAGAAATTCCTTCTGCAATTTCCGAAGGAACTCCTCCTGGAATTTCCGAAGGAATTCCTTCATAAATTTCCGAAGGAATTCCTTCAGGAATTTCCGAAGGAAATCTTCCAGCAATTTCCGAAGGAATTCCTCCTGGAATTTCCGAGGGGATTCCTGCAGTAATTTCTGGTGGAATTCCTCCAGGGATTTTCAAAGGAATTTCACTTGGAATTTTCAAAGGATTTCCTGCCGGAATTCCCGAAGGAATTCTTTCATGAATACCCGAAGGAATTCCACCAGGAATTTTCGAAAGAATTTCTCCAGGAATTCCATCACGAGTTTCTGAAGGAGTTCCTTCATAAATTTCAGAAGGAATTCCTCCAGGACTTTTGCGAAGGAATCGCTCAAGGATTTTCTGAAGGAATTCCTCCATTAATTTCCGAAGGAATTCCTCCAGAAATTTCAGGATGAAATTTCTCCAGGTATTTCCGAAGGAATTACTCCAGTAATTTCCGAAGAAATTCCTCCAGGAATTCCCGCAGGAAATCCTCCACGAATTCTCGAAGGAATTCCTCCAAGAATTTCCGAGGGAATTCCTCCAGAATTTTCCCGAAGAATTCCTCAATGAGTTTCCGGAGGAGTTTGTCCAGGAATTTCCGTAGGAATTCCTCCAGGAATTTTCAAAGGAATTTCTCCTGGAATTTTAAAATATTTCCTCCTGAATTTCCGAAGGAATTCCTCTACGAATTTCCAAAGAAATCTCTCCCGGAATTTCCAAAAAAATGTCTTATCGATTTGCCTTGAGATACCTCCAAAAATTTCCGAATGAATTCCTTCAAAAATTTTTGACGGTTGTCCTCAAAATATTTCCTTAGGATTTTCTCACATAATCCCCAAACGTGTTTCTGAAGGAATGTTTGAAGAAGTTTCTCAAGTTTTCGTAGAAGTTCCGCAATACATTTTTGAAGGAATTTCTTGAGGAATTTCCGAAGAAACTTCTCAAGGATCTTTCGCTGGAATTCCTTGAGGAATTTCGTATGATTAATGAAAAAACGAAAAAATTCCTCAACGAACTTATCAAACAATTTCTCACGGAATTTCCGAAGGTATTCCATAAGACATTTCAGACATATGTCAAAAAAATTTCCAAGCAAACTCCTTTAACAATTTCCGAATTTTCCTTATCAAGGCATTTTCAAAGGACTTCTTCAAAGAATTTCCGAATGAGTTCCCCTAGGAAATAAAAAATCACAAAAAGCATTTCTTCAGGAATTTCCGAAATATTTTTTCAAGGAAGTTTTGAAATAATTTTAAAGAAATTCCTTATGGAATTTCAGAAGGGATATCTCATGAGACTTTTAGTGTTTTTTTTTCAATATTTTCGAAAGAATTGCTTCAGGAATTTGGGAAATAATTCTCACAGAAATTTCCGGATGAATTCCTCCAAGAATTTTTGAAGGTATTCCTCAAGGAATTTTCGGAAGAATTTCTCACGAAAACTCCGAAGAAGTTCCTCAAGGAATATTTTATATCTATTTCAAAGAAATTCCTCAAGGAATTCCCGAAAAATCTTCTAAAGGAAATCGTAGAAGAACTCTCGAAGGAATGTTTTATGGAATTTCTCAAGGAGCTTTAGAAATGAAGGAATTCCTCAAGAAATTTCTGAAGAATTTGTCAAGGAATTTTCGGTGGAATTATTCAAGGATTTTCGAAATAAATTCCTGAAATTATTTTCAATTGAATCCTTTGAAAATTTCCGAATGCATTCCTCTAGCAACTTCCAAAGATATTCCTCCAGGAATTTCCGAAGGTATTCCTTTAGAAATTTTCAAAGATTTTTTTCCGGTAATTTCTAAGGAATTCATTAAAGGATTTTTCGAAGAAATTTCTCCAAAAAATTCTAAGGGTATTCCTCAAGGAAAGGAATCTTAGTTTGATTGGATTTTTTGAAAGAATTCCCGGAGAAATTCTTAAAGTATTTTCTGGAGCTTCTCAAACGGATTTCTGGTGGAATTAAGAATGATATTTGTAAAAAATTACTGGAGATATTCTCAAAAGAATGCATGGTGAAATTCGTAATAAAACATCTGGAGGAATTATTGATAAAATTTCTGAAGGCATTGCCAACGGAATTACTGCAAGTTTTCCGAAGGTAATTTCTGCTGGAATATCTACATTAAAATAACCTGGAAAAATAATAGAGAAATTTCTGGAGAAACTGCTGGATAAATTCAAATTCATGATGGCATTTGTTAAGAAATTCCTGAAGCAATATCTTGAGGAATTTCTCAGGATTATAGTCATATATGATTCTTCCATTGAACCATTCCTGTTAATCACACATATTTCATGCTTCACTTTTATTTTTTTTTAATGATGAAACATTTGAACTCCTTGTTACTGCAATTTGGTTTTCAGTGTAAGGGTGCTCGCCTCCCCCTGGCCGAAAAGCTGGCTATGCCCTTGAAAGCAAATATAAAATTGGCATGCGTGCGCATGAAAAAAAAAGCGTAGAAAAACCTATCACAATCAACCAATATGCGAAGATCCCTAAAATTGTGTTCTTTGGAAATTTAAAGGTAAGTGGCAATTATGTAACAGCTTCTTCAAAATCAGCCTACCATATCGTTACCGCAACGGAATTAGGTTCAGATTTTTCAAAAATGCGCAATTTCTCTTGGAATTCATGGCCTACTGAAATATTTTTAAGGAAATCCTGAGTTATCAATAGTCAGAAAAAAATCAGATTAGCATGAGCACAGTTGACCGAAAAATTCGTACTACCGTAATCCGGGGTAGCATTGAAATTCCCCAAGAAAATTCCTACAGGACGTTCCTACAGGAAATTCCTAAAGGAAATTCGTAAGGGAATTTCCGAAAGGAAATTCGTAAGGAAAATTCCGAAAGGAAATTCCTAAAGAAAATTCCGAAAAAAAATTCCTGTAGGTAATTCCTAAAGAAAATTCCAAAAGGAAATTCCTAAAGGAAGTTCCGAAAGGAAATTCCTAAAGGAAGTTCCGAAAGGAAATTCCTAAAGGAAATTCCGAAAGGAAATTCCTAAAGAAAATTCCGAAAGGAAATAAGGAAAGCTTGAGAAAATGTGATTTGGTTCTAAATTCGCAATAAATTATTCCAGAGACGAATGCCCTTATAGGGTAAAGTCTCTTTAATTGAAAAAAAAAAAAATCATCTTGCTCGAGGGTTCTTGAAGTATTTGTGAATATTTGTTGATTTTTATGATGGTCTGAGAATTCTGGTGAATATTTGAGTTGAATGAGCTTGCTCGAGGGTTTGTTGAAGTATTTGGGAATATTTGTTGATTTTTATGATGACCTGGGAATTCTGGTGAATATTTGAATTCAATGAACAATCCTCGAGCAATCTCAGTGAACTCAAATATTCATTAGAATTCCTAAATAATCACAAAAAATCGAGGAATACTCTTAAACTCTTCAAGAATCCTCGAGCAAGCTCAGTGAACTCAAATATGCATCTGAATTTTCAGTTATCGTAAAATCGAGGAAAACTTCTAACATTCTTCAAGAATCCTCGAATAAGCTTAGCAGGCTCAAATATTCATTAGTATTCCTAAATAATCACAAAAAGTCGAGGAATATTCTCAAATTCTTCTAGAATTCTTGAGCAAGCTCAGTGTACTCAAATATTCATTAGAATTCTTAAATAATCACAAAAAAATCGAGGAATACTCTAAAACTCTTCAAGAATCCTCGAGCAAGCTCAGTGAACTCAAATATGCATCTGAATTTTTCAGTTATCGTAAAATCGAGGAAAACTCCTAACATTCTTCAAGAATCCTCGAATAAGCTTAGCAGGCTCAAATATTCATTAGTATTCCTAAATAATCACAAAAAGTCGAGGAATATTCTCAAATTCTTCTAGAATTCTCGAGCAAGCTCAATGTACTCAAATATTCATTAGAATTAATGAATAATCACAAAAAAATCGAGGAATACTCTTAAACTCTTCAAGAATCCTCGAGCAAGCTCAGTGAACTCAAATATTCATCTGAATTTCTCAGCTGTCGTAAAATCGAGGAAAACTCCTAACATTCTTCAAGAATCCCCGAATAAGCTCAGCAGGCTCAAATATTCATTAGTATTGCTAAATAATCACAAAAAGTCGAGGAATACTCTCAAATTCTTCAAGAATTCTCGAGAAAGCTCAGTGTACTCAAATATTCATTAGAATTCCTAAATAATCACAAAAAGTCGAGGAATATTCTCAAATTCTTCAAGAATTCTCGAGCAAGCTCAGTGTACTCAAATATTCATTAGAATTCCTAAATAGTCACAAAAAGTCGAGGAATATTCTCAAATTCTTCAAGAATTCTCGAGCAACCTCAGTGTACTCAAATATTCATTTGAATTAATAAATAATCACAAAAAATCGAGGAATACTCTTAAACTCTTCAAGAATCCTCGAGCAAGCTCAGTGAACTCAAATATTCATCTGAATTTTTCAGTTATCGTAAAATCGAGGAAAACTCCTAACATTCTTCAAGAATCCTCGAATAAGCTTAGCAGGCTCAAATATTCATAAGTATTCCTAAATAATCACAAAAAGTCGAGGAATATTCTCAAATTCTTCTAGAATTCTCGAGCAAGCTCAATGTACTCAAATATTCATTAGAATTCCTAAATAGTCACAAAAAGTCGAGGAATATTCTCAAATTCTTCAAGAATTCTCGAGCAAGCTCAGTGTACTCAAATATTCATTAGAATTCCTAAATAGTCACAAAAAGTCGAGGAATATTCTCAAATTCTTCAAGAATTCTCGAGCAACCTCAGTGTACTCAAATATTCATTTGAATTAATAAATAATCACAAAAAATCGAGGAATACTCTTAAACTCTTCAAGAATCCTCGAGCAAGCTCAGTGAACTCAAATATGCATCTGAATTTTTCAGTTATCGTAAAATCGAGGAAAACTCCTAACATTCTTCAAGAATCCCCGAATAAGCTCAGCAGGCTCAAATATTTTTTAGTATTCCTAAATAATCACAAAAAGTCGAGGAATATTCTCAAATTCTTCAAGAATTCTCGAGCACGCTCAGTGTACTCAAATATTCATCTGAATTTTTCAATTATCGTGAAATCGAGGAAAACTTCTAACATTCTTCAAGGATCCTCGAATAAGCTCAGCAGGCTCAAATATTCATTAGTATTCCTAAATAATCACAAAAAGTCGAGGAATATTCTCAAATTCTTCAAGAATTCTCGAGCAAGCTCAGTGTACTCAAATATTCATCTGAATTTTTCAGTTATCGTGAAATCGAGGAAAACTCCTAACATTCTTCAAGAATCCCCGAATAAGCTCAGCAGGCTCAAATATTCATTAGAATTCTTAAATAATCACAAAAAATCGGGGAATACTCTTAAACTCTTCAAGAATCCTCAAGCAAGCTCAGTGAACTCAAATATTCATCTGAATTTCTCAGCTGTCGTAAAATCGAGGAAAACTCCTAACATGCTTCAAGAATCCCCGAATAAGCTCAGCAGGCTCAAATATTTTTTAGTATTCCTAAATAATCACAAAAAGTCGAGGAATATTCTCAAATTCTTCAAGAATTCTCGAGAAAGCTCAGTGTACTCAAATATTCATTAGAATTCCTAAATAATCACAAAAAATCGAGGAATACTCTTAAACTCTTCAAGAATCCTCGAGCAAGCTCAGTGTACTCAAATATTCATCTGAATTTCTCAGCTGTCGTAAAATCGAGGAAAACTCCTAACATTCTTCAAGAATCCCCGAATAAGCTCAGCAGGCTCAAATATTTATTAGTATTCCTAAATAATCACAAAAAGTCGAGGAATATTCTCAAATTCTTCAAGAATTCTCGAGCAAGCTCAGTGTACTCAAATATTCATCTGAATTTTTCAATTATCGTGAAATCGAGGAAAACTTCTAACATTCTTCAAGGATCCTCGAGTAAGCTCAGCAGGCTCAAATATTCATTAGAATTCTTAAATAATCACAAAAAGTCGAGGAATATTCTCAAATTCTTCAAGAATCCTCGAGCAAGCTCAGTGTACTCAAATATTCATCTGAATTTTTCAGTTATCGTAAAATCGAGGAAAACTCCTAACATTCTTCAAGAATCCCCGAATAAGCTCAGCAGGCTCAAATATTCATTAGTATTCCTAAATAATCACAAAAAGTCGAGGAATATTCTCAAATTCTTCAAGAATTCTCGAGCAAGCTCAGTGTACTCAAATATTCATCTGAATTTTTCAATTATCGTGAAATCGAGGAAAACTTCTAACATTCTTCAAGAATCCTCGAATAAGCTCAGCAGGCTCAAATATTCATTAGAATTCTTAAATAATCACAAAAAATCGAGGAATACTCTAAAACTCTTCAAGAATCCTCGAGCAAGCTCAGTGAACTCAAATATTCATCTGAATTTTTCAGTTATCGTAAAATCGAGGAAAACTCCTAACATTCTTCAAGAATCCCCGAATAAGCTCAGCAGGCTCAAATATTTATAAGTATTCCTAAATAATCACAAAAAGTCGAGGAATATTCTCAAATTCTTCAAGAATTCTCGAGCAAGCTCAGTGTACTCAAATATTCATCTGAATTTTTCAATTATCGTGAAATCGAGGAAAACTTCTAACATTCTTCAAGAATCCTCGAATAAGCTCAGCAGGCTCAAATATTCATTAGAATTCTTAAATAATCACAAAAAATCGAGGAATACTCTAAAACTCTTCAAGAATCCTCGAGCAAGCTCAGTGAACTCAAATATTCATCTGAATTTTTCAGTTATCGTAAAATCGAGGAAAACTCTTAACATTCTTCAAGAATCCTCGAATAAGCTTAGCAGCCTCAAATATTCATTAGTATTCCTAAATAATCACAAAAAGTCGAGGAATATTCTCAAATTCTTCTGGAATTCTCGAGCAAGCTCAATGTACTCAAATATTCAATAGAATTCCTAAATAGTCACAAAAAGTCGAGGAATACTCTCAAATTCTTCAAGAATTCTCGAGAAGGCTCAGTGTACTCAAATATTCATTAGAATTTCTAAATAATCACAAAAAATCGAGGAATACTCTTAAACTCTTCAAGAATCCTCGAGCAAGCTCAGAGTACTCAAATATTCATCTGAATTTCTCAGCTGTCGTAAAATCGAGGAAAAATCCTAACATTCTTCAAGAATCCCCGAATAAGCTCAGCAGGCTCAAATATTTATTAGTATTCCTAAATAATCACAAAAAGTCGAGGAATATTCTCAAATTCTTCAAGAATTCTCGAGCAAGCTCAGTGTACTCAAATATTCATCTGAATTTTTCAATTATCGTGAAATCGAGGAAAACTCCTAACATTCTTCTAGAATCCTCGAATAAGCTCAGCAGGCTCAAATATTCATTAGAATTCTTAAATAATCACAAAAAAATCGGGGAATACTCTTAAACTCTTCAAGAATCCTCGAGCAAGCTCAGTGTACTCAAATATTCATCTGAATTTCTCAGCTGTCGTAAAATCGAGGAAAACTCCTAACATTCTTCAAGAATCCCCGAATAAGCTCAGCAGGCTCAAATATTTATTAGTATTCCTAAATAATCACAAAAAGTCGAGGAATATTCTCAAATTCTTCAAGAATTCTCGAGCAAGCTCAGTGTACTCAAATATTCATTAGAATTCCTAAATAATCACAAAAAATCGAGGAATACTCTTAAACTCTTCAAGAATCCTCGAGCAAGCTCAGTGAACTCAAATATTCATCTGAATTTTTCAGTTATCGTAAAATCGAGGAAAACTCTTAACATTCTTCAAGAATCCTCGAATAAGCTTAGCAGCCTCAAATATTCATTAGTATTCCTAAATAATCACAAAAAGTCGAGGAATATTCTCAAATTCTTCTGGAATTCTCGAGCAAGCTCAATGTACTCAAATATTCAATAGAATTCCTAAATAGTCACAAAAAGTCGAGGAATACTCTCAAATTCTTCAAGAATTCTCGAGAAGGCTCAGTGTACTCAAATATTCATTAGAATTTCTAAATAATCACAAAAAATCGAGGAATACTCTTAAACTCTTCAAGAATCCTCGAGCAAGCTCAGAGTACTCAAATATTCATCTGAATTTCTCAGCTGTCGTAAAATCGAGGAAAAATCCTAACATTCTTCAAGAATCCCCGAATAAGCTCAGCAGGCTCAAATATTTATTAGTATTCCTAAATAATCACAAAAAGTCGAGGAATATTCTCAAATTCTTCAAGAATTCTCGAGCAAGCTCAGTGTACTCAAATATTCATCTGAATTTTTCAATTATCGTGAAATCGAGGAAAACTCCTAACATTCTTCTAGAATCCTCGAATAAGCTCAGCAGGCTCAAATATTCATTAGAATTCTTAAATAATCACAAAAAAAATCGGGGAATACTCTTAAACTCTTCAAGAATCCTCGAGCAAGCTCAGTGTACTCAAATATTCATCTGAATTTCTCAGCTGTCGTAAAATCGAGGAAAACTCCTAACATTCTTCAAGAATCCCCGAATAAGCTCAGCAGGCTCAAATATTTATTAGTATTCCTAAATAATCACAAAAAGTCGAGGAATATTCTCAAATTCTTCAAGAATTCTCGAGCAAGCTCAGTGTACTCAATTATTCATCTGAATTTCTCAGCTGTCGTAAAATCGAGGAAAACTCTTAACATTCTTCAAGAATCCCCGAATAAGCTCAGCAGGCTCAAATATTTATTAGTATTCCTAAATAATCACAAAATGTCGAGGAATATTCTCAAATTCTTCAAGAATTCTCGAGCAAGCTCAGTGTACTCAAATATTCATAAGAATTAATAAATAATCACAAAAAATCGAGGAATACTCTTAAACTCTTCAAGAATCCTCGAGCAAGCTCAGTGAACTCAAATATTCATCTGAATTTCTCAGCTGTCGTAAAATCGAGGAAAACTCCTAACATTCTTCAAGAATCACCGAATAAGCTCAGCACAGCAGGCTCAAATATTCATTAATATTGCTAAATAATCACAAAAAGTCGAGGAATACTCTTAAACTCTTCAAGAATCCTCGAGCAAGCTCAGTGTACTCAAATATTCATCTGAATTTCTCAGCTGTCGTAAAATCGAGTAAAACTCCTAACATTCTTCAAGAATCCCCGAATAAGCTCAGCGGGCTCAAATATTTATTAGTATTCCTAAATAATCACAAAAAATCGAGGAATATTCTTAAACTCTTCAAGAATCCTCGAGCAAGCTCAGTGAACTCAAATATTCATCTGAATTTCTCAGTTGTCGTAAAATCGAGGAAAACTCCTAACATTCTTCAAGAATCCCCGAATAAGCTCAGCAGGCTCAAATATTCATTAGTATTGCTAAATAATCACAAAAAGTCGAGGAATACTCTCAAATTCTTCAAGAATTCTCGAGCAAGCTCAGTGCACTCAAATATTCATTAGAATTCCTAAATAATCACAAAAAATCGAGGAATACTCTTAAACTCTTCAAGAATCCTCGAGCAAGCTCAGTGTACTCAATTATTCATCTGAATTTCTCAGCTGTCGTAAAATCGAGGAAAACTCTTAACATTCTTCAAGAATCCCCGAATAAGCTCAGCAGGCTCAAATATTTATTAGTATTCCTAAATAATCACAAAATGTCGAGGAATATTCTCAAATTCTTCAAGAATTCTCGAGCAAGCTCAGTGTACTCAAATATTCATAAGAATTAATAAATAATCACAAAAAATCGAGGAATACTCTTAAACTCTTCAAGAATCCTCGAGCAAGCTCAGTGAACTCAAATATTCATCTGAATTTCTCAGCTGTCGTAAAATCGAGGAAAACTCCTAACATTCTTCAAGAATCACCGAATAAGCTCAGCACAGCAGGCTCAAATATTCATTAGTATTGCTAAATAATCACAAAAAGTCGAGGAATACTCTTAAACTCTTCAAGAATCCTCGAGCAAGCTCAGTGTACTCAAATATTCATCTGAATTTCTCAGCTGTCGTAAAATCGAGTAAAACTCCTAACATTCTTCAAGAATCCCCGAATAAGCTCAGCGGGCTCAAATATTTATTAGTATTCCTAAATAATCACAAAAAATCGAGGAATATTCTTAAACTCTTCAAGAATCCTCGAGCAAGCTCAGTGAACTCAAATATTCATCTGAATTTCTCAGTTGTCGTTAAATCGAGGAAAACTCCTAACATTCTTCAAGAATCCCCGAATAAGCTCAGCAGGCTCAAATATTCATTAGTATTGCTAAATAATCACAAAAAGTCGAGGAATACTCTCAAATTCTTCAAGAATTCTCGAGCAAGCTCAGTGCACTCAAATATTCATTAGAATTCCTAAATAATCACAAAAAATCGAGGAATACTCTTAAACTCTTCAAGAATCCTCGAGCAAGCTCAGTGTACTCAATTATTCATCTGAATTTCTCAGCTGTCGTAAAATCGAGGAAAACTCCTAACATTATTCAAGAATCACCGAATAAGCTCAGCACAGCAGGCTCAAATATTCATTAGTATTGCTAAATAATCACAAAAAGTCGAGGAATACTCTCAAATTCTTCAAGAATTCTCGAGAAAGCTCAGTGTACTCAAATATTCATTAGAATTCCTAAATAATCACAAAAAATCGAGGAATACTCTTAAACTCTTCAAGAATCCTCGAGCAAGCTCAGTGAACTCAAATATTCATCTGAATTTTTCAGTTATCGTAAAATCGAGGAAAACTCTTAACATTCTTCAAGAATCCTCGAATAAGCTTAGCAGCCTCAAATATTCATTAGTATTCCTAAATAATCACAAAAAGTCGAGGAATATTCTCAAATTCTTCTGGAATTCTAGAGCAAGCTCAATGTACTCAAATATTCAATAGAATTCCTAAATAGTCACAAAAAGTCGAGGAATACTCTCAAATTCTTCAAGAATTCTCGAGAAGGCTCAGTGTACTCAAATATTCATTAGAATTTCTATGCGACACGAATGCACCCTGGTGTCAAGTGTCGAAAATAAACAAACAAACAAACATTAGAATTTCTAAATAATCACAAAAAATCGAGGAATACTCTTAAACTCTTCAAGAATCCTCGAGCAAGCTCAGAGTACTCAAATATTCATCTGAATTTCTCAGCTGTCGTAAAATCGAGGAAAAATCCTAACATTCTTCAAGAATCCCCGAATAAGCTCAGCAGGCTCAAATATTTATTAGTATTCCTAAATAATCACAAAAAGTCGAGGAATATTCTCAAATTCTTCAAGAATTCTCGAGCAAGCTCAGTGTACTCAAATATTCATCTGAATTTTTCAATTATCGTGAAATCGAGGAAAACTCCTAACATTCTTCTAGAATCCTCGAATAAGCTCAGCAAGCTCAAATATTCATTAGAATTCTTAAATAATCACAAAAAAATCGGGGAATACTCTTAAACTCTTCAAGAATCCTCGAGCAAGCTCAGTGTACTCAAATATTCATCTGAATTTCTCAGCTGTCGTAAAATCGAGGAAAACTCCTAACATTCTTCAAGAATCCCCGAATAAGCTCAGCAGGCTCAAATATTTATTAGTATTCCTAAATAATCACAAAAAGTCGAGGAATATTCTCAAATTCTTCAAGAATTCTCGAGCAAGCTCAGTGTACTCAAATATTCATTAGAATTCCTAAATAATCACAAAAAATCGAGGAATACTCTTAAACTCTTCAAGAATCCTCGAGCAAGCTCAGTGTACTCAATTATTCATCTGAATTTCTCAGCTGTCGTAAAATCGAGGAAAACTCTTAACATTCTTCAAGAATCCCCGAATAAGCTCAGCAGGCTCAAATATTTATTAGTATTCCTAAATAATCACAAAAAGTCGAGGAATATTCTCAAATTCTTCAAGAATTCTCGAGCAAGCTCAGTGTACTCAAATATTCATAAGAATTAATAAATAATCACAAAAAATCGAGGAATACTCTTAAACTCTTCAAGAATCCTCGAGCAAGCTCAGTGTACTCAAATATTCATCTGAATTTCTCAGCTGACGTAAAATCGAGGAAAACTCCTAACATTCTTCAAGAATCCCCGAATAAGCTCAGCAGGCTCAAATATTTATTAGTATTCCTAAATAATCACAAAAAGTCGAGGAATATTCTCAAATTCTTCAAGAATTCTCGAGCAAGCTCAGTGTACTCAAATATTCATCTGAATTTTTCAATTATCGTGAAATCGAGGAAAACTTCTAACATTCTTCAAGGATCCTCGAATAAGCTCAGCAGGCTCAAATATTCATTAGAATTCTTAAATAATCACAAAAAATCGAGGAATATTCTAAAACTCTTCAAGAATCCTCGAGCAAGCTCAGTGAACTCAAATATTCATCTGAATTTTTCAGTTATCGTAAAATCGAGGAAAACTCCTAACATTCTTCAAGAATCCCCGAATAAGCTCAGCAGGCTCAAATATTCATTAGTATTCCTAAATAATCACAAAAAGTCGAGGAATATTCTCAAATTCTTCAAGAATTCTCGAGCAAGCTCAGTGTACTCAAATATTCATCTGAATTTTTCAATTATCGTGAAATCGAGGAAAACTTCTAACATTCTTCAAGAATCCTCGAATAAGCTCAGCAGGCTCAAATATTCATTAGAATTCTTAAATAATCACAAAAAATCGAGGAATACTCTAAAACTCTTCAAGAATCCTCGAGCAAGCTCAGTGAACTCAAATATTCATCTGAATTTTTCAGTTATCGTAAAATCGAGGAAAACTCTTAACATTCTTCAAGAATCCTCGAATAAGCTTAGCAGCCTCAAATATTCATTAGTATTCCTAAATAATCACAAAAAGTCGAGGAATATTCTCAAATTCTTCTGGAATTCTCGAGCAAGCTCAATGTACTCAAATATTCAATAGAATTCCTAAATAGTCACAAAAAGTCGAGGAATACTCTCAAATTCTTCAAGAATTCTCGAGAAGGCTCAGTGTACTCAAATATTCATTAGAATTTCTAAATAATCACAAAAAATCGAGGAATACTCTTAAACTCTTCAAGAATCCTCGAGCAAGCTCAGAGTACTCAAATATTCATCTGAATTTCTCAGCTGTCGTAAAATCGAGGAAAAATCCTAACATTCTTCAAGAATCCCCGAATAAGCTCAGCAGGCTCAAATATTTATTAGTATTCCTAAATAATCACAAAAAGTCGAGGAATATTCTCAAATTCTTCAAGAATTCTCGAGCAAGCTCAGTGTACTCAAATATTCATTAGAATTCCTAAATAATCACAAAAAATCGGGGAATACTCTTAAACTCTTCAAGAATCCTCGAGCAAGCTCAGTGTACTCAAATATTCATCTGAATTTCTCAGCTGTCGTAAAATCGAGGAAAACTCTTAACATTCTTCAAGAATCCCCGAATAAGCTCAGCAGGCTCAAATATTTATTAGTATTCCTAAATAATCACAAAAAGTCGAGGAATATTCTCAAATTCTTCAAGAATTCTCGAGCAAGCTCAGTGTACTCAAATATTCATAAGAATTAATAAATAATCACAAAAAATCGAGGAATACTCTTAAACTCTTCAAGAATCCTCGAGCAAGCTCAGTGAACTCAAATATTCATCTGAATTTCTCAGTTGTCGTAAAATCGAGGAAAACTCCTAACATTCTTCAAGAATCCCCGAATAAGCTCAGCAGGCTCAAATATTCATTAGTATTGCTAAATAATCACAAAAAGTCGAGGAATACTCTCAAATTCTTCAAGAATTCTCGAGCAAGCTCAGTGCACTCAAATATTCATTAGAATTCCTAAATAATCACAAAAAATCGAGGAATACTCTTAAACTCTTCAAGAATCCTCGAGCAAGCTCAGTGTACTCAATTATTCATCTGAATTTCTCAGCTGTCGTAAAATCGAGGAAAACTCCTAACATTCTTCAAGAATCACCGAATAAGCTCAGCACAGCAGGCTCAAATATTCATTAGTATTGCTAAATAATCACAAAAAGTCGAGGAATACTCTCAAATTCTTCAAGAATTCTCGAGAAAGCTCAGTGTACTCAAATATTCATTAGAATTCCTAAATAATCACAAAAAATCGAGGAATACTCTTAAACTCTTCAAGAATCCTCGAGCAAGCTCAGTGAACTCAAATATTCAACTGAATTTTTCAGTTATCGTAAAATCGAGGAAAACTCCTAACATTCTTCAAGAATCCTCGAATAAGCTTAGCAGGCTCAAATATTCATTAGTATTCCTAAATAATCACAAAAAGTCGAGGAATATTCTCAAATTCTTCTAGAATTCTCGAGCAAGCTCAATGTACTCAAATATTCATTAGAATTCCTAAATAGTCACAAAAAGTCGAGGAATATTCTCAAATTCTTCAAGAATTCTCGAGCAAGCTCAGTGTACTCAAATATTCATTAGAATTAATAAATAGTCACAAAAAGTCGAGGAATACTCTTAAACTCTTCAAGAATCCTCGAGCAAGCTCAGTGAACTCAAATATTCATCTGAATTTCTCAGCTGTCGTTAAATCGAGGAAAACTCTTAACATTCTTCAAGAATCCCCGAATAAGCTCAGCAGGCTCAAATATTTATTAGTATTCCTAAATAATCACAAAAAGTCGAGGAATATTCTCAAATTCTTCAAGAATTCTCGAGAAAGCTCAGTGTACTCAAATATTCATTAGAATTAATAAATAATCACAAAAAATCGAGGAATACTCTTAAACTCTTCAAGAATCCTCGAGCAAGCTCAGTGAACTCAAATATTCATCTGAATTTCTCAGCTGTCGTAAAATCGAGGAAAACTCCTAACATTCTTCAAGAATCCCCGAATAAGCTCAGCAGGCTCAAATATTTATTAGTATTCCTAAATAATCACAAAAAGTCGAGGAATATTCTCAAATTCTTCAAGAATTCTCGAGAAAGCTCAGTGTACTCAAATATTCATTAGAATTCCTAAATAATCACAAAAAATCGAGGAATACTCTTAAATTCTTCAAGAATCCTCGAGCAAGCTCAGTGTACTCAAATATTCATCTGAATTTCTCAGCTGTCGTAAAATCGAGGAAAACTCTTAACATTCTTCAAGAATCCCCGAATAAGCTCAGCAGGCTCAAATATTTATTAGTATTCCTAAATAATCACAAAAAGTCGAGGAATATTCTCAAATTCTTCAAGAATTCTCGAGCAAGCTCAGTGTACTCAAATATTCATTAGAATTAATAAATAATCACAAAAAATCGAGGAATACTCTTAAACTCTTCAAGAATCCTCGAGCAAGCTCAGTGAACTCAAATATTCATTTGAATTTCTCAGCTGTCGTAAAATCGAGGAAAACTCGTAATATTCTTCAAGAATCACCGAATAAGCTCAGCACAGCAGGCTCAAATATTCATTAGTATTGCTAAATAATCACAAAAAGTCGAGGAATACTCTCAAATTCTTCAAGAATCCTCGAGCAAGCTCAGTGAACTCAAATATTCATCTGAATTTTTCAGTTATCGTAAAATCGAGGAAAACTCCTAACATTCTTCAAGAATTCTCGAATAAGCTTAGCAGGCTCAAATATTCATTAGTATTCCTAAATAATCACAAAAAGTCGAGGAATATTCTCAAATTCTTCTAGAATTCTCGAGCAAGCTCAATGTACTCAATAATTCATTAGAATTCCTAAAAAGTCACAAAAAGTCGAGGAATATTCTCAAATTCTTCAAGAATTCTCGAGCAAGCTCAGTGTACTCAAATATTCATTAGAATTAATAAATAATCACAAAAAATCGAGGAATACTCTTAAACTCTTCAAGAATCCTCGAGCAAGCTCAGTGAACTCAAATATTCATCTGAATTTTTCAATTATCGTGAAATCGAGGAAAACTTCTAACATTCTTCAAGATTCCTCGAATAAGCTCAGCAGGCTCAAATATTCATTAGTATTCCTAAATAATCACAAAAAGTCGAGGAATATTCTCAAACTCTTCAAGAATCCTTGACCTCATGTAAAGTAACAACTAAAAGGTTATCGTTTACAATAAAACAACAAATTACAAAAAAAAGAATTCTCGAGCAAGCTCAGTGTACTCAAATATTCATTAGAATTTCTAAATAATCACAAAATATCGGGGAATACTCTAAAACTCTTCAAGAATCCTCGAATAAGCTCAGCAGGCTCAAATATTCATTAGAATTCCTAAATAATCACAAATAATCACAAAAAAGATCCTGGACCGTTCGGAAATCGAATCCAGTACTTTCAGCATGGTCCTTCTAAATATTGGTTAACCGCGCGTTTACCGCTGCGAGATTTCTTCAATCCTATTTATATTCCCCAAAATGATCCTCAGCTGAACTTATCATCATAACTCGTGTAACTTATGATCTTTCCCTAAAAACTATTGGTAACCATGTGTGTAGCTCGTTGTTTCTGTGCAGAATAGCAGGTAAACATGAAAATTTAACCTATTGGCACATAGAGGACAGCCTCCTCTTGATCAAGCTGGCGTTTAAATTTTTGTTTATTCATTTATCTACTCGGTAGCATCGTGCTACACACTTGGTTACCAATGGCTTTTAGGCCCTTATCACGAATTACGCGAGATATCGCGTTTTTTTTCATCAGAAATACCGCGCATTCCTTTCTCAGCCTACTCAATAATAAAAATGTTTTTTTTTCAATATTGTACTGCAATATAAATACGAGTACCATTCCTGAAACACCATATTTGAGTAACCATTGTTTATTTGTCTAGATACATTATTCCTATTACAAAATCATCCGTGTACTGCACGTGCATTAACCAACATGCAATCAATTACATATTTTTTTCTGAAATCAATTTGTGTCCAACTATTTTACCGGATCAACGTCAGTGAGGCAAATCTGCTGCTTTGTTTCGCTGCATCATCCGCACGGGTGCCCACCAGAGGCCAGCCAAGAAACCGTTAGCTGCTGTTCGATCGCGGTGGCGCGCAATAATTTTGGAAATGATTTCATACAAATGCCTCTCAATGTAGATTTTTGTATGAAACCCCCTAATATTTTTATACCATTCGACTCGTTATTAGTTTCTGAGCAAAATGACCGTACATAGTTATATGATAAAACACATTTTTACGGGAGAAATCGTTGTGCAAACACAAAAATTTGCGGCATGGGAGCGGTTTTCCTACCAAAAATTTTGGTGTTCTCGAGAGTCCAACTTTTTCAAATTTTGAATAAAATCAAATATTTTTTTATGAAAATGAAGCCTAACATCTCAGCTACAGCGTGATTTGTTTTATATTTCGATATCTCTTTTCGTTAATTTTTAAAAAATCGAAACGTGCGCCGAAGTCGGGTTTTACCGGCCCGCCCGGTAAGCTTCCCCTTAAACAAGTTGTTTTCATGATGTTTTTGTTTGATTATTCATAACTAATATAGTATCTATTTGAAACTTAGACGAGATCCAGTGTTGTGATCAAAAATATTGAGAGTGTCATAGTTTTTATTGTACGTGACTGGTGAAAAATGATAGTGTTGAAAAGTTGTTGATTATAAGAAAAATGGAATTAAACTTATTTTTAAGACAAAAGCTGTATAATAAAAGTTTTATATACGCGTATACGTCTAGTTTATCTGCAAAAAAAAATTTCCTCTTAGAGAACAGTCTTTATGATCGGAAGAATGCGAGTAACTTCAACAACAACAAATGCATGAGAGGTACATACCACAGACAAACAGACGAAACGCCTAGAACAATTTTCGTGAAAATCCATCGCCCAGTTCACACTACCACCACCTGGTGGAAATGTTTCACGAAACACTGCGTTGTGCAATATCGTCATCAGAAGGCGCTAGTGTGAAACGTCAAACGCAATGAAAAACGATGGGCGCTCTTCTGGTTATGAAAGCAACAACCAAGATTCAAAATGATCGTTAAAGACGTGGTCAATGAAAATTTCGTCAGTGTTACGTTTGATTGTCTGTATACATGCCATGACAATGCTCACGAAAAAGCAAAAAATACTACGGCTATGGATATTAAAGATTTTATAGTAAATTTTTTCTTGAACCAAGCAAACAACACCAAACTAGTCAGTTAAAACTAATAAGTGATTTTGTATGTTATAATCTAACGAACAACATGAACAATCGCTTTCTCAAAGGTCTTCAACTCAACGCTCTCTTGTAGACCGTTTGATGAAAAAAAATGTTCAAAAGAGTTACGAAATCTCACCGAAAGCACCATAGATAAACTGAAAGAGACTGGTTATGCCCAAATGTCCACATTGAATACAAATTTACGCATTTTCACGTCCTTTGACAAACGAGCCAGCTGTATATCATTGGTAAAGCAGGGCGCAGGAAGTTCGAAAACGATAACAACTGAGAAATTGCCAGAAGTGCTAAGTGCAGAGAGTCATGCCACCGTACCATCAGCGACATCTGTTTAAACAATTTAATCACGCCCCTTTTCAAAAATGCTAAGAAATATTCTTCAACATCTATACCCATTTCAATATTTTAACGTTGCAAAACACGCTTTCAACATTCATCTTGAAGAAGAGGGAAAACACTTGTCCTCAACTGTAACAGCAGATTAATGAATAAACGACTAATGCGCGGAGGGCGTGATAAAATCGGAACATTACTGTACATATAATATACATAATACATAAAAAAACTGCTTGTTTTACTCACGCAAGGCCATTAACAATAAAATCAGCATCAAACTGCGATTTCCGGCCGAAAAAATTTACACTGAAAAAAAAAAATATTACTAAATGTGAAAATTGTGAAATGTTTGAATTGTCATAACTTTTTTGTTTATTAGTTTACCATCACCAAATTTTTATGGTAGATTGCTAATACAATGGACCGTCTTCCCTAAAAAAATTACGTTGGTAAAAAGATAGGGTTTTGAGTTATTTGAATTTTTGTGGCAAAAATTATATTTTTTCATGTAAAAAAGATTTTTTTTTCACAGTGTATATTTTCTTAGGAATCACCATTTAGTTATCTAACTTTGCTGAAAAATTCATAGCAATCGAACGAACCATTTTGGCTGTGCAGATTTTTGAATATTTTTTAACCATTTTCACATACACCCTTTTGAAAAGTTAGTCGTGATTCAAAATAAAAATTTGATATCGAAAAATGGCGATTTAGATGGAACTGAAAAACTGTGCAAAGTTTCAGTTCAATAGAAAATCATGAATTAAAAAATTTCCTTAATTTTGATGCTGTTGCTTGGAATCGCTCATTTGCATTCTAAACGTGGCGTGGGTGTTGCGGTGTTACACTCCTTCCAATACCGAGCAGCAGCATAAATCAACACCCTTCGGAAGAGCAAAATTTAATTAAAATTCATAAACGTTCATCGCCAAGCAGCTCGTTCACCCATCGCCATCGGGATTCGGGTTCGGGTTCTGGGTTCGGTGCAACGCGCTGGAATAATGGATTAGGAAATGCACCATCAGAATACGGACGGGCGCGGCGGTGATACACAGATACTGGAAGGTTTAAGCTCTTCCAGCAGCGTTCGTATGGGATCCCCCAAGCCCCCGTTTACACATCTCCTGTGAAGGAAAGAAGGAAGCACCGAATGTACACACAACACCCATCAGCAGGATACACTCCACTTCATCCCATCACGCTCGGTCGGGTTCGGTCGGTTTGGTTCGGTTGGTTGGCTGCTGCACTTAAGCCCTTCTAGACGATGGCGACGACGGCGATGGAACACTCGCCCGATCTGGAAATGGCTTAGCTGTGTGGCAGCAGCCACATCAGGTAAGATTAAATTTGCGGATCCCCCGTGTTCCCCACGGCTGGCTGGCTCTAGGTGCAGTCACGTCCGTTTGATCCCCTAGAAGAAGCCGCATCTAGAGGGGTGGTCACGATGAAATTGCGGTACAATTAGGGCTTCCAAATTGATGCAAACTTCAGGAAGAGACATTCGAGAACGCATATCACAAAGGGCGTTCACGTATATTGCATTCAATATCATGAACTCCTCTCTGGAGAACCTACTCTCCTCTTTGGAGCCACCATCGTAAATCATTTGATTCTCTTTGTAGTATCAGGTATAAATAGGTCTGCTCCAGAGGCACGTTCTCCTTCATTTGGGAAATTTGTGCCATCGCCATGAAAACGAGCCTATTCATCATTCACCTTCGGGAAAAGGGAAGAAAAAAAGGATGGGACAAGGGAAAGGACAGGTAAGGGAAAAGGATCGTCAAACACGCATAAACGTACCACAATGGGTTAAAAACAACGCCCTGAAAAGAGCACTGTGATAACGCATAAAGCATAAAGAGAGCCTATAGCTCTTTACCACAGCTGGTCAAGAACAACAGAACGTCCTGAAGATTCAGGTCTCTGAAGTCAGTTTCAATTAATAAGTGTTTACCGAATACTCGGAAACGCAGTTGAGCAAAAAATGGACAGTTACATATCAAATGATAGTTGAATGAAGTTCCATAATCGGATTCACAGCGTGGCTCAAAATACCACATGTCAAAAAGTTCGATGGACCCCTTCTCATTTCGTTCTATATGACGCCACGATGCTCTGGTCAAATTTTCAGCTAAATCCGTTAACATTTTGGCGGTGCTAAACTCATTTGAATTTTGTATGGGAGTTTATATGGGAAAACATCGTTTTTAGCATTTTTCTCATGAGGGGCACTATTTTTGCTTAAAACACATAACCGATTGTATTGAACTATAGTCTCACATGTGCTGAAAAACTTTGTCGAAGACCGCAAAGTCATCCAAAGCTTGTAGGAAAAGATATTACACGCAGACCATCTGGTGGTGCTTAACATTTAACATGTAAAGGAATAATAATAGCAATAAAATCTCATTGAATGGGCCCGTATTGTCTAGGCTATAGCTTTTTTCGCAAGTGTCTGATCACGTAGCGGTCTTCGACAAAGTTTTTCGGCATATCCCAGGCTATATTTCTATAGGATCGATTACGCGTTTTAAGGGAAATTGGAACCCCTCAGAAGAAAACTGCAAAAAACGATGTTTTCCCATGTAAACTCCCATACAAACTTCAAACAAGTTTAGCACCGCCCTAATGTTAACGGATTTAGCTGAAAATTTGACGAAAGCATCGTGGCGTCATATAGAACGAAATGAGAAGGGGGCCCATCGAACTTTTTGACATGTGGTTTTGCCATACAAGCTTGAGCCACCCTCACAGCTATCACATGCAAATGTATCAGCTTGCTGAATATTCGCCATGTGATAGCTGATTCAGCAGTGACCAGTTAATGATTTGACCAGCACGCTGCAATTCTGCTTTGACAGATTTGTTAGATACTTCGCCACCCCTAGAGATGGCTCAGTACAATACAATTTCGTTTGATGACATGACTCTAAACTATTCCAGTATTGTCTGTGCTGAGTTGCAGCCCAGGTGTCAATCTGAAGCTTTACCCAACACTTGGATACCGGAAAAGCTGGCTCAAGACCAATGAAGTCATGTGATGCTCCAGTGCGAGCTAACTCATCAGCCAATTCATTTCCAGCGATGGAAGAATGGCCAGGTACCCATACAAGGTGAACAGCGTTTGCTGAATTCAGCTCCTCGATTTGAGTTGGACAAGCAATAACTATCTTCGACCTGGAGTTGGCCGACGCAAGTGCTTTAATAGCAGCCTGGCTATCTGAACAGAGCATATTGCCTTGCCCATTACGTGCGGCTGAAGTGCTGATTGCACTTCGCACATCAGAGCAAATATTTCAGCCTGAAAAACGGTGCAGTGAGTGCAAGTGAGCAAGACTGATGCAGCCGTAGCTCACGAGAATAAACACCAGCACCTGCTCGACCTTCGAGAAGGGAGCTATCAGTATAACATACCATGCCGTCTGAAATACTTCTCTCCAGATATCCAGATGTCCACTTTTCCCAGGAAGGGAATTTCGTGGAAAATGTCCCATATAGAAAATTACAAGCAATTGTAAGATCACTTGGAGCAAGGACAATTTTGTCCCAATTCACCAAAAGTGAAAACAACGAGGTGTGTGTTGAACTGCGGTTCACAGGAGTTTCCTCTAGTAAACCGAGTACCCATAGACGGTAAGTGCAAGGAAGTGCTTCTTGTTTGAGATGAATGTGTAGTGGGGCAACATCAAAGAGAACTTCGAGCGCAGGCGCAGCCGTGAGAGTTGAACAGAACGCTCCAGACATCACCATTAAGCACATCCTTTAAAGATGGCCTAATTATGATTGGACCGTTCTCACTTCGCCCTTTCACCACCACACAAGACATCCATAGGCCAATATTGGCCGAACAACAGTTGTGTAGATCCATTTTATATACTTGGGTTTTAGACCCCAAGTTGTACCAAAGGTTCGTCGGCATTGCCCGAAGGCCATACAAGCTTTCTTGATTCTGAACTCAATGTGAGGTGTCCAGGAAAGTTTGAAATCAAGAAAGACTCTAACGTAGTTTACCTGTTCAGTCACACTGATTTCAGAATCAAAGAGACGCAAAGGTCGAACACCATTACGGTTTCGCTTTTCCGTGAAAAGAACAATAGATATTTTACTCGCATTTACCGAAAGGCCATATTGGCGACACCAACCCTCAACTACCTGAAGAGCGTTTTGCATCAGGTCGAAAAGGGAGCTGATGCACATACCGACTAACAATGTTAGGTAGTCGTCGGCAAAACCATAAGTAGGAAAACCGCTATTATTGAGTTATCTCAATAGCGTATCTGCTGCTAGATTCAACAAAAGTGGTGACAAGACTCCCCCTTGGGGGCATCCACAAACACTTAATTTCCTCATCGCCGCTTGACGCATTGGCGAGAAGAGATGTCGGTTTTTGAGCATTTGATGAATCCAATTGGAAATCATTGGAGATATACCATGAGTCCGTGTGGCTTCCAATATGGCATCGAAAGGAACGTTGTCAAAGGCACCCTCGATATCTAAGAAAACACCCAAGCAGGATTGCTTTTGAACGAATGTCTTCTCGATATCGTAAACAACTTTGTGTAAAAGAGTTACCGGGGGCTTTCCGGATTGGTAAGCATGTTGGTTCACATGAAGAGGCACATTGGCCAGATGAACATCACGGATGTGATGATCCACAATGCGTTCTAAGCATTTCAGAAGAAAAGAGGTCAAACTGATAGATCTGAAACTCTTTGCTTCTTCATACGACGCACGACCCACTTTCGGAATAAACTTCACAGTAGTATCCCGCCAAGATTTGGGAATATACCCTGTAGCAAAACTGCAAACATGATTTTTTTTTCAAAACATGTTTGGAATAATCAAATCCCTTCTGAAGCAAAATAGGATAAATCCCATCTGCTCCAGGAGATTTGAAAGGAGCAAAGCTATTACGTGCCCACTCAATCGATTCTATAGTTACAATACTCCGAGCCGAAGCCAGGGACTAAGAATTACAAGAAAAGACATCAGGTTCATCCGAAGATGTAATATCCACACATCCGGGGAAGTGTGTACTGAATGAATATTCCAAAACTTCCTGATCAGAGGAAGTCAGATCGCCATTTGGCAAACGAAGTTCGTTCAATCGGAAATCCTTAGATTTCGCAAGGATTTTGTTTAACCGACTGACTTCACTCAAACTGGAAACATTTGTACAAAGGTTTTTCCAGCCGGATCGTCCCCAGCAGACCGAAGAGCTTTCTGGTAGGCCTTGCGAGCTGACCTAAAAGCCTCCGATTCAGCCGAACGTCGTCTGTTCCAACTCTTTCTACATTGTTTCCCGAGCTTCGCCAGATCGCAGTTCCACCAAAGGGTTCCTCTTGTGGTCTTCACAGACCGCAGAGGGCAAGCTTCTTCAAAAGCTTCCATGATGAAGGCCGTTGTAGTATCAACGGCTGAAAGCGGCATCTGGTAGGGTGGTCTCGATTAAATTTCGCTACAAATAGGGCTTCCAAAGGGATGCAATCTTCAGGAAGAGACGTTCGAGAAAGCACATCAGAAAGGGCGTTCACGTATATTGCATTCGATATCATATACTTCTCTCTGGAGAACCTCCTCTCCTCTTTGGAGCCACCATTCTAAATCATTTGATTCTCTTTGTAGTTATCGGGAGACACTCAAGGATCTATCCGTAGATAAACTCGTCCAATGTTAGCTTCGTATAGATTTAGAAGTCTCGCATAAATTACGGGAACTCACAGGTTCTTTAATCGGTTGTTGCCCACCCTTGTATGATAAAGTAAAAGAAAACGTGACTTGGACCCATAGACTTCTTGCCTCACACTTGACTTCACAATAGCAGTCCGATCACCTACGTCCCACCTAGACCCGAGGGCGGTACTCGTCATCCGGAGCTATTCCGTCATCCCGCTTGGCAAATTGCACTCTGGAATGATTGCCATCGGTAAGCCTGGAGTTCAAAGATCGAGTGCAGCAGAAAGCAAGAGCAGAACAAACGATGACCAACGCAGAGATGACGTTACGCAATGGAGGCTAACGGTGAGTATCTATGCCAAGTACGTCTAGACTGCTTAGTCATCAGACACATCAGGAATCAACGCCATCACGTGGGCTGTGGTACAACTCGAGCCAACCGTAACCTCGTCGAGTACCCGTTGAGGCCCACGGCAGAGCGACTGGCCGCTCGCCAAGTTCTGCATTCCAACAACTCAACAGATGCATGCGGCTACAACGACGCAGGAAACTTGACAAGACTACAACGGTATGAACGTTGTCATACATAGGAAAGCGTGAGCAGTCGGCTGCTGATTCCAGAGTCAGTTCTCTACGTGCTTGAAACTCTGGAGTGATGGTACGGCAGACCGGAAGTGCTTATAAATTCCCTTCTGAAGTGGATTAGTAAAATTTCCTCACCCAGAAGTAATGACCAGAAAACCAAAAATAAATGGTATGCTCCTGGGAAACATAGTGCAACACATGATTCTAGCTCAACAACATCAGTATGTTAGCAACCCAATGTTTTAGCAAAGAACTGGAGAACAGGCTTTTACCGAACCTAAATGGTAGTGGGCTTCTTTCAAGCGACACTACCACCCAGCGAATCTGACGACATTCAACGAATTTATGAAATGCTTTAGTACGATGGCTAGCGACTAGTGCACAAAGTGACATAAGTTTTCCATGATGGCTTCACGGAAAATCAAATTGACCACATCTGCATCATCTTTCTGGATGTGGGAAAATGAACGTAGCGCTGACATTGCTTGCGATCATTAGCTCCTCTTAACGAAATGTGACTACGCATTGCTGGGATGCATCGACATGAAGAGAAAATCGGGCGTCGATTCAACACACGTTCTTCGTCGAGGAGCTGGAGAACCGTGCTGCAGATATTCCGAAAGGAGGAAACGTAGAAGATCAATTGACCGTCATCAAGAACGCCGGTTGCCCAGCTAGTTGAAACACTGGATAGATCACTTTCGAAACCTTTTTGAAGTGTATGACATGCCAAGCCACCAACATTTTAGCATAATCCGCCAAAAGTTCATGCGTTATCCGTGAAGATCCATCATTGCAGGAAATAGAATCATCCATCCGTAGCATGAAACTGAACAGAGCCCCGGTGATTTATCGCATATCAGCAGAAATGCTTAAAGCTGACCACGTTATATCTGCACATATGGAAATCCGCGACATTAACGACGGAGAGCTATTATCGATGGTGATTTTTTGCGTGATAGCTGAACCTGTGGGCAGAAGCTATTGGAGAAATTTTAGCAGCGCGATGAGGTATCGATTTTTTTTCTGATAATTGCAAGGGCAATCACATGGTTTAGGATGGTGGCTCCAAAGAGGATCACATGTGACATATCGGGGTTGTTGTCAAATAGCATCATCTAATCATATAACGAAAATTATGGTCTTTACTATGTGTATGAGACTCACAAGTCATAAACAATTTTCTGGGACAGATGTTATTTCCGAAGCCAGACTTGTCGAAATCCATAAGAAGTCAGTGAATAGAACTAAAATCCTCTGAATGCTTGTTGCTGTCGCAAAACACCTCCATCTGGCAGTGAAAATTATCATCTCATACGATCACGTAGCTGTAATCAATTCATGAGAACCAAAAACACATTATCAGATCCTAATCAAACATCGCAACGAACGAGCTTTCTGCAGCATCAACGGGATCAATCAGGATATCTGTGAACCTCAGTAAGGTGTTTCATACATGTTTCAGTTACCGTCTAGAACTGGTCAACTATCCGGGTCGACAAATAGACAAGCTCAATCCACAGTCAAAAAATTGTTACAAAAGAGTTGCCACAAGATTGGCTACTATTCTTCAGCTGTTTCAGCAACTGGACCGAAGCAAGTGGATTTAACCACACCGAAAACCTGGTTAGTCCCATATATGATGCCTATGCTGTAACAAAGAGGGTAGGCCTGAGGTCGTAACCCAAGTAACAATGAAGGCTGAACAGTGAGAGTAATAACTGAACATTGACTGGTCAATGATGTCAAAGGCTGAATACAACGATAGTTTGGTTTGAAGTATAGCTTGTTCAACCTCTTAAGTCAGCAATACATAGATGGCTGAATATCAAGTTGAATGGAATATTATTCATCTGTGTAACCAGCTTTAAAACATACACCAACATGTGGAATTAATCATCTCTTGTTCTACCTTTAATCAAATAATTTTTGACAGCTGACCTAAACAAGTTTTTTGTAGAGTTCACATCGCTTCTTCAGCCTCAATACAAGCTTAGTTCAACTCATGTTCTTTATTATTCAGACGCCACAAGCAAAGGTTTCGTGCTCGAGGATACGCATACAATTGTATTTGGAGTAGGTACTAAGGTGAGTGACTGTATATCAGGAGGTCCGAATTAAATTAACAGTTTTCCAATAAGGACTGTATCGGAAATTAACTATAAACGTTCACAATTGCCTGAAAAATAATCTGTTCAAAATAGACAAATCTATATTTTTGGAGATACTATATAAATCTCTTAAATAAAGAATGGCAGTTCAGATTTTCAAAAAATAATCATTTACCTTGGACTTTTATCTCAAAGATAGCACATATGTTTTTAAAATTTTGGACACCTCCTAAAAATTTAAAATTGCGAAAACGGTGGGAAAATGTTCAATTTATTCCCTTATTTTTGAGCAAATATATTCTTTTCCAGAATGCTCATGATATAGGAAAATTATTTTTATCAAGAAAAATTCCCTCCGCAGTTTAGCGCAATTCTTAAAAATGAAAAAAAAAACCATTTTTCCAGGAACTCTTTTTTATGCTTCTTCAAAGAACGATTACGCAAATAAAAAATACATAAAGTTGAAAATTTGTATTTTTTTCGATTGGATATGTATTTAAATCTATTGAAGAGGTAGTTTTACCAGAGAACGGATTTTTATAACCTCTGAAGATATTCAAAACAGAGCGTCAATATTCGACCAAAAAGTAGGTGTTTTTTTCGGATAGACCATATTCTTAATGTTGGAGGTTTTTCTATCCAAAATAAGAATTTTTAAAGTCGGTATTGAGTGATATGTTATGTGTACATAACTGCTAGTAATAATTATAATCATTATTTTCCAGATTTTTCCCCGTACAACTTTTTTTCGCTACAAATTATTGAAACGTTAAAAAAAATAAAAAAATGCAGTTTGTACAGATTGTTATTTTGTGTGGTATACTCATAGAACCATATTTTTAATAATACTAAACATTTTCCATATTTCTTCAAGGTGTTCTTTACTTAACTATATTGTGAAGATTTCATAGAAGAACCGGAATAAAAACACCAGCCGTGCTTCAAGATAGAGCATTTTGAATGTTTATAGTTAATTCCCGATACAGTCCTTAGATTAATGTATATATTCCTAAACATCTCTTCTGTAAATAAAAACCCGCAAGTGGTAGATATGATATTACGAGTTTTTTTTCCCAATAAATAAATTTTATTGATTGCTGGATAAGCGCTATCAAGCCTTAAATCAGACTTTCAATGAACCTCAAATCAGCCTAAGGTTGAAAAAAAAAATCACAAAAATTAGATGTTTAGGGGCTGAATAAATGATAACACCTCTTGTTTTCAGCTTTTGTTCAAACGAAGGCTACTTTAAAATAGTTGAAAAAACGTTTGTGTAGCATTAAATTGTTACCTGGGAATCCACTCCTTGTTGGAGCGTGTGCAAGAAACCTTTACCCAAAGTCAATGATCTCAAAAGTCTCATCAAGTTCAGAATGGGAGTGGGGAGTTGAATAGGACATAAGATTCTCGCAGATCAACGGCAGCATATGAGTAACCCAACACTGATGCAGTAAATGACAGACAGGAAATTCTTCTGAAGAAGTGAACCTATAAGAAGGAACCATGGCACCACAAAATACTTGAAGACATGTACCACCAAAAGAGAAGATGGAACATTTGAAACTGAGCTGTTATGGAAATATGAAGATTCGTGACTGTCGGATAGCTTCTCCATGGTGGTTCAACCAATGGTGGCTCTAGAGAGGAAATTGGCAAAGGACAGTTTTATCGCTAGAAAAGTCAGAAAACAAGCAGTGCGGTGGAGTACGTTATTGCAGTTTACGGAGCCCGATCGGTACTTGCCACTAAGGGTAGTACGGAATCCACGGAATCCAGTGAAATATCTACATTCCATAATGGCGCCTAGGGCAGCGGTATTCGCTGCTGCACTCACGGTTGATTCTCACGGCACTCACTCTCTCACTGTCGGTCGCTACCTTCGCGAACAAACTTCCACCCGTCCTGCCGTCCCCTAAGTCTGGATGTGGCTGACTGTATAACATACAACAGTATGGGACGCGGCTTTATCATCAGTTCGTAGGATTTCTACGGGAAACTATAACTACCTTCGACGAGTAGAGGAAGGTTCAGTCAAAACTGAACATTGTTGATCAGGCAAACGAAGTGGAAGGATGAACCTAGTTTTAACCCAGAAGGTTAGGGATACTCCGAATCAAGTTTTCTATCCTATTTTTTTTTACCAAAATCTGTCGAAAGATATCTGAATCGACACGGTTATTGCGAGCAACAGCCAACATTACCATTCCACGAAACACTTCCTTAGCCTGATGGAGGATTAATGATACAAATGCAGGAATAGCTGTGGAGTGTGAAAACACTGTTGTGGCGGAAATGCAAAAATACTCAGAAGAAGACTTAACGCTCCAATACAATAAAGAACACCCTCTTCATGAACCGCAGCAGTTGGGCACATCAAGCGCCCTGTTTAACATGCCACCAATTTTGACGGTACATTTATGCGAGCTGACTGATCCTGTTTGCATAAAATGTTGGAAAAGTTTAGGCAGAAATAGATAATCGATTTTCTTCCGAAGATTGCAAGGACATCCAAATGCTTTAGTATGGTGACTTTAAAGAGGATAAAGCACTGATAAAATTGTCATGTTTGATTGCGAAGGAAGTTGTTACGCAGTGATGAATAATCGATTTTCTTCTAAAGATTGTAAGGACATCCGAAATATTCAGTATGGTGGCTCAAAAGAGAATGATCGCTGACAATTTTCATCGAATGAGTGTAATCAGTTTTGTACATTTTAATTCCATCCTGTTTTGCTTCTCCTTTGACAGACACGCATATTTCAACTACCACTTGTAATCTTCGTCCGTGTTAGTTTCCCACTGGATATTGCAGTGTATGGTGGCTCCAAAGAGGATCACACGTTGACGAAATTGCCGTAAGTGCATACTTTTTAAAGGGTGATATAAAGGGTGAGTCGTTAATTATTGTGCCACCCTACCATCAACTGATTCGCAAATTGTCCACAGTTAACGGAATAAAACCAAATTTTTACAGTAGTTTAGTATATGTATGTATTTCAACTTTTTGGTATAGGTTCAAATTTAGGATGCGTTTTAGTGAAATTCACGACATTTTCAATTAACGCCCTCCATGTGGACATGTTCAAGCTCCACTTGAAACAAATAATTGAAGCTCTCTGGTTTGTTTATGCGCATCGTGCCTGGTTTTCACCCAACTCCAAGCTTATGTTTCACTGACAACCGTTCCTGAAGCCTATTGACGAACATTAAGATGATCCGATAATGTATAATCCTTAATTGTTCCAAGGCGCGATACTATGATTTTTTTATTTTAGCATGTGATTGTACAACACCTTTTTTAGAACTGTTAACTAAATTTATTCTATATCGACCGGAATCTCACTGATAACTTCTCAATTCATTTAATGTGAACAATAGACTATAAGGAGAAACTGTGCAAAATTTGGTTGATTTTGGTGAAGTAGGAAAAAAGTTACGTTAGTTTGAAAATGGCACAATAATTATCGACTCACCCTTTAGGACCATAAATGGTTAAAAAAAATTAACCTACGCATATGGTCAAATCTCAACCGTTACATAGTTAGACTTCCCATGTTTTTGACTCTTATTGCCTTAACCCTCTAATACCCAAATTTTTGATTTTGATCTAAATATCATTTTTCGTCATCTAAAATCGATTTAAACATGTTTTGGAAGATGATTCTTTTTGATTCTCGATTTCGTGAAATTCTGTTTTTGATTTTTCTGATTTTTATTTTTGAACATTCTCACACTTTTATATTTTTCCTGGAAGCCAATTTGGAGAACGGATTTTTTGAGATGAAAACATTTTGAGATTTTATGATTATTGTTGAAATATTATTATTTTAATTTTTTTTCACAGAAAATTTTATTTTCCGTGTAACTTCAAGGAAAATAATTTTAGAGTGTATTCGATTCCCTTAAACTATTAAACAAGGATAGAATGATTTGGGAAAAATTTAAAATATGTTAATTGTAGCGATTCAATACAAAATAAACAATGACTTCTAAAAGGTGACTAAAACATCAATTTTTCAATGATTTAAAAAAAATGTAAATACGTTTGAAAATATACCAAAAACCATTTTGACATATACAGAACAGTCCTAAATATCAGCCAAAAATATAAAAAAATTGATTTTCCACGAAACAAAAATAACAAAAATGCTCAAACTATACCCCGTCTAAAGGCGGGATTGGGTATTAGAGGGTTAACTGGCTATAACTTGAAAATGGTCCAACTTATCGCAGTTTTTTGACCCTTATTCAAAAGATTAATGAATTTTCTATTAAATGGCATTTTTGAATTGATTGGTTTAGTTTAATAACTAAGTTTTGCGTAATAAATTAAAATTTCAATTCGTTCTTTGACACCAAACTTCTAGCTCTTATCGTTTTCTTGCTATTTCGATTTAAATGTGCGGCACAGTGCGCTAAAAAGTGCTTTCCTTGACATTTCCATATTTATGATCTGAATTGCGATGTTTAAATCAAAATTTCAAGAAAACTATAAGAGATAGAATTTTGATGTCCAAGATCGAATTGTAGAGTGGAACAGGGGCAACAACTTTGCCATAGAAAGAATTTCAAACTATAACGCATTTTTTAAAGATAATTGACAAAAACAAACTAAAACACACTACTTTTGAGCTATTTGCTCTAGAAAACTTAGTTATTTAACCAAACCAATCGATTCAAAGATGCCATTTGATAGAAAATTCAATGATCTTTCAAATAAGGGTGAAAAAACTGCGATAAGTTTGATCATTTTAAAGTTATAGCAAGTTAAGGCAATAATTATTAAAAACATGGAAAGTTCAATAACTACGTAACGGTTGAGATTTGACATTATGCGTAGAACATTTTGTTTTCACCATTTATGGTCCTCTATCATCCTTAAAAAAAGTTTGCACTCACGAACCTAACACCTTGTTTATTCTGGAGAAGTTTCTGTAGGAATTGTTAAGAGAATCTTTTAAGAAATTTCAGAAAAAAAAACCCCGAAGAAAGGTCAGTATAATTATAGAGCAATTCCTGGAGCAGATTCTGGAGATTCCCTTATAGAAACTTCCAGAAGAATCTATTCAGAGCTTATCAATAAAAGTACCTGCAAGCTTATGAATAAAAGTACCTACAAGAATTTCAGAATATATGGAGCAATATTTGAAGGAACCTATGTAGAAATTCCGACAGTAAAAAAAGAGTTTCCGGAAAAATCTATGAAAGGTGAACCCGAGAAGAAAACCGAAACGAATCCCCGACTCTCTGTCAAAAAAAAATCTTCTTATATTGCATCTTTTGAAGGACATTCTAAAGAAAAACTGCTGGAGAAAATTCTTATAATATTCGTGGAAGAATTCTTTTAAAATTATAGAAATAAGTGAAGGAATATGTGCGCGATCTTATGTAGCTATTCTTTAAAGAATCTCTGAGGAACTCTTTGAAGAAATTTCTGAAGAAGCTCGTGGACTAGTTACAAAACGAATCTTTAAAAAAAAAAATAAAGAAGACCCAAGAAAAAATCATGGAGGAATTCTTATGAGAATTTTTATGAGAACATACATGATTCTGAAGAGATACTTGGAGAAATCTTTGGATGAATTCTTGCTGAAATTGATATAGCGATTCGTGCAGGAACCTTCTTTTTTTTAGAAGTCTCGAAAAAAAAAATGAATCCTGTAAAAGCCCCTTGAGGAAATTCTGGCTGTGACCCTAGAGGTAACTGTGAGGAAAATTCTGTGGAAATGCACGGGGAGGAGTACATTCCAAAATAATTCTCAGAATAATCTTTCAAAGATTTCTTGCTGAACTTCTGCAAGTGTTGTGGAAAAGCGATGAGTCTTCACTTCTGAAAAGTTACGAGATAAAGTCAAGCTATTGGTTCCAGCAGAATATTGTCAAAAGATACTTCCATCGAATTACTGCTGTCGAACCAGGACAGGTATGATACTTGTCACTCGGGGTAGTAAGAAATCCATAAAAGTTAGGAAAAATTCGTCTCATTCGTTACGTTGTAGCCCAATCAGAAAGTGGTTATTTCAACGACAAATTCCAGGCCACTGACCTTAGCCCAGCTGGGTCATTCGAACGAAGAAGCACTGTATCACAATCACTTCCTGCTATACGGAATGCAAGACATCAATCAACCAAATCGGGATATGTAGGAGAATCAGGCGCAATTGAGAGACTGTTAAAAGTTGGGGAAGTACCCTGTTGATATTTTTTGGACCCTCTGGTTCGCGCAGTGACAAACAGACTCGCCATCGAGATTGTTCGATTCCCGTCCACACTGTTCAGTGTGGTGGCTCCAAAGAGGATGAAGTGCTGACAAAATCGACATGTTTAATAGCGAAGGAGGTTGTTACTTATAATCGATTTTCTTCCGAAGATTACTAGGATATGCAAATGTTTTGGTATGGTGGCTCCAAAGAGGATGACCCAAGAAACAGAACTTGCCATTCTTATAAAGCGAAAATGTTCGTTTGAAACACGCTGACAAAATCGTCATGTTTGATTGCGAAGTTGGCTGTTACCAATCAATGAATAATTGTCCAGTGAGAACAGGGAGCTATTTTGTTGACCGCCGCCACTTGTCAATAACGGCCTTCCATAAGAAGAATGGAGCCTGCACTGTATATATAGGCATTTAACAGTTTTAAAAGAGATTTGATTCAATAAAAGGAAACTGCGTTGGGGCTGGCGCTCTCTCAACGCTTCACTTGGGAGGCTGTTGGCAACTAATTATGAGGTACAACAAAGCAGATAAGTGTTCCAAATTAGCCATAGTTATTGGTTCTATAATCGATAGGTTTTGCGTTACAGTTTCCCCGCATGTCACGCTTATTTGCACTAAATGTCTACTACTTCCTCTTTGGAGCCACCATCTTAAACCATTTAGTTGTCCTTGACTTCATTGGTACAGTTGAAGCTTGGTGACATGATGTTTTCTAAGCACTATTATTGGATACATTGTTGAGTGTTGAGTATAGAATTCCGTAAAGTGTCACTGTACGTCAAGAGTTTAAGTTTTTCTTGGAAACTCCGTCATGCAATTTAGTAGGATTTCTTTGTAAACGTTGTTTCAGAGTTCCGACGTTTAGTAACCATTAAAAGTTCAAACCTCTGTTCTTTTTCATTTCGTCTCATAGCCCGACTTTATCGTGCACACCCCCGCACCTGCACGGACGGATGGATGGAAGACGGCTGCTGCTCAGCAGAAGGACTTCTTCTTCGATGAAGTTGATTTAGTGTAAAAACTACTCAAGCATAAATCGTTCTCTTTCGCTCCTTTCGTTGAATGACGGAAAGCTGCGACGGCGGTGGGGAGCTTGCAAGATCAGACTATGGTATGAGGGCTAGAAGCGACATGACCTACATCGAAATGGATGTACGTTAACGGGTAAAGAGCTGCTGCTGTGGCGTGGCGGAAATGGGTGTTCTCATTCAAGGTTAATGGTGGCTCGTTGGGCCAGTCAGTCGGTGTAGTTTCGCTTTAATTTGTCGAAATGTCGATCTTTGAATTCCTTGGCTTTGGGAGGCGTGCCTACGCCGCCGACAAGGCAAAGATGGGCGATAATTAGAAAGCATTGTAAGAGCCCTCTCTTCTCGTCGGGATGCCTGTAAACTACGGATGGATGGCTACGTGATATGCATGACGAGGCGACGCGACGGTCCTTGCTGGTGTGGCCGTATCCTTTTAGCCTCGGGACAATCTTTAATGACGTGGAAACACGTGCGGTGACGCAGGATGTGCGAAGGAAAACCACATGCGAGTCGGTTGGTCACACCTTGGTGGCAGAACGACATGATGGAAGTGCTGGATGCCTGTGGGTGTCAATCTTTGCACACGGTTAATGGGACCGTGCTGCTGTTGTCATTCACCGCCACCGCGCACCAGTTGAAGATGGTGCCTTTCGAGTGGGAGCAAAAGGATTTAATGGTTTCCGGCCTCTTAGTATGTGGGCTGTACGGGAAGGTCTTCGTCACACTAAGTTTCAAGCACTATAAATACAGAATTCCGTTTGAAAACTGGTGGGGGTCTCATGTATTTCTGTCCATAAACGACGTGGTAATTTTTCTGAATATTCCAGTTGGTATGGACCATGGCCTTTGCCCACAGGTGCGCAGGTATCATTTAGCTATTCTTCCTGTAATTGCCAGACATCCGAAAGCCAAACCGCAAAATATAATTCAATTGCTGCCGATGCTGTAACTTACATTTCGCTCAACGAGATTTTTCAACTGTGTCAAATTTAATGGAGCAGGCATTGAATGTGAGCCTAGTAAATCATTAGAGAGACATGTGAGGGATCCATACTGTGGGAACAACCAATGGAGATCATCTCATTACACAAGTTCGCCCCCTAGTCAGACCCAGACTTCTAATTCTTTTCACCATGCCGTAGCTCTGACGATCTCAATTGGGCTAGTGAGAAGCACGCCATAATACCGCTTGGGAAGGATTCGAAGATGTGGCTCCAACCTGACTTAATGAGAATAGCCACAAAAGCTGTTTCACGTAAGACCTACTTCCGTAGTACTGTAATCCCAGCTAACACAAAGTATTACACCAAAACTTCTTTAGAAATTGTTGCATCCCTTGGGAATTTCCATGGAAACTTCCTTACCCGGGGATTCCTCCGGCCATTTGATAAGGAGTTGCTTCTACAATTCCTTCAAATTTGTTTACACACTGCTGCGGATTTCCCTTCAGAAACTCTCTTTACAAATGCTTCCGATTATTTTTTCAGAACCCTAGCAATATTAGCAGGGGTCTCCAGTTAGCCTAGTGGTTAAGGCTATGGATCGCCAATTCGGAGACGGCGGGTTCGATTCCATAATGTATCATTGTACTTGCCTCACAATATACAAAATTCATGCAATGGCAGGCAAAGAAGGCCATTCAATTAATAACTGTGGAAATGCTCAAAGAACACTAAGTTGAAGCAAGGCAGGCCAAGTCCCAGTGAGACGTAGAGTCATGGAGAAGAAGAAAAAGACACAGAATAAAAAGAAGAAGAAGAAGAAGAAGAACAACAACAACAACAATGGAGCCTTCAGCAGTTTATGAAGATTTTTTTTTAACAATTTATTTATAAATTACTGCCACATATTTGTTTGTATTTTTTTGAGCAGCAATTTCGGAAAATCCTCTGGGAAAAGCATAACAATTTCTTGAGTAACAATATCCATCAAAACCCTCAGAAACTTTTCCGGCAACTTCTTTGAAACTTTCTCTTGCGATTATTTTAGGGCAATCCGGAGAAACTTTGATGATGAGTAACTTATTTCGTTCAAATCCATTCAGAAAAATCTCGAGAATACAGCAGTTCAGCCAAATCTGTTGGATTTCTTCTGGTATTAGACAGCACAATGCAAAAGACAGACTTATGCAGAGGATAGGCGAACTGAAAATATCTTATTTCTCGACATATGTACATTTGAAAACTACCTAAGCAATTTCTCCGAAATGTCATCCCCGAATTTCATAGTATGTAATTTCAGAAACTTCATTTTTTTCCTTTTCAATCCTTAACGAATTCTCAATTTCAAATGTTCTCGGCAATTCGACAAGGACAACTTATTTTGGAATTCCTCTTTTATTTTTGCAGGATTGGCTTCGGAAGTTCTTCAACGATTTTTCAGAATGTTCTCTGGCAAACATTTTTAGGAATTCTTCCTGCCATATTTTTTTTTCAAAAATCTCTTGTGGAGTGGACCTGGTGTGATGGTTAGAATACTTGACTATGACGCCGAGGACCTGGGAACAAATCCCACTCCCGGCAAACTCTCAAAATGTGAGTTCTTCCTTCGGAAGGGAAGTAAAGCGTGGGTCTCGAGATGAACTAGCTTAGGGCTAAAAATCTCGTTACTACAGATAAAAAAAAAATTCTTCAGCAGTTTCTTGAAGACTGTCATTGCTTTCTCGAGTGTCTTTGAAGGTGAAGCTTCAATTTTTAGGAGTAGAAATCTGAGGCACAAACGACGATTTGCGTTGAAAAGTTGATCGATTGGTTACACACTCACCTCACTGATCAATTTCACCCGAAATGGCCGTACCGTGATTACGGGTGAAATTGTTCAGTGGGGTATCAGTAGGTCAGCTCCAGAGGCACGTTCTCCTCCATTTGGGAAATTTGTGCCACATTTTTTTAAAGAAATCCACAAGCTATTGCCCAAGAAATTCCTTATGAAATTGCCAGAAGAATTCCTAATGAAAATTTTGGATAAATTTCTGACGAAAAATATAACGGAACTCCTGAAGGAATTGTTGAAGAAATTTTTAAATGAAACAAGTTTTAAAGTGTTAGAAAATTTCGGATAATTTTCTTTTGTAATTTTCCAATCAGTTCTGAAAATAATGCTGGATAAATTATTGAAAAAAATTTCGGTATTATAATTCACAAATAATTTGTCTGACGTACTTCGTAAAGAATCTTCACAGAAAGTCCCGTGTAAATTTTGAAGAAAACACCTCTCAATACGGTGCTGAAGATGTCCCCGAAGATGTACCGAAGAAATTACCCAACGTAGGAATTTTTGTAGAAATTAGGCTGATACAAATTTAATTTTGACTTTTTGTCTCCCTCCCCCTTCAAAAATTTTTGGCTGGATTTTGCATTTTGAGGGGGCAGACAAAAAAATATTTATCAAAATATCGGGTTTTGCTAAACATTCTTTGACAAATCCGATGAGTTTTTAATATTTTTCAGATTAAATGCTTTATTATTTTTATCCCCCCCCTCGACCAGCCAAAGAGTGGTGGGACAAAAAGTGAAATAAATATTTGTAACGGCCTTATCAGACAATTTCTTCAAAAAAAAAACCGGAGGAAATCATGAAAAAAAAATTCCTGGAATTATCTGAAAATGTTTCATGGCGTCCCTCCAGAAGTTTCTTTTGGAATTTTATCAGAGATATTTCCGCAAGAGCTCCCCCAAAGCGCCTGCCTATAACTTTCTCTAGTATTTCAAAAAAGAATTCTCTAGGAATTACTTCGAAAATCTCTGAAGAAATTCCCCCGGTTTTAAATTAGAAATTAGGAATTATTTTAGCTTATCCATTCGATAGCTCTCTTGAAACCTCCTGCGGAAATTCCTTAAGGAATTCCTTAACCTAAACCATCAACGCATTTTTCTGACAATTCATTTAGGCATTCCTTCAGAAATTTCTTTGGTTGGCAAATCTTTTTGAAAATATTTTAAAACTTATCTTAGAAACTCTTGCGGAATTTTCTTCAGCAATAAAATTAGAAATTTTTCTTATAAATTTCATCAGTAATCCGTTAAGGAATGCTCTCGACTACATATTCACAATTTCATCTGCACTTTGCTTAAATAATCACACCGGAAATTTCTTTATTATCTTCTTCCGGAATATCTGGAAGGTTTCTGTAAGGAATTTTACGAGGAAATTGCCAGATTTAATTGTAATTTAATAAAAACCAAAATGGAGGACGACTTGGGATTTTTTTTTTGAAATTCCGCAAAATAGCCTGGAAAATTCAGAGAAATTCTTGGAGAAATTTCAAAAGAAATAACCTTACGAATTGCATGTAGAATTTCAGCGGAAATTGCTGAGGTATCCGGAAAAAATGCCGGACAAATTGCTAATGCAAGTGCCGAAAAAACTTTTGAAGCAATTTCTTGTAGAATTTCCGAAGGATGATCCGGAGAAATTCCGACAGTAATTGGTGGAACAATTTTTGAAGCGATTGGCAGAGGAATTTCTCGAAGAATTGATGAAAGGAATGTCTTGAGAAATAGCTGAACGATTTTTATAGAATACGGCCTCTTCAAAAGAAACATCCCTGAGAGGTTTCTTGCCAGAAACATTTTCGTATAGAAGTTATCAGATGAATTTATCAATCCAAGGAATTGAATGAGAAATCTCTGAGGGAAATTCTGAAGACATTTATTCAGGAATTTCCAAAGCAAAATCCTAGAAAATTGTCCGAAGGCATTTGTAAGGAAGTTTTGCAGCATAACTGCAATAGAAACTCTCAGAGTAAATTCCAAAGAAATTGCCAAGCAGTTCCAAAAGAACCTACTAGAAAAACTCCTCACAAAATTGCCAAAGGGATTCCTCAAGAGTTGGCCTGAAAAGTTCTGAATAAACTTCTTGAGACAACTTAGAAAAAAAACACCGGCAAATTCTCAAAAAATGCAAGAAAAATTCCTAAATATTTTTATCCGCAGGGACTTCTGAAGGAACATTTAAAAACAAATCCTAAAGTTACCATCGAGAAAATTTCCAATGAAATTGCAATTGTGATTTCTAGAGAAATTGTCAGAAGAATCCCAGAAAAATGTCACGGGAATTCCTTGAAAAGTAGGGTATTGGTTCCCTTATTAAGCATGTAGCTCCCATTTTCATCCTACGAAAAACAAGGGATTGAAGCGCTGTTTGTTTTGTTTCTTATTTTTGTATTTGTTGTTAGAAGTGAGCACCCATGAAAACAAAAAAGAACGGAATCAATCGGCGAAGAATTTCGAATGAGATGAACATGGGAGCATGATATTATTGATGGCACACGTACCCTGCTTGGATGCTCTCCTACAAAAATTGCGGGAGGAATCATTGGAGGATATATCCAGAGGTCCGCATTAAAAAACGTTCATAATTTCCTCCAACATTTTTTTCGGCCATTTTTTCACAACTTTTTAAGTAGTTTCTTCAGGACTCCGCGTCATTTATTTTGTGAGCCCTACGCATCTAAGCAAGCCCGTGTACAAGGGGGAGGGGTTGGGGGTTAAACCCCTCCCATTATAGATTGATTGATTGATTTGTCTTTATTAGAGAGACTTTCAGCCCTTGGCTGGTTCGTCTCTTCCCATTATAGATGCTCAATACACTAGGCGCTCCTCCGCCTTTTGCCGAAATTGAGAAAAACCGCTGCCTTGGCGCCACTTCTGTGCACGGGCCTGCATCTAAGCATTTCTTCGTAAATGATCTGGAACACGTCTCCAAAATTTCTTCCGGGAATTCTTCAAGCAATTTCTTTACGAAGTTTTTCGACAATTTAATTTGAAGTTCCTCCGAAATTTTCGTAAGTAACTCCCCACGATGTCTTTGACAAGATACATCATAACAAAATCAGTGTCGCTAAGTGATCCTTCAATGAAAACCAAGGGTCTCCTCTTTCATTTTATGCTGAGACGAATATGTTCTAGAGTCACGGGGGTCTAGAACACTTTTTTGTGACTTCTTCAAAACATTGCAGAGAAATACCTATTTTTTTGGTAATTTCCATCCAAAACTTGTATGGGAAAATAACCCCCCATAGAACATTTCGCTCTTAGAACCAAATGAACAAATAGACCCATAGATTCTATTTGCAGGGTGACTTTGCGACTCTTTTTTAATAATATTCTTCTATCATGGACACCGTGTACCTGGTATAGTTTCTTTGCAAATCACTTTAACAAATTTCAAACAAGTACCAGAAGATGCCAAATAGTCAATTACAGTTTTCTAAGTTTTAAGATTCTTATTCACTGAAAATTACAAAGAGTGTGCTGCGTTCCGAAGTAAAAATCCAAGTGTCTTCTATTGCAGGTTTCAACAGGGCACTTTAGAAGTGCTAGAATGGCCAAAGACTTTTTTCTAAGCCAAGAGCGAATAAAACCTCAGCATACGCACAGCATCTCGAGGCAGCGTTTCCAGATGAAGGCGAACTCGATGCATTCCTCTTAAGAGGGCTGCTAAAGCACAGCTAAAGCAGCCAGCAGTGACGCAGCCGAGAGCATAATCGGGTGGAAAGTAGTAGCTGGAACGTATGGCGACGTAGATTGCAGAGCGATTGCCGGTAATGCTGCAGCATGTATCCAACAGTAGCACAAACATATTTTCGCGTCAATTTTATAATGTCTGTTCCTATTCGTTAGGCTTATGCCTAAAAAATATGAAAAACATGTTGAATAGGTTGTTTCAACACGACATTGTCAAATAGCATGAAATTACAAAGGCATTGCATACTTTTAGGCGTTTAAGTATTTCTGTTCCTATTTACAAAATGAATTCCAATTCGTAAAAACACGCTTCGCTAAGAGATCCAAGACCAAATTCAGACTGCACTATTTTTGATCTACCGATAAAAAAGGCCATGACGACCAAATGTTTCCTCAGAGGTATTTAATGGCCAATAGGGTGATTTTATGTAGCAATATCTCAATCATCGCCGACAACATGATTAGAATTGCAGAATAGCAGCTAGTAGCAGCTAAATTTGATTTCAATGCCTCCCAGGGATCCTAAACAAGGACATAGAAGTGGTCCCGAAGCGAAACTCAGCGAAACTTTTTTTAATGGAACGGAGTATATGGGAAAATTTTTAATTTTTTGATGAGGCATCATTTAATAGTTTTTCAATCATCATTTCTACGTCTGATACGTCATTTGAAAGGTTTATAAGCAAGCTTTTAGAAACTATTTTAAAAGTTTGTATTTTTTTTATTTAAGCCGGAGATATGCTAAGTTGAACATTTCATTATTTTTTCCAAAAATTGGCAATGGTCTCATTCTGCTGCCAATAGCTCCATAAGTATAGGGATTACCAAACTAATATTCTAGGGTTCACTGGTCCAAGCGGTCTACTTCCAATTACCGAACCTGAATCTCAAATTGAATAAAGTCAATTTTCGATTTTTGGCCACCTGAATCCCCTTAGTGAGTAGTGAGAGCAGCAGACCCGAATCCTTCGGGAGAAAAAGCGGAATGCAATGGAACGGAATCGTTCTCGAGCAACACGGAAATTCTACCAGAACGTGAACGAATTTCGCAACGGTTTCTAGCAAAGTTCCAAAAGATGCAACTATAAGGACGGAAACCTCTTAACGGACAGACATAAGTAGAATGAAAGGTGAAAGCACTTGAGTGGCGAGAAGAACGTAGGCACAAAGGAACAAGACAACGGATGACACGACTAAGTCAATGCAGCAAAGAGCCGCCTCACAAGCTGGGGGATGTTAAGTTAAATATATAACGAAGCCGCACCTCGAATTTTCGAGAGCATAAATCTGAAGAACGAAATGTCGGTTTGAGCTGAAAAGTTGATCGATTGGTTACTCGCTGGTGGTGAGCAATCGACCAACTTTTCAACGCAAACCAACATTCGGTTTTTCAGAGTTGTGCTCTCGAAAATTCGTCATATATTCACCATAAGGATGCCATGCGCCAGCTCAAAACCAACGGGGGTATTATGCTCCAATCACAAGAATGGCAACTACTTACGAGAACTTCAGAGTAATCACTTTTTTGAATACCGGCTGCAAAGTATTATTTCAGGTCGTAGCGCACCTAAAGTGGATAAGTTCACGAGAAGTTATCAAGCCGGTTTCATTGACGACCGATCGACCACGGACCAAATCTCCACCGTAGGTAAATCCTGAACAAATACCACTATTCAACTACGCCCTGGAAGGTGTAATGCGATAAGTCGGGCTCAACAGTCAGTAAACGATTGGTATGAATCCAGTCAATTTGTTTGCTTTGCTAATGATACACATATTTTTACTAGAACTTTCAGAACTGTGGCAGAATTGTACATCCGCTGGAATCAACAGAAGCATAGTGCATTGCTGATTGTTCTCGGCTTGCCTGCGTGTCATCATTGTTGCGTCCGGTACAGCACAGCAAAATAACATCCCACTTACATTCAAGCTTATGTTTCCTCCGGCCCGGTTACAGTTGTTACTGTAGTGTTCAGCATAAAATCGCATCAGTTGCGCCTTAGTAAACCACTCCATTAGTTCCACGCATTTCAACAGTAACAACAATGATCGCATTATTCATTCCATGAATGGAATTATTCTCCACCGGCTGCAACGGGAGGCAGCTCCATCATCCCATTTGGAGCAGAAAATTACATTTCCCACGTAGGACTACTACTACTACTAGGTAAGGGGGATGAATAATTCCCAGTACTCTGGGGCAGGCAGGCAGGCAGGCAGCCGTTGTAGAAGCAGAAAAAAAACTGTACAAAATTACCCATTTTCGTGCCGTCACAGTCGTCGTGGCGAAGTTTTTTCTTCTGCTCTCATCCGACGACGCGTGGTGGGTTTACCAGAGAGGTACGTACATCTGGTGGAACAACTACCGCCGGGATGCAAGCAATAGCTACTCGTACCACATTTCCACAATCGCACAATCGCGCACACATGCAATAACACACACTCACTTCCATTTAACGATCCATTTACTTTTCATGGAGAAGAATAACGAACTTTTTTCGCGCGGGGGAAAAAGGTTTTTGCGATAGTCCAACGACTAGGAAATGTTTTTAGAATTTTCGAATTTTCGAATTTTCGATATTGTTTGAATTAAAAGCTCAAAAGACCAATGACAATACCACTTGGCAGACTTGGTAGTCTAATTCCTAACGTTTCTAATTTATATGCAAAAGATTTTGGGTTTATTTCTTACCTCATCGCTTACATCCGCTCTTTGCAGCACAGTATAGTCCAATCGACAACCCGGGGCTGTGCCGCGCCGCATATCATATTTTCAAATTAATTAAAATATTAGGGCAGCCATGTTTACTTATTTTGACGGTGTCTAGGAGTTGCCAATTATTTGCTTTTTAATTGCAAAAATGCATTAATTCATTTGAAGTACAAAATGCCCGTGGCGTAGTGGCTACACGTTCATAAGCAGATGGTCATGGGCTCGATCCCAGCCCCGGCACTTTCGTCAGTTGCTGTTTTCCCCTGAGAGCAGCTGACACTGACCCTCTTCTGAGCCCATGGCTCAAATGAACCCGGATACTTGGACATCGGCGAACGGCAACCCATGATGGACCCCCAATCGGACTGGAAACAGGAACAACCAACAGCCCCACATCAACATCCTCATGCTCATCATTCTACCATGATAGGGTAGAAAGTGAAAGCAGCGCAACGGCAACCAGTTCCATAAGGTACAAATAAAATTGAATACATTTAGGTGCTGTACAGAGTGTTTGTGCAGCTTCCATTTGGAATCGCTCACGCAGTGCCCTAATGGACAATAGAGCTGTAAATTAGGTTAAGTGATCGACGAATAAAAAATATGTAGTTTTGGTTTCTTATTATATAGGTCATTTTCTATTCTCATATGAGCCCACTGAATTGGCTGGCATTCTTCATTCCCAAACCCAGAAGGATGATACCACCGCCGTGAAGTATAACCCATTACCTCTGTGGATTCTAACGACAACGACGCTCTGAAAACGGCATGCCTAGCTAGTGCAACTGGTCCTGATGGGACCATCAGGAGTGCCGTTGATGGGAGAAAACTGCTCTAATCACCATATGAAATAGCCTTCACGATCATTCATCCAGGTTCAAGGTAACGCCGATTCACGGTGCCCAATGACAATGCACCACGGAGTCGACCGACAGGTATGTGTGAACTTGCTGCATGAGGTGCATATGAGGGGTGGATGGTTGACGGAAATGAAAACTTTTCCATCTCTTATCGTAAAATTTTCTACCCTCATCAGTGCTTGTTCAGTCGATAGATAAGAGCACTGGCATACTCATTTCTGTTCAGTTTATGTTGTAAGTACACACATGTACACAGACTTATGTATTTTATGCAATTTATTATCATAAATTTCTATTTATGTAGCTCATTTTGATTTTACAATAGCCAATTTTTGCAGAACAGTCCTAAATATCAGCTAGCAATATAAAGGTTTTTATTGCCAGGCAAGAAAAAATACAAAAATACAAAACTATACCCCGTCTAAAGGCAGGGTTGGGTATTAGAGGATAAAGTATGTAATTAAAAATCATGAAGCACTTATTGAAGTGCTAGGAAGAAGTGTAAATGTTTTATCCGGGCAGGGGGTTCTATTCTGCGCACTTTTCAGTAATAGCTCAGTCGTTCCAAAGAGAGATTCAGGGAGCTCCTCTAGAACGTCCTTAAACCCCCTGAAACGCTCATGAAACCTTCTTGAACATCCCTGGGACGCTCCCAGAAACCTCTTGGAACCCCTTGAGATGCACTTGAAATTATCATAGATCATCAGTACACGCCTTTAATACCCGAGAAACCCTCTGATACTCCGATCACCGAGAACATCTTGGGACCGCCTCTAAAACCTAATGGAATGCTTAAGGAATTTCCCTGAATCCCACTGGAACGCCTTTGAAATCCAACTGACACAACCTGAAAGCCTCGAGAAACCCCTAGAATGCCCTCGAAACCTTCTTGGACGCCCCAGGAATCCCCATAAAACCCCTGGAATTTCCTGAAGCACATTAGAACACCCTGAAACGCCCCTCCCTAGTAACATTTCGATAGCCAATTGGTCTTGTAGAGGTTTTGAGAACCGTCATAAAACCTTGTGCCTCTTATTTTGGTTTTATATGGTTTTTAAGAATTTCTTCCAATCTATTTGACTAATAAATGTTACTTGGGCTGGAACGCCCTTGAAACTACCTGAAACCCGCCAGAAACTCCAAAAACCCTCTGGAACGCCCCCAAGTCTCTTTGAAATGCTCCTGAAATAAATATCAAGTAGCACTTTCAGTCTTGTTGACCTGTTAGACTATTTTTGAAAATTGGAATGGTTTTCAGTGCAGTCCCTATGGCGGCCATCTTTGGATTCGCTTCACTGTGTCCGGAAATCCTCTGTAAACCCCCTAAATATTCATGAAACTCCCTGGAACGCCCTTGGAACGCCCCTGAAACCCAATAGAACGCATCTGGAAGGCCCCTGAAACTCCCCGATGATGCGCTTACAAACCCACCTGAAACCCCTTAAAATACCCTGGAATCCCGTAGAACGCTCCTGTAAGGACGAAACATCCCTGCAATCCTCTGGAACATCTCTGGAAGGCCTTTGAACTTCGTGAAATTCCCTGAAACTCTCCTGCTATGACTCAGGAACACAACTGAAACCTCTTAAAATCCACTGAAACTCCTTTAACGCTCCGGATATTCCCTAGATTTCCCTGCCCCCTGGAAATACATGTAACGATCCTGAGCCTCCTGAAGCCCTTGAAGCCCACCCGAAACTCCTTGAACCTGTGGAAAGCCGTAGAACGCCCCTGGAATCCCCAGAATCCTCTGGAAACACCTAGAGCACACCTGAAACCCTCTGGAACGTTACTAAAACCCTTTGAACGCGGAAACCCCTTGGAAAAGCTCTGGAAACCGCTTGTGGCCCTGCTGTGAAAGCCCCTGGATCGTCCTGGAACTCACAAGACCGCCTGCTATACCCCTGGGAACTCCCTAAAACAATGGGGGCATCTGAAACGCCATTTCTTCATAGCATCTCAGATTCTTGAGAAAATCAGGTGTTTGTCACAAAAAATGGAATCAACTGAGCTTTACAGCACCACTAAATACGATAGTCTTCAACGAGATCATCTTATTTGCACTTCTTTGGTACCATTCATAAACCGCGTAGACTTCCTGGGGGGTCTGGCCAAAGTCTACGCTCCATACAAATTTCCATATTTTGTATGTAAGAAAGTCTAGGGGGGGGGGGGCGTTATGATGGGTTGTGGGATTGCCAAAATTTGGTCTACGTGGTTTATGAACAACCCCTTTCTAGAATGTTTGATCCTTCACAAAATTGTGAGGCCCCTAGGGTAAAAAATATAATTTGGACATGTATGGTGATGTATGCCTTGTTTCGGAGAGCTAATAAAGGTAGATCACGGTGCTTCATTTACCGTTATTATCAAAAAAATAGACCATCAAAACCTGAAACGCCATTCTCTTTCTTCATCATTCCTACACCTCTGGGCAAATTTTAAAAAAAAAATCGTTAGACGAAATTTTGAGTTACGCCCTTTTAAAGGGCCTAACCCCTAAAAAATCAGAGTTTCTATAGAAAAACATCATATTTCGTAACAGAAGCATGTTTCTGCCATCAAAATTTGAAACGCCAATCTCTTTCTTTATCATTTCTACACCTCTGGACAAATTTTTAAAATAATCGTTAGGCGAACTTTTGAGTTACGCCCTTTTAAAGGGCCTAACCCCTAAAAAATGAGGGTTTCTATGGAAAAACATCATATTTCATAACAAAAGCATGCCTTGAAGTCCCAAATAATAAAACGTATCATTAATAATGCTACAATTTGATACTATGCGCTAATATTGGCTATTTGTATTGATGTTTGTATACAAATTGGCCATTACGCTAATATAAGGGAAGTATTTTCAAACATGTAGGAAGCAATCATGTTTGTATCAACTGCCATTCATAGCGTGGGACGTAAGTTTTTTGTATTGCTTTTTTAAAGACAAAACAAGCGATGGCATGTGCCTACCCCATTCGTTAGATTTATTGGTGAATGCTATTTTCAACTAATAAACATACAAAACTAAGGATTGAGATGATCAATTGTAATGATAGTTCTATATTTAACTTCTAAACTACGTTACCGAAGAATAAACGTGATCAAATGAAACTAAGTTTTATAATAATTCTACTTTAAGTACTTATGACCTTCAAATGGGCGTAACTGGAGAATTTGACCAACATTATTTTTGAAATTCAGTTTATGGGTGTACATTAACTATATAAATGAAAAAGTAAATTAACTGTCGTTTATGTTTTTCATTGTATGTTGTTCTGGCTATAATACTAAATGAAACCAACAACGTCCGTATCCTACATGTTAAAGAATACTTCACTTATACTGGCGTTATGGCTAATTTTTATACACAATGCATTCAATATTAGTGCATAGTATCAAATTGTAGCATTATTAATGATACTGTTCATTATTTTGGACTTTGAAGCATACTTCTGTTATGAAATATGATGGTATTCTATAGAAACCCCAATTTTTTTTAGGAGTAAGGCCCTTTAAAAGGGCGTAACTCAAAATTTCGTCTAACGATTATTTTAAAGATTTGTCCAGAGGTGTAGAAATAATAAAGAAAGAGACTGGCGTTTCAAATTTTGTTGGCAGAAACATGCTTCTGTTATGAAATATGATGTTTTTCTATAGAAACCCTCATTTTTTGGGGTTAGGCCCTTTAAAAGGACGTAACTCAAAAATTCGCCTAACGATTATTTTAAAAATTTGTCCAGAGGTGTAGAAATGATAAAGAAAGAGATTGGCGTTTCAAATTTTGATGGCAGAAACATGCTTCTGTTACGAAATATGATGTTTTTCTATAGAAACTCTGATTTTTTAGGGGTTAGGCCCTTTAAAAGGGCGTAACTCAAAATTTCGTCTAACGATTTTTTTAAAAATTTGCCCAGAGGTGTAGGAATGATGAAGAAAGAGAATGGCGTTTCAGGTTTTGATGGTCTATTTTTTTTTGATAATAACGGTAAATGAAGCACCGTGAGATACTTCTGAATATCGATTATTTGATCAAATAGACCCTATTCTGATGACTTACGTTGAAAATTTGCTTAACAATTAGGAATTTACTTCAAAATTATCGAAAATGTAAATTATTTCACTAAAACCCCTCAAATGCACAGGTATGCAAGACGACATACACTTCACAGTCACATACAATATTCACCTCAAAATCGTTGAAATAATAATTGTAAGAAATTTAAAAGCTTTATTGCATTGAAAAACATGTTCAATGAAGAAGCATTAGGCAGCCAATCTCTTAACATTCATCTAGAACGCTTAAAATAGGTGGTGTCCACAGAGATGGCATTTCACCGTAGCGATTCACTGCGGCGTCAGTTTATCGACCACACTGGGGATAGGAACATTTTTCACCACACCAAGAAGCCAGTTTCTTTTGTTTTGGGTGGTGGGTAGACCAAGCGCTAGTGCGTGCTCTTGCTCGTTCGCCTTAGATCGAGTGTGGCTCACTCTTTCGCGCGCATCGCTCTCCGGCGCTCTCCCGTGTTTTCACCCAGCAATCATCACCATGGTGTCCAAGGAGAATACATTTTACTAAGGTGGCGCAGATAAACATTGCAAACCACTGGTTGTCTCTTCCACTCTTCTGGTGTTCTTATGCAACTAAAATAGTGACGTCACTATTTCAGTTCCATAAGAACACCAGAAGAATGGAAGAGATAACCAGTGGTTTGCAATGTTTATCTGCGCCACCTTAGTAAAATGTATTCTCCTTGCATGGTGTCGCCCGGGCGAGAACTCTCCGGTGTTTCACCGCAACGCGCACTCTGGCGCAAAAACCTCACTGGAGCGCGCGCCCGGGTGATTTTTTACACTTTCACCGGAGAGAATTTTAAATCGCACTCGCCGCACTGTTGTGTGGCCTAGTGCTCAGGGAGCTAAGAGATTTATTTCTACTCACCAAGCTTGCGCGCATCCGAATCGCAGTGGTGGATCCACATATAAGAGACGGGCTCCTGTTGAGATCCACAGCGTGAGTGGTGTATTTTCTATTTCTCTTTCCTACACTGAGGATATGGACATCTCTGGGTCCAAAATACATTACAAGTTTTCTACTGTAAATATATTTTGGTCATCTGACGAACTACGTGGGGATGCACTGCGATTGCATACTTGGAGGCGTATTCTGTGGGTCTGACGATAATTCCTCCATTTAAACAAAAACTGTAATAGTTATCAGAATAGATGCCTGTTAAGCGGAGAAATTTGATTATTTGTAAGAAAATATTTGTTAATTTATGCTACTTCCATGATTTAGCAGTATTCATAGCTAAACATTGAGATAATTGCCCTGTCCAAATTATATATACCTGAGGGTGTCCAAAACATATATTCGGTGTCCAAAATGCAATTCTTACAGGCGATCGGAAATCGAGATTTTCTCAGCTTAAAATGCTTTCGTTAAGATTTTTGTCACCAGGAACGCAAAGCACAATCATATTATAAGCGTATTGGTAACTTTGCAAAATAATCAATTGCTTTCTAAGAAAGTTAGGGACGATTTTTTCAACGTTGTCCTCAGCCTGTCCAATATACATGAATTACCCTACATGGAAACAAAATAATCTGATCTTGTTTTTATGATTCACAAATCACAAATCACGAATCGTAATTTCATAATCTGACCAACTAATATCATGATTAGTTGCAACCATTGTTATGAGCTTGAATTCATGAAAGTTATGAAGCGTTACGCACACTCCGCACACCTGTCAAAACGCGGTCATCCAGTGTGTGGCATCGTTGATGAATGGTGGAAAAAAAACTGTAAAAAGCCATTATTTTAATGGAAATATAGTTATAAAAACAATAATTATGTTGTTTTTTTTGTGTTATTAGTGTTCCAGTGTGTTCTTTGTGAAACCATTCCTCCAAAGAAACTTGTAAGTAAAAATATGCTAAAAAATGTTATCTTACGGTTTTTTAAACTCATTTCTAAATTCGTTTCAGCCTAAACGTGGCTGCCATACCTCGTCCAATTCCGTTCTGTCTTTGTTTGTTCCAATTCCGGCACCGTCAAACGACACCAGCCCCATCCCGACTGCATAGTTTCAGGCGCATAAAAAACGACGCATGCATCGTCCCGGAAGAGTCCGATTCTTTTCCTGTACCGGCTCCGTTTAGCGACGCGTGAGTAAAAAAGCGTGTTCAATTTTCTTCCTTATGATAAAAAAAAAACATTTCTAGGTAACATTCGATTGCACTCCATTGCTCTCATTCCAGCTCAGCTGTTATAACTCGCCCTGGATTCGTTCCATCCCGTTACGGCTTTGTTCCTGTTCCGGTGCTGTCAAACGACACCAGCACCATTGAAAGCTTCTTCCATGACTTCTTCATAGTGATTCATAGGGTATCGCGCCACTTGGGCGGTGGCTTCTATATTCGTCTATTTTCCACTATAACTCAGTCAATTTTGAACCAATTGATTTGAAATGTTGTACACGGGTAGATACTATACCTATCTCACCACATTCCAAAAGTTGTGTCAATTGGTTCAAATTTGACTGAGTTATAGTGGAAAACAGACGAATATAGAAGCCACCGCCCAAGTAGCGCGATTCCCTATATAAACATATTTTGCTTTTGGGTTATCATTATATCACCTCTGAAATGGCTGCAAATTTTACTTTTATATTTTTTTTTAAATCCATCAGATTCATAAGCGATGCGCACCCGGAACCATGATTCAAAAACTTAATAATATGATTAAGCTTTATGATTTCAAAAAATAAAGTAACGCATTATTGGCGTTACGAGACAGTGAATCATAATATCATGATCATAAAAACAAAAATGCACTAGGCTCATGGAATCATTAGTCGTTTTTATGATTCTATGATTTTTGGGAGTAGATTTTTACCGATGCACAGCATTTGTGGTGGAACTAAGGGAGTTTCTAGAAAGTTCTCAGAGAGCCCTAAAAGGGGGTTACAAGAGGCTTTAGGGGAATTTCAGGGGGTTGTTTCAGGAGATTTGAAAGACCTTTCAAAGATGTTCTGTCAGAATTTGTTGACATTTTATTGGGATTACGGGGAATTGAGGAGCATTTCTATAGTACTAAGAAGGCTTCAGGAACGTTTCAAGGGCAATTCAGGGGATTTCAGGAGCCTTTAGAGAGCGTTGCAGGGGGTTTGAGCTTGAGATGCGTTTCAAGCTATTTCAGAGAGCTTGAGGGTTTCTCAGGGACATTTTAAGGGCGTTCCTAAAGGTTTTAGGGGCGTTTGATAGCATTTCTCTGGGGTCTCCAGTTAGCCTAGTGGTTAAGGCTATGGATCGCCAATCCAGAGACGGCGGGTTCGATTCCCGTTCCGGTCGGGAAAATTTTCTCGACTCCCTGGGCATAGTGTATCATTGTACTTGCCTCACAATATACAAATTCATGCCATGTCAGGCAAAGAAAGCCCTTTTATTAATAACTGTGAAAGTGCTCAATGAACACTAAGCTGAAGAGAGGCAGGCCAAGTCCCGGTGGGGACGTCGAGCCATAAAGAAGAAGAAGATGATAGCATTTCATGGGGGTTTCAATTGCGTTTCAGGGGGATTACGGATCAAATCGTAAATGATGGTTTCAAGGGCGTTTTGATGAGATTACGGATGTTTCAAGGGCGTTTCGAGACGTTTCAGGTCAGGGTCGTATCAGGGGGTTTCAAGAACACCTTAAAATCAAAAGGCATTTCAGAGGCGCTTCTTTTCTGAAAATCCTCTGAATCTTCCTGAAATGAGTTGTCCTGAAATGCCTCCGTAAAACCCTTAAGATCCTTATGTAACGCACGTGAGACCTTCGGAAACCTCCAAAAACGTACCTGTAAGGCTTCCGAAACCCGTCGAAAACCCTCTGAAACTCCTTGCAATGGTTTTGAAAACCCCCTCATATCCCCGAAAATCTCCCTGAGATCTTCTGGTACCCCGTTGGAACCCCTTGGAACCCCCTGAAACGCCCCTGTAACTTTCCTGTGTTCTCTCCTATAAACACTCCATGGCCTCCGTTGCAATAGTAACCGTCATTATTAAATTTTCCTATCCACAATATTGGTTCTGAGTAGTTTTCCTTTTTTTATGCAGGGCATTAAAAGTTGTGTTAAATAAAAGTGCATCAAAAGACGATGAGATCAATGCTACGTTTTTAATTAGCCTCTTATCCAGAGTGCTTATTATTCATTGCATATTTTTGTTATTTTATGCGTAATGTTTATTCTATTCGTTTTGAACATTTCATTTCCATCCAAATATTCATACAGATAATGCTAATATTTATGGCGCAGCAGGCACAAATTTGAACAAATTTGATATACTTTTTCGTAATTAACCTAACTTAACCAAACTCTGGTCTTTTCAGTTTATTACTAACTTCTGCCTTCGACCTTCCCGGGTAGAGGCTAATGGCAAACAAAGTACAAAATAATAACTGGTTTTGCCATCATATCTCGTTTTGCCATTCTTCTGTTATTATGAAAAACTTAAAATGGCTAATCAATAGCAAAATATACAATCATAGCAAATCTTGTCATTAATATGTTATTCATGAATAATGCTAAATAACACATCAATAACAAAAATTACTATCATGATAAAACTTGCAATTTAGCACCTTTTATAATGAATTGTATAAAATATCAAAACAATAACATAATGTACATTCCTAGCTAAATTTGCCATTATTTTGATATTGTGAGAAATTATTTATAAACATTAGGCACCATAACATATTTTACTCTTAATATACCATTAACTATTATATTGTATATTTCAAGCATAACGGTGGCTACGTCCATCAAAGTGAATTTGATTTTTAAGTTCGTTTCGTTTTGAGTTTTTAATTTCCACAAAATAAAACTGTTTTTACATTGATTGATGAACTTAAATTTTATTGAAGAAAAAAAAATAGCTCATTTTAGCTTTCTTCTGCTGCTTTGAAATAATAACTGAATCTAACATTATTTTAAAATTGAATTTGAACAACTAAACCTACCATTATTTTGATCGCCACATAAACAGCTAAATTTGTTCCTATTCTGTTATCAATAACTCAAGAATGTCATATTTTGTTATTCACCGATTACAGTTAATTTGGGTCCTATTTTGTTATCAATATCTCAATAATAACTTATTTTGTTCTTCAATTTAATCCGCATGCTTTACCATTACTTTGTTATTACAATGGCAAAATAAGTTATTTTTAAGTTTTTCTGCTACCAAAATTTTGTTATTATTTTTGTTATTTTAACTCTTATTTCAAACAAACAAATAACACATTTTGCCATTCAAACATTCTGTTTTAATGGTAAAGTTTGCCATTCTTTTGCCATTAAGCTCTACCCGGGTTATCACCTTCTGACCTTTCCTTTTGAAGCTTTGACCTTTAGTCTTTTCGACCTTTGATCTTCTTAACCTTAGACCATTCGACCTTTGATTTTTTGTCATGTTTTTTAAACCCCCTGAAATCTCCTGTACTGCCCCTGAATGCACCTGAATGCATCTGACACCTGTTGAAAGCCTCAAGAACTCGCCTGAAACCGTTGGAAACTCATCTATACTTAACTGAAACCCGCCTGAAACCCCCTGGAACCTCCAGAACGCCCCCAAAATATCCTAAAACGGTTATAGAATCTCTTGAAATCTCTGAAATCCTATGGAACCCATATAAACCCTTATCTGAACCTTTCAAGCCCCCAAGAGTGCCCCTGGAGCGTTCCTTAAACCCCTGAGGTTCCCTGTGATTGACCCTGAAATTACGGTGCAAAATGTTCAAATTCATTGACTGAAAACAGTTCGAATTTGATTATTTCTGCACTCAATATTCATAACAAACATTCTTATTTTCGCTCTTCCTCTTCACACAGTCAGTCATTTTGTGGTCATTGAATATGAAGCCGATCGAGAAATACCTTCATAATTACCTACGTTTATGGCTACAATTCCCACAAAACACACTCCACGACAATCAAATGGGACAAGATCTGTATAAGGCACCAAAAAATGTTATCGAAACGCTAATATTTTATCAACAATGTAACGCTTTGTAACTTGTTTACAAATAGTCATTGACTTTCATACAGTTGCCAAACGAGTATCGAGCAGCTGACTATGAATATGCAGGCAAGTGAATGAAAATTGCCGCCCGGTGAACTTCAGCGCGTCTGCTCGAAAATTTTGAGCACTGCTTGAAATACTCTGGAACGTACTTGAAATCCCTTGAACCCCTCTAGACTTCCTTGAAACTCCTTTATACCTTTCAGGAAAGTCTCTGCAATCCTCTGAAACTCCTGAGACCACCTGAAACACCACATGAAACCTCTTGAAACTCCTGAGACACATCCTGAAACGCCATTTTTTCCTAGCACCTCAGATTCTTAAGAAATTAGCGTGGTCCCTCACACAATCACTTAGTATTCACTGAGGTTTCAAACATTAGTCTACGTATCGTTGATAGTGTTTCACAAGACCCTCAATTCGAAAAATATTTGCATTTCTTTCTCGCATTTTTAATTCTTTCAAAAATTGTGAGGCCCCTTACACAAAATTCTAAACCACTGATATTTTCCAACAGTAGTGCTGAAGAGCCCTTCGACCGACGAGACGAACAGTTTGAGAAACACTTGCAAATTTCCATGTTGCCTTTTACAGGCTTGTACCAATTTGCTGGTACGACTTAACGTACTAGAATAAACTTGAAATTTAGAAGACACAGAATGTTGGTTAATGGGCAAATTGAGATTTGAAATGGTGAATTTGCCCATTGATCATTGTTCTGTGTTTTCTAATTTTAAATTTTTGCCAAGTCGTACCAGTAAATTGGTATAAGCTTGTAACGGGCAACATAGACATGTGTACCCTACTTGCGTTTCATCGGCGAAGTTCGTCGCTTGAGCGTGCGACTGAACTGAGCTCTCGACGCATACTTTATAGACACTGGCAACACATACTGTATGCTGCCCAGCCAGCAATTTGGTTTCTATATCGAAATTGCAACTGAAATAGTCACACATATATAGCACCAAAGAAATCGTATTCAATGCACGAAACAGGCATATACATACTAAAGTGGAGGCCATATCGAAACATATCTACGATTACTGCGATTTCATCCAACATGATTTACGATTTCTCGAAAAAATTCTACGATTTCGCCGATTTTCTCCATCTAAATATACGATTTGCATGATCTTATTACGATTGAGTTTACCGATATACGACTCAAGATTTTCAAATAAAAAAAAACAATTGGTGTTCAATGGGAATCGAACTTAGGTCCTTTGATTGTGAACTGCGCGTTATCTCTATTGGCTATATTGCCAAGTTAGAAGTAGAGAGTTCAAATAGAATGGGATGAAACGAATAAAAATTAGCATGATACGGTGCGGGACTTGTGGTGGGAGCGTTGTTGTTGTGCATTGAGTGGCAACAAAAGTGGTGCCATGCAAGAGGCTCGGAATTTACATCGCTGTTGGAATCTATTCAGCACTTATTATAAGTGAGCTGATAAATAGTATGAAAACCTAAATATTTGGTTGAAATTACCATAGTTGGCATGTGTCAACAACAAAAAAAAAACAAATTTGTGATGATTAAAAAGTTTTCCTCTCCTCCATCATACAAATATATAAACAAAACCATTTACGATTTCCGAGATTGAAATTCGACTATTAAAAGAGCAGTAACAATCATAAACGACTGTAAAAATGAATATACGATTTCTACGATTTCGTTCACTTCGTATACGACGCAAGTATGACACAAACGATCAATATACAATATTTTTATCGTTGTATGTATACGATTGCACCGATTTTGATCATACCTCTAGGAAGACAGCTTGATTTAGCAGATTTATATACGATGCAAAGCGACCATTTTCACGATTCATAGAAATCACATATACGATGCTACCGAACTTGAAGCTCAACACTCAGAACGTATGATTCTTTACGATTCTATCCGATTTTGTGCGATCCTACCGATAGTATCTAGCACCTTTTATGATCGGAGACGACTATATGAAACGAAATCAAAATTGTAACTTCATTTGGCATAAAATGCGATTTTACGCAATCATTGTCAACAAATATGCATATTATTATACAATTCTGATTCGATATATGCAAATATACGATTTTTTCCACACATTGATTTACGATTTGTGGTTGGCTGGGTGCCTAGGTAGGCAGAGTGCGGGAGTAAGTCTCGGTACTATAAAAGAAAAACAATTTGCTCTCGCTTGTATAATTAGAAGGCACAACCACGAGCATGTTGAGAGGTTGGCATCTAAGCCGAAAGAGAGATGGCATTGTGAGTGCTCATGGCGTGGGCATGGAGTCAGTTTGGCTTTCTATTCCGCAGAATTGTTACCTGTTCTGTGGCTTAGTTAGTTAAAGCACTGGTCTAGCGAATACGGAGTCGTGGGTTCGAATTCCATCAGAGCGCGATTTTTTTACACAATTTAATCTCGCAATTTGCCCATTAATCAACTTTATGTGTCTTCCTAATTTTCAAGTTTTTTTTTCCAGTACTTGCAAATTTGTTCACGAGTTGCCCCGTAACGTGGGTAGATCACCTTAGAATGGTGCGTTGCGGCGTAAGATCTACCACCACATCAAATTTCGATCTTGTTAATGTTTTCATGCTTAAAGTAGCCGATCAGTGGTGAGCAGACATTCCAGGATCAAGATTTGATGTGCTTTTTTTTTAATGTTTTGTTGCTAATCCACATTCTATTTCAGGAGTGATCAGGTAAATGTTTTGTTTATAAATGCTTATTAATCATGATTATGATTGTTTTTCAAACAAATGTATAACAAAACATACACAACACACACTGACATACATTACATATACATATCTCATCATATATTGGGAAAGGGAGGGACCATCAGGGCACCCGATTGAAACGATTTGGACAGGAGCTTGGAACTGCCTCCTCCTTGTTGTTAACATTTCGTGGATTGAGGGCGGGCTCTTCGACCCCATCTATTGGGAGTATTCTGTCAATCGAGGGCTTGATTTTGCAGTTGTTCGTGAGAACTTTCTTCTGGAAGGAGATTCTTTTCCCCTGATGCGGGTTTCGCGCAAGTGTATCTGCTTGCGGGTCCGCACAACCCTTTTTGGCCCTTCATACAGGAGAATGACTGACCACTAACAACAGCACAATCTTGATCAAATCGCTTTTCAGATTATTCCAGTGCTATAGGCAGCTGCCTTGCTACAATAGATGGTAGAACAATATCATCATATCATCACTTGCAAATTTGTTCACGAGTATCAATAATTCAAATTATGTGTTTCTAGAATTGTATGAACACATTAAGGGGGCGTTATTTTAGAATCAGCGTGTCAAGGAAGAAAAGGTGGTTTCGTAAACTAAGTTCGGTGCAAATAAATTGAGGTGCCTGTGTAAACTACTGCTACTAGTACTACTACTATTAGACTAGATTTTTTTCGTGAAGATCTGTGCTTGTATGCGTATCTCAGAAATGATAACACAAGCGATAAATTGGATAACGTTGTGTGCAGTGCAAATGGCTTGGCTATGGTGCTAGCAATGGCACAAATTTCCCGAATGGAGGAGAACGTGCCTCTAGAGCCGACCTACTGATGGTGCTAGCGAACGAACGAATTAACTTGGGAACACGAGTGCTCGCTGATAAGAATAATAATTAGATGCACTTTTAATTAAATTTTCCCCACCATCCCAGACTTGTACCCAACCAAGCATTCACAAACTCAGCTTGGCAATTCCTTGCCTTAAAGTTGCATAAAGAAGCCGGGAATTCCTCGGCGTTTAAATTGCATGCATCAGGTAAGAAGGGTGCATTCAAGCGAAAGGAACCATCGACAATCGGGCTGCTAATAAGAACCTTATTCCGGATCAAGAAAGCGGCCCCGTTCAGACTCGGTCACGTCTGAACCATTTTTCGACCCATTGAATTGCTTCAAAGAGGTGGTGATAACGAATTTTGCGATAGGGAGTAGTGCTTTCTTTGGTGGCAGTTATGTGGCACGTTGGATGTTGACAGAAATAATAACCGAGCGTGACAGGGTTGTGAAATTTAAACACGTGGAACGAACAATGAACGTTTTGTTCAGATTGAAGTAAGTTTTAGTATTTGGTGAAGAAGGTGAATTGAAGATGCAATTAAAGCTCAAGTAGTTTAGTTTTTTTTTACGAAACTCAAATGTCTTGTGTAACCTTTCTCTTTTCTAGTAACCGCAGTAACATCCATTACAAATGATATCATATTTTTCCCTTTTCTTTGTTTGCCATTTGGGTTCTTTGTCCAGTATGCAATCTCGTTTTTTTTTATTTATTTATGTCCATTTAAAAGCTTTATCTGCTACACTCCGTTGCATAAAATATACAGGAGCCACTTAAAACAAACTGCTCCTGGGCGCCGCGGTGCCACTTTCCGGTTTTATGTTGGAAGATGGACGTACCAAAATTATGCTCCATCGCAATACCTACAGTAATTTCCGGACACTCTCTCTCGAAGGCAATGGCGGTGCCTTTTTTTCCTACCCCACTCGCCATTCATCATTTTAATTGTTACCGTCGCCTCAGGAGTACTTACGAACACAAAAAAAAGATAAGTGGATACATTCGAAAAAATGACTGCAGTGCTGATGGTGGATAGCGAAAATTAATTTTCCTGGTGTCAAAGTAACACTACAACAGTTGAGTGCGATAAGCTGAAGTTCCCGTTTCTACTCGACCTCTGAATTTCACATTTATGAATTTCAGATCCTTAATTTCCTCACGCAAGTTCAGCGTCAAAAATTGCGATACTCATTCTGTTGCACAAGAAAGCCGAGTGGTGATGAAAATTTCAACGATTATATAATTAGCGGTGTAAAAGTTTTCCAAACTAGCGGGCATCGCGTTTACGCCCCAACCGAAACCGGATCTGGTTTCTCGGAAAACCCACCGCATCCGCCTCCCGCCCACTGCCACCGGAGAAAGGTAGGCTCCATAGCATCATCGAGGCGCGAGGAGAGTTAATCAACCAAATTATCGAAAGCAGGTTAACAAAGATAAACGAGCGAGCGCGCTTTTTGAGGCGGGGGCCAGGGTTTCACCTTAGCCAAGCGGAATTGTTTCGAGCTCCGAGAAGTTTGTCGAGGTAATTAGATTCGTTTGGCTTTTGCGTGGCTGCACTGCTGCTGCGGGGCTTCCAAGGTTGAGACGATAATTTTCAAGTTTTTCAACTTGCAGCGTCGAGTTTGATTTTCATACTTGATCGAAAAGCATCAATTATGGAAAAGCAAACCTGCTAATGAAATTGTTCTGGAAGAGACATAGAAATAATATGGCTTGCAAACCTTGGGAATGCTTGTCATTCGTACTTTATGAAATTAAAGGAGATACTCTCCCAAATTGTATGCCGCCGTCTATCACCAATTGCAAGAGAGTTCGTGGGGCAATATCAGGCTGGATTCATGGGTGAACGCGCTACAATGGACCAGATGTACGTCATCCGCCAGATGTTGCAGAAATGCCGCGAATACAACGTGCCCACACATCACTTGTTCATCGATTTCAAATCGGTGTACGATACAATCGATCGAGAACAGCTATGTCAGATTATGCACGAATGCGGATTCCCGGATAAACTGATACGGTTGATCAAGGCGACAATGGATCGAGTGATGTGCGTAGTTCGAGTTTCAGGGACACTCTCGAATCCCTTCGAATCTCGCAGAGGGTTACGGCAAGGTGTGATCTTTCGTGCTTGCTGTTCAACATTGCTTTAGAGGGTGTAATCAGGAGAGCAGAGATAAACACGAATGGAACGATTTTCACGAAGTCTGTCCAGCTGCTTGGTTTCACTGATGATATTGATATTATTGCTCGTAAATTTGAGACGATGGCGGAAACATACATCCGACTAAAGATTGAAGCCAGGCGAATCGCATTAGTCATTAATGTATCGAAGACAAAGTACATTATGGCACGTCCTCCACCGCGAATTTCTATTGACGGTGATGAAATCGATTCAGTTGAAGAATTCGTGTACTTGGGCTCACTGATGACCGCCGACAACAACACAGAAGAGAAATTCAGAGGCGCATTGTGGCAGGAAATCGTGCTTACTTTGGACTCCGCAGAACTCTACGATCGAATAAAGTTCGCGTAACACGAAGTTTACTATCTACAAAACGCTGATTAGACCGGTCGACCTCTATGGGCACGAAACATGAACCCTACGAGCAGAGGACCAACGCGCCCTTGGAGTTTTCGAACAAAAGGTGTTGCGTACCATCTACGGCGGAGTGCAGATGGAAGATGGGACTTGAAGAAGGCGAATGAACCACGAGCTGCATCAGCTGCTGAGAGAACCAACCATCGTCCATACCGCGAAAATCGGGAGGCTACGGTGGACGGGTCACGTCATCAGGATGTCGAATAGCAACCCGACTAAAATGGTTCTCGAGAGTCATTCGAACGGTACAAGAAGACGTGGAGCGCAGCAAGCTAGGTGGGTCGACCAAGTGGAGGACGATCTGCGAACCCTACGCAGAGTGCGGAACTGGAGACAAACTGCCATGGACGGAGTGGAACAGAGAGGGCTACTATGTACAGCAGAGGCCACCCCGGCCTTAGCCTGATTGGTAAGGTAAGGTACAGGTCAAGCCAATGCAATGGCGGGCAATCGTCCAGGTTGATGATCTTACAATTCGGCCCGCTGTACCACCGTGGCTGCTCAGTGCTCAGGACTGAAAGTAGGTAGTCTAGGGGATTCCAGGGAATTTAGCCCTCAGGTTGAGTTCCAGGGGGCTCGGGGCTGCCAGAGGCGTTCCAGGGGTATACTGGAGATTCTCAGGGGGTTTCATGGGTTTTCAGGGGATCCAGGGGCAATTCCAGGAGATTGCAGACGGGGGATTGGGTGGTTCCAGCGGGCTTTAGAGGAGTATTTCAGGGAGTCTCCAGTTGTTTAAAGGGGTTCAGTCGGGTCCAAGACAGTTTTAGGGACGTTCCGGGGATTTCCAGATTATTTCAGGACACGGATCACCAATTAATTGTTCTCAAATTTGTACCAGTGATTTACATATAATAGGTTGATAAACAGTCAGAATTTGTTTTTTTTTTTAGAAATTTATTGAGGCCAATTTGAGTGGCTTCGTTGTCGTGCGCAAGTGTCACCATCCATTTAGTCGCATCGTGCTGAAGAGTATGGGTTCGATTCCCGCCAAAGCTGTCAGGAAAATTTTTCGGTTATGCCAGTGGGCGTTGCATGCTAGTCCGTTGATATTTCACTCGTTATTCCTTTGAAATGTCTGAAAAGATTATTTTGGAAATAAAAGTGCTCCAGGAAATAATTCCATTAACTTTTCAAGGAACCCTTTAGTGATACAGGGCAAGCCCGTGCACAGAAAAGGCGATAAGGTAGGGGTTTTTCCTAATTTTGGCGAAGGGCGGAGGGAACCCCAAAAATCCATCCCTTGCGCACGAGCTTGATACAGGGGTATTTCAAAGAAATTCTACCAGGATTTTTCCGGAGATTTAGAGAATTTCATGTTTTCTTTAGAATTTTCTCCATTTTTGCCTTTCTCGTACACTAAGTGTACTGGAAAGGCTATATGTTCACTCCAAAAACGACTTTTTGACAGAAGGCCCGGAGGGTCAAGTCACATATACCAACCAACTCAGCTCGACGAATTGAGGTGATGTCTGTGTGTGTGTATGTGCGTGTGTGTATGTGTGTGTGTGTGTATGTGTGTGTACAAAAAAAACTCACATCACTTTTTGGCAGTAAACCTCAACTGATTTTAATGACCGACGGTTCATTCGACGCGGAATCTGGTCCCATTGTTTCTTATTGAAAATGGTTCAGATCGGTCCAGCCGTTCCGGAGTTATGGCCATTTACGTGTTCCGGACCAGTACCCTTGGAAGGGGCCATACATAAAAATGTAACAAACACATACATGCGACACATCAAACTGCGGAATTTTGGATAACCTGATGAACAATCAGAAAGAAAATAGTCTCAGACCATATCTGAACCGGTAGTGTTCCGGAACAGGTTCCGGGAGTCCCGCAGGAAGTGACCAAATATAAAAATGAACCAAATCCATGCATGCGACACATCAAATTGCGGCATTTTGGATAACCTGATGAACAGTCAGCAAGAAAGCAGTCTCAGACCATATCTGAGCCGGTAGTGTTCCGGAACCGGTTCCGGGAGTCCCGCCGGAAGTGACCAAATATAAAAGTGAACCAAGTCCATGCATGCGATATATGAAAGCGCGACTTTTTTGATAACCCAATGAAAGTTTGGCATAAAAAAATACTTAGACCATATCTGAACCAGTATTGTATCGGAACCGATTCCAGATGTCCCGCTGGAAGTGGTCAAATATAAAAGTGAACCAAATCCATGCATGCGACACATCAAACTACGACATTTTCGATAACCTGATGAGCAGTTAGCAAGAAATCAGTCTCAGACCATATCTGAACCGATAGTGTTTCAGAACCGGTTCCGGGTGTTTCGCCGGAAGTGGCTCTATATAAAAGTTGACAAAACTCTTGCATGCGGCACATTAAATCACGGGTTTTTCGACAACTTGATGACCGGTTATTGAGGAAGTAGGCTAAGACCACATTATGGACTGTCAGTAGTGCCGAAACTAGTTCCGGGTTGCCCTCCGAAAGCGGCTAAATATAAAATTGAACTAAACCCATGGCTTTTTAGATAACCTAGTATACTTTAGCAAGCAAATAGGCTCGGACTATTTAAGAGACTATCGGTAGTGTTCCGCAACTGGTTCCAGGTCGGAAGTGACACCAAACCCATGCAGGCGATACCTCAAATTACGGCTTTTTAGCTTACATGATGAACAATTGCAAGAAAATAGACGCAAGCCATATCAGTGTGTTACGGAACCGACTACAGGTGTCCCGCCAGAAATGGTCAAATGTAAAAGAGAACCAATACATGCGACATATCAATGACTTATTCAGTAACAAGATAAACGGTCAACCTACAAATAAATCAGACCATATTTGGGCGAACCGGTAGTGTTCCAAAACTCTTGACAAGACGAGTAACGCGTCGGAAGTGGTGAAATATAGAAGGGAACTAAACCATAGCGGCGTTTTTGATAATCTGATAAACAGTCAACAAGTAAATAGTCTCAGGCCATATCTAGAACTTATAATAATATTTCGGAATCGGTTGCGGGTGTTCCATCGGAAGTGATTTAATAGAAGTGAACCAAAACCATGCATGCGATACATAAAATCGCGGGTTTTTCAAAAATTTGCCGAACGGTTAGCAAATCACATTAATTTTCGGCTTTTCAGGTAACGTGATGAACAGTTGACAAAAACATAGTCTAAGACCATATTTGAGACAACCGGAATCGGTTCCAGGTGTCCCGCCGGAAATGGTCAAACGTAAAATTTAACAAAACTATGCAAGCTGCACATCAAATAGCGGAATTATAATAGTGAACAAAATAAATTTCAAAGCGATAAATCAAATTGTGGCTTTTTTGATAGCATGTAAACGTTGGGTAAGATTAAAAGTGAAGAAATTTGGGTGCGGCTGGTTGAGCCCTCACTCTTCTCATTGTGATTGAAATTTGAATGGAAAATTTACATTTTCTGCATTTTTCTCGTAGGAAGGTCAAATTTTACATGAATCGTGTTACCAATGATAATTGAATATAGCCTAAAGTGTGCTGAAATGAGTACATATTCGACGAGAAAGGCACTATCACCACTAGGTGGATTAATCTGGGTTTTTTTCTAAAGATTACCACACATAAATGGAGGAGTTTTTCAGCCTTCCCTGGATTGCTTCCGGTATTCCTTTATGAATTTATTTGAAGAATCCTCCAGAAGTTTCCTTCATAAAATCTTTCACGGTAGTCGTAAGAAAGTTTTTCAGAACATCTGACATAGCTTGCTTCAGAAATTCCTCTGGAATTTCCTTCGGAATTTTCGTTACAGGATTCTCAAGAAATTCTCCAAAAAATCTTCAAGAAATGCTTCCATAGGTTTCCCTTAAACTCTTCCTTAGATTTTTTCAGGAATTCGTACGAGTGTTCTTTCAAGAAACCATTCACAGATTTCTCCGGAAATTCTTGCAGCGATTCTTTAAGAAAATCAAAGGCTCCTCTAAAAGTTTCTCCAACAATTTATTTAGACAATCTTCCACGACTCCGTAGGAAACTCCTACAAAGATTCCTCAAGAAATTATTCCAGGTTTTTGTTCCAGAAATTTCCCTGGGAGACTCCTTTAAAAAATTCTGATGAGATCAACGTAAACTTCTCCAGCGATTGCTTCAGAATGTTCCAAAGAGATTCTTTCAGAAATTCTTTCAAAGATTAGTTAACCCTCTAATACCCAACCCTGCCTTTAGACGGGATATAGTTTGAGATTTTTTTAAATTTTTGCTTCGTGGAAAATCAATTTTTTCATATTTTTGGCTGATATTTAGGACTGTTTTGTATGTCTCAAAATGGGTTTTGGTGTATTTTAAAGCGTATTTACATTTTTTAAAAATCGTTGAAAAAATTATGTTATAGTCACCTTTTAGAAGTCATTGTTTATTTTATACTGAATCGCTACAATTAACATATTTAAATTTTTCCCAAATCATTCTATCCTAGTTTAATAGTTAAAGGGAATGAAATACACTCTAAAATTATTTTCCTGAAAATTACACGGAAAATAAAACTTCCATTGAAAAACATTTAAAATAAAAATATTTCAACAATAATCATAAAATATCAAAATGTTTTCATCTCAAAGAATCCGTTCCCCAAATAGCCTTCCAGGAAAAATATAAAAGTGTAGGAATGTTCAAAAATAAAAATTAGAAAAATCAAAAACTGAAATTCACGAAATCGAGATTTAAAAAGAATCATCTTCCAAAACATGTTTAAATCGATTTTAGATGACGAAAAATGATATTTAGATCAAAATCAAAAAAATGGGTATTAGAGGGTTAATTGATTCTTCCAGTGGCTTGTTAAGAAAATTTTCCAGAGATTCCTTCACAAATTCTTTCAGGCATTTCCTCAGGAAGTTCAGCAGAGATTTATTTGGGAATTTCTCTTGAGATACCATTGAACATTCGCGCATTAATGTGTTGAAGAATTTGTGTAGCGATTCATTCAAAAAATACTGCAGGAATTCCTCCAGAGATTCGTGCATTATTACTTTCAGTGATTCTGGCAGGTATTTATCTAAAGATTCATACAGGAGTTCAAACAGAGATTTCTTCACGATTTTTTCCTGTGTTTTCACCAGGGATTCAACAATACTTTTTAATGGTTTCTTCAGAAATTCCTTTCAAAATATCTTAGGAGTATTTTTTTCTATCAATCTTTGCAGACATTTATCTAAACATTTCTTTGGGTTTTTTTCAGGTTTTCTTTAAGAATATCGGCCATAGATTTCTCCAGGAATACTTTCAAAATGCCCACCATGAATTGTATTTAAAAGATTTCTCCAGGATTTTTTTTTATGAACTCCCAAATATTCTTTCTTGAAATTCATCCATGTGTCCTGAGATGTTTCTCCGTTCCTGAAGAAATAGTTTTGAAGTAATAAATCTAGAGATTTATTCAAGAATTTTCCTGAGATACTCCTCCTGATATTCAATCAAAATAATATATTTAGAGGGATTCTACTGTAGATTACCTTCTGAAATTCTTTCAAAGGTTATATCTAAAATTCCAGCTGGGATTCCTTCTGATATTCTATTGAGAAGGTATTTTATCTCCATACTTCTCTGAATTGTAGGTATTTGCTTAGGAATTTCAGCAAGGGACTTCTTCCATTGAGTTTTTCGGAAATTATTCAAGAAAATTCATTCTTTACAAACTCAACAAGGATTTCATCAGATATTCTTCCCAGGATTTCTCCAAGAAATCATTGATAAAGTCCAACAGTGATTCCTGCAGGATCTCCGACATTTAATTATTAACTTCTCATGTGATTTTATCAGAAACATCTCTTTAGAGACCCCTGCGGAATTTCTTCAGATATTTCTCCACAAGTTCTTTTAGATATTGTACAAAAAGTTTCTCCAAAAGAATTCTTGAAGAATTTCTAACAAATCCCTGGTGATTATCTCAAGAAACCCCTTAAAAACTCCTGGAGATACTTTTGGAAAGTATTAGAAGACATTCTTGAAAATTTTCTCGAGGAATTCCTGGACAAATATTGCTGAACCAATGCCTGAAATTATCTCTTGAACAATTCCTTGATAAATGCCTTCGGATCAAACGCAGGAGAATACCTGGAGAATCACATTTAGATATCCCCTAATGCTTAGAAAAAGTTCGTGTGGCTAGTGTCACCACGCATTTGTCCGCTTCGTGCTGAAGAGCATGGGTTCAATTCTCGCCACAACTGTCAGGAAACTTTCGGTTGTGCCACTGGGCGTTGCATACTATTCCGTTTTTCTCGCCCATTCTCTTTGATAAACACTAGAAAGAGCATCGTTCTCTTTTTCATGTTTGATTACGAGAGTGAGTAAGAAAAAATGAAAAGGATGAACAAGAGTTCTCTAGTGTCGTGCTTCCTTCAAAGAGCGGGGCGAATAGCTCCCTGAAAGCATTGAACGTGTCCGTGTCTTTTTTTAAGCCCACAACTTTCTCCTGAAATTTATCTACAGGCTCCTTAAAAAATCAATCAAAGAGTCAATCGAAAATTTTTTCGGCGATTTATTTTTACAGGGATTATTTCAGATATTTCACCTATTATTCCTCCGAAATGTCTCAAAAGATTATTTTAAAAAATGGAACTACTCTAGAAAATAATTCCATGAATTTTTTAGTTATTTTTCTTCCAAAAATCTTTAAGAGATTTCTCCAGAAAAATTATTGAAAGATTCATTCAAAACACATGCATGTCAATCTTCGGAAATGCATGAAAGAAATCCAGCGATTCCTTCAAAAAAATCATCCAGGTTTTTTTGGAGAAATTCTACCAGGAAAGCCTTCGGTGATTTCTGTGAGAAATTCTCCAGGAATTTTAAGATTAATTGCTTTGTAAAATTCAAATTTTCCTTTAGTTTTTTTCCATTTATTTAAGATATTAGTCCAGATTGATGGAGGAGTTTTTTAAACCTTCCCTTTCCTTTCGATATTGCTCCATGGATTTATTTAGAAAATCCTCCTGGAAGTTTTTTCAGAAAGCTTTCTACGGAAAGTTCTTCAGAATATTTTACATGGATTGCTGCAAAATTGACGCAACAATTTCCTCCAGAAGGGGGAAGGAGGTATCAGGTATCAGGTATCAGTAGGTCGGCTCTAGAGGCACGTTCTCCTCCATTTGGGAAATTTGTGCCATCGCCATGAACACGAGCCTATTCATCATTTACCTGACGGAGAAGGGAAGGAAAAAGGATAGGAGATGGGAAAGGACAGGTAAGGGAATAGGACGGCTTTTCGGGCCCGTATGAAGTTGATCACCAATATCAACTTCTTTTCCCGATCAGCCTAGATAGCTGTGTAGTGTCGGTAGCGGTTAGTTCAACTGGCTAAGAATAGCACTACGGACCGCCTGTTCCAGTGGTAGGAATCCACTAATCAGGTGACCCCTAATTCATGGTGTTATGCGGCTTTATGCTTACCGTGCCTAGGAATGAATGGCTAGGGGGGTCTAATAAAAACCTAACCGCAAACGGAGCCTGTGGAGTACCAGGGCACCCTCCACAGTATTTGCCCTTACTGTGCTAACCGGAGCAATAGCGCGGTGGACCTTGTGTTTCTCCGAGACAATCAGCTGCCCTTCTTCAATCTCATACTTGAGGCTGAATAAGGGCGGGATTATAAAGATGTTATTAATTAGTTTAGATTTTCACCTATATGGTTTCGCATTATGCGTTTTACACAGTGTATTCTGTGCATCCTCGCCTTTGGCGCACTCAATTCGATACCGATCTGGCTTTATTGTTGCTATTCTTTTTTGTGCTGTGATTGTTAAGAGTTTAATCTTGCCTAGTTTGGGTAGTGGCTACGGTTAGGATAGCTCAGATCAATCTTCAGCACAAAAGAACAGCAACGATCAATCTTTGTAGACTTATGCAAAATGGTACAGCCCAAGTGGCTGTAAGGGGAATTTCTATTTAGGAAACCTTGTGAACCCGGTGTTTGCTACTTTCAGTAAAAATGAAATGGCAAACTCACTTGTCGTGCCTCGAGCATGTGTGCTTGTCAACAACGCAATCGTTGCTACACTCATCTCTGAACTAACCACCAGAGATGTATGTGCTATCACAATTGATGTATCTGTTGGAAACCTCAACAGGAAATACGTCTATTGTTCTGTGTATTTACCACATGATGAACCATCCCCTACGGATGCTTTCAAACAAGTCATCGCATACTGCACTTCAAAAGGCCTTCCGCTAATTGTTGACAGTGATGCTAATGCTCACCATATAATCTGGGGCAGCTCAGACATCAATTTGAGAGGCTCCAGTTTGATGGAATACTTGAGTAGTACAGATCTTGGATTACTTAACATAGGCAACCGCCCAACCTTCATGGTATCTGGTAGAGAGGAAGTGTTAGACATAACGCTTTGCTCTAGCAGAATTAGTCATGAGCTGACCAATTGGCATGTGTCAGATGAAGAATCTTTATCTGATCATCGTTACATCTTGTTTGAACATGTGAATTTTACTTCGCAAACTTTGCGTTTCAGGAATCCCCGGTCAACCAACTGGGATCTCTTTACCGATTTGGTTGCAGCCAAATTTCATGGATACTCACCATCAATTGACACTCCAAGTGATTTAGATGATGCCGTTGATACTACAACGGCCTTCATCATGGAAGCTTTTGAAGAAGCATGCCCTCTACGGTCTGTGAAGACCACAAGAGAAACCCCTTGGTGGAACTCCGATCTGGCGAAGCTCAGGATACAATGTAGAAAGAGTTGGAACAGACGACGTTCGGCTGGATCGGAGGCTTTCAGGTCGGCTCGCAAGGCCTACCAGAAAGCTCTTCGGTCTGCTGAACGATCCGGCTGGAAAAACCTTTGTACAAATGTTTCCAGTCTGAGTGAAGCCAGTCGATTGAACAAAATCCTTGCAAAATCTAAGGATTTTCAAGTGAACGAACTTCGTTTGCCAAATGGTGATTTCACTTCCTCTGATGAGGAAGTTTTAGAATGTTTATTCAGTACACACTTCCCCGGATGTGTGGATATTACATCTTCGGATGAACCTGATGTATTTTCTTGTAGTTATGATTCTTTAGCTTCGGCTCGGAGTATCATAACTTTAGAATCGATTGAATGGGCACTTAATAGCTTTGCTCCTTTCAAATCTCCTGGGGCAGATGGGATTTATACTATTTTGCTTCAGAAGGGATTTGATCATTTCAAACATGTTTTGAAACAACTACTTGTTTGCAGTTTTGCTACAGGGTATATTCCCAAATCCTGGCGGGATATTACTGTGAAGTATATTCCGAAAGTGGGTCGTGCGTCGTATGAAGAAGCAAAGAGTTTCAGACCTATCAGTTTGACCTCTTTTCTTCTGAAATGCTTAGAACGCATTGTGGATCATCACATCCGTGATGTTTATCTGGCCAATGTGCCTCTTCATGTGAACCAACATGCTTACCAATCTGGAAAGTCCACTGTGACTCTTTTACACAAAGTTGTTTACGATATCGAGAAGGCATTCGCTGAAAAGCAATCCTGCTTGGGTGTTTTCTTAGATATCGAGGGTGCCTTTGACAACGTGCCTTTCGATGCCATATTGGAAGCCGCACGGGGTCATGGTATATCTCCAATGATTTCCAATTGGATTCACCAAATGCTCAAAAACCGACATCTCTTCTCGACATTGCGTCAAGCGGCGATTAGGAAATTGAGTGTTTGTGGATGCCCCCAAGGGGGAGTCTTGTCGCCGCTTTTTTTGTGTCTCTTAGCAGATACGCTAGTGAGACAACTTAATAATAGCGGTTTTCCTACTTATGGTTTTGCCGACGACTACCTAACATTGTTAGTCGGTATGTGCATCAGCACCCTTTTCGACCTGATGCAAAACGCTCTTCAGGTAGTTGAGGGTTGGTGTCGCCAATATGGCCTTTCGGTAAATCCGAGTAAAACATCTATTGTTCTTTTCACGGAAAAGCGAAACCGTAATGGTGTTCGAACTTTACGTCTCTTTGATTCTGAAATCAATGTGACTGAACAGGTAAAGTACGTTGGAGTCATTCTTGATTCCAAGCTTTCCTGGACACCTCATGTTGAGTTCAGAATCAAGAAAGCTTGTATGGCCTTCGGGCAATGCCGGCGAACCTTTGGTACAACTTGGGGTCTAAAACCCAAGTATATCAAATGGATCTACACAACTGTTGTTCGGCCAATATTGGCCTATGGATGTCTTGTGTGGTGGCAAAAGGGCGAAGTGAGAACGGTCCAATCAAAGTTAGGCCATCTCCAAAGGATGTGCTTAATGGCGATGTCTTGAGCGTTCTCTTCAACTCCCACGGCAGCGCTCGAAGTTCTCTTTGACGTTGTCCCACTACACATTCATCTCAAACAAGAAGCACTTTCTTGCACTTACCGTCTATGGGTACTCGGTTTACTAGAGGAAACTCCTGTGAACCGCAGTTCAACACACACCTCGTTGTTTCCACTTTTGGTGAATTGGGACAAAGTTGTCCTTGCTCCAAGTGATCTTACAATTGCTTGTTATTTTCCATATAGGACATTTTCCACGAAATTCCCTTCCCGGGAAGAGTGGACATCTAGTTATCTGGAGAGAAGTATTTCAGACGGCGCGGCATCGTATGTTACACTGATGGCTCCCTTCTAGAAGGTCGAGCAGGTGCTGGTGTTTATTCTCGTGAGCTAAGGCTGTATCAGTCTTATTCACTTGGCAGACACTGCACCGTTTTTCAGGCCGAAATCTTTGCTCTTATATGCGGAGTGCAATCAGCACTTCAGCAGCACGTAATGGGCAAAGTAATATACTTCTGTTCAGATAGCCAGGCTGCTATTAAAGCACTTGCTTCGGCCAACTCCAGGTCGAAGATAGTTATCGCTTGTCGAACTCAAATTGAGGAGCTGAATTCAGCAAACGCTGTTCACCTTGTATGGGTACCTGGCCATTCTTCCATCGCTGGAAATGAATTGGCTGATGAGTTAGCTCGCACTGGAGCATCACATGACTTCATTGGCCCTGAGCCAGCTATTCCGGTATCCAAGTGTTGGGTGAAGCTTCAGATTGACACCTGGGCTGCCACTCAGCACAAACAATACTGGAATAGTTTGGAGTCATGTCGTCAAACAAAATTGTATTGTACTATTTGGTTTGATTGGCTTTTATCGGTGAATTGTAATGAAACTCGCATGTATTTCTTGTGCGTAACGCGTTTCGGCTTACTACGCTTCAGCCATCATCAGACGCCTAAAACAAACATTTATTGAACATTTTCACAATTTTCATACAAAAAAGACGATTACAATTTACACTTACAACATGCTGATCCAGACCGAACAGCTTGGCTGGTCAAAATTAAACTAAATTAACTCCCCTTTTTTCCCGCATCCTTATCAACGTCCAACATCGCCCGTTTCGTCATTAGCTTCGTCATCGTTTGTGTTCGGTCGTCTTCCCATTCGTGTATTGGATCGTGCAGGTAGTCGGGCCAATAGTCCATTGTATGTGGAATTAAAGTTGCCACACTCACGTTGTAGATTGACCGTTTGTTTTTCTCCCATCTTTTTAATGTGGAATACCTCTGCGATAATCCTGGTCTCCGGGTCCTCAATGCGTTCTAGCACTGCTGTTTTCTCGAAGTCGAACGAATGCCCTTCTTCCATATTGTGCACAGCTAAGCCAGATTTCGGATTCCGTTTTTTGCAATCGTTTTTGTGCTCGGCCATCCTCACCTCCAGCATCCGTTTCGTCTGGCCTACGTATACCTTCCCGTCGTTCGCGCCGCATGGTATGGAATTTTTTTTTTTTTTTTTTTTTCAAATCATTTATTTAAGGCTCATATGTTTAACAAAAAACTTTACGGAGCCGATAATCTTGTAAATTAATTTCTTATTCTAAAATCAATTTAAAAATCAATAAAGAGCTCTGCGCGCGCATTTCTTCTTCACGCGAGGGCCGGAACTTGAGCTGGAACCGGATGCTGCAAATTGCGCCCTGCGTTGATCGGCTGTCGGGTTCCCCATCACTCCTTTTATCGCTTTCGCCACTTCTTCAAGTTTCTCCATCTGGGTCATCGGACGCCATTCGTCTTCAGAACCAGCTCCGGATTCACAAACGACAGATTCTTCAACTACCTCTTCGAACGGCTGGTCCGTGTCTTCCAGTACTTCGATTATTTCAACCTCCGATGACTTACGATTCGATGAAATCGCACCTTCCTCTGAAACAACAGCAGCATACGAACGAGGTTCCTGGTCCTTCTGCTGTTGTTTCCCCGGTTGCTTGCGTTGAGGGCAGGAATCCTTGCGGTGACCTACCGCTCGACACAGAAAGCAGATATCCTTTAGTCCGTCGTAAAATACTCGCCCTTTCCAGTTTCCGACATCTATCGCTGGTGGTATATCGCTCTCCACATCAATGTACACGCCACGCACGCCATTGAAAATATGTCCAAGTCCGGTGTCCGGGGGGAATTTTTCGTGGACTATTTGTTCAATTTTTCCGTACTTCCCGAGTTCCGACGATAGACAGTCATCGCTCAGCTCCGGAGGTAAGTCGAAAATTCGTACATACTGTATATTACTTCCAGCTATACACATACGCACTTCCACCGTCAAACCGTGAGTATATACGAACTTCCTTGGGGCCGCGTTAGTGTTCAAGCATTCCTTCATCGCTTCCATAGATGCGAACTTTATAAACAGCGATCGGTCCTTGGCTGTTTTATAAACTGATTCAATCAGTAATAAGTCCGCATTCAACGATTTTATGAAAATCGCTATCTCCGCCCATGACGGTCGAGGGCTACCCGGAGGGAAACGAAACTGTGCGGTATTAATTATCTCGCACATTTCGATTGCACCGAAGAGGAGCTGATGGACGACGCAACGGTGAACGACCGGGAGACAAAGCACGGTACCGTTTGCACAATCGAATGGCAAAAATAAAGCAAACTACAAAGCGCACATTTGCTGGCGACCGTATCCGACGGCAGCTGCGATACAACTGGCATGGTATGGAATACACCACATTTCTCTGCTTCCCTGGTGGTATTGGGTCCTTCATCTTGCTAAAGATTTTGTGTTTTATTTTATTTTCTGGTCTGGACGCTAATACCACGTCATTGCGCCGCAGTATTTTCCTCAATTTTTCACTCAAGCATGGTACATAGGGAGCAGACACATACTTGAAAAAAAAAAAAAAAAAAAAAAAAGAAAAAAAAAAAAAAAAATTGAGGAAAATACTGCGGCGCAATGACGTGGTATTAGCGTCCAGACCACAAAATAAAATAAAACACAAAATCTTTAGCAAGATGAAGGACCCAATACCACCAGGGAAGCAGAGAAATGTGGTGTATTCCATACCATGCGGCGCGAACGACGGGAAGGTATACGTAGGCCAGACGAAACGGATGCTGGAGGTGAGGATGGCCGAGCACAAAAACGATTGCAAAAAACGGAATCCGAAATCTGGCTTAGCTGTGCACAATATGGAAGAAGGGCATTCGTTCGACTTCGAGAAAACAGCAGTGCTAGAACGCATTGAGGACCCGGAGACCAGGATTATCGCAGAGGTATTCCACATTAAAAAGATGGGAGAAAAACAAACGGTCAATCTACAACGTGAGTGTGGCAACTTTAATTCCACATACAATGGACTATTGGCCCGACTACCTGCACGATCCAATACACGAATGGGAAGACGACCGAACACAAACGATGACGAAGCTAATGACGAAACGGGCGATGTTGGACGTTGATAAGGATGCGGGAAAAAAGGGGAGTTAATTTAGTTTAATTTTGACCAGCCAAGCTGTTCGGTCTGGATCAGCATGTTGTAAGTGTAAATTGTAATCGTCTTTTTTGTATGAAAATTGTGAAAATGTTCAATAAATGTTTGTTTTAGGCGTCTGATGATGGCTGAAGCGTAGTAAGCCGAAACGCGTTACGCACAAGAAATACATGCGAGTTTCATTACAATTCACCGATAAAAGCCAATCAAACCAAATAGTAAAGGTCCACGGTGATTATCTTCAACCGATAAAATTGTATTGTACTGAGCCATCTCTAGGGGTGGCAAAGTATCTAACAAAGGGGGAGGGAGGGGGTCTGACGCTGTGTTACGCTCCATACAAAAATTCAAAATATCCCATACAAAAGTTGTTACTTGGGGGAGGGAGGGGTCCAAAACTGTCAAATTTAGCGTTACGTAATATTTGAATGACCCAAATTATTGTTAGAGGATCCTCCAGAAATTAGCCGAAAACTCGTCAAGAAAAAAATTACACAGGTTTCCATTTAAATACTCCTTGGATTTTTTCAGGATTACGATAGTTCTTTCAAGAAATCATTCGCGGATTCCTTCGAAAATGCATTCAGTGATTGTTTAAGGAAGTCAAAGGTTTCACCAGAAGTTTATTTAACGATTTCTTTTAAAATTTTCCGCAGACTTTTTCAGGATTCCTACAAATATTCCTTTAGAAATTCTTCCAGGGATTTTTTGAGAAACTTCTCTGAAGGTAAAGGTACATTTCTAATGAGATCGATTAAAACATAAACGGGAACTTCATCAGAAATTCCTTTAGAATTTTCCATAGAGATTCCTTCAGATTTTCTTTTAAAGATTATTTGATTGATTCTTCCAGTGGTCGGTACAGGAAATTTATCAAAGATTCCTTCAGAAATTCTCTCAGGTATTTCCTCAGGAAATCCAGCTGAGATTTCTTCAGGAATTGCTCTAGAGATTCCATTGAACATTCCCGCATTAATGTGCTGCGGATTTTTTTTTTCAGGAGTTCATCCAAAAAATCCTGCAGGATTTCCTCCAGAGATTCATGCATTATTGCTTTCAGTGATTCCTGCAGGCGTTCAAACAAAGACTTCTTAACTATATCCTCCAATGATTTTACCAGGGATTCAACAATATTTTTTAAATTTTTTAATGATATTCCTTTCGAAATATCTGAACAGTTTTTCTATAGGGATGTTAGCAGGCGCTTATGTATGTGTTTCTCGAGGCATTTCCCCTTTTTATCATAAAATTATCTTCAGATTTCTCCAGAAATACTTTTAGAACACCCACCGAGAATTGAATTCACAGATTTCTCCAGGATTTTTTTTATACAGACTCCTTAATTTATCTTGTAGGAATTTCTTCCTCCGAAGTTTTTCCAGGTATTTCTGAGGTGAGTTGCTAAGAAGTTCTTTCTGAGATTCCTTCAAGAATATTCCTAAGATTAGTTCAAATATTTTTTCTGAAATTTGTTCTAAAGTACCTCTCAAGATTTTTACAGATTTTCACTTAATTTTTTTCACTGAAATTCTTTCAGAGGTTCTATCACAAATTCCAGCTGGAACTCTCTCTGAAATTCCTTCGAGGAGATATTTTTGTCTTGAGACTTCTTCAAAGTTTTACGAATTTTATCAAAAATTTCAGCAAGGACTTTCTTCAAAAGTTTTTCAAAAATTCTTCTTAAAATTTCTTCACAAATTTTATAAAGATTTCTTAAGATTTTTTCCAGGTATTCTCCAATAATTCTTTGAGGAAGTCCATCAGTGATTCCTGCAGAAATTCCTACAAGGATTTTAGTTTTGAAAATTTTCTTCTATTTTACCAGAAATATCTTCTGGTATATCTTGAGAAACTGCTACGAAATTCGTTCAGATATTCCTTCAGAGATTTTTCAGAAGTTCTTTCAGAAATTGTCAAAAAGTTTCTTTAAAAGAATTCTTTAAGAATTTCTAAGCAATCACTTAAAAATTCTTGGAGATACTTTTGGAAACTACTAGAAGCAATTCTTGAAACTTTTTTTGGAGGAATTCCAGGATAAAAAATCCTGAATAAATTTCTAAAATTATCTCTGGAGCATTTCTTAGATAATTGCTTTGGTTAAAATGTGGGAGAAAATCTAAAAAATCACCTGTTGATGTCCCTCAATACTTAGAAAAAGATCATGAGAAACTTCTGGACGAACTCTGCAAGTGATTCCAAGGAAAAAATGCTTTAGAAATTTTGGGATTCCCGGAAAATTTCAAAGAGGATTTTTTAGAACATATCTTAAATTTCCGAATAAATTGCAGACAAAGTTGCTAGTGAAATTCTTGAAGAAATCTCTCAATAGATTTAGAAGGATCTGGAGGATATTCTGGAGGAATCCATGGAAGAACTCCTTGAGATAAATCTAAAGTTCTCAAAAGTTTTGTACACAAACATTCCTAAATTAAACAGGATAAATTTCTGATGCAAATCACGTGAAAACAATAAAAAAACAAAAAAAAAACGGAGAAGTTCTGTTCGCAAACGCGAACCACTGAAGAAGTAAAACAAAGAATGCATCTTTGAAAGAATCTCTGATATATTACCTGGAAGAAATGGAGAACCCTTTTGCAAGCATTTATAGAAAAAAATCTTCAAAAATACCTAGAAAAGTACTAAGGAATAGATTACGAAGTAATTTCTGCAGCAATAGTAGGAAACAAATCTGAAAGAATCCCTGAAGGAACAATCTGGAACAATCTAAACCTGTACCTGGAGGGATGTCTAAAGGAACTATTGAAAAAAACCCCTGGGGGGTAATTTCTGAGAAATCTCTTGAGGGTTCCAGATACATAGGAATTTTCGAGTAAATACCCGGGAAATTCCTAGATAAATGGAGTAATGCCTGTAATATCTAAAAAAAATTGGGAATTGTTTTCCCCTGTATTGCACTTTTTGAAGCCATATTTGGAATAATTCCTGCTGGAACTCCTAGAGAAGTTCTTAACAGAATTACTTGAAGAATTTTTCTCCTGGAAAAATTCAGTCAATATTTCTGGCAGAATTTCTTCAGAAATTCTTGAAGACATACATTATCATACCTTGAAGGCATTCCCTATAGAATCCCTTAAGAAATTCCTTCAGGAATTTTAGAAACAATTTCTAAGAAAACCCGTGAACCAGTTTCAATCTAAATCTGTTGAGGAATTTCTTGCAAAACTCCTGAAGAGGTCCCAAGAAAAATTCTTGGGGAATTCCTGGAGGAATCTCTGAAGTAATTAACCCTTTGGAGCCGGAGGGGTCATATATGACCCCATCATAGCAACGGCTGTATAAATTCACCCATTCGATAAAACAGAATACTGTCTTCGGAAAAGTTGTTGCAAATTGAGTCCTCTATTGGGGAAATATGGGGATATTTGTATTTGGGACTTCATTGATAACCTAGAACGCCCTGAACACCATGAAATTTGGAAAAAATGAAATAATTGACATACCAGTTGTTCTAAAAGCTGAACTTGGATGTGGGTTACGTTTTTATGTACTCATTTAGCCTTTGTCAAGAATATCAAAAGGTGTTTTATATTCTGGGATGTTCTAGGTGTTCCAAACTCTCCTACAGGGAAATCCTTCAAATCTACATGAGTAATTATATGTATTTTCGCCACAAATAACAGCATCGCTGGAATCCGTGAAGCTCATGACATCTATAATGTCATTTATAGATACTATAGGGATATTCCAGGTCAGCCAAACTAACTTGGAGTTCAGAACTTCAGGTCTACACTCGTAACAGTAGCCATATCTGTTATACTGAGTAACGTTGCATAATCAAAAGCAGTTACTGGAGCAATCTGAAGTTTACCAACTTATTATAAACCTTTGGGACAATCAGGGTCAAACTGTTCTATAATGAAGTCCTTCAAACCTACAAGAATAACTATATGTGTTTTCACCATAAATAATAGTATTGTATAATCTGCAGGGATCCGCTAAGCTCTTGAAATCTCAAATGTCATTTAGAGACACTACAGGGATATTCCAGGTCAGTCAAACTACTTTGGAGTTCATGACTCCAGGTCTACACTCGTAACAGTATCCATATATGTTATACTGAGTGCCGCTGCATAATCAACCGTATTAACTAGAGCAATCTGAAGTCTACTTTGTTATTATAAACTTTTAGGACATTCAGGGTCGTCCAAATTGTTCTATAATGAAGTCCTTCAAGTCTACAAGAAAAAATGTATGTGTTTTCGCCATAAATAATTGCATAGCATAATCTGCTGAGATCCGTGAAGCTCTTGAAACCTCAAATGTCATTTAGAGATGGGAATGTTCCAGGCCATCCAAACTATTTTTGAGTTCAGCTATATCTGACATACTGAGTAACGTTGCATAATCAATCGCGGTGACTGGACCAATCTGAAGTTCACTATCTATTAGTATGAACCTTTAGGACATTCAGGGTCGTCCAAACTATCCTGAAGTTTAGCTCTTCATAGTAACAGTAGTTATTCTCACGATGAACTTTTAACTGTAATCTGTAATCCCCCTGGCATATCATGAGTAGGACACGAATGCACCCCGGTGTAAAGTGTCGTTAATAAATCTATATCTCGGGAACCGGGAACGCACCGAAAACGAGAAAGTTTGAAATTCCATTTTGCGGGGCATTTTTCTACAGAGCTGAATGTCAAAAAACTTAGTAGGCATGTAGAACGACGTTTGCCGGGACAGCAAGTTAATAATAATAATATCATGAGTCACTTCAAGGTAGTGTTGAGATATTGCAGATAAACAACACTACTCCGAAGACCATAGCTTTAGGACTACTTTTGTGATAATGGTTTTTGCCACTACGTTAAGTATTATTACATAGTCCACTGTACTTCCCAAGCAGTTAGAGGAACAATAAGCGTTGTTATACATTTTTGGGATATTATGGGCTTCCTTACTGTTATGAAGCTTAGTTGATAAAAACAACCACTGTAACTTTCAGAAAACTTACTGGACATGATGGATTACAAATCGTAGCTTTGTATAATGAAAAAAGTTATCGTTACACCCACAGACCTTAGGATCTAAACCGAAGAACAGGATATCTCGATTGATCTGATATTGTCTATTAACCTATTAAGACTTACTGGATATGATAGATTACAAATGGTAGCTTTGTACAATGGAAGAAGTTATCGTTACACCCGTAGACTTCAGGATGTAAACTCAAGAACAGCTTGGATGACCTAGGATATCCCGACTGATCTGATATTGTTTATTAACCTTTCAGAAGACTTACTGGACATGATAGATTACAAATCTCGCTTTGTATGATGAAAGAAGTTACCATCACACTTGCAGATTTTAGGATCTAAACTCAAGAACAGTTTGGATGACCTAGGATATCCCAACTGATCTTATAATGTCCATTAACCTTTCAGAAGATTACTAGATATGATAGATTACAAATAGTAGCTTTTTATAATTAAACCCATAGACTTAAGGATCTAAACTCAAGAATAGTCTGGATGACCTAGGATAACCAGAAAAAAATATTCTTCATAATATTCTACCGTTTTAATGCTATTGACCACCAAAACTATATAAAAACGTAGAAAAAACTCCATAATAACGCTTGGAAAAATTCCGGCTTCAAAGGGTTAAAAAAAACGCATCCCTGGTTTTGAAAGGATACTGAGAGAGATCTTAAGTGGAATTCTTGCTAAAACCATTCTTAGAAGTCCTGTGAGAATCTTTTTTGCAATGGATGCAAGGGAGCTTCAAGGGTTTACCAAAAGTGGAGAGGAAGCTTAAGTAGGGCTCCTGGAGAAGACACCATCCAAAGTGTCGAAATGTCGAGTTAGATAGAAACTCGTTTTAATTCATCAAGACTGTGAAGCCGTTAAACACGAGTTGTAAAGAGCTATTCCCATTTTTTGATGATTTTTATCGCATCCATCATTGTTAGCGTGCAGTTATATTTCTGCAATTTGAAATTAGTCCAATTCAGTTTTAGATTACTACACAGAAATCTTCCTCACATCACATCGCCCCCCAAATTCATGCGTGGCGGTAAAAGTACAATCTAATTAAATTTCAAATGCTTTATTCCTTTTCCTGAACTTCCTGAACCAAAATAAGCTCGCTCATGCTCGAATATCGTCTTCGCGAGACAGGCGACGAAATAGAACGGTTAACCACAATGGAAGTAAGTGAACCGCTCGGTGCGGTAGCGGTTTTCCACATTCCGGGGGCCTATGAATATTGAATGTTGGCCGTATATGTAGGGTGCTATACCGACTTTTGGCATGGGTTTGTAATTTGTTGAATGCTACTCCAGTATTCTCAGTTCAACTACATCCGTAAAGGTGAATAATACGATAACTGCTTGAGAGTACATATAACAGGAATATGGTTTTCAATTTATAGGTAAAAATGACGCATGCAACGTCAGATTGCAAGTTAATGTAGAGAAAGGTGAAGAAAGTGATAATGCAATCGCTCGTCTACCACCGAACATACCACTGCGTATGCGCTAGTTCATGTGGATGTATGTTTGAGAAATGGCTGTTATCGTTAGTTTAATTTGAAGTAATTTCATCAAAAGTTTCAAGAGAGAGTATTTAAGATTATGTAGATAGGCCTGTTGCTATTGGCCCTATAGTTAGACATTTTCGTGTATGTATCTAAAGAAACAATCATTTCCAGAAGCGTAAAACGAAAGCGAGATTGTCATTCCGTTTGCCTTCATCCTGTAGGTTAGCTGTGAAATTCTGTATGTGTACCATTTCATATCAACGACAAAGACAACGAAGCGCGACAGGGTGCTAGAGTAAGCCTTGAAGCTTATGGTTCCAAGCGACTGAGGAATGATACCGATGAGAGTGTGTGTGTGTGCCGCTGCTGTTGGGAATATGTGTTCAACCACACTAAGGATGTTTACTTTCACTCCATATGAAAGCACTCCACATATAGTCATCATCGCCGTCGACGACGGGTGAGTCCGCAGTCAGCGCGCGCGTAGGGATTCCAGTCCTTTTCAGTAAATTAAATGAAAACACAATGACGAAGGGATGGGGGGTATGTTCGTAGATCTGTGTGTATTTTGAATCAGCAGAGGTACAAGACTACCAGGGCGTTACACCAGTAGGGCTGACGGGTCTAGTGTCACAACTGCCAACGGCGGGAAACAAAGAGGGCCTACGTTAGGAGAGGCACGATATGCCCCCAGATGGGAATGGTTTGATAAGCGGCCTCAGTGAGTACGATGGGAATTTCTCTAAAAGATTGCTTGCGTGGTTCAGGGTATGAGTTATTCCATTTGCCAAGTGGCAACGATTCACGGCGGGTTGGTTGAGGTTTTCACCCGTTGTACATCCAGATAGGAGTTATCAGATTATAGCCAAAACTGAGATTGACTGGAGAGTGGAGACTAACAGAGGGTGGAAATGTTGGTTCACACATGGTGTTCAAATGGTGTTCTAAAGAAAATGGAATTTGCTTGATAAGAGTTGTTGTAATTAAAATTGTAATTTTTGCACTTTTCTAGGAGAATAGTTAAGTTGAAGTAATTTACCTCAGTTATAAAAGGACATCCGACGTTTATGAAACCATGTACTGACCTGCAAAATTAGTAGAAAGGAAAAAAATGCATTAGATGATGAACAATACATAAGCAAATAGATTAAGATTTATAAAAAAAATATCAGTTAAATAAATTAAAGACAATCTCTAAGAGATAATACACATCTCAAAAATGGTAGGAGTGGGTTGTTATGCATGACATGTTCTTGTAAAATCCCCATTTGTTTCGCTCAAAGCATGACGTAACTTATGCATGACCCTCGCAGTCCTGACAGTTAAAATAAGGAAATATCTTCATATTTTTTTCATTTTCGTGATAATTGATAAATCTAGCATGCTACTTCGCAGAATGCGCTGTCTGAAATCAGTAAACCCTCCGACCGGATGGGTCTCATGTTCCAGGTTATTACCATAGCCAAGTTCATTATAATTCCTCTGCATTATGAGGCTGGCAGCAAGGATCAGTATACTCGCCTCATTCCATTAATATTCATTCCTCTTCGCTGAAGTGAATCGAGAAAGATGCAGCAAACGGGTGCATAGACCTAAATATTCCCACGCACTCCGGTATTAAAATTTAATTCAAATGAAAAAAAGTGCATTTCACCCCACTCTCCCATTAGAATGGCTGCTCGTATGTTTTAAATTCAATTTACGCTAACAGCAATGCTCATCGTAGGTCATCTACCTACGCGCGGAATTTCGGAAGCAATGAAAATCGCACCATACGTTACTGACCTAGTTTTATGAATCATCGCTCATGTGACGACGGACGGATGGTCGGCCGGGGCAACGATCGCGCAGCGATACGTTGTTCATGATCGTACACGTTGGGTCCGGTTGGTGTGGTACAGTTTTGATTACGCTTGGGTTGACGACGATAACGATGATGATGGTAATGATGATAATGACGAGTAGGATAGGTAGAGTACTAGGTTTTGGACTTTGAGTATTTACTTTTGGTAGGATTTTGGATACGCCCAAGTTGGTTCGGGCATTGTTAGGAAGTATCGTGACTATTTCGGCAAAACGAGAGTGATGGTTGGAGTTTTAGACACGCCCAAGCTGGTTCGGGTATTGCTAGGAAATTTAGGCTATAAATACGGAGGCTTTGGCTTCAGTCGAGGTCAGTGAAGTCAGTCGTTGAGGGCCAGTAGTCGGAGAGTTCGGTGACAACGTTAACGCAGGCAGCACATCGGATAAGTCTTGAGCTCCCATGTGGGACACCTCTAGATACTGTCCAAATAAAGGCTGTAGGTAGGACGTAGTAGTCGGGTCAAGAAGAAGCTGGAAGTGTCTCTAGTAGTTCGGTGAAGAAATACTGAAAATGTTAGGGTAATATAAGAACAAGTGAATCGTTGTAATATAAGTGATGGTTTGTGATACTTCAATATAGTTTATTAAAACTGTGTCGGACTGTAATGAAATGAAAGATATCACATTCCGTGTAGTGTTTAATGCTGCCCCTGGACGGTACAGGGCGCTTCAATATGGTGACAGCGAAAAACTGTTCGACAATTAGAACAGCGGGACGCCAATTTTCTGACTGGAAGAAGAAATCAGTGTCAGAATCAGTGCAAACCATAAACATTGAACAGTTTTGAACAATTGAGAAGAAAACAATGTTACAGACTGGATGGAAAAGATGAAATTCGTGGCAGCGCAAGTGATAGTGGAATACAACGTAGCACCGAATTGGAAATGGCAACGCAACAACCTGTGTATGGAACCGAGTGCCTGGATCAATGGACATCATTCAGCCTGCATTATTTGATGGTATCGTGAGTATTAACCTTTTAAATGATTAAGTGGTTTGAGATGGTTTAAATTTTTTGTGAGTTGGTTTGAAATGATGAAAAATTTTTAACGATATAAACAAAAACATTTTAATTGAAATACTGTTGTGGGAAAAATAAAGAAGTTATTCAAAAATTTATAAAAAAAAAGGAAATCATAGTGATTTTCAATAAATAATGGAAAAATATAACAAGAATAATGATTTCAAGAAGAACAAGTGGATGAAAAATACGAACAAATAACACTAGTTAACAAAATCAAAGGAAAGTCGCGGACTTCTGTTAACGATTAAAATTATTGATGCATAATAACGTGCTGATTTTGAGACCGTGTTTAAAATAAGAAAACTAAGAAGTACAGTTTTTTTTTATTATACGAGACAATCGCAACCAAGTTTTTTTTAGAATTTACTAAAATTCAAATATCTCAAGTTACAATTCACCAAATTTAAATATCTTTTTTGCAATAATAGGAAGCTGAATGTAATATGTTTTGAATATCTAATTATTTTTTCTCGTCAGATTAGATATTGATGAGTGTTGGGAACAATCTCCTTAAATTGTAGCAAAATATTCAATAAATAAAACAATATTTGCATTTTTCTTTCAAAAAAAAAAAAAAAATAATCTTTATCAGTTATAGCAATGTTGATTCAAAATCGCCAGCTTTGTACGGGATATCGAAAATATTTTCAGCTCTACTGTTTTTTTTTTCCTTATGCTTTCGAACTTAGGGCATAATTTTACACTAAACATGATTTTCAGATGTAAGCTAGCATTACAATGGAATGGAATCAATCAAAACAAAATAATAATAATAATTTTGTAAATATGCAGCAGACCGGCGACAATTAGGTTGTGTTAATTTGAAATAAAAAAAATCAATCAGTGAAAATATCAACATAAAAATGGCCACGAATACAATGGATGAAATAGGCAACAATAGTGGAGCGATCAACGCTAGATTTGAATTTCCAATAAATTTTGCTATACAGTGTATTCCAGAATTTCATGGTAGTGCGTGTGAATTAGATGCTTTCATATATCAAATTATTTGTTTTTTGAAACCCATAAAACGGATAACTGATGCTAGTGAAAGGAAAAATGCAGAAACCATACTCATTCAAATTGCACTGTCTAAACTTAAAGGTCCAGCAGCGTTAAAATTTAAAAACATTCTTGCAAATACTTGGGATAAAGTGAAAGATAATCTCCAAAAAGAATTCGGAATAAGTTTACAATTGGAAGAACTGTTTAACAAAATAGAGACCCTTGAGCAAGGCAAGTGTGAAAGTTTTAAAAGCTACAAAGAACGCGTTCTTCAATTTAAGAGAAATATTGATGAATTTGAAAAAGATTATATTAAAAATCATACAATTGAGTCATACGCTCAAAGACATTTAAGAACACATTTCCTAGCGGGCTTGAAAGATAGAAATTTGAATTTTTTTGCAAAAACGAAGAAAGAAGAGTCATTGGAGGATTTGGTAGATTACCTACAAGAAGAATGCATCGAGGTAGAACAACAAGAGCGCGTCGAACAGAGATTGAGGGATTCCCACATTGCAGAATCTTACAGGCAACAAAATGAAGAACAGAGATTCAGTAATCCACTAGGTATCGACCACAACTTTCATTACGATAAAAGTAGATTCAACCAGTCCGAAATAGTGCATGAGGGAAATTTCAACAATTATAGAAATCTGGGACAACAAGAAATTTATCGTGGTGATTACCAGACAAGTTTTAATGAAATAACACCTTATTGGACCAACAGAACTTTTGATGAACGCAACATGGGAATTCAAAACAACAACATTTACTATAATGAGCGAAAAAACTAAACAGCCGGAGGTTCGTTAATTGCGTCCGATCACTCCGTCAATCAGAAAATAATTTAGAAAGGCGCTTACATGCTGCAAGTAATAAGATAATGATGCCCATGAACATAAATAAGAGTTATAACATACCACAAAAACAAATGGTTCAATTTGATAAATGCATTCCAGCACAAGAAAAAGTATTTATACATTGGACGGGCAATAATCAATTTATGTTAAATATACCCACTGTAGAAAGACCATACACAAAAATCAATTACATGATAGACACAGGCTCACAACTAAACATATTAAGATGGGATGCAGCCCCTAGAATCGGAGCAACAGACATAGATTATTCTGAATCTGAAAAGTTTTTGATTTCGGGATTCAATGGAAGTCAAACAAGAACGCTCGGATCTACTGAAGTTAGTTTAATAATTGGGAAGTCCAAGTATAAGATAAAATTCTATTTACTTCACCACTTAAATGTACATGGTATCATAGGAGCAGAATTTTTGAAACAGCATACATTATATATTAGCCAGAACTTTGATTACATAGCCCTACGCAAGCCAGATAGTGTAGAATATAATATTAACAATATTACAACAACAAAGTACGTAATGGTATCAGATGAATCTTGCCAGACTGATCTACAAGATAATAGTAATTGTATACAATATGATAACAATGACAAAAGCTGTCAAGTAAATTTTGATATTGATGAAGTCAGACATGATGAAATAGTTACACAGCCAATCGTACCGAAAAAAGATTATTCATGCAATATGTGCCTTTATGATAAGTATTATGAGGACGAGGAATGTATAAATCAACATTTTGATGAAGAATATTATAAAAATGGATGTTACAATAAGAGTGTAGAGGCCGGGAATCAATATACGCCGGAGGATTTAGATTCAAACCAAGATCTAAGTTTGACAGATAATTTGAATTATGAACAAATACAAGGTAAAAATCGTATCGAAAAATTGCTAGATACAATTGATTTGAAGCATTTGAAAAGCGCCAATTACGACGCAGTGGAAAATATAATGGCAAGGTATAGTGATGTATTTTATTTGAAAGGGGATCACCTGACAGTAACAGATGCAGCAGTACATGAAATTGAAACATCGACTAATGTTCCAATAAATAAAAGGCAGTATAGGTTCCCTGAATCAACGAAGAAACAAATTAATGAGGAAGTTGAAGAAATGCGTCGGCAAGGGATTATTAGGCCCAGTAAAAGTCCTTGGAATGCGCCTGTTTTATGCATACCAAAGAAAGATTTAGACGAAGAAGGAAACAAAAAGCATAGAATTGTGGTAGATTTTAGGGCATTGAATTTGATAACTAAACCATTTGTATATCCGATTCCACAAATAAATGAAATATTGGATAGCCTAGGTGATAGCAAATACTTTTCAACAATCGATCTAAAATCGGGATTTTATCAAGTTCCTATAGACCCAAGAGATGCTGCAAAAACTGCATTTTCTACACCCAAAGGTCATTTTGAATTCACGAGAATGCCTATGGGGCTTAGAAACAGTCCCTCGACTTTTCAAAGACTGATGAACACAGTTTTATTTGAAATTGAAGATGTTAAAGCAATCGTTTATTTGGATGATATCATTGTTTTTGGAAGAACAATTCAAGAGCATAACGAGAATCTGATTAAAGTTTTGAAAGCTCTTCGTAAACATAATTTAAAAGTTGAACCAACAAAATGCCAAATTTTGAAAACCGAATTGAAATTTTTAGGACATACAGTTGATAAAAATGGTATTCGTCCGCCTGATGGTAATATTAAGGCTATACGAGAAATGGCAATACCAAAAACTGTAAAAGGAGTGCGATCATTCCTAGGAACAGTAAACTTTTATGGTAAGTTTATACCAGGAATTGCAGAAAAACGAAAACCTCTGAATGATCTATTGAAGAAAAATGTAAAATTTAACTGGACCTCAGAGTGCCAGAAAGCATTTGAAGAATTGAAAAACTTTTTAACGTCTGACTCTTTGCTAGTGAGACCAAATTACAAGGACACATTTGTTTTAACGACAGATGCCAGTGAATACGCTATTGGGGCAGTTTTATCGAATGAAAAATCAATTGACAGACCCATAGCTTACGCTAGTAGGGGACTTATTGGAGCAGAACAAAAATATTATACAATTGAGAAAGAATTACTGGCCATAGTATGGGCAGTGAATTATTTCCGTCATTATATCTACAATCAGAGGTTTATTGTTTACACAGATCATAGACCATTGATCTCAATATGGCATCTTCAAGAAACTTCATCAGTCCTCACACGTTTGCGTTTGAAATTGCAAGGATTGGAATGCGATATTCGATACAAACAAGGAAAGGATAACGTTGTAGCGGATTTTCTCTCTAGGCTAAATCCAGACAATGAATCAGAAGAGCAGAGTAATCCAGCCGATGAAATTAAAACCGCAAGGTCGAAATTAATTGCTGTGGTCACCCGACAGCAAACGAAAAGAGCAGAACAAGAAAAGTATCCAACCAAAAACACCGCGACCGCGATCAAGCGAACAAACAGCTGATGAAAAACTACACCGTTTCTGGCGACAATAACGGGGGCGCGATCGCTGACCGGGACCATGAAAGCGAGGGAACCAAAACAAAAACGCAAAAGATGACCTATATGAATGATAGCGTAAATAATAATTGCACGGGTTCCGACCTACGAGGCATAAACAAGGTGTCAAATATACCTCCAGCAAGTACGAGTGCGATATCGGACGAGGCTGAAGTTGAGGAATCCATTATGGCCGACGTTTTCGATTTATGCAATAACACACATACTAATGACACATTTGCGGCAAGCGCATATGATGAATTTTTAGAGATGTCCAAGAATAATCCAACTGATGTAAATCGATTGAAAATTTCTAGGAATTTGAAAAGTGCAGATGCTGATTGTAACATTGTAATTTTGAATAGCAGATCAGCATTTAATGAAATTTCAAAAATTATTGATTTACCCCATGGACTGAAAGATTTTTGCGAAGATGGAGTTGTTTCTATTTTAGATAGTAATTTATTCGGAATTATTGTGGAAGGCAAAACTAATTCAATGATTAATACCAAAACATTCTTTTACAAACTTAGCAACTGCTTCAATCAAAATAAAGCGCCGATAACAGCGTCCAAAAATATTCATTTGATTCCGTTCAGAAAGATTAAACAATTTGAAGTACTTGAGATGATTCAATTTTTAGCTTTGAAAAATCAAATTACGTTAAGCCTTTATAACGCAGATTCGGAACGCACTGAAGTACGTAATGAAGATATCGAAACAATTCTTCTAGAGTTCCATGATGCTCCTTTAGGCGGACATGTTGGAGCAAGGCGAATGCGGAAACGCATTGGTCTTATTTTTAATTGGAAAAACATGAGAAGAGACATCGAGAATTACGTAAAACAATGTGATTCATGCCAGAAAAATAAAATTTGTAAATCCAACAGAATTCCGTTAAAAGTAACTACAACGTCATCCGAGCCATTTGAAAAATTATATATGGACATTGTTGTTCTCCCAGAATCCGAATGGGGCAACAACTACGCGCTGGTCATGCAGGACGACCTTACGAGATTTTTGGTAGTAGCTCCAATGGACAATCAAGAAGCGGAGACTGTATCCAAAACTTTTGTCGAAAAATTCATTTGTAAATTCGGTACTCCGTTGGAACTGGTGACAGACCAAGGAGCAAATTTCATGAGCAAATTTTTTAAACACGCATGCAAAATTTTGAAAATCAAAAAAATCAATACAAGTGCTTATCACCCACAAGCAAATCTAGTAGAACGATCAAACAGAGAATTGAAAGCATATTTGCGACAATTTGTCGGAGAAAACCCGCAACAATGGGACCAACATCTTGATTATTTTACCTTTGAATACAATACTACAATCAATAGCTCAACAAGCTACAGTCCGTTCGAACTTTTATATGGAAGAAAGGCAAGGATTCCTACCTCTATATACACTCCAACAGATTCAGATCTAACATATAATGACTATTTTTGCGAAATGAAACAAATTCTTAAAAATTTGCATGAAAACGCCAAAAGAAATTTGATTATTTCGAAAGAGAAACGTAAAATTATTTATGATAAGAAAACCGAAGAATGGCAACCTATGTGGGGCGAGTTGGTTTTAGTACAAGCAATCCCAACAGGAACAGGTCAAAAACTTCAAAGTAAATGGAGAGGCCCATACGCAGTAGTTGACCTACCCAGCGAACAAACCACAATCATTAAAAAAGGGAACAAATTTGAAAAAGTCCACAATAATAGGTTAAAAAAGTATAATGATTGATTAGCTATGCGTAGTCGTCAATGTATAAATTGATGTAAATATTGAAAAACCAATTATTTCCTTATTACGAATGATTTTTTGTAAATATTAGTTACTAAATATGTTGTTAAAAAAAAATACCATAGGAATAATATGTTAGGATAGAGGCTTGCGTAGGATAGCTAGGAATATTAATTGAATTATTATATTAAATAAACAAGTATCACATATAACTGTAGTAAGGTTCACAACAAAACGGTTAACGATTGGAGAGCATACGAATTACCTTAATTGAAATTATATCGTAACAACTCAAAAGGAATTGATAAAAAAAATGAAATAAAAAAATAATGATAATAGCAATAAATAAATAAATAAATTTTATGAGAATATGAAGAGACATAAAGAAATGATAATGATGAATGAATCAGGATAATGAAAATAAGTTTTCGGGGAATTTTGTACAGCTGAATTATAACAAAAATGCGTCCATCAATTCGGCATGAGTTTGAATGCAAGAACGATTTGAATGTACCGAAGAGCTGAAAAGGGGTAATTTGGGAGGAGTAAACATAACTAAGCAAAATGATTAATTGAAAAGGGTATATAGAAATTGGGAATGAAGAATTGATATATTGGGAATAATATGATGGGAAATAAAAAGTAATCTTGAAAGGGGAAATATCATTGGGGTATATCGGGTAACAATAGCGGGGAATGTATAAGAAGAAAAATAATAACTTGAGAGATTCTTGAATAAAGAAGCAGCTCTATTTAACGTTAATACATATGGAATACATAATAAATGAGATTTGAGCAAACAAACAAAAGACATAAATTGTTGATTGAGAGTATTAATAATAAAAAGAATCAATGACAACAAACGAACGATTATTCTCTGAAACGATAAAGCAAAACGGATTAAACAAAAAAAAAACAATTTAGAAACAATTTAGACCCTAATGAAACTACGGAGGACGCTCCTATATAATATGGTCATGTCACATAACAATTTTGAAAGTATATACGAGATCGGATGAAAATTGAATGATGAGGACAAGGGAGGGCCCCCCAGGATGCTTGTGAATGTTGAGTGTGAATGGTGAATGAATAACTAATTTGAAAAAAAAGAAAAATAATAATATGTGAATGAAAAATGAAGTAATATTTATAGATTCGGAATCATTAGGTTGCGACAAGAAGCAAAAACTAGAAATAAACATAAATATATTTATATTTTATCAAATCATGAATTAAACACAAGATCTAAGTCTCGTTACAGGTATCCATCCAAAAACCTTATTCGGTAAGGGGGAGAAGTCGTAGCAATGAGGCGATCAAGCCGAGCCTGCGAAAGGAAACGGGGCAAACAGGAATTGAAAAAAAAACACACTGGAGAGAATTCTGTAGTGAGATTTTTTGGAATTGGTAATACAGATGTTTATAGTGACCCTACAGAAGCTTTCCATTGCTACAACTCACATTTTAATATTTTACGGGTTTTTGAGTAAAAAAAAAATAACAGTTTATGACTATTAAGGAAAGTAACGGTAACAGAGCATGATTAATGTAATGGTGCAGTTTTTTATAAATACTATTGTAAAGGTTATATTTTGCACATACAAGAAACACAAATAATAATAACATGAAGACTAAAAGTTCAGTTTGCCATGGTAGATCAATATTTTATAAATCGATGGTTTCGATAGAATTTAAATACAACTTCCTCGAGAGATGACGCTGGAGGACAAGACGAGAAGGCAACACCTGGCGAGAGCAATCAGAGGAGCAGTTCAACGGTACCTCTATGAAAACGTACCACAGCCAATTGGTACGATGACGAGAAATAACAGATCGGATGGAAAGTTGAAGGTTAAAGGTGCTGGTATGGCGGAGGAGAGAATTCAACGAACATAATTTTATCACCGGAGACGATTCAAGGTCAACTCGAGTGGCACATCGAGACAAACATTATTGTACATCTGCGAATCTGCTAATATAAACCAACACAATGCAGAGAATCGGGAAAAACAACAACAACAACGACAACAACAACAACAACAATTCATACAAACATATGATGAGAGAAGAACGTCTTCAAAGTTTTCCAAATTAACCGACATAATGTAATGTTCACCAACCGCATTACATTCACCATTGAAAAAGCACTTACTCCGTGCTTTATACAACAACAATTAACAGTGACCACAATCAGGAATGCAACATTTCGACATCATCAAAAGCTTTGGAATTTAAGTCAACCAATTACAAACTCTTTAAAGAGTGTGCAACAGTTCCACAATTTGCACCAGGTCAAAGACAACAATATTCGCATCACTATTGAGATTGATCCAATACCAACAAAATTCAGAAGGAGGGCGATAATTAATCAACCACAACACCGTAAACGACAATGATAAACAATCCAGTTCGGAAGGCAACTTGAGACACTTTTTCGAGAAACAACAGAAAACAACAGTAAAACTATTTTTTTTTGTATACAAACGATAACGCGGGAATTACAAGCATGGAATACGATTCGATCGAGATAATATCCGGACACCAAAATTTCATGGCCACGACAGGAGACAACATCAACTAAAGCAACTACATCATCTCCAAGACAAACCAGAGAGCAACGATACCACTCATCTGAGACGTTAGACTAACCAAGCGATCTGGACATTCAACAAGAAGAGGTAAATTTCAATGGCAGACGAACAACCCCTACGACGAACCAAGAGGAGCAGCAGCGAGTACCAATGAAGTCAATCTCTTGAGGAAGAATGTAAGGAAGTTAATGCGGTAAATTTACGATTCTTTTGGAAGTTGAAAAACTGTAATATAAAACATTTTGAGATACTTACAGGGAAGATGAAGATAAGTATAGCAATTTCAGATTATATATTAACAATCATCGTTAGCATCATCATTTAAATGCTTAGTTTTTTTTTTACGGGGGATACATTTTACCCACATACTAACATTTGAACGTGAAATTTTATACACGTTCAAACTCCGCTAAGTGGGAGGGCATGCATAGACCTAAATATTCCCACGCACTCCGGTATTAAAATTTAATTCAAATGAAAAAAAGTGCATTTCACCCCACTCTCCCATTAGAATGGCTGCTCGTATGTTTTAAATTCAATTTACGCTAACAGCAATGCTCATCGTAGGTCATCTACCTACGCGCGGAATTTCGGAAGCAATGAAAATCGCACCATACGTTACTGACCTAGTTTTATGAATCATCGCTCATGTGACGACGGACGGATGGTCGGCCGGGGCAACGATCGCGCAGCGATACGTTGTTCATGATCGTACACGTTGGGTCCGGTTGGTGTGGTACAGTTTTGATTACGCTTGGGTTGACGACGATAACGATGATGATGGTAATGATGATAATGACGAGTAGGATAGGTAGAGTACTAGGTTTTGGACTTTGAGTATTTACTTTTGGTAGGATTTTGGATACGCCCAAGTTGGTTCGGGCATTGTTAGGAAGTATCGTGACTATTTCGGCAAAACGAGAGTGATGGTTGGAGTTTTAGACACGCCCAAGCTGGTTCGGGTATTGCTAGGAAATTTAGGCTATAAATACGGAGGCTTTGGCTTCAGTCGAGGTCAGTGAAGTCAGTCGTTGAGGGCCAGTAGTCGGAGAGTTCGGTGACAACGTTAACGCAGGCAGCACATCGGATAAGTCTTGAGCTCCCATGTGGGACACCTCTAGATACTGTCCAAATAAAGGCTGTAGGTAGGACGTAGTAGTCGGGTCAAGAAGAAGCTGGAAGTGTCTCTAGTAGTTCGGTGAAGAAATACTGAAAATGTTAGGGTAATATAAGAACAAGTGAATCGTTGTAATATAAGTGATGGTTTGTGATACTTCAATATAGTTTATTAAAACTGTGTCGGACTGTAATGAAATGAAAGATATCACATTCCGTGTAGTGTTTAATGCTGCCCCTGGACGGTACAGGGCGCTTCACGGGTAGTAGTGACCTAATACGCAACCCCATCTTTAGTGGGATGCGATACGGGTCCGATCACGGACACTCGATCAACGGCAGATGGACCAACTCCTTCCTCTAAAGTTTCTGGCATCACTGTCATATTGGCTTGTTGCAATCTCACCGTCGCGGTTTTTTAATTCGTTTTTCGATTTGTCGCCTTTGTACCAAATTATTGTGCACCTTTGTTTCGTATTTGTTAATGTGTTTAGTCGCGTGTTACAGTGAGTGTCAATTGATTTATTATCAATAGTGCCCATATCACAGCACTAAACATTTCTCCGGTAGGGGTAGGCGGGGCAATATGGACACCCTAAGGTTTTTGCCAACTTTACCTGGCAAGATGTCATAAAAGTTTAGTTTTTTGATACATGTATCCTTTTAAAGTCTATTTAGCATCTATTGCATAATAATGCTCACGAAGAAAAATGATTTTATGCAATTCAGTATCATACTTTCTATTTTATATATCTCATTTTGGTATCATAATGATCAACATTTCTGAACTAGTTCATAATGCAACTGAAATGAGTTGCATAATGAAAAATAGTTGCATAGTTTTCATAATGCAACTCATTTGAGTTACATTATGAACATTATGCAACCCAAATGAGTTGCATTATGAAAAAATCATTGCATAAAATTTTGTATGGAACTCGTTGCAAAACTCGATTTTTTCAGCACTCTTCGTATTTATCCAACTCGGCAAGCCTCGTTGGATAAATGTACGACTCGTGCTGAAAAAATCAACTTTTTGCAACTCGTTACATAAATAACTATATCCACTTAAAAAAATGTCATGAAAAATGTTAGTTTTTCATGACCGTCTTCAAGCATACGGGGTAGAATGGACACCCCCATGGGGCAATATGGACACTATGAGACTTTTACAAATTTCGTACATTATTTACACCTATAAAGTCATTTGATTACAAAACAACTATTATGGATGAATAATACGCTGAAGTAGTTCATTTTTGTTCAGTTAATTTAAATTCAGGCTGTTTTGGATAAAGCTTCGTTTTTGTCGGCATGTACAGCTGTGCCTAGAACAACTATTTTCCATTGCTGTCGTTTTTTGACCAATTTGTTTCACCCTATGTCTACTATAGTAAACATTTAACCGAAAATTTACTGAAATCGAAGAATTTGGTTGGTTTGTGGTTTAGGTTATATTTTTCCCTTGCCGCTTCTTTCAAAAAGGTGAGTATCCATTTTGCCCCGGCAGCAGAAGATATTTCCAAACTTGATTTTTGATATAATAAAGAAGAAAATATAAACATGTTAAGCATGAAGATACAGCAAAACTACTTGCATGTGTTCTAGACATATCAGATTTATATCGATTTGCAATAAATTAATCACTAAATCTTATTTTAGATGGTGTGAAAATTATAATTTCCATGCACAAAAAACGGAGGACGCAACTTTTTCGTGTAAAATCAAGTATAATTTTAATTTCGAATGTTTCTTTCCTGAAACTACGTTTTAGACAAATGGACTATATTCTCCATTCATCAAAAGTTCAAAAAAGTTCGCATATTTCAAAATATTGAGGGTGTCCATTCTGCCCCGGGTGTCCATAATGCCCCGCCTACCCCTATAACAACATTATCCCGTTCTGCTACCTCAACGCCCCTCGCCCTATACGACCGTACCGCCGCTTGCGTAAGAATTTCTTGCATACGACTCGTCAACCTCCACTACTGCATACCCGCAGACGAATCTCAAAGAGAATTCACCACCGCTGCGCGCAATTAAGCATGCCTTCGATCTGCAACTCTTGTGCCACAGAAATCACCGACGCGCATGTTACATGCCGTGGTTTTTGCAAAGAAAAGTTTCATCCTGCTTGCTGCAGCATCGACTCGCCTGCTTTCACTGAGGTGATGACAAATGACCAGGTGTTTTGGATGTGCAAGGCGTGCTCAATTCTAATGAATGACATCCGTATGAGAGATTCTGTTCGGTTCTCGAACCGATGCGAGAGTAGCCAACCCTTCAACCAGCGCCAGCGGTTTCTCTGCCATGGAGGAATCCAGCGTGATGGACCAAGGACACCACGACGCGTGTTAGAAAGCACTATGGGGGACCCGCTGCAGCTCGACTCAGTTCTGCCTTCTGCTGCCAGCGAACATCGAAGCCGTCGTGGTCCTGTTGTTGAGTCTGCAGTGGAGGTCCTCCAACCTCCTTCCACAGGCAAGTACCTTCAATATGCAAACCTCTCCGTACCTGATCGCCATTCCGTTTCCAGTTTGTATTCTTCGGCGGGCATTATCGCTCGTAGAAAGTCATCGTCGTGTCCAACGCACATCACATCGCCGACGCACTATTCCTCAAGCATACCGCCACCTGACCCGGGACGCACGACACTAAGCAGTACGGAAGCCCCGGATCCACTTAGCTCAGTCGCGGCTTTTGCTGTCGACGATAACATGCCGCTGTCTACTCGTTCCTGCCATCCAAGTCGTCCCGGCCCTGAGTCTAGTGCTGGAGATGGGGTCTTCCAATCTGCCAACCAAGGCATGTATAACATCCATCGCAGCAATTCTCGTCCTGAAGATTCTTCGATTCGTAGGTCCTCGCCCCGTGATGCTAATGTGGCAGCTGCTTCCTCTAACGTCGTTTGGTATTACCAAAATGTTGGTGGTATCAACAGCTCTATCGCCGAGTATCAGCTGGCTCTTAGTGACGGGAGCTACGATGTCTACGCCCTCACCGAAACATGGCTGAACGATGATACCATCTCTAATCAGCTGTTCGACGACTCTTTCGTCGTATACCGACAGAACCGATCGCCGTCAAATAGCAACGAGAGCATCGGGGGCGGTGTCTTACTGGCGGTGCGCTCTGGGTTCAGGTCCCGATTGATCAACCCTCCGAATTGCTCGTCGGTTGAACAGCTGTGGGTCGCAATTTCTACTGTCGACGCAGAAATGTATGTTTGTCTAGTGTACATTCCCCCCGATCGAGTGAATGACATATCTTTGATAAAGAGTCACATCGATTCACTCAACTGGGTTGTTTCGCAAATGGCTCCTAGGGATAATGTGGCCATCCTCGGTGATTTCAACATGAGCACGATTTCCTGGCAGCGAAATCCCCTTGGGGCTTTCTTTCCATGTTCTTCTCGATCTTCTCTTGGTGAACCTTCACGCGAGCTGCTTGATGCATATTGCACCGCTGGGCTCAGACAGATGGTCGGAGTAGAAAACGAGAATAATCGGTCACTTGATTTATGCTTTGTGAGTAACGAGTTGATCGTTGACTGCATGGTCACGCAAGCTCCTGCACCGCTCGTCAAAATCGGAAGCCATCACCTCCCACTGTTGATTAATTTGGAAACAAAACCATATCGTTGCTTCCATGATACTTCTGAAAGCGTCATGTATGATTTCAGCCGAGCAAACTTCGACGAAATGGATGGTTTCCTTGCTCATGTGGATTGGAGCGGAATTTTGAGTAATTCGGACGCAAACCTCGCTGCTAGCACCTTGTCCAGTGTTTTGCTATATGCTATTGACCAGTTCGTTCCCAAAAAACTTAAACGTGAGCCGGTAAAACCCGCTTGGTCAAATGCTGACCTCAAAAACCTGAAAAGAATGAAGCAGGCAGCCCTGAGACGTCACAGCAAATTTCGCACGGATTCTACAAGATCATGTTACCTAGAAGCAAATACGACTTATAAGCAACTTAACGATCGCCTCTACAATGCTCACCTAGACCGCCTACAAAGCAACCTCAAATCGAATCCCAAGAGTTTTTGGCGACACGTGAACGATCAACGGAAGGAAACTGGATTACCCTCTACGATGACTAATGGATTACTTGAAGCTGATACTACCGGCACAATTGCCGATTTGTTTCGCTCTCAATTCAGTAGTGTCTTCGTTGATGAACACCTTGACCTGCAGGACATAAACAACGCCACCCGGAACGTCCCAAGCCTTCCTTCAGTCGCACTGCGTTTTGATTTCACTAATGATACGGTCATTGCTGCTGGTAAAGAGCTTAAATCATCCACAGAATGCGGTCCGGATGGTATTCCTCCGCTAGTCATCAAACGTTGTATGAACTCGCTTGCTACTCCAATGTCCTGCGTGTTCAATCTTTCCATGTCAACTGGCGTTTTTCCGGATTTCTGGAAGCAGTCATATGTTTTTCCCGATTTTAAGAAAGGTTGCAAGAGGACCGTTTCAAACTACCGGGGAATAGCTTCCTTGAGTGCCATCTCTAAGCTCATGGAGAAAATAGTTCTACAGCAGTTGGTACAGCGTTTTTCTCATCATGTTTCGCTGGACCAGCACAGATTCATGTCCAAACGCTCAACGACCACAAACCTGACGTGTTTTACTTCGCATTTGATACGACAGATAGAAAATGGTCATCAAGTGGACGCAATCTACACGGATCTTTCCGCCGCTTTTGACAAAATGAACCACCAAATCGCACTCGCCAAATTCGAGAAATTGGGAATCATGTTTCTTCCCCGTTTCCAGTATCATCCGGCGTATCGCAAGGCAGTCACCTCGGTCCATTTCTGTCTCTGCTGTATATGAATGATGTCAATTCGATCCTGAACTGCATGAAGCTCTCATATGCCGACGATTTGAAGCTGTACTCCACTATTGCGGAACCCCGCGATGCCGTTTTTTTTTTTGCAGCAACAACTGGAAGCTTTTGCTGGTTGGTGTTCTGTTAATCGAATGTCCCTAAATGTGTCGAAGTGCTCTGTCATTTCGTTTAGCCGCAAGAAAACAACCTTCCGTTACGAGTACGCTTTGGCAGGAGTACATTTGCATCGTGTATCGACAGTGAAGGACCTGGGGATTCTCCTTGACTCCAAAATGACATTCAAGGACCACGTTGCTTATGCCGTGGGGAAAGCATCGTCGCAGCTCGGCTTCCTTTTCCGCTTTGCCAAGAAGTTCAAGGACGTTTACAGCTTGAAATCGTTATACTGCTCAATTGTACGTCCTATTCTGGAATATTCGGCAGTCGTTTGGGCCCCTACTACGAAAACAGCGTACAGCGAATTGAGCGAATCCAGCGAAAGTTTATTCGTTTTGCCTTACGCCACCTCAGATGGAGGAATCAGCATGACCTACCGAGTTATGAGAGCCGATGCCAACTCATACAATTGGAACCTCTCGCTGCAAGGCGCAATGTTGCTCAAGCATGCTTTGTCGGAGACCTCCTGCAGGGCAATATTGACTGCCCATCACTCTTGAGCATGCTAAACATCAACGCACGCCGCCGGAATCTGCGATCACACTCATTTTTACGTCTTCCTTCAGCTAGGACTAATTACGGTCAACACGGTGTTTTTGATTTTAATGCTTCACGTAAGACAAATAAGTGTAGTTTTAAACGTGAATTATGTAAGGTACCGCGTCAGTCTGTAAGTGTAAGATAAGTGTCATTGGGGTGACTTGTATTACCTGTTGACTTAGTGTAAATAAATAAATTTGTATAAAAGGAGTGCCCAACTGAACACAGCAGAGGATGACAGTCCGGTGGAAAGACGGAAAATTATTATGATAACTCCCGTATAGCCTTGAAAAAGGCTGTTTGAATTCCGAACTCCAGGCACTAAATAAAACTCTTGAGCTTCATTTTACATTTAATAACAACACTTCGATAGCTTCTAACAGACTGAAAATGATGCAGTATTGTTATCGTTGTTAATCTTAATGTCATTTGTCTCTTATCGCAAGGTTTTATTAGTGCGGCGTTATTGAGGAAACGGATCAGCTGGCCTTTATTGGACGGTGATAGAACCTCAGAAAGTGTGCTGCCTATGTTCAGAGTCAAGCGTTCAGATTCATACTGCATGCATTGAGTTTTGGACTTTGATGATGGTCAAGATTTTTTTTTACTTATTTGTATATTTGTAAGGCTCGGGCGCCACATGGGCATAACTGAGCCGAAATCTTTTGTTTCTACAGATGGTTAAGATGAATTCCAAGAATTTCGAAGGATGTTTTGTTTTTAATAATGGTGTCGTCAGGTAGTTTGGACATCATTTTTCTATCGCGGCCAATTTGGAGAAACTGAGATTTTACAGGGGATATGGTGCCCAATTGTTGGTCTGCCCAATTAGAGGCGGTGATTACAGCGGATTGGATTGTTTTTCTTGCTATGGATTTGATGCTACGGAAAGTGAGAATGGTAATGTCGTCGGCATAGACAAGTATGTAGATGTTGGGAGGTATATGTTTGAATAAAGACTGCATACAAATGAGAAATAAGGTTAGAGCTATTACGGAACCTTAAGAAATACCATTCTCTTGGCATCTCACCTCAGATCGGTTATTGCCATGGATGATCCTGTGGTCCACAAAGCTTTATACATAATGATCCATGTTACCTTTGATTCCCCATTCTTCCAGAGACTTGAGTATGAGAAAATGCCATGCACTGTCATATGCTTTGAACAAATGCAGGGAAACAGCGTCACCATGCATTCCGCTCTCCAGGTGAGAATCAATGATATCCACAAGTTCAGTTGGGTAGTCATCAGTGAATTTGTCTGGGTGGATTGCAAATTGTCTATTATCGAGTGAACCCTGAAATTCCAGATGAGTTATTAGTGTGCCAATGAAAATCGACTTTTCGAATTTCAAAAACGGGTAGTGCTCAAAAGTTTCGTCTCCTCAAAACAAGTCCCCATGCAAAATTTCAGCTCAATCGGACTTCGCTAAGTGCTAGCCCAAAGCGGTCAAAGTTTGGCTGTTTTGAAACGCGAAAAATATCCAAGCATAGGGTACATGCAAATTTCGAAATCGAAAAATCTGTTTTAATGCGAAATGCCTTAAAAGTGCATGAAACGTCGAGATCTGGTGTTATCTCAAAAAAATATTTTTTTTTTAAATTCACTTTTTGGACTTGGCAATAGTACTGGAACATGTCTTATATCATCGTTGGCAACTGCTAGCATACTATATGTCATATTTCGTTAGGGTGGTTTACTTATTTTGCATTAGGGTGGTCCTTTTTGTAGAAAATATTAAAAAAAAAGTATCAAACAATCTATTACACAGCGTAACAAAAATTAACTTTTTGTCTGTCTCAAGAACAAACTTATGTGTCTCCGAAGGATTTTGGGCCGCTGAATCCGAATCCGGGCTCAGATTTGCTCTAACACGTCACAATTTTGAGCTATACCTCAATATATAGGGCAAAATATGCGATTTTGGGCTTTTTTGACTGCAAGCCATTAAGCAAGGAAATATTTTTTTTAGGCAATCAAAAGGTTAATTGGTCAATTAACATCTAAATTTACGACTCATGCAAAATATTTAGTTTTACCAAATCGAATTTGATAGTTTTTAGCGATTTATGTTAGGTACGATATTTCCCATACAAGTCACCCTCCAAAAGTTGCATGCAAGTTTTCTTACAAACATAAAATGCTTAAATCTATCAAATTTGATTAGGTTAAACGAAATATTTTGCATGAGTCATTAATTTAGATGTTAATTGACCAATTGGTCGGCGTTAAGTCAGAGGGGACCAAATAACAAAATTGACGAAAATTAGATTTTTAGGGCATTTGATTAAGAATTACCTAAGCTACTTGAAAAATTCACCCATTTTTCTTAATGTTACAATTAACGAGAGTTATAGCACAATTTTCTTTTGATTGAACTGCAAAAATCGATAATAGTGTGCAGTCAGAGTGAACCATATGCTTCATGTCAAGGGGTTGGAAAAAATGTGTATTGTTTAAAATCCAATAAATAAAATAGTTTATCATCAAAATATAATACGTTTCTGAATCGTATGAATCCCTAACGCATTTTCTGATGATTATTGATCAAGAAAGCACATGAAATTCCATTTTTATTATGGTCAATATCGTATTTCACAGATCATCGTGTTGAAGCATATTGTGGCATTTCGCGTGCAGACAGAGTGGACCATGTGTCTCTAAGAAAAATAGTTGAAATTACCTTATTCTTCGTAATCCATTCCAAATCAAAATATGTTTGTTTAGTAGCTGTCGGGCATCATATTGAAATGTACCAATACCCGTTTCATGAAGAAATTGATTTTACCGATTTTTTTAAGGATTGTGTACTTGGTTCACTCTGTCTGAACGATTTTTTGAAAAATGCCAGTCCCCTGAATAAATTATTATGAACTGTGTAACTACAATATTTCAAAAACGTACCGAACTATGAAAATATATCCAAAAGTTGTTAGCTATTAAATGTTCAAGTTAAAAGTTCTTAAATTGCTCATTGATTGACTACCCTTCATGTGATATTGAACTGTTGTACTTGGTCCACTCTGACTGAACATAATAATTGAAAATGGTAATCAACAGTGTAATAATGGAAATATCAAATTACAAAATTCCTGCTCACATCATACACTACTCCTATTACATCCTAGTAGTACAACAGTACTACTAGTGCATTATTTTTTCATCAAATATGTAAAAACTTGAGTGTGAACTTAGTTGGTTGAAGATTTTCCAAAAACCGTTCAGTCGGAGTGGACTAAGTACAATAAATTACTTAGCAATTTCTCGCTTTCAAGCTTTATTTTACGTTTTTTTGCGATCAATACCGAGCGTTGCTGTGATGAATAGTTATTCAGATTTATGGCAAAAATTCAAGAACATTTGTTGAAAAACTCAAAACTTATAGAGTTGCAAACTTTAAAGTCGCTTTTCTCGAAATTAAGTAAAACACACATGGTCCTCTCTGACTTAACGCCGACCAATTAACCTTTTGATTGCTTAAAAAAAATTTCCTTGCAGTCAAAAAAAGCCCAAAATTGCATATTTTGCCCTATAAATTGAGGTATAGCTCAAAATTGTGACGTGTTAGAGCAAATCTGAGCCCGGATTCGGATTCAGCGGCCCAAAATCCTTCGGAGACACATTAGTTTGCTCTTGAGACAAAAAAAAATGTTGCGCTGTGTTATATAACCGTAAGTCATTCTCAATATTGAATATATATATAATATTTCATTAAGGTGGTTCATTTATTTTCAACTAGGGTGGTATTTTGAGATAGAAATTAATAACAAAAAAAAATCTAGTAAGTTTACTAGTCATATTTTTGTATAGTTTGAAATCAAAATTCTTTATTGTCATATAACACTTTGTTAAGATATTCTTATACCAACATGTGAAAAGGGCATAAAAACCATTGCGAATTTCTGATTCTGTTGTCCCTTTTTATTATTCTTAAATTCTTTTACCAGTAATAGATACAGGGGATAGACAAAATAATCGAGACAAGTAAAATTTTCACATTTCAAAAAATGGTCAAATAGCTGTAACTTTTTGAAAGTGTATCAAACAATCTAAAATGTTTACTGTAAGTTGATCAACTAGTTGTGTATCGATGGTCCAAATTTGGGGAAGATCGGACTATTCTGGATGAAATTACAAAGATTCTGGAAAAAGTCATAATTATCCAATTGCTAACTTTGAACTGTAATATTTCCGGATTCAATGAACCAATTGCAATGAAATTTTGAGCATTCATGACTTATATGATAAGCTTTGATTTTTTTTGACATAACCTAAAATTGTTAAGTAAAAATAAAATCGTGTCAAGTACTGTTTTTTTGAATTCCACTAAGAATTTGCATTCTTTGACAGATATGTATTTCGACCTCAACTGTAAGGTCGTCGTCAGTGTCTTGTACTTGACTTGACTCGAATTGTTAACAAAGATGAAAATTATAGCGTTTAGATTTTTTTCTAAAATAACACCAAAATATCGAACATTTTAACATTGCTTCAAAATTCGAGATGGTAGTTCTAGTTTATTTTAATTCTCTCTAATGTCAACATGAATATGTCTTGAAAGGGAGTGACAAAACAACCGACAATAAATTGAAAAAGTAATGGGAAGCATATTAAAATTAGACCGATTCACTAACAAAATCATAAAATAAATGAAACCGCTGCAACTTTTGTCCTATTAATAATTTTAAATTAGTCAAACTTATTTCAAAGCTTATTAAATGAGTCATAAACTTTCAAAATTTTATTTCATTCGGTTCGTTGTATCCGGAGATAAAACAGTTCATAGTTAGCTATCGGATAATTATGACTTTTTCTAGACTCTTTCTAACTTCATGTAGAATAGTCCGATCTATTCCAAATTTAGACCATTGATACACAACTAGTTGATCAACTTACAGTTATTTTTTTTTTTCGATGCACTGTACAAAAAGTTACAACTAAGGTATTTGTTCCCTTCTTAAGCATGTGGCTCCCATTTTCATCCTACGAAAAACAAAGGATTGAAGTGCTGTTTGTGTTGTTTCTTATTTTTGTATTTTTTATTAGAAGTGCGCACCCATGAAAACAAAAAGAACGGAACAAATCGGAGCCGTAATCGCTTGTTTTCGAATAGGATGAATATGGGAGCGTGAGAGTATTGATAGAACACATACCTTATTTGACAATTTTTTGGAAAGTAAAAATTTTGCCTGTCCCGATCATTTTGTCTATTCCCTGTAGAGCTGACCGTTTTGTTTATCTTTTCTAAAAATATTCTTGGCCTGTGGCTGCTTCTTTTCCGAGAACACAAAAACGTTACTGGGAAAGAACAACAGTAGGTTGCTTTCTATCTATCTAAACAAAATATTCTTAGAACATCATAACAAAGTGTTACATGTCAATGAAGGATCACGGTTTCAAACTATACAAAAATATGACTGGTAAATTTACTAAATTTTTTTGTTCTTAATTTGCATCTCAAAGAACCACCCTAATTAAACATAAATGATCCTCCCTAATGAAATATTATATACCGTCGATGGGGGTGACAATGGGTCTGGGGGGTGAGATTGGGTCAAAACGGAGAAACATAAAATTTGAATAGCTCAATAACTATCGCTAATTTATTTTGAAAACTTTATATTATTTCAAAGGGGAGAGGTTTTTACACGTCATGATGCAGAATAAGATGTTTTGCAATAATTGTTTTTTGTTAAATTTGTGGCTAAACTTATATGATGAAACTACTAGTAAATCACTCTGACAAAAATTCTCCTTCGTAATGTTTAACACAAGTACCTAACCATAATTTTTCTTATAAGTGGTTAGTAGTAGGTATTACCTGGTTGATGTAATGGAAAAAGCGGGCTGTCATTGCTCTTTTTATTTAAAAACTTAATATTTTCGACCCTATGTCTAAATATTAAGAATGGGGGTGAGATTGGGTCAAGCAAGTTATCGAGTGCACATAACCTCAACTAAAAATTCAACTTGTTATCCAGTCCCCATTTGAAGTTAGAGTGGTGCCATGTTTACCGTATTTTCACTAAAGCACGCTTTCTTTCGAAAATATGTCGAGAAGCGTAAAACGAGTGTGTTTAGTGCCTAAAATCATTTATAACAATACATCCATGCGTGTGGACAGCTCCTCTAATCATCAGCTAATCTTTAGTGCACTGCAATATCGTAAGCTCACAAAATAGACTTAACATAATATTTGAACGACCCCCTATCTTGAGATGGAGTGATTTGCTTTGGCAATATAGAGGCCAATGATCATGAACATAAGAGTATATAACGGAGGGTTTGGTCTTGGGTTTGGTTAAACATTTCTTATGCAGTATACAAAAACTAGCATGTTTTTTTACAATCAATCTTTCATTCTTTCTTCGCCCCTCCCTCATTGTAATCTCCCATCCTCTCATGGAGGTTCAAACTCTTAATGAGGATGATTATGATGGCTAAAAATGATGATACAGTATACAAACGTTATTTTATCAAATTTTAACCATTTTTTCGGTTGCATTAGCCCTTTTAGGTGGATTAATCATCTTTCAAAATTACCTAAGCTTTTATTCGTCATGATAACATTGTGTTTTAAGTAGGTTTACTATATATGATCAATTAAATTAATTTATATTCTTAGATAGGTGATTTCGAATACTTTGACCCATTCTCACCCCCTCTAAGGGGTGAGATTGGGTCAATTTTCAATCATTTGTAGTTTACTAAGCAATCCATATAACGTGATGCTTTCTTGCTAAACTATCATTACCACATAGGAGAGTATACATACCAAATAAGAAGTTATTCCGACTTCAATTGCATTTGTTATTTAACAAACAATCTTTGAGTATCCTTTTTTGACCCATTCTCACCCCCAACGACGGTATATTCAATATTGAAAATGACTTACGGTTATGTAAGAGATTTTTCATATTTATTATCTTATTGTTCAATTATTTTGCATTAGGGTGATCAATGCAAAATAAGTGAACCATCCTAACGAAATATGACATATAGTAGTATGCTAGCAGTTGCTAACGATGATATAAGACAAGTTCCAGTACTATTGCCATGAATAATTCAGCAACTAAATTCAAATCCTCCAAGCCGTCTCCATTCCACTCGGTCCATGGCTGTTTGTCTCCAGTTCCGCACTCTGCGTAGGGTCCGCAGATCGTCCTCCACTTGGTCGACCAACCTGGCTCGCTGCGCTCCACGTCTTCTGGTACCGGTCGGATGACTCTCGAGAATCATTTTAGTCGGGTTGCTATCCGACATCCTGATGACGTGACCCGCCCACCGTAGCATACCGATTTTCGCGGTTTGGACGATGGTTGGTTCTCTTAGCAGCTGATGCAGCTCATGGTTCATTCGCCTTCTCCAAGTCCCGTCTTCCATCTGCACTCCGCCGTAGATGGTACGCAACACCTTCCGTTCGAAAACTCCAAGGGCGCGTTGGTCCTCTGCACGTAGGGTCCATGTTTCGTGCCCATAGAGGACAACCGGTCTAATCAACGTTTTGTAGATGGTTAACTTCGTGTTACGGCGAACTTTATTCGATCGTAGAGTTCTGCGGAGTCCAAAGTATACTATAGGCCTATAGGCACGATTTCCTGCCACAATGCGCCTCTGAATTTCTCTGCTGGTGTCGTTGTCGTCGGTCACCAGTGAGCCCAAGTACACGAATTCTTCAACCGCCTCGAATTCATCACCGTCGATATGAATTCGATGTGGCGGGCGCGGTGATTCCTCCCTGGAGCCCTTTGCCATCATGTACTTTGTCTTCGACACATTAATGACTAATCCGATTCGCCTGGCTTCACTCTTTAGTCGGATGTACGTTTCCGCCATCGTCTCAAATTTACGAGCAATAATATCAATATCATCGGCGAAACCAAGCAGCTGAACGGACTTCGTGAAAATCGCCCCACTCGTGTTTATCCCCGCTCTTCTTATTACACCCTCCAAAGCAATGTTGAACAGCAAGCACGAAAGACCATCACCATGCCGTAACCCTCTGCGAGATTCGAAGGGACTCGAGAGTGTCCCTGATACTCGAACTACGCACATCACTCGATCCATCGTCGCCTTGATCAACCGTATCAGTTTATCCGGGAATCCGTATTCGTGCATAATCTGCCATAGCTTTTCTCGATCGATTGTATCATACACCGATTTGAAATCGATGAACAAGTGATGTGTGGGCACGTTTTATTCGCGGCATTTCTGCAACACCTGGCGGATGACCGACATCTGGTCCGTTGTAGTGCATTCACCAATGAATCCAGTCTGATATTGCCTCACGAACTCTCTTGCAATGGGCGAGAGACGGCGGCATAAATATTGAGAGAGTATCTTGTAGGCAGCGCTCAGTAGTGTGATCGCGCGGTAGTTCCCGCAATTGTAGATGGGACACACGACACCTTCCATCCATTCCTCCGGTAATACTTCCTCCTCCCAAATTTTGGTAATGACCCAGTGTAGGCTCTCACCAGTGCTTCTCCACCGTATTTTAGAAGCTCGCTTGGTAGTTGATCTGCTCCAGCGGCTTTGTTGTTTTTTAACCGGCCAACCTCCTCCTCAATCTTTTGGAGGTCAGGGGCCGTAAGTCTTTCGTCCTGTGTACATACTCCTAGATCAGTTACCACGCCACCTTCTGTGCTTGCGCCACCTCACGATCACCACACGCTCGCTCGTGAAAATATTCCCGTGATTATCTCGGCACATGTCGGCTTGTGACACAAAGCCTCTGCGCGAGCGGTTCGGCTTCTCGTAGAACTTTCGTGTGTCCTTAGCGCGGTACAGCTCTTCCATCGCTTCGCGATCTCGTTCTTCCTGCTGGCGCTTCTTCATCCGGAAGACTGAGTTCTGCCTGTTCCGCGCCTGTTTGTAACGTGCCTCATTCGCTCTCGTACGGTGTTGCAGCATTCTGGCCCATGCTGCATTCTTTTCGTTTTTCAACTGTTCACATTCGCCGTCGTACCAGTCGTTTCTGTGTTTCGGAGTCGCGAAGCCTAGTGCTGTAGCCGAGGTACCACCTATGGCAGATCGGATGTCCCTCCAGCCATCTTCAAGTGTAGCTGCGCCAAGCTGCTCTTCTGTTGGTAGGGCCACTGTTAACTGCTGCGCGTAGTCTTGGGCCACTTCTACGTTACGAAGTTGCTCGATGTTGAACCGCGGCGTTCGACTTCGACGCGTGGTGATAACTGTCGAAAGTTTTGAGCGCATGCATACAGCGACTAAGTAGTGATCCGAATCTATATTCGTACTGCGGTATGTGCGGACATTGGTTATATCCGAGAAAAAATTACCATCGATTAGAAGTGGTCGATTTGGTTTTCTGTTTGATGGTCGGGGGATCTCCAGGTGGCTTTGTGGATATCTTTGCGGGGGAAGAAGGTGCTTTGGACTACCATACAACGGGAGGCTGCAAAGTTTACGCATCGCTGGCCGTTATCATTCGATACGGCGGGCAGGCTGTTTCGGCCGATTACCGGTCTGTACATTTCCTTCCTGCGCGTTCATGTCACCGGCAATGATTTTCACGTCACGTGGCGAGCATCCATTGTATGTTTGCTCCAACTGCGCTTAGAACGCTTCTTTCTCATCTTCAGGCCTCTCTTCGTGTGGGCAGTGTACGTTGATGATGCTGTAGTTGAAGAAACGGCTCTTAGGGGCTGTCCATAAACCACGTGGTCATTAAAGGGGGGGGGGGGGTTCGGCCAATGACCATTTTGTATGGACAAATAAAAATTTTTGTATGGACAAATGAGCACGCGGGGGGGGGGGGGGGGGGTTCAAAAGTCCCAAAAAAATGACCACGTGGTTTATGGACAGCCCCTTAACTTTCAACATGCACCTCCTTGTGTTGATCGGCTGCCACTCGATCACACGTTGTCGCATCTTGCCCAACACTATAAATCATGTTCCCAGTTCATTGATAGTGCTACAGCTTTGGTAGAAGGTAGCCGCTTGATGCCCGCTTTTCCACACTTTCTGTTCAGCTTAACAAAGTTACTGCAGCGCTACAATGTCGAATTTGCGGTGATGTAGTTCTTCGTAGATTATCCTGTCACATCCTGCGAAACCAAGTGACTTGCAATTCCATGTTCCAAGTTTCCAATCGTAGTCCTTATTTCGTCGCGTGGGTCTTTGCCGATTGTTTCGAGTCGTATTTTCTCCTATGTTATTCGCAATGGGGATTTTTACGGGTGGCTTATTGGGCCTGCGCCAACACTCCTGTCTCACCGGGCCATCGTGCCAGTTCTGTTTAACGTCCCAACCAACACTGGGACGACCACGCTGATGGGGCTACCACCTTGGATCTAGCTGGGCGTGGTGCAGCGTTTCTTACTAAGCCGCTGGATGCCAGAACAGACGCTGTTTGAGCCGCACCTCCTTGGTGAACAGACGCTCGGGTCGTACCTCCTCAATCTAGCTGATGTCAGAAGGACAACAGCGCCCAGGCTGCACTACCAGCTAAGCACACAACTCTTAGCTGACGGTCTTTGTCATCGCTTGACCCGTGGAAGCATGAGATAGGAATTTGGACGCTCTCCTTATCGACTCACCGTTTTGCAGCCCCTAAACCGCCACTCACTGCCGCCAAATTCTTTGATATGCCACTCAAATGCTTTAAATGCTCCTAAATCCGCTTGTAACGCACTTGAAAAGCTCCTGATACCCTTCTGAATCACCCTTAAGCTTCTTGAAACGTCCCTTAAACCCTCAATACTATGTACTTAAACATCTTTGAAATCCTCTCCCTTAATACCATTAAAATGTCAACGAAACCTGATGGAACGCCCTTAAAAGGCCCTTGAAACACTCCTGAAGCCTTTCGGAACACCCTTTTTGGAGTTCTATGAGAACTTCCGGGAAACCCCGTTTGTCCCATCCCAAGTGCCCAGGAGCAAGATCTGCTATCGCGATCTAGATTCCCTTATAAAAACCCTGGCTTAAGTTATGCACAAAACTCCCGTTTTTACGCTCTTTTCAATTGATGCATCCTCAGCCAATGTTACAGAAAGAGGTTCCAGTGTAATAACTCTAAAAACTTGATGGGAATTATTGTTGCTCGTGCAACATCCATAAAAACACAATTTGCTATTATACAAACTTGATAATCTGAAGAGCAGGTTATTCAATTATATCAAAATATTTACCATTCCAAGCCCGGAGAAAGTATATTAAGTAATGACTGAGAACCGATGAATGGAATCCCCTGTCATACACTTCAAATAGTTGTGCAGCACCCAAGGCAGCAGAGTTTCTACCACGGTCGAATGCTTTTTCCTAACGAAGGATGCCTCCAGGCAGCATTCATTGCATACATTGCTATCAGATGTGACTTTAATTTTCAATAGGAAAAAGGAAACAATAATTCAGCATTCGAATCTGTTGGGTTAGAGCTTTGGGAAGGCAAAAGGGGAGACCTGTCTCTATCTCTACCCCAAAACCGGTGCGGCACATGTTAGCAATATTCTCACTTCCCAGGTATGCACCTACCTACCGCTTGCTCTAGTTATAGATAATCCTTGAAGATGAGGTGTCGAGAAAATTGGGACCAGCAGCAGTAGACAATTTCCGCTCACTGGGGCATAATTTTTCCCAATTCCCCCGTTCCCCGTAGGATTTATACGGTCCAATCTACCATTGGACCAGTACCTTCCGGAAGTTGTGAAGCACGTCGTTATGTTCATGAATCTATATTGGTTGGTATACCGTTGCCTGAGGAAGAATTTCTGAGGATGACGACGGTTGAAAGAACTGCGAAGAAGAGTACGGAGTCAAGGGAAAAGGGTTCGATAGATTCTGGAAGACACACTTTCTGGTTCGAATTGAAAACTGTCTTTGTGTTGGAATCCCTGGATTTTCTAATGCTGAATTGGATGTGTCTTAGAATTACAAGTTTTTCAGCATTGATCCCATCAACTGTGTCAATTGTGTGGGGAGCCGATGGAATATCGCTTGTTTCGGTAATCGGTTAAGCTTCAAGCATCTTTTTACAAGTATTTTTCCGCATAATTTTCAACAAATCATCCGTATTCCCGTCGTCCATTTTAAATGAACTCTCGCAACCAGCAAAACTCGGAAACCTTTTGACTTTCTCCATTTAACTTTCTACCGGCGCGGTGCGGTGGTGGTGCACTACAGTACCATCACACACTGACTGCTGTCTCTCGGGTTCGATGACAGGCGTGAAAATTGCTTTCCCGGGTACCCGGTGTTCGTGCGGACGGCGGTTGGTGTTCGATTCGATTGACTTAACCGAACCGAACTACGATTCCAAAAGAAAAGATTCTCTGGGTATTGGGAAAAACATTACGCTGCAAAAGTTCGATTCATTCCTTTTCCGTTGCTGTTGCTGGTTAAATGCGATGCCACTGACTGGCTGGAGGACCAGACCAGAAAGTTGCAACTTCTTGCTGCTTTTTCTTTTCTGGTTGCCCATCGTGATGATTGTTTGCAAACATTATTTCTCGTTCTATATACTTGTTCGAGGTCCATGTCTTGAATCGCGAAGAACTTCAACGTAGTGTAAGCGGGGGCTGGTGTGGTGGTGTGCAGTGTATTCCGAGTAAGAAAGAATACGCAGATGAACAATATTGAGAATTACATAACATGTATATTTTATTTTAGTTAAGTGAACGTCAGGATATGACCATTTACATAATAGAGAACTCATCCTGTAGATCCCCAAGAAACTTCTCCTGGAATTCCTCCTGGATTTCCTTTTAGAATTTCTCCAGGAATTTCTCGTTAAGTGAATTCAGGAATTCCTCGTGGTATTCCTGGTTAAATTCCACCAAGAATTCCATCTGGAATTCCTCCAAGAATTCCTCGCGGAATTTCTCCAGTCGGAATTCCAGGAGGAATTCTTGGAGGAATTCCAGGAGGAAATCTTAGAGGAATTCCAGGAGGAATTTCAGGAAGAATTCCAGGCGGAATTCCAGAAGGAATTACTTCTGAAATTCCTCCTGGAATTCCTTCTGGAATTCCTCCTGGAATTTCTTCTGGAATTCCTCCTCGAATTGCTCCTGGAATTCTTCCTGGATTTACTTCCGGAATTTCTGCTGGAATGCCTCCTAAAATTCCTCCTGGACTTCCATCTTGAATTCCTCCTGGAATTCCTTCTTGAATTCCTCCTGGAATTCCTCCAAAAATTCCTCCTGGAATTCCTTCTGGAATTCCTCCAAGAATTCCTCGTGGAATTCCTCCAGTCGGAATTCCAGGAGGAATTCTTGGAGGAATTCCAGGAGGAAATCTTGGAGGAATTCCAGGAGGAATTTCAGGAAGAATTCCAGGCGGAATTCCAGAAGGAATTACTTCTGAAATTCCTCCTGGAATTCCTTCTGGAATTCCTCCTGGAATTTCTTCTGGAATTTCTCCTCGAATTGCTCCTGGAATTCCATGTGGAATTCTTCCTGGATTTACTTCTGGAATTTCTGCTGGAATGCCTCCTAAAATTCCTCCTGGACTTCCATCTTGAATTCCTCCTGGAATTCCTTCTTGAATTCCTCCTGGAATTCCTCCAAAAATTCCTCCTGGAATTCCTTCTGGAATTCCTCCAAGAATTCCTCGTGGAATTCCTCCAGTAGGAATCCCACGAAAAATTCCAGGAGAAATTTCAGGAGGAAATCTTAGAGGAATTCCAGGAGGAATTTCAGAAAGAATTTCGAGAGGAATTCCAGAAGGAATTCCAGGATAAATACCAGAAGGAATTCCAGGAGGAACTCCAGAAGGAATTCCAGGAGGAATTCCAGAATGAATTCCAGGAGGAATTCCAGGAGGCATTCCAGGAGGAATTCCAGAAAATTTCCAGGAGGAATTCCAGAAGGAATTCCAGGAGGAATTCCAGGAGGAATTCCAGGAGGAATTCCAGGAGGAATTCCAGGAGGAATTCCAGGAGGAATTCCAGGAGGAATTCCAGAAAGATTTCCTGAAGGAATTCCAGGGAGAATTCCAGGCGGAATTCCTCCTGGAATTCCTTCTGAAATTCTTCCTGGAATTCCTTCTGGAATTCCTCCTGGAATTCCTTCTGAAATTGGAATTCCTTCTGGAAGTCTTCCTGGAATTTCTTCTGGAATTCCTCCTTGAATTGCTCTTGGAATTCCTTCAGGAATTCCTCCTGGAATTCTTTCTGGAATTCCTCCTGAAATTCCTTCTGGAATTCCTCCTGGAATTCCTTCTGGAATTCTTTCTGGAATTTCTCCTGAAATTCCTTCTGGAATTCCTCCTGGATTTTTTTCTGGAATTCCTCCTGGAATTCCTTCTGGAATTCCTTCTGGAATCCCTTCTGGAATTCCTCCTGGAATTCTTTCTGGAATTTCTCCTGGAATTCCTTCTGGATTTCCTCCTGGAATTCCTTCTGGAATTCCTCCTGGAATTCCTTCTGGAATTCCTCCTGGAATTCCTTCTGGAATTCCTCCTGGAATTCCTTCTGGAATTCCTCCTGGAATTCCTTCTGGAATTCCTCCTGGAATTCCTTCTGGAATTCCTCCTGGAATTCCTTCTGGAATTCCTCCTGGAATTCCTTCTGGAATTCCTCCTGGAATTCCTTCTGGAATTCCTCCTGGAATTCCTTCTGGAATTCCTCCTGGAATTCCTTCTGGAATTCCTCCTGGAATTCCTTCTGGAATTCCTCCTGGAATTCCTTCTGGAATTCCTCCTGGAATTCCTTCTGGAATTCCTCCTGGAATTCCTTCTGGAATTCCTTCTGGAATTCCTCCTGGAATTCCTTCTGGAATTCCTCCTGGAATTCCTTCTGTAATTCCTCCTGGAATTCCTTCTGTAATTCCTCCTGGAATTCCTTCTGTAATTCCTCCTGGAATTCCTCCTGGAATTCCTTCTGGAATTCCTTTTGAAATGAATTTCAGGAGGAATTCCAGAATGAATTCTAGGAGGAATTCCAGAATGAATTCTAAGAGGAATTCCAGAAGGAATTCCAGGAGGAATTCCAGAAGAAATTTCAGGACGAATTCCAGAAGGAATTCCAGAAGGAATTCCAGAAGGAATTCCAGAAGGAATTCCAGGAAAAATTCCAGAAGGAATTTCAGGAGGAATTCCAGAAGGAATTCCAGGAGGAATTCCAGAAGGAATTCCAGGAGGAATTCCAGAAGGAATTCCAGGAGGAATTCCAGAAGGAATTCCAGGAGGAATTCCATATGGAATTCCAGGAGAAATTCCAGAAGGAATTCCAGGAGGAATTCCAGAAGGAATTCCAGGAGGAATTCCAGAAGGAATTCCAGGAGGAATTCCAGAAGGAATTCCAGGAGGAATTCCAGAAGGAATTCCAGGAGGAATTCCAGAAGGAATTCCAGGAGGAATTCCAGAAGGAATTCCAGGAGGAATTCCAGAAGGAATTCCAGGAGGAATTCCAGAAGGAATTCCAGGAGGAATTCCAGAAGGAATTCCAGGAGGAATTCCAGAAGGAATTCCAGGAGGAATTCCAGAAGGAATTCCAGGAGGAATTCCAGAAGGAATTCCAGGAGGAATTCCAGAAGGAATTCCAGGAGGAATTCCAGAAGGAATTCCAGGAGGAATTCCAGAAGGAATTCCAGGAGGAATTCCAGAAAGAATTCCAGGAGGAATTCCAGAAGGAATTCCAGGAGAAATTCCAGAAGGAATTCCAGGAGGAATTCCAGACAGAATTCCAGGAGGAATTCCAGACGGAATTCCAGGAGGAATTCCAGACGGAATTCCAGGAGGAATTCCAGACGGAATTCTAGGAGGAAATCCAGACGGAATTTCAGGAGGAATTCCAGCCGGAATTCCAGGAGGAATTCCAGAAGGAATTCCAGGAGGAATTCCAGAAGGAATTCCAGGAGGAATTCCAGAAGGAATTCCAGGAGGAATTCCAGAAGGAATTCCAGGAGGAATTCCAGAAGGAATTCTAGAAGGAATTCCAGATGGAATTCCAGGAGGAATTCCAGAAGGAATTCCAGGAGGAATTCCCGAAGGAATTCTAGGAGGAATTCCAGAAGGAATTCTAGGAGGAATTCCAGAAGGAATTCCAGGAGGAATTCCAGAAGGAATTCCAGGAGGAATTCCAGAAGGAATTCCAGGAGGAATCCCAGAAGGAATTCCAGGAGGAATTCCAGAAGGAATTCCAGGAGGAATTCCAGAAGGAATTCCAGGAGGAATTCCAGAAGGAATTCCAGGAGGAATTCCTGAAGGAATTTCAGGACGAATTCCAGAAGGAATTCCAGGAGGAATTCCAGAAGGAATTCCAGGAGGAATTCCAGAAGGAATTCCAGGAGGAATTCCAGAAGGAATTCCAGGAGGAATTCCAGAAGGAATTCCAGGAGGAATTCCAGAAGGAATTCCAGGAAAAATTCCAGAAGGAATTCCAGGAGGAATTCCAGAAGGAAATCCAGGAAAAATTCCAGAAGGAATTCCAGGAGGAATTCCAGAAGGAATTCCAGGAGGAATTCCTGAAGGAATTCCAGGAGGAATTCCAGAAGGAATTCCAGGAGGAATTCCAGAAGGAATTCCAGGAGGAATTCCAGAAGGAATTCCAGGAGGAATTCCAGAAGGAATTCCAGGAGGAATTCCAGAAGGAATTCCAGGAGGAATTCCAGAAGGAATTCCAGGAGGAATTCCAGAAGGAATTCCAGGAGGAATTCCAGAAGGAATTCCAGGAGGACTTCCAGAAGGAATTCCAGGAGGAATACCAGAAGGAATTGCAGGAGGAATTCCAGAAGGAATTCCAGGAGGAATTCCAGAAGGAATTCCAGGAGGAATTCCAGAAGGAATTCCAGGAGGAATTCCAGAAGGAATTCCAGGAGGAATTCCAGAAGGAATTCCAGGAGGAATTCCAGAAGGAATTCCAGGAGGAATTCCAGAAGAAATTCCAGGAGGAATTCCAGAAGGAATTCCAGGAGGAATTCCAGAAGGAATTGCAGGAGGAATTCCAGAAGGAATTCCAGGAGGAATTCCAGAAGGAATTCCAGGAGGAATTCCAGAAGGAATTCCAGGAAGAATTCCAGAAGGAATTCCAGGAGGAATTCCAGAAGGAATTCCAGGAGGAATTCCAGAAGGAATTCCAGGAGGAATTCCAGAAGGAATTCCAGGATGAATACCAGAAGGAATTCCAGGAGGACTTCCAGAAGGAATTTCAGGAGAAATTCCAAAAGGAATTCCAGGAGAAATTCCAGAAGGAATTTCAGAAGAAAATCCAAAAAGAATTTCAGGAAGAATTCCAGAAAGAATTTCAGGAGGAATTCCAGAAGGAATCTTTCCTCGTGGAAGTATTCCGGCTGTTCGGGTCCATATGAAGTTAACTATCAATGTTAACTTCTTTTCCCGATCAGCCTAGATAGCTGTGTAGTGTCGGTAGCGGTTGTCTCAATTGGCTAAGAATAACACTACGGACCACCTGTTCCGGAGGTAAAAGTTCACTAAACAGGGAACCCCAATCCAAGGTGTCAGGCGACCCGTGCTGATGGATGAATGGTTGAGGGGGTTTAAAATATGCTCGATCTTTAACGGAGCCCGTAACGTAGGTAGATCGCCTTCATGTGTTGCGTTACGGTTCAAGATCTACCAAACCGAACCCTAGTGACATCCGGTTTGTCAAGTTGGGGTAATGTGTTTTGGTAATAAGGATTCATGGTACAAAGTCCTTGTTACTGGTGACAGTTTCTAAAATTGCATTTATTCTGCCTTGCTGATAGTTAAAGAATCGGACTTTGCCCACCCGAGACTACACTTGATGTTGCTTTACGTATCTGATTGCGTACTAACCTATCAAGGACTGTTAAGTTCTGGTAATTCAAGGACTCACGTGCATTCTTATTGCAGAACACATTCTCTAATTTGACAGAGTTTTGCAACTAGCCTAAAGTCCCGGGTTTTTCTTTGTTGTCCTGGGACTAAACTAGTAGCAAGACATGGATGGGGCTAGAGTTCCGATGCATGGATAAATATCAGTACCACCGTTTTGTTTTTCTCAGAATGCGAATGGATTGTGTTTGATTAGGGGCGCTCTTTCACTGAGATTTAAATCTCTATGATAACGGGACCTTTTCATCGCAATCGATTTCTTACACCTCTGGGATAACAAAACAGGAACTGTACAGAAATCGATGCTTCATTGCCTCTCAATGACAATGGAGTAGTACGACATGCACTAAATACTAAGGATACGGGTAATGCCACAAAAGATCTAAATACTGGTCGCAGTGGCTCACCCGAACAGAAAAAAAAAAGTATTCCCGGAATTCTTCGTGGAAATTATCCACGAATACCTCATGGAACTAATCCAGGAATTTCTCATGGAATTCCTCAAAGAATTCCTCCTGGAATTCCTGCAAGAATTCCTCCTGGAATTCCTTTAAGAATTCTTCCAGGAATTCCTACAAGCATTCCTCCAAGAATTGCTTCAATAATTCCTCTCGGAATTCTCCAAAAATTCCAGAAGGAATTCCAGTGTAATTCTTGGAGCAATTCCTGGAGGAATTCCTGGAGGAATTACTGGAGGAATTCCAGGACGAGTTTCAGGAAAAATTCGTGATGGAATTTCAGGAGGAATTTCTGGAACTCCAGGAGGAATTTCTAGAGTTCCAGGAGGAATTTATTGAAAAACTATGTTCAGGATGAGTTCTATATCATGTAAATGATCATAAGTTGTTCACATGACTAGAATAAAATATAGAAATTATGTAAATCTCCTGGAATTCTTTCTGGAATTCCTCCTGGAATTCCTTCTGGAATTCCTCCTGGAATACCTTCTGGAATTCCTCCTGGAATTCCTTCTGGAATTCCTCCTGGAATTCCTTCTGGAATTCCTCCTAGAATTCATTCTGGAATTCCTCCTGGAATTCATCCTGGAATCCCTCCAGGAATTCCTTCTGGAATTTCTCCTGGAATTCCTTCTGGAATTTCTCCAGGAATTCCTTCTGGAATTTCTCCAGGAATTCCTTCTGGAATTTCTCCTGGAATTCGTCTTGGAATTTTTCCTGGAATTCCTCTTGGAATTCCTCTTGGAATTCCTTCTGGAATTCCTCCTGGAATTTTTCCTGAGATTCCTCCTGGAATTCCTCCTGGAATTCCTTCTGGAATTCCTCCTGGAATTCCTCCTTGAATTCCTCCTGGAATTCATCCTGGAATTTCTCCTGGAATTCCTCCTGAAATTCCTCCTGTAATTCCTCCTGGAATTCCTCCTGGAATTCCTTCTGGAATTCCTCCTGAAATTCTTCCAGCAATTTCTCCAGCAATTTCTCCAGGATTTCCTCCAGTTATTTTTCCAGGACTTCCTCCTAGAATTCCTCCAGAAATTCCTCCCACGATACTTCCACTAATTCCTCCTGGAATTCCTCCGAGAATTCCTCAAGGAATAGTCCTAGGATTTTTTCCAAGATATCTTTCAGGCATTAATCCTGAAGTTCGTAAATCCTTCAAGAGTGCCTCCAAGAATTTCTCCAACAATTCCTCCAGAAATACCTTCCAGAATTGCTCCAAGAATTCTTTTTACAAATTGTCCAGCAATTCCTCTTAATATTCTTCCACTAATTTTTCCAACAGTTCTTCCAAGAATACCTGCCAGAATCCCTCCAGGAATTCCTCCTACAATTTTTCCTAAAATTGCTCCAGAACTTCATCCTGGAATTCCTCCAGAAATTCCTCTTCCTGGAGTGACCTATAAGGAACTACTGGAGGAAACCTGAAAAGAATTTGTAGAGAAAACACGAAGGGACTTTTTTTTGAGGAACCCCTGGAAAAAATCGCAGTAGATGCTCTCGTGGAATCCCATAGGGCACTTCTGAAGAGATTCTGAGAAGAATTTATAGAGAAATGAAAGATTCCCCAAAGAAATCGAGGAACTCCTGGGAGTATTTGTTACCAAAACTTATTTCGAGATTATGCCGACAAAATGTAGTAACAATTTCCCGCAGTGCATTTCTTCAGAAATAAATGCTATAAATCAGACACAGTATCTACGCAGCTCCTCTCTCGCACACTTTCATTACATCCACGATCCATCCTGCTTTGGCACACGATTGCCTCATGAAGCATCCACTGCACAATAGCACGATCAGGCCAGAGTGGTTGAAACGAAGCTGGTGATCGGTCAGTTATTTAGAGTGTTGGCCAGTAAAAAAATGCCTAACCAGGAAAATCTATAGGTGCATGCAAAAAAACCTAAGTGCTTCGGTCACACCTCGAAATCTAAGTGCTGAATCACAAAAGGTAAAACCCCAAAGCGCGTTAGTCTGCTAGTGGACCAGGAATAACAACCTTTTTACCTTAGGTTGACTACGACGCCACGTGCGTAACACATGCAAGTGCACCACGATTTACCGCGATTCGTCGTAGGGTTTGGCCAGGTAACTCTATTCCTTTCGCCATCGTGGTCATGTCTTCAAATGCCTTCGTAGTTTCTTTACATGAACGAGTCGTTTGACACCGCAAAATCACCAAGATTAACTACCAGAGAGCCATCGGATAGTTCAACCACAAGCCGTAGGGGCACCCTGGGAGAACAATAGGTAATACCTTTCGCCATGAATGACGCTCTGTGCTTATGATCGTTATGTGGTCTTGCAGCCCCATTTTTGCATGTGCATTCGGATTACACGGACCGTTGTGAACCCCAGTCAAAGAGGCCCTTCGTAAGGTAAACTCTCACATTCAAAATTGTAGTAGAATCGGGGAATTGACTCACCCTCGCGTCTCCTTCATAGGAGGGCCTTTTGTCCGTAGCCTAGAACCGTCCCAAGCGACCGTCACGACGATTGCCGTTGATCACTACTCCCAGACATCATTACCGCAGGGTTGCTGATTTCCGCAGGCGTGTGCGACGTTGCGACCATCGCCGACAAGTGCACCTCACTAGCTCGTCGTCGTCGGGCGAACGAAGAACCCTGCGTCACCATAGTGCAATGCCCGCGACATGCGTGCTTGACGCGTGACAGAGGAAGTGCAACACAGTCTCGCTGCAGAGAGACTTCGCGACAACGGACTTGTCGCGCGACAGCCCTAGTGCATTGGCGGTGCGAGAGAGTGGAGCCGATCGCAGAGCATAGCGACATTCGAGCCGTAAGGCGACGTAACATACCCATTCGGCGGGACGTTCGAGATGCAGTCGGCGCGACATCACGGGGCCCCCAACGTAGTTCATCAACATCAGCGGTTATAGGACAGTGCCGAGCTTAGGAGATGACTGTATGTATCTAGTATATAAGCATGAATGAAGTAGACAAGAAATGAGCAGCAAATACTCTCCCATTATACTGAATTCACGCCGAATTATTCATGTAGTTTTTTGATTATTTGGCCTAGTTACTGCCACTCAAAATTCAATTGATTTGGGTCGATATCACGTAGTTGTTACCGTGATTTGAGATTGCCTAATCCGCACGCTCATCATTACTTTAGAGTCTAGATTCCTTTTCAAAGCAATTTCCTGAGAATAAAAGGAAGATTGTCACATATTGTAGAAAAAAAAAACTCCTGAATAAATCCCAGAAGGAACCTCCAAATTAATCCAAAATCCTCTAGGCCTAACCAGTCTGGTGGACTTTTACCCCCGGAACTGGTGGTCCTTAGGGCTATTCCAAACCGGCAGCTACATGGGTGAAAGTAACATGAAGGATTTTCCAGAAAATTGCGAAATCCCCTCTGAGATACTCCTGAGGGAAGTCTCGCAAGAATTCCTGAAGGAATTCTACACTCTTGACTGAATTCTTGATGAAATTCCCTACGGTACTTCTGTATCAATTCTAGTCGATATCAGGAGAAACACTAGTAAAAGCACCCAGGTGATTACACAAAGAAATTCCTGGATTAAAACAAAACTTCCAGGATTCTTAGAATAATTTATGAAGGAACTCCTTAATGAATTATCGCAGATACTCTTGGAAGAATTCTCGAAGAAGCTTCTAAGACTTCCTCGGATTTTTTTTCCAGCGCGGAAGAATGTCTAAATGAATATCTAGAGAAACTCATTCCCGGAGAAAATTTTTATTTGATATCCCAAAATTTCTAAGGAAGCTTCCAACAGAACTTCTGGAATAATTCTCAAAGGAATTAGCGTAGGAGAATTTGTAAAGATTTTTTTGGATTAACTTCTTAAAAAATTCTTGAAAGATCCGAAAACAGTATGCACAGGATTTCCTGTCGAAATTTTCGCAAATTAGTTTCTTGAAAATGTTCCTGTTGAGCAGTAATGAAGCGGAAGGATGAAAACATAATTTCAGACCACCTCATTCTATTCTAATTGATAGACAAATAAAAAACTAGTTTCCATGCTCCTCCGTTCACCCAATCGGGGTCCACCCCCCTCTCGCACAGTGCCAAGTATCATAAATAAAAAGCGTAGCTGACGAAGCGGAAAATTGAAACAGCAAACAATCACTTAACGCGCTTTTGCTTTCTTCGGAGCACCACTGACTGCACTGACTGGGGAGAAGATCGATGATGACAAAGGACGACGTCCTAGTCCTAGGGCCAGTCGGTGCTAGGACAAGGGTAGCTTTATTGGCTCCCTACGGTGCGACGGTGGTGGACCCTGGACCACGGTGACAATGACGATGGTCGTCGCAGTCCTCCCCTAGTGGTCCCCAGCTGCTTTTGTGGGTCACGTGCGGAGGGTGTTTGCTTTTCATCTTTTGATTCGTTATTGTCTTCCCCGGTAATTTTCTATTGGCAATAAGGGCCAATGAATGACAGCGTGAAGATTTCTGCGGGTGAAGATTGGCCGAGAGAAGCGCGTTGGCAGAGTTTTCTCCATTGAGGATGATTTCTATGTGAAATCTATAGGAATACACTAAAACCCCAATTTACGCTCACTTCTTTTGCGCCAAACTCAATTTGCGCCCCCCGATTTACGCACTAATTCCCAAATAACGCTCCCCCCATTTACGCACTAATTCCCAAATAGCGCTCCCCCAATTTACGCTCCTTAGGCGTAAATTGGGGTTTTAGGTATTCGGGAACAAGTAACATGTGATACATATGATACATTGAGGGTTAGGGTAGAGGGTTAGGGTAGAGTGTAGGGTAGAGGCTATAATAGAGGGTTAGGGTAGAGTGTAGGGTAGAGGCTATAATAGAGGGTTAGGGTAGAGGGTAGGGTAGAGACTATGATAGAGGGTTAGGGTAGAGGGTAATGTAAGATGGTAGGGTAGAAGGTAGGGTAGAGGGTAGGGTAATAGGTAGAGTAGAGGGTAGGGTAGAGGGTTAGGGTAGAAGGTAGGATAGAGGGTTGGGTAGAGGGTTAAGGTAGAGGGTGGGGTAGAGGGTTCGGGTAGAGATTAGGGTAGAAGGTAGGGTGAGTAGAAGGTTGGGTTGAGGGTAGGGTAGAGGGTTAGAGTAGAGGGTAGGGTAGAAGGTAGGGTAGAGGGGAGTGTAGAGGATAGGATGGAGGGTTAGGGAAGGATGACATGAGATGATATGAAAGATGAGATGAGAGATGAGATGAGAGATGAGATGAGAGATGAGATGAGAGATGAGATGAGAGATGAGATGAGAGATGAGATGAGAGATGAGATGAGAGATGAGATGAGAGATGAGATGAGAGATGAGATGAGAGATGAGATGAGAGATGAGAGATGAGATGAGAGATGGGATGAGAGATGAGATGTGAGATGAGAGGAGAGAGGAGAGAGGAGAGATGAGAGATGAGAGATGAGAGATGAGAGATGAGAGATGAGAGATGAGAGATGAGAGATGAGAGATGAGAGATGAGAGATGAGAGATGAGAGATGATAGATGAGAGATGAGAGATGAGAGATGAGAGATGAGAGATGAGAGATGAGAGATGAGAGATGAGAGATGAGAGATGAGAGATGAGAGATGAGAGATGAGAGATGAGAGATGAGAGATGAGAGATGAGAGATGAGAGATGAGAGATGAGAGATGAGAGATGAGAGATGAGAGATGAGAGATGAGAGATGAGAGATGAGAGATGAGAGATGAGAGATGAGAGATGAGAGATGAGAGATGAGAGATGAGAGATGAGAGATGAGAGATGAGAGATGAGAGATGAGAGATGAGAGATGAGAGATGAGAGATGAGAGATGAGAGATGAGAGATGAGAGATGAGAGATGAGAGATGAGAGATGAGAGATGAGAGATGAGAGATGAGAGATGAGAGATGAGAGATGAGAGATGAGAGATGAGAGATGAGAGATGAGAGATGAGAGATGAGAGATGAGAGATGAGAGATGAGAGATGAGAGATGAGAGATGAGAGATGAGAGATGAGAGATGAGAGATGAGAGATGAGAGATGAGAGATGAGAGATGAGAGATGAGAGATGAGTAATGAGAGATGAGAGATGAGAGATGAGAGATGAGAGATGAGAGATGAGAGATGAGAGATGAGAGATGAGAGATGAGAGATGAGAGATGAGAGATGAGAGATGAGAGATGAGAGATGAGAGATGAGAGATGAGAGATGAGAGATGAGAGATGAGAGATGAGAGATGAGAGATGAGAGATGAGAGATGAGAGATGAGAGATGAGAGATGAGAGATGAGATGAGAGATGAGATGAGAGATGAGATGAGAGATGAGATGAGAGATGAGATGATAGATGAGATGAGAGATGAGATAAGAGATGAGGCGAAAGATGAGATGAGAGATGAGATGTGAGATGAGATGATAGATGAGATGAGAGATGAGATAAGAGATGAGGCGAAAGATGAGATGAGAGATGAGATGTGAGATGAGATGAGAGATGAGATGAGATATGAGATATGAGATGAGAGAAGAGATGAGAGAAAAGATGAGAGATGAGATGAGAGATGAGATGAGAGATGAGATGAGAGATGAGAGATGAGAGATGAGATGAGAGATGAGATGAGAGATGAAGTGAGAGATTAGACGAGAGATGAGATGAGAGATGAGATGAGAGATGAGAGATGAGAGATGAGATGAGAGATGAGATGAGAGATGAAGTGAGAGATTAGACGATAGATGAGAAACAGTGGTTCTCAAGCTGGGGTTACGGGTCATGCTGTTTTCGCAAGAACCTAAAGAGCGAGAAGAAAGAGTGAATATTTGTTGGATTATGCATCTCAAGGGGTATGCATTACAATGCTCTGGGGTTTTCAAACTGGAGTTACGGGACATGCGAATTCCTTAAGAATCCTAAAGGCTTGAGCTTGAGCTTGATTGACCGCCCGCAGTTGCTACTCCAGTATCGCCAGATCAGCTACACTCACACAAGGAACCAATGAGATAGCTGCTTGGGACTAACAGGCATCTTCAGTGTGTAAGCGTTGGTGGTCTTGTATTTTTAGGCGACAATGGTGCCTGCTGCGTCAGGTTGCAGGTCAATGGGGAAGGGGAGGGAAGTGATGATTGCAATCGCTTGCCCACATCAGACCGTTGAATCCTCTGCGCCTGCACAAGGTCATGCGGATGTTGGTGTGGGAAATGTTTATTTTTGGCACATGGATCATGCATTGGTAGAATAGTAGATAGTAAATAGTAGATAGAAAAATACAAAATAGGAGGAAAGAGACGAGCCAGGGATTGAACCCAGGACCTTCTGCATATGAATCAGAAGCGGTAGCCACTAGACCACCAAGCTCGTTCCTCAAGAATCCCAAAGGCGATGAGAAAGTGAATTCGGCTTTTCAAATTATGCATCTCAAGCAGCATTAAAAATAAGGTTCCGGGCCATTTTGCCGAATGCCGTTTGGTCGAACTCCATTTGGCCGAATGCCGTTTGGCGGAAAAATGAATGATGAAATAAAGTGACCATGGCATTGTTTCCCGTTTCAGTATATCTCAAAAGAACAGTCCATGATTCAAAGAAGGAAATAACTTTGATAAAATATCGGTGGTTTCAACGCCAACTAGTCAATGAAAATCAAAACTAGAAAGAATAGCCTATGATTGAAAGAAGGAAATACTTCTGATGGTCATATTGGCAGTTAGAATGTCAAAAACTTCCTCTGAATTCTTTTGATCATGATTCGGCCAAACGGCATTCGAAAAAAAGACCCTATCGGCCAGATGGCATTCGGCCAAACGACATTCGGCCAAACAAACTTAAACTTAAACTTTGCTCTTCTTCCTAGCACTTTTGGTTCTTGAGATATTCACATGGGCCGTGACCATAGATTAGAAATAACTGATGTTTCAACATATCTATATTAGGGATACTGATCCTTAGAATGATCAATCCGTAAAATATTGGCTTTTCTTCCTAGTTCTTTCGGATCTTGAGATATTCACGTAGCCCGTGATCATAGATTGGAAACCACTAATTTTTCAGCATATCTATATTAGAGATACTGATCCTTACGATGATCAATCCGTAAAACATTTGCTCTTCTTCCTAGCACTTTCGGTTCTTGAGATATTCACGAGGCCCGTGATCATAGATTGGAAACCACTAATTTTCAATATATCAATATTAGAGATACTAATCCTTACGATGATCAATCCGTAAAACATTTGCTCTTCTGCCTAGCACTTTCGGTTCTTGAGATTTTCACGTGGCCCGTGAGCACAGATTGGAAACCACTAATTTTCAACATATCAATATTAGAGATACTGATCCTTAAGATGATCAATCCGTAAAACATTGGTTTTTCTTCCTAGCACTTTCGGATCTTGAGATACTCACGTGGCCCGTGATCATAGATTGGAAACCACTGATTTTTCAACATATCTATATCAGAGATACTGATCCTTGAGATGCTCAATCCGAAAAACATTTGCTCTTCTTCCTATCACTTTCGGTTCTTGGGATATTCACGTGGCCCGTGATCATAGATTGGAAACCACTGATTTTTCAACATATCTAAATCAGAGATACTGATCCTTAAGATGGCCAATCCGTAAAATATTTGCTCTTCTTCCTATCACTTTCGGTTCTTGAGATATTCACGTGGCCCGTGAGCATAGATTGGAAACCACTGATTTTTCAACATATCTATATCAGAGATACTGATCCTTGAGATGATTAATCCGAAAAACATTTGCTCTTTTTCCTAGCACTTTCGGTTCTTGAGATATTCACGTGGCCCGTGAGCATAGATTGGAAACCACTGATTTTTCAACATATCTGTATCAGAGATACTGAGCCTTGAGATGATCAATCCGAAAAACATTTGCTCTTCTTCCTAGCACTTTCGGTTTTTGAGATATTCACGTGGCCCGTGAGCACAGATTGGAAACCACTGATTTTTCTACATATCTGTATCTATCAGCGATACTGATCCTTGAGATGATCAATCTGAAAAACATTTGCTCTTCTTCCTAGCACTTTCGGTTCTTGAGATATTCACGTGGCCCGTGAGCATAGATTGGAAACCACTGATTTTCCAACATATCTATATCAGAGATACTGATCCTTGATATGATCAATCCGAAAAACATTTGCTTTTCTTCCTAGCACTTTCGGTTCTTTAGATATTCACGTGGCCCGTGAGCATAGATTGGAAACCACTGATTTTTCAACATATCTGTATCAGAGATACTGAGCCTTGAGATGATCAATCCGAAAAACATTTGCTCTTCTTCCTAGCACTTTCGGTTCTTGAGATATTCACGTGGCCCGTGAGCATAGGTTGGAAACCACTGATTTTTCAACATATCTATATCAGCGATACTGATCCTTGAGATGATCAATCCGAAAAACATTTGCTCTTCTTCCTAGCACTTTCGGTTCTTGAGATATTCACGTGGCCCGTGAGCATAGATTGGAAGCCACAGATTTGTCAACATATCTATATCAGAGATACTGATCCTTGAGATGATCAATCCGAAAAACATTTGCTCTTCTTCCTAGCACTTTCGGTTCTTGAGATATTCACGTGGCCCGTGAGCATAGATTGGAAACCACTGATTTTTCAACATATTCTCTGATACAGATATGAGCCTTGAGATGATCAATCCGAAAAACATTTGCTCTTCTTCCTAGCACTTTCGGTTTTTGAGATATTCACGTGGCCCGTGAGCACAGATTGGAAACCACTGATTTTTCAACATATCTATATCAGCGATACTGATCCTTGAGATGATCAATCCGAAAAACATTTGCTCTTCTTCCTAGCACTTTCGGTTCTTGAGATATTCACGTGGCCCGTGAGCATAGATTGGAAACCACTGATTTTTCAACATATCTATATCAGAGATACTGATCCTTGAGATGATCAATCCGAAAAACATTTGCTCTTCTTCCTAGCACTTTCGGTTCTTGAGATATTCACGTGGCCCGTGAGCATAGATTGGAAACCACTGATTTTTCAACATATCTATATCAGAGATACTGATCCTTGAGATGATCAATCCGAAAAACATTTGCTCTTCTTCCTAGCACTTTCGGTTCTTGAGATATTCACGTGGCCCGTGAGCATAGATTGGAAACCACTGATTTTTCAACATATCTGTATCAGAGATACTGAGCCTTGAGATGATCAATCCGAAAAACATATGCTCTTCTTCCTAGCACTTTCGGTTCTTGAGATATTCACGTGGCCCGTGAGCATAGATTGGAAACCACTGATTTTTCAACATATCTATATCAGAGATACTGATCCTTGAGATGATCAATCCGAAAAACATTTGCTCTTCTTCCTAGCACTTTCGGTTCTTGAGATATTCACGTGGCCCGTGAGCATAGATTGGAAACCACTGATTTTTCAACATATCTGTATCAGAGATACTGATCCTTGAGATGATCAATCCGAAAAACATTTGCTCTTCTTCCTAGCACTTTCGGTTCTTGAGATATTCACGTGGCCCGTGACCATAGGTTGGAAACCACTGATTGTTGCAACACAACTACATTGTGGTAAGTACATACTCCCTGAAGTGCAGAATTCGGAAAACCTTTTCACCTTATCTTCACATCTCTGATTCTTGAGAAATTCGCTTGGCCCATGACCGTAGTTTGGGAACCACTGAACTTAGCAAAAATGCTAAATTATTAATTGTAATTGAATAACTTATAACCTTTTAATAGGTTAGGAACTTTGCGATTTCGATCTTCACAAACTAATTATAAAACTGAAAAAAAAACACTGCCCCGATTTACGCACTAATTCCCAAATAGCGCTCCCCCGATTTACGCACTAATTCCCAAATAACGCTCCCCCGATTTACGCACTAATTCCCAAATAACGCTCCCCCAAAGTTACGCTCCCCCAATTTACGCTCCCCCCGTTTTGAGCGTAAATTGGGGTTTTAGTGTAGTACGAAAAAATCAGCGGAATATTGCTTTTGCTGATCACTATTAATTACATAAGCACATATAATGCGGGTGACTATTCAGTTCGGTCTTAATGGTAATGGGAATTTTGACAGCTAATTATAGTTTTTTTTTTTTTTTTTTTTTTTTTTTTTTTTTTTTTTTTTTTTTTTTTTTTTTTTTTTTTTTTTTTTTGAAAGGTTCCTAGCGGCACGCCGAGGGACGTAGAAACCTCTCCCATCACTGTGTGCACAATCGTCTCGCGTCTATATGGAAGAGCACGATACGTTTGCGCGGACAACGACAGTTCACTAGGCCTTTGAATAGGATAGAGAACGTATTCCTTCAGAAGCAGTTCACCAGCCGTGCACGGACTAGACGTGTGCGCCGCCGCGCCACGCCGCCGTCGCCGACGATTTTTCCACGCCGCCGCCGCCAGTTGAATTGACCCGGCGCGCCGCTGTTCATATTTTTCCACGCCGCCGAACAAAATTTCCCACGCCGATGAGAAAACGACAAAGATTTTTTTCTCGCCAACACTTTTCAAATCACCTATTTAAACCTGAAAGCAATTTTTAAACAGTTTCTATTGTTTTTTTCTTCTGCATATTAGGTGTATTTTTCTGAAGTTCTTCTTGTCTATCTTTCGTAACATTTTTATGTTATTTACTTAAGTGATTTCTAGCAGCAATACTTTGAAGATCCTCACTTATTCTATTTTAAATACAAAGCCGGTCTCTTTTGTAAACCATAACGAATTATCAACAAAATTCTTGGAGGTGATCTAATTAGGTTCACAAAGAGGTCCTTCCAAGAGATAAACAAAGAATATGTAGGAGGATACATATTCTTTGTTTATCTCTTGGAAGATTTTTATGGCAATTTACGAATGACATTCTTGAAGGCATATATTCCATGCAATCATCAGAAATTCCTTTAGAGGACCTTTCAGAAATTTCACCATGAGTTCTTCTGAAAAACTCCATGCTTAAGTAACTCCCCCATTAATTATTTCAGAAATCTCTCCAGGAATTCCTTCAGAAAACCATCCATGGATTCCTAACATTCTAACAGCGTTTTATAATCTAATGTTCCTTCAGAAATATTTTTTAGAGATGTTTGAAGTTTCTCCATAAATTTTCCAAAGAATTTCTACGAAGAACCTCCTGAAATGGCGCCATTGATTTATTAGAAATGCCATAGATAAGATCACGTAAAAATGTCCATTTTCAACACACCCCCCCCCCCCCCCCTCCCCAAGTAACACATTTGTCACCGAAGAGTCACGGCGGCGCAGGTTTATGTTGCGCAAAAGTCACTGTGACTTACTTCTAGCAAGTAAGTGTTTATTTGTTAGAAGTAAGTCACAGTGACTTTTGCGCAACAAAAACCTGCGCTGCCGTGACTCTTCGGTGACAAGTGTGTTACTTGGGTCCTCTCCCTTTAATAGCACACTTTCTGTATAGGACTTCTCTGAAATTATCACATTCTTGAGAACCCCTCCCTCCTCATAGCGTGGCGTAACTTATGGATGTTCGTCCTTCAGAAATAACTCCAGAAAATAAATTTACACAGTTATCTCAGGGCTCTTTCAGAAATTCCTCTATTGGATACTCCGAAAATTCTTTAAGGGCTATAAATTTCTTTATGGAGTGTCTCTTGGACATTCTTCAGAAGCTCTTCAATGATTTTGTTTTGTGATTCCGTAGATATTCTTTCAGTGATTTCTGAAAAAAAAAACCATATAGTGCATGAGTTACTCCCAGTGAAGAGAATTATCAGACAAAAAAGGCACAAAACAAGCAACAAAGAAGACGCGGCGATTACTCTTTATCCCAACTGGTAACAGATAATGACATGATCTCGAAAATTTTTGTTGCAGGCAAAACGGAAGCTGAATTTGTTGCGTGCTTTTCAACTCGTGAAAAATCAATTATTACCAATTCAAAATCGAACATTTTTGATGATACATCTTCAGCAGCGTTGTAGTGTTTACCGGCTCGAAGTTACCGCTCGAAAATCACAATGCAAGCCTTAAAAATCTCTAAACTCGTGGTGCATGATCTTTGTCCTATTCTGTTCAAGTTGGGACAAACCTATGTTACATTGGGTAGAATGTCGCAACAAATTCAGTTCGTAAAAAGTTTTACGTAAAATTTGTAAAAAGTTTTAAATGTATTTCTTTGGAAATTTCTGGGAACCTGTACAGAAGTTAGAGTATTTCTCCAGACATTCTTTTAGAGGTTCTTTCAAAACTATAGGGGGATTCACTTAACAGCGTAAAGTGATTAAACTGATTAAACGTCGCGATCACCAAGGCAAACTTTGATTATTTCATTCGCAAAATCATGAAACATTTCAAATAAGCAGAAAATCATGGCTTACGCAGCAATTTAATCTGTTTAGTGAGTACCCCTTATGTTCATGAATTCCTTCGGAAATTCTTTCCGAACATCCTCCATGAATTTTGTTTGAAGATTATTCTGGGAATTTTTCAAAATATTTATTTATAAATCCTTGTAGAAATGCCACCAACGATTTCTGAGGGAGAGTTTCCAGAAATTTCTTTAGCAACTCTTTCTAAAATTATTTCAGAAAATTCCTTTCACATAATCTTCAGGAGTTAAATAAACAATTTATTCAAAAATTCCTCCAAAGATTCATTCACCCTGGCCAAGATCACAGGGTTCGACGGTATTAAAATGAAGGATGTTAATTGTAATTCTTGTAATGAAAATATCACCTTTAACACTTTAATGCGCCTCCAACGGTTCATTGCGAACCGGCTGCTCCAGATGGAGTATGGCTGATTTATCAGAAATGCTCGATAAACAGGAGGGACCTGCTGGGGCCTAGTAGTTTCTATACCCAGAAAACAGTTCTGGTCTATTGATTCTGGGAAGGTTTCGAGAGTCGTTGTGAATCATAATGCATTTTTTTGTGTTTTGTGACGAGTCTCGGAATCTTTAGCAGACTTTGAACTGTTTCCTGGGCTTCCCACTATTCGGTTAATTTTAACAAATACACTATACAAAAACAAATTTAATTCAAATATGAAATAATTAGTAGTATCTCGCGTATTCAATTTGCTAATACATAGTTCTCAACATTTGATGTGCTTTCGTGATTCAATTTTCTCTATAATTTTCAATATCAATTTAAAAACGATCAACGATCAATTCTGACTATACATGTCAATGGTTGCTCCTCCGTGATTGATCTGAACTGGTACCAGTTGCACTGAGATCCAACTGAATAAGGGGCTGGGACATTCCACTCATTCTCAAAGTGCAATTTTAGCAGCTCATGCATATTTGATCAATAACGGCGCCGGCCAAGTCCTTATAGTCAGCTGGGAAGGGAAAGGAATGTTAGAGTGTACTGGTTGTTGCTACTAGAGACCGAGAGCACTCTGCGTCCCCACAATCAGCACGGACTGGGGTATTTGTTAGATGGAAAGGATGGGAGATCTGGGAGTCACCGTTGGGTCGGTGATGCGATCCATATGGATTGGGGTTATTTATAGTGTTTGTGATAGATTGTTTGATGAATAAGGTGAATAAGGTCAAGCGGCACAGCACGCTTTGGTTGCATAACTTATAGGCATTATATATACACTGTGCTGTGAGTGGAAGTTGGAAGGGAGGGAAACGACTTTTTTCAATTCGTTTCTGGTTCTAGCGATGGCTATGAACATATGAATATATATGAGTTGTATATGTAGAGAAGAGAGAGCGAGAGAAAGTGGATAGAAAGACACAAAGTAGGATGAAAAGAACGGGCCAGGGATTGAACCCATGACCTTCTGCATACGAATCAGAAGCGGTAGCCACTAGACCACCAAGCCCGTCGTTCTCTATAATTTTCAATATCAATTTAAAATAACTAAGTAACTAATAGTGGGAAGTGCAGCATTTAACAGTGCTTGCTTATAGATTCGAAGCTAACGTGTGATCAAGACGAAATCGACAAAAACTGACTACTTCGACTTTGACTAACGTAGACTATTTATGACAAATTGGATTTTTCGACTGAGTGTATGAAAGGTTTTCTTTAATATGGACTTATTTGGACCGATGCTGGTAGTGCTGATAGGGATGTAAACGAAAGACAACTTTCAAAGATAATAAAAACAATACTAAAATGAGGATCAACGAAAATAGACATAACAAACACATCGACTATCTAACAGATCATAGGCACACCAAAGATTACTGAATTATAGGGCACAGCATAAATATGAACAATAACATTCTTAAAAGCTTGACATGACAAAAAAAAAACAAATACAAAATTGACCATATGACAAAACCGAAACTTTCACACCTTCTACCGTAACCTTCTGAGTCAGTACGCAACAGTGTCTTACTGGACGACATGTTCCGTGCACGGCTGGTGAACTGCTTCTGAAGGATTACGTACTCTATCCTATCCAAAGGCCTAGTGAACTGTCGTTGTCCGCGCAAACGTGAGACGCTTGTGCGTACAGTGATGGGAGAGGTTTCTACGTCCGTCGGCGTGCCGCTAGGAACCTTTAAAAAAAAAATCCTCCAAAGATTCATTCAGAAATTCCTCCATGGATTCCATCTAAAGCCTACTAAAGAATTCCATCTGAAATATCACTTAAGACTTCTTCAGTAGTTTAATGATTATTCATGAATGTCAATAAGGTATTACCTCAAACAGTTATCAATGATTTTCTTCCAAGGAATCCCTTGGAAAATATCGTCAGGGGTTACCGAAGAAATGCTTAGAAGGTTGCTCTATGGAATGCCTAATGCGGATCCTTTAGAAATTCTTCCGAGAATTTTTTGAGATATTACTCCACAGATATTTGCAGGAGTATTTTATGAAATTACATAAAACATATAGGAGTTATTCTTGGAGCGTTATCTGAAAGAATTTCTACTGAAATGTTAAAAATTTCGTGATGAAATTTAATTTCATTTAATTTCATTGAAACAATTTCAGAAAGAATCATTGGAGGAACTCCTGGAAAAATCCTTGAAGGAGCTCTTCAGATTCATCACAAAAGTTCAGTTAATTGGTCGCAGTGGTTTGATTTCCCCAACAGGGTAAGGGCTGATTCAAATATGACGTCCATCATTTTTCAGGATTTTTAGACCCCCTCCCCCTTTTCACGCTTTTTCGTATACCTAATACATGGAGTGTCACACTTTCTCAGACCCCCCTCCCCCTAAACGACGGACGTTATATTTAAATGATCCCTAAGAAAAAAAAACTCCTGAGATGATTTTGGAATTTCTAAATTGAATCATGAAGAAGTTTTTGGAGGAATCCTTGAAAACAATTCATCGGGAGTTCGTGCAGAAATTGCAGACAAAGGTACTAAAAGAATTCTTGAATAAATCCCCTTATGAATTGTTGAAGGATGATTTTGAACAAACCCTGGAAGAACTTCTGGACATACATCTGGATTCTTGAAAAAAAATTCTTGCACAGTGTCTGCATGATATTAGTGGATAAATCTAGCTGATACCATTTCCCTACTTAAGAACTTATGAAGTAATCATAAAGGAATCGCATAAAGAAATATCCTGGGAAACTGGAGAATGCTGTGCAGTAATTCCAAGAAGAGATATTCCTGGAGAAATATTAAGAAATAAATACTGAAGTGATTTCTTAAGGAACTCCTGGAAGAATCTTTGGAGGGATTTTTTAAGGGTCGCCGGAAAAAAATGCTGAAAAATCCATGAAGCAAGGTTTATATAAATCTCTAGAGAAGTTTGCGATCTCAAACGTGGAGGAATATCTGAGGATCTTTCAGGAAGCCCCCTGGAGGAACTTTCAGATAAATTTATAGAGTTTTTCTGGACGAATTCCTGAAGAAACGCATGGAAGAATCCTTTGAGGAATTCCTGAAAAGAACCATAAAAGAACTCTAAAAAACATATTTTACCATGACAGCACTGATTTAAAATGAGTTTTAGGAGAAAAAATATCCCAAGAAGACAAGTGCGACGTTGTGAATTTCTATCGAGAGGAATCCTTTATAAATTTCCTGGTAAACATGCTCAAGGATTCTCTCTAAAAGGTATAGCATATTTCTTGCAAGGATAGTTTTTTATTGAAATATGAATAATAGATGAAAATGTACGTAACAAACATGATTCTTTATAGGACAGATCGGTGAAGTACTAGAATTGTAGTAATGAGCTGAATTTTTGTATGGTGAGAAGGTCAATTCTCAGTTTCTGCAATGAAATGATGCAAAAAGCGTGGGTATTATGATTCCTTGCCTAATTTGATTCTGTTTGAGCAAAACTTTGGGCAACAGTGTTGTTGTTTTCTCAATTTCTTGCAATATAAACAACATAGTTATCCAAAGTTTTGCTCAAACAGCATCAAATTAGGCAAGGAATCATAATACTCACGCTTTTTTCACCATTTCTTTGCAGAAACGGAGAATTGACCTTCTTACCATACAAAAATTCAGCTCATTACTACAAATCTAGTACTACACCGAACGTGCCCCATTATAGATTTTTTAGCATTTTTCTAAAAAAATATGGTCACGCCGATTACGCCGCCGCCGCCGCCGCCGAATAGGGCAAACGGCGTGGCGCCGGCGTCGCCGCCGCCGCTGCCTCAAATTACTATAACCGCCGCCGCCGGTGAAAACTGCTTCGGCGCACACGTCTAGCACGGACATGTCGTCCAGTAAGACACGGTTGCGTACTGATTCAGAAGGTTACGGTAGAAGGTGTGAAAGTTTCGGTTTATTGTCATTTGGTCGATTTTGTATTTGTGTTTTTTTGTCATGTCTAGGTTTAAAGAATGTTATTGTTCAAATTTATGGTCTGCCATATAGTTCAGTAATCTTAGGTGTGCCTATGATCTGTTAGATGGTCGATGTGTTTGTTATGTCCATTTTTGTTGATCCTTGTTTTAGTACTGTTTTTTTTTATCTTTGCAAGTTGTATTTCGTCCACATCCCTAGCACTATCAGAAAGGTCCAAATAGGTCAAAATTAAAGAAAACCTTCCATACAGCCGAAAAATGTAAAAAAATCTAATTTGTCATAAATAGTCTACGTTAGTCAAAGTCGAAGTAGTCCGATTTTGTCGATTTCGTCTTGATCACACGTTAGCTTCGAATCTATAAGCATGCACTATTAAATGCTGCACTTCCCACTATTAGTTTTTTAGTTAATTTGAATTGATATCGCAGGAAATAATCATTAAGCACTAGGCATGAAACATATTAGGGTTTACTCACAAAACTATCAGATATAAAAATAATTAAAAAGAAAATTAAATCACGAAAGCACATCAAATGTTGAGAACTATGTATTAGCAAATTGAATACACGAGATACTACTAATTATTTCATATTTGAATTGAATTTTTTAATGTATTTGTTAAAATTAACTAAATAGTGGGAAGCCCATGCAACAGTTCAAAGTCTGCTGACTCAAAAAAGATTCCGGGACCCGTCACAAAACACAAATATTTTCATTATGATTCACAACGACTCTCGGTACTTTCCTAGACTCAATCGACCGGAACTGTTTCCTGGGTATAGAAACTACTAGGCCCCAGCAGGTTCCTCCTGTATATCGAGCATTTCTGATAAATCAGCCATACTCCATCTGTAGCAGCCGGTTCGCAATGAACCGTTGGAGGCGCATTAAAGTGTTAAAGGTGATATTTTCATTACAAGAATTACAATTAACATCCTTCACTTTAATACCGTCAAACCCTGTGATCTTGGCCAGGGAATTTTGACAGCTAATTATAGTTCTAATAAAAACCATTTTTATTAGCCATAGAGCTCGTGTAAAAAAAATCAGCAACAACTATCCGAATGTTGCTAACGAGCAGTTGAAAAGAAAGCAATTATCCGCAGTACAACTGTGGGACCACTTCCATCGGATCGCCCTTCTGGGAGCTGTGACATACAATTGACCGGATGGCAGTTGTTTAACCCTTTCTGTTTCACAGTTCCAGTTAAAACCACCTCATCCATCCATCGCATCTCATCGCTCCAAGGAGGACTAACTGGACTAACTGGATGAGAAATTGGAAAATTTACCACCGCACTTGGACCTCGTTAGAGTAGATCAAGATAGTAGTCGTTATCCTCTACAACACCCAGCAGATTAGTCTCATTCGTGCTTGAGCTTAGAAGCGTCGTCGTAGTCGAAGAGGACGACAGTCATAAACATCCCCCTCAATAATTAAACAGTGGTAAGTCATTGGCTCCGTTCAACCGCCATCTGTTCGCATTAGGAGCAAAGCATCTCGAAAGGAGTGCTCGTTGATGGTTACCATCGGCGTGGTAGGGGATTTTGAGACTGGAGGTTCATTATTTCAGAAAGTTGCAAAATTGTAATATTTAGTTTTGTTCAATTAACTTTATTAATTGTTCATTAAAATTCTCCAGCATTTCTTTGAAAATTTCTCCAGAGCATCACATCACCAATTCCTCCAGGGTTTCCTTGAGAAATTCTTCTAGAGATTTCAGGAAGTTCTCCAAGGATAATTCTAGAAATTTTTCCATAAAGATTTTCGCAGCAATTCCTCCATGAAATCTTTCAGAAAATCTTTCGGGAATTGTTAAGAAAAACCTTCCACGTATTCCTACAAATACTCAGCCAACACACGATCGCATATGATGTTGACTAGAATACTAAAGTGAAGGCGATATGCGTTAAATATATATGGTTAAATGGAAGCATGTACGTATATGACCTCCACTTTAGCATCCTATTCTACATCATATACCACTTCGTGTTGACTGGGTATTCCTCCAGCAATTCCTTTAGAAAATCATCAATTCAGAAATCCTTCAAAAGTTGCTCCAAATTTTTGTTTTTGAAAATAAAACTTCTCATTCTTTTAGAAATTCCCCCGAAAATTCTTCTCTAAAATATTCTTTCAGGAATTCCTTGGGAAAATCTCTTAGGCAATCATTAAGAAATTTCCTAAAAGTTTTTTCTCATTTTTCTGGAATTTCTTAAAAAAGGAATACCTCCAGTAAATCATTAACGTATTACTTAAGAAAATACACCAGGATTTTCTCAAGATAATTTCGTCGGGGATTCATCCAAAAACAATTTATCCAATTTTCCAGAAGTTTTTCGAAAGATCAAATGCTAAAATCTTCTATAGGGTCCGTTAGAAGCTCCACCAAAGTTTTCTTAAAAATCTTGCAAGGTTTTTCGTAAAGAAGCTTTTAAAGATTCCTCCGGATTTTTTTTTACTATTCTAGATTTTTTAGGGATTCTTTAACAAATTCCTAAGGAGATTCCTCCAGAAATTACTCCCAAAACTCTTTTATAAAATCTTCAACAGATTTCAGTATTGCTTTAAAGTTTCTTTCAGAAATTCTTTTAGAAATTTCTGGCGATCCATAAGAATTCCTCTTAGGTTTCCATAATATTTGTTTATGAAATTTCCATAAAAAATATCCAAAGATTCTCACAGAAAGTATTTCAAATTTGTTTTTTTTTGTCATAAATCCCGCAGAGAATTCCTGCAGAAAATAATCAACCTATTTGTTTAGACAATGCACCAGGAATTCCTCTAGAAAAAATCTTTGGAGATTGATCCAAAAAGATTTTTTTTGGATTCCGTTAAACATTCTGATAGAGAAACACCCAGAAATTTCTCGAAGGTTAGAACGATAAAGTCTTTCATAGAATCCGATAGAAATTCAATCGCGGTTCCCATGCCAAGGGTTTTTGTAGATCTTTTTCCAGGAATTTCTCCAGAAATTCCTTCACAGAGTCATACAGATATTTTTTGTAGGATTCCCTTAGAAATTCTTTTGAAGATTTCTTCAGAAAATACTTCAAGAACTATGTTTCAAATTTTTCCTTAGATTTCAGCAGTGCTCAATGGATGCTTTTGAAAATCCTTTAAGAATTCCTTTCAAAAAATATTCCATAGATTGTTACTTTAAATTCTTTCTGGATTTATTTGCAAATTCTTCAAAACCTATTTCAGGATGCCTCTAGAAAACTTTCAATAGAGATTTCCGCAGTACTGCCTTCATGGATTCTTTTAGAAAGTCCTTCCGGAGATTCTTTAGAAAAAATCTTTCAGCGAATCTTTAAAAAAAACTAGAAAATCAGAAATCTCTCAGAAACTTCTCCAAGTATTCCTTTAAAAAATCTTTCGAATCCTATGGAAATTTCTTCAACTTCAACGTTTCTTTTTTTCAAGGAATCCTTTCACAAATTTCTTAAGAAGATCTTTCAGACAACCAATAAGGAATTGCACTTATGTTTCCTTATTTTTTTTTTCATTATTGCCAGCGATCATCACAGCAAATATTCCATGGATTTTTTTTCCAGAAATTCCTCTACGGATGCCCCAGGAAATCATCGATGTATTCCTTTAAATATCCACCCAATTCCTTCAGAAATTTCTGCGGGGATTTGACAAAAAAAATATCCAGGGTTCCGTCAAAAAATCTTTTAAAGTTTCTACGTATTCTTGCGTTAAATTCTATGGGGATTTTTTTTAGAAATCTTTCAATGGATTGTTCATAAAAACTCCTTCAGCATTTTTTGGAAATTTCTCCACAGATTCCATTTCAAACTACTCCAGCGATTATTTGAGTTATGCTTCTAGAGGTTATTCCAGAAATTTATCCAAGAATGCCTCTAGAAAATCTGCCATGATTTTTTGAAGAAAATCCTTCGAGAATTTTAAATACAAATCTTTTCCGCATTCCTCTAGAAGTAACTCCAACGATTTATTTTAAGGTGAATATATGACGAAGTCACACCTCGAATTTTTATTAGCACAAATCTGAAGAACTGAGGGTTGGTTTGCGTTGAAAAGTTAATCGATTAGTCACCACCAGCGGGTAACCAATCGATCAACTTTTCAGCGTAATCCGACTTTTGGTTCCTCAGATTTGTGGTCTTGAAAATTCAAGTTGTGGCTTCGTCATATCTTCACCTTAAAAATCTAAAATTGAAATTCTTTCTTTTTTTCCGAATATTTTAGAAACTCCTCCTAGTTTCTTTTATAAAGTCTTCCAGTAATTCGGTAAATTCTTTAAGAAAATTGTTCAGGTTATTCTCGTTCCGTCAAAAATTCCCTCCAAAGGATCTTTCTGTTTTTTTTTCAAATTAATCCAGGGATTCTTACAGGAAATGTTATTCTTTCAGAAATTCCTTCATGGATTTATTTAAAAATTCCTCCAAAGAGTACGTCAAAAATTCCTCTAGAGGTTACTTCAGATTTTTTTTAGAAAAATTTTAAGAAAATCATTTTTTTTCATTTTTGCTGAAAACGGTTCATGGATTCCTAAATAATCCTCAAAAGATTTCCTTTGAAAAATCCTCAGAGCAGCATTGAGCAAGTTTTTCAGGGATGATTTCAAAAATTAGCTAAAGGATTCCTTCATAAATTACTTCGGGAGTTCCATTGGATAATCTACCATGAATGCCTTAAAATTGTTGTCCAGAATATTCGTCAGAAGTTTATCAAGGCATTTTTTTTTAATTTTCTATGGATTACTTCAAAATTTATTTAAAGTTTCCTTCAGATTTTTTTTTTCTAGAGACTCCTTCAGAAATGTTTCCAGGATTTCTTCATAAACTTCCTCTAGGGTTTCTTACACAAATTCTTCCAGAGAAAAAAATCCTCCCGGTAGTATTTTAGGCAACCCTTAAAGAACATATTCAGATATTTATCCAAGGTATCATTTAGAAAGCCTTCTATGAATTTCTTCAGAAAATCCCTCAAGGATTCCTCCAAAAATTTCTTGAACGATTCTCAGAAAATCTTGAATATATTTTTTTGAAAATCTTACACGTTTTTCGTCAGGAACGCTTGCAGTGATTTTTTAGATAATTTTCCATGGGTTCTTACATAAACTACTCCAGAGATTCCTTAACAAAAACTTTGAATTCTTTCAGCGATTTTTTTTTTCATGAAATCTTTTAAGATGTTTTTTGAATATTCCTACTAACTTTTTTTTTCAGAAATTTATCGAAGGTATTCTCTTGCAAATTTTCATGGGTTTCTTTAAACATTCCGTTTTTCTTATAGTGGATTTCAGAAAGTTTTCCGGGAACTTCTTCAAAAATTAGTCCAAGAATTCCTTTAGAAGTTTCTTCAAAGATTCAATTAAATTATCTAGCTTGGATTCCTTAAGAATTTTATTCAGAGATTCCGTCAGAAACTAGACGAGATTTTTTTATGAAATCCTAGATTACTTCAAAATTCCGTCATAATTTTATTTCTGAAATTTTTCCATTTGTTTTATAAAATCTTCCATAGACTTCCTCATTCATCCTTTCATGGTATGTTAGGGCAAATTCTCCCGGAGATTTATTGAGCAATCCAGCCTTGTTTTCTTTTGGAAAATTTTACATAAATTAATTCAGAAACTACGCAGAGTTTTTTTCGAACAATCTTCCACGGATTCCTTCAGAAACTACTCCAACTATTTCTTCACAAAATCTCCCAATGAAACTTTACAAAAGTCCTCTCCTACAGAAACTGTCCAGAGATTTTTTTACAATCCTTCAGGAGGTCTTTGCAATATCTTTAAAACATTTTTCAAAAATTTATCCGTGGTATCCTTTAGAAAGTTCATAAAATCCGTCAGATATTCGGTCAGAAAGTTTTAAAGACATTCTATCAGTGATTTTAGCAGAAAATTCGCCGGAGATTTCTGCAGAAATCAGTACGCAGTTAACATTAGGAACTCCTTCGAGTATTTCCCCATGTATTTCATTGGAAATTGTTCCATTTTTTTTTTCCAAGGATTTTCTTCAAGTATTCCTCAAAGTTTTTTTTTTCAGAAAATTCTTTAGGAATTTTAATTTTGAGATTCCTAAGACAGTTTCCCCAGGTTTTCTTCCTCAGGATTTTAACTGAGGATATCTCCAGAGATTTCATCCTATAAGAATTCCTTGTGGGATTCTTCCAGAAATTATTTAGAAGCCATCGATTTATTAAGTAGGGCAATTATTCTGAATTTTCGATAATATCACCACCAAACTCTCCACCCCCACCTCCCCTTGTAAGAGTTTTTGAATGAAACCCAAAATATTTTTGAATGCCGCGTAAGATTTTCAAATCCTCCCTCCCCCATAAACCTTAGCGTGATTAATGGACAGTCCACTATGGTATGAATTTCTCTAGGAATTCTGCTAGGATTCCTCCAGAATTTCTCCTGTGATTTGTCCCGGAATTCTTCCACGAATTCATCTAGGGATTCCTGGGATGATTTCTCCAGGAAGAAGGAGGTTTTCCCAGGATTTTAGAATATTTTACAGATATTCTTCTATGGGATCTTCAGAAATTGCTCCAGAGATTTCTCCAAGTATTGATCCTGGATTGCCTCTAAGGATTCCTCCAAAATTGTGTCTAGGTATTCCTCTGAAGATTTGTCCACGTGTTTTTCTAAAAATTCCGCTCCATCAGGAATTTTACTTCATGCTTTTCCAGGAATTCCTTTTGAGATTCGTTTAGAAATTTCTTTTTGAATTTATCCATGAACCCTCCACGAATTCATCTAGGAATTTTTCCAGGGATTACACCATGAATCTCTCCTGTGATTCCTCCAGTGATTCTTTCAGAAATTCCTCTAGGGATTTATTTAGCGTTTTCTTCAAGAATTCGTGCGAAAATTCGTCCAACAAATGCTCCTGTGATTCTTCCAGAAATTCCTCTGGTGGTTCCTCCAGGGATTCCTCCATGGAGTCCTCTAGGAATTCTTTCAGAAATTTAATTCAAGGACTCCCTAACAAGTTTTTTGAGAAATTTTTGGGATTGATCTAGGATTTTATTTGGGGATCCCAACATCCCGAGCAGAAGGGAATAACAACAGCATACGGAGCTGTGTTATTTGGGAAAAATAACTGAATAATAAAATCGATTATTTTCAAGTTATTACCATAACATATTGTGTTATAAACTTGTCTGTCATAAGCGGCAAAATAACAAATTCCATAACAAAAAAATGTTTCTGGAAAACCATTTCAATAACTTGTTTTGTTAGTTTCAATAATAACAGTGAATTCGGAAAATATTTCCATAACCAATTTTGTTATTAATATGTTATTGATAGTAATCGGAGGACGATCTGCGGACCCTACGCAGAGTGCGGAACTGGAGACAAACAGCCATGGATCGAGTGGAATGGAGGCGGCTACTATGTACAGCAGAGGCCACCCCGGCCTTAGCCTGACCGGTAAGTAAGTAAAAGTAAGTATGATAGTAATCGGAGAGCAGAATTTGCTATGATATCAAACTCGTTATTATAATACTTAGGCCGATGCAAATATTATTCTTTTATGTCCGAGACCTCTCATCAGGTACAAGGTGGGGGGACAAAAACAAATAAGGAACAAACAAAAAAAACTAAAAATTAAAAACACTATCGAAATAGTTATTTATGTAACGAGTTGCGAAAAGTTGATTTTTTCAGCACGAGTCGTACATTTATCCAACGAGGCTTGCTGACTCTGACGAAAGAAATATTTTCAAATGATCGAAGAATACTATATTCAGCTTTTAATTCATTCTAAGAGTTTTGAAGTCGCAAGATAATCGAACTTTAGTAATTTCTATATTATCAAATACGACGAGCTTCGATTTCCACCTGTAATTCATATACTGTTCTACTTTAATTGTTTTCGGAGCACGGTTTTGAAATCAACACGTGTATTTGAAAAAGTTTGATCGTCGACAGCAATTTGTGACTTTTGTTTTGTTTTTTTTTTTAGCGTAGAAACTGAAGAATTCTTAGAATGCTCAACAGTTTTGCAGAAAATTTTTGGGATATTGGAAATATTGTACAGATTATTACAACTTTTCTGGAAATTTTGTTTTAATTCCTCCGATTTTCCCTGGATTCTAGAATTATGTCGAATATTCCTCCTGGATTCTACAAGGATTCCTCCAAAAAATATTCTATTATTTCTCCTGAACTTCCTCTGATGATTTCTACAGGACTTTCACTAGAAATGTTTGCAATATTTTTTTCTGTAATTCCTCTATTTATTTCTCTGATGATTCCGTCAAAAACTCCTTTTGTGTCTGTCAAGTGACTTTGTCATAAAATTCTTCCAGAAATTCGTCGACAGATTTGATCTTAACTTTTCCATTAATTACTTCAAAAATATTCCAGAAATTTCTCCGAGAGTTCTTCGACGGAATCTTTCATGGGTTTTCAAAGACTCCTCTAGAAATTCCTCCAGAATCCTGCATAGAAGCCCTTCAAGGATTTCATCAGAATTTCCTGTGATCATTAGTCCTGGAGTTCACCTTAAAATTTCTCTGAAAATTTCTTTGGGGATTTCATCAGGAGTTTTTCTGAATGTTTCTCCAGGTGTTTTTCAAAAGATTTTGCCAAGAATTCTAAACATTGCTCAGAAGAATTACCTTCGGAATTTCTAAGAAAATTGCACCAGGAGTTCTCTTGACGACTTCTCCAGGGATTTATCGAAAGGTTCCTCCAGAACTTCCAAGTGCTTATCCGAAAACTATTTAAGGAATTCTGAAAAGGAGTCGTTCAGAAATTCCCTTTCTACCTGAATACAAAAATGGAACAACACAAAGGGACAGGTCATAATCGTCGAATTGTTGCTGTGATTTCAAAATTTGTTACTGTTGTATTATTGCTGACAAGTTGATCAATAGTACAACAAAACATGTTATTTAAATGTAATATAGTTAATGTATATCAATAGCTTGATTATAACAAAATGAGATTGCCCATCAAAATTTGTTATGGAAAGCTATGCCTTGATAATTTAATAATAACAAAACAAGATATAAAAACCGGTTATGTGATTTCGTAGTTATTAACTTGGTATTCTCCTCTGCTCGGGATTGACCCCTCCAGAAAGTCCTCGATTTCGTTAGTGATTTTATCGAGAATGTCGTCCCCTTAATGCTAGAACTAGGTAACTGGTTTGACAAAATCGCGAGCAATTTGTTTATATTTAAACGTACGCCATAATAAACAAAAGTTTGTCGATTGAAATTCAAAAACACATAATCATTCCTCCTTCAACACAGATAAAAATATTCATGTAAAATTCAGCGATAAATCATGCACATAAAGGGAATGCTAGAGTGAGTGCATATTTACATGAGACGTTCGTGTAAATTTCCGCTAAAAGTCGCGTAACTGGTTTGTGTCCATGATGGTTTACGCGATGATTGGCGGAAATTTACACGATGGTAAAGTAATTTTACATTATTTCTCATGTAAAAGTGCACTAACTCTAGCATTCCCTTTATGTGCATGATTTCTCGCTGAATTTTAATTACATATTTTTTTCTGTGAAGACCAACAAACAGGTTGTTTTAAAGCAGGATAAGTTTTATCAGCCATTTTTACTCGTACTTCCCAAAACGAGTAACCTAGCTCTAGTAGTAAGGGGGCGATATATTTAGAGTGATTCCTTAAGAGATATTTCTGGGGTTACCTCCAGGAATACCTAACTGGGTTCTTTCAGGGGTTTCACAAGATATACTATGAGGAATTTCTCCCGAAATTGATCTTGGAATTTTTCTGAATTCTAAAAGCTCCTCCTTTGGTTTTCTCAAGGGATTGTTCTAATGATTTCTCAAGAGATTTCTCCAGGAAGGAAACTAGCTCTAAGAGGGATTCTTCAAAATTCCTCTAGGAGTTCCTCCAGGGATTCCTCCGGTTATTTCTCCAAGGTTTTCATGATTTTTTTCCCAGAAACTCTTCCGGGAACCCATCTACGGCTTCTTTTGATGAAGAGCTGCTTGTTCTGGCGTTTAGTGGTAGCGTCAAGGCAGATTGATCAGTATTCTCGTTGGTTCGGTCCTAGGTGATTTTAGTCAGATCTTGGATGACTTTTTTTGTTGACAGTTAAAGCTTACCTACCTAACCGATCAGGCTAAGACCAGGGTGGCCTCTGCTGTACATAGTAGCCGTCTCCATCCCACTCGGTCCATGGCTGTTTGTTTCCAGTTCCGCACTCTGCGTAGGGTCCGCAGATCGTCCTCCACTTGGTCAACCCACCTAGCTCGCTGCGCTCCACGTCTTCTTGTATCGGTCGGATGACTCGCGAGAACCATTTTAGTCGTTTTGGATGGGAGCTATCACACATTGTTTGAAAATTTCAAACTTATTACTAGTAGCTATTTTGATTTTTTCCACGAATTCAGCGTTGATTTCCTTCAAAACCATGTAATGACTGTTGCATATTTACTTATTTGACAATAGAAGTATCTCCAATTTATACTCGCTTTTCATTATTTGCATTTACTTTGAAAAGCTGACTACATTTGAAAATACACAGATATATTCCTGGTTTGTTCTTTCTGTATAAAAAATATATTTGAAATTGTTTTTCAATATCCCACCAGTAGGAGAACCCTTTTCAAAAACACTAGTAAAATATCTGGTGTAAGATAACGAGTTTTCGTAAATGTTTACAGTCCGTTCTGTTTGCTCGTTTTTGTTCAAGAATATGTATAGCACAAACATGATTTCAAAATGTATTGTTATACATGCAATAATGCGTTTTTGCCTTTCTCGTACACTAAGTGTACTGGAAAGGCTATATGTTCACTCCAAAAATGACTTTTTGATAGAAGGCCCGGAGGGTCAAATCACATATACCAATCGACTCAGCTCGACGAATTGAGGTGATGTCTGTGTGTGTGTATGTGTGTGTGTGTATGTGTGTGCGTGTGTGTGTGTGTCTGTATGTATGTGTACAAAAAAACTCACATCACTTTTTGGCAGTAAACCTCATCCGATTTCAATGACCGACGGTTCATTCGACGCAGAATCTGGTCCCATTGTTTCCTATTGAAAATGGTTTGGATCGGTTCAGCCGTTCCGGAGATATGGCCATTTAGGTGTTCCGGAACGGTACCCCAGGAAGGGACCAGATATGAAAATGCATCAAACCTATGCATGCGACACATCAAACCACGGCATTTTTGATAACCTGATGAGCGGTAAGCAGAAAAATAGTCTAAGACCATATCTGAACGGGTAGTGTTCCGGAACCGGTTCCGGGTGTCCCGCCGGAAGTGGCAAATATCAAAGTGAACCAAACCCATGCATGAGACACATCAAACCACGGCATTTTCGATAACCTGATGAGCGGTAAGCAGGATAATAGTCTCAGACCATATCTGAAACGGTAGTGTTCCCGAACCGGTTCTGGGCGTCCCGCTGGAAGTGGCCAAATATACAAGTGAACCAAACCCATGCATGCGACACATCAAACCACGGCATTTTCGATAACCTGATGAGGGTAAGCAGGAAAATAGTCTCAGATCATATCTGAACCGGTAGTGTTCCGAAACCGGTTCTAGGCGTCCCGCTGGAAGTGGCCAAATATACAATTGAACCAAACCCATGCATGCGACACATCAAACCACGGCATTTTCGATGACCTGATGGACAATGAGCAGGAAAACTATCTCAGACCATATCTGAACCAGTAGTGTTCCGGAACCCGTTCCGGGGTTCTCGCCGAAGTGATTAAATCTGAAAGAGAAACAAACCCGTACATGCGTCACATCAAATAGCGGCTTTTTAGATTACCCAATAAACGGCCAGCAAGTGTTTCGGAATCGGTTTTGAGTGGTCGGAAGAGGCCAAATGTAAAAGTAAACCAAATCCAGGCATGTGACACATCAAATCGTGGCTTTTGCGATAACCTGATGAACAGTTAGCTAGAAAATAGCCTTACGACACACTAAAGACAACTGGTAGTGTTCCGGAATTGGTTCCGAGAGTCCCGTCGAAATTGTCAAACCCTGCATGTGACACCTTCAATTTGCAGCGTTTTTGGTGAACTGATGATCAGTTAACAAGACAATAATGTTAGACCATATTTGGTTCAGAAGGTAGTTACCCGTAATCAGATCCGGGTATTGAGGATTTTGCCCCGTAATAGACTCACGCGCGGAAAATTTTGTCCTACCAAAATTTTCTCCCACCGCTTTTCCCATAGATTGGGTTTTGTCGCTGCTAACGAAAACAACATTGAACGCACGCTCTTGGTTGGTGCAATTAATACATGGTTCGTTTAGCTGCTAACTGCCATGCAAACTGACGTGTGACTATTTATTTTTTCACTTCGAAGATTTGCTCGGAAGTCTATCAACGAATAAAAAATGCAATAGTAAAATGTAAAATTTAACCAAATCCATGAATGCGGTACATCAAATCACGACCAGTCTTGTAAACATTCGACAATTTTTACTACCTTCATTTCGTTGCCGCAGTCGGGTGTCAGTCGGCTTTGTTACATTCGTGCGCTATCGTTACCTCTTACCTACACACAACACGAGGAGTAGAACGAAGATCAATAAACATAAGAAAGGGTCAAATCAATGTCATCTGACACGATGACATGTGTCTAATTCTAGCTTTACGCATAGATTTTCAGCCAATTCCGATTATGAAAGTTAATATTAGTTTATTATTGCATGTTGCATTGAATACGACACACAGATGGGCAACATAGCTCTTATTATGGAAGAAGACAGGAATAACAGAAGCCGAACCGTCTCCCGAAGCCGCTATCGTGGTGAAGTGCATTCGTTTGACATTTTTGTTTCGAACAGTAGTTTGATTGCTTTTGTTGCGAATGTCGGAGACAAAGGAGGCCGAATATCGACGAAAAGGTTCAAATGACTGTGATCTCTAACAAGACTGATCACGACTTATCGACAACCTGATGGAAAAATAGGGTAAGACCACATTAGATTCCCGGTAGTGTTGCGGGTTCAGCTGTGGCTTCGAAAGTGGTTAGAAGTAAAAGTAAAGCATTCATGCGGTATATCAAATTGCGGTGATTAGGTAAAGGTTTTTTTTTTGTTTTTATTTATGTGTATTTTAACTTATAGCTAATTCTACACTAAATTAGGTAAAGGTGAATAAATAGCAATAAAATATTCTCAGACCATATTGGGACAACCGGTAGTGTCATGGTCCATGACTCATGGAATCAGATCCGGCTATCCCACCGGAAATTACCAAATATAAAAATGAACCAAACCCATACATACGACGCATCAGATCACAGATTTTTTGATAATCTAATGAACGGTTAGCAAGAAAATAGCCTTAGATCACATTAGAGACTAGCTGTTGTGTAGCAGAACCAACGTTCATGTGAAAAAATAAATAGTGGCTTTGTTTAATGGCCTGATAAACATTAGGTATGAACAACAGTGACGAATAGGTCTAAGTTCTCATACATATATGCGAACAAAATATAGACAAAACTAAAGCGATCTCATCAAATCGTACCATTTCAGATTCCTAAGGTGTAAATTTATAGCAGGATGGGTCAACGTTGAATGGAAAAATAACAATTTGATCGCGTCTAAAGAAGATGGTGGCTGTTTTAAGGAATTTTGAGCTCTAAAACTACGTAAAATAAGTGTATTTGGTATGGGAAATATGTTCGGAGTCCACCAGAGTATCCAAGATAGCGGTCCAAAGTCCCAGATAATGGCCCAGTGTTCAAGTTAGTGCCTATTTTATAGGATTTTTAATTCTTGCATTATGGGCATATTTTGTATGAAAAGAAACCCAAGCTGTGCGCTGTTTTACAAGGTCTGCAATATGACTATAGTTTGAATGGGGAAGAATGTTGGTCTTCGTCCAAAACTGGTAACCAGAAAATCATAAACGACATGCCAAAATTCAATACGGCGACTATTTTATGTAATTGTAGGTACAGAGTCCAAAAATGAATACCAGAACATCCAATATGGTGTCTCAATGTTCAAGATGGCGGTTAGTTTAGTTGGGGTAGATATCCGGAGTCATAAAATGATGACCGGAAAATCTAAAATGACGTTTCAAAATTTTGCGGCTTCATAACACTTGTTTGGTTTGAGTTTTGGATCGTTGTCCTATATTTTCTGAATATTGGATGTTATGCTAATATAAAATGTATCCATATTGAGTAGATTTAGCAAGCAGTTTTCATTTTGTATTTATGTCAATGTCATCAACATGTCGCTCGAGTTTTGTTGAAAGGATATTTTAAAGCACTAGAAAGGCACCATCACCGCTAGGTGGATTAATTAGGGTTTTTTAATAAGAGAGATACTAATTTAGATACATTAGATATCAATTTTGCGTCAGTAGTGCACGCTACACACCAAAATTTTTGAAACGCTTCCAGCACGCCAAAAATCAGCAAAAGAAATTGCTGAATTTCAGCAACATTTTTGCTGAATTTCAGCATAACTTTGCTGATTAACTGTCAAAATTGCTGGATGGTTCAGCAAGTTGAAAAATAATTGCTGATACTCAGTAATTTGTATTGCTGAATGCAATCAGCACGCCAAAAATCAGCAAAGTTTGCTGATTACCAGCAAAAATATTTTGCAGTGTATGTCTGAACCAGCAGATTATAAAAATTGAATGTACATCGTGTTTCTTTCCACATAACATCAGTATTCAAGCTTTCATTTGCAGAAGGTTTCAAAATATTCCATCGGTGAAAATTTTTCCATACATTTTGTATGGGAGAGAAATAGGCAAATAATGAGAGATTCATGCAAATTAGTATGAAAAACAGCTTAAAGAAGGAAAATTAAAAATTTCCCAGATGAAATATTTTAAAAGTACTTGCATATGATAATACAACATAAACTCTGATGTTGTATGGAAAGAAACCCGATGTACATTCATTTTTTATAATCTGCTGGTTCAAACATAGCGTGTAGTGTCAAATAGTGGGTTTTTGAGGGCTTCAGCTCAACAAAGTTTCAGCCTTTTTTCATAAAAAAAAATAATTCTCATTTAGGGGGGCGAAAAAGTTTTTCTCATTTCATCATTCTCTCGGTTTTAAACAATAATTCCATTTTCTGTACAAAATTATGTTAGTTCTTTGGGGGCATACCAGTATAGAGGCACTGAAATTTGGAAACCTTAAAGACAAGGTTTTTTGAGTACTTAGCATAAATTTTCTCGAGCACAAATCCACAGAACCGTCAAAATGATCTGGCTGAAAATGCTACTTGAAGCTTACTCACTTGCAGTAGACATTGAATTACATTTTCAGTTAGATCCGTTTGAGGGTTTTCTAGATTTGCACTCGAGAAAATTTGAGATTGTACTAAAAAAAACCTTGTCCTTAGATACAGGATGATACAGGATAGAAAGATCTCATCAGCGCACTTTCAAACAACATACTATTATGATGATATCTTCCAAAACAAGCTGTGTAATAGTTCACTGTTTGCTTTTTACCCGGGAAACAAAATTCCCGGCAAGGAATCTTCTACAAAATGCATTTTAGACCCATCATTCCTATTCACGCCTCTGCTCGGTTATCATTTTAGTACTTGCCGGGCGCTGATGGACCGTAATTTCGAACATCCTCGACGAACGAGCCCAGACCAGACCATCACAGCCAGGGATGAGAAATGTACTGGAAAAAACGGTTACCGACTGTACATTTGACATTTTTCCACACGAACATCACAAGCCCAGCCAAACTCAAACTGTTCGAAAAATAAATGTCATAACATTTTTTTTCCTGCAGCCTTCTTCCTCGAAACGGTTTTCAAGCGCGAGAGCGCCAGTACTCGAGCACAACGACGACAAAAATTTCTGTCTCTCCCATTTTCGCATTTTTCTGCGTTTCAAACCGCTTCTAGACAAACTTCTTTGCATGCATCACAAAGCTAGGAGTGTGCTCTAGCTATTTGTGCAAATAGATTTAAATTGTTTATTAAAACAAATGAGTTATTAGCATTTGAAAATATTTGACATTTTTCGCAATCACCCGCCTCAGCATGACTGCTCATAAATATTTTCGTGGGGAAGCGAAAACCATCAAGCGTCTGCTTGACTGCCGTCGGCGCGACGTCTGATGGTATTGGTGCTGCCGTTGTTTTGTCTTTATTTTACTGCCAGTATCGTTGAACGGTAAACAGAAAAAAGTCTCATTCTCATGCCTGGTGCTAATGAAATAATTAAACAAATATGGACTATCATGGACTCATCGGATGCGGTGGCGGCAATGGTGCTGTGAATCACAGCACCATTGCCGCCACCGCATCCGATGAGTCCATGATAGTCCATATTTGTTTAATTATTTCATTAGCACCATTAAGGGGAAGCTTACCGGGCGGGCCGGTAAAACCCGACTTCGGCGCACGTTTCGATTTTTTAAAAATTAACGAAAAGAGATATCGAAATATAAAACAAATCACGCTGTAGCTGAGATGTTAGGCTTCATTTTCATAAAAAAATATTTGATTTTATTCAAAATTTGAAAAAGTTGGACTCTCGAGAACACCAAAATTTTTGGTAGGAAAACCGCTCCCATGCCGCAAATTTTTGTGTTTGCACAACGATTTCTCCCGTAAAAATGTGTTTTATCATATAACTATGTACGGTCATTTTGCTCAGAAACTAATAACGAGTCGAATGGTATAAAAATATTAGGGGGTTTCATACAAAAATCTACATTGAGAGGCATTTGTATGAAATCATTTCCAAAATTATTGCGCGCCACCGCGATCGAACAGCAGCTAACGGTTTCTTGGCTGGCCTCTGGTGGGCACCCGTGCGGATGATGCAGCGAAACAAAGCAGCAGATTTGCCTCACTGACGTTGATCCGGTAAAATAGTTGGACACAAATTGATTTCAGAAAAAAATATGTAATTGATTGCATGTTGGTTAATGCACGTGCAGTACACGGATGATTTTGTAATAGGAATAATGTATCTAGACAAATAAACAATGGTTACTCAAATATGGTGTTTCAGGAATGGTACTCGTATTTATATTGCAGTACAATATTGAAAAAAAAACATTTTTATTATTGAGTAGGCTGAGAAAGGAATGCGCGGTATTTCTGATGAAAAAAAACGCGATATCTCGCGTAATTCGTGATAAGGGCCTAAAAGCCATTGGTAACCAAGTGTGTAGCACGATGCTACCGAGTAGATAAATGAATAAACAAAAATTTAAACGCCAGCTTGATCAAGAGGAGGCTGTCCTCTATGTGCCAATAGGTTAAATTTTCATGTTTACCTGCTATTCTGCACAGAAACAACGAGCTACACACATGGTTACCAATAGTTTTTAGGGAAAGATCATAAGTTACACGAGTTATGATGATAAGTTCAGCTGAGGATCATTTTGGGGAATATAAATAGGATTGAAGAAATCTCGCAGCGGTAAACGCGCGGTTAACCAATATTTAGAAGGACCATGCTGAAAGTACTGGATTCGATTTCCGAACGGTCCAGGATCTTTTTTGTGATTATTTGTGATTATTTAGGAATTCTAATGAATATTTGAGCCTGCTGAGCTTATTCGAGGATTCTTGAAGAGTTTTAGAGTATTCCCCGATATTTTGTGATTATTTAGAAATTCTAATGAATATTTGAGTACACTGAGCTTGCTCGAGAATTCTTTTTTTTGTAATTTGTTGTTTTATTGTAAACGATAACCTTTTAGTTGTTACTTTACATGAGGTCAAGGATTCTTGAAGAGTTTGAGAATATTCCTCGACTTTTTGTGATTATTTAGGAATACTAATGAATATTTGAGCCTGCTGAGCTTATTCGAGGAATCTTGAAGAATGTTAGAAGTTTTCCTCGATTTCACGATAATTGAAAAATTCAGATGAATATTTGAGTTCACTGAGCTTGCTCGAGGATTCTTGAAGAGTTTAAGAGTATTCCTCGATTTTTTGTGATTATTTATTAATTCTAATGAATATTTGAGTACACTGAGCTTGCTCGAGAATTCTTGAAGAATTTGAGAATATTCCTCGACTTTTTGTGACTTTTTAGGAATTCTAATGAATTATTGAGTACATTGAGCTTGCTCGAGAATTCTAGAAGAATTTGAGAATATTCCTCGACTTTTTGTGATTATTTAGGAATACTAATGAATATTTGAGCCTGCTAAGCTTATTCGAGAATTCTTGAAGAATGTTAGGAGTTTTCCTCGATTTTACGATAACTGAAAAATTCAGATGAATATTTGAGTTCACTGAGCTTGCTCGAGGATTCTTGAAGAATTTGAGAGTATTCCTCGACTTTTTGTGATTATTTAGCAATACTAATGAATATTTGAGCCTGCTGTGCTGAGCTTATTCGGTGATTCTTGAAGAATATTACGAGTTTTCCTCGATTTTACGACAGCTGAGAAATTCAAATGAATATTTGAGTTCACTGAGCTTGCTCGAGGATTCTTGAAGAGTTTAAGAGTATTCCTCGATTTTTTGTGATTATTTATTAATTCTAATGAATATTTGAGTACACTGAGCTTGCTCGAGAATTCTTGAAGAATTTGAGAATATTCCTCGACTTTTTGTGATTATTTAGGAATACTAATAAATATTTGAGCCTGCTGAGCTTATTCGGGGATTCTTGAAGAATGTTAAGAGTTTTCCTCGATTTTACGACAGCTGAGAAATTCAGATGAATATTTGAGTACACTGAGCTTGCTCGAGGATTCTTGAAGAATTTAAGAGTATTCCTCGATTTTTTGTGATTATTTAGGAATTCTAATGAATATTTGAGTACACTGAGCTTTCTCGAGAATTCTTGAAGAATTTGAGAATATTCCTCGACTTTTTGTGATTATTTAGGAATACTAATAAATATTTGAGCCTGCTGAGCTTATTCGGGGATTCTTGAAGAATGTTAGGAGTTTTCCTCGATTTTACGACAGCTGAGAAATTCAGATGAATATTTGAGTTCACTGAGCTTGCTCGAGGATTCTTGAAGAGTTTAAGAGTATTCCTCGATTTTTTGTGATTATTTATTAATTCTAATGAATATTTGAGTACACTGAGCTTTCTCGAGAATTCTTGAAGAATTTGAGAATATTCCTCGACTTTTTGTGATTATTTAGGAATACTAATAAATATTTGAGCCTGCTGAGCTTATTCGGGGATTCTTGAAGAATGTTAAGAGTTTTCCTCGATTTAACGACAGCTGAGAAATTCAGATGAATATTTGAGTTCACTGAGCTTGCTCGAGGATTCTTGAAGAGTTTAAGAGTATTCCTCGACTTTTTGTGACTATTTATTAATTCTAATGAATATTTGAGTACACTGAGCTTGCTCGAGAATTCTTGAAGAATTTGAGAATATTCCTCGACTTTTTGTGACTATTTAGGAATTCTAATGAATATTTGAGTACATTGAGCTTGCTCGAGAATTCTAGAAGAATTTGAGAATATTCCTCGACTTTTTGTGATTATTTAGGAATACTAATGAATATTTGAGCCTGCTAAGCTTATTCGAGGATTCTTGAAGAATGTTAGGAGTTTTCCTCGATTTTACGATAACTGAAAAATTCAGTTGAATATTTGAGTTCACTGAGCTTGCTCGAGGATTCTTGAAGAGTTTAAGAGTATTCCTCGATTTTTTGTGATTATTTAGGAATTCTAATGAATATTTGAGTACACTGAGCTTTCTCGAGAATTCTTGAAGAATTTGAGAGTATTCCTCGACTTTTTGTGATTATTTAGCAATACTAATGAATATTTGAGCCTGCTGTGCTGAGCTTATTCGGTGATTCTTGAAGAATGTTAGGAGTTTTCCTCGATTTTACGACAGCTGAGAAATTCAGATGAATAATTGAGTACACTGAGCTTGCTCGAGGATTCTTGAAGAGTTTAAGAGTATTCCTCGATTTTTTGTGATTATTTAGGAATTCTAATGAATATTTGAGTGCACTGAGCTTGCTCGAGAATTCTTGAAGAATTTGAGAGTATTCCTCGACTTTTTGTGATTATTTAGCAATACTAATGAATATTTGAGCCTGCTGAGCTTATTCGGGGATTCTTGAAGAATGTTAGGAGTTTTCCTCGATTTTACGACAACTGAGAAATTCAGATGAATATTTGAGTTCACTGAGCTTGCTCGAGGATTCTTGAAGAGTTTAAGAGTATTCCTCGATTTTTTGTGATTATTTATTAATTCTTATGAATATTTGAGTACACTGAGCTTGCTCGAGAATTCTTGAAGAATTTGAGAATATTCCTCGACTTTTTGTGATTATTTAGGAATACTAATAAATATTTGAGCCTGCTGAGCTTATTCGGGGATTCTTGAAGAATGTTAAGAGTTTTCCTCGATTTTACGACAGCTGAGAAATTCAGATGAATATTTGAGTACACTGAGCTTGCTCGAGGATTCTTGAAGAGTTTAAGAGTATTCCCCGATTTTTTGTGATTATTTAGGAATTCTAATGAATATTTGAGTACACTGAGCTTGCTCGAGAATTCTTGAAGAATTTGAGAATATTCCTCGACTTTTTGTGATTATTTAGGAATACTAATAAATATTTGAGCCTGCTGAGCTTATTCGGGGATTCTTGAAGAATGTTAGGATTTTTCCTCGATTTTACGACAGCTGAGAAATTCAGATGAATATTTGAGTACTCTGAGCTTGCTCGAGGATTCTTGAAGAGTTTAAGAGTATTCCTCGATTTTTTGTGATTATTTAGAAATTCTAATGAATATTTGAGTACACTGAGCCTTCTCGAGAATTCTTGAAGAATTTGAGAGTATTCCTCGACTTTTTGTGACTATTTAGGAATTCTATTGAATATTTGAGTACATTGAGCTTGCTCGAGAATTCCAGAAGAATTTGAGAATATTCCTCGACTTTTTGTGATTATTTAGGAATACTAATGAATATTTGAGGCTGCTAAGCTTATTCGAGGATTCTTGAAGAATGTTAAGAGTTTTCCTCGATTTTACGATAACTGAAAAATTCAGATGAATATTTGAGTTCACTGAGCTTGCTCGAGGATTCTTGAAGAGTTTTAGAGTATTCCTCGATTTTTTGTGATTATTTAAGAATTCTAATGAATATTTGAGCCTGCTGAGCTTATTCGAGGATTCTTGAAGAATGTTAGAAGTTTTCCTCGATTTCACGATAATTGAAAAATTCAGATGAATATTTGAGTACACTGAGCTTGCTCGAGAATTCTTGAAGAATTTGAGAATATTCCTCGACTTTTTGTGATTATTTAGGAATACTAATGAATATTTGAGCCTGCTGAGCTTATTCGGGGATTCTTGAAGAATGTTAGGAGTTTTCCTCGATTTTACGATAACTGAAAAATTCAGATGAATATTTGAGTTCACTGAGCTTGCTCGAGGATTCTTGAAGAGTTTTAGAATATTCCTCGATTTTTTGTGATTATTTAAGAATTCTAATGAATATTTGAGCCTGCTGAGCTTATTCGAGGATCCTTGAAGAATGTTAGAAGTTTTCCTCGATTTCACGATAATTGAAAAATTCAGATGAATATTTGAGTACACTGAGCTTGCTCGAGAATTCTTGAAGAATTTGAGAATATTCCTCGACTTTTTGTGATTATTTAGGAATACTAATAAATATTTGAGCCTGCTGAGCTTATTCGGGGATTCTTGAAGAATGTTAGGAGTTTTCCTCGATTTTACGTCAGCTGAGAAATTCAGATGAATATTTGAGTACACTGAGCTTGCTCGAGGATTCTTGAAGAGTTTAAGAGTATTCCTCGATTTTTTGTGATTATTTATTAATTCTTATGAATATTTGAGTACACTGAGCTTGCTCGAGAATTCTTGAAGAATTTGAGAATATTCCTCGACTTTTTGTGATTATTTAGGAATACTAATAAATATTTGAGCCTGCTGAGCTTATTCGGGGATTCTTGAAGAATGTTAAGAGTTTTCCTCGATTTTACGACAGCTGAGAAATTCAGATGAATAATTGAGTACACTGAGCTTGCTCGAGGATTCTTGAAGAGTTTAAGAGTATTCCTCGATTTTTTGTGATTATTTAGGAATTCTAATGAATATTTGAGTACACTGAGCTTGCTCGAGAATTCTTGAAGAATTTGAGAATATTCCTCGACTTTTTGTGATTATTTAGGAATACTAATAAATATTTGAGCCTGCTGAGCTTATTCGGGGATTCTTGAAGAATGTTAGGAGTTTTCCTCGATTTTACGACAGCTGAGAAATTCAGATGAATATTTGAGTACACTGAGCTTGCTCGAGGATTCTTGAAGAGTTTAAGAGTATTCCCCGATTTTTTTGTGATTATTTAAGAATTCTAATGAATATTTGAGCTTGCTGAGCTTATTCGAGGATTCTAGAAGAATGTTAGGAGTTTTCCTCGATTTCACGATAATTGAAAAATTCAGATGAATATTTGAGTACACTGAGCTTGCTCGAGAATTCTTGAAGAATTTGAGAATATTCCTCGACTTTTTGTGATTATTTAGGAATACTAATAAATATTTGAGCCTGCTGAGCTTATTCGGGGATTCTTGAAGAATGTTAGGATTTTTCCTCGATTTTACGACAGCTGAGAAATTCAGATGAATATTTGAGTACTCTGAGCTTGCTCGAGGATTCTTGAAGAGTTTAAGAGTATTCCTCGATTTTTTGTGATTATTTAGAAATTCTAATGTTTGTTTGTTTGTTTATTTTCGACACTTGACACCAGGGTGCATTCGTGTCGCATAGAAATTCTAATGAATATTTGAGTACACTGAGCCTTCTCGAGAATTCTTGAAGAATTTGAGAGTATTCCTCGACTTTTTGTGACTATTTAGGAATTCTATTGAATATTTGAGTACATTGAGCTTGCTCTAGAATTCCAGAAGAATTTGAGAATATTCCTCGACTTTTTGTGATTATTTAGGAATACTAATGAATATTTGAGGCTGCTAAGCTTATTCGAGGATTCTTGAAGAATGTTAAGAGTTTTCCTCGATTTTACGATAACTGAAAAATTCAGATGAATATTTGAGTTCACTGAGCTTGCTCGAGGATTCTTGAAGAGTTTAAGAGTATTCCTCGATTTTTTGTGATTATTTAGGAATTCTAATGAATATTTGAGTACACTGAGCTTTCTCGAGAATTCTTGAAGAATTTGAGAGTATTCCTCGACTTTTTGTGATTATTTAGCAATACTAATGAATATTTGAGCCTGCTGTGCTGAGCTTATTCGGTGATTCTTGAATAATGTTAGGAGTTTTCCTCGATTTTACGACAGCTGAGAAATTCAGATGAATAATTGAGTACACTGAGCTTGCTCGAGGATTCTTGAAGAGTTTAAGAGTATTCCTCGATTTTTTGTGATTATTTAGGAATTCTAATGAATATTTGAGTGCACTGAGCTTGCTCGAGAATTCTTGAAGAATTTGAGAGTATTCCTCGACTTTTTGTGATTATTTAGCAATACTAATGAATATTTGAGCCTGCTGAGCTTATTCGGGGATTCTTGAAGAATGTTAGGAGTTTTCCTCGATTTAACGACAACTGAGAAATTCAGATGAATATTTGAGTTCACTGAGCTTGCTCGAGGATTCTTGAAGAGTTTAAGAATATTCCTCGATTTTTTGTGATTATTTAGGAATACTAATAAATATTTGAGCCCGCTGAGCTTATTCGGGGATTCTTGAAGAATGTTAGGAGTTTTACTCGATTTTACGACAGCTGAGAAATTCAGATGAATATTTGAGTACACTGAGCTTGCTCGAGGATTCTTGAAGAGTTTAAGAGTATTCCTCGACTTTTTGTGATTATTTAGCAATACTAATGAATATTTGAGCCTGCTGTGCTGAGCTTATTCGGTGATTCTTGAAGAATGTTAGGAGTTTTCCTCGATTTTACGACAGCTGAGAAATTCAGATGAATATTTGAGTTCACTGAGCTTGCTCGAGGATTCTTGAAGAGTTTAAGAGTATTCCTCGATTTTTTGTGATTATTTATTAATTCTTATGAATATTTGAGTACACTGAGCTTGCTCGAGAATTCTTGAAGAATTTGAGAATATTCCTCGACATTTTGTGATTATTTAGGAATACTAATAAATATTTGAGCCTGCTGAGCTTATTCGGGGATTCTTGAAGAATGTTAAGAGTTTTCCTCGATTTTACGACAGCTGAGAAATTCAGATGAATAATTGAGTACACTGAGCTTGCTCGAGGATTCTTGAAGAGTTTAAGAGTATTCCTCGATTTTTTGTGATTATTTAGGAATTCTAATGAATATTTGAGTGCACTGAGCTTGCTCGAGAATTCTTGAAGAATTTGAGAGTATTCCTCGACTTTTTGTGATTATTTAGCAATACTAATGAATATTTGAGCCTGCTGAGCTTATTCGGGGATTCTTGAAGAATGTTAGGAGTTTTCCTCGATTTTACGACAACTGAGAAATTCAGATGAATATTTGAGTTCACTGAGCTTGCTCGAGGATTCTTGAAGAGTTTAAGAATATTCCTCGATTTTTTGTGATTATTTAGGAATACTAATAAATATTTGAGCCCGCTGAGCTTATTCGGGGATTCTTGAAGAATGTTAGGAGTTTTACTCGATTTTACGACAGCTGAGAAATTCAGATGAATATTTGAGTACACTGAGCTTGCTCGAGGATTCTTGAAGAGTTTAAGAGTATTCCTCGACTTTTTGTGATTATTTAGCAATATTAATGAATATTTGAGCCTGCTGTGCTGAGCTTATTCGGTGATTCTTGAAGAATGTTAGGAGTTTTCCTCGATTTTACGACAGCTGAGAAATTCAGATGAATATTTGAGTTCACTGAGCTTGCTCGAGGATTCTTGAAGAGTTTAAGAGTATTCCTCGATTTTTTGTGATTATTTATTAATTCTTATGAATATTTGAGTACACTGAGCTTGCTCGAGAATTCTTGAAGAATTTGAGAATATTCCTCGACATTTTGTGATTATTTAGGAATACTAATAAATATTTGAGCCTGCTGAGCTTATTCGGGGATTCTTGAAGAATGTTAAGAGTTTTCCTCGATTTTACGACAGCTGAGAAATTCAGATGAATAATTGAGTACACTGAGCTTGCTCGAGAATTCTTGAAGAATTTGAGAATATTCCTCGACTTTTTGTGATTATTTAGGAATACTAATAAATATTTGAGCCTGCTGAGCTTATTCGGGGATTCTTGAAGAATGTTAGGAGTTTTCCTCGATTTTACGACAGCTGAGAAATTCAGATGAATATTTGAGTACACTGAGCTTGCTCGAGGATTCTTGAAGAGTTTAAGAGTATTCCCCGATTTTTTTTGTGATTATTTAAGAATTCTAATGAATATTTGAGCCTGCTGAGCTTATTCGAGGATTCTAGAAGAATGTTAGGAGTTTTCCTCGATTTCACGATAATTGAAAAATTCAGATGAATATTTGAGTACACTGAGCTTGCTCGAGAATTCTTGAAGAATTTGAGAATATTCCTCGACTTTTTGTGATTATTTAGGAATACTAATAAATATTTGAGCCTGCTGAGCTTATTCGGGGATTCTTGAAGAATGTTAGGATTTTTCCTCGATTTTACGACAGCTGAGAAATTCAGATGAATATTTGAGTACTCTGAGCTTGCTCGAGGATTCTTGAAGAGTTTAAGAGTATTCCTCGATTTTTTGTGATTATTTAGAAATTCTAATGAATATTTGAGTACACTGAGCCTTCTCGAGAATTCTTGAAGAATTTGAGAGTATTCCTCGACTTTCTGTGACTATTTAGGAATTCTATTGAATATTTGAGTACATTGAGCTTGCTCGAGAATTCCAGAAGAATTTGAGAATATTCCTCGACTTTTTGTGATTATTTAGGAATACTAATGAATATTTGAGGCTGCTAAGCTTATTCGAGGATTCTTGAAGAATGTTAAGAGTTTTCCTCGATTTTACGATAACTGAAAAATTCAGATGAATATTTGAGTTCACTGAGCTTGCTCGAGGATTCTTGAAGAGTTTAAGAGTATTCCTCGATTTTTTGTGATTATTTAGGAATTCTAATGAATATTTGAGTACACTGAGCTTGCTCGAGAATTCTTGAAGAATTTGAGAATATTCCTCGACTTTTTGTGATTATTTAGGAATACTAATAAATATTTGAGCCTGCTGAGCTTATTCGGGGATTCTTGAAGAATGTTAGGAGTTTTCCTCGATTTTACGACAGCTGAGAAATTCAGATGAATATTTGAGTACACTGAGCTTGCTCGAGGATTCTTGAAGAGTTTAAGAGTATTCCCCGATTTTTTTGTGATTATTTAAGAATTCTAATGAATATTTGAGCCTGCTGAGCTTATTCGAGGATTCTAGAAGAATGTTAGGAGTTTTCCTCGATTTCACGATAATTGAAAAATTCAGATGAATATTTGAGTACACTGAGCTTGCTCGAGAATTCTTGAAGAATTTGAGAATATTCCTCGACTTTTTGTGATTATTTAGGAATACTAATAAATATTTGAGCCTGCTGAGCTTATTCGGGGATTCTTGAAGAATGTTAGGATTTTTCCTCGATTTTACGACAGCTGAGAAATTCAGATGAATATTTGAGTACTCTGAGCTTGCTCGAGGATTCTTGAAGAGTTTAAGAGTATTCCTCGATTTTTTGTGATTATTTAGAAATTCTAATGAATATTTGAGTACACTGAGCCTTCTCGAGAATTCTTGAAGAATTTGAGAGTATTCCTCGACTTTTTGTGACTATTTAGGAATTCTATTGAATATTTGAGTACATTGAGCTTGCTCGAGAATTCCAGAAGAATTTGAGAATATTCCTCGACTTTTTGTGATTATTTAGGAATACTAATGAATATTTGAGGCTGCTAAGCTTATTCGAGGATTCTTGAAGAATGTTAAGAGTTTTCCTCGATTTTACGATAACTGAAAAATTCAGATGAATATTTGAGTTCACTGAGCTTGCTCGAGGATTCTTGAAGAGTTTTAGAGTATTCCTCGATTTTTTGTGATTATTTAAGAATTCTAATGAATATTTGAGCCTGCTGAGCTTATTCGAGGATTCTTGAAGAATGTTAGAAGTTTTCCTCGATTTCACGATAATTGAAAAATTCAGATGAATATTTGAGTACACTGAGCTTGCTCGAGAATTCTTGAAGAATTTGAGAATATTCCTCGACTTTTTGTGATTATTTAGGAATACTTATAAATATTTGAGCCTGCTGAGCTTATTCGGGGATTCTTGAAGAATGTTAGGAGTTTTCCTCGATTTTACGATAACTGAAAAATTCAGATGAATATTTGAGTTCACTGAGCTTGCTCGAGGATTCTTGAAGAGTTTTAGAGTATTCCTCGATTTTTTGTGATTATTTAAGAATTCTAATGAATATTTGAGCCTGCTGAGCTTATTCGAGGATTCTTGAAGAATGTTAGAAGTTTTCCTCGATTTCACGATAATTGAAAAATTCAGATGAATATTTGAGTACACTGAGCTTGCTCGAGAATTCTTGAAGAATTTGAGAATATTCCTCGACTTTTTGTGATTATTTAGGAATACTAATGAATATTTGAGCCTGCTGAGCTTATTCGGGGATTCTTGAAGAATGTTAGGAGTTTTCCTCGATTTTACGATAACTGAAAAATTCAGATGAATATTTGAGTACACTGAGCTTGCTCGAGGATTCTTGAAGAATTTGAGAATATTCCTCGACTTTTTGTGATTATTTAAGAATTCTAATGAATATTTGAGCCTGCTGAGCTTACTCGAGGATCCTTGAAGAATGTTAGAAGTTTTCCTCGATTTCACGATAATTGAAAAATTCAGATGAATATTTGAGTACACTGAGCTTGCTCGAGAATTCTTGAAGAATTTGAGAATATTCCTCGACTTTTTGTGATTATTTAGGAATACTAATAAATATTTGAGCCTGCTGAGCTTATTCGGGGATTCTTGAAGAATGTTAGGAGTTTTCCTCGATTTTACGACAGCTGAGAAATTCAGATGAATATTTGAGTACACTGAGCTTGCTCGAGGATTCTTGAAGAGTTTAAGAGTATTCCTCGATTTTTTGTGATTATTTAGGAATTCTAATGAATATTTGAGTACACTGAGCTTTCTCGAGAATTCTTGAAGAATTTGAGAATATTCCTCGACTTTTTGTGATTATTTAGGAATACTAAAAAATATTTGAGCCTGCTGAGCTTATTCGGGGATTCTTGAAGCATGTTAGGAGTTTTCCTCGATTTTACGACAGCTGAGAAATTCAGATGAATATTTGAGTTCACTGAGCTTGCTTGAGGATTCTTGAAGAGTTTAAGAGTATTCCCCGATTTTTTGTGATTATTTAAGAATTCTAATGAATATTTGAGCCTGCTGAGCTTATTCGGGGATTCTTGAAGAATGTTAGGAGTTTTCCTCGATTTCACGATAACTGAAAAATTCAGATGAATATTTGAGTACACTGAGCTTGCTCGAGAATTCTTGAAGAATTTGAGAATATTCCTCGACTTTTTGTGATTATTTAGGAATACTAATGAATATTTGAGCCTGCTGAGCTTATTCGAGGATCCTTGAAGAATGTTAGAAGTTTTCCTCGATTTCACGATAATTGAAAAATTCAGATGAATATTTGAGTACACTGAGCGTGCTCGAGAATTCTTGAAGAATTTGAGAATATTCCTCGACTTTTTGTGATTATTTAGGAATACTAAAAAATATTTGAGCCTGCTGAGCTTATTCGGGGATTCTTGAAGAATGTTAGGAGTTTTCCTCGATTTTACGATAACTGAAAAATTCAGATGCATATTTGAGTTCACTGAGCTTGCTCGAGGATTCTTGAAGAGTTTAAGAGTATTCCTCGATTTTTTGTGATTATTTATTAATTCAAATGAATATTTGAGTACACTGAGGTTGCTCGAGAATTCTTGAAGAATTTGAGAATATTCCTCGACTTTTTGTGACTATTTAGGAATTCTAATGAATATTTGAGTACACTGAGCTTGCTCGAGAATTCTTGAAGAATTTGAGAATATTCCTCGACTTTTTGTGACTATTTAGGAATTCTAATGAATATTTGAGTACATTGAGCTTGCTCGAGAATTCTAGAAGAATTTGAGAATATTCCTCGACTTTTTGTGATTATTTAGGAATACTTATGAATATTTGAGCCTGCTAAGCTTATTCGAGGATTCTTGAAGAATGTTAGGAGTTTTCCTCGATTTTACGATAACTGAAAAATTCAGATGAATATTTGAGTTCACTGAGCTTGCTCGAGGATTCTTGAAGAGTTTAAGAGTATTCCTCGATTTTTTGTGATTATTTATTAATTCAAATGAATATTTGAGTACACTGAGGTTGCTCGAGAATTCTTGAAGAATTTGAGAATATTCCTCGACTTTTTGTGACTATTTAGGAATTCTAATGAATATTTGAGTACACTGAGCTTGCTCGAGAATTCTTGAAGAATTTGAGAATATTCCTCGACTTTTTGTGATTATTTAGGAATTCTAATGAATATTTGAGTACACTGAGCTTTCTCGAGAATTCTTGAAGAATTTGAGAGTATTCCTCGACTTTTTGTGATTATTTAGCAATACTAATGAATATTTGAGCCTGCTGAGCTTATTCGGGGATTCTTGAAGAATGTTAGGAGTTTTCCTCGATTTTACGACAGCTGAGAAATTCAGATGAATATTTGAGTTCACTGAGCTTGCTCGAGGATTCTTGAAGAGTTTAAGAGTATTCCTCGATTTTTTTGTGATTATTCATTAATTCTAATGAATATTTGAGTACATTGAGCTTGCTCGAGAATTCTAGAAGAATTTGAGAATATTCCTCGACTTTTTGTGATTATTTAGGAATACTAATGAATATTTGAGCCTGCTAAGCTTATTCGAGGATTCTTGAAGAATGTTAGGAGTTTTCCTCGATTTTACGATAACTGAAAAATTCAGATGCATATTTGAGTTCACTGAGCTTGCTCGAGGATTCTTGAAGAGTTTTAGAGTATTCCTCGATTTTTTTGTGATTATTTAAGAATTCTAATGAATATTTGAGTACACTGAGCTTGCTCAAGAATTCTAGAAGAATTTGAGAATATTCCTCGACTTTTTGTGATTATTTAGGAATACTAATGAATATTTGAGCCTGCTAAGCTTATTCGAGGATTCTTGAAGAATGTTAGAAGTTTTCCTCGATTTTACGATAACTGAAAATTCAGATGCATATTTGAGTTCACTGAGCTTGCTCGAGGATTCTTGAAGAGTTTAAGAGTATTCCTCGATTTTTTGTGATTATTTAGGAATTCTAATGAATATTTGAGTTCACTGAGATTGCTCGAGGATTGTTCATTGAATTCAAATATTCACCAGAATTCCCAGGTCATCATAAAAATCAACAAATATTCCCAAATACTTCAACAAACCCTCGAGCAAGCTCATTCAACTCAAATATTCACCAGAATTCTCAGACCATCATAAAAATCAACAAATATTCACAAATACTTCAAGAACCCTCGAGCAAGATGATTTTTTTTTTTTTCAATTAAAGAGACTTTACCCTATAAGGGCATTCGTCTCTGGAATAATTTATTGCGAATTTAGAACCAAATCACATTTTCTCAAGCTTTCCTTATTTCCTTTCGGAATTTTCTTTAGGAATTTCCTTTCGGAATTTCCTTTAGGAATTTCCTTTCGGAACTTCCTTTAGGAATTTCCTTTCGGAACTTCCTTTAGGAATTTCCTTTTGGAATTTTCTTTAGGAATTACCTACAGGAATTTTTTTTCGGAATTTTCTTTAGGAATTTCCTTTCGGAATTTTCCTTACGAATTTCCTTTCGGAAATTCCCTTACGAATTTCCTTTAGGAATTTCCTGTAGGAACGTCCTGTAGGAATTTTCTTGGGGAATTTCAATGCTACCCCGGATTACGGTAGTACGAATTTTTCGGTCAACTGTGCTCATGCTAATCTGATTTTTTTCTGACTATTGATAACTCAGGATTTCCTTAAAAATATTTCAGTAGGCCATGAATTCCAAGAGAAATTGCGCATTTTTGAAAAATCTGAACCTAATTCCGTTGCGGTAACGATATGGTAGGCTGATTTTGAAGAAGCTGTTACATAATTGCCACTTACCTTTAAATTTCCAAAGAACACAATTTTAGGGATCTTCGCATATTGGTTGATTGTGATAGGTTTTTCTACGCTTTTTTTTTCATGCGCACGCATGCCAATTTTATATTTGCTTTCAAGGGCATAGCCAGCTTTTCGGCCAGGGGGAGGCGAGCACCCTTACACTGAAAACCAAATTGCAGTAACAAGGAGTTCAAATGTTTCATCATTAAAAAAAAATAAAAGTGAAGCATGAAATATGTGTGATTAACAGGAATGGTTCAATGGAAGAATCATATATGACTATAATCCTGAGAAATTCCTCAAGATATTGCTTCAGGAATTTCTTAACAAATGCCATCATGAATTTGAATTTATCCAGCAGTTTCTCCAGAAATTTCTCTATTATTTTTCCAGGTTATTTTAATGTAGATATTCCAGCAGAAATTACCTTCGGAAAACTTGCAGTAATTCCGTTGGCAATGCCTTCAGAAATTTTATCAATAATTCCTCCAGATGTTTTATTACGAATTTCACCATGCATTCTTTTGAGAATATCTCCAGTAATTTTTTACAAATATCATTCTTAATTCCACCAGAAATCCGTTTGAGAAGCTCCAGAAAATACTTTAAGAATTTCTCCGGGAATTCTTTCAAAAAATCCAATCAAACTAAGATTCCTTTCCTTGAGGAATACCCTTAGAATTTTTTGGAGAAATTTCTTCGAAAAATCCTTTAATGAATTCCTTAGAAATTACCGGAAAAAAATCTTTGAAAATTTCTAAAGGAATACCTTCGGAAATTCCTGGAGGAATATCTTTGGAAGTTGCTAGAGGAATGCATTCGGAAATTTTCAAAGGATTCAATTGAAAATAATTTCAGGAATTTATTTCGAAAATCCTTGAATAATTCCACCGAAAATTCCTTGACAAATTCTTCAGAAATTTCTTGAGGAATTCCTTCATTTCTAAAGCTCCTTGAGAAATTCCATAAAACATTCCTTCGAGAGTTCTTCTACGATTTCCTTTAGAAGATTTTTCGGGAATTCCTTGAGGAATTTCTTTGAAATAGATATAAAATATTCCTTGAGGAACTTCTTCGGAGTTTTCGTGAGAAATTCTTCCGAAAATTCCTTGAGGAATACCTTCAAAAATTCTTGGAGGAATTCATCCGGAAATTTCTGTGAGAATTATTTCCCAAATTCCTGAAGCAATTCTTTCGAAAATATTGAAAAAAAAACACTAAAAGTCTCATGAGATATCCCTTCTGAAATTCCATAAGGAATTTCTTTAAAATTATTTCAAAACTTCCTTGAAAAAATATTTCGGAAATTCCTGAAGAAATGCTTTTTGTGATTTTTTATTTCCTAGGGGAACTCATTCGGAAATTCTTTGAAGAAGTCCTTTGAAAATGCCTTGATAAGGAAAATTCGGAAATTGTTAAAGGAGTTTGCTTGGAAATTTTTTTGACATATGTCTGAAATGTCTTATGGAATACCTTCGGAAATTCCGTGAGAAATTGTTTGATAAGTTCGTTGAGGAATTTTTTCGTTTTTTCATTAATCATACGAAATTCCTCAAGGAATTCCAGCGAAAGATCCTTGAGAAGTTTCTTCGGAAATTCCTCAAGAAATTCCTTCAAAAATGTATTGCGGAACTTCTACGAAAACTTGAGAAACTTCTTCAAACATTCCTTCAGAAACACGTTTGGGGATTATGTGAGAAAATCCTAAGGAAATATTTTGAGGACAACCGTCAAAAATTTTTGAAGGAATTCATTCGGAAATTTTTGGAGGTATCTCAAGGCAAATCGATAAGACATTTTTTTGGAAATTCCGGGAGAGATTTCTTTGGAAATTCGTAGAGGAATTCCTTCGGAAATTCAGGAGGAAATATTTTAAAATTCCAGGAGAAATTCCTTTGAAAATTCCTGGAGGAATTCCTACGGAAATTCCTGGACAAACTCCTCCGGAAACTCATTGAGGAATTCTTCGGGAAAATTCTGGAGGAATTCCCTCGGAAATTCTTGGAGGAATTCCTTCGAGAATTCGTGGAGGATTTCCTGCGGGAATTCCTGGAGGAATTTCTTCGGAAATTACTGGAGTAATTCCTTCGGAAATACCTGGAGAAATTTCATCCTGAAATTTCTGGAGGAATTCCTTCGGAAATTAATGGAGGAATTCCTTCAGAAAATCCTTGAGCGATTCCTTCGCAAAAGTCCTGGAGGAATTCCTTCTGAAATTTATGAAGGAACTCCTTCAGAAACTCGTGATGGAATTCCTGGAGAAATTCTTTCGAAAATTCCTGGTGGAATTCCTTCGGGTATTCATGAAAGAATTCCTTCGGGAATTCCGGCAGGAAATCCTTTGAAAATTCCAAGTGAAATTCCTTTGAAAATCCCTGGAGGAATTCCACCAGAAATTACTGCAGGAATCCCCTCGGAAATTCCAGGAGGAATTCCTTCGGAAATTGCTGGAAGATTTCCTTCGGAAATTCCTGAAGGAATTCCTTCGGAAATTTATGAAGGAATTCCTTCGGAAATTCCAGGAGGAGTTCCTTCGGAAATTGCAGAAGGAATTTCTTTGAAAATTCCTGGAGGTTCTCCTTCGGAAATTCCTGGAGAATTTCCTCCAGAAATTTCTGAAGAAACTCATCAGGAAATTCATGGAGGGATTTCTCAGGAAATTCCTGGAGGAATTCCTTTGAAAATTCGTGGAAGAATTTCTTCAGAAATTCGTAAATGAATTCTTTCGGAAAATTTCTGGAGCAATTCCTTCGGAAATTCATGGAGGACTTCCTTTGGAAAATGCTTTAGGATGTCCTTCGCAAAATTCCTGGAGGAATTCCTTCGGAAATTCGTGGAGGGATTCCGTCAGAAAATTTCTGGAGGAATTCCTTTGGAAATTCATGTAGGAATTCCTTCGGACATTCATGGAGGAATTCCTTCGGAAGTTCCAGAGGAAAAATTCTTTAAAAATTCCAAGAGGAATTCCTTTGAAAATTCCTAGAAGAATTTCTTCGGAAATTCGTAGAGGAATTCCGTCAGAAAATTTCTGGAGGAATTCCTTCGGAAATTCATGGAGGCATTCCTTCGGAAAATCCTTTTGAAATTCCTTGGCAAAATTCCTGGAGGAATTTGTTCGGCAATTCATGGAGGAATTCCTTCGAAAATTCATGGAGGGATTTCTTCGGACATTCATGAAGGAATTCCTTCGGAAATTCCAGGAGGAAATCCTTTAAAAATCCTCAGAGGAATTCCCTTGAAAATTCCTGGAAGAATTCCTTCGGAAATTCCTGGAGGAATTCCTCCGGAAATTCCTAGAGTAATTCCTCCAGAAATTTGTGGAGGATTTTTTCTTCCTGGATGAAATACATGGAGGAATTCATTCGGAAAATCCTTCGCAAAACTCCAGGCGGAATTACAACGGAAATGCATGGAAAAATTCCTTTGGAAATTTCCAAAGGAATTTCTCCAGGAATTTCCGACAGAATTTCTCCTGGAATGTCTGAAGGAATTCTTCCTGGAATTTCCAAAAAAAAAAAATCCTTCAGGAATTTCCAAAAGAGTTTCTCCAGGAATTTCCGAAAGAATTTCCAAAGAAATTCCTCCAGGAATTTCCAATGGAATTCCTCCGGGATTTAAAAAATATCCTCCAAGAATTTCCGAAGGAATACCTCCAGGAATTTCCGAAATAATTGATCCACGAATTTCAGAAGGAATGCATCCAAGAGATTCCGGAGGGATTTCTCCAGGAAATTCCGAAGAATTTCCCCTAAGAATTTCAGAAAGAATTCCTGCAGGAATTTCCAAAGGAAATCCTCCATGAATCTTCAAACGAATTCGTCCAGCAATTTCCGAAGGAATGCCTCCCGGAATTTCCGAAGGAATTCCTTCAGGAATTTTTGAAGGAATACCTAATGGAATTTGTAAAGCAATTCCTCCATGAATATTCGAGGGAATTCCTCTTGGAATTTCCAAAAATAAAATCAAAAAAGACTTTCCGAAAGAACACCTCCAGGAATTTCCGAAGGAATTCGTCCAATAATTTCCGAAGAAATTTCCATTTTTTCCAGGATTGTCCTAAGGAATTCATCCAAGGATTTTCTCAGGAATTTCTCTATAGATTTCTGAAAGAATTCCTCCAGGAATTTCCGGAGGTATTCATCCAAGATTTTTCGAGGGAACTCCCCAAGGAATTTCCGAAGGAATTCCTGCAGAAATTTCCGAAGGAATTCCTTCAGGAATTTCCGAACGAATTCCTTCAGGAATTTCCGAAGGAATTCTTCCAGGAATTTGCGAAGGGATTCCTCCAAGAATTTTGGAAGGAATTCCTTCTGGAATTTTTTAAGGAATTCCTCCAGGATTTTTTGAAGGAATTGCTTCAGGAATTTCCGAAGCAATTCCTCCCGGAATTTCCGAAAGAATTCCTCCAGGAATTCCTAAAGAAATTCCTTCTGGAATTTCCGAATGAATTCCTCCAGGAATCTCCACAGGAATTCGTCTAGCAATTTCCGAAGGAATTCCTCCCGGAATTTCTGAAAGAATTCCTCCAGAACTTTCCGAAAGTATTCATCCAAGATTTTTCGAAGGGCCTCGCCAAGGAATTTTCGATGGAATTCCTCCAGTAATTTCCGAACGAAGTCCTTCAGGAATTTCCGATGGAATTTCTCCAGAAATTTCCAAAGGAATTCTTACAGGATTTGCGAAGGGATTCCTCCAAGAATTATGGATGGCATTCCTCCAGAAATTTCTAATGGAATTCGTCCAGCAATTTCCGATGGAATTCCTGCAGGAATTTTCGAAAGAATTCATCTAGGAATTCCTAAAGGAATTTCTCTTGGAATTTCCGAATGAATTCCTCCCGGAATTTCCGAAAGAATTCCTCCAGGAATTTTTGAAGGAATTCCTAATGGAATTTGTAAAGCAATTCCTCCATGAATATTCGAGGGAATTCCTCTTGGAATTTCCAAAAATAAAATCCAAAAAGACTTTCCGAAAGAACACCTCCAGGAATTTCCGAAGGAAAAATTCCAGCAATTTCCGAAGGAATTCCTCCTGGAATTTCCAAAGGAAATCGTCCAGTAATTTCCGAAGGAATTCCTCCAGGAATCATAAAAAGCATTCCTCTAAGAAGTTTAGAATGTTTTTTTTTCAGGAATGTCCTAAGGAATTCATCCAAGGATTTTCTCAGGTATTTTTCTATAGATTTCTGAAAGAATTCCTCCAGGAATTTCCGGAGGTATTCATCCAAGATTTTTCGAGGGAACTCCCCAAGGAATTTCCGAAGGAATTCCTGCAGAAATTTCCGAAGGAATTCCTTCAGGAATTTCCGAACGAATTCCTTCAGGAATTTCCGAAGGAATTCTTCCAGGAATTTGCGAAGGGATTCCTCCAAGAATTTTGGAAGGAATTCCTTCTGGATTTTTTTACGGAATTCCTCCAGGATTTTTTGAAGGAATTGCTTCAGAAATTTCCGAAGCAATTCCTCCCGGAATTTCCGAAAGAATTCCTCCAGGAATTCCGAAAGAAATTCCTTCTGGAATTTCCGAATGAATTCCTCCAGGAATCTCCACAGGAATTCGTCCAGCAATTTCCGAAGGAATTCCTCCCGGAATTTCTGAAAGAATTCCTCCAGAACTTTCCGAAAGTATTCATCCAAGATTTTTCGAAGGACCTCGCCAAGGAATTTTCGATGGAATTCCTCCAGTAATTTCCGAACGAAGTGGATGACATTCCTCCAGAAATTTCCAATGGAATTCGTCCAGTAATTTCCGATGGAATTCCTTCAGGAATTTCCGAAAGAATTCATCTAGGAATTCCTAAAGGAATTTCTCCTGGAATTTCCGAATGAATTCCTCCGGGAATCTCCAAAGGAATTCGTCCAGCAATTTCTGAAGGAATTCCTCCCGAAATTTCCGAAAGAATTCCTTCGGAGTTTCCTGGAATCTCCGAAGGAATTCCTCCAGGAATTCCGCTAGGAATTTCCGAAGGAATTCCTGCAAGAATTTCCAAAAATAATCCAAAAAATATTTCCGAAAAAAATCCTCCACGACTTTCCGAAGGAATTCCTCCAGGAATTTCCAAAAGCATTCCTCCAGGAAGTTTGGAATTATTTTGTCCAGGAATTTCGTAAGGAATTCACCTAAGGATTTCCTCACGAATTTCTCTATGGATTTCTGAAAGAATTCCTCCAGGAATCTCCGAAGGTATTCATCCAAGATTTTCCCAAGGAACTGCTCAAGGAATTTCCGAAGGAACCCTTCAGGAATTTCCAAAGGAATTTCTTCAGGAATTTGCGAAGGGATTCCTCCAGGAATTTTGGATGGAATTCCTTCAAGAATTTCCAAAGAAATTCCTCCAGCTATTTCCGAAGGAATACCCTCAGGAATTTTCGAAGATATTCCTCCAAGAATTTCCGAAGGTATTCCTGCAAACATTAAAAAATACAAGGATGCAGGAGAATTTTATTTTTACTAGTCAAAAACAGCTCTGATCATCTGAGTTTTTCGGTTAAGTTAGAATATAGTTGCTCGGTCAGGGGTTTTTGGGGTAAGACTTTAGATTTTAATAGTTTTATGTTTTCCATATATACATATACATCGCGTCGGTTTTGTCGGTTTTGGATATGTACGGCGGAAATAGGAGTCAAAATGGCATGATACCCTATATGTTGAACAATCCCGACAGATGTTTCACATTCATTTTTTATTTCTATATATTACTGAAGGTTAAATCGGACAGAATATATTCGACAAATAATCTCCCTCGGTATTTATTCTGTAATTTAAAAAAAAATCTCTTATCATAAAAGCCACCAACATTGTTCAATGAACATTATTAAGATTCTTTCAAGTTTTCCTGCTAGAGTAAGTAATTCAGGCTCCTCTTGAAATTCTCAAAATATTAAGTCAGTAATTCTGACATGTTTTTTTTTAGGAATTTTGTCAACAACTCTGCTCTTAGTGTTGTATAAAAAAATCATTTGGGAGTAACGTATGAGGAGTATTTTAATTTATCCTTCCCAAATTATGCCACACGACGGCTGGTCGCGACGATTATGGTCTAACAAATCAGCAAAACTTACAATATACCTTTATAGCACATCACCATCACATGTTCCGGTTTGAAAACTTACTTCGCTATTTCTTAAACATTTTGTGTAGAAAATGTGACACAACGGAAAAAACGTTAAAATATGCTATGTTGACCAATACAAATTATCCCCTAGCTCTAGCATCTTTATTACATCCGCGAGCTATGCATTTGTTCCATGTGAGCATAGCGACAAATCTTTTATATTATTTTACCGTTTCATGTTGTTTCCCATTATCCGCACGGGTGCCCACCGCAGGCCAGCCAAGAAACCGTTAGCTGCTGTTCGATCGCGGTGGCGCGCAATAATTTTGGAAATGATTTCATACAAATGCCTCTCAATGTAGATTTTTGTATGAAACCCCCTAATATTTTTATACCATTCGACTCGTTATTAGTTTTTGAGCAAAATGACCGTACATAGTTATATGATAAAACACATTTTTACGGGAGAAATCGTTGTGCAAACACAAAAATTTGCGGCATGGGAGCGGTTTTCCTACCAAAAATTTTGGTGTTCTCGAGAGTCCAACTTTTTCAAATTTTGAGTAAAATCAAATATTTTTTTATGAAAATGAAGCCCAACATCTCAGCTACAGCGTGATTTGTTTTATATTTCGATATCTCTTTTCGTTAATTTTTAAAAAATCGAAACGTGCGCCGAAGTCGGGTTTTACCGGCCCGCCCGGTAAGCTTCCCCTTAATTCAGGCGGTAGCCTTTACAATAAAATCAGCATCAAAATATAATTCTCGACATAATTTACACAGAAAAAAATTTTTTTTGTTATTAAATGTAAAAATTGTGAAATGTTTAAAATGTCATAACTTTTTTGTTTATCAGTTTACCATCACCAAAATTTTATGGTAGATAGCTGATATAATAGGCCATTTCCCCTAAAAAAATGACGTTGGTAAAAAGATAGGGTTTTGAGATATTTGAGTTTTTGTGACAAATATCATATTTTTTTATAGTAAAAAAAGAAATTTTTTACAGTGTATATTTTCTAAGGAATCGTCATTTAGTTATCTAACTTTGCTGAAAAATTCATAACAATCTAACAATCCGTTTTTGCTGTGCAGCTTTTAGAATATTTTTGAACTATTGTCGCATACACCCTTTTGAAAAGTTAGTCGTGAGTGAATATGAAGGTTTAATATCGAAAAATGGCGATTTAGATGAAATTGAAAAACTGTGCAAAGTTTCAGATATATTTGAAATGGTCGCTCAGGATCGACTGACAAGACTCCGTGGAATTCCTCAAATGCTGGATTGTATGGTGTTGCTTTGCTGGTTGATGCTGGGATAGTTTATGCTATAAATTAAATGTCGAACAAATGTAGAGCTGTTGCACACAGGATGCACTGATAAGACAGACTGTAATGGATGTGAGGTTGCCGTAGTGGTTTTGGCACTTCATTGTGTTGCTTATGGATAGCCCCAAAGCTGACAGCGTTTCGGATGTGGCTGGATGAAGTTTCCTTGTTCTTGAATGACTTGCTGTTGCAGGTTAAACGATTCATAAAAAACGGCTAGGAACTCATATATTCGTAGTTATAAACGTGTGGCAACCAAGCGGACATGAAAATCTGCGTGAGTATTCAAACTAAAATTTGACCAAATCAAGATCATTACGGAAATGTGTATTTCAAGTTCACACTAAAACATCAACACATGCAACATCCCTCGTTCGTACAAAAATGGATTCCATCTCTCTCGAATGCCCTTAAGCTTGCACTTATGCTCTGCATTAGTACGGTGATGGTGCCGCACTAAAACGGATTGCAGCCACACGTTGCCACGGTTGAAGCGGCATAATCTACGTTGTTGTAGTCCTCGTCGGCACGGCACACCGTGCCGTGTCGAAGCCTCGAACGAAAGAACGATGGAAAAATCTCAGGGAAAAAAGTGCAACGACGACGTGATGAAATAGCGAAAAATCAACTTGTCAGTAGGATCGCAGTGGCTGACGCCCGTCCATAGGAGAAAAACCAGCTGCTCGTACCTACCTACGGGTAGGTTTACTGCACTGGAGGTGCCGTGTGGTACGGCTGCCAAAGCAAGTGGATGAAATTAACTTTTGAAGTGCCGCCTTTGTTGGATTAGAATAATGACGAAATGGAGCTGCTCATGTGATGCTGGAGGATTTAGTCGTCCTTGCTCGCTGCGCTCCGTTGGATGGCGTTCATCGGCGGTGCTGCAGCTAAAGGGTTTCGACGTTGTGCACAATGCAAGACGAATGAGGAAATCTTGGCTAAAACAAATGACTAATAGAATTCCACCAGAGTCCCTCAGATATTCCTCGAAGAACTCCCTCGAGCATATCTCCAGGAAGACTCTCTGGGGATTTCCAGGAGGACTTCTGGAAGAATTCTGGAGGAATTCCAGAAGGAATTCTGGAGGAATTCCAGGAGGAATTCTGGAGGAATTCCAGGTGGAATTGTGGAGAAATTCCAGAAGGAATTCTGCAGGAATTCCTGGAGAAATTCTGGAGGAAATCCGGGAGGAATTCCGGGAGGAATTCTGGAGGAATTCTAGGAGGAATTCTTGAGGAATTCTAGGAGAAATTCTGGAGGAATTCCAGAAGGAATTGTGGAGGAATTCTGGAGGAATTCCAGGAGGAATTCTGCAGGAATTCCGGAAGGAATTCTGAAGGAATTCATGAAGGGATTCTGGAGGGATTCCAGGAGAAATTCTGGAGGAATTCCAGAAGGAATTCTGGAGGAATTCCAGATGGAACTCTGGAGGAATTCCAGTAGGAATTCTGGAGGAATTCCAGGAGGAATTCTGGAGGAATTCCAAGAGGAATTCTGGAGGAATTCCAGGAGGAACTCTAGAGGAATTCCAGGAGGAAGTCTGGAAGAATTCCAGGAGGAATTCTGGAAGAATTGCAGGAGGAATTCTGGAAGAATTCCAGGAGGAATTCTGGAAGAATTCCAGGAGGAATTCTGGAAGAATTCCAGGAGGAATTCTGGAAGAATTCCAGGAGGAATTCTGGAAGAATTCCAGGAGGAATTCTGGAAGAATTCCAGGAGGAATTCTGGAAGAATTTCAGGAGGAATTCTGGAGGAATTCCAGGAGGAATTCTGGAAGAATTCCAGGAGGAATTCTGGAAGAATTCCAGGGGGAATTCTGGAAGAATTCCAGGAGGAATTCTGGAAGAATTCCAGGAGGAATTCTGGAAGAATTCCAGGAGGAATTCTGGAAGAATTCCAGGAGGAATTCTGGAAGAATTCCAGGAGGAATTCTGGAAGAATTCCAGGAGGAATTCTGGAAGAATTCCAGGAGGAATTCTGGAAGAATTCCAGGAGGAATTCTGGAAGAATTCCAGGAGGAATTCTGGAAGAATTCCAGGAGGAATTCTGGAAGAATTCCAGGAGGAATTCTGGAAGAATTCCAGGAGGAATTCTGGAAGAATTCCAGGAGGAATTCTGGAAGAATTCCAGGAGGAATTCTGGAAGAATTCCAGGAGGAATTCTGGAAGAATTCCAGGAGGAATTCTGGAAGAATTCCAGGAGGAATTCTGGAAGAATTCCAGGAGGAATTCTGGAAGAATTCCAGGAGGAATTCTGGAAGAATTCCAGGAGGAATTCTGGAAGAATTCCAGGAGGAAATCTGGAAGAATTCCAGGAGGAATTCTTAAGGAATACTTAAGGAATTCTGGGGGAATTCTGGAGGAATTGTGTAAAAATTCCAGGAGGAATTGTGGAGGAAATCTGGGGGAATTCTGGAGGGAGAAATTCCAGAAGGAATTCTGCAGGAATTCCTGGAGGAATTCTGGAGGAATTCCGGGAGGAATTCCGGGAGGAATTCTGGAGGAATTCTAGGAGGAATTCTGGAGGAATTCTAGGAGAAATTCTGGAGGAATTCCAGAAGGAATTGTGGAGGAATTCTGGAGGAATTCCAGGAGGAATTCTGCAGGAATTCCAGAAGGAATTCTGAAGGAATTCAAGAAGGCATTCTGGAGGAATTCAAGAAGGAATTCTGGAGGAGTTCCAGGAGGAATTCTGGAGGAATTCCAGGAGGAATTCCAGGAGGAATTCCAGGAGGAATTCCAGAAGGAATTCCAGGAGGAATTCTGGAGGAATTCCAGGAGGAATTCTGGAGGAATTCCAGGAGGAATTCTGGAGGAATTCCAGGAGGAATTCTGGAGGAATTCCAGGAGGAATTCTGGAGGAATTCCAGAAGGAATTCTGGAGGAATTCCGGGAGGAATTCTGGAGGAATTCCAGGAGGAATTCTGGAGGAATTCCAGGAGGAATTCTGGAGGAATCCCAGGAGCAATTCTGGAGGAATTCCAGGAGGAATTCTGGAGGAATTCCAGGAGGAATTCTGGAGGAATTCCAGGAGAAATTCTGGAAGAATTCCAGGAGGAATTCTGGAGGAATTCCAGGAGGAATTCTGGAGGAATTCCAGGATGAATTCTGGAGAAATTCCAGGAGGAATTCTGGAGGAATTCCAGGAGGAATTCTGGAGGAATTCCAGGAGGAATTCTGGAGGAATTCCAGGTCAAATTCTGGAGGAATTCCAGGAGGAATTCTGGAGGAATTCCAGGAGGAATTCTGGAGGAATTCCAGGAGGAATTCTGGAGGAATTCCAGGAGGAATTCTGGAGGAATTCCAGGAGGAATTCTGGAGGAATTCCAGGAGGAATTTTGGAGGAATTACAGGAGGAATTCTGGAGGAATTCCAGGAGGAATTCTGCAGGAATTCTGGAGGAATTCTGGAGGAATTCCTGGAGGAATTCTGGAGGAATTCCAGGAGGAATTCTGGAGGAATTCCAGGAGGAATTCTGGAGGAATTCTGGAGGAATTCCAGGAGGAATTCTGGAGGAATTCCAGGAGGAATTCTGGAGGAATTCCAGGAGGAATTCTGGAGGAATTCCAGGAGGAATTCTGGAGGAATTCCAGGAGGAATTCTGGAGGAATTCCAGGAGGAATTCTGGAGGAATTCCAGGAGGAATTCTAGAGGAATTCCAGGTCAAATTCTGGAGGAATTCCAGGAGGAATTCTGGAGGAATTCCAGGAGGAATTCTGAAGGAATTCCAGGAGGAATTCTGGAGAAATTCCAGGAGGAATTCTGGAGGAATTCCAGGAGGAATTCTGGAGGAATTCCAGGAGGAATTCTGGAGAAATTCCAGGAGGAATTCTGGAGGAATTCCAGGAGGAATTCTGGAGGAATTCCAGGAGGAATTCTGGAGGAATTCCAGGAGGAATTCTGGAGGAATTCCAGGAGGAATTCTGGAGGAATTCCAGGAGGAATTCTGGAGGAATTCCAGGAGGAATTCTGGAGGAATTCCAGGAGGAATTCTGGAGGAATTCCAGGAGGAATTCTGGAGGAATTCCAGGAGGAATTCTGGAGGAATTCCAGGAGGAATTCTGGAGGAATTCCAGGAAAAATTCTGGAAGAATTCCAGGAGGAATTCTGGAAGATTTCCAGGAGGAATTCTGGAAGAATTCCAGGAGGAATTCTGGAAGAATTCCAGGAGGAATTCTGGAAGAATTCTAGGAGAAATTCTGAAAGAATTCCAGGAGGAATTCTGGAAGAATTCCAGGAGGAATTCTGGAAGAATTCCAGGAGGAATTCTGGAAGAATTCCAGGAGGAATTAATAAGGAATACTAAGGAATAAGAATACCAGGAGGAATTCTGGAGGAATTCCAGGAGGAATTCTGGAGGAATTCCAGGAGGAATTCTGGAGGAATTCCAGGAGGAATTCTGGAGGAATTCCAGGAGGAATTCTGGAGGAATTCCAGGAGGAATTCTAGAGGAATTCCAGGAGGAATTCTGGAGGAATTCCAGGAGGAATTCTAGAGGAATTCCAGGAGGAATTCTGGAGGAATTCCAGGAGGAATTCTGGAGGGATTCCAGGAGGAATTCCAGGAGGAATTCTGGAGGAATTCCAGGAGGAATTCTGAAGGAATCCCAGGAGCAATTCTGGAGGAATTCCAGGAGGAATTCTGGAGGAATTCCAGGAGGAATTCTGGAGGAATTCCAGGAGAAATTCTGGAAGAATTCCAGGAGGAATTCTGGAGGAATTCCAGGAGGAATTCTGGAGGAATTCCAGGAGGAATTCTGGAGGAATTCCAGGAGGAATTCTGGAGAAATTCCAGGAGGAATTCTGGAGGAATTCCAGGAGGAATTCTGGAGGAATTCCAGGTCAAATTCTGGAGGAATTCCAGGAGGAATTCTGGAGGAATTCCAGGAGGAATTCTGGAGGAATTCCAGGAGGAATTCTGGAGGAATTCCAGGAGGAATTCTGGAGGAATTCCAGGAGGAATTCTGGAGGAATTCCAGGAGGAATTCTGGAGGAATTCCAGGAGGAATTTTGGAGGAATTACAGGAGGAATTCTGGAGGAATTCCAGGAGGAATTCTGCAGGAATTCTGGAGGAATTCTGGAGGAATTCCTGGAGGAATTCTGGAGGAATTCCAGGAGGAATTCTGGAGGAATTCTGGAGGAATTCCAGGAGGAATTCTGGAGGAATTCCAGGAGGAATTCTGGAGGAATTCCAGGAGGAATTCTGGAGGAATTCCAGGAGGAATTCTGGAGGAATTCCAGGAGGAATTCTAGAGGAATTCCAGGTCAAATTCTGGAGGAATTCCAGGAGGAATTCTGGAGGAATTCCAGGAGGAATTCTGAAGGAATTCCAGGAGGAATTCTGGAGAAATTCCAGGAGGAATTCTGGAGGAATTCCAGGAGGAATTCTGGAGGAATTCCAGGAGGAATTCTGGAGAAATTCCAGGAGGAATTCTGGAGGAATTCCAGGAGGAATTCTGGAGGAATTCCAGGAGGAATTCTGGAGGAATTCCAGGAGGAATTCTGGAGGTATTCCAGGAGGAATTCTGGAGGAATTCCAGGAGGAATTCTGGAGGAATTCCAGGAGGAATTCTGGAGGAATTCCAGGAGGAATTCTGGAGGAATTCCAGGAGGAATTCTGGAGGAATTCCAGGAGGAATTCTGGAGGAATTCCAGGAAGAATTCTGGAAGAATTCCAGGAGGAATTCTGGAAGATTTCCAGGAGGAATTCTGGAAGAATTCCAGGAGGAATTCTGGAAGAATTCCAGGAGGAATTCTGGAAGAATTCCAGGAGGAATTCTGGAAGAATTCCAGGAGGAATTCTGGAAGAATTCTAGGAGAAATTCTGAAAGAATTCCAGGAGGAATTCTGGAAGAATTCTGAAAGAATTCCAGGAGGAATTCTGGAAGAATTCCAGGAGGAATTCTGGAAGAATTCCAGGAGGAATTCTGGAAGAATTCCAGGAGGAATTCATAAGGAATACTTAAGGAATTCTGGGGGAGTTCTGGAGGAATTGTGTAAAAAATCCAGGAGGAATTGTGGAGGAATTCTGGGGGAATTCTGGAGGGATTCCTGGATGAATTCTGGAGGAATTCGTAGAGGAATTCTGGAGGAATTCTGGAAGCATTCCAGGAGGAATTCCAGGAATTCTTCTTAAAATTTCTCTGGTATTTCTCCTGGAATCGCTCAAGAATCCCTCCTGTAAATCCTCCAGTATTCCTCCTGGAATTCCTCTAGAATTCCTCCTAGAATTCCTCTACAATCCATCCTGGAATTGCTCTAGTATTCCTCCTGGAATTTCTTTAGTATTCCTCCTGGAATTCCTAGAATTTCTCCAGGAATTACTCCAGAATTCCTTCACATTTCTTCCTAGAATCGCTCCAGTATTCCTCCTGTAAATCTTGCAGAATTCCTCCTGGAATTCCTCCAGGAATTCCTCCATAATTCTTCCAGGAATTCCTCCAGAATTCCTCCAGGAATTCCTTCAGAATTCCTTCAAAAATTCCTCTAGTATTCCTCCTGGAATTCCTCTAGAATTCTTCCTGGAATTTCTCCACAATTCTTACTGGAATCGCTCCAGTATTCCTCCTGGAATTCCTCCAGAATTCCTCCTCGAACTTTTCCAGAATTCCTCCTGGCATTCTTCCATAATTCCTCCTGGAATTTTTCCAGAATTCTTCCTGGAGTTTTTCCAGAATTCCTCCTGAAGGATTTCTGGAGGAATGCCAGGAGGAATTCTGGAGGCATTCCATGAGTTATTCTGGTCGAATTCCAGGAGAAATTCTGGAGGAATTCGAGGAATATTTCTGGGATATTGCAGGAGGAGTTCTGGAGGCATTGCAGGAGGAATTCTAGAAGGAATTTCATGAGAAAAACCTGAAGAATTCCTGGAAAAATTCTTAGAACATTTTCTATAAAAATTCCTTTAAAATTCCAGGAGGAATTCTGAAAGAACTCCTCGAAGAATTCTGGAAGAATTCCTGGAGGAATTCTGAAAGAATTACAGGAGGATTTCTTGAAGAATATCAGGAAGATTTTTGGAACAATTCCAGAAGGAATTCTGGTGGAATTCCAGGATGTATTTTGGAAGAATTTATTTCCGGATTTCTTTGGGAATATTTTCAGGATATTTTTCATCAATTCGAGAATTCTTTCAGATATCTTTTGGGAGCTTTTTTCTTTTCAATTTTGGCCACCTACTTAACTGAAACCTGTACAATGTGCACTTTTTCCACAGCAGGGTGGAAGAGAAGCCATGGATGCTGGCTGCCGAGAGTTGAGATTATCGTCGTCGAGATGAAAGCACGGGAGAATTAAAAAGTTCACAGCTCACTCACAGCGGGACAGGGAAGGTGACAACGACGACGACGACGCGACGGGGCTCAGTAATGACGAGAATGGTGAATGAGAGCCACCTACCTACCTACTAGGTAGGTAGGTAGGTGGGTACTAAACAAAATGCAAAACGCTGCTAGTGTGACTTCTTAATTAGTTGTAGCATGCGACAGCACTGCGCGGATACGGGTAGGCGGAAAGTCCTCACTACCTAAAAAATCACTGCTTTGCATTACAGATTGTGTGCACTGAGGTGAGGTTGGATACGAGGTCGAGATTGAAGTAATAGTTTGTGGAATCAGGTAGCTGATGATGGTGATGGAGAGACTGTCGTTATTCCGGGAGCTCGTAAGTAGCTCTACGAGGATTCTTGGAGTGTGTCTATTTTATGGCATTTTAATTGCTACAAAAACGTTAATTAAAAGTTAATATTATTGAAGATATATTTCTTTGCCTTTGCTGAGGTCTTAAGCTAGAATCAACTATAAGACTTAACCAAGTACTCGAGTAAAGCGAAGGTGAAGAAATTGATTAGGAAAAATTTCGAAGAAAACATATGTAAGAACAAAACAAGTATAAGGAGACCTAAATGACCCACCCGACTAAAGGTCCCATTAGACGTGACAAATATTTGGTCAAACATGCCCAACAAATGACCAACACAACGTGAATCATCCTTGGATAAATGTCGGACTTCAATGGCAAATATTTGGCATAATGACAAACAGTCTAATGGCACCTTAATAAAACGATCATCATTTTTTGTGGAGACGCAGAGGTAAGCATTGTTTTCAAGCAGTAAAGGATTCCTAACTAATATTCCTTCCCTTTTCCCTATTTACTGCGAGGACGTGGATGGCACTGTTATTGAATATTTTATAAGTGAATTCGTTGAACAATGTACAGTGAGGAAGGATAGGATCACTCCCAGAGAGTATCAACCATATATAAAATATACTGAAATCCAACGGAAAAAAATGTATAGCAAAAGGTTGAACAGTAACAGCACAAAAATGTTAAACATTTGAACAATAGAGTAGATTAAAAAAATACAGAGAAACTCTATCCAATTTCAGTGTTTTGTAGCGATTGTTAAGGAGCCTTAGATTTATACAAATTTACTTAGTAAACAGTTATTTTGGTGTGTAGTCATTTACGCATTAATAGTCAGAAACCATTCTTCCTCAAATAAACAGTTTCGCTCTTTTCGGATCCTCCTTCTTCTTCCATTATGCATTTTCACTTTTTTTACGACGGTGCACTTAAAAGCTTTATCTGCTACACTTCACTGCATAATTATTCCCGGAAAGCCACTCAAAGTGAAACCGTTACTGGCGCCACAGTGTCACTTTCCGGTTCGATGTTGGATTGCACCAAAATACTTGGCTCGCTTGTTTCGAACTGAACCGAACCGGGTTTGTAACTCACGGAATACTAATGGTGTCCCTTCTGGCTGTTTTTTGGCCACTGACTGACCGACTGGTCGCCATTAGTCATTTTAATTACGATGGCGCTGCGTGGCGGCAGTGGTGGTATCCCTCCATGGATCCATTTACGAAGATACGCAAGACATCTCAACTTGATTAGTGCCCTTGGGTGTCCAAGGGCACCACTGAGGACATTATTTAAACTGTTTTACTCAGGTGGTAGTGTTTTTAGTCCTCGCGTGGCTTTGACTTTAACGTGGAATTTTTTTAGAGCGGTGAGTGATTTGTTTCAACTGAGGTTCTTTTTTTTTTTGTAGAAGTGTCACACACATTCTACACTCAAGAGCAGGCATCAAGAGAACCTGTGCTACTGGCATTTTTATTTTTTATTTGAATATCAGATTTCGTTGAAATCAAGATTTGATTGACTGCAAACGACTAATTGACGAGTATTTCGCTAGTTTTACGGCTCTTTCAGTCTATATTAAGCAGCTGAAAGCCTATTGCATCTACTGTCCTACGTTTCGGTCAGATCTACAAGTGTAAACTAAGCAAACTTATGATGTATTGTCCCAATTTTTTCGTATTTATACATTGTTAGGCCTTTCTCAAAAATAAGACTAGAGTGAAAGTGGCGAATTTATGATACAACCCGTTTTAATGGTCAGTGAAAATAATTATGCAAAATTTGAGACAAATTTAAAAAAAAAAAACAAAAAAAAAATAAATTTTCGGTCGAAATGTTCCAATTGAAACTATATTTCTTTATGATTTAGACTAGATGCAAACCTGGCTATACTGCTCCAGAAAAAAAATCTATCCATCGTTCTATCGGCGAATTTAAGATCATACGCATCCAAGACTCGCGCCAAACCAAACACATCTCCAACTATCTGTAACCCTCCCGAAACTGATGCACCGAAACAATATTTTTATTTTTTTTACACCGTTGATAATAAATCAAATCCTAAAGAAGGTCCTACTTAATTACAAAACGTCGGCGAGGATGAAGTAAAATCAACGCTTTCTCCTCAGGCAGTACATCTGAACAAACACTATTTCGCTAATTCATGCTAAAAAAAATCCTCCCCTTCCTGAGGCTCTAGTACACAGGGTAAAATATTTGACCAAATACAAATCATTGCTCACACATATGGTTTGACTCTATCGAATGTGCATTAATGTTAAACAGGTGATTATTGTTTACTCTTTAGATCATACCTTCTCAAATATATGACCCCGTGTGAGGTACACCGGGGCCAGTTATTATTATTATTATTATTATTTCTTTGTCTTCGATATAAATCGTACAGACTGATACTTAATATTAACTTATAGCTTATTTCTAAAATTCTGCTTCGTCATACCAAATTCAAAAATGTTACTGGCTTCGTTGAAAACCCTTATGCAGGAGCTTAGAGGATTGTTATGGCCGTAGCCTGTTCTATGTCCCGGAACAAAGAGAAAATCGGTGTGACGTAGCTGACGAAGCGGTGCATTCAACGAGAGTTCCAACAGGAGATCAGGGCTGTCAATGTTGTTCTGCAAAATGTCAAACACGACTAACTGCTGAAGCTTTTTGCGCCGGTCAGAAAGCAGCTCCAGATCAATCAGGTGGCAGCGAGCAGGATAGTCAGGGAGGCGTTCAGGATCATTCCATGGTAGGTTGCGAAGCGCAAAGCGTACGAATCGCCTCTGGACACGTTCAATGCGTATGATCTGCGAAACGTGGTACGGGTTCCAAACCGGGGCTGCATATTCTAGGATGCTACGCACCAGAGCACAGTAAAGTGCCTTAAGTGTGTACGGATCGGTGAAATGCGTTGCGTTACGGCGAATGAAGCCTAGTACGGAGAAGGCTTTCGCAGTTGTTACCGACACATGCTCGTTGAAACGAAGTTGGCAGTCGATCGTCACCCCCAGATCGCGAATTGACTGTACACGTTCTAGCTGGATCGCTCCCATCTGGTATTGGTGCATCATCGGACTGCGTTTACGGCTAAACGTTATAGCCTTGCATTTTTTAATATTCACGTTCATACCATTTTCGTGACACCAGCGCAGCAGCTCATCTATGTCCATCTGGAGTGCAAGGCAATCTAAAAGTGTGGCAATGATTCTGAAAATTTTCATGTCATCCGCGTACAGCAGTTTTCCTGAGGAGATCCGAGTGCACAAATCATTGATAAACAGCACGAAGATGAGGGGGCCTAGGATACTGCCTTGTGGAACGCCAGATGGTATGTCAAATGAACTCGAGGTTGCAGAATTTACTTTAACAAATGCTTTGCGACCAGAAAGATACGACATCAGCCATTCAGTAAACCAATCAGGAAAACCAATGTGCTTGAGTTTTTCAACAGCGTACTCATGGGGAACAGTATCGAATGCCTTTGAAAAATCTATGTAGATTGAGTCTACCTGCTTTCGGTGTTCTATTTCTTTAAATAGTGCGGAAGTGTAGCATAACAGGTTTGTCGTGGTAGAACGATGCGGTACAAAACCATGCTGGAACTCCGAAATAAGCGGTTTAGCAGCGTTAAGCAACATACCGTGAACTAGAGATTCAAAAATTTTCCCAAGGCTACAAAGAATCGAGATGCCACGGTAGTTTTCAACATGACTGAATGTTCCGGTTTTGTGAATGGGTATCATGAAGGCAGTTTTCCATAGGCTTGGAAAGGTTTTTTCTTCTAAAGAACGGTTGAATAACATCGTTACAGGCACCACCAACGATATGGCACAGTTTTTCAACAGTAACGGGGGCAGACCGTCAACGCCAGCACCTTTTGAAGCGTCCAACATTGTCAATGCTCGCAGTACTTCGTCATGGGAGAAATTAAAAGGCGGTAGATGAACATTATAAGACGGCACTTGACTAAAGCACCCTGAATAAAGTCGCGGGGGCGTCGAACTGTACACGGTTTGGAAAAAACTGGAGAACAGATTTGCGGCTTCCTCGGGTGTGTTGGCCGTGACTTCGCCGTATGTCACATTGACCGGAACACGATTACCAGATCGTTGAGACTTGACATAATTCCAGAAATTCGTTGGGTTTCGTTTCAGGTTGGATTCCAATCGACTTACGTGTCTTTGGTAGGATGATGTGAGCAGTTCATTATACGCAGACTCAACAGAGCGGAGCATGTCTCTGTTTTCATTAGTTTTATCGGAAAAGAAACGATGGCGCATCTTTCTCAGTCGATTCCGTAGATTACGCAATTCAGCCGTCCACCAAGGATATTTTTTCAATGCATCGAGAGATCGACGACGAGGCACATGTGCAGCGAGAATCTCGGAAAGCTTGTCGTAAAATATGACCACGTTTGCATCCACCGAATTTCCATTGAGAAAGTGTTCCCAGTCTACAGATGCCAGGGTGGTATTGAGTTCATCGAAGTTGCAGCGCTTGAAGTCAAGTTCAGGAGTGTGGGAATCCGAAACGACCTGGGCAAACACAGAGCTACGAGTGTCTAGCTGCAGGACGAGTGGTGGGTGAAAATCGTCGGAAGGTAAAATCGGATGCGGCGGCTGCAGTACTTCGAAATCGTTAGGTGAATTGGAGAAAACCAGATCGAGCAAATTTCCGCTAGAGTTGACAAAAGGATTCAGTTGCACTAGACCACATGTTGACATGGAATCCACAAGAATTAGTTCCGGTTCACTGGAAGCATTCAAGGTCAGGTATCCGTTGATGTCGTCATCGAAACACCATTTCAGGCGGGGAAGGTTGTAGTCTCCCAGAATCAATATTACGTCGTTTTCTGCAGCGTGATCGGCAATGCTTTGTGCAGCCATAGCGTGTGCAGAGTAAAGTGCTGCCTCGGAATTTGGACGCAAATAAATGTTGCAAACGTATAAGGATCTACTAGGCAATTTCACACGAACAGCAACTTGCTCTAGGTGCTCACAGTCGACCAGAGACACAGCTAAGCATTGCAGTCCACATTTCACTGCGACGAGAACTCCTCCACCTCTCGACTTGTCGCTTGTAGCTGCACTGCGATCGCAGCGGAAAATTGAATATTCAGACGTTAGTTCCGAGTCGTAGATGTCCGGCCGAAGCCACGTTTCTGTGAAGATGAAAACGTCGTAATCGGAAGAAGTCATGCGCAGTTTCAAGTCTGTTGTCTTGGTGCGTAATCCACGAACGTTCTGGTAGGGTAGTGGAGGTATTTTGGACCGGGCAGGTATTTTGGACCACCTAGGGAGTTTTATGATATTTATCACATAATCTCTACTAAATCTTGGTAAATTTTTATTGGAACACGAAAAGAATTCAACTGTGGGATGACCTTTATTTTGGATGTCAGGTAAATATGCTGTTCAGTATAAAAAAAAAAGAGAAAATGTTTTCACTTCCAATGAAACGCACGGAAAAGCACCAAAAACAAAGAAGGTGACAAATTTGAAGTCGGCTTCGAAGAGGTATTAAATTTTACAAATAAATATTTATTTCATGTGAATGTAGTTAGGGCCATGTAAGAACTAAAAATAAACTGTTCTTAACCTCGGTGGAGCGATAATATTTACTAAAATGGTGGTTTGAGGTATGGCCAAAATATGTTCAACATAATCAAATGTGGACATATTTTGGACCACCTGTCAGATCCATCTCTCCAGTTCCTTCTAAAGGGAGAAAACATTCATGCGAATTTAATGTACTCTGAAAACAGATAAATATAATAAGTTGGGACCTCCCGTGATCTGGGTTGTTATACGTTTATTTCACAATGAGATTGTTGTGGGTTCGATTTGTTCTAACAACTTTTTGCCAAGTTATTTCGTTTCGATTCGATTTGTGCCCTAACAACTTTTCAACAAGTTGAAGTTTTCAGGTGTTCAGTCATCCAGTTTAGAAAAGTTGTCCTTCTCGGCAATTAGTTGATGACTGAGACAATGTGTTATCTAATGTATGTTTGACAAATTACGTATCATTCATATTATTATTTTCGATGGCCTCTCCACTCATTACAATGTGTGGAACGCCTTTATATTTAGCAAAATCACTAAAATTTCACACTTCCTATGATGCGTTACGTTATTTATACATGGTGACTTACGTCATACAATAGTTAATACACGTTAATAGTTAAATACACGTTTTTCGTAACATTTTTTTTATGAAACATCATACTACAATGCGTAAAAACTGGCAATAGCAACAAAATTTCATCTTTTTTACCGTTACGTAATTTTTAAACGCTCCCTGCCTCAAAAAATGAATAGAAAAGATATAAACTTCACGTAGTTTTAACTATGTTTAAATTTTAGCTGAGGTGGCTTTTATTTCATCAATCAATTGAAGTTTAATTTGGTGGGCCAAAATATGTGCACTTGGTGGTCCAAAATAAAGTCAGGTGGTCCAAAATAGAAGCCCAAGATCCTTCAGGAGTTTTGATATTTCTTGTATTTACTACAACAATTTTGAGTTCTGTTTGGCCTTTTTCGACAGAAAACATGTTGCTCTACGTAATGCCTACTGAAATTATCCATATTTGGAAGTGGGGACTTTCTTTTTTCGCTGAATTGTTCAGCCACTTCCTTAAGCGGTCCAAAATACCTCCCTTACCCTAGTATATGGAGAGGAAAGCGTTGTCATGATTGGAAGACTCTTTCTCCAATCGTTCAACTGGGGAAGCATTCGAGGCTGCAGTAAAGCTGACTTCGTAGCATTCTGGTACCTCACCGAGAGACGGCTGAAATCTGCATAAATTTCCGCTGAAACTGGAAGGCGGATCAGAAGCTGCACTGTTCATTGTTGATGCATTGTACTTGCCGTGAATGGGGGGTTGGAAGACCCCTCCTCCGTTCCCACACACAGGACCAGGACGGCTGTTGAACGCTGGCGGGAATGGCTCGACTGTGGTAGGGGGAGTTAGGGCTTCCATGGAGCTGTCATCGTTGCGTCCCGGTATTCGATAGGAGAGAGGTTGGAAGTCGTGTAGAATGTCACTGAAACCAGAAGTTGGATCAGAAGCTGGACTGTTCGTTGATGCGTTGTACTTGCCGTGAATGAAGGTTTGGAAGACCCCTTCTCCGTTCCCACACACAGGACCAGGACGGCTGTTGAACGCTGGCGGGAATGGCTCGACTGTGGTAGGGGGAGTTGGGGCTTCCATGGAGCTGTCATCGTTGCGTCCCGGTATCCGATAGGAGATAGGTTGTAAGTCGCGTAGAATATCACTGAAACCGGAAGCTGGATCAGAAGCTGGACTGTTCGTTGATGCATTATACTTGCCGTGAATGAGGGGTTGGAAGACCCCTCCTCCATTCCCACACACAGGACCAGGACGGCTGTTGAACGCTGGCGGGAAAGGCTCGACTGTGGCAGGGGGAGTTGGGGCTTCCAATGAGCCTTCGTCGTTGCGTCCTAGTATCCAATCGTAGTCAAGATGTTGTTGATAGTCGGTTAAATTGCAGATTGCGAAACAGTCGGTGTTATCGGCGATGGGCTTGGAATCACATGGGAAATTCTCCGAAATTTTTGAGTGCTGTAGTCTTCAAACTGTCGGAACAGAATTCCCTCAGGCCAGCTCGAGGGGTCAAGAGCACTGTTTTTCAAAGAAGGGTCGAGCCCAACTTTGAAGGAAACGAAAGACATATTACTTGTGTCGGCTCCTTTGGCCACCAGTTTAACGACGTGTGGCTCGATGTCAGTCTCAAGATTAGCTTTCACCAGATTAGCTTTCACCAGATTGCTTCGTTCGTCACATCGGGTCTAATGCGAGACAGATAGAGCCAAAACTTATTCGACGGTTTTTCAGTGACTGGCACAGAGACTATATCCTGGTTGATCGGTTTTGATCCATGCAGACATTCAGTAGTGCGTACTACTGGATCGAGCTCTCGGGGACGTTTTGAACCACGTATTGAATCGCTGATCGTAGGCCAGCGGTTGAGTTTTGGTGATTGAATCGTTGGTACAGGCCTAGAGGCAATTTTCTTAATTTCCGATTGCAGATTGGTGATTGCGTCAGTTAGCATTGACAGTGGTGAATTTCCGTCTGCTTGGCTCGTGATGGCTCGAAGATGAGAATTTTCGAATGAATCGGCGCATTTGTCACACATCCAGTAAAGATTCTTTCGATGAGTAGGGAAATAGCCAAGTAGAGCACGTGATACACCGACGCAGTTCATATGGAAAAATTGACCACAGCTGCGACAAGTGACCAAGTCAGAGCCAGTAATAGGTTGGGTACATTTGCTACAGTTGTTTTCCATTGTCGATGATAGTAGTCGTTAACGCCTTTCAGTAGACTATACAGCAACACGTTGATGATGCAAATAGAATGCTTGAAGAACTTGATGATGACGGAAGCTTGATCTTCGATGGGAGATTGCGTGCGAGTTTTGCTTCCGAATGATGCCGCAAGATGTCGCTTCTCACGAAAAAAATGTGCGTAGGGGGGTGAGCGGGGGTTATTATTGTCACCACTGCACCAAAAGTCACTTCACTATTATCACTAGATTAACAGAGAACTGGTGTAGAGTTTCGATCACAAAATAAAACTAAGATCACTAACAATGCAGAAATAACGAAACACAATTTTTTTCGGTCAAATACACGTTAAAAACAAAAACAAAAATCGCACTCGATGTACACACGATTGCTAACAAGCAGTGCTGCCAGAAAATTAGGTTGAAACGGGTGAAGTAAGATGAAATGCAAAGTTTTGAAATAGAATTAAATACAATTTGGAAATTTATCCTTCGCAAAAAGATTGTTTGGATCAAAAACTATGTGTTATGGCAATACAATTGTTTATCATCGTTAGAAAACGCCATATTAACTCACTGTTTCTACTTGCCCCGGTGTACCTTACTCGTGGCCTGGTACTATCACCTCTCGCGACCCCGACCTGGCAACTCTCCAATCGCCAATGATATCCTCCTGAAACTCACTGAGAGCCTGTGAATTCCCCTAAACTGTGATACCTCCTGAAACAGTATTGGATGCATTCAAACGCTTCAAAATGCATGTCAGCAACGCTCTGAATCGTCTGAGTGCCTTAAAACGCCCTTAAAATCTCCCTCGAAACTCATATGAAGCTTACTTGAGAGCGTATAAATCCGTTTTAGGAGGCCTCTGAAACGTCATTAAAAACCTTGAAACACCTCTGAAACCATCGTGAAGCTCACCTGAGAGCCTGTTATGATCCCAAAATCCCTCCGAAATTTTCTCAGACGCCAGTCAGTGTCGGCAATTGTCAAATTACGGTCGTCTGCACCAACGCCCAGCGGCACAAGCGTTGTTGATTTGTTTTTGTTTTTATAGTCGTCTTGACAACCCGAGCGGCATTCTCAGAAATGTATGCTTTCAAAATTCTTTTGACTCGCTGTCTGCGGAACTTCAACCACCTACTGATATTCAAAGTAAGTACATTTTCAATTTCAACTGATTCGTTTTAATAAAGGACAAACGTCTTGAAATCCCGCTTCAATAGTGCATCCAAACTTCAGACGCACAAATCTGAAGATGCAAGCTTCAAACAGCAATGTATTTTATTATTCTGTTTTTGATCACTTGTTATTAGCTTAAAATAAGAAGCTCAGGAGCGCTGGTTTTGTTTACGTGCCCTCGAAATTGTGAATAGGTGTCAAAACCAGCCATTGTGGCGGCCATTTTGGGAATCTAACAAGTCTGTCCTTAAACACGATGCAGAAGCAAAAAATGCATTTGTTTTGCATCACTCACCAAAAGTAACTATAATGCATTGAATTAAGATAACATATCGGTATTTGCATGCCTAAAACCAAATAAGTCAATTCCAAATTGAAATATTCATATTCAAATTCATCAAGTTGAAGTTCAACTGAACTGAAGTTCAGCTACAGTGAATGACATCACAAGACGCCGCTTTCATTGTCTCGTCTCTTCTTTGGCATGTTCATTCTCGGTCTTGTGTTTACGGGTAACTGTGTTGTTTATTTGTGTTCGTTTTCGCACTAACTGTACATCATTGTGCTGATTTTTTTCGTCACTGCTTGAAATGCCTCTGGTACCTACATGAAGGCCATGAAGTCTCCTCTTTGATCCCTCGAGTGATCGCGCTGTTGTATTTTGCACAACACGCTGAAATCTCGCTCTTTGTATTTGGCATTGCCGTGATGCTGGCGGTGCTGGGTAACCGTGCGAGTTACGGAAAGTTAAACACCGCCCTGAAACGTCCTGAAATTACTCTGAAACTCCTATGAAACTCGCCTGAGAGCCAGTGAAAACACATTGCTATGCTTTTAAAAGACTTGAAGCGCCTCTGAAACCCCCGTGAAGCTCATCTGACTGCCTGGAAAGCCACCTAAAACCATCTAAAAACACCAGAACGCCCAGAAACGCTCAATAGCCACAGCTGATGAGGTGTGGGTCATCAGCATGACCATGCTGAGGGTACGATTGTGCATATAGTATCTACTTGCCTGCTTCACGATACACACATGCAAAATGGTGAAGCTCTCGGACAATAACTGTGGAAGTGTTCATTGAACACTAAGCTGAGAAATATGCTTTGAGTCAGTTGGAAAGTTACTCAAAAAATCCCCCTGAAACCCCCGAGAAACTCAGTTGGCCTTTGGGGGCTTCACAGGCTCTCAGGTAAGTTCCATGGGGGCTTCAGCAGTGAGGAGTGTTAAAGCCCCTCTGTTACCTCAGGAATCGCCCCCGTGAGATGCACCCGAGTGCCTGCGAAGCACACTGAAAATACTCGGAAACACCCTGAAATGCGAAACGCTTCTGAAACCCCGTGAAACTCACCTAAGAGTCTGTGAAGCCCCCTCAACCCCTTTGAAACAGTCTGAAACGCCTGGAAATGCCCTGAAACAAGAGCTCTTCTAGCGGTCTAGCGTACGACTCGCGTTCGGACCAAGAACTTTTCATTATGAAAATTTTCTTGACTCCCTTCGGCATTGAGTATCTTCGTGCATGTTACACGATATGCCAAAGCTGAGAAGCAGGCTCGATCTCAGTTCGGGCGTTACTCCAAGAAAAGGAAGACGTGCTTTAACTTATATATGCATTTTCTCATTTTCAGCCTTTTCAATCTTCAGCATTTTGTAATTTCAGACTTATGTTGCACTTTCTTGATTTCAGCCTTTCGTATTCAGCCTTATGTGCATTCAGCTTTTTGAAATTCAGCCTTATGTTACAATCCCAAAATAATATATGTACTTCCGGGTTACGTACAAAAGGCTAAAACACAAAAGGCTGAAAGAACAAAAGGCTGAAACTCGAAAGGCTGAAAATATCAAAAGGTTGAAATTACAAAAGGCTGAAATAATTCGACGTCATCGATTCAAAAACAGCCGTTCTCAAGATCATATCAAGTCCATGGTATGCTTTGTTGATCATCCACATGACAATATTTCTTTACATAATAGACTACCTTCTGAAAAAAAAATAATCTCTGATGATATTGTTATAGTTACCATAATGCCAACAATCACTACAACAGCATAACTCAGAAGAAAAGCCCTTGTTCAAAGAAGGAGAAATTATCGATTGAAATAACACCAGTCACATTTTAAGTAATTGTTGACATATAATGCCACAGCGGTAAGTGCGCAGGAATTCAGAACGACCATGCTGAGGGAGACCGGTTCCATTCCCAGTCAGTCCAGGAACTTTTCCTGATGAAAGTTGTATTGGATTAGATGGGCATACACTGTTTTTTGCCCGCCACATAGAAATTTTGCATTCTTCATTGGCAAAGGAAGGCAGTGTCATTGGCAAAGGAAGCTCTCAGTTAATAACTGTGGATGTGAGCATAGAACACTAATCTGAGAAGCGGGCATTGTTCTAAGTGAGGCGGTACGCCAAGAAAAGATTTGTAATTTTGGTATACATTATTCTCATGACTAAACCCAAAACTTACAACTCGTTTCATGCGTTTATGTACTTTCAAGCTTTTTTGTTTTCAGCCTTATGTTACGACTCTATAGTTTCAGCCTGTTGTGCATTCAGCCTTTTGTAATTCAGCCTTATGTTATTATCCCGTACTTTCGTTTATGTACTTTCAGCCTTTTTTTGTTTTCAGCCTTTTGTGATTTCAGCCTTATGTTACGATTCTGTAGTTTCAGCCTTTTGTGCTTTCAGCCTTTTGTAATTCAGCCATACGTTATCATCCCTGTAAGCTTTTGCTTTATCAGTTCAAAAACTGGCTGCTACAATGTGATGTTCGGCAAACTTGTAGGGTAGTGTTTTTCCTACCATTATCATCAAGGACACCATGTTCTAACTCTCAATTTACAGAACGCTAGTATTACCTACTCATACTAAATGATCGAAAAATTCAATCGTTTAGTAACAGTAGATGATACTTTTTCGCTGTAAATATAAGGGTTAAAATATGGCTTCCTTAGTAAAGCACTACAAATTTGCCGAACATGACATTGCACAATGGGGAAAAACCCATGAAAACCAGGAAAAAATTCAATAACTTTTGTCGCAGTGGAGTGAAAATTGCAACCAAAATCATTTCCGCTTGGAAAATGTCTGATAAATCGAATGGAACAAGTGTCGTTCACCGCACGCAACTGTATGTCGACCTACAGAGTCGATTTATCATCGAATTCTTGATTTTTCATACTAAAAGATGCGTTTTAACAGTATATCTCATATGATATACAGTGGTTTTTCGATTTTATCACGGTAAAAAAAAAATTAGCCGTGAATGTAGCGAAACCGTGAATTTAGCGAAATGAAAAATAAATGTGAATTTTATATTAAAAATCGATAAGCTACAAAATTTTTGATTCGTTATTCATATATTCAAGAGTTTAGCAATTTGTGAATGATTGTATTGCTCAGGCGCTGTATGTAAACTACGTAGACTTATTTTGGGTAATCTTAGACGCCCTTCCACCGTGTAGACTTTCGTCCATACAAAATTTAGAAAATTTGTATGGACCGTAGCTTTGACGAGATATCCAAATGTTTTTTTTTCTTAAATAGGCAATGTTCAATGACTGAACATCCCAAATAGAGGAGAACGTGCCTCTGGTGCCGACCTACTGATGACTGAACATCACTATAATTTTATTTTATGAAAATCGAGGAGAATATAGTACAAATTTGTTGATTTTTCGGCTTACAGTCTTATAAATTGCGTTGATTAATTTATTATCATCGACGACGTTTCGGTTCGGCTATTGAACCTTCCTCAGGGCCTTAAAGCTGTTTTAATTTATTCACACAAAATACATAATCTACAACATCTAACACACAAATTGACTATTCACTCGAACAATCAACACAACTCACAAATCAAAAAGTTGAAAATTTTACTAAAAATTGAAAATTGTCGGGTTTGAAAGGGTTACTCTAGTACGTCTAGTACACATCTGGGCCATCCGGTTAGTTGGTTTTGGGAATTCCTTCAATTTCGTCAAATAAAATAAAAATAAAATATCAATAATTCATGAAAATTATTTACACATACATACAATACATAACAGCTAGTCGAGGGTTCGAGATATACATCTCTATAAATAAAAATGAGTTTAAATTCGCTTTGAGGCATTGAAACGTACGAACGGAGGAACCGATCAGCATAAATGTTGCACTGTACGATCCGTCTTGAGGGTGGCTGTATTTACATGAACCTGGCTGTCTTTATATGTAGGAAAAGTTATGAAAATCATCCGAAAAAGTAATAAAACTGTAGAAATACTGATTTTTATTAGCCGAGAATAAATTCAGCACTATCAACATCAAATCAATCTAGAGTGAGGTGCTGCAATAACGTCAACAGTTGTCCAACCACCACAACTTGACAAAACAAAGTTTTCCGGGACAGCTAGTATTCAATAAAATGTACAATTGACTTAAAATAAAATTATTTTGCTTTTTGTTATATATTTGCTATGAAATTTAGAATCAACTAAAACCCTCTCCTTACAAAAAAGCTATTCTTTCTTTAATCTCATAGTCAAGACTACTCCAGACTGTGGATAGCCCTAAAAGGTAGTCACGCAATAACATTTTTATGTTCTGTGCTATTTCATGTTGATTTCACAATGTTTTAGAAAAAAACGTGATAAAAACGAAACGAAAACCGTGATAAAATCGAGAGTGAATTTGGCGAGTAGTGAATAAAATGACTAGTGATAAAACCGAAACGCCACTGTATTGAAATTATGAGTTTTCTCTGGCATACAAATGCTTTAGAATGTACACAAGTAGTATTCGACATAAATATTTGTTGGTTATTTTGGCGAAAATGATCGATTTTCATACAAAAATTCATAATTCTGTCGTAGTTACCTAGGAAAACTAAATTATTTCCGCAAAGAAAATGTCTGGTATATCGACTGAAACTAGTGTCGTTTACCGGACGAAACAGTATATCGACCTACAGAGACGATTTATGACCGGATTCTTGATTTTTTGTACTAAAAGATGCGTTTTGTCAGTATTTCTCATACTATTTATGAATTATCTCTGGCATACAAATGCTTTAGAATGTACACAAATAGTATTCGATTTAAATAGTTATTTATGTCGACTCAAGTATTATTTTGGCGAAAATGATCGATTTTCATATAAAATCTCATAATTCTGTCGTTGTTAACTAGGATATTATGAATTTACTCTGACATGAAATTCCTTTGGAAGGTACACAGGTAGCATTCGATATAAATATTTCTTTATGTCGACTCAAATTGGTTGTTTTGGCGCTGGTGATGTATTATCTTTAGGCGACAATGGCGCCTGCCACGTCAGGTTGCAGGTTAATATAGGGAAGGGGAAGGAAGTGATGATTGCAATCGTTTGTATCCACATCAGACCGAATATACCTCTGCGTCTGCACAAACTCCTGCGGATGTCAGAGCGTTCGTTGACAGAGGGTTCACAAATTGGTGCGTGGATGCCAGGCGTAAGGTGATAGATTAGTGCGATAATTACTATGAAGCTAAAGCGGCACAGTTCGCTTGATTGGATAACTTGAAGGCGTTATATGATTGATTGGCACTGTGCTGTGAAAGTTGGAAGCAAGGGAAACGGCTTTCGAACCGTTTCTGGTTCTAGCGGTAGCTATGAACATATGAATATACATGAGTTGTTTATATAGAGAGGAGAGTACAGAGAAAGTGGATAGTAAAATACAAAGTAGAAGGAAAGGGACGGGCCAGGGATTGAACCCAGGACCTTCTGCATATGAATCAGAAGCGTTAGCCACTAGACCACCAAGCCCGCCTTCCCTATATTAACTTTTCAGGACGCGCGCCATCAAGCAGCTGAAACTACACCGCACTCGCGCTGTATACGACGAGCGAGGTTTTTTGGTAGTGTTGTACTTTTTACAACGGCGCGCGTCCTGAAGGGTTAAAATAAAGTGGCGTTGCAAAACTCAGAGATTCTCAAGCTGAGGTAGGCCATTCAGATGTCCCTTGTCCACCTTAAGCGCCCACGAGACCTCTTCAGATATCCCACGAACCCCCTGAAACTCTCTGAGAACCCCTGAAATGCCACTGAGACTCCCTATGAGGCCTCTTGAGACCCCTTGAGATCTCCTGAAACCGACAGAGACCCCCTGAAGGTCCCGAAATATAATTTCGTTTCGTTCTCACACTCTCGGTTCTTGAGACATTCGCGTGGTAAGTGACCAAAAATTGTAAACCACTGATGTATGGAAAATACTCCTTCTTGAGATGACCAATCCCAAAACCATGTTCACTTCTTCCCAACACTCTTGATTTTTGCGAAATTCTTGTGGCCCGTGAATAAATATTGAAAACGACTGAGTTTTACAACACAACCAAATTGTAAGGGACCATTCATAAACCACGTAGGGAAGGGGTGGCGGTTCTGGCCAAAGTCAACGACCCATACAAATTTCAAAATTTTTGTATGGACGAAAGTCTACGAGGGGGGAGGGGGGTCTGAGATTACCAAATTTTGGTTTACGTGATTTATGAACTGCCCCTAATAAGTATTCCGTGAGGCGTGAATCGAAAACAAATCACTTCTTCCACAAATTTATGATTTTTGAGAATTTCAGGTGGCCCGTGGCTATGAATTGGAAACCACTGATCTTAGAAATGCATATGCAATAAAGATACTCTTCTTTAAAATTAATAATCCAAAAACATTCGTACTTCTTTCTAGCACCTCCGGTGCTAGACGGAATCGATATCCTTTATCTAAGAATCCTGATTACTGAGAGAGTTGGTGTCTTCAAAAAAACAAATGTTCGGCTGGCCAACGACATACAGATGATGGGCCGTTTAATTTAAAAAGTCGCAACTAGGCCGCGATAAAAGGCATCGGCGCAAAGATTTTGGCAAAGTTGTTCAGTAGTTTAGAGACTTTCAGAAAAAGAGGTTGTCAGTTGATCAGTTTGCCAGCAAAGTTATCACAATTTATTTGCATGTTTCGTGAACTGTGTATTAAAGATAAGATTTTAAAATTTGTTTTATGATGACCACCCTCCGAACCAAAAAGCTAAAACTGCTCCCCACTTGTACTCCATTTCAGAATTATAGTGCCAATCCACTGTTGGCTGATCCCCAGTGAAAGCGAGATTAAAGGACACCCTCCGTACAAAGCGCGTACGAAGATCACGTTTTCGAGTATATCCAGTAAAAGTAATTATTATCAATGCTGCTGGGTGTTACGGTGTTACTGCTGATACTGTTGCGCTTTATTCTATTAAAATCCAACCTCTTACCCGCCATCACGCCATGAGGGGGGGAATCCATGAGGAGGAGCCACCATAGCTAGATGCTTGACTGACGCTGTGGAGAAGCGACGTGGTCGCCGTTGTGCTTGCGAACGAGTTTTGCATGCAGTGCATCCTTTATGTTGCAATTTTCCTTTCAAACATAGAAACAGTAAATCGGGGTAGCATTGATCAGTTTGAAAACCCCTAGAGTTTCAAGTGCTTGACGGTACGTAACATGACGTCGGATCAAGCCAAGACAAAGTTCCGCATTTTTTTCCTAGGTAGATGGAAGTCGCTTTTTTGTCTCGTACATTGTGCGGCACGGGTCCCATAGCGAGCAGCGGCACCCTTGGCCCTTGCTTGCCATCCATGTTCAAAGTGGAGCTTTAATCCACAATTGAGCTCCTCTGTACGGCTAGTCCGCAGTTACCTATGTACTGATACAGTCCATTGTGCATTGTAAGCGCATAACGTGCCACGGACTGACTGGGGAAGAAATACAAAAGAAGCTCACCGCTACTACTTGCCTCGGGCCCGGGATGTTAGTGGGAGCTGGATGGACGGACAGGGACTAAGGTGGATGCATTTTAGTGCCCTTCTTGATGATTACTGCAAAATGTGCGCTAGGTGTTTTCGAGATATTTCTGCTCGTTAGCTCTTCGGATTGCATCCACCATCATCAGCAGTGTATGAGCAAGCAGAATGCTGCGCTGCTGTAAGGATGCTGATAGTCTTACAATGTAGTCAACGATGGCCACTTCAACCACGTTTTCATCGGTTATGTGCTCTGTATCTTGATAGCTCTCTATTTTGAAAATTTTTGCAATATCTGGGATGGCGATGAGACTTGCACTTTGGAGAAAAACTAAAAACAAATGCCACCGATTTGCAAATGCATCTTCTCAGAAGACGACTCATCAGCTGCAGTACCGTTACGCGGAAGCAACAGCAATAAACCTTCTGCGGTCCATCAGGCTTTTACGCTCAAGGGGAACATCCGCCGCACACACACACACGACCACAATAGCTCTTCACCTAAAAAGCTGCTGTGCTGGTGCTGTGGCAGATGATGAGTCGCACTGTCGCGTTGCTACCGCTGCTGCTATTTCATCATCAACCTCAACCATTACGCTTTGGGCTCAGTCGACGACAGTATAGCAACAAAGTTTGCTACACGACAGCCGTTCCTACGCTTAAAGAGCCAACCGTTCCGTAGTCGGAGGCAACCAGGATAAAGCATTCTCAGTGTCGCCGCCGGCAGACATCATCCTTCATCCTGCTGCTGCTGTTTGTGGTACTGGTAGTACCGTAGAATGCAGCAAAACTGTTTAATTTCTATCAATTGTACGAAACAATACAATAAGAAACCTTGTTGAGTTATTCTCAGATCTCCATCGTAGCTTGAACTGGCTTTTGCTTGATTGATGTACTGCCGTAATACGCCCGATTGTCCCATGTTATATGGGAATCCCATATAACATGTGGCAATTATGCATTCAACGGCTGTGCAGTTGACGCATCAGAATGGGAAGATTCTAATATGTCGTCGATCGTTTTTCGTGATTTCTAGAACCCCATTCTCCCTCTTTTTTCCCTTCTAAACCATGGGGGGATCTGCTCAACAGACACCCGAACAGGAAGGTCTGGGTAGTGTGGGGTTAAAGCCGTCTTCTACAACAAAAGTAAAAGTCAGGACTACTTGCTCCGGCACGGTAAAGGCTGGGTATGCTGCACAATTCAGATCCCATTGTGATCCACAAGCCTCTGCCAGCAACTCCTATCCCTACCTCCACGCGGTACCGGCCGGAAACTATGAGCATCCTTAGGAAAGATCGGGTAACCAACCCCGGTGGGAACTTTGGTCATAGGCTGACAGGGAAGGGAAGAAGGGTTTGCTTCGGCAAACCTGAGCGTCTGTTCTTCAGGAGGAGCGGCTCAAAACAGCTTCTGATCCCCATGTTAGGGGCGGCTGATCAACGTCGGAGTGCCAGGGAAGGGCTCTAAGCTCAACTGTGCACTATGGTCCTCCGTAAAGTAGGGGGTTGGTGTCAGGCCCCACGAGCCAGCCGTAAAAAACATTGTAACGAAAAATCAGCTACAGAATAATACGAACTGAGACCAACGGCAACGACCCCAGTGAACAAAAAGGACTTGCGATTGGAAACTCGGTACGTGGAACTGCCGATCTCTCAACTTCATTGGGAGCACCCGCAAACTCGCCGATCTACTGAAGGAGTAGCGCTGCAGGAGGTGTGTTGGACATGATCTATGGTGCGAACGTTTAGAGGTAATCATACCATCTACCAGAGCAGTGACAACACACGCGAGCTGGGAACAGCTTTTATAGTAGTGGGCGATATGCAGAAGCGCGTGATCGGTTGTTGGCCGATCAACGAAAGAATGTGAAGGTTTAGAATCAAGGGCCGATTCTTCAACTTCAGCATAATAAATGTGCACAGCCCACACTCTGGAAGCACTTAGGACAAGGACGCATTTTACAGCTCGAACGCGAGTACGATCGCTGCCCAAACCACGACATCAAGATCATCATGGGAGACCTAAAAGCTCAGGTAAGCCAGGAGGAGGAATTCAGACTGACGATTGGAAAGTTCAGCGCCCACCAGCTGACGAACGAAAACGGCCTACGACTCATTGATTTGCCGCGTCCAACAATATGGCCATACGTAGCACCTTTTTCCAACATAGCCTCCCTCATCGTTACACCTGGAGACCACCACAGCAGACGGAATCTCAAATCGATCTCGTTCTGATTGACGGGCGGCACTTCTCCGACATTATCGACGTCAGCACCTATCGTGGCGCCAACATCGACTCCGACCACTGTCTGGTGTTGGTCAAACTGTGTCCAAAATTTTCCGTCATCAACAATGTACGGTATCGGCGACCGCAACGGTACAACCTAGAGCGACTGAAAAAATCGGATATCGCCTCAACATACGTGCAGAATCTCGAGGCCACGTTGCCAGACGAGGGCGAGCTCGATGAGGCCGCTCTAGAGGACTGCTGGAGTACAGTGGAAGCAGCCATCAACGATGCAGCCGAGAGCACCATCGGGTACGTGGAACGGAATCAACGGAACGAATGGTTCGACGAAGAGTGCAGAACGGTTTTGGAGGAGAAGAACGCAGAGAGGCCGGTAATGTTGCAGCATGGAACCCGACAGAATGTGGAGCGATACATACAGAAGCGGAAGCAGCAGACCCGTCTCTTCCGGGAGAAAAAGCGCCGCCTGGAAAAAGCGGAGTGCGAGGAAATGGAACTGCTGTGCCGTTCACAAGAAACACGTAAGTTCTACCAGAAGCTCAACGCATCCCGCAAAGGCTAAGGCCGCAATTCGAAATCTGCAGGGATAAGGACGGGAGCCTCCTGACGAACAAACGTAAGGTGATCGAAAGGTGGAAGCAGCACTTCGACGAGCACCTGAATGACGAAGAGAATGTAGGCACGGAGGACCAAGGCAGCAGAGGAAATGACTATGTTTGTGCAGCAGAGGACGGGAACGAACCAACTCCCACGCTGAGGGAAGTTAAAGATGCCATTCACCAGCTCAAAAACAACAAAGCGGCTGGTAAAGACGGTATCGCAGCAGAACTCATCAAGATGGGCCCGGAAAAGTTGGCCACCTGTCTGCACCAGTTGGTAGTCAAGATCTGGGAAACCGAACAGCTACCGGAGGAGTGGAAGAAGGGATAATCTGTCCCATCCACAAGAACGGCGACAAGTTAATGTGTGAGAACTTTCGAGCGATCACTATTTTGAATGCTGCCTACAAAATGCTATCCCGGATCATCTTCTGTCGTCTGTCACATACACTACCCGTCATAAATACGGACTCACAAAAAGTATTGCAACAATATTGCATCACCCTGACTCACCTCACCTCGATATCTCCAAAACCTGAGGACTTACAAAGATGCTGTCTTCAGGAAAGTTATTCAGAAGACCAAAAGCAACAACTTTTCTAAAGGCGGCATTTTTGTATGTGTTCTGGTTTCAGAGATATCGAGGTGAGTCAGGGTGATGCAATATTGTTGCAATACTTTTTGTGAGTCCGTACTTATGACGGGTAGTGTAAGATGAATGAGTTCGTGGGAAGTTATCAAGCCGTCTTCAACGACGGCCGGTCGACAACGGACCAGATCTTCACCGTACGGCAAATCCTCCAGAAATGCCGTGAATAGCAGGTCCCAATGCATCAGCAGTTCATCGACTTCGAAGCGGCATACGACAGTATCGACCGCGCAGAACTATGTAGAAATATGGACGAAAATGGCTTTCCTGGGAAGCTGACTAGACTGATTAAAGCAACGATGGACGGCGTGCAAAACTGCGTAAGGATTTCGGGTGAACTATCCAGTACATTCGAATCTCGCCAAGGACTGCGACAAGGTGATGGACTCTCATGCCTACTGTTCAACATCGCTCTGGAAGGTGTGATGCGACGAACCGGACTCAACAGCCAGGGAACGATTTTCACAAAATCCGGTCAATTTGTGTGCTCTGCGGACGACATGGACATTAGCGCCAAAACATTTGGAACGGTGGCAGATCTGTACACCAGCTTGAAACGCGAAGCAGCAAAGGTCGGACTGGTAGTGAATGCCTCAAAAACAAAGTACATGCTGGTAGGCTGAACCGAACACGACCGGATACGTCTGGGTAGTAATGTAACGATAGACGGGGATACCTTCGAGGTGGCGGAGGAATTCGTCAATCTCGGATCCTTACTGACGGCTGACAACAACGTAAGCCGTGAAGTTCGGAGGCGCATCATCAGCGGAAGTCGGGCCTACTACAGGCTCCAGAAGAAACGACGGCCGAAAACGATTCATCCACGCACCAAATGCACCATTTACAAAACGCTAATACGACCGGTGGTTCTCTACGGCCACGAGACATGGACCATGCTCGAGGAGGACCTGCAAGCACTCGGAGTTTTCGAGCGACGCGTGCAAAGGACGATCTTCGACGGTGTGTGGCGGTGAAGGATGAACCACGAGCTCACTGCACTTTACGGCAAACACAGCATCAAGAAGGTGGCCATATCCGGAAGGATACGGTGGGCAGGGCATGTTGCAAGAATGCCGGACAACAACCCTGCAAAGTTGGTGTTTGCTAACCATCCGGTTGGCACAAGAAGGCGTTAAGCGCAGAGAGCACGATGGGCGGACCAGGTGGAGCGTGACCTGGCGAGCATTCCCGAGCAGAGGAAAATATCAAAATAATAACAACGGAATCACAAAACCTGTTTTTATATCTCGGTTTGTTATTAATAACTTATTAAGTCTTCACCGTTCCATAACTTGTTCTGTTGGGCAATCTTATTTTGTTATGATCGTGCTCTTGGTATATTTTCTTTAAATTACATTTCAATAACATGTTTTGTTGTAGCACAAGTTCAGTTATTATTGTGTCATTGAGACTGTACAAACATTTGATCAATTATATTACAACATAACTAGCTTTGCAATCAAAACTACACCATTCGAGATTGTCGTTGTTCACATCATGCCGTGAGGAACTGTAAGAGAAAATATTATTTTGTAGTTCCTCTTCTTTCTGACATTACGTTTTAACTATGACAGAGCCAATTTATCAGTCTTTTGTATAGCACTTTAAAAAGTATACCTGTTTTTCTTTTGTCCCAATTTTAGTTAAGTATGAATATGAATATAGAGAGTGTAATAGAGTGTTAGCCATTTTATGAATCATTTTGGATCAACTGGTGGAATTCAAGGACGAACAACACTTTTTCGACAAAAATGAAAAAATAAGCCATCAAGAAGAAGAACTCTATTGATTATTATTTTTAGATATTTTATTTTTATTGATTTCACTGCATCGATCCCACTTAGATTCACTTGGATAAATGTGTCAATCGATGAGGTACCCAAGTAACCATGACGCTGGATATAGAGCATTAATTTCGCTTTATAGTGTATTATATGACATGCGATATAAAGTGGTTTTGTCATTTAGGTACCATTAAAGTAGGTTTAAAGTTCAAAGTGGCGCTATTATTATTGCTTTAAAGCAAGCTTTACTGTGGTGATTGCTAAAGCATATAAAATGCTTGTGGCATATAGCTAATGCAATGAAATTGTATGGAATGTATACTTAAAGCATCATGTCAACAAAAGGAAAAAAGTATTTTTGTCATTTTTCAATCTATTTTTGTCTACCCATACCTGTTCCGATACTCTCACTCTGATTTTTTATTCTATTTCGGGAATTGAACCAAGACTGCTGGAACTGGACCACGATGGAAGTCGGACGCGCTAACGCTGTGTGTTACGATGAAAATGTATTTTGCACCTGGAGAAATGTGCAACATAAGATAACGTTTACTCAGCTCGTGCCTTATTCAGTTGTGTTTTCAGCAGCTCTAAAAGTTGTGCTGGGGTCGGCATGCTATCAGTTATCTTACTTTTCCAAACTCATCCTTGTCGAAAACAAGCGATTACAGAACCGATTGATTCCACAAACGAAGATAATATAAATATATAAATTTGTCTGTGTTGATTCTGTTCTTTTTGTTTTCATATATGCTCAAAAAGCACAATAAATTAGGAACAATACAAACAGCGCTTTTATCCTTTCTTTTAAGAAATCGGAGCACTATGTTAAATAAGGAAACCTATACCCCACATAAGTTTTGTTCCCTCAGCATCTGATTGTCTTTATGTCTCAACCAGAAAATTTTCAAACAGCAACATCTGAGCATGATAACCTAAGTGCTACGCAGCAATCCATGAAAATTTGGGTTTGTTTTCCTTTCTTTTCAATGGTTCTGTTTCTAAAAATGTTTTACAGTTTTTTTCTTCGAACTGAGTGTTTTGTTCTGTTTACAGTGATGGAAGCCTTAGTAAAGGCATATATAAAGTAATAAATGCTTGCATTATTGCTTGCCATAAAGCTTTTAACATGATAATGCATTGAAGCATTAAACAACGGCCCTATAGAACTATACCGAACTGTCAAAATCCCATAATGCTTTAATGCTTTCATAATGTAGATGTAACGCTTCATTACTTGACAGATGTAGAATAAAAGTTATCTAAACTATAATACGATTGAATTAATGTTATGATATAATGCTTGTGGTTACTTGGGTAGTAATGTAAATTAATCTTATAAACAATGAACCACCTAATTAAGGGCTTCTAAACGTCGGTAGTTTTTCATCTTAAGTTGTTTGGAAAATAAACGAAAACTATTGTTTCTCTCTGTTTTCGATAATAAATCGCTTGCGCCAACAATAGCGGCCCAATTATGAATGGAACATTTAACAATAGATTGTTGCGTATCCCATTGAATTCATATGGGACTTTGGAGGAGTTTCTATCCGCAACAGAAAAAAAAGCAAATTTTGTTTTCAGATTGTTATCAATAACTTATTCGTATAAAAATATTTTATTCAAATATTTTAAAAAATCGCTGTTATTAAGTTGTTATTGAAACTAACAAAACATGTTATTAAACAGGTCTTCCAGGAACATTTTTTTGTTATAATTTTTGTTATTTTGCCGCTTATGACAGACAAGTTTAGAACAGGATATGTTATGTAAATAACATGAAACTAACTCTTTCCGTTACTCAGTTATTTTTCCAAAATAACACATTATATTATGCTGTTGTTATTCCCTTCTGCTCGGGTTGGGCTCGACCAAGGATGGAGAGTGGCAGCCACAAACCGAGTAGTGTGGCTTACTATTGTTGATTATGTCTTGTCTTAAATATGATGTAGAACAAATAAATGTATATATGTATGACGAGTGCGTCGCTTTTCACGCGATTTGCACTTGTTCTTTTACGCCTTTTTGGTTTGGCATCACTAACCTCCTAAGCTAGCGGTTTTTTCTTCTTCCTCTTCCGCTCGACTTTCGTCCTCCCCTTGATTCACCCTACTCTGTGATTGCTGATGGCTTTACAACGGTCAAAATTCCCTGTCCCCTTCCATCCTGCACGGTCCAGGGCCAGCCTTTCCATACCCACCCTTCCCAGCTTTCCGGGACGCCTGGCTGGGGTCCGACTTGCCGGCATTACTGCCGACCTTCGGGGTTATTATCCTCCTGGCCTTGCGAGCACCGCCAGACAGCTCCTCACCTGACGGCTACCTCACACCTTTTGAACTAACCGCGAAAGCGAAGGCCTCCGTCTGGGTAACTTCGTAACCTTAGCTTTCACCGGTTCTGCCACTGCTGCAGTTTTCACGAGTTTATCGTGATCTTGCTTGGCATCGTCCAACGACTTACGAAGTCGCAACAGGGTCGTTTAAAGGTCCTTGCTTATGCTGGACTTCGTGGACGCAAAGTCGATGATCTAGCCAAGCTGCTGCACAGCCAATAGACAATGTGCCCCTGCATCACGGTACTGACTGTTCTGAAAATACTTCCTCTGCCCAAATGGGAGCTGCTTTTCGCCTAAGAGAGACAAACATTGCACGCAGGAAAAAAAAATACAATAATGCACTGTCGGCTTGAAGAACCTGCTCCTTTCGTTTCGTACCGTTCAGAGCCACGGGGGCTGTCCATAAACCACGTGGTCATGAGGGGGGGGGGGGGGGGGGGGGGGGTTCGGCCGATGACCATTTTGTATGGACGAATAAAAAAAATTGTATGGACTAATGACCACGCGGGGGGGTTGAGAAGTCCCAAAAAAATGACCACGTGGTTTATGGACAGCCCCACGACGCTAAAAGTGGATGGTAAACTGCAATCCTGCACGTAAACTACACCGCGCCGTGGTGGTGGTGCCGCGTACACAGGAGGCAAAATGCCATCTGGTTTGTGTGAAGCTTTTTCAACCGTTTCTCTTTTGTATCTCAAGGTTGTAGCGCAAAAAAATGCTCCACGTGTTCCAACAGATTTGGGATTGCCATGATTTAGGAGCGGACTGTGGTTTTGGAAACTGGTTTTTCATGCTGACCTCTGTGTGGGATCTATAATGGAACTGCGTCTAACAGATCACTACATTGTTAAAGTTTCTAGTAGTTTGAAAAGTATTAATGAGTGTATTTTTTCTTTTCATTCACAGGTAACATAAGCCATATCTGATCGGTTTCAGCACCGAAGGTCTCAATATCTCAGGTAACTGGAATTCAGAGAATGCTTTTATCACTTGACCGAGCAATTGACAGCAACGACTGATGCCCCCCTATATCCCCTTCTGATTCTGATCCACGCGATATCAATTTTCATTAGCAATCAATTTTCACAGTAAACGGTCGTACTTTGGCCTCGCTTCGTTTATCTCCGAAATTTACAACATTGAATCGGTGAAATTCAAACGCACGTCCATCAATTCATATAGATATGGGTATGAGGGATATGCTTCTGCCAATTTGAAATGCAACCCCGATAAATGACCCACAGCTCACAACAGCAGCGTTTGCAGTACAATTAACCATTAGTGTGGACCAGACGAATATGGGATTCCAATAAAGGTGGAAAATAGAATTCATCATATGACGTTAAGTACCTTCCTTGAACCTTGTTGGCTACAACGTAACTTTACTCCAGCGCCGAGCGAACAGTAGAGAAACATAGTCAAAACAAAAACAAATCTATGACGCGGGAGCTACCGGGCCTGTAATTTGACAAATTAAGACACTGGGTTCGACTCTCTTGTAATGGTTAACGTTTGACTTTTAAAGTGAGTGTTAAAGTGAGTATCGTTCGACATTACCCACCCTGAAATTGCACAACCCTGTCTTATACAGAACGAATTTCGTTTGCATTAGCAAGTTAGTGTTACATAGCTGGTCACTCAATCCACAAAGGTTCTATTCGTAGTTGTCATGCACATTTTTACTTCACGAGAATCATCATTGTCACATGTCACAAGTGTTCCATGACAAACAAATTCTTCAACGACTTCTAACGCATCCCCATTATTCACAACATCAGAACTGACACCACTAGGTTTGTTTTTGTCTCTACCCGAAATCATGTACTTACTTCTTTTTGATCGAGTAAGTCATCAAGCCCATCCTCGCTGTATTCCTCTTCAGAGGAGCATTCGCTTTCTCCACTACTCCACGATACATGCCGAGGAGACCAATATGGTCTGTAAAGCCGAGGAGCATGTGCGCAATCATCGCTCCTTCGAATGCAATGTTGAACAGTAAATTTAAAAGAGTCTCACCATTCACAAAGGAGGTAAATGCTTCATCTGTGATCCTAATACTTAATGTCCATCAATTCAGAGTTGCGTATATCAGCCTATTAAGTTTTGCCGGAAAACCATGATCTGAAAATATCTCCTAAAGCTCATTTCTTTTCATTGTATAGTACGCTGCTGTAGAATCAGTGAACAGATAATGATTGGTGAGTCTGCAAGTTATACTCTCAAAATTAGTCTCTTTCAAGTAGATTGGTCAGCTGGTAAGCAATTCTTCATCCTCTCATAGTTTTACAAGAATCTGGTAAAATATGGACCAATCAGGTCTATGTCATTAAAGGGAGAGTAAAAAATCTTGTGGATAAGTAGATGTAACTGCTCGCTTCCGTGCTGCGGAGGTTGGACCAGTGTCTTGCCCTCCCCAGCAGCCTTCCTGTTTTCACTTTTTGGAGGTTTTTTTTTTCAACCCCTTTTTCCAAACTCTTCTAAGTTTTCCTTCTGCCTACCGCATTGTTTTTCCTGCCAGCAGATTACCTTCCTGGTAAATGCACATTGCAGGAGCTGGCGCAGTCTTGTGCCGCACGTCATTGACAGTTGCATAAAATCTGTGCATATCGTTACTATTTATCCATGCTTCCTGCGGTTCAGCAGTCATACACTCTTTGTGCTGCCGTTTCTTGTTGGGATAGATTCGTTTCTCTTGTTTTTTATCAACATCACTCGATGATGTTGCGACTTCTCCCTGGGACTCGATCAGAAATTCCTCCAAATATTTCGTAGAAATTTTCAAAGGAAACTTTCAGAAATTTATCTTGTGATGTTTTCAGAAATTCTTGTAGATTTTTGGTTTGGAATTCAGGAATTCCATTCTTATTCATTTTCTCTCAAATCTACGAAAGAACTATTCGGAAATTCTCATAGGAATTTTCACTACTTCAAAAAATTATCAAAGGTTCATTTTAGAAATTCTTGTAGGATTGCTTCAGAAATTCCTCTATTATATTCACTAGATTTTTTTTTCTGGATTTTCTTTTTAGAAACTCTTCTAGACTCATTTAGGAAATTCTCCATGGATTTTTTTCTGAAATTCTTCTAGCGATCCCTTTATAAAATCTTCCATGATATCTTCTAGAAATTCGGTCAGGGATTCCTTTTGAGATTTCTCTGGAAATTCCATTAAGAATTATTCCGGTGACTTATTTAGAAAATTCACAAAATCATTCATAAATTCCTCTGTAGTTCCCTAGAGATTCATTTGAAACCTGAAAGCTGCAAAACTAAGAACTTTCTAAAAAATCCTTCCATAGATTCCTTCCGAAGTTGTTCCATATATTGCTTCAGAAATTCCTTCAGAAAATCTCACACGGTTTCTTTAAAAAAATTCTCCAAGGATTCTTTGTTTAAATCATCCTTGCAATGCTGCAGAAATTCCTACAGATTTTCATAAGTTTTTTCAGACAAAACTCCATGAATTTTGTCAAAAATTTCTCTTGAGATTATTTATGCGTTTTTGTTTTAGAAAATCAAAAATTCTGTGTTATTTCAGAAATTTCACAAACTCTCTAAGGGGTCCATGCTGAAATTTATCTTCAGAAATAACTCCAGGAATGCATTCAAGGATTACACAGCGCAACATTTTTTTTTTTTGTCTCAAGAGCAAACTTATGTGTCTCCGAAGTTTTTTGGGCTGCTGAATCCGAATCCGGGCTCAGATTTGCTCCAACACGTCACAATTTTGAGCTATACCTCAATTTATAGAGCAAAATATGCGATATTGGGCTTTTTTGACTGCAAGCCATTAAGTATGGAAATAATTTTTTTAAGAAATCAAAAGGGTTATTGATCAATTAACATCTAAATTAACGACTCATGCAATATATTTCGTTTTACCCAATCAAGTTTGATAGATTTAAGCATTCTATGTTAGTATGAAAACTTGCATGCAACTTTTGGAGGGTGACTTGTATGGGAAATATCGTACCTAACATAAATCGTTTAAAACTATCAAATTCGATTTGGTAAAACGAAAAATTTTTGTATGAGTCGTTGATTTAGATGTTTATTGACCAATTAACCTTTTGGTTGCTTGAAAAAAATATTTCCTTGCTTAATGGCTTGCAGTCAAAAAACCCAAAATCGCAAATTTTGCCCTATAAATTGATGTATAGCTCAAAAATGTGACGTGTTAGAGCAAATCTGAGCCCGGATTCGGATTCAGCGGCCCAAAATCCTTCGGAGATACATAAGTTTGCTCTTGAGACAGACAAAAAGTTAATTTTTGTTACGCTGTGTTATTTCACAAAATCTTTCAAGGAAATTCCTTCAGAGCTTCCGTTAGGCCCTTAAGAATGCCCTTATGCCCTTAAGAATTTCGTTATAGATGAATTCGTTGATGAAGTTTTCTATAAATCCCTTCTGAAGCTTCTCCTGGGATTACTACAGAAATTTTTCTAGGATGTCTTTTTGAAAATCCTTCTGAAGGAACCAGAATTTATTTTTTCAATAAGTCTTTCATAACTGTTCAGGGATTTCTGGACTGGTTCATCTCCGTATTCAGAAGTTTTTTTTTTAACATTGGTTCAGAAATAGTACCAGTCTGCGATTAAAAAAAAAAACAAAAATAATCCTGTGCAGTACCGACCACTTTTGGTGAGTGCCGGTATTTCGGTACTGGGGCTTACAGTACCGGTAGTACCGGTAAAATACCGGCACTACGAATTATTCACTGAATTGAAGGTTAATCTATTTTGTACAGAAAATCTACAATTTACCAGACATTTCGAAATCCAGTTTTCAGAAAGTCATAAAATCTAACCAAAAAAATCTAAATTAAACAAAATATATAGATAGATAAAAATATACAATGAAATCAATTGCATGAAACTGTTTTTGGATCTATTGTTTAGCTAATGTGCAATTTCACAGGCACTATCTTGGTCATTCCAAAATAAAACAGGAACAGCATTACATGTACTAAAATCAGATAGATTGCTGCTAACTAGGTGGAGACAGAAGAAGATTCATCTGATTTTTCCTTGATGATGGTATCAACGGATTGTAAAAACTGAAGAAATCCTCATGTAACAAAGTTTCATTCAAAGCAAGTTGATACATTTTCAAAATTCAACGTTCAACGTAGTATGAAAACCTGGATTTGCAGAAAGGTTTCAAATATGAAATGTTAGTTTATCAAAGCACTTGGTTTTAAATGTGTTTTGTTTATTTCCATTGCATATTTGCTTTACTAATAACCGGATATCAGCACTTCGGGAGAGATTTCCCAGTACCGAAAGTACCGGTTCTAAGGTTCAGTCAGTACCGGTAATTCGGTACCAAAAATTGGTAGGTAATACCGGGATTTTCGGTACCGGTGCTACCGGTACTACATCCCTAATCCTGTGGTTGCTCCAGGAACCCGTACAGATCCTCTTCACGAATTTCCCTGGAGATTTTCTAGGAAATGTTTCCAGGGATTCTTGCATTATTGTTTTCGTAATTCTTTCACGAATTTAGAAATTTCACGAAAAACATTTTCCAGGAATTTTAACAGCATTTGCGTTGAAAATTTCTTACGAGATTTTCAGGATTTTTTCAGAAAATCCTCCAGGTACTACGATTTCTCAACGGGAATCGAACCCGTCACCCTCAGCATAGTCATGCAGAATACCCATGCTTTTACAGCTGTGGGTACAGGGGCCTTTCATAAGAACTCTTCATAATTTCTCAATAATCTCTCGTGGTGCTCCACTAAGCATTTCCAAAGAAGTTTTTCCTGGACGCCTCCAGGGTTTTCTCCAGAAATTCATCCTGAGATTCCTACACCAATTTCCCTGGGATTCATTCAAAAATACCTCAAGGGATTTTCTATTTTCAAGAATTAGACTGGGGATTTCTTCAAAAAAAATCTTCATGAAATCTTTTGATACTCCCCGCTGAAGTATTAAAAATTCTTATTCCTTCTGAAATGTCTCCGGGGATTTCTTCAAAAATATTTCACGGACTCTTTCAGTATTTTGAGTTTTAGAGATTTAGCAAGGGATTAATTCGATAGATTTTTCTGTTAAAATTCTTCTGTAAAAATATTCTTAGAAAAATTCTTCAAAAATTTTTCAAGAATTTTTCAAATAAACCATTCCTGCAGAAATTATGCAAAGGTTATTTGTTTTTCTTCTGCGATTCCGACATAAATATCTACAGGGATCCCTTCAATGATTGTTTCAGCTGTTTTTCAAGAAATGGCAGAAAAAATACTGTTGGAATATTCGAATTAAGGGTTTTCTGTGAGAAATTGTGCAGGAAGAAATTCTTGAAATAATTCTAAAAGGATGCCTGGACTAAAATCTCTAATTCCCTAAAGAATTTCTAAGGGAAATGTCTGAAGAAATTCTTTTAAATATCTCTGACGAAAACTTTAAAAATAAATCATGAAAAGCTTCTGGAGGAATTCTGGAATTAATTTCAAGAAAAATCTGCTAGAAAAAGATCAAATTCCTGAAAAAAAACATCTTAGGTAAATTCTGTAAGCAATTTGTGGAGCAATTTCTGAATATTGTATTCAGGAATTTCTGGAGAAATTTCCTAATAAGGAGTAGTTGGAGTAGTTTCCGAAGAAATCCCTATGAAGATTTCTAACGTACACCCTTGAGGAACTTCTGATGGAATCTATGGTGGCATTTCTAAAGCAATTCCTGAAGAAAATCATAGAAGTATCTCACGAGGAATGCTTCGAAGAATATTTTGTATTATTTTTCAAGATATGAGAGGAAGTCTTGAAAGAGTTTTTTAAGCAAAGTCGTGGAGAAATCCTTAAAGAATCAGTGAAACAATTTAGTCCATGTACTCCTAGAATTATTCATTGAAAACATCCTTGAAAAGTGACAAGAAATAGAGCTCTGGAAAAACTCCAGAAAGATCACAGGTAAAACGTCTGAAAAAATTACTGAAGCAAGGTCTGTATACATTCTAGAAAGAATTTATGAAGCAGTCCTTAGAGGAATAGTTGGTAGAACTTTTGGAAAAATCCCTGCTGGAGGAACCTATAGAAGAAAATTTTGCGAAATATCCAGAAAAATGTCTGAAGAAATGCCGAGGAATAATTCGTGAAGGAATTTTCGAAGGAAATGCCTGAGGAAATCTCTGGAGAAATTCTTGATGGAATCTTTGGAGAACATATGGAGGAATACCTAAAAAATTGATCTAAAGGTATCCATAGAAGAATTCTCGCCAGAATCTCTAAAGGATTCTACGGTTACTCCTGCAGAAATTATTGGAGAATTTCCTGTTAGAATTTCTAGATGCAATCCTGCAAGAAACTGTAGCGAAATTTCTGCCGCAACAACATTTTTAAGGAATGTTTGGAGGAACACTTAAAGAAGTTCCTTGGGAAACACCTAAAAAAATCCAGAGTTAATTTTAACAGTATCATCGGAGACTTTTTCCGGAAATTTCTGAAGGAATACATGTACAAATTTGTAAAATAAATCCTGATAATTGTGGCGGGAATTGAACCTGCGCACACCAGACTGAATATTTGGTGACACTGGCCGCACGGCCACGAAGCCACACAATTCGGATGAACTTCTTGATGTACTAGCATTATATGCTTCAGAAATTTACACTAGTTTTTCGATCTGTGCATTTACCTACATTTAATCAGAGATTTCTCGTTCTTCAATAAACAGGCTATTTTTCCAGTAACACTGATGTCAAGAAGAGTAGCATGATTACTCAAGCTCATCATTCATCATCATTTTCGCAAAACGGCATTCAACCAACCCCTCAGCAGCAGCAAATCTCACAAGCCTCAGAGCTATCGTTGGTAACGGAATTGAGGATGTCCGTTCCGAGGACAGAGGTCGGAAGAAACTTTCTCTGCCATTTTGTGCATTTGCATCACCGATTACTAGTTTGACATCTTGCTCTGGGCACTCTCCGTAGGCCTTATCAAAACCCTCATAGAACTCGTCCTTCAAGACATCGAGCTTAACGTTCGTTGGCGCATAGATACTGATTTGGCTGTAATTGGAGAATATATCCTCTTTCCCAACACACAGATTGGTACGCTTAGGGGCTGTCCATAAACCACGTGGTCATTTTTTTGGGACTTTTCAACCACCCACCCCCCCGTGTGGTCATTTGTCCATACACATTTTTTTTTGTCCATACAAAATGGTCATTGGCCGAACCCCCCCTCATGACCACGTGGTTTATGGACAGCCCCTTATTGGCTTTCATTAGCATTATCTGCTTCCGAACACTATGAAGCCAATCTAAGTTACATTTTTGAGTCAAATAGACCAGAAGCGGTTATTGGAACCATTATAAAACCAAAATAAAAGATACCAGGATTTCAAGACTTTCAAGACTAATTGGTCATCGAATTGTTGTTTGGAGAATTAACTCCATGTCATGCTTTTTTTTCTGTTCGGATGAGCCACTGCGACCAGTATTTAGATCTTTTGTGGCATTACCCGTATCCTTAGTATTTAGTGCATGTCGTTCTATTCCATTGTCATTTAGAGGCAATGAAGCATCGATTTTTGTACAGTGCCTGTTTTGTTATCCCAGAGGTGCAAGAAATCGATTGCGACGAGAAGATCCCATTATCATAGAGATTTAAATCCCAGTGAAGGAGCGCCCCTAATCAAACACAATCTATTTGAATTCTAATTGATTGATTGATTTGTCTTTATTAGAGAGACTTTCAGCCCTTGGCTGGTTCGTCTCTTTTTGAATTCTAAGAAAAACGAAACAGTGGCACTGATATTTATCCATGCATCGGAACTCCAGCCCCATCCATGTCTTGTTTCTAGTTTAGTCTTAGGACAACAAAGAAAAACCCGGGACTTTAGGCTAGTTGCAAAACTCTGTCAATTTAGAGAATATGTTCTACAATAAGAATGCACGTGAGTCCTTGAATTGCCAGAACTTAACAGTCTTTGATAGGTTAGTACGCAGCTAACTGCGTAAATACGTAAAGCATATTTGTTTTTCTAACATCAAGTGTAGTCTCGGGTGGGCAAAGTCCGATTCTTTAACTCTCTGCAAGGCAGAACAAATGCAATTTTAGAAACTGTCACCACTGTTTAACAAGGACTTTGTACCATGAATCCTTATTACCAAAATACATTACCCCAACCTGACAAACCGGATGTCACTAGGGTTCGGTTTGGTAGATTTTGAACCGTAACGCAACACATAAAGGCGATCTACCTTCGATACGGACTCCGTTAAAGATCGAGCTTTTTTTAACCCCCTCTCAACCATTCATCCATCAGCACGGGTCACCTGACACCTTGGATTGGGGTTACCTGTTTGGTGAACTTTTATCCCCGGAACAGATGGTACGTAGTGCTTTTCCAAGCCAATTGAGACAACCGCTACCGACACTACATCTAGGCTGATCGGGAAAAGAAGTTAACATTGATGGTTAACTTCTAAACGAGCCCGTTCAGCCACCATGTCATGCCTTACTTGGTCCACTCTAACGTATCTGTTCGCATGGCCTCAGCTCCGGGAATCTGAGGGACGTTATGATGGCACAAACAATCACCAGCCGGTTCAACTTTTGGCCCCCAATCCCCAGACCCGTTCCAATAACGCTGACTGTCACCCTCACCCACTGACTGGTGGACCGGTGGTGGTGCGGTATCGAGTGAAGTAATATTGCACAGTTTTCGATTGTGCCGCACTGACGACGGACCGCTTGTGCTTCTGGTACACGGGCGGTTGACTGCTGCTCATTTCGGTTCAGTTTCCAATTAAGATGCACACGTCCCAGCCCAGTAGCCAGCCGGGTATTTCGGGTTCAGGAACAATTGAGTGGTGGTGGGCAAAGTTTTAATGAGTCTTTTGGTGGGTGTGAGAGTGCTATGATTGGTCTGTCTGGACCAGCCAGTGGTTCTCAGTTCGAAAGTGACATATTATCAGTTGGACTTTTGTCAACTGAGATGAATGACATTATTCAAAACCAAGTTATACCGTCAAATGGGGTAACTTGCAACACTTTTCGACTTTGAAGCAATATCATTGAAAATCTAAACATTTGAAACATCCTGTGAAGCATCGTGTACGCTAATTACCCCAAGTTGAATACTATGCAGCACTTGGCTTACCAAAATACGTTGCCACCTAATCAGGAGGTGCGAAATACATGCTTGTTGCAAGTTTCCCCATCTGTGGGGTAACTTGCAACATAGGACATGAAGCTAAGTTAGCTATCATTAAACAGCACTTACATTCTAATATTTAGTCATGTTGTAAATTTTTGATGTTATTCATGAAACATACCATGAAAAGATGTACACTAACCAATTGACATATATTTTTTCATGAAAGGATTGAAAGTTATTGCAAGCGAGAGTATATCGTTTAGCAACAGGTCTCACGTCCCTCAAACACAAAATATATATGATTCTCGTGACTTAGCACTCATTACAAAATGTCAACAATGATTATTGTCATTTCTTGAAAAGGTAGAGCGAGTCATCTTCAAGTAGTTTTCAGTTTGAAGTGGTGTTTGGCAATTTCAGCTAAATTAACATGATTGAAACACACCTATTCTACTTTGTAAATGTCAAACTCGCTAATTTGGGAATTAAACTGAAATAATTTACTCCATCCATTCAGAATTGATGTTGGTGATTGCTTTACAGCGTTCATAAACAAAATTTGAACTTTTAACATGATTAAACATGAATGAAACTTCAAAATGTGGTATTTCCTAACAATGTTTGAAGGTCACGTGCAAAAAAAATGTAAAAAATGAATTGTCATTTGAAAATGAACGCGTTACGTAATCAATAAATGATCCATTTCGGTTATTTCTGTCAAATATATCGTGAAATGAAGATAAATAATAGAAGGTTTCATCAAATTCAACTGTTGCAAGTTACCCCATAGTGGTTGTCGAATATAATAATGATTTTTTGCATTACTTAGTCGATAAGTTTATCAAACTTTTATCGTTTGGCTAAGCTTACTACTAGGTACCCTAACTGCAAGCAAGGTCATCAGACTTATCGCACTTACAATAAGGGAGAAGTCAAGCACGATTTTCATACTTGTTTTTATGGCATAAAATGAGCAATCCGTTTTAACAGTGTAGCTAAACCATAAACAAAGAAACAAAGCTAATTTTTACACTAAATCGATCTTTGATACACATAGTCTTGATAACCGAAATAGTAGGGCATACTAGTTTTCATTATTATTAGAAAATGCTTCACATTTAGTACATGTCATCGTGTTGCAAGTTACACCGCTGTTGCAAGTAACCCCGTTTGACGGTACTTGAAATACCTGGGCTCCATTTCCCTGTACGATCCTAGAGTCTTTCGTAGCTGGAATGAATTACGATCACTGCAACCGTCGTGTGAACTAACCCATCCCGATAGAACCTTTGATTACGAGAAGATTCTAAGCCATAGGTTTGAGAACCTCTTGGGGCAACTTTCCCAAAACTTCACCAGTCCGTAATGACTGGAACATCACGTTCCAGAATTTGTTTGGCGAACGGTGATAACGCTATATCTACTGCGTGTATCCGAGGATAACCAATGGTTTACCATGGGTGTATGTGACTGCCTATATATGATGACTGTTGCGTTGCGACCGAAGAAGAATCAATTGAATCCAAAACGATGATGACGGCAAACTAAACGCGCTGAACGATTCAATTCGCTGTGTAATTAGTTGGCCGTGCTTCCAATTGGCTTAGTCGAGACCGAGAAATAATGAGTTTGAGAACAGATGATTGTCGCCAATAAAGTGTGACTTTTCTTCGCTGCCTAGGTTGGATCGATTCCAGACAGGGAATCGATCCAATAAGGATAAATTTAGAGCTGAGTAATAATTTTACGGTTCTTTAGTTTATGACGAATCGCACATTACCTCGTCTGAATTAAAGCTTACGTCTGCTGTCGTAAATTTCCAGTAACTATCCAGATGATTTGCTAGCACCAATGCACAAAGCTTACCCGATGGCCATGCGGCCACTTCAAATTTAATTACATTTCGCTCAATCCGATTTCGACTGTGGTGGCACAACCAAGACCAAAATAACCAGAAAATGCCATGCCATCTCCGATTCGTAAAGTGCTTTATTACACATCCACCCGTTAGATCGTCATCATCATCATCATAGCCGCCGCCGTCACCGTAATCTTGTGCACTTAGAGAGAATCGGAATCCAACACCGTCATTCCTCATCCAGGGACTTCGAAATGCAACCATTGCTGCCGCCGAGCTCGCTCCTGTCCTGTCTCTGGCAAACTGAGGTTCAGCCGTCGGCGTCGCATAGTGGGTGAAAATTGATAGAAATTTGGGTAAACAAATGTTTGTTTACAATTGTTTACATAGCGGTCAGACTATCTTACCGGTCAGACTGAGTGTCTTCTGCTGTATACGTAGGAGTTGACTCCATTCCACTCGGTCCATGGCTGTTTGTCTCCAGTTCCATAGAGGACTACTGGTTTAATCAGCATTTTATAGATAGTTAACAACGTGTGACGGGAACATTGTTCGATAGTAGAACTCTGTGGAGTAAAAAGTAAGCTCGATTTTCTGCCACAATGCGTCTCTGAATTTCTCTGCTGATGTCGTTGTCAGCGACCACCAGTAAGCCCATGTACATGTGTTCTTCAACCACCTCGATTTCATCCTCGTCAATGGAAATTCCTCCCTGGAGCCCTTTGCCAACATGTACTTTGTCTTCGACACAATAATGACTAATCTGATTCACCTGGCATCATTCTTTATATGGATGTACGTTTCCGTCATCGTCTCAAATTTGCAAGGTATAATGTCAATGTCATTAGCAGCTGAACGAACTTCGTGAAAATCGTTCCACACGTGTTTATCCCCGGTCTCCTGATTACACCTTTCAAGGCGCTGTTAAACGTTAAACAGCAAGCACGAAAGACTATCACCTTGCCGTAACTCTCTGCGTGATTCGAAGGGACTCGAGAGTGTCTCTCACACTCGAACTACGCACATCACTCGATCCATCGTCGCCTTGATCAACCGTATCAGTTTATCAGGGAATCCGTATTCGTGCATAATCTGCCATAGCTGGTCTCATCAATTTAAAATCGATGAACAAGTGATGTGTGGGCACGTTGTGTTCACGGCATTTCTGCAACACCTGGTGGATGGCGAACATCTAATCAGCTGTAGCGCGTTCACCCATGAATCCAGCCTAATATATAGGTATGGGCCGAATGAATAAAATTGCCCCACGAGCTCTCTTGCAATCGGTGATAAACGGCGGCGGTTTGAAATTATCTTGAAGGTATCTTGTAGGCAGCGCTCACTAGTGTGATCGCGCGATAGTTCACGCAATCCAACTTGTCGCCCTTTTTTGGATGAGACGCACGATACCTTCCATCTATTCCTCAGGTAATACTTCCTCCTCCCAAATCCTAGTAATGACCCAGTGTATCCCCACCCATGGGCGTAGCCAGAGGAAGGCAAGGGATCGTGCCCCCCCCCTTTATTATGGATTGCTCCAGGGGTTTCACCATACATTCCTCCGGGAATTTCTCCCGAAATATCTTAAGTGGTTCCACCAGTGATTTTTCCAGTGCTTTTGTGTGGATTCCTTCAGGAATTTCTCCAGGGATTCCCAAAGAAATGTCAACAGAGATCCTTTTGGGTATTCCTGCAAGATTTTTTCAGGGATTTCTCCATATATTTTTTCAAGAATTCCGGTAGAGATTGCTCCAATAATTCAGTTTTGAATAATTTGAAGTATTTCAGCAGGAATATCTTCCAGAAATCCTATCAGAAAATATAACCAGAGATTGTTTAAAAAAATTAATCCAAGAATTCCTTAAAATATTGGACAAAACATTCTTTTGGGAGTCCGTTCAATGATTTCAACAATAATTCGTCCAGAATTTATTGCAGACATGGATTCTTTCATATATTTTACTAGGTGTTCCTGTAGAAATTCTCCCAAGAATTTGTTATAAAAGCTTTCCTGGGATTCCTAATTTTTCAAGGGATTGCTTCCGGCATTCCTCATGCGATTTCTTCAGGAATTCCTTTCAGCTTTCCCCCTAGAATTCCTCTAGGGATACACCCGAGAATTTCTTCTGTGTTTCTTTCAGGAACAACTCCAGGGATTATTTTAAAATTTCTCCAAGGGTTCCCTCAGGAACTCTTTTTAGAATTCCTTCAGGAATTCCTCTTGGAATTCTTTCAAGAACTCCTCCAGGAATTAATCCAGTACTTCCTCCAGGGATTCCCTTAGGAATGCCGCTTGGAATTGCTTCCAGGATTCCTTCTGGGGTTTCTTTAGGATCTCCTGCAGGGATTTCTTCAGGAACTGCTGCTGGGATTCCTCAAGGAATTCATTCACGAACTTTTCTTAGGATTCCTTAAAGATTTCTCCATGAATTCCATCTACGATTTGTTCAGGAATTCTTTCTGTGATTCCTCCAGGAATTCCTCAAGTGATTCTTCCACGATTTTCTTCAGGAATTCCTCAAGGAATTGTTCCAGGGGTTCCTCTGGAAATAGCTGCAGAGTTTCCTACAGATGTGTCTCTAAAGAATCCTCTAGAAATCCCTCCAGAAATTCCTGTTAGAATTCTCATAGAATCCCAGGAATCCCAACAGGCATTCCTCTAGGACAGGGGTTCTCAAACTTTTTCACCTTACGACCCACTTTTGATTTTTATAGAATTTGGCGACCCACCTGCAGTTTTTTTCATAAAATACCTCTTTTTGCCAAATTTGGACTGCCATTTTATCACTTTCATAAGTTGTGATGAACTTACGTTACGTTGCACTCAAACGTAAAAAATATGTATTAATTTTTTAACTTACAGTGCTCTTTTCGTGTTTTAGAAAAGAAGTCTAGATAAGGTTTAGGATTCCAAGTTTGCAGCATCAGTTAATTCTTAGCCTTAAGAATTTGTGATAAGATTCAAAGTTTCTAATATATTTAACCAGTCTGGCACCATACAACACTTCAGAACAGGCGACGAGGCAAACCAGCCTAGGGCTCAGGGCCGGATTTACAAATGTGGGGGCCCGGGGCCGCAGCATTGTGGGGGCCCTTTGTAAAGAATATAAATTTTGCCCAAATAACATGCAAAAAATAAAAAAAAACAATATTTATCTCTCTTACAAATATGATAATGAAGGTATTAATGTAGTTGTGGAAGAATCATGAATCTAGAACAATAAGCAGAACTATGAAAAATGTCAATATCCACTGAATTATTTATAACAGACTTGAAATTCAAACGTGAAAGCAATGATAAAAGAAAATTATATAAAGCAAATAATTGTTTTCATGAGTATATTTGCCGCATTGGATCCCAGCTTTAGTCAAAATTCAAGCCAGAGTTAATAGAGAAACTTCTAGAAGAACTTATAACTGAAATGTTCAAGTGAAATTTGTAGCGCAATCGATGGTGTCGTTTCTGCGAAATCCAAAGAGAATTTCTATTGGCTCTGATGCAATCTCTGAAAAAGTTGCTGGTAAAGAATGAACACTTAACAAAAACTTGTTCTACCGCTACTGTAAGGGAAGGTTTCGGCGACCTTCCAAAAGAATTACTCTGGTATCAAAGAAAATATTCTAACAAACATTCTAAAGAAATTTTAGAGGAAATTTATGATAAATTCCGAATGGAATTTTGACTCAATTTCCAAAAGAATTTTCTATTGATTTTCTTAAAAATATTTAACGGAAAAGTTTACAGCCAATTTCTTCACAAATTTCTACTGAATTTTTGACAATCCATTTCGCCAGAATTTCACCATGGATGCATCCTCATTTCAGTGAGCAAATCTCTCTACTCAAAAAAATCGAACTTAAACTCTTCACAACAATCTGTCTTAAACTCATGCTAGATTTCCTCTAAAAAATTATTCAACAGATTTGTGGTTCTCCGATTATATGAAGTCGTAAGCTATCTAAGTAAAATCAAACTCAGGATTTCCAAAATACTTCTAAATTTCGAAAAAAAATACTTTGATTCTTTCAAGAATTTTGTAGAAAATTCTTCAAAATGTCTTCAAAATCTGTAGACAGAAAGAAAAACAAACATATTTAGCAGGAACTTTATTACTTTGTAATTTATAGAGGTTTGGAGTTCCTCTAGAATTTAGTCTAACATTGTTTTCAGGATATCTGGTAATATTTCTTAACCTTCCGTTAATTGCGTGGTCGGCCACTATACCGTCAGCACCACGCTGATGCTGAGTACAACGAGTGAGCTTCTTTCAACTTGTACAAAATACAACTGCGCGATTATTGAAGAGTTAAGCAACTGCACAACAAAAAAATAATTTGAATAATTTTTGAAGACAAAATTTAAAATTTCATAAATAGATGGGCAAATATACTCAAAAGAATCACAACATATCACATACATCTTGCCAATAGACAGTAATTTGAAGTTCTTATTTTTTTTTCGCGAAATGGAATTTTGTGGGGGCCCCTAAAATGTGGGGGCCCGGGGCCTTGGCCCCCCTGGCCCCCCCCTAAATCCGGCACTGCTAGGGCTGAATGCCTCGTAAATAAAGCTAATAATAACAAAATTCAGAACAGGTTTTAATTGTTTTCTCAGACGATCTAAAAATAAACCAAAAAACATACAATTTATACAAAGTTCTTGAAGATATATGTAATGGCAATTTTATGCTTCTGCAGATTTTTAAAATTTACTTTTAAATGAAATACCGGATTGAAAAAGCTTTAAATATTCACAGCAAGTGGTTGAAAATCAAGTAGTTTTTAGAATTACAGTAGTACTGGATGTTCAGATGAATCCTCTGGAATGTTTTAATAATATCCTCCATACACATTTATTTTATTTCCTTTTTTAATCTCTTTTTAGTTATTCTGACTTCCGTTAAAGTTCAGATTACCGACATTCAGCAAAATTTTACCGAAGTTTAGCTTTACTGAAAGGTAAAGGTGAGGTTTCTTGTCAAAGTTTGGGAATTTTCTGATTATTTTTGGAGTTTCCATTTTTTTATATTTTAACTGCTGAACCTGGCATGTAAGTTTAACTGAAAATGCTAACTGCAAGTAATAACTTGAACTCATTTTTTGGACACAAGAAAAATCTAAAAATTTACCCTAATCTTCAAACATTCGATTGAAAACTCATGGTTTTGGAATCGATTGAAAAATGAAAAATAAAATAAGTTTTAGAATCTATTTCAGAACGCATACAGTAATTTCAATATTCAATATATTTAGTTTGAGGAGTTTGAGAGTAGCTAGCTACCACTCTCAATGCGCAACTTCGAGAATTCCTGACTTTATTAAACCAATAACGGAGCCGACCACTTCCTTATGGTCATCGAGGAGGGGAAGGAATGTTAGTATGACGTGCGTTGCTACTAGAGACCGTGATCACCTCATCTTCTCCACGACTGTCACGGGAAGGAGTTTTTGCTAGTGGGTAAGACTTTGAATCCAAAATTTTGAATAGTGAAACTGTAATTCTAAAATAACTGTGCCGATTCTTTAAGGGAGTGTTTGAAAATAAGAATGGCTAGCAGTATTATTTGACATAAGTTAATCAAGACTTTGCGACCCACCAAAAATTAGCCCGCGACCCACCAGTGGGTCGCGACCCATAGTTTGAGAAACGCTGCTCTAGGATATCATCCAGGGATATTCCTCCAGGAGTTCTTCCAGGAATTACTCCAGGGATTCCTTCAGGAATTTTTCCAAGGCTTCATAAGGAAATTCTTGCTGTGATTCTTTCTGGAACAACTTATTTTAAAAATTCCTCCAAAAATTCCCCCAGGAACTCTTCTTAGGATTCCTTTAGGAATTCCTCCTTGTCTTCTTTAAGAAACTCCTCCAGGAAATTATTCAGTACTTCCTCATGGAACTGTTTCAGGGATTCATCTAAGAATTCCATCAGGAATATTCCTCCAGGAATTTATACAAGGTCTCCTTGAGGAATTCCTCCAGATATTACCCCAGGAATTTCTTCAGGGATTCCTGCAGGAAGAGAATATAGGAATACCTTTATACATTCTGTCAGCAATTCATTCAGGGATTCCATATGAAATCCAGGATTTTCTCTAGGAATACCTTCATGAATTTTCCCAGGGATTTCTCCAGGATTTTCTCCAGGGATTTCACTAAGGGTTTTATATTTTTTTTTTCAGAATGTGATCTCAGAGTTCCTCTAGAGGTTCCTCCAGAAATTCATCTAGTAATTGATTCAAGAATTCGATTAGAGATTTCTCCTTTGCAATTTCCACAGGAATACCTCCACGCATTGCTCCAGGATTTATCAAGGAATTTCTCCAGGAATCCATCCATGAGTTGCTTCAGGAATTGATCCACGAATTTGTCCTGGACATCCCTCAGAAATTACGCAATCAATTTCTCCAGGAATATCTCAAGGAATTCCTCCAGGAAATCCTCTAGAGATTTCTTCAGAAAATCTTTCAGGATATTCATCAAGAATACTTTCAGGAATTTTCCAGGGATTCCTTCAGGAATTTTTCCAGAAATTTATCCAGCGATTTCTTCAAAAATTGCTTCAGAGATTCCTCCAGAGATTTCTCCACGAATTTTTCACAGGATTCCTCCAAGGATTTCTTCACGAATTTCTCCAGGGATTCCACCAGGAAATCCTCCAGAAGTTCTCCAAGAAATCTTCCAGAAACTCCTCCAAGGGTTGTTCCAGGAAATCCACTACGGATTTCTTCAGAAATTCTTCCATGAAATACCTTCACGAATTCGTTTAGGCATACCTCCAGAAATTCCTCGTGAGGTTTCTCCAGGAATATTTCAGGGACCCTCTAGAGATTCCTCTGGGATTTTTTCCACAAATTTCTCCAAGGATTCTGCCAGGGATTCCTTCAGGAATTCTTTCGAGTATTTCTCCAGGAAGTCTTTCGGAAATTCCTCTAGAAATTGCTCCAGGAATTTCCCAATGGATTTTCTCAGAAATAGAAAAATAATAGAAATAGAAATTAAAATATCCCAGCATTCCTCTAGAGATTCCATCAGATATTCATCCAGTAACTCTTTAAAGAATTTCTCTAGAGATTCCTCCAGCAACTCCCACAGGAATACATCTAGGAAATCCTCCAGGCATTCCTCCAGGTTTTTATCCAAGAATTTCTTTAGGAACTCCTCTAGGAATTGCACCAGTATTTTTTCCAGAAATTGCTCCTGGACATCCTTTTTGTCAGCAATTTCCCCAGGAAATCCTCAAGCGATTTCTTGAGAGATTCTTCAGGAATTTTTCAGGGAAGCATCCAGGCATCCCTTCAAACATTCCTTCAGGAATTGCTTCGAGCATTCCTCCAGGTATTTCTCCACGAATTTCTCCAGTGATTTCCCGAGAGATTCCTCCAAGAAATCCTCCAGTAATTCCTCCGAGGTATCTTCCAGGAAACCCTCCTGGAAATTCCCAACGGATTTTTTTTCAGAAATTTCTCCAGAAATTTCAGCTTGGTCTCATCCAAGAATTGCTCCAGGATTCTCTCCAGAGATTTTTCCAGGAATTGTTTCAGGGATTACTCCAGGGGTTTCTCCAAGAATTGCTCCAAGAATTCCTGCAGAAAATTTCTCTAAGGTTTCCTCTAGGAATTCCTCAAGAGATTACTTCAGTATTTTTTATAGGGATTTCTTCCAGAATTCCTCCAGGAATGTCACCAGAAATGTATCTAGGATTTATTCAAGGAATTTGTTAAGAGATTTTTTCATAAATTTCTCTAGGGATTCCTCCCAGAGTTTATCCAGGAAGTCCATCAGATATACTTTCAGATATTCCTCCCGGGATTGCTCCGGGAATTCTTCCTGGGATTCCTGAGGTGATTTCTTCGGAAATTCCTCTCAGTTTCGCTTCAAAATTTCATTCAGAAGTTGCTTCTGAAATAGCAGAAATCCTTCAGTCATCTTTCCAGGGATGTACCTAAGAATTTCTCCAGGATTTTTTTTTTTTAATTACTTCAAGATTTTTTGAAGGAATTTCTCCAGAGAATAGTATTGGAGGATAATTCAAAAAATAATGCATACAGGAACCAAAAAAATTTTCCCAGCAGTTTCTTCAGAAGTTTACTCAGGGATTCCATTAAGAATTCTTACAAATTCCACCAGAGGAAGAGAAATCTTTCTGGAATTTCCTCAAACATTCCTCCATGGCTTCTTTCAGGAGATCCTCCAAATATTCCTTTGATGATTTTTCCATAGAAGTCAAAAAAATTCTCAGAGGAACTTCTGTAGGAGTTTTGTAGGATTTCTTTCCGAAAATCCTTCTGGAATTCCTCCAACATCAACACCAGGAGTTTTGCCAAGAATTCCTTCGGGAATTTTTGCTAGTATTCTTGTGGGAACTTTTCTTAAAAATTCTATTGCGATTTTTGATGAGATTTTTTTCGAGAAACCTTTTGAAAAATCATTCTTAGTTTCCATTGAGCATCTCGGTCAAGAATTACAACACTATTTTTTAATAATTCCTAGAAATTCCTCCAAAAAGTCGTTGAAAAAAATCTCTGAGTATTCCTGGTAGGTTCAACAACATAACTAAGTAATCTTACAATACGAAACTCACCCAAAACACAAAACAAACAAAGCGATTGTGGCACCAATTGATAACGTATTTTTTGTTTCTTTTTTGCTCTTTTCTAACATAAACACGAAAATAAGAAACAAAATAAGAAGCGCTTCATTCCTTTCGAGCGCATATGCTTAAATGTTAGAGGAGCAGATACCCTATCTTATCGAATCAAATTTCTTCTAAGTTTCTCCAAGGATTCATCCTAAGATTGTTTTGCCTCTTTTTTAAGGAAGAGCCTAGAAGCATCCTTTAAGTGATTAATGCAAGCCTCGGCCCATATAGCCGAGGCGGTAAACGCACGGGTATTCAGCATGACCATGCTGAGGGTGACGGGTTCGATTCCCGGTCGGTCCAGGATCTTTTCGTAAAGGAAATTTCCTTGACTTCCTTGGGCATAGAGTATCTTCGTGCCTGCCACACGATATACGCATGCAAAATGGTCATTGGCAGAGGAAGCTCTCAGTTAATAACTGTGGAAGTGCTCATAGAACACTAAGCTGAGAAGCAGGCTTTGTCCCAGTGAGGACGTTACGCCAAGAAGAGGAGAGAGGAGATTTCTCAGAGGATATTCATCGGGAATTCTCCAGGAATCGCTTCAAGAATTCCAAGGATTTCTTAAATATTTCTTAAATAAATATTTCTTATATTCTTAAAATATTTCTTAAATATTTCTTTCTAATTTTTCTTGAAAATTATTTAAAAAAAAATTCAGAATTTCTTCAAAGATCTTGTTAGAAACTCTTGTAATGGTTTCATGAATCGAACTTTTTCTGTATATTTTATTTAATAATTTCTCCAAAGATTCTACCAAGGAAAACTTTTGAGATTTCTCCAAGGAAGGTTTTATTCAAAAATCTAAAGAAATTCTTTCCTCTGGTTATCACCTTATTTTCTTAGACATTTCTTAGGTAATTATTTTGACATTTTCTTCGGCCGTTCCGTTGTAAATTCATGGATCGCAGGAGTGTATCTCATAGAACTTCAAAAGTAAGAACAAACGGGATTAAATCCGTAGGGAATTATCAAAAAAAAAAAAAAAAAATACCGAAAGGAAAAATGCCGAAGGAATCAGGTATATTAGCAAAGGGACTGCCGATGAAACTTGAAATTCCTGTAATCCCGTGGGAATTGCCCAAATGATTTTTTAAAGTAATGTAGAGAGATAGTTTTATTGCCCTTTACCAGCTAATACCAGTCGGCTGGTAGTCCGAAATAGACGAAAACACTCAAACTGTTTCGAAGACACAGTGTGTGTTTAATTGACAAATTGAGATATAAATTTGTGAAAAAATTACCACTTGTTTTGGTGGGATTCAAACCCACGACTCCGTTATCGCTAGTCCGGCGCTTTAACCAACTAAGCCACAGAACAAGTTACACACACTGTGCCTTCGAAAAAGCTTGAGTTTTTTCTTCTAATGCTGTAGATATTTTCAAAAATAATAACCTAAATCAATTTCAAATATTATTATTGCCGAGAAATTTGCAAAAGAGTTACCGAATCAAATTACGAAGGAATTTCCGGAACAGTTAAAAAAAATGATGAAGAAAACCCCAAAAATAATCATAACGGATTTTTTGGATCAAATCCAATAAATATTTCTAAAAGGATTTCCGAAGAATTTGCCGAAAAGAAACAGGTAATTTGCCTAATGAATTTCCAAAGCATATGCCAAGTGAATTAACCAATCAATTCCTGTAGGAATTAACAAAGAAGTTTCGAGAAGTGTGTTGAAGTTATTCCCAAAGAAATTACCAGATAATTTTCCAAACAAATTGTCAAAAACAGAAAACCGGTGAAAAGTTACAGACGAAATTCCGTAGAAATAAAAATCTAAAGTAGTTCGCAAAGCCATTGCTGAAGCTTGGCCGAAAAAATGTATGAGAAAAAAAAATCCTGAAAAGAATTGCAACAGAAATTTTCTATAAAACATCTAACGGAGATCCTTAAAAAACTTAACAATTTTTAGCAAAGGTAATGTGGTTAACTAACTCAATTTTCGATACAGTTTCCAAAAGAATTGCCAAAAACATTTTCTTAAAATAATACAGAACTAATGCAGAAAAAAATGCTTGAGGAATTTCCAAAGGAATTCCGAAAGAAATTTTCAGAGTTATTGCTAAAGGGATTTCCAATTTTTTCAAGATATTCCTCGAATTTCCAAAATAATTACTGAAAAAGAAATGTTCGATGAAATACCTCGGAAATTCATATAAAAAGGTGTCAAAATTACTAGAATTAGTTTCACTGAAATTCCTTCAAGAAATTTAATTGAGATTCTTTTAATGAATCCTTCGTTTAGGTATTCTGCCAAGGTTTCCATCAGGAATTTTTCTATTAACACCTTCAAATGTTCCATTATCGATAACATCCGTTTCGTCCGGATGCCCTTCACGAGACTGTGTCTTACGATTTCATCAAGCATTTGTTCCAAGTCTCTCTCTTCTTGGCGTAACGTCCTCACTGGGACAAAGCCTGCTTCTCAGCTTAGTGTTCTATGAGCACTTCCACAGTTTTTAACTGAGAGCTTCCTCTGCCAATGACCATTTTGCATGCGTATATCGTGTGTCAGGCACGAAGATACTCTATGCCCAAGGAAGTCAAGGAAATTTCCTTTACGAAAAGATCCTGGACCGACCGGGAATCGAACCCGTCACCCTCAGCATGGTCATGCTGAATACCCGTGCGTTTACCGCCTCGGCTAAATGGGCCCTTCTTTGTTCCAAGTAAGGAACTCCAAAAACTCTTTGTTGGACGATTTATCTAAGATTCACTTCAAGGAATTCTTTACAAATTCCTCCAAGATTTCCTTCCATAGTTGCTACAGCGGTTACTTCGGGAATGCCTCCAAGCGTTTTTGAAGGAATTTCTTCATAATATGTATATTTATCAATTCCATAAAAAGTTTCTTAAAGATTTCCACAAACGATTCCTTTGGGGCTACCCCACATAATCACTTTAGCAATTTTCCAGAGAAATCCTTTAGGAATTCTTTCAAGATTTTTTTTTAGAAATTTTTTCGAGAGTTTCCTTTTGCAATGCCCCAAACGGTTTTTCTTGAAGTCCTTCTAAAGATTTCTTACGAATTTGTTTAAGCATTTATTTAGTTATACCTGCAGTGAGTTCTTCAAAAATTCCTCCAATTATTGCTGTAGAGAATCATACAAAGGTTCCTCAGTCGATTTTTTCAAGTCCTCTTTCACAATTCGCTCAAGAATCCTTTAAGAAAGTCCACATTACATGGCCACACTACAGAAATTTGTTAAGGGTCGAGAGCATAAGCCACGAACGTATTATTACTTCTGAAATTCCTACTGGAATTCTTTCTGGATTTCTTTCTGAAATTGCTTCTGGAATCCCTCCTGAAATTCCTATCAGAATTACTTCTGGAATTCCTACCAGAATTATATCTGGAATTCCTCCTCGAATTCTTCTTGGTATTCCTCCTGAAATTCCTCCTGGAATCCCTCCTGAAATTTCTCCAGTAATTCTTCCTGGAATTCCTTCTGGTTTTCTTTTTGGAATTTGTTTTGGAATTACTCCTGTGTATTATCCTGTAATTTCTGCTCAAAATCCTCCTGAATTTCATTTTGAAATTCCTCTTGAAATTCTTATTGAAATTCCTCCTGGAATTCCTCTTGAAATTCCTCCTGGAATTCCTCTTGAAATTCCTCCTGGAATTCCTCCTGGAATTTCTCCTGAAATTCCTCCTGGAATTCCTCCTAGAATTCCTCCTGGAATTCCTCCTGGAATTCCTCCTGGAATTCCTCCTGGAATTCCTCCAGGAATTCCTCCTGGAATTCCTCCTGGAATTCCTCTTGGAATTCCTCCTGGAATTCCTCCTGGAATTCCTCCTGGAATTCCTCCTGGAATTCCTCCTGGAGTTCCACCTGGAATTCCTCCTGGAATTCCTCCTGAAATGCCTCCTGGAATTCCTCCTGGAATTCCTGCTGGAATTTCTCCTGGAATTTTTCCTGGAATTCCTCCTGGAATTTCTCCTGGAATTTCTCCTAGAATTCCTCTTGGAATTCCTCCTGGAATACCTCTTGGAATTCCTCCTGGAATTCCTCCTGGAATTCCTCCTGGAGTTCCACCTGGAATTCCTCCTGGAGTTCCACCTGGAATTCCTCCTGGAATTCCTTCTGAAATGCCTCCTGGAATTCCTCCTGGAATTCCTGCTGGAATTTCTCCTGGATTTTTTCCTGGAATTCCTCCTGGAATTTCTCCTCGAATTTCTCCTAGAATTCCTCTTGGAATTCCTCCTGGAATACCTCTTGGAATTCCTCCTGGAATATCTCTTGGAATCCCTCCTGCAGTCGCTATCAGAATTTCATCTGGAATTCCTACCAGAATTCTATCTGGAATTCCTCCTGAATTTTCTCCTGGAATTCCTCCTGGAATTCGTCCTGGAATTCCTCCTGGAATTCCTCCTGGTATTCCTCCTGGAATGCCTCCTGGAATTCCTCCTGGAATTCCTGCTGGAATTTCTCCTGGAATTTTTCCTGGAATGCCTCCTGGAATTTCTCCTGGAATTCTTCCTGGAATTCCTCTGAAATTCCTCTTGGAATTTCTAATAGAATTCCTCCTGGAATACCTCTTGGAATTCCTCCTGGAATATCTCTTGGAATCCCTCCTGCAATTCCTATCAGAATTTCTTCTGGAATTCCTACCAGAATTCTATCTGGAATTCCTCCTGAAATTTCTCCTGGAAATCGTCCTGGAATTCCTCCTGAAATTTCTCCAGTAATTCTTCCTGGAATTCCTTCTGGTTTTCTTTTTGGAATTTGTTTTGGAATTACTCCTGTGTATCGTCCTTAAATTGCCGAAAATTTACTATGGAGCGCTTTGTACAAAATTTTAAAAAGGCAGGTGGTTGGTTTTATTTTATCCATATATCAACCAATATTTAATGGATTTTGATAAAAATTTTATGGTATAAGCTACATATAATGTACCATTACTGGTCCAACAATATGCTGTTTTGGTTACGCAGTCTAAAGTTATGAAAAAAATGGTGTGACCAAATTTTGATCGTACCACCCTTTAGTATTGCGGATTTTCAGAAAAATTTCCACTCTGCGGTAGCCGCCGAGTTCTACCGCAACTGTCAAAGTCCTACCGCAGGCTTGAAAATCATCCTATCATTGAAACTGAAGGCCAAATCATAGCATGCCTGCAAGGTGAATTGAACTGAAAACCAACAACAAACAATGATCATTGACGTCGTATCCAAGGCTATCCAAGGTATCGCTAGGGCAGATCGATGATACCTCAGTGAAAATCAGTAGTTTGACAGCTGCGGTAGCTTTTCGATCTACCGTAACAGGGAAAGTTTTCTCTAAATTAGCAATAATCAGCTGAAAATTCGAAGAGCATGCTGTTTGCATTTATCTGGGTGAATGCACAGGTATGTTAACCAATCTTAACCCACTGTGCGCCGTCGACAGATGTGAGTAGTAACCAACCATCCGTGCCGAGATATTCCTATTTATCTGTCTGGCTGGATTATGGGTGAATCCTTCCAAGTGGGACGATAGTGGCGTTGATGGCGACCATGGTCCAACAATAATAGTGTCGTGCTGGCACTCCCACTGCACTCCACTTCAGGATAACCCACCGCCACCACCAACCAACAGCGACCTCCCGTCAAAGGGACACTAACGAGTCGGAGATGAAATAAGACAGGAGAATTAAATTAAATTTTTATGGTAATTACATAGCACTGAGCTGCACTGAACTGGACCACGGCCGCTTGGTTCAGTTCATCCTTGCTCATGATTCGAACGAATAGGGGGCGAACGGGGGACGTAGGTTGATGTAATCCTTGGAGGTCCTGCTCACTTGATGGTACCCTGCGTTAGCCCACTGCACGCTGGTTGACTGTAGTAGTAGCAGCCAAGTTCATCTTGGTTCAGATTCCGGCCGGATTGGTGTGCTTTTCTCATTATTATCATCATTATCATAATCGTTATCAGTTGCTGATGGTGGCGGCGGCAGTCGGCTTTTGGTTTGTCCGTTTTAATTCATTTTCCCGCATTTTCGTTTGAATTTAGCTGCGTGAAGGAGGCTGTTTATGTGGAAAGATTTTTTGAGGATGAGGTTTGGATGTTGGTTTTTTTTTTTGAAAAAAAAAGTTCATGTACTTAAAAATAACCGACAATGATTTTACTAGTCATTTTATCACCCTAATGTGCAGACATTATAAGTGAATCATGCACTTTCTGTTTTGCTGAGTCCCTGAGCCCACCAGCAATTTCGAAAACCTCCAAACCAATCAGATCCAATTCATGATATGTCAACCGAGGCTACACGCAAACAGATGACCAGCAATGAATCTCACCGGGTTATCTGAGAGATCTCCCCATACATATATCGTCTAATTCCGATGGGAGCCCGCTTGATATCGAATTCATTGGAAACGTGCTCTCCAGCAAAGCCAAAATTGACGAACTTTCATCGATCAGCCCCCCAAGCAATGTAATGGATGGGTGTTCCTCCGGTCGCCCTGAAATCGTTTTTATGGCTCAACTTTCCCCTTCAATTGATTTCACTACTAGTAGCTCCTAACGAAGCCAATCAAGCCGGAGCAGCGCACCCGGGCGTATTCCATGACAAACGAAAAAATAAACTTTGTTTCTTCTGCGAACTTGTTCTGGAACGCTTCTTCATTGAAAGATGTCAGAAAGTCCGCAAACGATGGCAGAAATAAAACTTTCCAGAAGAAGTAGCCCGTCTTGAGGGGGTGGAAAGAAAAACTCGCCCGAGAGTTCAAATCTTGAATGGCGTGTGGAATGAATCGGATTGGTGATTTTTTTTTTCACATCGTAACTCGCTTGCCGTTGTCCACTGCCTGTACTGGTTTCCGTGATTGTATGAACACTACGAACTCTGTAATTCCTCCTAGAATTCCTCCTGGTAATGCTTCTGAAATTCCTCCTGGAATTCCTCCTGGAATTCTTCCTGACATTCCTCCTGACATTCCTCCTGGAATGCCTCCTGGAATTTCTCCTGGAATTCCTCGTGGAATTCCTCCTGAAATTCCTACTGGAATTCCTCCTGAAATTCCTACTGGGATTCCTCCTGAAATTCCTCCTGGTATTCATCCTGGATTTCTTCCTGGAATTCCTCCTGGAATTCCTCCCGGAATTCCTCCCGGAATTCCTCCTGGAGTTCCTCCCGGAATTCCTCCTGGAGTTCCTCCCGGAATTCCCCCTGGAATTCCTCGTGGAATTCCTCCTGGAATTCCTCCTGGAATTCCCCCTGGAATTCCTCGTGGAATTCCTCCTGGAATTCCTCCTGGAATTCCTCCTGGAATTCCTCCTGGAATTCCTCCTGGAATTCCTCCTGGAATTCCTCCTGGAATTCCTCCTGGAATTCCTCCTGGAATTCCTCCTGGAATTCCTCCTGGAATTCCTCCTGGAATTCCTCCTGGAATTCCTCCTGGAATTCCTCCTGGAATTCCTCCTGGAATTCCTCCTGGAATTCCTCCTGGAATTCCTCCTGGAATTCCTCCTGGAATTCCTCCTGGAATTCCTCCTGGAATTCCTCCTGGAATTCCTCCTGGAATTCCTCCTGGAATTCCTCCTGGAATTCTTCCTGGAATTCCTCCTGGAATTCCTCCTGGAATTCCTCCTGGAGTTCCTCCTGGAATCCCTCCTGGAATTCCTCCTGGAATTCCTCCTGGAATCCCTCCTGGAATTCCTCCTGGAATCCCTCCTGGAATTCCTCCTGGAATTCCTGAAATCCTTCCTGAAATCCCTCCTGGAATCCCTCCTGGAATTCCTCCTGAAATTCCTCCTGAAATTCCTTCTGGAATTCCTCCTGGAACTCCTCCTGGAATTCCTCCTGGAATTTCCCCCAAAATTCATCCTGGAATTTTCCCTGGAATTCCTTCTGGAACACCTCCAGGAATTCTTCTTGAATTTGAAGCCATTTATTTTGAGCCTTGAGTGGTCATACAATTTTTTAGCCTAGAATAGAATCGGATGGTGTAATTTATCACCGATTGAGATTAATTTATGTCATTTTGATATTACTTTCGCGACAGCTTCCTTTTTTTCATACGTATCAATAGATGTAGAGCGATGAGTTTGGCAAGGGTGGAGGCAATGGGACCGGAAACAGTGATTTTCATTTCTCGTTCTTTCCCCATCGATTGAGGATCCACCATGCCGCATCAGCAGCAACAGCAATACCGTGAAGCCACAGACAAACAGACGTAACACCTTCAACTATTTTCATGGAAATCCATCGCCCAGTTCACACTATCATCACCTGGTGGAAAAGTTGCACGAATCACTGTGTTGTGCAATATCGTCAACAGAAGGCGCTAGTGTGAAACGTCAAACGCATAGAAAAACGATGCGCGCGACTCTGGTTGTGAAAGCCACAACAATGAAAACTTAAAGTGATCGTTAAATGCGTGGTCGATTAAAATTTCGCAAGTGTTACGTCTGTTTGTCTGTGGTGAAGCCAACCAGTCGATAATGGCACATTCTTTACTTTGTCTTCTCCGAACCAGGGGCCAGCCGCCGCACGTAGCTGAGCAGTCAGTATCGTTCCAGTTCGAAGAAGCGCAAAAGGCAAAAGAATAGACACGAGGTGTTGAATGGAACAACGAGGTGGCACTGAAAATGAGTGGGGTCCTTTGAACCGGGACGCGTAAAATCGATACTTGCTCTACTGTTGGGTGGCTGTAAGACGGGTTTTGTTCTATGTATTGAAAGTAGAGGGCACTGGTTTTATAAACTCCGTTGGGGTAAAACGACTTACCCTACATATAGGGGAACTTACGTATTTTCGTCAGTTTTGTTTTCTTCGTCATGGGGGGCTTCCTGAAACCTGTTGAGCTCAAAGTTGGACCCAAATCCTTCCCAATCAAGCTGAGTTATATGCCCAAATTTCAGGCAATTCGGCCTACAAAAAACCCCCATGACAAAGAGAACAAACCTACCGATAATACCCTTCGTCACCCTACTTATTTTCACTACATCATACCTACCTAAGATAGCACATAATCAGCAATATTACACAATAAAACTCGCATTGCGACTGTTGCCATAAGACCAAGCCCACTCATGGGCTCAATCAAGCGTTTTAACGTTAAGTAGAGCCCCGAACAAAGAAGCGAACCGCACCGGTCGCTGCTAAGTAGGGCTCGAAAGCGAAAAGTTTACGTACGGTTCGTAGCAGGGCTTAGAATATAGAGACACGCAAAGTACGGTCTCTATCCGTAGGCTCGTGCGCTCTCTCGCGTTTAGCTCTCTGGGTAGCGTAAAGAGGAGACGAAAGAACATGAGTATGGAGATGTTGCCAGGTAGGTATATAGTTTCTAGAGAATGATTTTCTTGTTTTGTATAGGTAGGAATTTATTTTAGTTTGCATCAAATATTTGAAATTTTCAACCAATCAATATCATAGATCATTACACGAATAACACAACAAATTGTCTGACATAGAATTGTGATAGAGTGACAATACAAACGCAGAAAAATAATAGGTTTAAATTGATAAGCTTTGCTTAAGTATGTTATGAATTAAGTTTTCGCTTCTTCGTCAATTTTAGGATCATGCATATCGAAAATGTATTGATTTTCTCTTAAAAATAGTTACGATTGCTCATAATCGCACCTTTAGTTTTTGATTCGGCCGATCGTTTCGAAACTAATATTTGAAGAAATGTATAGTGATTCAGTGAGTTTTGCTGTTTTAACACGTTCATGTTTGAGCCGGGTTTTCTACGCAGCAAGTAAAGCTTAGTTTCGCACATTTAGAAATATGTCCAAATAAATAACTCGCGAAGTTCGTTCCGACAAGTTTCAAAATTATCGTCATCCGACGCAGATTCCGGTGAGAAGATGTGCGTATTTTCTAACCCGAAAAGAAACTATTTGACGATAATAAGTGACCACAAGGTTTTCTTTCTTCACTTTCCGGGCTGAGATCCTCCGCTTTGAAAGAGCTGTGCCTCGCGTTTCGTTTTGTCGTGTATATTTCAAAAAGGCAAAAGAGTTTTGGTTTGACTGCTGTTTTTGAAAATGGTGGTCGTCAGTGGGTGGTTTTTTAAATATAAATTTAAAAATATAAATTAAATAAACGAGACATTAGGAAGAAAGTGTGCGAAATGGGTAACTTCATCGTCCACGCATCCTTCCTCCCCTGTAAATTCGAGAAGTACCTTGCCGAAATAAAATATTCTGTACTCCAAGTATTTCGAAGAATCATCTTTGCGCGTAAATACAACGCAGTAGACCAGGCCGCTTTGATGCATGTGTCATATCTCTGATATGCTGCAAGCATCAGTATGGACAAGAAAAGTAACACGATTGCTTTCCAGGGTGATTCCGCGTATGTATGAGATTAGATAAGAGTAGTTACGATTTTTCAAAGATGCATTGACTGTACCTAACTCAACTCAGATATCATAGAAACACTACAGTTATTTCTTTTTGTAAAAACTAAATCATACCGATAAAAATCTTAAAAAATGTAGTCGAGCTGCCAAGTTTCACCAATTAAAATAGGCGGTGTGCAGGACTGCCATATTGTAGGTTCCTCGTTATGGAAAAAGCAAGGCGTTGGATGTTAAAATACAACAATTGTTGTATGAAGTGCCAAAAAGGAGAGTGGCCTCATTATGTACTTTGACAAATACGCAGTCTACTTCAAGCGCATAGAATCTGCTTCCAACAAAATATTCATATACCAGCATCCAAAAGATCGCAATATATATTAAGATTTGCGAGTGATGCTTTGTAACTAAAAGATTGTGACTGAGTATAGAATTAGCTGATGTTAAAAAAACACGTTCATGAAAAAAGGTTGCGCAAACTTATCGCAGACTGTTAGAAGAAAGCTTCTACTATGACCAGGATTCAAGAATCTTGACCTACGCGAAGTTGTAAAGGAGACAACTACGTTATAAATGTGTTGGAAATGCAAGGGATGTAATTATTAAATAAACCTAATTATTAAAAAAGATGCTCATAATCTCAAATACAGATAATATTCTTGCGAGAAAGGCAACATGAATATTGAAGAGATGGATATTATTTTAGATAAAAATTCAACCTACAAGTCATACAGTAAGCATCAAACATATAATTTTAAAAAAGATTGCTTGAATTCCGGGATTAAATACAATCATAAGTTATTGAGAAAATGATATCTTTAAACACACTAAAACTGGTACAAATCTCCAAGGGAATTATTTATTTGAATTCAATTTTTACTAACAGTTTTCAGTCTTATCCAAAACCCCATCTTTCATAATATGAGCACAAATTATTATACTGAATAAATATTGCGATGATTTACAGAAGTGCAAAAAACCGATGGTACGGAGAGAATAGAGACCACCGGTGCGCAAAGGCGACCGATCATTATTTTACGCACATGGAAACGAACGACCGGTGCGAAAATGGGTTGATAACGAAATTAAAAATCGTTAACGACGTGCTGTTGCGTGTGTAGTATTAAGCCCACGGGTGGGCTTGGTCTAAGCCCGATGCTCGCCAGTTGACATATTACCTGGCCTACCCACCTTGCACGCTGCGCTCCTAGTCATCTTGTATCAACCGGATCTTTAGCAAACACTAATTTAGCAAGATTGTTTTCCGACATTCTTGCAACATGCCTTACCAACCGTATTTTTTCAGCATTGGCCACCTTCTGAATGCTGCGTTCGCCGTAGAGTGCAGTAAACACGTGGTTCATCCGTCGTCGCCAATAAAGCCGTTCTCCTGCATACCGCCAAAGATCGTATTCCATAGTACCGGGCCCAGCATTGACCCCTGAGGTACCCCGCGGTGATGTAACTCCTCTCTACATCATCGGTTTCGTAGAGGAGCTCCCTGTAGCTTTCCAGTATCCGGCATAGTCTAGCCGAGACTTCTGAATGATGTATGACTCTCTCGATTGTGGCCTAACAGACACTGTTGAACGCGTTCTTCACGTCTAGCGTGCCAACCGCGCAGTTGCGGACTCTTCTGCGATTCTTGTGGAGCGCTATCTCGGCTATTTTGGTAACTGACCTAAGAACCTTCCAGAAGCCGAACCATTTATCCGAGAGCCTAGGGTTATCTGGCCTTCCAGTATTACCCGTTAGTCTCGGCAGAATATTCCACTTCAATAGCTTCCAAGTGGTGTCCAGTAGACAAACTGGTCTGTACACTGGCGGGTTGCCATGTGGCTTCCCGTGTTTGGATAGTAGAATCAATCTTTGTTTCTTCCACCTCTCAGGATATTCGTGTCCATCACATCTGCATTACCATTCTGAGCATGTTAGGGAGAGCCACAATGACCACCTTAATGGCTACTGTCGGGATGCCATCAGGGCCCGTTGTTCACATTGCGTTGCTACCCCAATATTATAACGATGAGTTCCTCGTTCGACTCCGAGACAATCTGGCTTTGGCCGGTTTGACCATAGGGATTTGGCCCATGGTTTCCACGATCCGTTGATGCATCTCGGAGGAGCTTTGGCCATGACTACCCTGTAGACATCGCCTTAGGGAGTGTCGTGTTGGCAGAGATTATCGATACTCATCTGCTTACGCGCCCCAATCTATTTGTTCAGTGACAGTTTAGCTGCTCTGTAGGCCTCACTTCGCTTCATTCTACCCTCATCTGGACGAATTACTTATTTGCATCCTTCTCCTAGCTCTTAGGCATGATGTACGGAGTCCGGCGATTCCTGAGCGCCATCAGTAAACCGGTTTGCTTTCTTTCTTGGGTAGAGATCGCCTAGGTATCGCGGCCTCACTCGCGCGAGTTAGGCTTCCGACTTGAACGTCAAAAGGTGACCTCGACGATGAACTCCACTTCATTCGTGCTGTAGGCAATTTTGTCGTCAATTTCCAAGACATCCACATTTAACCTGGCCATAGATTCGAGTAGAACCCAGCCTCTTGTGCGATTCAATCGGCTACCCCATTGGACCGCCCTGGCTTTGATCTGCAACTTTTATTGGAAACAGTTCAGCAGTGCTACCTGGCCTTTTGGAGCAAGGAACGTGGCAAATCAAGTTGTTCATCAATGCCTCACATCGAAGCCATGGCAAATACCAACCAAGAGCTTGCCGGCTGTTCGGGTTCATATGAAGTTAACCATCAATGTTTGCTTCTTTTCCCGATCGGCCTAGATAGTTGTGTAGTGTCAGTAGCGGTTGTCTTAATTGGCTAAGAATAACACTACGGATCACCTGTTCCGGGGGTAAAAGTCCACTAAACAGGGAACCCCAATCCAAGGTGTCAGGCGACCCGTGCTGATGGATGAATGGTTGAGGGGGTTTAAAATATGCTCGATCTTTTAATGGAGCCCGTAACGTAGGTAGATCACCTTTTTGGGTTGTGTTACGCTGATAGATCTACCGAACTGAACCCTAGTAACATGCGGTTTGTCAAGCTGGGGTAATGTGTTTTGGTAATAAGGATTCATGGTACAAAGTCCTTGTTACTGGTGACAGTTTCTAAAATTGCGTTTATTCTGGCTTGCTGATAGTTAAAGAATCGGACTTTGCCCACCCGAGACTACACATGGTGCTAGGAAAACAAACATGCTTTACGTAACTAATTGCGTACTAACCTATCAAGTACTGTTAAGTTCTAGTAATTCAAGGACTCACGTGCATTCTTATTGCAGAACACATTCTCTAATTTGACAGAGTTTTGCAACTAGCCTAAAGTCCCGGGTGTTTAATGTTGTCCTGGGACTAAACTAGAAGCAAAACATGGATGGGGCCAGAGTGCCGATGCATGGATAGATATCAGTACCACTGTTTTGTTTTTCTCAGAATTCGAATATATTGTGTTTTATTGGGGGCGCTCTTTCACTGAGATATAAATCTCTATGATAACGGTACCTTTTCATCGCAATCGATTTCTTGCATCTCTGGGATAACAAAACAGGAACTGTACAGAAATCGATGCTTCATTGCCTCTCAATGATAATGGAGTAGTACGACATGCACTTAATACTATGGATACGGGTAATGCCACAAAAGATCTGAATACTGGTCGCAGTGACTCACCCGAATAGGAAAAAAAACCAAGAGCTACTGACTTCAAGGGCTCCGATCTTCAGCTTCGTACGGAATAATGGTTCCCTGAGGCCATCGTCGAGTCTATTGGTACAGCGCTATGGCTCCGTACAACCGAATGACTCGGCTTCCACTTTTGCCACTTAGAAATGCTTTGGTTTGTGTTGTCCATGCGACGATCCAGGGATGGCATGTCACGCAGAAACTGTGCGCATTTACGCTCATCTTTCACTGAACTTCTCACTTTCATTTTTCTTACAAAAGAGAAAGAGAAAAAACGCCCAATAAAATGTACATAATTTCTCTCACTCAGAGTTTTTGTGCGGGTGATTAGAGTGCTGCGTGAGAGCAATGAGAGCTCGCAGATCATAATCCCAGTGCGCAATTTCTGCGCACACGCAGAAAAAACAGAACTCAGTGCACACGCAGTGTGTTCAAAGAGGTCAGCACGCAAAAACGGCTATGCTCAAAAATGTGTTTGGCCCGCACATTTTTAGTAAACATCCATGCCGCACATGACTGTGTTCGAAACACACATTTTTTTAAAATTGCTCGTACGCTCATATGAGCATGTATTTTGCAATAATTTCGACATGGCAACCTCACTGGGTTTATAAACCACCTTCAAATACCGAAAAATATTGATATTTTGCAAAAATGTGAGCGTGCGAGCAATTTAAAAAAATGTGTGTTTCCAACACAGTCCCTGTGCGGCATGGGCGCTACTCAAAAATGAGAGCTTTTATTTTAGAGAGAGTGTTGTTTGAGCATTTGGTGAACCGAAAGCATGCCAGTGAGCCCAAAACCAGGGGTATCAAATCCTGTGATATCAGAGACAAGCATACGTCTTAAGCTGGTCAAGTACTTAACAGTTGATGGATATTTTGGTTCCAAATTCCACCAAAAGGCTGTGCTAGTGAGCTAACAAATTTTGTTTTTCAAATATATCAGGAAAATTTGCAAAAAATTGCAACGAAATTTCAATCTCATATATCTCATGATCCTGATTACTTAGAGAGTTGGTGTCATCGGCAAAGTTGTTTGGCTGGTCAAGGACTAACCGATAATAAAACTTAAGATTCAAAATCCCACCGCTAGGCAGTGCTAGTGAGTTAGCAAATTTTGTTTTTCATATTTATCAGGAAAATTTGCAAAAAATTGCAACTAGCGCCGCCTAGCTGCAGAAACTTGAACCAAACGGTAATTATTCTGAAAGCCCTTGATATACCAAACAATTTTGCCGAAGACACCATCATTCTAAAGAATCAGAGTACTGAGATATGTGAAATGTAAAATGTGTACGCTCTCTTGCGCCGCCTAGCAGTGAAATCACGAATCATACGGCCCATATTGTGAAAGCCCATGACCAGCTGAACTACTTTGCCGAAGAAACCAACTCTCTAAGTAATCAGGATCCTGAGATATATTGGATAGAAATTTTGTCAGTGTTGCATCTGCTTGTCTAAGATATTATCACATAAATCACAGACAAATAGATATGTGACACTAACGAAATTTCAATCTCATATATCTCATGATCCTGATTACTTAGAGAGTTGGTGTCTTCGGCAAAGTTGTTCGGCTGGTCAAGGACTAACCTATAATAAGGCTTGAGATTCAAAATTCTACCGCTAGGCGGCGCTAGAGAGCAAACAAATTTTAAATTTCGCATATCTCAGCATCCTGATTTTGTAGAAAGATGGTGTCTTCGGCAATATGGTTTAGTAGATCATGGGCTTTCAGAATAATTACCGTTTGGTTCAAGTTTCTGCAGCTAGGCGGCGCTAGTTGCAGTTTTTTGCAAATTTTCCTGATATTTATGAAAAACAAAATTTGTTAACTCACTAGCACCGCCTAGCGGTGGAATTTTGAATCTTAAGTTTTATTATCGGTTAGTCCTTTACCAGCCAAACAATTTTGCCGAAGACACCAACTCTCTAAGTAATCAGGATCATGAGATATATGAGATTGAAATTTCGTTAGTGTCACATATCTATTTGTCTGCGATGTATTTATGTGATATCTTAGACAAGCAGATGCATTTGCTACTAGACGGCGTAATAGTACTTTCATACTCCCTGTGGTACACACAGTATTGCACTGGAAGCACGACTGAGTGCGCACTCAACGAATTTTTGTGTGTACATTTTCTGTGCGCACAAAATGTGCACGCAGAAACTGAAAAACATGCTTGTTCTATCATTTGTATGAGCACTCATTTTGAGTGTGCCGTTGATGGATGCCAGAGAGTGAGCGGCTGGTTTGTGTGTGAAAAAAGTTGCGTAGTTCACCCTCGCTCTCGTTGAAAGTCGTGTGTAGAGTGTATGTTTTCTCTTCTCACGTTTCGCACTGAGGAGCATGCCATCTCTGCGACGATCGACGAATAATGGAGGCTGATCCATGCAGTTTTCCTCCATCAGGTCTCTTTGGGGGAAAACGGATTCGGCATCCATCTGCTGGATGTCCAGTTTGTGCTTCGCCGCCATGTCGAAAAGAAATCGTTGCGTACTGTGACGAACCACCGGGAAGTAGGATTCGTAGTAATCTACCCTCTTAAGCTGCTAAAATCCTTTGATGACTAGCCTCGCCTTATGATTCCCATCGGCATCCAGCCTCGTATGGTATACCCACTTGCAACTGATTGCCTTCCTGTCCTAAGGAAGTTCCGTCAAGGTCTACGTTTCGTTGGATACATGGGCGCCGTACTCCTCCTGCATACTTAGTAGTCACGTCCATTTCTCTGCATCGTCGCGACGTATCGCGTCTTGGTGTGTTACCGAGTCGTCGAGCATCGCTTGTCACTCGTTACTCTATTGCTGAGGTCTCAGGTCCCAGGGATGGACCACTTGCTTCATCACTTGCACGTCGGAACTCTCAGGTCGGAAAGGTTGTAGCCATCGGTTGCAGAAATGTGTGGAAAATGAGAACGAAGCATGCCTATGCTCGAAATTGCAAAATCCTTATACTTGCCTAGAATCTGTCACGGAGGTGGATTTGAAGTTTGGTGTCGAGGGAGCACAGTGATGTTGATGACAGTATCGGCGAAAGAATTACTAATGTTACTTTTTTTTTATTCAAATCGTTTATTTTATAGGCCACTACGCCCGAAAGCTTAACTGGGCCGATAATACCATTAGGATTCACAATCGTTCTGCGAACCCTGATTAATACAGCTTTTTTGTACTCCTTCATGCTTCGAGTTAACATCCTTCGTTTGGTGGTGGTATCGTCAGCTTCATACGGAAGAGCTGCCGCCGCCGCCGCCGCCGCTGCCGCCGCCGCTGCCACCGTCATCGTCGTCGTCGTCATCGTCATAGCTCTCATCGTCTCTGCTCTGTATTGTTTCCGTAGGTACGCTTACTGATCTTGACTCAGCCTGTGTTTTGTTGCTTGCCTCATTGTTGCGCGTCTCCGTAATGTGTTTATTGGAGGAACACGTTTTGCTGCTCATCGGTGGGAAATCACTGTCACTGAATATTTTTTCGGTTTCTGCTGCTGGATTGGTTGATTTGGATGCTTGCGTTGTTTCGTGTTCGGTCGTTGCATTCGCTTTTTCTGCTGGCGCTATCTCCTGACATTTCTGCTTGGGATGAACAGCCCTGGAGCACCATTTGCAGGTTTTGAGCTGATTTTTGTGCTCAACGAAACAGATCTCGTTTTCGATTGTGACGTACGATGGAATGGAGCCTTTAAGCCGCATCTGTAGTAGTCTTACCCCGTTGGGTATCCCAGGGAAGAACTGTCTCCAACGCTCGTTTTGGATAGAGATCACTTCTCCAAACCGAGTCATAAAAGCAGCAACGGTGGCGTGAAGCACGGATGATGGGAGATCATGTACCCGCAATGTCACTGCCTCACTGTCGACGTAGACGGGGATCTTGAACCTTTTGTTGTTAAAAACAAAAATTCGCCTAATATTGTGTGCCTTTTGATAACGCACCGCGGTATCATGGTTCACCATTTCTATGTAGACACATTTACGGGAATTGTGAAGCTGTATACTTCTAACATCCGAGAGCTGTAGCTTGATCTCGTTTTCCAGGAATTGATGAACCTGCCCAGCGTCAGGCCTCGCTGGAAGAACGCTGAGGTCGATCACGAGAGTATTTTTCCTAACAATACTCATTTTATTCGAAACGAAGAGTGCGAGCGAAAAGTGTACGTGTCCGATCGATTAGAGCAAAGGATGTCAACTGACTAATGTTACTTGCTGCTTCTTTGAAATCTTCATCGTCCCAATCGCTTTCCTGGACTTCAACTAGGCCAGTTGCACTATCTTCGAGCGCTTCTTCGGTGCTTGGAGATAGTGATACCGCTTTTTCAATGTCTAGCGCCGTTCGAGCTTTATGATCTTGCAGCCAGTGTTGTCAAACACCAGCGAGTAGTCTATACTTACGATTTTGTTGACGGATAGGAGGTTGACCTACATTTAGGCTTTTGCTTTTTAGTCCTTCGCAGGGTCCACAGCTTCGTAGCTTCCATCCGGATTCAGCTCACGGCGGTTACTATAATTTATTTCTTTAAGTCTTTGACGTTTCGAGGCCTTGTTGTTCACGGTGTGGACTTAGGAAATACTCCTTGGCTTCCTCGAGTGGGTGGTTCAAATAAAATGAATGGTTCGCGCGCACTCGTCCTTCAGGAATGAACTTCTGCACCAATTTATGCTGGCATGCTTACTCTCACACGAAATTTGACGTTTTAGTGGAGCCGACACCTCTCAAACATCAAATTTCATGTAAGAGTAAGCAGCCCAGTATATATTCGGGCAGTAATCCATACCTTCTGAAATAAATCAATTGGATTGGTTACTGATTAAGCCTTTATTCGGAGATTCGAGGCTGTCGCGGAGTCGCGGGCTGAACATCACCCTAATAAAGCTAATAATAATAATAATAATAATTAAACTCAGTTAACGACCACATCTCGAAGTGGACAGACGTTCTGTTCATTCGCTCGCTCGTTTTTGTGCTCGCGGTTATTATTGGTATAACAATAGGAACGTTCGATCGACATGTCGGGTGTATCGGTATAAAACACATTGGCTTTTCTGTTTCCTGGTGATGCCGCGCAACCAGCCGTGATGGATATGGTGCGTTTTGTCAAAACGCTCAACGGCGACCCGTCATTGATGGATACAGCGTACAAGATTTCAGACGAGAAGTCCGTTTTCATCCGCTTTAAATGCGAAGCAGCGATGAATTTTGTGCTCGCCAACAATGAAAAGTCACTGCCTTTCCATTATTCCAATGGCAATAAGGTGACTGTCCGTATGTCAATAGCAGGGAATACACGCTACGTGCGCGTGTTCGATCTACCTCCAGAAGCATCCGATGCAGATCTAGCAGCAGTTATGCAGAGGTACGGGAAAGTGAAGCGTACTGTACGTGAGCGATTCCCGGCCGAATATGAACTCGACATGTTCACAGGTCTTTACATGGACAGGTTCACGTGGTCTTTATATGGACATAGAAAAAGAGATTCCAGATATTCTCTATTTCCGCAATCGGAAAGGTAGAATATATTACGAAGGTGTAAAATTGAAGTGTTTTGCCTGCAAGTCAGATACGCATTTGAAGAAAAGTTGCCCAGTAGTGCGAGATCGACAGTGCGCGAAAGCGCAGAAGCAGTCGACGGCAGTGCTTGAAACTGCATATCTAGAAGAAGAAGAAGATACAGGTGCATATGTCACTGCAGCAGCAGTGGTCGAAGTGGATTCACACAACAACGAAAAGAAACACCAGAAAACAAAGAAGATGGATGCTAAGCGGCAACGGTCGTTCGATACGGATCGAGATTCGGACGTTGCGGACAACCAGACACATAAAAGGAAGAATAATCTCAAGCCGTCGTTGAGCGAAAGTGATGATAGTAGCTTGGTTGTCGTACCCGATGCTTCTCCCAACAAGTGTAGGGTGCGAATTCCAACCTACGAATGGATCTCGGATGAAACAGAACGACAATCGACAATCGAAGAGGATAAGCAGAGGATCGCCATCGTAACCAATACCCCAGTGGATGAAATAGATTTTTAGCATGATTAGTTTTTCTTTTAGGTTTATTTTTATTATATTTTTGTATAACAAAAAATTAAAGAATCGGCTCCGTGAAGTGTTGCACACGCCTGAGCCTACCAAATAAATATACTAGTTAAAAAAAATAATTAAACTGATTAAGCGCATATTAAGCCTTGAATGAGACTTTCAATAAACCTTAAATAAGCTAATGGTTGAATAAATCATCAAAATTAGATATTTAGGAGCTGAATGCAGGATTGTACATCTTGTGCTCAGCTTTTGTTCAAATGAAGGCTGCTTCAAAATAGTTGGAAAAATGTTTATACAGCATCAAATAGTTACACTACCATTTCTGAAACGGTTTCAAGCTGCAATACTACTTCATGGGCGTTTTCGGGGGGTTTGAAAGGGTCACAAGTGCGGTATATGGGGTACAAGGGGGCTTCAGGGGGTTTTGGTGGCATTTCAATAAGTTTCAGAGGATATTCAATGGATTTCGGAGGCGTAACAGGGTCGTTTTCTGAAGCTTCGGAAGGTCTGAGGTGCGTTACGCCTCAAGTGTGCATTACAGACCCAAGGGGGTTCAGGCAGTTAACGGTGGCATGTCAGGATGTTTTGGAGGGTCTTTTATGGGTTCCGGATGCGTTACAGGGGTGTTTTCGAGGGTTTCGGTGGGGTTCATTTGCATTACAGGGTCTGAAAAGGTTTCAGAAGGTTTTCAGGGTACATTAAAATCTATTTTTATAAGAATTTTTAATACTGACGGGAACTATTGCAACGGTGGCCAGGGGATGTTTATAGGGAAAGGAAAGGAAGTTTACAGGAACGATTACAGCGGGGTACCAGGAGATATCAGGGGGGTCTTCAGGGGTCTGGGGGTTTTCTAAAGCATTGCAGAGAGTTCCAGAGGAGTTTCGGTGGGTTTTGTAGGCGTTACAGGTACGTTTTCGGGAACTTCCGAAGGTCTCACGTGCATTACATGGGAACCGAGTGGATCTTAAGTAGATTTTGGAGGCATTTCTGGAAGTTTCAGAACATTTTCGGGGGAATTCAGAGGCGTTACGGTAGCGTTATGGAGGAGTTTTTGGGGTTTCGAAGGCTCTCAGGTTAGTTACATGGGGTTTAAGAGAGTTTAGAAGGGGGTTCTTGGAGCCCTTTTTGGGAAGTTTCAGAAGATTTCTAGAGACCCTATCACAATATCTTTTGAAATGCTTCTGGAATACCCTTTGGACGTTTTTAGTAGGGTCTAAAAAACAGGGTCCAAAAAATCGCACCCGAAAACCCCTTGGAACGCCTCTGGAATGCAAGCAGGCGCCCCTAAAACCTCTAGGAACGTCCTTAAAATGTTCCTGAAAATCTCTTCAATGACTCTGAAATATGTACCTTGAAGCGCCCCTTAAACCACTTGAAATGCTCTTTAAAGGCTCCTGAGATTCCTTGACTTTCCCTTGAACGTCCCTGAAACCCCCTTAAAACTATTGAAATGCCCCTAAATTGTCCGTAATCCCATCAAAACGCAAACAATTCTTGACAGAATTCCCATAAAAGGCTCCTCAAATTCCTTTAAACAACCCCTCAAAACGCCCCTGAAGCCCCTTGGAACCCTCTTTTTTGGGCTCTCTGGGAATATTCTGGAAACCCCCAGAAGCATGACCTGTTCTTGCGAACAAGATTCCCTCATTAAAGCCCAATCTGTATTTATGCACAAGTTTCTCTCTTTTTATGCCTTTTTTTTAATTTATGCACATTTTTTGTTTATGCAGTCCCAGACATGTGCATAAAAAGAGGTTCCAGTGTAGCAATTCGTGATTTTTCAAAGAATTTCAGTGGATTTTAGAGGAGTTCCATGGGAGTTTTTTATTGGGAATTATGAGGGTCTCATATGCATTACAGGGGGACCAATAGGGTTACAGGGGGTTCTAGGGGCAATTCAGACAGTTTCAGAGGATTATCAGGGAGTTCTGGAAGCGTTACAGAAGAGTTGTTGGGGGTTTCGGAGGATCTCAGATACGATACACAGGGTTAGCGGGCTGTAGAGGCGTTACAACGGCATTTTCTGGGCATTCAAAGGGTCTCATGTGCGTTACGGGGTGACTAAGAGGGTTACAGGGAGTTCTAGGGGGTATTGGGCGGCAATTCAGACAGTTGCAGAGGATTATAAGGGGGTTCAGGAGGCGTTCAAAAAGCGTTTTTGGGGGATTCGGGGGATCTCAGATGCGTTACATGGAGTTCGAGGGGGATTAAGGAGGCTTTCGGTGGCATTTCAGGATGTTTCAGAGAATTTTTAGTGGGTTTCAGAAGCGTTACAACGGCAAGTTTTGGGAATACGAAGAGTCTCATGTGTGTTACAGGAGAAACAAGAGGGTTTTAGAGGTTACCAAGGGTCTTCGGAGGCATTTCAGGAAGTTTCAGAGGACTTTCTTGGGGTCCCGAAGGCGTATCAGAGGTTTCCGAGGGATTTCAGGAAGTTTTCAGTGGCATTTCTGGATGTTTCTGATGATTTCCAACGGATTTCAGAGGCATTCAAGGGGCATTTTTTGGGGGATTTCTGAGGATCTGATGTACGTTACAGGTAGCCCGAGGGGGCTTCAGAGTGTTTTCGGTGGCATTTCAGGATGTTTCAGAAGATTTTCAGGATGTTCCGTAGTTTCGGAATGGCTCATGTGTGTTTCAAGGTGTCCAGGGTTTTTCATGAGGGCCTGTCCATAATCTACATAGACTCTGAGGGGGAAGGGGGGGGGGGGCTGTCCAAAGTCTACGGTCCATGCAAATATCGAAAATTTTGTATGGACGAACGTCTACAAGGGGGAGGGAGTGGTCTGAGATTGCCAAAATTGAGTCTACGTAGTTCATGGACAGCGCCTGATGGAGTCTCAGGGTATTTTAGGGTATTTTAGGGGGATTTTCAGGGGGTTCCTGAGGCGCTACAGGAACGTTTTTTGAGGGTTTCTGAGGGTCTCAGTTGCGTTACATGGTGTCCGAGAGCGTTTCAGTTGGGGCTGCCATTTCAGAATATTTCAGAGGATTCTTTTGAGGTTTCAGGAGGGTCTCAGGAGCGTCACAGTGGTTTTGTTTTTAGGGGGTTTCAGGGGGCCTACAAAGTTTTGAAAATACTTTTTTGATCACTGCTCTAAGGTGAGGTTCACCTGAGCCCTCCCCTCTTTCTCTCAGCTTTGGCCGTGTCCTGAACTTTCCTATTCTCGTTATATTTTGTATTCTCGTTACAACTTTCTTTTAAACCAACGTTATCCCTCATCTTAACTTCTCCACTGTTTTGAACACAAGCAAAATGTATTCAGGTAACGATGGTAGGTTGTTGGAAGATAATTGGTGATTTTTATGCAAATTTTCGTCTTGCAGTGTAATCAATTGCGTTGATTAATTATTTATTATCGCCAACGGTAGCGTTACTTAAATAATACTGCCTATAACGATTTTTTTTTTCAAGTGGATTCTACCTAAATGGAGGTTCCAGTGTATCCTTAAAGGCAGCTTTGTTGGTGTTGACTGGTGAATGACATCTTCAACTTTCCTCAGCATGAAATTTGCTTCATATTCGTCCTCTGCTTCACAGATGTAGTCGTTTCATCGGTTCCATGCGTGTTCCGCACCGTTTAGGTGCCCATAAAAGTACTGCTTCCACCTTTCAATATGCTCACGTTCATCCATCAAGATGCTCCGGTTCATATCTCTGCACATTTTCACTAGCTGCACGAAAGTGTAATTGTCCGTGCAGTTGAATCCCGGAATTTTCGACTAGCGAAGTTGGATTTTTCTCCAAATCCGTGCGTCGAACCCAAGGTCGAACCTAACTTCGGAAGTAGTGCGCTGAATAGCGGACCAGGTTTACTATACAGCGCACCACTTCCGAAGTTAGGTCCGACGCATTGATTTGGAGAAAAATCCAACTTCGCTAGTCGAAAACTCCGATTTACAACTAAATTGAGAATACTGGATGCGTTGAGCTCTTTGAGTGCTTCTTGAGAACGGTACAACAGTTCCATTTCGTCGAACTCCGTTTCTTCCTCTTTGCGGCAGATTTACTGTGTTGGCTTCTCTCTGTATAGCACCATGTTCGGCCGGGTTCCATGCTGCAGCATTATCGCCCACGCTGCCTTTTTTCCTACAAAATCGTTCTGCAATCCTCGTCGAACCATTCGTTCCGTTGACTACATTCCAAGTTACTCCGGCTGAGTCGTTTATGACTGATTTTACTGTACTTTCAGCAGTCCTCTAGAGAGGCCACATCGAGCTCGCCCTCGATTAGTTGATTTACGATTTTCAGTTATTGAAAGAAAATAGACTGACCTATTTCTTATGGAGTGCGTATTACCCCGATGTCCCCATACTTTCTATTTTTGTTGGTGATGGTTGGCCGAGGTCGGACACTGGGTGATAAATGAAGAGATCGTAAATCACGGTATAGTTATGTGCCTTGGCGTTTTATTTTTTGCTCGTGAACGAGAAAATAGCGAGTTTCAGAGGTTTGTTGAAACAGAAAAGTGAAATTTATCATTTCTATTATGATTGGTAGAAACACATCGTTGAATGATCACGTTTTAAAGCATATTTTATTTTAACATTTATTGTTAATTAATTTCTACTGTTTTTATTCTCCTGTGATGGGTTGAAACCATCACTCTTGTCTTAGTCCAAGAGTCTTGGTCTAAGACAAAACACTTTGTTTATCACCTCCGCCTAATGGCTGTTAGGATCGTAATGTCACATCACCGTGGATACCAACCCACGTCAGAAGAGCGAACCCCCTTGCCGGCAGAAGGGCTCAAGGCACGTGAGATTCCTTCGGAACAAATATTAATTTCACACGACGACCACACTGTCGCCACCATCGTCCTTGTCCTCGCCCTTGTGCACGCCCGAAACCCACAACACTCCATACCATTTTCAAATAACAACCCCAACCACATTCCGTCATCCCGGCGCGCGGTGGACGTGACTAGGTTAGTTTAGTAGATGGCTTCGCAAAACTACCCCGTCGCACGGCCAAGTATTAACAAATTTTGTTTTAATAATAAACGAGATAAGAGATAAGACAAATATCCTGGCAACTGTTCGCGACAAAACCTCGACCACCAGAATGATGAACGGTGACCGACCTGAATTCCCTTCGGAACACGAAATTCATCGGTTCGCCTCCATCGTGTGTATCGTGTGCCACAAAACGGAAAGCGATACAAACGCCGGCAAAGTAGCGAATGAAAGTTTGGACTTTCGTCGGCGGAGTCTGATTATGCCCGTGGAGAATCGAATAAGAAACACCGACGACCGAACCGGCAGGAAAACACGTAGTTGTTTATTTGCCTTGCCCAAGTCAGGCGGCCCGGTCCGGAACCCAGCGCGACAAGTTTGGACGTTCAATATTGGAAGCTAACCTCTGCGCCGCGGTGGGATTTCTACCGGTTCTCCTCGAGCAGGACGTGCTTCATGAGCGGTAGAGTTTCGGTTTCGAGCTTCTCCCTCCGGGGGAGTAAGAGAAAGGATACCTACAATCTTGGGGCTGCTGGCTGTGGGCACTCATTAAGATAAATTGTACTGGGTAAATCCGTTGGGCAAACATTGGAGCTGATTGCTTGCTAGTGGAAATTGAATCGGGAAAGTTGGTTTTTCTCTGATTCATGGGAAAAATGTGACCCGGTGCGATTTGGGATGGGGTTTAGCTGGACATGAACGTGAAAGATGAGGCAAGGCTTAGAATCGCGTTTTTTCAGTCAAGGCGAATTGTCCTTCGCTGCAGAGCTATCCCGGCAGTTTAGGAAACCGACAATATAGCATCTACGGTCGACTTCCCCTTCCAGAAGCCAAACTGGTGCTTGAAAGAATATCTACAAGCTCGGTATAGATCAACCGTCTGTTGAGGAAGCATTTTATTCCGATGGGTGTCCGGGTGGTTTCCCCGTCTTTTTAAATGGTATCAGACTCTTCCGCTTACAAACTTCTGGGGAAAATTCCTCATCCAGGCATTTCTGCATAGCAGACCTGTACACCCCGGAAGCCTCTACAATATCTACTTTTAAGGCTAAGTCCGGAACTTTAGCTTGCCCTTATTTCAGTCTTCAGCGCGACTTTATCAGCGACGAACACCATCCGCCGCTCGTTTTGCTCATCCTCAGTTCGTGCTCGCTGCGTCCACCAACTAGCCCGTACGCAGGCGCGTCGCAGGTCCGCAATCGCTTGAGTTCACCAGTAGACCGGTGGCCTACCATTTCTAGGGTCAACTTGCCTAGGCATGGTCGCATCGCACGCACGTGAAAGCATCGCTACCAGCTTGGCCTAGCCGCCTCTTCTTCTACGCGCTGCCTTGTGTTGTTGTAGTCGATACTGTAGCGAACCGCCAGGTGATCGCTGTGAGAGTAGCTGTCGTCTACTCTCCAGTTTGAACTACTTGTAAGGCCAGGACTACAAAAAGTCACGTCAATAACTGACTCTTCTTCGTTTCGACTATAGGTACCGACATTAGCCAAGTCGACATCTAAGATGACCAGTATCTCTAGCAGGATCTGACCCCGCTGCTTCGTGAAACGGCTTCCCCATTCAACGGCCTAGGCATTAAAGTCACCCGTTATTACCACCGGCCTTCGCCCTGTTAGAACGGTCCTTATGCGGTCCAGCACTTGCGTGAACTGCTCGATCACGGAGGTGCATAACAGCTGCACAGCAGACCCCGTTTACTTTGGCGACCACGAAGTCCTCATAGGTAGTAGACACCAACTCTTGAACGGGGTATTTACCCGTCGTCCATATCGGCGCCATTTTTCTGGACCCATCCGTGACCCAGTTGCCGTTGCCGGCGGGTACTCGTTATGGGTCAGCTATGATGGCGATATCCGTTCCCCACTCAGAAACCGCCTGACAAAGCAGTTGCTGAGCCGCGTCACAGTAGTTCAGGTTCAGCTGCGTAACCTGCTCTGTGATTTGTTGTTCACTGCCGCTTTCTTGAAGGCCAGGCAACTTGGACCACCCGTTGGATGCCTGTTTTTCACAGATATCCCGGCACAGATCATAAAGATGGGTGGACTCGTGCCGCTTTGGGCCTTATGACCTTCAGCGTCGCATCGCCTACACAGTTTGGCCAGTCAGAGCCTTTGCAGTCCCATGACTTGTGTCCTGGTTCCAGACACCAAAAGCAAACCTCTGGTGGCTCATGGCATGTCAGGTGACATTCGCATCAGCCTACCTATATTCGTCCTACTTTAACGGACATTTTAGCGTCCGCCACAGGTAGGTTTTTTTACTAAACCATAGGGGAAAAAATCTGCTCAACAAACACCCTAACAGGAAGGTTAGGGTAGTGTGGGGTTAAGGCCGTCTTCTACAATAGTAGTAAAATCCAGGACTACTCTCTTCTCGACCCACTAAAACACATTCGCCAAACCCTTTGTCTCTCCGGAACCACCAAGAAGGCATTGCTTCAGAGAGGGGCTAGTACACATCACACCATCAAGGTTAGCTGCGTAGCCTGCAGCAACGAACATCGATGACTCGCTCTGGAGAGTCCATCACGGTAGCATGCTGGCGCTTAGCCAGTTTCCCGAGTGGTCCCCACCACTCCCTTTGTCCTTGGAAGGCGGGCAGGGTCAACCCCGCCCACGTCCAACTGCTTGACAGACATCAAGAACTGATGCCAACGTGCAACCCGATCTGACCTGCTGAAGGCAAGGGTATCACAACCCTCCAGGCCCTATCAGCTGCACCAAAAGGTTGCTGACAGCAGGGTCTCTACCTGCCCCGACCCTTGCCGGGGACCCCTTTTCAACCGCGGGCTTGGATCCAACCCAGTAGACCAACGCCACGACAGCACCACTACCGGGACTTCCTCTCCGCGGCCACTTAATCGCTGTAAGGGTCGATCTCGACCGCAGGGCACCGGTATGACCTACGAAGCCGGCTCCGAACCCCTGGACCACCTCTTGTACTGCATTTGAACTAGCCATTCTCCGAGACCACACGCCACCTCCTTTGTAGCTCCCAGACGATATGGGTGATAGCCGTTTAAACGGCGTTCCAGCCAAACTCATCGCTACACATCCTAAGGACTGTTCATTAAAGAAAGTGGACATCTGATTACCAATAGTTTAGAGTTAAAACTAAACAAAAAATTGTGAATTTTTGCTCAGTGCGTAAAAACATTGTTCACTTTGGCAACACACTCAAAGAAAACGGAAAAAAGTGAGAAATTTCGAGCGATGGGTTGGATTAGCTTAGCGACTAGCTTTTAATTCTGCACAAATGATGTTCCAAAAAGTTGTCGTTTCGAGAATTGGCTTCCTAATACACTTCCGGGACCGTTATTTTTCAACGCTGAGCAGGGGACATGTATGCCGGATGATGTAGGGTACATCAGAACCGAAAAAAATGGGAAAAAGTTTTTGGTGTGGCAAGCCAATTGTTCATGCGGCTCAAAGACTTCTTCGTATTTCACAAGGGGAACAATCAACGGTGAAAATAACAGAAAGGAATGCAGCAAAAAACGACTTCTACCCATTTACCGAAAACATACGGATCCTCCATTGATTTGGCCGGAACTGGCATCCGCTTATTACGCTTCTTCTACACTAGAGATGCTCAAGACCGAAATAGTCGATTTTGTCGAAAAATGGCAAAATGCACCAAATTTCCATGAACTGCGTCCTGTGAAAAAATAATGAACAATAATTAAGCAGCATCTCAAGAAAGATGGAAGAGAAGTTAGCTCTGTTGATTGCTTCAAGGAAATTTGATCTGCGGCACAATGAAAAGTTACGGAGAAAGTTGTGCAGAATCTAATGGGAGGTATCAAGAGGAAAGTCCGAGCGTTCTTCAGAAATACGAAGTAAATGCTCAAACTCACGTGAATTCGGCCACAGATATGTTGATTGTCATTTATAAAAAATACACTTATGAATTTGTTCGAAAATAAATGTTTTCTATTGAAAAACAGGTGTCCACTTTCTTTAATGAACAGTCCTTATGGACTACATTGTCCGGAGTTCTGTCCTCCCCGCATGTGGCAAGCATGCGGTCACGCATTGTGCGAAAACGCGGGCACACGAACAAAACGTGTTTCGCTGCTTCCTCTAAACCTTTGCACACTGGGCATTCGGGAGAATCCGCATGCCCGAAACGGTGAAGATACTGTCGGAAGCAACCATGACCTGTAAGGACCTGTGTCAGGTGGAATGTAACTTCCCCATGGCGCCTATTAGTCCAACTATCTACCCTCGGTATCAACCTATGGGTCCACCTTCCTGTGGTGGAACTGTCCCACGCGCGCTGCCATTCGATCATAGAGGCCATTCTGGCAGTCCTGCGTATGCCTCTTGTGCCGAGCATTTCGAAGCACTCCATGTCCTCCCCGATAAGGATGCCGATAGGCACCATACCAGTCATGACTCAGAGCGCGTCGTGTGACACGGTACGGTACGCGCTCGCAACCCTCAGGCACATCAGCCTGTAAGTACTTTCTAGCTTACCACGGTAGTTTTCAGTACTTAGTCCAATGCACCACTCCGGACTGCCATACCTTAGTATGGATGTAGCGACACTAGCCAGGGCTTACTGGCGTACACCGCAGCGCTATTGGACATCATCCGGAACAGTGCCACTATAGCTGTGGAGGCTCTTTTACAGGCATAATCAACATGGCTACCGAAGGTAAGCTTATAGTCGATCATCACGCCCAAGTGTTTGACGGAGCGCTTAGACGTGATAGTGCAATCGCCTTCACTAATCACCTCTTGCTGCTCCGATTTCCGGTTGTTCACAACCATCACCTCAGTTTTGTGGTGAGCCAACTCCAGTTTCCTGGACCTTATCCACGCCTCCACAATCCCAATCGAATGGGTGGTAGTCAACTCCACTTCTTCGATCGTCTCACCGTGGGCTTCGTGCACAGTATCGTCAGCAAAGCCGACAATCTCCACTCCAACCGGGAACTCTATCCTCAACACCTCGTCGAAAATGACATTCCATAACACCGGACCCAGGGATGGAACCTTGCGGGACTTCTGTACTGTGCAGTACGAGAGGAACCACAGCTTTTTTTTTCGCTGTGCAGTACAAGAGGAACTACAGTTTCTTCTCGTGCTGCATCTGGCAAAGGCAGTCATCGAACAGATAGTTCGTGTGCGATACTCCTCGGAGGATTGTTTAACTTACGATTCTGTGTGCCTGAACTCCCATTCTTACCTCCTCCACGTGGTGCCCAGCGGAATACCCGATAGTCGTTTTCACTTCTGGTCGGGTATGCGAACAAGAAGGGGGTGGTCTGAAAGCCTGAGTATGGGGAAAGGTACCTAGTCACGTCTTAGGGCTGGGCCTAAGCATTGTGCTGAGGCTTTTCCGCTGTGAACTAGTTGTCTACCGGACCCTAAATAACTGTAGATAAATGGAAGGACGTATGGCTGAGCTGCCCACGATGAATGCACTCCTCCCTGCAGTGCACTGGCGTCTACGCCCTGAAGCCACGGGGCGATTCGGTTTGGTGGATGGGGCCCTCCGTCTTAATTAATCCCGGTCAGTGTGATGAGGTGAGGCACTGATCTATTTCTGTTCTTCGAGTTTGCACTGGGAGATCGGTTCCGGAGGCTTCGGCACGAGTGGACCTCCTCCGTAAGAGATTGTTTGTATGAAAATTGATAGAACGCGAACGCAGGGTGGGCAGGCCTACCAATAACCGTACAACAGGATCGACCTACGACTTCTCATGGAGGCAGCCGTAGGATGTGAGAACGTTATGTGGAACCATCTGGCCGTGGCGGAGACAGTTTAGCAAATTGCTGGGCCAACATGCGAGAAGCTGATGTTCTCAAGTTACAGGCCGACCTTGGTATCACCTTTCGTGAGGCCAAGCAAGTCTGGAACAGCGAGAATACGGTGGGGGAGGGGGTGAACTCTTACGCGGCGATCGTTAAGACTACGCCTACTGTGCCTAGCCAGTCACAGGCGTCTGACCCGACCCAGGAAAGTCACAACAGAATAAGGCAGCGATACTTACCTTACCAATCAGGCTAAGGCCGGGGTGGCCTCTGCTGTACATAGTAGCCGTCTCCATTCCACTCGGTCCATGGCAGTTTGTCTCCAGTTCCGCACTTTGCGTAGGGTCCGCAGATCGTCCTCCACTTGGTCGACCCACCTAGCTCGCTGCGCTCCATGTCTTCTTGAACCGGTCGGATGACTTTCGAGAACCATTTTAGTCGGGTTGCTATCCGACATCCTGATGACGTGACCCGCCCACCGTAGCCTCCCGATTTTCGCGGTATGGACGATGGTTGGTTCTCTCAGCCGCTGATGCAGCTCGTGGTTCATTCGCCTTCTCCAAGTCCCGTCTTCCATCTGCACTCCGCCGTAGATGGTATGCAACACCTTCCGTTCGAAAACTCCAAGGGCGCGTTGGTCCTCTGCACGTAGGGTCCACGTTTCGTGCCCATAGAGGACGACCGGTCTAATCAGCGTTTTGTAGATGGTTAACTTCGTGTTACGGTGAACTTTATTCGATCGTAGAGTTCTGCGGAGTCCAAAGTAAGAACAATTTCCTGCCACAATGCGCCTCTGAATTTCTTTGCTGGTGTCATTGTCGGCGGTCACCAGTGAGCCCAAGAACACGAATTCTTCAACCGCCTCGGTTTCATCACCGTTGATATAAATTCGGGGTGGTGGGCGTGGTGATTCCTCCCTGGAGCCCTTTGCCATCATGTACTTTGTCTTCGACACATTAATGACTAATCCGATTCGCCTGGCTTCACTCTTTAGTTGGATGTACGTTTCCGCCATCGTCTCAAATTTACGAGCAATAATATCAATATCATCGGCGAAACCAAGCAGCTGAACGGGCTTCGTGAAAATCCTACCACTCGTGTTAATCCCCGCTCTCCTTATTACACCCTCTAACGCAATGTTGAACAGCAAGCACGAAAGACCATCACCTTGCCGTAACCCTCTGCGAGATTCGAAGAGACTCGCAATGATAATCGAACTACACACATCACTCAATCCATCGTCGCCTTGATCAATCGTATCAATTTATCCGGGAATCCGTATTCGTGCATAATCTGCCATAGCTGTTCTCGATCGATTGTATCATACGCCGATTTAAAATCGATGAACAAGTGTGTGGGCACTTTGTATTCGCGGCATTTCTGCAACACCTGGCGGATGGCGAACATCTGATCCGTTGTAGCGCGTTCACCCATGAATCCAGCCTGATATTGCCTCACGAACTCTCTTGCAATCGGTGATAGACGGCGGCATAAAATTTGGGAGAGTACCTTGTAGGCAGCGCTCAGTAGTGTGATCGCGCGATAGTTCCCGCAATCCAACTTGTCGCCCTTTTTGTAGATAGGACACACGATACCTTCCATCCATTCCTCCGGTAATACTTCCTCCTCCCAAATCTTGGTAATGACCCAGTGTAGTGCTCTCACCAGTGCTTCTCCACCGTATTTTAGAAGCTCGCTTGGTAGTTGATCTGCCCCAGCGGCTTTGTTGTGTTTCAACCGGCCAACCTCCTCCTCAATCTCTTGTAGGTCAGGGGCCGGAAGTCTTTCGTCCTGTGCACATACTCCTAAATCTGTTACCTCGCCACCTTCGGTACTTGCAACGTCGCCATTTAGGTGCTCATCGTAATGCTGCCGCCACCTCTCAACCACCTCACGCTCGCTCGTGAGAATATTCCCGTAATTATCTCGACACATGTCGGCTTGTGGCACGAAGCCTCTGCGCGAGCAGTTCAGCTTCTCGTAGAACTTTCGTGTGTCCTTAGCACGGTACAGTTCTTCCATCGTTTCGCAATCTCGTTCTTCCTGCTGGCGCTTCTTCATCCGGAAGACTGAGTTCTGCCTGCGGCAGCGATATCGCCCCGTAATAAGAGTGTAGGGGGTGATGTAGCCAAGTCTTCTAAGAGACCAACCGTGGGCAAAATGCGGAAAGCCCCCAAACCCACCAAGAAAGTTGTCAACGAGAGGAAAAAGAATACCGGTAGGGAGCGTAAAGTGCGTAAAGACGCAAACAAGTATGTTGACACTCACCCCTTGCCTGATGCCGCGTCATCTGCCAAGTGTGAGAAAAAGCAGCTCATCCAGCAACAGTTGGAATCCTCTTCGGTCGAGATCGCCCAACTCAAGAGGAAGTACGCTGAAGCCCTGAAGACGATTGATCGTCTCGAAAAGGACTGTAAGCGGCTTTCTGGGCAGTTTGAAAAAGCTGGTGAACCCACTCCCGAAGTAGAGAGTGGACCGCTTCTTACCCGTCGTAAGAAGAAGCTCACTGATCTCGACACTGTCCCTAGTGGGAAGAGTCGTAAAAAGAGGAATCCGGCACCGACCCTCCCCTAGCCTTGGTACCGGATTGCGAAAGCGAAACTGTTATCGGACAGAGTGAACCCCATGGCAAGCATTACACCGCTAACTGGGAATGGACACTCGCTTATTGCGCTGCACTGGAACATGCACGGGTTGAAATCAAGGTTACCCGAGATCCAACTCCTAACGAACAGGTACAATCCTTGTGTCATAGCCCTACAAGAAACTATGGCCAAGGAGACCGACCTACCCCGCAACTATCTCGGGGGTACGTATAGGTGGGCCCCCCAGAAACGCCACAATCCACGGCGTTGAACTGGCGGCGAGGGACGATATACCACATAAGGTGGTACAGCTGGAGACTGAACTGGAAGCCATCGCGGTAACCATCAGCTTTCCCTTTGTACTCACCATAGCAAGTGTATACATGGCCCCAAGAAACAGGGTTGGACTAGAAGCAACGTCATAGGTATGCTGCAGGACGTCGTTCGGCAGTTGCCAGCACCTTACGTGATTGTGGGCGACTTAAACGATCATCACCCATCATGGGGATCGCATAAAGTAGATGCAAAAGGGTGATCGATTAAGTCAGTTACTGGATATACTAGGTAGTTCGGTTTACATGGCAAGTAGATGACTATCTTTATGGTAGTGATCACTTCTCTATTCTCTTGTCGCAGGCCGTAGACGCGTAGACCCACCGTCTACTGCGGCGAGGCTTAGGTGGAGTATTGAGAAAGCAGACTGGGATGGCTTCTCTCGAGATATCCGTTGCCAACTTTCTGACGGTCACGGCGTACTGACTCCTACCGAGTGGGATACGTTAATCCGTGAGGCCGCCGATCGTCACATCCCAAAGGCAAGCGGTAATGGTGGCAGAAAAAGATTACTATGGTGGAATACCGAGGTCCACCGGGCGATCAAACTTGGGTGCTAGCACGTCTAAGAGCCCTACGTAGGCTGGCTCCCGATGACCCTGCACGACCTAGTAAGCTGAAAAAAATTCAACTTGCGTGTGCCAGCCAGGAGAGTCATCTGGGAGGCCAAGGAGGGTGCGTGGATAGACTTCACCGCTAAGATCACTAAGACCACTGGTTCAGCGGAACTATGGACGAAGGTCAAAGCTGTCAGTCGTAAGAGCACACAGGCGGAAATTTATACGAGTAGAGAACAGTTTCACCAATGATCCAGGTACGGTCGCTGAAGCCTTTTCTGATCAATTTGCAAAGGTGTCGGCAAACAGCAATTTCAGTGAATCGTTCCTACTTGCCAAATCATTGGCAGAAGCCGAGTTCTGCTACTCACTTGAAGACGACCTTAGTCTAGAAATATACTACAATAAGGATTTCAGTTTGAACGAGCTCAACTGGGCCCTCAGTCACGGTACTGGAAAGGCTGCGGGTCCTGACGATATTGGGTATCCTATACTTAGGAAGCTCCCACTTATCGGCCGGCTGGCTCTACTGGACACAATGTACCAGGTATGGCACTCTGGAACCAGTCTTGCGAATAATCGCGACCATCACGAGACAATCACTTGAACCGCTTCCTGGAGTCACCCTTCCCAAGGTGATACGAACCAGATAGCATGTCATGCCTGAAATGACAAACATGTTGTGGGTTCCACTTTTCGCAGCTTTGCAGCGATAGCAGTTGCTGAGTATGCTTCAGGCGGGTTGCTAGAGAATCAATCTCTCTGAGCAACGATGCATAACGGGCGAAGTGAGAGCGTTTGCCGTAGCCAGGGCGAACTGCGTGGTGCGCTCAATGTGTGCGTTTAAACTGAGCTATGCAAAACGAATAGGATTTATGACGTAGTACCGTGCTTGTGATAATACACATGCATAGTTTTACATGCTGTTGCGCGTGCATCTGCTTGAGGCGATGGAGAGAGTCATGACACTCACGTGAGCCGTATCCAAGTCAGGATGTTTGTAGCAAAACAAGGGTGACCGGGTGACTATGATGGGATTCTGTCTTTTCTGGTGTTAGCGACTGTAGAGAGAGCGAATCAGAAACCGCAGAGACAGGGTGATACAAGTTTGATGTTTATCAGCTTTTTTGTGACTTGTACGCTGATGCTTCGCGACACTGTCTGGAACTATACATGACGAGTGGAAAGAAGGGCTAGTTATTCCTATCTCCAAAAAGGGGAAAGGACAAAACAATGACGAAGGGTTATAGACCAATAACCCTACTTAGTTGCATGTGGAAAACACTCGTGCGGATAATTAACCGTCGCCTGTCAACAGAGTTGGAAAGGCATGAGCGAATCCACCAACAGCAACACGCATTCCGATGTGGCTATGGTGCGAAGACGTTCTTTTCCGAGCTTGATCGTCTGTTGGAGAATGCGTCCTGCGAGGGTTTAGACGTGGATGTAATATCACTGGATCTTTCCAAGGCCTATGACATGACATGGAGACTCCCAATCTTGACTCAAAGGATGGGGTAACCGAAGGCGCATGTTTAACTTCATTGCTAAACCGCATGTTTCGAGTTTTGAACACCGGAGCAACCGCATCCCCGAGGTGCCTGATGATATGACCTTAGTATTCTTTGGAAAGTATGCTAGGCGAGTTAGGTCAAAAATGCAGCAAGCGGTTGATTGTGTGGTGGACTGGGCTGATAGCGTCGCCGGCTCTAAGATTTCCCCCGAGAAGTCTAACCTGATGCATGTCTGCTTTGACCACACGAACAGTGGTCGTGCGCGAGATGAAGCTACTTGGTCTCCTAATTGATAATAAGTTAACCTTGATCAAGCATGCCAAGCAAGTAAAGGAGAAACTCAATACGAAGTTGAACATCCTTCTGGCCTTGAGTGGACGCTTTTCTGAAGCCCCTGGTGGTACTTTGATTAAAGTAGCTTGGGCAATGCGTGTCCCAAGCATACTTTACGGATCCGAATTGTGGAGCAGAGGTAGCACAGCGGTGTAAAAATATTATAGAACCTCAGTACAACGAGATTTTTAGAATCTGCTCAGGCGCTTTCAAGATTTCAACGGTAGTTTCTCTACTGGTGGAGTTCGGGCGAAAGACTACCACTGGTACATCTGATAGTGGAGGACCTGGCTACTAAGGTTGCGTGGGCCCTGGACAGAGACCACCTATCAGATGGAATGCCGGTAGTCCAGCGTGCCTCGAGTCAGTGGCACGATCTTACGTCGACGAACCTCCCTTTGGTAGCCACTATGCCTCGTCTATGGCAACGGGCATGGGACGTGGTCGTCCCTCAGATCGACTGGCGAGTGGGGGAAGAGTGCGGAGCTGGTGCCAACCCCGCGGTAGCTGAGGCGACCTTCAAAGAGGTTGCAGCTTCGTAAGCGGATACGCCACAATATTTCATTAGTACATGAGGAAGTAGCCGCTGCGGTCGGTTACCCGATCTCTTTGGCGCCTATGCACTACTGCAAGCTAGCATGCCAACGGATCTCAGGCTGTTTTTTCTCAGACTCCGCGAGTTGTCTCTCCGCCATAGAGCATGGGGAAGTGTCGGACACCAGTGGCTGAGTGAGGAACAACAACACATGAACATAACCTTTGTCTGGATGCCTGGATACGCAATCATCCCAGGCAACAAGGCTGCTGATGTTCTAGCAAACCAGGGTCGTCATGCTACGCAGGAGGTAACTTCTGTGCCTCTCTGTGACGTAACCCGCTGGATCAAGCGGACTTCGAGAGAAACGTGAATCTTGGCCTGGCATCACAACCGAGATGCGTTCCTACGAAGCATTCGGAACGATACGTAACAATGGAGAGATGTGCCTAGTTCACGAGATCAGAAGATTCTGATTCGGCTGAGAATTGGACACACTCGGCTCACTCATGGGTCAAGATTCGGTGACAATACGGCCCATTGTCAGGGATGTGGACAAATACTAGATGTAACGCATACACTAGTAGAATGTCCAGCGCGCCAAGAATTGAGAGCGGAGCACGGCGTTCGCGGCTCCATACTGAAGGTATTGGCAAACGACCGTAACGTTGAGAGGGCGGTTATAAAGCTGATTAGGGCATTAGGGCTCTATGACGCTATCTAGTAGATTAGGGCTATGGTGCTCTATGACGCTAGAGGTAGAGTAGGAAAGAGTTGAGAGTTTGAGAGCGAGTTAAAGAGGGATCGTTAGCAATGACACGCGAGATATCGTACTTTGCCAAAGTACTGGGTAAGGCATTCGGTTTCCACCCGAATCTTTTTTGGTTTGTTGCTGTCATTCATCTTCCATGACTTGTGTGCTGCTCGGGAATCTGTTCTTCCGTTTTACAGTACATCTTATGTGTAAAATATATCTTGAAGCTGTCTGATAACGATTAATCTGCAGTATTTCATCGCTAACAATCCCTTGAAACTTCGCATGCCTTCTAATCAGCTAATCAGACAACCGACTGTCATCTACGACGAGGGAACGGACGTGTCAACCTCCAGCAGTAATGCTACTTCCTTCTGACAATAAACCTTCACAAAGAACCCAGCCAAATAGCGGATGGCTTTGTTTTGTCACCACCGCGCCGTCGTCATTCGAAACTAAGCAGCTTTCGGGAGTGAATTGCTCTTTCGGCTCACCGGTCTCGGCACGGCTTGGCATTGTTTGGCGAGACGATCGCTGTCGCTGCTGCCATACCAACAAATCACACAATACTATACTGACTCTGGATGAATGGCACTAGCCTAGCTACCTTCGCGCTGCTGTCATCCTAGACCTAGACAAAGTATACCCTCGAGCGTTGAAAGCATTAGGCAACCGCTCCCTTCCTCATGTGGGCGGCCATACATGTCAGTTTTGGCTGTTGATTAGGCCACGTGTTTGTCAATATTACGCACTCGACTACGAGAACGACCTGTCTGAGTGGAAGAGCAGATTTCCCACGAAGAGCAAACTAATCGGGAGCGCTCCGAATGCTACCAAACATGACGACGATGTCAAGGTCTTCCTGAACCACTACCACTTAGTCGCAGTCAAGTTAGCTAGCTTGACAGCCAAGCCTTTGGCATGGCATCGCCCCCATCATGAGTTGATGTTTATTCGATGCCGGATGGAAAACGGTTATTGTGATTGGAAATGGATGGGAGCGAGACCGGCTTTTCCCCTTCCAGCAGTTAATCAGAGCAGATGGCACGGGCTGATTGAGGATCGGAAATTTTCGGGAAGAACCTCCCCCTCAGTAGCTCGATGAGAAAACCCTTCCTATCCCGTCGGGCTTTTGGAGGTTAAGCTTCTGTTGACTTTTGGGATTGTTCGAAAGCTGCATTGGTTTTTGGCTTCCTCCATAGGAAAGAGGTGTGTCTGTTTGTTCTGTGGAGCAAGCTTGACTTCGAAATTAGTTTTTGTGATGTCTGCCCTGCCACACCAGACGAGATGGTCTCGTACGTAGTTGGCATGCCGTAGATGAAGTCTAAAGCTTAAAGCTATTCTCAGAATGGAACCATCAGAATTCAGAGGAAGGAATTAACCGTGGATGCTATCGACTACAGTCTATTCAGCGATTAAAAACGAAAGTATGTTTCCTACGCTAAACAGACTGAAAGCCGAAAAAAGAAATTAAATCGAACCAGCTGTATTGCTATATATGTAAATATTAAAAGCGATCAATACAATAAAAAATGCGATAATGAGATCAGGTCGGACTAACCGGGGTTTCGCTTATCCAAGTGTAGTTTCCCGGGAATTCTTCCATGAATTACTCTGGTATTTCTTACTACGATTTATGTAAGAGTTTCTTCAGGGACTAGTCAATGAGGTACTTCTGGAATTCTTAAAAGCATACTTCTGGGGTTAAATCACGTAAGATTTCGCACGATTATCTCTTAGAATCTATCTTCCCACACGCACACCGACCTTGATGAGTACTGCTGTATTTCTACTTCGCCTGTACTCCGAATACGTGTTGAAATCGAAAATACTCAAATCATAGCTTAGTTTCTCATAGCCATATATAATAGTTGTATATCCTAGAACAAAGTTTAACCCAGACTTGTGTAAAAACTCTAAAAACCAAATACGTTGCTCACTGCTTACATCTATAGAACCAATTGCTGCAGTTATTGCTATTTAACATGGATTATTTGCGTTTTTTTGCACGCAAGCGTGGTTAATGTGATCATTACGCCGTCACTAAATGGTTGCTGGTTAGGCTTCCTTATTGAAATGGCTCACACACATTTCGTATGTTAAAATGATCGTCTGTTATCTGTGGCTTAGCTAAGACTTACTGCACAATATGTACCTATACTGCCCATAATTGCATAGTCAACGTAATCACCATTGACAATGTCTGCATTCACATGCTCATATCTATCACATGTGAAAAATTGTGACCATTTTTATTCATTTTTGCACAAGAGCTAATCACTAGCTAGATGTCAACGTGATAAAAGATCCTAATTTTTTCATTATTCATTGTTAATATTTTAAAACTGTTTTGTAAACTACAGTGGCGCTTACGTCAACTATGCGAATATGGGCAGTATAGTTGCTACTCCGGGATTCACCCGAACCAATAACAGTTTGCAATGAATCTACTGAATTATTAACTGTTAGTGGTCAACATTCTCACTGCGCACGCTTCAGAGACTTTATTAACGGTAAAATAACGACGCCACGTCCTTGCAGTCAGCTTAGAAGAGGGAAGGAATACTCCTAAAGGAATGCTCCTAAAAGATCTCCCAAAGGTTGTTTCGGAAACTTTCTTGAGTGATTGCTTCAGAAATTCTTCCATGGATTTCTTCAGAAATTATACTAAGGGTTGTTTCAAAATTTTTCTTTTGGAAAATTTCCATGGATTACTTTTGAAATTTCTGAATAAAATTATTCTGAAATTCGTTCAGAAATTCATTTTAAGATTTCTCCAAAAAATACTCCAAGGATTCATTAAGAAAATTTTCCATTGATTGCCACAGGTATTCTGTCGGAATATCTTCCACGGACTCCATCTTGCTATTCTTGCATTGATTCTTGCATTGATTCATCGAGAAAATCGTCCCGGCATTCTTCGAGAAATTATGAGAGGGCTTCCTTAAGAAATACAATCGAAAATTTTTCCATGGGTTTATCTAGGAGTTCGTTCCAAAATTGCTTCAAAAAGTCTTCTAGGAATTCATTCAGGAAAAAAACCCTTATTAACCCACCTAGCGGTGATGGCGCCTTCCTCGTGCCTTCGAAAACACATTTGAACAAAACTCAAGGAGCCATTTTACGAAGTGACAACAATGTTGATGATGATATTGATTTTCACGGGTTATTGGACGCTACCTCCTGTCAAAATTCATTCATAAAATCGGCTCGTAAAATGGACTAGTGACATGTAGATGAATATTGCACCTTCATACGTTAAACAAAAATCCATTACATGGCATCAAAAATCATATTGTTTATGTAGCTTTGATGTTTGCGCCTATATGTGTTAAGGACATACATATATGAGCGAATCCAAAGATGGCCGTCACAATGGCTGCCTTGCAAATACCGAAAGCACGGATCTCGTCATCTAAACAACAAACAGAGCTGAAAAAGCAATGAGTAGCCTTGCTCACTCGTGATAAACATTGAGTAGCATTTTCGTTTTCGGGCGTTTTGTGGATGACGAGATCGGTGCTCTCAAAAATGCGAGCCAAAATGCACCTGGACGCTCTCCCATTTCACCATAACAAAAAGCCGCTATCTTGAACTTTGCGCCGCAATTTTGGATTTATGTCCGCCATCTTGACTATTCTGGTCTTCATTGTTAGACTCCACATTTCTTCTCTATACCGGATATATACATATTGCATGGCTTTAGAGCCCAGAACTCCATTGAACAGCCACCATCTGGTCACCATTTTTTGGAGTTCACAATTCGTCCCTATATCAAATAAACCCAAATGACACGAATTTTGAGGTTTAAAAACGCCGTTAAACAGCAACCATCTTGAATTTGCAGCCATTTTTGACTCTTGAGGGACACCTTCCCTATACTAAATATACTCATATTTGTGCAGTTAGGGTCTAAAACTGCTTTAAACAGCCACTGTCTTGAATTTGGAGCCGCCATTTTGGATTTTAGATCGCCCTCTTGGAAATTGTGGTAGCCATTTTTGGACTCCGGATATCTTCCTTATACCAAATATACCCATTTTTCATAGTTTTAGGGCCTAAACCTCCATTAAACAGCCTCCATCTTGATTTGAAGCCGCCATTTTGAATTTTAGAACGCTATCTTGGATATTCAGGTTGTCATTCTTGGACTCCGGACACCTTCCCCATACAAATTATAACCATATTATAAGGTTTTAGAGTCAAAAACTCCACTTTACAACCACCATCTTGAATTTGGAGCCGCCATTTTGGATATTCAGGTCACCATTCTTGGACTCCGGACATCTTACCCATACAAAATATACTCTTATTGCATGGTTTTAGAGCCAAACACTCCACTAAACAACCGCCATCTTGAATTTGGAGCCGCCATCTTGGATTTTAGACCGCCATACCAAATGTACCCATATTTCATGGTTTTATGGTCTAAAATTCCTTTAAACAGGCTCCATCTTGAATTTGAAGCCGCCATCTTGAATTTTAGAACGCCATCTTGAATGTTCAGGTCGCCATTTTTGGACACCGGACATGTACCCCTACAAAATATACCTTTATTGCATGGTTTAGGGCCATCTTGAATTTTAGACCACCATACTCAGATCCCGTCTTATGGTCTCCAGAAGTCTTCCCCATACAAAATATACCCATATTGCATGGTTTTTGGGCCTAAATTTCCATTAAACAGCCGCCATCTTGAATTTGGAGCCGCTATCTTGAATTATAGACCACCATCTTGGATACTCAGATCGCCATTTATAGACTCCAGACATCTTCCCCATACAAAATATACCCATGTTACATGATTTTAGTGCCTAAAACTCCATTAAACAGCCGCCATCTTGAATTGGAGGCGCCATCTTGGATTTTAGACCGCCATCTTGGATGTTATGGTCGCCATTATTGGACTCCAAACATCTTCCCCATACAAAATATACCCATATTGCATGGTTTAGTGTTTGAAACTCCATTATACAGCCGCCATCTTGAATTTGGAGCCGCCATTTTAGATTTTAGACCGCCATCTTGAATTTTGGACCGACATCTTAGAATTTTCGGTCTCCTGTGTTAATATCCGCACAAAATTTGTCAACAATGCCGAAGGTTACAAAAATCACCACAGTTTGATGTGTCGCATGATGGGGCTTGGTCGGGGACTTGGTTCAGTTTTATATGTGGCCAGTTCTACCGGTGCTGGTCCGGATCACTCAAATGGCCATAACTCCGGAACGCCTTGACTGATCCGGACCATTTTTAATAGCAAAAAATTCGGTAAAATTCCAGTTCGATTCGAGCTATAATCCGAAAAATCGGCCAATGGGAAGTGCCTTAAAAGTGAGTGACTTTGTTGTACACAGACATACATACACACATACACACATACGCAGATACATGCCTACGGGCTAGGCGGCGGATGCAGCGAGCACGATCAGAGGAAGAGCGAAACGAACGGCGGGTGGTGTTCGCCGCTGCAAAAGCCGCGCTCAAGACCGAGATAAGAGCAAGCAAGAAGGCCTGCTTTGAGGGTCTCTGTCAGAGTGCCAATACGACCCCGTGGGGTGATGCCTACAGGATCGTTATGGCCAAGACGAGAGGTGTGATGGCTCCTACAGAGCAATCTCCAGAGATGTTGGAGGGGATCATTGGAGGACTTTTTCCGCGTCATGATCCTAGTCCTTGGCCTCCTTTCGTAGGACAGCCGGGGACTGGGGCTGGCGATGAGGAAATGGTCACCGATGTGGAACTTGCGGGGATAGCTAAGTCCCTTAGCGTAGGTAAGGCCCCAGGACCGGACGGAGTTCCGAACCTGGCCTTAAAAGTAGCTATTGCAGAAGCTCCCGAGATGTTCATGTCTGCTATGCAGAAATGCCTGGACGAGGGGGTTTTCCCAGAAGCTTGGAAGAGGCAGAGCCTGGTACTATTGCCAAAGGCGGGGAAACCACCCGGAGACCCGTCGGCATATAGACCAATATGCTTGATTGACACGGCGGGGAAGGTGCTCGAGAAGATCATCCTCAATAGAATGTTGAAGTTCACTGAGGGCGTAAATGGTCTCTCGAGCAACCAGTATGGCTTCCGGAAGGGAAGGTCCACCGTAGACGCTATCTTGTCGGTTACAAAAACCGCCGAGAAAGCACTCGAGCCTAAGAGGAGGGGAATTCGCTTTTGCGGGGTAGTGACTCTGGATGTAAGGAATGCATTTAATAGCGCCAGTTGGGCTGCTATTGCTGATGCGCTCTTGCGTCTGGGGATACCGGAGTACTTGTACAAGATTCTCGGAAGCTACTTCCAGAATCGCGTACTAGTATACGACACGGAGGTGGGTCGGAAGTGCTTTCACATAACCTCAGGAGTCCCGCAAGGTTCCATCCTGGGTCCGGTGTTATGGAATGTCATGTACGACGAGGTGTTGAGGTTAGAGTACCCAGTGGGAGTGGTGATTGTCGGATTTGCCGACGATATTACGCTCGAAGTCTACGGTGAAACGATCGAGGAGGTGAAGTTGACTACCGACCACTCGATCAAGGTTGTGGAGGCGTGGATGCGGTCCAGAAAACTGGAGCTGGCTCACCACAAGACAGAGGTGACGGTTGTTAACAACATGCAGTCGGCGCAGCAGACGGAGATCAGTGTAGGAGAGTGCACTATCCTGTCGAAGCGCTCTGTCAAGCACTTGGGCGTGATGATCGACGATAAGCTTACCTTCGGTAGCCACGTCGATTATGCCTGTAAAAGAGCCTCCACAGCTATTGCGGCACTGTCCCGGATGATGTCCAATAGCTCAGCGGTGTACGCCAGTAAGCGCAAGCTTCTGGCTAGTGTTGCTACGTCCATACTTAGGTATGGCGGCCCGGCGTGGGGTACCGCGCTAAGTACTGAATGCTACCGACGGAAGCTGGAAAGTACTTACAGGCTTATGTGTCTGAGGGTTGCAAGCGCGTACCGTACCGTGTCACACGACGCTCTCTGTGTCATTACTGGTATGGTGCCCATCAGCATTCTTATCAGTGAGGATATGGAGTGCTTCGAAATGCGCGGCACAAGAGGCATACGCAAGACTGTCAGGATGGCCTCTATGGTCAAATGGCAGCGCGCGTGGGACAGTTCCACCAAAGGAAGGTGGACCCATAGGTTGATACCGAGGGTAGATAGTTGGATTAATAGGCGCCATGGGGAAGTTTCATTCCACCTGACACAGGTCCTTACAGGTCATGGTTGCTTCCGACAGTATCTACACCGTTTCGGGCATGCGGATTCTCCCGAATGCCCAGTGTGCAATGGTTTAGAGGAAACGGCGGAACACGTTTTGTTCGTGTGCCCGCGTTTTCGCACAATGCGTGACCGCATGCTTGCCACATGCGGGGAGGACACAACTCCGGACAACTTGGTCCAGAGAATGTGTAGGGATGAGATTAGCTGGAATGCCGTTTCAACGGCTATCACCCATATCGTCTGGGAGCTACAAAGGAGGTGGCGCGTGGACTCGGAGAATGGCTAGTCCAGATGCAGTACAAGAGGTGGTCCAGGGGTTCGGAGTCGGCTTCGTAGGTCATACCGGTGCCCTGCGGTCGAGATCGACCCTTACAGCGATTAAGTGGCCGCGGAGAGGAAGTCCCGGTAGCGGTGCTGTCGTGGCGTCAGTCTACTGGGTTGGATCTGAGCCCGCGGTTGGAAAGGGGTCCCCGGCAAGGGTCGGGGTAGGTGAGACCCTGCTGTCTGCAACCTACGGATGCAGCTGATAAGGCCTGAAGGGTAGTGATACCCTTGCCTTCAGCAGGTCAGATCGGGTTGCATGTGGGCATCAGTTCTTGATGTCCGCTCAGCAGTAGGGCGCGGGCGGGGTTGACCCTGCCCGCCTTCCGAGGACAAAGGGAGTGGCGAGGACCACTCGGGAAACTGGCTAAGCGCCAGCATGCTATCGTGATGGACTCTCCAGTGCGAGTCATCGATGTTCGTTGCTGCTAGGCTACGGCAGCTAACCTTGAGGGTGCGATATGCACTAGCCCCTCTCTGAAGCAATACCTTCTTGGTGGTTCCGGAGAGACGTAGGCAGAGCCGGATTTAAGGGGGGGCCAGGGGGCCAGGGCCCCGGGCCCCCACATTTCAGGGGCCCCCACAAAATCTCACTTCACGAATAAAAATGTGAACAAGTGAAACAAACAAGAAAAAGTAGTGCAAGAAATTTTTCTTGAATGTGTTTTTTATCATAAGAACTTCAAATTGACATGTATTGTCAATTGGCAAGGCATATAATATATTATGACATGTTATTTTTTATATTGAAAATACTACTGCATCATATTCCGTTCCTTATGAATTTAAAAAAAAAATCTCCAAAACTTTTTTTTAATCAGGTAGTTTTGTGAAATTGCTAAATAGTAAATCCTGTAGAAAATCGCTGCATGAGTTCTAAAAAAAATCCATAACTCTGTAGAATTGAGAATAAAAAAAACTGCTGAATAAATCTGTGAAATTTGTGAAGATTTTTTTTTTTAATTTTCCACGGTGCTTTTAAAAAGTATGCCAAAAAGGCCTCAATTTCTCCAAGAAAATTATAAGAATTTTCTACAGAGTTCTTGGAAGAATTTCAAAAATTTATTTTGCAATTACGTACACTTTTTGAAATTCTATGGTTTAATTTTACAAAGGAACATGCACGCAAATTTATTACGTAGTTAGGGGGCAAGGCCCCATGGAAACCATTGTCATTTAAATAAAATCGATGCAGTTCATCAAAATCAGACACATTTACGTGAAAACTAGTACATTTAGCTTAGTATTCTTACTATTTATTTAAATAAAATTTCAGAACTGCTGAAGCAATTTGAAAATTTGATTTTTTTTTCGGTCCGATTTTTTTAGAAAAGATAGGTAATGATTGAGTTCTTGAGAAATTTTCTTTCTAAATGAAGGGTGTAAATTAGTTTAAGAAAATTCAAAAACTTGAACATTTTTTTTTTGTGAAATTCGTTTGCGATCTCCGTCAAAAATTTTCTAGAAATTTGCCAGGAAATTGTATAAGAAATAAGTCATAAATTAAATCGAAAACTTGTCAAAGATTTCCGAAAAAAAAAACCTCAATAGTTTGTATTAGAGTTTACATTGCTACATCAAGTTTCGCCAGAAGAATGTTGTCAAAAATTCTTCTGGGAGGTCGGCAGGAATTCTATTAGCTCCGGAGCTTATGCTCCGAACTTCAACGAAGAAGTCATGATAGTCTAGCAGCAAATTCTTCGAAAACTGCTCCAAGGATTTCGCTACAAATTATCTTCGGTGCTTGCGCTACAATTTGTAATCGAAATTTTCGAAGACTTCCGGTTTAAAGTTAACTGGAGATCTCTTCAAATATTTTCGACTAAATTTATTTAATGATGCTGATGCTACGAACACACTCGGGAAAAGTGCGTTTTACTTTTCATAATTTCGAGAACGATATGTACTAGAAATTCAAAACTCAACGTTGTTATGTATTAAATAAAGTGGGCACCTGAACGATTTCTTGTTATACTAATTGTCCTAGATTTAAATTCTTCTTCAACGAGATTAGCACTTTTTTTAAGAACTATTAATATTTTATCTAGATTTGTGAGCAAAAATTTATTCTCTAAAACAAGGGGCCCCCACAACACTGTGGCCCCGGGCCCCCACATTTGTAAATCCGGCCCTGGACGTAGGGTTTGGCGACCATAGGAATGTGTTTTAGTGGGTCGAGGAGAGAGTAGTCCTGGCTTCTACCGGCATTGTAGAAGACGGCCTCATCCCCACACTACCCTAACCTTCCTGTTAGGGTGTCTGATGAGCAGATTTATCCCCCTATGGTTTAGAAGGAAAAAAAAAAAACATACGCACATACAGACATCATCTCAATTCGTCGAACTGAGTTGATTGGTATCTATGGCTTGACCCTCCGAGCCTTCTATCAAAAATTCGTTTTTTGAGTGAATATATAGCCTTTCAGTACACTTTGGTGTACGTCTGTTCGATAAAGGCAAAAAGGTGTTATTTCATATAACACAAGTTTACAAAATAAAACGAAAGTCGTGAACTTCTGTCAACGACCAAAATTTTTGAAGCACAATTTAGTGCTGATTTCAAAACCGACCTTCAAAAAATTTAAAGTAGAACAGTTTTTGAGTTTTAGCTCAATATCGAGTTTTGCAACTTTCCAAAATATGTAATTTACTAAAATCCAAATATATTGCGTTTTGTTCAACCAATTTTAAATCTTTTTCCATAAATTCAAAGCTGAATACAATACCATTCGATCATCTGAATACAGGTTTTGCGTCAGATTGATGAAATTCAAGATATTGGCGAGTTTTAGGGACAATCTTCTTAAATTTTAGCAAAAGTTCCAAAATTTTTTGAAGAAATGTATTTTTTTTTCAATAAGAAAAAATCAACTTAAAAATTCTTTCTCGACGTTTATTTGACATATCATATGTAGGCGAGTTACAGTAAAAAGTTCAGCTCAATCGGAGCATTCATTACGGAAAATGAAATGTTTGAAGTAAACGACTTTGCTTAAAAATAGAACAAAAATCGATTTCAAATCATCAACCTTGTATGGAAAGTCGAAAAAATTTCCGCTCTACTGTAATTTTTTTCTTTCGCGTTTTCGAACTCAGGGCATGATTCTACACCAAAAATGATCATCAGCTTACCGAGTTCAAAAATGCTGTAAACTAGTGTAATCTTTCAAGGATTGTTCCAAAATATCCTCCAAAATTCCTTCAAAAAATCCTGCTAGGATTCTTTCAGAAAACCGTTTAGGGTTTTTTTAAACTACAAGAGATGTTTCAGTAATTTCAGAAATTATTCCAAGGATTCTTTCAGCAATTACACCAGCGGTTTCTTCACAAACTCCTTCAAGGATTTTTTCAAAATTACAAAACTTATGAAGAAATGTTTTAGCGCCTCAAAAGATATGATTGATTTCTTTGGGTTTGGCTGGCGCTTCTATATCGTGATACTCGAGCTGTAACAGTTTTGGCTGACGAAAATCAGTTTCCCCCTGCGGTGATGCTGCACAATTTGTTTTCCTATTGGCTTTCACATATTACGCCAAAGCAAGTGTCATTCATAATGTGAACTAGATGAAAAGTTCGCGTGTTTTGAATAAAGAAAACCTTGTATTCAAATAAGTTAAGTTTGAAAGTGAACGCAAACGGAATATGGTCTGTCGATGACAAATTGTGTGAGTTGTAGTTACTTTTTGAATGTTTCTATAGTGACAGCAGTGTCGCAGCGGATTCCTGATTGAACGAATTCTAGGATCGACGTTGTATTACGAAGCTGCTCAATAAATGGGTGAGACCTTTCCAATTTACATTATATATCATCCAATATGACACATTTACATATATTTTAACCATATTAACCTTATACAATCTGGAGCGTTTGGTACGGTATGTCCACGCATCCTTCCTCCCCTGTAGATTTGAGAATTACTTCGACGAAAGAACAACCGTTCAAAACTCGAGGTACTTCAAAGAATCATCTTTGCGGCAAATACAACGCAGTAGGCCTGGCCGCTTTGACGCTTGTGTCATATCTTTGATATGCTGCAAGCCTCAATATTGACAAGAAAAGTAATCGGGCATGATCTAACCCGATTACTTTCCAGGATGCTTTCTCGTACTGGCTGCGTTTGTATTAGATTAGATTAGATTAGATTAGAACTCCTTCAAGGATTTTTTCAGGAAGATTTCATAGGAAATGCTCGCAGGAAAGTCTCCAAGAAATTGTTTGGGGTTCGTTCGTTTGCTGAAGGAATCTCAACATAGATCCTTGCATGTTTTCTTTCAGCTATTTCTACAGAACCTCAAAAAGAGATTGCTTCAGGAATTCCTTAGGGTATTCCTCCATGCACACTAAGATTCTTATGTCTCAACTCAGTATTTTTTTTTTCACTGAGTTCAGTATTTTTTCATCTTTTAACTGAGTTAGGGTATGTGTGCCATCAGTAATCTCACGCTCCCATTTTCATCCCATTCGAAAACAAGCGATTACGGCATCGATTGATTCCGTTCTTTTTGTTTTCATGGGTGCTCACTTCTAACAAAAAATAAAAAAATAAGAAACAAAACAAACAGCGCTTCAATCCTTTGTTTTTCCAAATATACTAAATTAATATAATATATTTGGTTTTTCGGAGGATGAAAATGGGAGCCACATGCTTAAGAAGGGAACCAATACCCTATTTACATCAGATTTATCTCGGTACACTCGGCAATCGTATTTACCGTTCATCAGTAACTTTTGAAAGTTAATTAGCCGAGCTCAATAACTCATTTACAGAATATCAGTAAAAGAAACAATTTGTATCAACCTTCACCAAAAACGTCCGTGGTGCTATTGTTGCATAGAGGTTTCGCAACTGAAATAATATTTCATCAGAAACAAATCTCACACCATCGCCTAAATGAATTCATGGGAATCATCACAATATCATAAATTGCCTCATACCTCATTTCATTTCAATTATTCCATCACAAAGAACGTCTTTCCGTCCCTAGGATTTCCCTAGGAACGCAACGTCGTGTTCTGCCGTATGAAACTTGCGTTGAAACTAAGAACCAAAAAAATGGAAGAAAAAACAAAACCTTTGCACAAGTGAAAACGAGGAAATGCGTATTAATAATTCATACATCGTGCTGCGACAGATGGCGTCACACGTCGTCGTCGAGGAATCAACTTTCACGAAAATTTCAGCTCTTGCAGCATGCTAGAAAGGAACGCAAAAAAAAAGTTCGGTGCGCCCTGGGTGACGAAACTAGCTGTGCAATGCAAATATATATTAAATGGTACACACATACGTTCTTGCACTAATATCACAAATAGAGTGGTCCAAGATTGAGTGGGTGAAATGATCCTTTCGAAATTTGAAACCCAACGACTGTGGTGCGAAGCAGTATTTGTCGAAGGATTAGTGACCTCGAAATACCTCGAACATCTCGGATAACGGCTCACAGCTATAAAAGCGTGTGCATTTAGCATTACCATGCTGAGAATGATGGGTTCAACTCCCAGTCGGTCTAGAAACTTTCAGTAAAGATTTTTTTTTCTAGAATTTATCGGGCACAAGATATACAATGCAAAACGGTCATTGGCATAGAAAGCTTTCAGGTAATAACTGTGGAAGTGGTTATAGAGCAAGCTGAGAATCAGGGTTTATCTCACTTTTCAAAACCTGCAATATTTGTGTTTAAAACGATTTTTGTTTCAATTTGGAACATGTCATACTATTCGATTGTCACGAACAATAATATGGAACGAACTCGCCAATTTCCATAGCTCACATAGGCGAAGAACTATGATGATCAGTGAAACTATTATTTCCGACTCTGAAATTCAGAGTTGAACAGTCTGAAATTCCACATTTCGACTAATCCGGGCCACCCTTCTGACACATGCACACGGCACATATTGCGGCATCCCATTGTTCGCTAATTCCAAACGAAGTGACAATGGAAGTTTATTCCGGCTGCCAGTAAATGCGCGTGTGTGAGGAGTGGAGCTCCGGAGCAAGGTGAACGTCTCACTTCCCTTCGGGAGGAGGCGTAAGCTGATTACGTTATTATTAGGTAGGGCGATGCAGGATGGTGCCGCATTTTTTTCTTTTTTGGGTAATCTTAAACGGTGTGGCAGCGGCGGGCGACGGCGAAAAACTCGAAATTGGCCGTGGCGAGAAAAAGTGTGAAACTGCGCCGCGTCGAAAAGTTAGCTGCTTCAACGTGAATCTCGGGCACGATTCTTTCTTCTCGCACGTGTACATGTGTGCAGTTCTATTGAATTTCTGTGTGGAGATAACGACGGAGGCGCTAATTATTCCTGGGAGATGAGATTTGCCCCAGGGTGTCGGAAAATAGCGATAATTGCAACTGACGCGACCTTGTTAGGCGCTTCCTTCAAGGAAACGCGAGACGGAGTAACAGTTGATTGAGTTACGAAGTATCTCGCCCTTTTCATCACATTTTGACATATCTGAACTTTACTGGGATTACATTCAGCCTTTCAACTTCTATCAGAGCAACGTCTTTCAAACGTTCTTTATTTCTGTTCATCTATTAAATACGCAGTTTTGTAGCTCTTGACTTGAAAAGCTATTGGTGGATTCTCAGAAGGAACTCCTGGAGAATTCCCGGGTTAAACTCCGGCAGGATTACCAGAAGGAATTCCAGACAGACTCAGATAAATAAACTTCTGTAAAAATTTTACAAGACATTCCTTTAGTATTTCTAGAAGAAACAATAGCAAGTCTCCTATAAGAAACCTTCCTAAGTTTCTCCTGTAGGAACTCCTGTAAATTTACTAAACGAACTCCTTCTAAAAATACAGAAGAAAATCCTGGAGGATTCTAAAAGAAACCTTTGAAAAAGTGCCTGCATAAACAACTGGAGGATTCTCAGAAAGAACCCCTGAAGTGTTCCAGAAGTGACCGTTAATGGAGTTCCAGAACGAACTGTTAGATAGCAACCGAACGCTATAGGGTAGCAACTAGAATAACAAATTGTAGTAGGCTATGATTAGATGTTTAAATAAAATTTTCACTTCCACTGTTACCATTAACCGAAACAGACGTGTTAATAACTCAATAGGTTATTGGCCCAGGACAGAAAGGAAGGAGTTGAAAAGTATTTTTTTTTTTTCGGAAGCAACGAAATTCATCAAGATGACGGAGGACAAGCTTTGGTTGTTCGATGGATCCAACTTTGGCAATTGGAAGTTCCGGATCGAAGTTCTACTCGAGGACAAGAACATGCTGGGTTGCTTGACGAAGGCCATCGCCGAGGAGGAGTATTCGAGGGATCTGGCGACCGACTCTGCTGAGGTACGTGCCGAGAAGAAGAAATTGCTCGAAGCTCGATGGGCCCTGGATCGGAAGTGCAAGAACCTGCTGATTCATCGGATCGCGGAAGACCAATTGGAGTACGTGAAGGATAAGAAGACGGCCAAAGATGTCTGGGACGCTCTCCGGAACGCTTTCGAACGTATGGGAATCGCTGGCAAGTTGATCCTCAAGAAAAGGTTTCAAGAACTGAAATTGCCTGAAGGTGGCGATGTGAAGCAATTTTTGCTGCGGTTCGAGAAGATTCTGCGCGAGCTGAGGGCTGTTGAAGTCAATCTGCAGGAAGAAGACGTCGTGTGTCAGTTGCTGCTAACACTTCCGAAGTCCTACGAAGCGCTCATAACTGCTCTGGAGACGATCCAACCCCAACAGCTAACTCTGGAGTACGTGAAAAAGCGCCTTCTGGATGAACAAGTGAAGAGAGCGAATTCAAGCCATGATGATGAAGCTGGACACGTGAGCGATGCGGCGTTTGCAGGTAAAAAGACGGAACTGAAGTGCTACGGTTGCGGTAAGTTTGGGCACAAGCGAGCGGAGTGTCCGGACAATTTTTCACCAAACGAGTCTGGTCATCAAGTCAACCGTCAAGCGGAGGAAAATCGCATCGGAAGTCAAAATATCGAGCAAACGTTGCCGAGGAAACGGAGTTGGCTTTCGTCGCTACCACGGCGGACTGTTTGTCTACGGTTACCAGGACAACGGCGGATATGAATGTCGACTGGTATCTTGACTCTGGAGCCACCGATCATATGGTTAGAAGCAAGGCGTTCTTCGAGGAGCTGCACCCGTTGGCGAAAAAGGTGCGTATATCAGTAGCCAAATCTGGTCAAGCGATTACAGCGGAATATGCGGGGACGGTGAGAGTGAACATGATCGTCGGTGACCAGAAGCTCCCGGCGGTGGTTGAAGAAGTTTTGTACGTCCCGGAACTGGAGTGCAACTTGTTCTCCGTGCGACGAGTTGAAGACAACGACATGGCTGTGAACATTTCCAATGGCAATGCGGCGATTTTGAAGAATGGACGTGTGGTTGCCACTGGCCAGCGGACCGGCCAGCTGTACAGGATGAATATTGAGCTGCGTGAGAGTGGAGGTGCATCTTCCGAGCCAGGTGCGATGGCTGCAAAGCAAGATTTGTACGATTTGTGGCACCGGCGGTTTGGCCACCTGGGAGAAGCAAGCATGAAGACTCTTTGGAAGCACGGTATGGTAGAGACAGCAGCGAAGATTTCCGATTGGCCCGGTCGGTGCATATGCGAGGTGTGTATTCAAGCGAAGCAAACCAGGCAACCGTTCGATGATGTTGCTGAGCGGCGCCCAATACGGCCGTTAGAGGTGGTGCATTCGGATGTCTGTGGACCATTCAAACCGAGTACCTGGGACAACAAACGTTACTTCCTGACGTTCATAGATGGCTTCAGTCACTTCACGGTGGTCTACCTTCTACGAAGCAAGGATGAGGTAAGCGAGAAGTTTCAGGAATACTATGCTCGGGTCACAGCGTTCTTCGGTACCAAGGTGTCCCGGTTGAGGTGCGACAACGGCGGGGAATACATCGGAGAATCATTTCGCAAGTTCTGCCGCAATAAAGGCATCAGCATCGAGACAACCGTTCCATATAGCCCCCAGCAGAATGGTGTTGCGGAACGGATGAACCGCACGCTGCTGGAGAAGTCCCGGTCGATGTTACAGGATGCTGGTTTGCCCAAATCCATGTGGGGCGAGGCGGTGGTTACTGTTGCATATGTTACCAATCGAAGTCCGACGTCAGCTCTAAAAGAAAAGAAAACACCATTTGAAGCATGGTATGGAAAGAAGCCCAACATTGATAAGATGCGGATCTTTGGATCAATGGCGTACACTTGGATACCAAAGGAGAAGCGAGACAAGTTGGATGCGCGATCGGAGAAGAACATCATGGTCGGCTACACTACAAATGGATATCGAATTTGGGATTCGCGCAAGAGGAAGATATTCGTTTCGAGAGATGTGATATTCGACGAGAAGAGGCGTGGTGCTGAGGAACAGAAGGTGTCCAGCCGGACGCTGTGCCGAAGCTATGCGGAGTCGGAAGCTTCAGAAGACCATGCGGTACTGGAACCGCACTCCGAACCTGAGGAGCCTGTTAATGCGATCGATTATCAATCTGAAGAACGAGACGAATTTGAAGATTACCTGACATCCGATGACGACAAGCCTGTTGATGACGATGAAACCGGCGCGCTCCCTTCGCAACCAGAACGTGTCAACTGCCCCGCAGAAGTGGTCACGAGGCGCAGCGAACGGGAGCGCAGACTCCCCGGTAAGTTTTTAGATTTTATTACCGGCTCAAGGGCAACTACTGCTGCTGAATGTTTCTCAGGTGTTTCCGATGACCACGACTCGACGAGGGCGTTTGCGCTGAATGCTGAATCGTTCGTAGAGAACCTGCTGATCACGATTGAAGGGCTACGGCAGCGAGACGACTGGAACCATTGGAAGACAGCCATCGAGAGTGAGCTGGAGTCACTGCGTAAAAACGAGACCTGGGAACTCGTTCCGAAGCCGCACGGGAAGAACATCGTCGACTGTCGATGGGTGTTCAAAATCAAGAACGACAAGGCTGAGAATGTCGACCGTTACAAGGCCCGCCTGGTCGCCAAGGGCTATTCCCAGAGGAAAGGATTCGATTACGACGAGACCTACGCACCAGTAGCAAGAGGAACCACGGTGCGTGTGCTACTGGCGGTAGCAAACCAAATGGGGTATCATATCCATCAAATGGATGTGAAAACCGCATTTCTAAACGGACAGTTAAAGGAGGAAATCTTCATGCGGCAACCCGAAGGACTCAAGCAAGCTGATCCCGATCTTGTCTGCAAACTGAAGAAATCCCTGTATGGATTGAAGCAGGCCCCACGAAGCTGGAATTCAGAATTTCATCAGTTCGTTCTACAGCTTGGATTCCAACGTTCGCAGTTAGATATGTAGCTGCCTCTATTGGTGGCGAAAGGGGAACGATGTAGTCTATCTTCTCCTGTATGTTGATGACATCATCCTGACGTCAAGCCGTATGGAATTGATTGCTGAAATGAAGAAGAAGCTATCATCAAGATTTGAAATGACCGATATTGGAGAGTTGAAGATGTTTTTGGGCCTGAAAATAGACCGAGACGAAGCACGAGGATTGTTGAAGATAAGCCAGCCCAAATACGTCGGCGACCTGCTGCAACGATTTGGCATGAGAGAGTGCAAACCAACAACTACACCATTGGAACCAAATCTAAAATTGGAACGGCGTAAGGATGAACCGATAACAGCTCAACCGTATCGTGAATTGATTGGGTGTTTGACGTACCTAGCACTCTCATCAAGACCCGACATCAGTGCAGCTGTGAACTTTTTCAGCAAATTCCAGTCAGCACCTACGGACGTACACTGGAGTCACCTCAAGCGCATTCTTCGTTACCTGAAGGGAACCGTGAATCATGGACTGGTTTTCCGGAGACGAGAAGACTCGCAACCGCTAGAGGGCTATGCCGATGCTGATTGGGGTAACGATTCGGATGACCGCAAGTCGATCTCAGGAAACGTCTTCAAAGTTTTTGGTGGTACAGTTTCATGGACGACTCGGAAGCAGAGTACAGTTGCACTTACTTCGACGGAGGCGGAATATGTTTCGCTCAGTAATGCAGTTTGCGAAGCCATCTGGCTACGGAATCTTGTTCTGGAGTTTGGAGTCAAGTTGCTGAGATAGCAACCGAACGCTATTGGGTAGCAACTAGAATAACAAATTGTAGTAGGCTATGATTTGATGTTTAAATAAAATTTTCACTTCTACTGTTACCAACAGACGTGTTAATAACTCAATACGAACTCCAGGAGGGCTACCAGAGGGTACGTCTGAACGATTTTCAGTTGAAAACTGACGCCGCAATCGTACCCGAACAGAAGGACATACCGTGCAAATAACGTGCTAAGAGCAACCTGTGCTCTAATATCTCAAGTTGGAATTGTTATATTATTCTACGCAATGTTATGAGAACACCACAATAACAAATGGAGGTATTTGAGCAAATTTTGATATTGATGTGGTATTGTTGATTTAGCTGGGAAAATAACTGAATAACAAGATTTGTTATTACATCATGGAGCTTACGAAAAATATTCAATTCAATAGCAAGACATGTTATTACTTGGTTATTTCATACCATCTGGATAACAAATAGAGCACTTGAAATTTATGGTATGCATTCATTATTGAAATAACATGGCTTGTTATTTTTCAGGTGTTATTTATACAAAATTATGGTATTCATTTTTGTTATTTTAGCAGTCACCGCTTCGACGTTTTTGGAAAAACATGATTCCGAGATAATCGCGTTTTAAGTTTCAAATATACACTACGCGAGGGAGCGGGGCGCAAAACGCTGTATTTTCGCTTCTACTGCTTGGATCTTTATACGAATTTGACACTGCATTCATTAGAACCCATACTTTATGATAAAAGAATAAAAAAAAAATTCTATTGAAAAAGTTGACTGATTTTGAGTTGTGCCTTTAATGCGGAAAATTTGTGAAAATGAGAAAAACTCGCGTTTCTCAACGAATTTCGGAACGGGTCTTTGTGAGATGAAAGTTTACATAGTTTTTCAACATTTGCCTTCAAAATCTCAAAAATGACAATTTTTTTCTCCGAAGACAGTATGCTGAAGTATTCTCAAGATAATATGTAACGGCAAAAGGTTATTGCGACCATTACAAATTGCAAATGCTCCATAGAAAATCAAAAAGTGCTGTTGAAAGAATGAACATATGTTCCATGGATGTGTACAATGTTACTAAGAAATAATTGAAAACGTTCCATACTTTATAGAAAATGTACCGGTAAACAGCGCTTGTCAGCCGAAGGGGTTGCTGCACAGTACCATCAGAAGCTAGACGAGATGATAGGAGAGACCAACGGAACAGCTTATGGGGAGTTATTCACGAAGCAGTGACAACAACAGCGCAAGAGGTGATAGGTACCGCTCAACGACGCCAACGAAATGGTTGGCTTGATGAGGACTGCCAACGAGTGACGAACGAAAAGAATGCCGCCAGAAGTCGAATGCTAGTGGTCGGTACCCAGCAGAACATGGAGCGGTACAGGGTGGCAAGAGCAGAAGAGAAACGAATCCACCGCAGAAAAAAACGGCAACACGAAAAGAGTGTTATTGCTGAAGCGCAGGAAAGTATGGAACGGAACGATATGTGGAGGTTTTATGCAACTGTCAATGGCGCGTGGCACAAGACTGCGCCAGTACCCGACATGTGCAATGACCGGGAAGGAAATTTGCTGACAGATAAAACAATAGTGGCAGCCAGGTGGAAGGAGCACTTCGAAGATTTGTTGAATGGTAGCAGCGAAGGAGCACCCAGGAACAGGATTAACATCATGGATGACGGTCAAGCAGTGGAACCACCAACACTGGATGAGGTTAAAAAGGTCCTTAAGAAGCTGAAAAACAGCAAGGCTGCTGGGAAGGACGAGATCCCCGTCTAACGTCTTAAGCAAGGAAACGAGTAGCTTCCTTTGGGAATTATAAATATTTGGGAGGATGAAGAATTGCCCACCAGCTGGTTGGATGGCCTCATATGCCCAATCTACAAGAAAGGGACTGGAGTGTGCCAATTACAGAGGGGTTACCCTTTTAAATTCGGTGTAGGAGACTGCGACCTCTTGAGGAGTCCTTCGTCGGCGATTACCAGGCTGGTTTTCGTGAGTGCCGATCAACGACGGATCAAATGTTTATCCTGCGGATGATCCTAGATAAATTTCGGGAATATAACTTGCAAAATCACCATCAGTTCATTGAAAAAAGCAGCGTACGATTCAGTGAAAAGAAATGAGCTTTGGCAGATAATGTCAGAATATGGTTTTCCGGCGAAACTAATTAGGCAGATACGCGCAACGCTGGATGGATCAAAATCAAGTATTCGGATCGTGGACGAAGTGTCTACGTCGTTTGTGACCTCGGATGGATTGAAGCAGGGGGATGCTCTTTCAAATTTATTGTTCAACATTGCACTCGAAGGAACGATTAGGAGGTCAAGCGTGCAGAGGAATGGCTTTATCATCACACGGTCGCACATGCTCCTCGGTTTTGCGGACGATATTGATCTCATCGGCATCGATCGTAGGGCAGTGGAGGAAGCTTTTGCTCCTCTGAAGAGAGGATAGGCTTGACGATTAACTCTACCATGACGAAGTACATGATAGCGGGTAGAGACAGAAGCAGGCCTAGTGGTGTTAGTGCTGAGGCAGAGATGCCAGATGATTTTCTGTATCGCTCGTTCAAAAATCTGTATCCCATACAAAATTTGGGTGAGAAATCTGTATCCCATACAAATGGGAAATCTGTATATCATATAAACGTTATCTGTAGGATGCTAAAAAAATCTGTATAATACAGATAAATCTGTATATATGGCATCCCTGTGCTGAGGTAGTGATTGATGGGGATGCGTTTGAAGTTGTTGAAGAATTTGTTTATCTTAGAACACTTGTGACATGTGGTAATGACGTTTCCCCTGAAGTGAAAAGACGTATTGCAGCTGCGAATAGGGCCTTTTACTGCAATCAGTAGCCAGCTTAGGTCCCGTAACTTGCAAACGCAAACAAAATTCGCTCTGTATAAGACGCTGATTCTTCCGGTTGCCCTCTACGGTCACGAAGCGTGGACGTTAATGGCGGTAGACCGAAAAGCTTTTAGAGGTTTTGAGCGCAAAGTGCTGCGGACAATTCTCGGTGGGAAACAAGAAAATGGAGTGTGGCGCAGTCGCATGAATCACGAGTTGTACCAAGTGTACGCAGATGCGAATATTGTGAAACGTATAAAATACGGAATACTTCAGTGGGCTGGACACGTATTGCGAATGTCGGAAGAAAGAATAGCGAAAACAATATTCAGCAGAGAACCAGGTAGGCGACTTCGTGGGCGGCCGCGAACTCGCTGGCTGCACGCAGTTAAAGAAGATCTACGATCCCTACACGTTCGGAGAAACTGGAGGAACATCGCCCAAGACCGGCGAAGAAGGTGCTGAACTATGCGCTAGGCGTTGGAGTAAAGTTACTATGTAGCCAACAAGGTAAGGTACCGGTAAAACATTTTCTCATTTAAAAAGCAATTTTGTACCAATAAGGCTGACACAAATTTAGATTTTCTCTTATGTCACCACCCCCTCGGAAAATTTTGGTCGGAATCCAACATTTTGAGGGGGGACACAAATAAATTATTCAAAAAATTCAAACTTTTTATAGTGGAATTAGAGTAGTCGAAGAAATTTCTTAACAAATCCGATGAGTTTGATGATTTTGCCTAATTGTTTGTGTTGCCAACACTGGCTGCACTGCCGACGGAGTCAGAAACGATCGGAGGCTGCCCATTTATTTTTAAGTTACGGATGGGCATCGATAAGGCGCAACTGTCTAGACGGTTGAGTGTCATAACATTGGCTCTAACATCAGATGAAGAAAACGATGCGAAAGAGTTGCTGTGTCATTGTCAACGTTCTGGATTCTGAATTTCTAGTTAATGAAAGGTGCCAATCACTTGAATTAGTAGTCCCAGTTAAATGAGTTGTAGCAGTTACAGTTTAATTATTTCTATCCGTTTAGTGCGCAGTCAGTCAGTTTTATTTCTGCTTGAACTGTAAGTTACCCATAATCTTAGTTTCCCTACAGTTTGTTAATTTAGTTTGAAAATTTAGGTAGATCACAATCGCACGCCAGCTAGAAGTACGTAGTACGCGTAGAAGGACCAATTTGTAAGTCGTGTGACATAATTACCGACTGAATTATCGTTTTCTAAAATAAAATACCCTTTGCAGCTTCAAGAATTACTACACCGACATAAGTGCGTATTTCTCTGAGGAGTCCGAACAAACGTTTCCAACAGTTTGAGTAATTTTGCATCAAATAGGTTTATTATTAATCGTCCCCCCTTTTGACGAGTCGACGAGTAAAGTGACAAAAGAAGAAAATGAGATTTGTTGCAGCCTAACTAATATGAGAATGCTCCATAAAAAAATGCAAATGCTCCATAAACAATTAAAATTGAATCCATAGTAAATTGAATATTGTTGCATAGAAAAATTAAATTGCTCCATAAAAAAATTGAAATTTCATCATTGAAAAAATATAAATGCTTCATAAGTATTATCAAACTGCCCCATATAAAAAATGATTTGCCCTATAACAAAATAAAATTCTTTATAACTTTAAACATTTGCCCCACTCAAGTAGTGCAATGTAAAGCAATTCAGTACTGCCGAATTTACATTATAACAATATTCTATCTAAGGAGAATTTTAAATTTTTCGTGGAGCAATTCATACTTTACATGGCGCAGCTTGGTAATACTTATGGCACATTTATCTTTAGCAAGTCGAAAAAAAAATCTCTACCGGAACAAAAATCGAAGCCGCCGTTTCCGGGTTTAAGATCCATGGCCTTAGCCACTAGGATAACTAGAGAATGATATTTATGCAACCAGTTTGAAACTTATAAAAAATGACATTCAACATCACTTAGAAAAACCAACAAAGAAAAATAACATTGTATTCTATATTCAGTAGAGTTTACCATTTTAATATTTGCTGTTTGATTGCATAGTGTAGGGTGGATTGAGGGGATGATTTCGAAGGTGGTTATGGTCAATGAGAAACAGATTTTTCTGCATTCCAGTATCAAACACACTAAGACATTTTCATTTTCCACAACTTTTTCATGTGAATTTCTGTTTTTAAATACATTTTTTCCTTCCAGAATGTCATGAACTCAGATTACAGGAAATACTAAACAACATCATAGTATGATTCAATTATAGCCATATCACGGTCGCCATGTGGTGTGTTTTTCTATAAATAACATTTGTCCTGACAAGGAGTTTTTCTATTTCGTCATCCTGGATTTTAGGATTTTTTAAGATTTAAAGATCCCCATCCTCGAGATAAGCCCCCAACTGATAGATGACGCCATCATCGTCCATCCGATTGTTTAACCCCCGTAAGTAAGACTCAACCCCACAAGCTTACCGATGTAAATTTTGTTTCTCTTTCCCCCTTTGTGCTAAATAATAGCCCATTTGTAGAATCCCTTTTTCCGAAAAAGGCAAATCAACCTTTCCGAATCCTTCCCGGTTCCGGAGACTGATTCGCCTTTTCAATGCTCTGGACCGAACGGACTCCGTTCCGATATATTGTAATCACGGCTATGATACTTGAATACTAAATCGATGAATCCGTTTCTGCTCGATCTGCACTATCTCTCTATCGATGCCCAACGAAAGGGTTTCTCCGTTTGTTTCAATTACTATTCAGTACACACGGAGCCTCACCCGGGCTACTTACGGGCGAACAATGCTGCCGTATCCATTCACCGGCCCACACAGAATAAGAAATAAAGGCTCAGGGATATGTGCTCGAACAATTCCTAGCCCTCGGTAAATCTGACTGTGGGGGAGGCGGCGGCGGTGGCAGGAATTGGACAATTGAACGATGTTTGTTTTTCCTGATCTCTCAAACAGACAGCCGGAATGGGAATCGAAGGCAACAACAAGCGGGCTTGTCTCCTCTTGTCTTTCGGAGTAGAAAGGAGGACGATGAGCACATATTTGCACTACTATACACATGTGCGCTCAAACACACTTAGGTACGCACCACACACCGCACCGGGGTCCATGAAAGTCGAAACAGTCAGTCAGTAGAACAAGACGGGCTTTGGATCGGGGCAATGCTTTCTTCTTCGGCACAAATCGAAATCTACCGATATGTGTACGTTTAGTTTGCGGGTAGGGTAGGAGGAAGACGACAGGGGAACGACGACGAATGGGTATTCTGGGAAAATATCTGAAGCATAGAGTAATGCGGGGCAAAAGTTCGCACGGGGCAAAAGTTCGCAGTGGGTCTTTTTCTGGGCACGAGTTAAAAACCCAAGCAAATTTGTATGGGTTCGACACATAATCAGGTCAGCCACTCGTCAATAAAATTTGGAACGATTTCGTTATGGTTTGGCAGAGTTATGCGAAAAAATGTGTTTCTAGGGGTTTTGATAGAATTTTTGGACCTTTTGGAATAAGAATTTGTGGTAACAGGAAGAAGAAGAATCTCATAACCTCTTTATGTCGGAGAATCGTTATTCCATAGTAGTTCACGAGGTGCATTCGTATAAACAATAAACTACTAGTGCTTCTTGCAGAAAGGGACATTGTGAAAACCTCGACAGTGGGGCAAAAGTTCGCAGTAGATTTCTGAGTCTAGTACATCAATATAATTACAGAATCTTTGAAGCAATGATAATTTCGTATAGAAACTACTATATATGCATAATATGAGTAGTATGCACCCTGAAACCGTTGCGGCAGAGGGGCTGAACTTAGTTTTGTAAGAAGATTGATTGTAAGGCAAATATTATGTTCACGCATTTAAATCAATAAATGAAAAATGACTAAAAAAAACATTTTAAAACATTTTCTTTGTCATCCTCGTCGTGTCTTTTCATATGTTTCTGAAGGTCTTACGTTATCTACTTTACCGGGGTCTTTCATAGCTTAGTTTGTAAATTCCCAGTTATAATTCATCACCATACTGACGGGGATAAGATTCGATAACGATCCCGTTAAAAAAGTTTTGCAGCATATTAGATTTTTTTTTCGTGTATTTTGTGCAACACATATCTCTATGATTACCCCACAATGTGTTTTGACAACTTCAGTAACGCTGTAAAGGACAGCTCCTAGTTAATGGTTGTGTAAGTCTTCATAAAAGACACTTAACAAAAGCTGAACACCAGGTTGTATTCCAGTTGGGCCGTAATGCTAAGAACAGAAAGAAACAGATTTCGTTGCTAGAGTGAAAAGATGAACATGAAGTAACATAAAATTAATGAACATCACACCAATAAACTACCCTGTACAAGGTGCGAACTTTTGCCCCGCATAATGCGAACTTTTGCCCCCACTATGGGGCAAAAGTTCGCAATGGAGTACTTGTTTTAAAAATTGTATTACTAAAACTACAAAAGGAACGCGAAAAAATCTAGTACTACGTTTTGAAGGCAACATGATAGGGACCCGTTTAACGAAGGAAAACGATATTGTTTTCTTTTCGTTCAATAGTTATTTTGTGAAGTCTGTTAGGTGCGAACTTTTGCCCCGCATTACTCTAAGAGCTTATTATAACACAGCGCAACATTTTTTTGTCTCAAGAGCAAACTTATGTGTCTCCGAAGGATTTTGGGCCGCTGAATCCGAATCCGGGCTCAGATTTGCTCTAACACGTCACAATTTTGAGCTATACCTCAATTTATGGGGAAAAATATGCGAATTTGGGCTTTTTTGACTGCAAGCCATTAAGCAAGGCAATATTTTTTTTAACTAATCAAAAGGTTAATTGGTCAATTAACATCTAAATTAACGACTCATGCAAAATATTTCGTTTTACCTAATCAAATTTGATAAATTTAAGCATTTTATGTTAGTATGAAAACTTGCATGCAACTTTTGGAGGGTGACTTGTATGGGAAATATCGTACCTAACATAAATCGCTTAAAACTATCAAATTCGATTTGGTAAAACGAAATATTTCGCATGAGTCGTTAATTTAGATGTTAATTGACCAATTAACCTTTTGATTGCTTGAAAAAAATATTTTCTTGCTTAATGGCTTGCAGTCAAAAAAGCCCAAAATCGCATATTTTGCTCTATAAATTGAGGTATAGCACAAAATTGTGACGTGTTAGAGCAAATCTGAGCCCGGATTCGGATTCAGCGGCCCAAAATCCTTCGGAGACACATAAGTTTGCTCTTGAGACAGACAAAAGGTTAAATTTTGTTACGCTGTGTAATGGACGTATCACACACACAAAAAGGCAAAAGGATACTTCCAAGTTCCGTATCGAGCTGACGGATTTTTCCGAGACAAAAGAAGACCGAAATACTGTCAAGATTGCAAACGCCGTCGTCCGGCGACCTAATAAATAGGATTAGAAAAGGATTAAATCAAAGTCATGTTTACACACAATCATGGGAAAAATCGTGAAACGGAGCTATTTCGGAAGATTGCTCAATATGGTCAATATGGTGTTGTGCTTAGGTGCAATATAAAGAGTGCCCCAGATAATCAGTGCTGGTAATTTCTCATCGCCCCCTGTGCCGGTAATAACTATAATATTACGCATAATTTGCAATTATATATTCTGGAGAAACCACTTAATGTACTATTTTTTTCGAGATGGTTTTTTTTTATAATTAGGCTACCGTGAAAGGGGCATTCTTAAAAGAAAACACGGACACGTTTAATGCTTCCAGTGAGCTATTTTCTCTTTGAAGAAAGCACGATATTGCGCATTTCCCACCCCACTGGCCTCCTTTCGCAGTTAGTATAAGTGAGGGATCGTGAATAAAACTGCGGTTATGCATCCAATCGTAACGGTGTCTTTTGTGCACTTATGCATTACAAGGTGCTGAATAAGTGCGCAGAAGACACCAAATCGATTCGATGCAAAATCGCAGTTTTATTCACGATCCCGCACTTATAATAACTGCGAAAGGAGTCCAGTGGGGTGGGAAATGCGCAATACTAGACAACGGGCTATCATGCAACGCCCTGTGGCACAACCGAAAACTTTTCCTGAAAGCTGCGGCAGGAATCAAACCCGCGCTCCTCAGCACGATGTGACTAAATGCTTAGTGACCTTAGCCGCACGAGCACGAAGATACAACTCCACGAAGCAGGAATTCCATTCATGAATGCAGCAAGAATGATTTTGTAAATGTCCCCTCGATTTTTTTCTGGGAGTATTCCTTCTCATGCATTTGTTCTAAAAATTTCTCCATGATTCTCTCCAGGGATACCCACAAAAATTCCTTAAGGGAATCTTTCAGGATTTCTCAAAAAATTCCGTAATTTTTATGAAAAGAAGGTTTTTGCAGGATTTCTTAGAATTATTTCAGCAAGAATAACCCGAAAGATTGCTCCAGGCATTCCTATGAAAGAAAGTCCAAGTATTTCTTCGAAAATTCCACCAGAGATTCCTCCTGGAATTGCTCCAGGAGTTTACCTGGGGTCAATTTCAGGAGTTTCTCAAGAAATTTCTCGGAAAATTCAACTTGAAGCCAATCTACGGCTTTCTTCAGATATTCGTTCAGTAATTCCTTCTAGGATTCCGTTAGGATTTTTTTAAGAGTTACTGTGGAAGTTGGTGCATGTTTATTCGTTTCTTCTTCTGGAAACACCTGCACTGAGTTCCCATGTTCCTACAGATATTTTTTCGAAGATTATTTCACATTTTTTTTACAAAAGTTTGTTTACAAGTTCTCAGGTTTATACAGGTTCCTTTTTTTTTGTTTTGCAGGATTTTCTTCGGACATTTCTCCTTAAGGACTTTTTTTCGGGAATTTTAATATATTGAAGGTATTATTGCATAAAAAAATCTTCTTTGAATTTCTCCAGAAGCATTTCCGGAAGATTGGAGAGTTTTATACAAGAACTTCACCAGTACTTTTGCCCGAAATATCTCCAGGCAGGGCAGATATTATTCAGAGTTTTTTAGAGAAATTCCTTAACGGACTTAAACAGGATTTTCTCCAGAAATTTCTCAAGCATTTTTTCTTGAAATTTCTTTCAGAGTTGCTTCAGTAGTTTTTCGTGATTTTTATTTCTGGTAATTAAGAATGCATATTAAGGAGTTTCTTCAGGTATTTTCTCAGGCATTTAATCAAGCATATGCATAGTAACCAAAAGTTCAGATAAAAGGGTACTTTATAAACTAAGCAGCTTGTTCGAGGTTGCTCATTAGCCTTCTAAGCAGCTTCATTTTTAAGTAATTTTAGAACTTGAAAGTTCACATAAGCACGCTGGATAGCCTTGGAAGTAGCTTCTGACAGAACTTTGCCAAAATTCATGCAGAAACAAAAATATTTTTTTCAGAATCACAAGTCCACCTTGTTGGTGGGTTTGTGATTCCGTCTGGCAATTGCTTCTGATAATTATATTTTCACACATTTCGCTGCTATGTAGATTTGAACTGGATCCTCCTGCATGATAGCCTGCTGACTTACCGATGCGCTGCTGAAGACACTTGACAAAATCATGCTAACTTCCCTACTGTACAAATGTGTAAAACAAGCTGCCGACAGAAAATCGGTTCAAGTCAGACTTTACCTGCTGTTCACTCAATAGCAATTGCAGTACTGTGGTAGAGCGTAGGGTTGTCACGCTGCGAATATCGGTTCGAATCCGATGGGCGGCAATTTTTTTTTTTTTTTTGCTCAAGCCTAGTATTCATTGATTTTATAAATTCATATTTATCTTTTATTCGTGTATGCTTAAACAGTTATATTCTGCAAAAGAAATAAATTTAATCTTCATTGAAACACAATGCTACTGAACTGAACTTCTATGAACTTGAAAGTTCCGACAAAGTTAGGAGTAGCATCTAAAGCAGCTTTAAAGTTCCGCAAAGTTCAGATAAAATTCCGAATGGAACTTTCTGGCTGCTTAAGTGGCTAACAATGAGCCTTGCCGGAACTTGTCACCTAAGTTCCAGCAAGGCTCATTGTTAGCCTCTTAAGCAGCCAGAAATTTCCATTTGGAACTTTATCTGAACTTCGCGGAACTTGAAAGTGCATTTTGTCATGGGAGGCGAAACTTTTGGTTACTTGGGATACTTCCAGAATAAAAACTGCACAAATTAGTTCCGGAATTTTGAAACAGATTTTTTCAAGAATCCCTTCTAGGAATCTCCAAAGTCATTACCAGAAGTTTTAAAAAGGGAATTCCTAAACACAATCATCTAGAAGCTTCTGTAAGGTTTTTCTTCTGAGACTCTTTCAAGAATTTGTCCACAAAATGTTTATACAATTTCTCGAAGAACTTCTGAAACAATCTCCACAGGAACCTTTGAAGGATTCCCAGGAGAAATTTCTGACGGAGCCTAGGACGGAGCCACAGGAGCAATTTGTGAAAGAAAAGTCATTATAGGAAATTCTTCAGAAATCCTTGAAGGAATTTTTCATGCAATTCTTGGGAACCCTCAGAAAAATTTTCAAAGGGATTTCTGTATGATTTTTAAAGACATGTTCAGATGAATTTGTGAAAAACTGCATGAAAGAACTTTTGAAAGAATCATACACTGATATTTTTGAAAAGAATACGTCAAATTCTCATGAAGTCTCTGAGGATATTTTTGAAAGAATCACTGGCGGAATATCATGAGGAATTCGTACAGGAATTTCCAAAAGAATTCCTGGAAGATTTTTTGACGAAATTTCCAGTTGCAATTCTGTAGAATCCTAAGGAAGTACTCTTGAATAAATGTCTACAGGAATATCTAAAAAAATCCCTAGAAATTTCATGAAGAAATCTCAGCAGGAATTTTTGAAAAAAAATCTGGGGAAATACCTGGAGAAACTGTTTGGAAAAGCCTTGATGAATTGCCTAGGAAAATTCATTGAGTAATTTCAAAAAAACACTCTTTGTGAAATCTTTATTAAAATTCTTGGACGATTTTCTAAAAGTAATCCTGGGCGTATTTCTGAAGGAATTACTGTACGAATTCTTGTACGAACGACTACATAAGTTTCTGAAAATATAGAAAATTTAGATACTTCAAAAGAAATTCTTAGGAAACAAGGAATAGAAAGAATCTTGCAAAGAATGGGAAACCATTAAAAAAAATCTGAAGGAATGCCTGGAAAAATAACCGAAAGATTTTCTAAACGAGTCCCTAAATCAATTTTTGGAGTAATCACTGATGAAGTTTCCATGGAAATCTGCATGAAATAATTCTTGGATGAAATTGTTTAGATTTTTTTAGGAAATTTCTGAAGCTATCCCTTCAGAAAGGGAATATCAATATATAAAAGTTGTTTTTTTAGTTTATGAGATTATTTTTTGGAAATAGTATATTTCATACGAACGAGTGACAAAACGTCGAAAGGACAAAAGGTCTTAAGGACAAAACATCGAGAAAAGAATGAACTCTCAAGAGCTGCATATCTCAAAATCATGTTTGGTGGTGTTTGGCTTGTCATAGACAAGAAAACTCTAGCCAGGCTGGGTGCATACTGTGGACAATTTTGACCCCATACCAATTCAGTGGGCGAGTTTCTGCGAAAAAATATAAAATAAAAAAATAAAAAAATAAAAATAAAATTCCTGTTAGTGAGCAGGAAAAAAATTATGCGCCGCAATTTGTTCACGAATTATTTTTTCAATAAAAAAAAACATCTAAAGAAGTTCTCACATAGTATCCTGCAGGCGGTACTTGAATTGTTCACTGCGTAAACCAATCAATCACATGGTAGCTGGTGTACAGATGGATTACATGGTGTACAGGTCACGCTGTGCTGATTTTCGAAAACATTCTTTGCAGGATCTCTGAAGGAATCTCTGGAAAGATTTTGGAAATTATCCATCAATGTTTTCTCAAAGGAATGCTTGAGGGAGATTCCGAAGGAATTTTTTATCAATATTGCTGAAGCTGCTGAATTTCTGAAAAAAAAACATGGATGATTTTATGAAGGAATTCTTGAAAACCCTTCTAAAGATAAATTCTCCAGAGGAATTTTTGAAGGAATTCTAGGAAAAAAATTAAAGGAATCACTGGAAAAATTCCTGAAGATATTCTGGAAGCTTCGGAGACATTTCAGAAAGAATTTCGGTGGGAAGCTTAGGCATTTTTTCACATAAATATTTAATTCACATGAGATCCTACAAGGATAAGAAATAATCGCATAGGCATTTCACGATAGAGAAGCTTCCAATATAATTAATGAGGCACGTTTTGGAGAGTAGGTGCAAAAAATACTAAAATCACAAAATGGTTGACGAAGTGTAAAAAAAAATTTCCAATATTACCGACAAAGGAGATTATTGTTTTGCCTTGGTCTACGTCTACACCAAAGTGTAATCAATGGAAGACTCGGAAGTTCAAGTCACATACCAATCAACTCTGCTCGATGAATTGAGATGATGTTTGAGTATATGTATGTCTTACTGACAAAAAAACACTTACTTTTAAGGTGGAGGAGATATCCACCATTGCTCTGTTTGTACTAAGATGGTAATCTCAGAATCTACTTCATATTTTGTAACAAAAATTTATCATTGTGTATGCTCACTTGCAGTGCATATGCTGATTGTTTTTCAGCATCTTCAGTGCGATAGAAATCGAGATTACCATCTTCAAAACCGCGAGGCAAATTGTTAGAAAGTGAGGAAAGATAGGAAAAATAACACGGTGTCCCGTATCATCTTAAAGCCTTGCCCATTGGTCAATTTTTTTTTTTTTTAATTTAGCACGAATCTAACCTGAATTCTATTGCATTGTTTGCTATTTTAAACCGTTCGGATCGCTCAAGGCGCTTTGGAGTTTTGGCCATTTTAGTGATGGAACTGGTCGTACATATTGTTCGCGCCCACCGCACGCTCCGGTGGCGAATGTGCCTTACTTTACCCTACGAGAATGAGCAAAGCCAAGCAAGCTCCCTTCGTCATCTTTTTTTTTCTGGCCAACTAGCACCGTTCGGCGCCAGTTGTGTTTTACGTCGGCGGGTTTAGGAGCTAAGCCTTAAATTCCGACGCCCAGGGAACAACTCCTGGTACCCTACATATCTAACCCATCAACACATGGGCCGGGACCTACGGCTTTACTTTCTATCCGAGGGAAGGCGTGATCACGGATTTTATGTCTCAGAAAATCCCATCGGCGTCGACGGGAATTGAACCCCGACCGACTGGGGTGAGAGGCAACCACGCTTACCACTACACCTCCGACGCCGACTTCCGATGCCGACCAAGCTATTCGCGAGCTTGGCTGGTGAGTACGAACTCAGCAAAAGTGAGCGCCTTGTTTTGGAAAGCTTCCAAAGCAGGCAGTGGTCAGAGCCAGCTCGGGAAAAGCTATCTAACCAGTCCAACGTAGTACCATCGCATCACGTTGCGACGAACGTCAACAACGTGGAATCCGCTCAGGAAGAGCGTTCCAATTGGTCCAGTGTGACGCCAGCAAATCACAACGTGACACCTACCCAGAAACCAGCCAAGTCGCAACCGAGAGAGTGTCGAGTTTTTGGTAGCCTCCATAACCGGCATCAGGTGAAGTCCGCCTCAGAAGAACTATTCAACTCAACCAGTCAGGAGCCGCCGGCAATCTCAGAGACATCTAACGATGAAATGAACACCGATCAGAAGGAACACGATAAGTCGTCTTGCATGAGGGAACTGCGTCACACAACGAGATGTGGTCTACCATGCAGTGAAGATCAAGAAGGCGCGGAATGGAAGCAGACTTCCTTCGGGGCAGAGTTGACACCAACGGAACCACCCAGCCAGTCCTTTGTGCAGCTATCAAGTGGCACTGCGATACCCGTCCGGGAAATACAACCAGTCAGCGAGGATTGGATCTTCTGGAAGAACGCCATGGATTCACCACCAATCGTAGTGTGGTAGCGAGGAGCTCTCCGACGCGCACAGGGTAATACCATCGACTCAGAGTGTGCGATCAGATCACCAACCGAAGAATGCTCAGAAGGAGCACTTTAAGCCGGTAAATGTCCGGAACTATCGCCAGTTGGAGTCCACTCGGGTGGAGCACTCCGGCTCACCAAGTTACACCGTAAAGTCTGACGAGTCAGCAGCCCCTGGTCTACTGCATGAAGTGAATCATCAACACCGCTTGGAGTGCGCTAAGGAGGCGCACCCCCGACAACCAAGTGTGGGACCACATCCAAACGTCCATTCTACGACATCCGTCGAACATCCGGAATCTGCTCGGAAGGAGTATTCCAAGCCGACCAGTTCCAAACAGCTATGTCGAGTGGAGACTACCCCTGAGACTGTGACAGTGGCAGCCGAGAAGTACCCAGAGCCTGCTCGGAAGAAGCTCTCTGGACCGTCCAGTGTGGAACAGCCCGTTCATACTGCAACATTCGTCGAAGGATGCGCCTTCACCCCGAGAATACAGACTAACGGCTGCACTGCAGAGTCGACTGTCAAACGGTGAGCTCTCACTTGTGACAGTCCTCGATCCAGTTTTCAACCAAGTGGAGTCCGCTCAGGTAAAGCCCTTCAAGCTATCATCGTATGTATGTATAGGCATCAGCGAAACCAGCATTTTTTCCCAAGGGCTCAGATTTGGAGACCATGGAGTGTGAAACTGTAAACGGCGTGAAGTTGGCTCCAGACGCTGCTGCACTTGTCACGGTCTATGACATTAACAGCGAAAAGGAGAATTTCCGGAACCTGCCAAGACTGGAGGCCACAAAAAAGTGGCACACCAAGCAAGCGAAGCCACCACCAATGAATCTCTTGAGTCTCGGGGACTTATTCAGCAGGCGCAGTTTTTCAGTATATGGTTTGCGATGGAACATTTGCAGACTAGGGGGCTGTCCATAAACCACGTGGTCATGAGGGAAGGGGGGAGGGGGTTCGGCCAATGACCATTTTGTATGGACGAATAAATTTTTTTGTATGGACTAATGACCACCTCAACACGATTTCAGAGAAGCGAACCGTCATTCGATTCCTTTGCTTCGACAGGAATACTTTCAGGAAACAGTTTCCTGGTGAAAACATATGTGAGCCAAAAAAAGACAGATTTCAATCATCAGCAACCTCTATAGCGGTGGAACCCAGTTGGCAGTCGCTCGTGAGTGACCGTGAGTTACTTCGTTCGAGCAGTGCAGCCAGAATGGAGGAAAGTTCCTGAATGTTCTATCTGGGAATGTTATAGAACATTCCAGAAGCACTCTGAGGGACTATATAAGCAGCATCGCAATCCCGACGACAGTAAAAATATGTAGTCTTTTTTTGATCCGGCTAACGGTCAAGAAGTGATAGTGATATATCGAAGTGCATTAGCGTTTGCGTGGCTTCGACAACGCAAAGTTTGAAGTGAATGAAGTGCTTTAGTGAAAGTACTTCCCGTGCGGCGCCTTTGGTCTTTTGAACCGGATCAACGGAGGATTTCTGGTACCCCAAGTCTTGCGAGACTCTATCCCGCTAGGAATCCAGGAGCTACCCGCTTGAGGCACTGCGGCACCTCAACACATATACTGAGCCAAACTCAATCATGCGGCACATCAAATTGTACCGATTGTTGTAATCGTTAGCATGGTAGACGAATTTTGTGCGGAGATCATAAGGTGAAGATATGACGAAGCCACAGCTCTAATTTTCAATAGCACAAATCTAGGGAACCGAATGTCGTTTTGCGCTTAAAAGTTGATCGATTGGTTACCCGCTGGTGGTGACCAATCGATCAACTTTTTAGAACAAATGGACGATCGGTTCTTAAGATTTGTGCTTTTGAAAATTTGAGCTGTGGCTTCGTCATATATTCACCGTAAACAGAGACAGGAAAGACCACGATGTCGACCCGAAATCCAAGATGACAACCCACAATTAAAAAGGGCGGCGTTTTAAGGAGCTTAAGGCTTAAATCCATGTAATATGTGTATAAAGAAGATGTCCGGAGTTCAAAAATGGTAACCAGAATATCCAGGATGCAATAAACCAATATGACGACAATAATATCTCAAATTTCAGGATGACTGCTATAATAAAAAGTCTTTTGAAACATACAATATGAGTATATTTGGTATGAAGAAGAGCTAAAAATCCATATAGGGCTATAGGGGAAATAGGGTCCATTGGGCTAAAGGCTCTTTCTTCTTTCTTATAGCCACAGCTGTAAACACATGAGTATTCAACATGACCATGCTGAGGGTGACGTGTTCGATTCCTGGGCAGTCCAAGAACTTTTCGCAATGGAAATTTCCTTGACTTCCTTGGGTATAGAGTATCTTCGTGCCTGCCACACGATTCACACATGCAAAATGGTCATTAGTAGAAAAAGTCTGAGTTGAAAACTGTGGAAGTGCTCATACAACACTAAGCAGAGAAGCAGGGTTTGTCCTAGTCAGTGAGGACGTTACAGAAGAAAAAGAATCAGAAGAAACCCGAGGCAATGGTAAAAAATTCCACAGTCTTTCTAAATATAGAAACTGTTCATCGAAAATGCTTCATCAATGAGGTACCCAAACCGTTTCCCGGTAGGTAACTGTTCCTCACAGTTCTCCGGTTTATTGCTTCACCGAACGACTGCCGGCGAAATTCCTCCATCATCCTTAACAACTTACATTGTTTGTTGGGGAAGCAAGAAATCCGTTCCGCGAAGGCTTTCGATGCCTCCCTCCATCACCGCAAATACAAGAAAGCATGCAAATCTCCGCTGCTGCTGAAACACGCGCTGCTCACAAAATACCGTAGAAAATCACCCGATGGCAGGTGGTTTTATGAGCTCTGTGCCGCGCGCCAGTACCACCACCATCAGTTAGTAAGTTATGGTATTTTTTCCATATCATGCGTGTTCATAATATCAAAAACAGCGGTCGTTTGGCACCGCACGATGATTGCCTCCAGCCCCCGCCGAAATTCTTGTCAAAGGGGTACAGTGGTTTTCAAATCTTACTTATGTTCGCTGCTGAGCATCCATGGTGGTACAAAGGAACACATTGAAAGATCTCCATCATCCTGGTCAGTGAAGAGAATTGTCAGACAAAAGAGGCACAAAACAAGCAACAAAGAAGGTGCGACGATTACTCTTTATCCCTACTGGTAACAGATAATGACATGATCTCGAAAGTTTTTGTTGCAGACAAAACGGAAGCTGAATTTGTTGCGTACTTTTCAACTCGTGAATAATCAATTATTGCTAACCCAAAGTCGAAACTGTTTGATGATAGAGCTTCACCAGAGTTGCAGTGTTTACCGACTCGAAGTTACCGTTCGAAAATCGCAATGCAAGGCTTAAAAATCTCTAAACTCGTGGTGTACGATGTTAATCCCATTATTTTCAAGTTGGGACAAACTTATGTCGCATGGGTTTGTTTGTCGCAACAAATACAGGTTGCGACATTGTCATCATTGTTGCGCGATGGTTGAATTTTGATTCACTGATCCTGGTCGATTGCCCGTCATCGTCTTGACCTGTGGCCAGGTAAAATTTCTGTCGGATTGTCTTAATTCTGTGTTGAGGCTGAGCTGTCAACAGCTTCAGGGTCTGCCTCTCCTGCGATGTCCTGCTGGGTTCCAATTTAACGCTTGCTTGCAGATTTCGTTCCCGCCCCTGCGTAGAGTGAGGTCAACCCACCTCCACTTTCGCTCCCGAATCTATTGATGAAGACCTGTAGACGCTAAGTGTACTCCACTGATACACACCAGGTTTCACTGGTGTACAGCAGCACAGATTTTACGTTCGAGTTGGAAGTTGTGTCGCCTGATCTGGTAGTTTTTCCATACATTTCTTAAACTCGCAAAAGAAGCCTCGCCTTCTTGATCCATGCACCTATATTGATATTGGAAGCTTTCAACATTCTCCACTGCTTGCCCAGCTAAGGTATCGCGCCACTTGGGCGGTGGCTTCCATATTCGAATGTTTTCCACTATAACTCAGTCAATTTTGAGCCAATTGACTTGAAATGTTGTACACGGGTAGATACTATACCTATCTCACCACATTCCAAAAGTTGTGTCAATTGGTTCAAATTTGACTGAGTTATAGTGGAAAACAGACGAATATAGAAGCCACCGCCCAAGTGGCGCGATTCCCTACCGTAAAACTAGAAGGGTTGACCGTGTCAACATCCAACGATTGTGAGATGAATGCCCTCAGGGGTAAAAACTCGAAAAAAAACATCCAACGATTTGGTCTTGTTGACGTTGATGGTAAGGCCTGCCACCGAAGAGCGATCGGCAAGATCATCTAGCTTACTCTGCGTATCAGAGCGCCGTTCAGCTAAGACAGCAACGTCATCAGACAGTTCGTAGTCCGGAAATGTCGCGGTTTCCATATGTTGCAAAATAATTGATGCAGCAGTTGTGCAGATACTACGTGGCCAGCTTTGAGCAGCTCGACTGATCTGCCATCGACCCCGGGGCTCCGTTCGACTTCATGCTACGGATGGCTTTTTCTATGTCCTGCACTGACGGAACTTCGGTGTTGGCACAGGTAATGCGTCGAACCCTTGGCGGATCTTGCTGAGATGTTGGTGGCGTGATTGACACTTGAAAAAGGGTTCCAAAGTGCTCGAACCAGCGGTTCTGCTGGTCAGCTGGGTCGATCAATAGTTATCCAGACGTGTCTTTTACGGGCATCGTAGCATTCATTTTAATCCCAGTTAGATGACGTGAGACATCGTAGAAAAGACGAATATCGCCGGTATTTGCGGCTTTCTTGCCTTCGTTGCCTAAGGAGTCATGAGCGCTTCACTTCTATCTTGAGAGCCGAATAACGCTGACGGGCTACGGCTATGGCTTCTCGTGTTTTTGCTCGCTCTATCGCGGCTCTGGCGTTCCTTTGCTCCTCTATCTTCCTCCAGGTATCATCTGTGATCCACTGCTTTCTCTGGGTGCGTAGCTCACCCATTTTTTTTTGCTGGTGGCGATGAATGCGTTCTGATGGCGCTCCATTGATTTTCTACGCTACCACCTTCCAGATTTTTTGCAGCACGGTTCTCCAGCTCCTCGCCGAAGGACCTTTTCACCTCCACTTTTACACCCGAACCTTTATTTAGGTAAGGAGTCGGGACTGCCTAAAAAGCATTTTTACCAAAATTGATTCATTACCTAAATGGATTTCAAGGTTGCAAAGAAGGTTGAGAATGGCAATTGGCCGGCAGCCTTTGCTTGGCTTCAGAGTGATTTCAAGGGTGTTTTTATGGGAGGGAGGGGGTTTTCAGTGGCATTTCCAGGCGTTTCAGGGCGTTGCAGGCGGTTTCAGAGGGCTATAAGGGGCTGTCCATAAACCACGTGGTCATTTTTTTGGGACTTCTCAAACCCCCCCCCCCGTGGTCATTAGTCCATACAATTTTTTTTTTCGTCCATACAAAATGGTCATTGGCCGAACCCCCCCCTCATGACCACGTGGTTTATGGACAGCCCCTAAGGGGGCTTCATATGCTCTCAGGTAAACTTCCCGAGAGTATCAAAGGCGTTCCAAAGCGTTTCAAGGCATTTCAGGAGGTTTCAGAGCAATTTTAGGGTGCTCCAGTGGTTTTCAGGTGCGTTTTACATGGATTTTATTTGTGTTTCAGAGGTGGTTCAAGGCGTTTAAGGAAGTTTCAGAGAGGTTTTGTGGGGCTTCATAAACTCTTAAGTGAGTATCACGGTGGTTTCAGAGTCGTTTCGAGGTGTTTCAATGCGTTAAAGGGCATTTTATGGCCTTTCAGGAGGATTCAGGAGGTTTAAGGGTGCTGTTGCGTACAGATGTAGTACGTATGGTGCTTAGTGAAACTGGCAACACTGAGAACTACAAGCGCCGGCGCTGCCTATGAGCAATCGATTAGGCAGTGTTGTTCAATCAGTGAGTCCGGTAGGAACTGCACTGCTGTTGGGAAATCTGTCTGTTTCGTGAACGAATACTAGATTGTAAGTTTTGAATGAAATGTAATTTAATATAATCCAATTAAACCCAATAAATTTGCAGTATTGAAGCTGCGTGAAATAACGCTGCTATCGATATGGTGTTTTGGTTCCGAGCGCGACTGACTTCCTAACAGGTGCCTTCAGATTGTCGCAGGTGAATTTGACACGAGAGGCGTTTCAAAGCGTTATAATGCGTTTCAGGGTGTTTCATGAGGTTCAAGGGGGGCTTAAAAGGACTTCAGGGGCTCGCAGGTGAATTTTACGGTGATTTTATGGAGGTTATAGAGGTGTTTCAATGCGCTTCATGGCGTTTCAGGGCATTTCAGAAGGTTTCCGATGAATTTGAGGGAGCTAAAGAGGCTCGCAGGTGAATTTCACGAAGGTTTCATGAGGGTTTCAGAGGTGTTTCAAAACGTTTCAATGCGTTTCAGGAGGTTTCACGGGAATTTTAGGGGCTTTAGAGGATCTCAGGTAAATTTCACGGAGGTTTTATAGAGATTTCAGAGACGTTTCAAAGGTTTCCTAGACGTTTCAATGCGTTTCAGGGCATCCCAGGAGATTTCGAGAGGGTTTCAGGGAGCTTCAGAAGCTCACAGTTGAATTTCTCGAAGGTTTCATAGGGGTTTCAGAAACGTTTCACAGGTGAGTTTCACGGAAGTTTCATATGGGTTTTAGAGGCATTTCAATGCATTTCAGGGAATTTCAGGAGGTTTCTCAGAGTTTAAGGGTTTCATTTCGTTTTAATGCGTTTCAGGGCGTCCCAGGAGGTTTCAAGGGGGATTCAGAAGCTCGCAAGTGAATTTCTCGTGGGTTTCACAGGGATTTCATGACGTTTCAAAGCGTTTCAAGGCGTTTCATGGCGTTATATTGCGTTTCAGGGTGTTTAAAGAGGTTTAGGGGGGGCTTAAGAAAGCTTCAGAGGCTCTCAGGAGAAATTCACGGAGGTTTTATGGGGGTTTCCGAGCCGTTCAGAGGCTCACAGGTGAATTTCACGGAGGTTTCATGGGGTTTCAGAGGCATTCCGGTGCGTTTCAGGGTATTTCAGGAGGTTTGACAGGGGCTTAAGGGGCTTTAGAAACTCAGGTAAATTTCACGGAGGTTCTAGAGGGATTTAAGAGCCGTTTCGAAGCGTTTCAAGGCGTTTCAGGGCGTTTTAATGCGTTTCAGAGCGTTCCGGGAGGTTTCAAGGGCGCTTCAGCAGCTCGCAAGTGAATTTCTCGTAGGTTTCACAGGAGTTTCACGGCGTTGCAAAGCGTTTCAAGGCATTTCATGCCGTTTTATTGCGTTTCAGGGTGTTTCAGGACGTTTAGGGGGGCTTAAGGAAGCTTCAGAGGCTCTCAGGTGAATTTCACGGAGGTTTTATGGGGGTTTCAGAGACGTTCAGATGCTTGCCAGTTGAATTTCACGGAGGTTTCATGAGGGTTTCAGAGGCGTTTCAAGGCATTTTAATATGTTTCAGGGTATTTCAGGAGGTTTCACAGGGGTTTGGGGGCTTCAGAGCTCTCAGGTGAATTTCACGGAGGTTCTATAGGGGCTCAGGAGCCGTTTCAAAGCATTTCAAGGCGTATCAGGGCGTTTTATTGCGTTTCAGGGCGTCCCAGGAGGTTTCAAGAAAGTTTTAGAGGGCTTCAGAAGCTCGCAGGTGCAATTCTCGTTTCATAGGGGTTTCAAAGGCGTTTCAAAACGTTTCAAGGCGTTTTAGGAGGTTTCACAGGGGTGCTTCTCGAGATGTGCTATACAATCATAGAACCCATTACTTGATAGAACATAGATGCCTGGGGCTGTGTGGGTATAAACCTCATTCTTAATGCTCCTAAGACTAGTAGCCCTCGTAGATTCGATGAAGTATACTCAGGGGAGTTCTTGGAGAACTTCAAAGAATCATTGGTAGATCCGATGACCTATAGGCATGGAACTCCAGGGAGTTCTTGGATACTCTTAAATTTTTAACCCTTAAACACTCCGTAAACGACCCTTCACTGCTTTTTTTAGTAAACCTACTTTATCTGTAATCTTGAGTACCCTAACTGTTCCGAACAAATTCAAATTCCATTTATGTAAAGTTACCTATATGGAGGGATCTAAATAGATTTTACCTAAATGGAAGTTTCAGTGTCGGCGTTTTTTGAACCGGCGCCCGATTTTCTCCTTCTGTCGATGGATTCTAGAAATGCACAGTCGGATCTCGCCTGTTCTCGTTTGTTTCGCATATCAAGAAGCCTTTACCTCCATTTGCGGCTGATGCAGATATGATTGGTTTGGTTTTTCTTCCAGCCACCATGTTCAACCTGGCAATTTTTGAAAAGGTATGAAGGAAAAACAGTGTAAATTTGAAACTCTTGTACCAATACGTTAATACAGTTGAGAACCACTGTTCGAAAGCGACGACAACTTCGCACTAACTTCTGTGTTTCGTCAAACGTTTTGCTACTGGAAAAGCCGAGAAGCAAACGAAAAAAGGATTCGATTTCCCACGACACAAAGCGTGTAGGTAAGCCGCCACTTCGAACCGATTGAGCTTGAGGCAGGTGGCTCGAGTATGTCACACGGTTGTCGTCGTTGTCGTCGTCGTCGTCGTCGTCGTATGTGGAACTCCAACAGTGCGTAGGTAATGCAAACGAACGGTTGACGGATGAATATAATTTGGCATTTTGTTTGTTCCTTGGGAATGGGGATAAACGTTCGTCGTCGTCGTCGTCGTCGTTCAACACGGTGGTGGTGGTTCTGAATAGACCACAAACAGTTCATGAATCTAGCTGGCTACGTAGCCAGCTAGTGGGAGGTTCATGGGAAGTGGAAAATTGAACCGAACTTGTTGAAACGGCGGCGCTGCTGCTGAAGGGGACTCGGTGTGGCTTTGTGTCTGTTCGGGAATGTTGGTAAACGAAAACGGTGAACATGGCAGAGTAATCCTATAGCCACTCCACAGTTCAGTGGCGAAAACAGAGCGACGGATGCCTTTCACTCACTTGTACCTCGTAGGCCTCGTAGGTTTATGGGCTTGTGAGGACGACAACGTATGAGGACGAATATTGTCGTCTATGGCTGGAGTAGATCTTAGGCTAAAAGTTCGTATGAGGATGAATGGGTGGTACAATGGGAGTAAGATAGCACAGTGCTCGGAATAGGCTCGGTTCTTTATAGAAATGCGGCACGGATTTTGAGGTGAGGATTGTGTGTATCTATCCTGAAAAGAAGATTGAAATTAAAGCCTATCGGCACATATAGTCGATGCGATAAACGCATTCTTATTCAACCAAAGCCTTATTGAGGGTCTCGGTCTATGAATGACCATTCCGTAGTGAAAATTTCCTTAAGCATGGAGAACATCTACACCTGCCGCACGACAACTACTCATACTCTCCTCTTCTTGGCGTAACGTCCCTACTGAGGCAAAGTCTGTTGTGTGAAATTTCGTCCGGGATTTGAACCATACATTTCTGCGGGAGTATCTGTAAGAAAACGTGCAGGAATGCCATTCAGAAACTCTTTATAGTGTATTTTAACTTGGGCTAATTCTACACATTTCAGAAACTCCTTTGGAAGTACTTTCAAGGAATCCTTCAAAATTTCTCCCAACTGTTTGTCAGGGAGTTCTTCAGAATTTGATCTATTGATTCCTTAACCCTCAAAGGTATACCTTAAATGAAGGTCCATTTTGAGACCCTGGGGTCCATTGGACCCCAACATATATTCTCGTGTATCTCGTGAACCTTACTTTTTAAAAGGATGTTGTTTTCAGCAAAGATGTTAGGTATATCAAGGCCTATCTAGTGATAAATATTTTAGTACAGGAAAATTCCGCTAGGTGACGCTACAGAGCACCCAAAAATGCTCTCAATCAATAGGATGAAACGTACCTAAGCAAGCGGACACGACGCTCATAACAATAGGGTAAATCGCATTTCTGTGGATGGGTAGACATATATGTCCTGCGGCTCAAAAGGGGTCGTTCAAATATTACGTAAAGCTAGGGGAGCGAGCAGATCACGGGCTGTGTTACCCTTTATACAAAATTTTCAAATTTCCTATATAAAAGTTGTTACGTGGAGTAGAGAGGCATTCTAAAATTATCAAATTTTGCGTTACGTATTATTTGAATGAACCCAAAAAGACATCACAGGCAAACACTGACGAAATTAACGTCTCATATATCGTAAGAACCTGACTACTAGTAGAGTTGGTGTCTTCGGCAAAGTTGTTTGCTTTGGCAAGGGCTTATAGTTGAGAACGGTTTGCACATAACATAAGTGGAACTCCATGGTCAGAGCGAAGGAAAAAGTAGTATCCTTTTCCATCACGCAAAACTGTTATATCTTGCATAAAAGGCGTCGAACTGTCATTTATTTTGGTAAACGAAAAACATCTGATCCAACCAGTATTCCAGTTTTGGCAAAGAATACCGGAAAGAAGATTGGCATCTGAGATATGCGCAAAACTAGCTGCTGGAAATCCACTTATTCATTTTGTCATAAATTCATTGAAATCTTCGAAATAACACATCCACGTTTTACATATCGATCTCCCTTTATATTCAAAGCCATAAAACGTATTTTTGACTAGAGTTTACAAAGTTTTATTACAATTTATGATCTATTTTAGATCCCCACGTGCTTCCAGTCTAGATCTATGAGATCTTTGTTTTACTCCACAGTAATGAAAAATGGTATACATGCTGAAAAATAGTATGGCAATAATGTTATAATGCATTTGACATTTCGATGCCCTGTATACCAGCTTACGAACTCGGAAAAGCATCAACTTTTTGAGCCAGAGTTCCACTTATGTTATGTGCGGTTTGGTTTGATATTTCACCACAAGGCAGCGCTAGTGAACATACAAATTTTATATCTCATATATCTCAGGATCCTGATTACTTAGAAAGATGGTGTCTTTGGCATAGTTGTTCGGTAGGTCAAACATTCACAGTTGATGAGCCATTTGATTCGGAATTCTGTCATGAGGTGGCGCTAATGAGCATGTACAATAGAGTGGGTCATCGTTTATATGGAAAAATGAAAAATTCAATGGTATCCCATCAGATCAAAGCTTTTTTGATCCCATTTCAGGTCCCAAATAAGTGTGCAAAATTTGGGCACGATCGGTTATGTCTACGTTTTGCGCAACGCGTTTGAAGTTTGTATGGGGTTTTACATATATTGCATCAAGATATTAACCTCAAAAGAAGTTTACTTTTATGAGGACGTTTGTCGCTCAGGGTATCTAGGATGCTGAGCGAATATGTATCTATTAGCGTTTGCTTGCAAAAAAGCATTAGCATAATTTTAATTACCAAATAGATGTTGATGTATCTAACACTTTTTCCAAAGACACGAACATTCAGAATATCAAGATATTGAAGCTTTCAAAGCGTAATTTGAATACACACTAGCGCCATCTACTGGGCTAATTTCGATTCAACTTATTTATCATAAGATTGCCCTGGGTCTGTGGAACAATTTTGTCGAATACAGCATTATTCTTGGAAGTCATGATCAAAAGATACAATCATTCGTTCCGTGGGGTCCAATGGGCCCCAGGGGTACAAGATCGCCCGGTTCAACTTTGACATCGAAAATAATCCATAGTACGCCGTGAAACTATTGGTATTTTTTCCTAAATAACTCATCGCTGTGTAGTTTGAAGGTACTGTGAAAATGGAACCGATATAGCAATCCAAACTTGCTTGCGGCCACTTCAAAGTGACTCTGGGGTCCAATGGACCCCAGGTATCCATTAGAGGGTTAAGTTGATCCATCAGAATTCCTAAAGGAAGTTCTCTAGGAATTCCTTCGGGAGTTTCCTCAGGATTTATGTACAATTTCTTTCGAAACTTTTATTGAGGCATTTTTCTACTACTTCCATTATGTGTTTCTTCAGAAATTACTTCAAAGTTTTTCCGGGAAGGATTCCACCAGACGTTCTTCATGAAATTTTCCTGGAAGTTCCTCGTTGATTTTGTTTAATGTATATCAGTAAGAACTTCCCCCGAATGGTCTTTTTCTAATCGAGAACCCTTGAGCAGATTTTTCAGAAAAGCTCCTGTAAAACAAGAAGTTTATAAAAGAATTTCTGTTTACACTTACGAGGAAATCAGTAGAGCAACTCCCGGAGGTGTTCCTAAAACAGCTCTCGGAAAAATTAATATAAGAAACACCCGACGTAGGCTTCCTAGATGAATGCCCATAATATCCCGGGAAGTGCCTTGAGCAACATCCTGAAGAAATTCTAGAGCACTCCCGCACAAACTTCTAGCGGAACTCTTGCAGTATTTCATAGAGAAACTCCCGAAAAAAATCCCAAAGTAACTCTCGGAGAAATCCCTAAATCGAGAATTTCGCAGGAACTCCGGACGGAATTCCTGAAAAAACACACAAAAATTCCAAGAGAATTTCTTTCACGAACTCTAGAATGAATTTTCCGGGGAACTAAAGAATATTTTCCACGAAGAATTCTTGGGAGAATTCAAAGAAAAGCCACGAGGAATTCCTAGAAATGTTCCCGGAAGAATATCTAGGGAAACTTCAGGAGAAATTCCGAGAGAAGCTCCTGATGACACTCTTACGAGACCTCACAGATAAATTCCTGCAGGAGCTCTCGAAGAAATTTCTGGAAGAACTGCATGATTGTTGAATAGACTTCCAGAGCAATTTCAGCAGAAACTTCGGGAGGCAGTGATGGAAAACAGTGAGGAATGCAGCTGAGTATACACAAACGCAAAGTTATCCTACTCGTGAACAACAGAAGCCAGAATATATTCGCACTTCCTTCACTCGCGAGCTAACGAAGCTGGTCACACTCGTGATTGATTCGCGAAGCAGCTCCGAACATTTTTCAATTTTGTGAAAAAACGAATTTACACGGCCGACAGATTAACTTTTCAGGAACAATAAAGCACAAAACACTACTATCTGATGGATAATTATTTGTTTTGCTATTAAAATTGCACTAAAATGCAATTCCCGCATCTCCACTTGTTCTTCGCGAATAAAAATTCATGAGTGTTTTTGTTTTTGTTTTGCTTCATACTCGTGAAGCAAGCGGGTGCGAATAAACTCACACACGGCTTACTCTTGGTACCGTGAGTAAACCGATTGTTGCTTTTACACTCGCGAGTTGATTCACGATGAGAGTTTTTTCATCTCTGTCGGGAGGTACTCCCTGAAAGAGTTTCTGGAAGTTTTTCTGTCCACCTAACTGATGCTCTTGTCTACGCAATTTATTCAGGATCTTCCACAAGATTCGTTACATTTATTGTTGAAATCTTTAAAAAAAAATTGCTTATACCATTCATCTAAAATCACCTTAGAAAATCTAAATGCCATTCCGTAAAAAACCTCAAAACATTTAGAAGCATCGTATTGCAGGGGCAGTTAGTTTCAAAAAAATCGTTTGATATTTTCTTCCGGTAATTTCCGGTAATAATATATGAGCTCACGAGCTCCTGCATAAACTTCATCGACGATTCTTTCGGGTACAAATAGATGCCGCTCTTCCGAAAATTCCTTAAATAGTTTCATTTCTAATTTCGTGAAAACTGGTTTAAAAATTTTCCTGGAAAGTCTTTCACGAGTTCCACTAGGAATCCCTTAACAATTTGCTTCTCCAATTTTTTTTCCAGGATCTCCATGGTTAAGGCTATGCATCGCCATCAGTTTGACTTTCTATTTCGCAGAATCATTACCAGTTCTGTGGCTTAGTTGGTTGAAGCGCCGATATAGCGAATACGGAGTCGTGGGTTCGAATACCACCAGAACGCGATTTTATTCTTTTCAGAAGAACACAAGCTCCTTCGGGGAATCCTACAAGAATTTTTATTTCTCCGAAAAATTATCTACAAGGTGATCCAGAAAATCGATTTGTTTTTTTTCCACCATTTCCGTCAAAAGTGTTTCTCTGGAAATTTCTTCATAAATAAGTGTCTTTGAGAGTTCCTTCGGAAATCCATGCATAACATTTTTCGACAATTACTCTAAGATATTCTACGAAAGTTCCTCAGTATTTTCTCTAAGGGTTACTCGGTTATGCCTTTACGGGTTCCATCGGATTTTGCAAAGTTTTTTTTTTTCAGGAAATAAACAAGTTTTATTCTGGGAATAGCTAACGGAGCTTCAACGTTAACTTATTCTTTTGTCATTCAGAGGCTTCCTTGAAAATTCAACGAGAACAAAAATCCGAATCCCAAAATTATTTCACAAATTTCACTGTAAATTCCACCAGAAATCCTTTCGGAACCTTCTTTACATTTTTCGAGAATTCTTATGAAATTTTAATAATAATATTAGTTCAAAAAATCATCAACGAGTTTACCTGCTAATTCCTTTTTGAGTTTTTTTTTTGTGAAATAATTCAATATTTACCACGAAGTCCCTTTAAAGGTTTCTACAGGACTTCCATCAGGAACTCCTCTTTCTTTTCGTTTCTTTCGAAATTTCCTTCAACAGTTACTCCGAGAATTCCCTTACGAGTTCTGAGAAAATTCTCTGAGGAGTTCAATAAAAAATGTCTTCAGAAGTTCATCCGGGAGCAACTTACTTCCCCAGGAATTCCTTCTGTGCTTCCGCCAGATTTTTTTTCAGAAATTTCTGCTGGAATTCTTAAAAGAATTGTTCAACATCAAGGACCTATTAAATATTTTTTATTGGAGGTGCGACCCGGCTTTACCTAAACTTCACTCCTGGAGTTGTTTCAGAAATTCTTTTTGGAGTTCCTTTGGAAATTCCTTCAGAAGTTCATCCTGGAATTTTCACACAAGTTCATTCTCCAGAAGGTTCTGCAGACCCTCCTTCAGAAATACTTCTAATTTACAAATAGTTTTCTCCCTGAGCATTCAGAAATTCCAGGAATGCATACCGAAATTTCTCAAGTGTAGTTTTTTTCTGTGATTTTTACATGAGTTAGAGCGGCAGTTTTTCTAGGAGTTCTTTTGGAAGTTCCTTCAGATATTCTTTCAAGAGATGTTACAGAAGAGCCTCTAAGAATCCCTTCAGAATTGTCCCTTCAAGAATTCCGTCACATTTGTCGTAGCGAAAGATGGTTGCATAAATTCCAGACTGAAAAAAAGACAATCAATCCTTAACCACTACAACAAGTACCCTAAAATATTCTCCAGGACTTCCACAGCAAATTAAAAAAGTGTAGAATTAGCTCAGTGTTAAAATACACGTTAATAAAAACAAGAAAAAAAAAACAAATTAAAAAAATCACCAGATTGGTGCTAAATTTCCCGTAGGTATTCTTGGAAGAATTTCTGGGAGAATTCCAAGGCAGATTCAAAAGAATTCCAGGAGTACTTCCAAACTAAAGACTCGAAACCCTCAAGAAACACATGGGTTTAGAAGCCAGGTTAAGGAAGTCAAGCCACAGGGTTTAAAAATACAGTACACTATCGTTCGTAACTTCGATGACAAAGCATTCCTGAGAATGAATCTCCAAGGGATTCTCATAGTACCACTTTTGAATGGATTACATAACGAAGTCCTCAAGAAATAATTCCCAGCAGAATTCCTGGAATAATTCCCGGACGACCATGTAGAGAATTCCAAAAGAAATCCATCCATCCTCGCAGCGTGCCGGTCACCGACACAGCGTGCTGTGTCCTTTTTCCTCCATCGACTATCTCCCGGCGCATCGAAGAGCTGCATGGTTCTCACTCGCGAGTTATATCGTAGTTTCTACAGTAGGAACTCTTGGAGGAGTTTACGGAGGAAATACTTGGAAAATTACCCTAGGAACTCCTGGAGCTCCCGCAGAAACTCCTTAAGGATTTATGGAGGAACTAAAAGAAAAATTGCCGTAGGAGTTTCTCTGGGAATTTCTTTAAATTTTCCTCCAAAACTTCCTTCAACAGTTACTCCGAGAATTCCTTTACGAGTTCTGAGAAAATTTTCTCAGGAGTTCAATAGAAAATGTCTCCAGAAGTTCCTCTGGGATGTTTTCAATATGTTCCTCCCCCCCCCCCTTTTTCAAAAATATGGATCCCATACAAAATTTGGGTGACAAGTCTGTATCCGATACAAAAATAAAACAGCCCTGCTAGTTCAAAATTCTGTATTTCATTTAAAACGAAACCTGTACGGATGCACAAGAATCTGTATAATACAGATAAATCTGTATATATGGCATCCCTGTCTAGGAGTACTTCCAAATTAAAGCCGCGAGACCTGCCAAGAACACATGGTTTTGAAAACCAGGGTTTAAGAATACAGTAAACAATAAAATTATTTTTGCAACATCGGGAATCCTCGTAGGTCTACTTTTGGAAGAAATAATATAAGGAAGCCCTTCACAAATAATTCCCAGAAGAAATTCTGAAATAATTCACGGATGACCTTAGATTTAAAAAAAAACCCTGGAGCAATTCTTCCAGAAAAAAATGGAGAAACTACTGGGAGAACACATGTAAAGAACAATTATTAGAGGAACGAAGTATAAGGTGTTGGGATTGTCGTAGGTATGTGGTATACATTCTCTTATGACCTACGATGCTACCTCACAACATACAGAGGTAGGTACCATTGGTAGGTCGGCTCCAGAGGCACGTTCCAACTAAAGGAAACATTACCGAAGAAATTTATGAGATACTTATCTGAAAAACTCCTGGAGGAACTTCCGAAGGAATTCCTGGAGGAACTTCTAGAGAAACTTATGGAGAACTGCTTGGAAAATTCCCGAGAAAAATTCTTTTTGAAATTCCCAATGGAAATCTTTGGGAAATCTCCAGAGGAACTCTTGAAAGGATTCCCGGCGAAACTCCTAGAAGAATTCCCAGTAAAACTGCTAAAGGAATCCCTGGTGGAACTCCTAGAGGAAATCTAGAAACAACTCCTGGAAGAACTGCTATCAAAACGCCTGAACTCAACCCGAGCAGGAGAAAATAGCTGCAGAATACCAAACTCAGGTATGCAAAACCCAATACCTTCAACCTGAATGAGGTTATTTAGCCCTGCATAAGAGGTAAAATACCTAAAATAATAACTGGTGTGTGTTCTAGGAATACCACGTGAATAATGGCATCAGGTATTGTAATACCTCAATAATAACCGACGATTTTCCCATACAAATGGTGCATTTTCCATAATTGCATAATACCTCAAGCAGTCCTCAATACCAAACCAATAACTCGTTGAGGTATTTTTTGTCGACAACTCAATACCTACATAATACCAAAAAAGGTTATTTCTGTGACCGGGATAACCGAACAATACCTTGTCTTGGTATGATACCTGACTTTGGTATGCTGCAGTTATGCGCCAGTTATTCGTTCCTGCTCGGGAAGTCGTTCCAGGTGACATTGGGTCAGAAGGGCCACATTGCTGGACCATCGATCCCGGAGCAAATTCTAGGAAACTCCTGAAGTTTCCGTTCCGTTAATAGATGTTTTGGAATATTTCCCGGCGGTACTTCTGGAGGTATTCTCGGAGAAATGCTCCGAGGGATTCCCGATGGATTTCCTTGGGAAACTCCCGGCGGAGGTCCATTCTCGGAAGATATAAATGAAGGAATCCCGGCAGAGTTCTCTAAAGAATTCCCGGGAAAGTCTTTGAAGTAATTCCTTAAACAATTCCGGATTTCCGGAAAGAATCAATTAAAAAATACCGGAAGGACTTGACCTTGATGAAGGAGTCCTTCCAGTATTTTTTGCAGGAATTTTGGGAGGAATGTCGGGAGAAGAAATTAAGCGTGAAATTTATTTTGGAGATATGCAATTCTTCATACAAAAAGGGCCGCAAGTACGAAAATATAAGATATACGAGATTGTGGTATTTGATAAAAATGTGTGATATTATAGGTACCGTCGCAGGGAGTGCGAATGGGTCAAAAATACATACTGCCACATTCATTGTTCAATTTCTTTTGCCTCTTTGCTCGAAAAAGTCCTTTGATCATTTGAATATGATCTTTGGTAATGCATGCCCAAATAGTGAAAAAATATTTGGAGTTTGTCAATTTTCCTTAAAACTACAAGTGTTTGGAAATTGGCCCATTTTCACCCCTTCGAGGGGGTAAGAATGGGTCAAGGGAACCGAATTTGTTCCTCATTGGCAACAAACCAACTTACACGTTCTGGTTAAGGTTTATACTATGTACTTACCAATAATCTACTATGAGATGGCTATAAGTTTGAGATTCTAAAAAGTATCAATCCACCTAAAAGTGTGATGTTTCATCTTGAAGGCATTTTAAAAAGACCTTATTTTCAAGCTTTTTTTGATGATTTATCAAACATTAACTAATTGCTCTAGAACCCTTATTTTTGACAAGAACTGCTGGCAACCACGAGGATGGCACCATAAAATTTTTGATTCGATATTCGCAATATTTGATGAGATATTCTGGATAATGTTTTGACTCAACCTCGCTTCTGACCCATTGTCACCCCCAACGACGCACAGTGGGAAAAAACCGACCCAAAAAGGCACCTAATTATTGCGGCTGATTACGATCTTTGAAGTCCATCTTTTCCGAATGGAAAAATATCAAGGAATCGATTGATGATAGTTTCATTCACCGGAATTGTGTGTAAGTGTCCATTTTGCCCCATTTTCCCCTAAAAACACTGCTTTTCTGAATTAAGTAATGGTTTCAGCTGATTGCGGCTAACCAACCATTTTTCTTGATGTAGGATTGACAGGTGCATTCTATGGGACACACCTTGATTTGTGTCATTGACTGGAAGTGTCTATTTTGCCCTATTTTCCCCTATGAATACTGTTTTTCTGGAATAAAAATAGTTTTAACTGATTGCAGCTGACCAACCAATTTTTACCTGATGTAGAATTAACCGGCGCATACTTTGGGGCACACCTTCATCTGTGTCATTGACTGGAAATACCCATTTTGCCTTATTTTCCCCTAAGAATACTATTTTTCTGAATTAAACAATTGTATCAGCTGATTGTGGCTAATCAATCAATTTTTACTTGATGTAGAATTAACCGGCGCATACATTAAGGTGCATCTCGTTCTGTGTCTTTGGGTGGTGATGCCCATTATGCTCCGTTTTCCCCTAAACTGCGGATTTTCTGGATTTAAAAATAGTTTCAATTGATTGCAGCTAACCAATATTTTTTTCCTGATGTAGAATCGATCTATACATACTATGGGATACACCTCGCGCTATGCTTTAGTCTGAAATTGCCCGTTTTGCCCCATTTTCCCCTAATTACTTCCAACTAATTGTGGTTAACCAAGCAGTTTTTTTCCTAATGTGTAATTAACCGATGCATTATATGAGACACAACTTGTTCTGAGTCATTGACTAGCAGTGCCCGTTTTCCCCCCAAAAATACTGTTTCTCTCGTTTGAGAAACAATTTCAACTAATTTAAGCCAACAAAACATTTATTTCTCATGTAGAATTGATCAGTGCATATTGTCAGACAAACTTTGTGTAATTGACTGGAAGTGGTCATTTTGTCCTATTTTCCCCTAAAACACTGTTTCAGTTAGTTGGAACAAACTGTTTAGCCTAGAAAAATAGTATTTTAGGGGAAAATGGGGCGAAACGGGCAATTTCAGACTAACGCATAGCGCGAGGTGTATCCCATAGTATGCACAGGTCGATTCTACATCAGGAAAAAATATTGATTAGTTGCAATCAATTGAAACTATTTTCAAATCCAGAAAAGCCGTAGTTGAGAGGAAATGGAGCAAAATAGGCACCACTACCCAAAGACACAGAACGAGGTGTGTCCAAAAATACGTGCTGGTTAATTCTACATCAAGTAAAAAATGGTTGGTTAGCCGCAATCAGTTGAAACATATCTTTAATTCAGAAAAATAGTATTCTTATGGGAAAATGGGGCAAAATGGGTACTTCCAGTCAATGACACAGATCGAGGTGCATTCCAAAGTATGCGCCGGTTAATTCTACATCAGATTGAAAATGGTTGGTTAGCCGCAATCAGTTAAAACTATTTTTTAATCCAGAAAAACAGTATTCATAGGGGAAAATGGGGCAAAATGAGCACTTCCAGTTCCAGTCAATGACACGGGTCAAGGTGTGCCTTATGAAATGTACCTGTCAAATCTACATCAAGAAAAAAAAAATGGTAGGTAAGCCGCAATCAGTTGATTCTAATTTTTAATTCAGAAAAACAGTATTTTTAGGGGAAAATGAGGCAAAATTGGCACTTCCAGTCAATGACATAGATCGAGGTGCATCCCAAAGAATGCGCCGGTTAATTCTACATCAGGTAAAAATTGGTTGATTGGCCGCAATCAGTTGAAACCATATTTTAGTTCAGAAAAACAGTATTTTAGGGGAAAATGAGGGAAAATGGGTGCTCTCAGTCAATGACACAAATCGAGGTGTGTCCCACAGAATGCAGCTGTCAATTCTACATCAATAAAAAAATTGGTTGGTTAGCCGCAATCAGCTGCAACCATTATTTAATTCAGAAAATCAGTGTTTTTTAGCGGAAAATGGGGCAAAATGAACACTTACACTCAATTCCGGTGAATGAAACTATCACCAATCGATTCCTTGATATTTTTCCATTCGGAAAAGATGGACTTCAAAGATCGCAATCAGCCGCAATAATTAGGTGCCTTTTTGGGTCGGTTTTTCCCCACTGTGACGGTATAAAAAGTGGTTAGAACAATGTATTTAAAAAAAAATCAACCAATCTAATCTTACATTATTAACCCCTACCGTCTCGCACTCATTTTTATGCAAAGTGTTACCTGTCGGTTACAATAGTATTATGCAGTTCGGAGCTAAATTAAGGAAAACGTCCGGAGAAAAAGGCACCTGAAAATCCCAGATGGGGCCATCTTAATTGGTTTAATTAGATTTGTTCATAAGCTTACGCTTTGTTGATACAAAGCAACGATCGATGAAATCAATTGAGCAATAAGAACCTACCTATGCACAAAGTAACCATCACCAACCAACGAAAAGGGAGCATCCTAAATCAATTTTCCATTTCTAAAGCGCTTCTGACCCTAAACCACGCCACACTAATCTGTTTTCTGATTGAACCGAATTGTAAGCTTCTTTACTGCATCCGTCGTCGTCATCATCGTCGACGTCGTCGCTGCAAACGTTCGGCATTGCAAAGACTACGACCAGAAAGAAAGAAAAATGTGAAAAGTCCTTTCCAGAAATCGATTGCAACCCCGTCAAAGGGGGTAATCCCGGCAAGCTGCAGTGCATTTTCCATCTCTGATGATGCCGGATTCTGGGAAGACGAGAAATGATTGCATGCGGAGCAAACCCAGGCAGGCTGGGCTGCAATTGCAGCGCAGGATTAAGCTCGAATGCGATTTCACTGTTCTTTTTAAAGAGTGCGTCTTGAAAGAAAAACGACTCCGAGGATATTGGATTTGTTTTCTGGGGGAAATTTCATAGATTCTGATTCTGAACGAAATGAATGTACAACGGTTGTCAGTAGCTTCCAGTGAGTTCGGAATGACCGAAAACTGTGCGGCAAAAGTTTCTGACTTGATATGAAATTATTATGATAATAGTGTTTGATTATGGTTGTCCGCTGGCGGGATGCGTATGCAAACACATACACGACGACCCAAATATGCTCGATTTGAGCTGAAAGGAGTTCCGTCCCGTCTCCAGGAAGGACGAGAAATGGCCTCGTCCAGCTTATGGTTGCTCGTCTTGTCTCTGGTACTTACATACTGGGAAGGATGAAGCTAGATGTGCCACCGCCAGCCCAGTAGCAGTAGACGAGTAGTGCGAAGCCAGAGTAAACTTTGTGGCTAATGGAGGATATGGGTGTTTTCGGGAAAGCAAACAAAGTGTATTCGCATTACACAAAAAGTTGTTGATCGAATCTGGGCCGGAGGTTGCATGCATATGTACGGCGGATGGGGACCAAAGTATGAGAGATAACTCGGAAAACTTTATAAACTACAGCTAGGAATCGGCGGTAAACCGACCGAGCAAAAACTCCAAACAATTGGATGCATTTGTGGAGCTGGGAAGTTGATCAAAAAGCACTAGAATTGTTTCGGATTTCAGTTTATACATGGAAGCAGCTTTGGAGCGAATTATGGTGCAATCCGATTTGTTCTGAATATAATTCTGTTTACTTGGGAGCCGCAATCATCAATACAATCAAACAAATACACTAAGTGGGGGTAGATTGGATGCTTCTATTATCATTTTTTGAAAGTTAGTGAAAACTTCACTTTCTATCAGAATAATCGTTATGAAAATGGACACACTATTGTAATAGTGATCTTAGAGGTTATTGGTATTCAGCACACAATTTAAACTTGAATCATAAATTGTCTGAAGCTTTTGACCGTGCAAAGTAACTTTACGATTGCGAATCAGCGTCATAAAAGTTCATTGCGTTTGAAGTTAATGCACTTTCTACATCCTTTCCAATTTTACATCAGCATTGTAACTTTTTGCTTCTCTCGTACAACAAAGTTTTACCAAAAGGCCATGCTTTCACCATAAATGTCAATTTGATTTTATTTTTTTATATGTGTGAATTTCGACGATTATTGATGAGTTGGTCGGGATAATAGCTTAAAATCTCTTTTCATGTGAGATATTTTTATGACCTTTTAGTTTACTGCACCTTAGAGTACCTTAAAGAAGAGATATTTAGAACCAATATTGTGTGTAAGAAAATTTAATAATGACAGTAGCTATGGCAGCGGTGGCCAGGGGGCGTTTATAGGAGATAACAACGGGAGGTTTCAGTTTCATGGGATCCCAAGGGGTTTCAGGGTTACCAGAAGAGGGGGGGTTAAAGGGGCTTAAGGGTCCTCTCAAGGGGCTTCAGGAAGTATCAGGGGGTACCAAGAGCTCTCAGGGACGTTTAAGGACCGTCGCTCAATTGCGTCTCCGGTAGTCTCATGAGCGTTCTAAACATCTCCTGGGGATCTCAGGCCTTTCAGATGATCTCAAAAGCATTCCTGGGGATCACGAAGGCATTTCAGGAAACTCAGAACTGTTTCAGGAGAGTTCCAGGAAGTCTCAGGATCATTTTAGGGGGATTGCAGTGGGGTCTTTGGGGCGCTTTAGGGGATCTCAAGGGCATTCCTAGAGGTCTCAAGGACGTTTTAGAAGGTCTTAGTGTTGCGGGATTACAGTCATGGGGCCTGACGAAACATCCTTCCCTCCCCCCACTTGCGAGTCAACCGCGTAGCCGCCGGCTAAGAATAGGACTACTATTCGCAGTTCAAGGTGTCAAGCGACCCGTGCCGAGGAATGAGTGATCGAGGGGGTGAAAAAGATGCTCGATCGTTAACGGAGTCTGTAGGGTACCTGGGCAGTGCAGTGCCAGTGGGCACCCCCTCACAGTATTTCGTCCCTTACCGCGTTAATACAGCGCTCTGGCGAGGTGGACCTCTTTTCCCGTGCGACTCGTGGAATTTAAGCATAAAGCAAAATATTCAGAAAATTCTAAAAGCAGGAGGTAGTCGTGATCCCGAGCAAAGTACAATAACTGAGCAGTAACAAACTGATAACTAGTGTTCGCTCCAGAACTCACTTTACAATTTTGTGTACGCAGCTCCAGCGTGGGAGCTCCGGTCCACACCCCGGCAAGCCACCCGCATTCGAGGTGGCTGAGCAGCAGCTTGGCAAGATCATCGACTTTGCGTTCACGAAATCGAACATTAGCAAGGACATGAAAACGGCCGTATGGCGATGGACGATGCCAAGCAGGAACACGCGATACTCGCGATAACGACTGCAGCAGCGGCGGAGCCTGTAAAGGAAAAGGATATGAAGTCTACCCAGACGGAGGCCTTCGCTTTCGCAGGTAGTCCAAGAGGTGTGGCGAATGCAACTGCTCGTGACAAGCACTCGCAGAAGCGGGCGAGGCAGCCGTCTGGTGAGGAGCTGTCTGGCGGTGTCCGTAAGGCCAGGCGTATGCTTACCCCGAAGACAAGTGCGAAGCAATGCAGGCAAGTCGGACCCTAGCCAGGTGTCCAGGAAAGCTGGTAAGGGTGGGCCTGAAAAGGCTGACCCGTCCCGGAACGATGGGAACAAGGGGTTGCGACCGCTAGTGGGCCCTCAACAGTCACAGAGTAGGGCGATCCAAGGGGAGGACCCCCTTGGACGAAGGTAGAGCGGAAGAGGAAGAAAAAGGCGAATCCGCAGGTAGTAGCGCAGGACGCCAAGCCAAGGCGTAGGAGGGCAGGTGCCAAGCGCGAGAAAGGCGACGCTATCGTCATCAAGACGGAACAGTCCAAGTACTCGGACGTCTTGAAGATGATGCGAAGCGACGCCAAGCTTGAGGGTCTTGGAGCCGACGTACGCAGTATTAGACGTACTCGTACGGGCGAGATGATCCTGGAGCTGAAGCGCCAGAAGGAGCACAAGGGCGCAGCCTATAAGAGGCTGGCAGAAGAGGTCCTTGGTGAGGGTGTGCAGGTGAGGGCTCTGACACATTAGGCGACTCTGAAGGTCAAGGACATCGATGAGATCACCGAAGTGGAAGAGCTCGTCACGGCACTGCGGCAACAGTGCGATGTGCAGGTGGCCGCCGCAGCCGTTAAGCTACGGAAAGGGCCAGCAGGGACACAGATAGCTTTGGTTCAGCTACCTGTGGCGGACGTCAAAAAGTCCGTTAAAGTAGGGAGCATAAAGGTGGGTTGGTGTGTATGTCACCTGACATTCCACGAGCCACCAGTGGTTTGCTTCAGGTGTCTGGAACCAGGACACAAGTCGTGGGACTGCAAAGGCCCCGACAGGCGCAAACTGTGCAGGCGATGCGGCTCTGAAGGTCATAAGGCCCAAAGCTGCACGAGTCCGCCCATCTGCATGATCTGTACTGGGAAATCCTCGAACAACAGACATCCGATGGGTGGTCCAAGGTGCCCGGCCTTCAAGAAAGCCGCAGTGAACAACAAATCACAGTGCAGGTGACGCAGCTGAACCTGAACCACTGTGATGCGGCTCAGCAACTGCTTTGTCAGGCGGTTTCTGAGTGGGAGACGGATATCGCCATCATATCGGACCCATACCGAGTACCCGCCGGCAACGGCAACTGGGTCGCGGATGGGACCAGAAAAATGGCGGCGATATGGACGACGGATAAATACCCCAGGTAAATACAGGTAAATACTACCTACGAGGGCTTCGTGGTCACCAAAGTAAACGGGATCTTCTTCTGTATAGCTGCTATGCGCCTCTGCGGTAGACGATAGAGCAATTCACGCAGATGCTGTACTGTATCACAACCGTGCTGACAGGGCGAAGTCCGGTGATAATAGCGGGTGTCTTCAATGCCTGGGCCGGGGAATGGGGATGCTGTTTTACTGAACAGCGGGGTTAGATTCTGCTACAGGCACTGGCTATGGTAGATGTCGATCTAATCTAATGTCGGTTTCAAAAGCACCTTTATTCAGAATGGAGCGGAGTTGATAATTGACGTTACTTTTTGTAGTCCTGGCCTAACTAATAGTTCGAACTGGAGCGTAGACGATAGCTAAACTCACAGCGATCACCTGGCGGTTCGCTACAGTATCGACTACAACAACAGCAGGCAACGAGTAGAAGAAGTGGCGGCTAGGCCAAGGCCAAGCCCTCGCAGGTGGAAGACATCATACTTCGACAAAGGGGTATTTAGGGAGCCGCTCCGCAGTGAGCGAAATTTACTTGGTTTAGACGGCGAAGAGCTGGTAGCGGTGCTCTCGCGTGCGTGTGATGCGACCATGCCTAGGCGAGTCTACCCTAGAAATGGAAGAGCACCGGCTTACTAGTGGACTCAAGTGGTGCCTGCCTTCGGGCTACGCGGTGGATGCAGCGAGCACGGAATGAGGAAGACATAAAAAAAAAACAGCCGGTAGTGTTCGACGCTGCCAAAGTCGCGCTGAAGACCGAGGTAAGGACAAGCAAAAAGGCCTGCTTCGAGGGTCTCTGTTAGAGTACCAATGCAAACCACGTGGGGTGATGCCTACAGGATCGTGATAGCCAAGACGACAGGTATAATGGCTCCTACAAAGTAATCTCCAGAGATGTTGGAGAGAAATCATCGAGGGGCTTTTTTCGCGCCATGATCCTAGTCCTTGGCCTTCCGTAGGACAGCCGGGGACTGGGGCTGGCGATGAGGAGAGGGTCACCGATGTGGAACTTGCGGGGATAGCTAAGTCCCTTAGCGTAGGTAAGGCCCCAGGTCCGGACGTAGCTCCGAACCTGGCCTTAAAAGTAGCTATTGCAGAGGCTCCCGAGATATTCAGGTCTGCTATGCAGAAATGCCTGGACGAAGGAGTTTTCCCAGAAGCTTGGAAGAGGCAGATCCTGGTACTATTGCCAAAGGCGGGGAAACCACCCGGAGACCCGTCGGCTAATAGACCAATATGCTTGATTGACACGGCGGGGAAGGTGCTCGAAAAGATCATCCTCAATAGAATGTTGAGGTTCACCGAGGGCGAAAATGGTCTTTCGAGCAACCAGTACGGCTTCCGGAAGGGGAAGTCCACCGTAGGCGCTATCTTGTCGGTTACAAAAACCGCCGAGAAAGCACTCGAGCCCAAGAGGAGGGGAATTCGTTTCTGCGCGGTAGTGACTCTGGATGCAAGGAATGCGTTTAATAGCGCCAGCTGGGCTGCTATTACCGATGCGCTCTTGCGTCCGGGGATACCGGAGTACCTGTACAAGATTCTCGAAAGTTACTTTCAGAATCGTGTACTAGTCTACGACACGGAGGTGGGTCGGAAGTGCTTTCACATAACCTCAGAAGTCCCGCAAGGTTCCATTCCGGGGCCGGTGTTATGGAATGTCATGTACGACGAGGTGTTGAGGTTAGAGTACCCAGTGGGAGTGGAGGTTGTCGGATTTGCCGACGACATTACGCTCGAAGTCTACGGTGAAACGATCGAGGAGGTGAAGTTGACTACCGATCAAGGTTCTGGAGGCGTGGATTCGATCCAGGAAACTGGAGCTGGCTCACCACAAGACAGAGGTGACGGTTGTTAACAACCGGAGGTCGGAGCAGCAGACGGAGATCAGTGTAGGAGAGTGCACTATCTTGTCAATGCGCTCCGTTAAACACTTGGGCGTGATGATCGACGATAAGCTTGCCACGTCGATTATGCCTGTAAAAGAGCCTCCACAGCTATTGCGGCACTGTCCCGGATGATGTCCAATAGCTCTGCGGTGTACGCCAGTAAGCGCAAGCTTCTGGCTAGTGTTGCTACGTCCATACTTAGATATGGCGGCCCGGCGTGGGGTACCGCGCTAAGTACTGAATGCTACCGACGGAAGCTGGAAAGTACTTACAGGCTTATGTGCCTGCGGGTTGCGAGCGCGTACCGTACCGTGTCACACGACGCTCTCTGCGTCATTACTGGTATGGTGGCTATCAGCATTCTTATCAGTGAGGACATGGAGTGCTTCGAAATGCGCGGCACAAGAGGCATACGCAGGACTGCCAGGATGGCCTCTATGGTCAAATGGCAGCGCGCGTGAGACAGTTCCCCAAAGGAAGGTGGACCCATAGGTTGATACCGAGGGTAGATAGTTGGACTAATAGGCGCCATGGTTCACATTCCACCTCACACAGGTCCTTTCAGGCCATGGTTGTTTCCGACAGTAGACCGTTTCGGGCATGCGGATTCTCCCGAATGCCCAGTGTGCAATGGTTTAGAGGAAACGGTGGAACACGTTTTGTTCGTGTGCCCGCGTTTTCGCACAATGCGTGACCGCATGCTTGCCACATGCGGAGAGGACACAAACCCGGACAACTTGGTCCAGAGGATGTGTAGGGATAAGTTTGGCTGGAACGCCGTTTCAACGGCTATCACCCATATCGTCTGGGAGCTACAGAGGAGGTGGCGCGTGGACTCGGAGAATGGCTAGTCCAGATGCACTACAATAGGTGGTCCAGGGGTTCGGAGTCGGCTTCGTAGGTCATACCGGTGCCCTGCGGTCGAGATCGACCCTTACAGCGATTAAGTGGCCGCGGAGAGGAAGTCCCGGTAGCGTTGTTGTCGTGGCGTCGGTCTACTGGGTTGGATCCGAGCCCGCGGTTGGAAAGGGGTCCCCGGCAACGGTCGGGGCAGGTGGAGACCCTGCTGTCAGCAACCTTCTGGTGCAGCTGATAGGGCCTGAAGGGTAGTGATACACTTGCCTTCAGCAAGTCAGATCGGGTTGCACGTGGGCATCACTTCTTGATGTCTGCAAAGCAGTTGGGCGCGGGCGGGGTTGACCCTGCTCGCCTTCCGAGGACAAAGGGAGTGGCGATGACCACTCAGGAAACTGGCTAAGCGCCAGCATGTTACCGTGATGGACTCTCCAGAGCGAGTCATCGATGTTCGTTGCTGCTAGGCTACGCAGCTAACCTTGAGGGTGCAATGTGCACTAGCCCCTTTCTGAAGCAATACCTTCTTGGTGGTTCCGGAGAGACGTAGGGTTTGGCGACCATAGGAATGTGTTTAGTGGGTACGAGGAGAGAGTAGTCCTGGCTTTTACTTTTTGTTGTAGAAGACGGCCTCAGCTTCACACTACCCTAACCTTCCTGTTAGGGTGTCTGTCGAGCAGATTATCCCCCTGTGGTTTAAAAGGAAAAAAAAAAAGAGTCGCGCAAGGTTTCATCCTGGGTCCGATGTTATGGAATATCATGTACGACGAGGTAGGTTAAAGTTCTGGGTGGGAGTTGCAAGAGTCTGGTGCTCTTTTCTGGTTCTGGTTTCTGGTTCGCTCTTTTCAAGCTCTTAAATTGTGCGCTTTGGAATACACCGGATTGCGTTCAATTGATTTTGCAACTAGAAGCCTTCTCGCGCGTACTGGCAACATAAATCATTCACGAGAAACTTTGCCATATTCCTGAGTATGTGCAGCACCACTTCAAGTTTCAATGGATTCCAGAATGGCATCCATATGACACAAACTGTCGAAGCTACGCTACATTTGACGTCAGTTCGCTGTCGAATGTTGAATGTCGGATAGTCATAAAGAACCGCAAATATCCTTTCAGTGCATTGCAGAATATTGCTTCATGCTGGATGTCGCTCTATAAAATAACGCTTCCCGCATCATACGCGCGTAAAGTGGAACGAGACCAAGAGTGATTCCGGGAGCCGAGCGCTACAGGCAGGCAGTTGTACGAATGGTAAAGAGGATGACGTGATTCGATGGTAATGAGTTTGCTCATTAGTATGAGTTTTGAATTGTGACAAATTTAAAGAAAAACATTGATGGCAGAAAAAAGTGGAATTCTGCGTAATTAGGCAGCATTACGATTGCATTAAAATAAATTAATAATTGGAAAACTGTGGAACTGCTCAAAGAACACTATGCTGACAAGCAAAATTTGTCTCAGTTAATAGATCATGCCAAGAAATAACCCTATATAAAAATTTGTCTAAAAATACATCGTTATCATGCCGAACAAACTGCCAAACAAGCAACTCACGTTTCCACAGTTAAATACACAGTGATACCGTTAATGAATTGACACTGTATTGGCTTTCGATCTTCATTAAAACAAATTACCCAACTTTCCCTATCGATACAACCATTCGACCCCATCCCGGTGCGGTACAAAATGCCATTTAGTGTAAACCTGTGTAACCCAAATTAGCTACCATCCCTCGGCAAGAGCAAGTTTATTAGCGCCATCATTACTACTGCTGCTAATATCAAATAACCAACACAGGCCGGGTGGCCTCCGGCGCTGGGAGGGATCCAAAATCGAATCACACGCCAAAGGTCTGCCCTGCCCTGCCTGCCTACAACGACCGACGACGGCGACGAGAGGTCAAATCGATTTTACAGCTGCCACAGCGCGCCACTACTGCTGACATCAACCGAATCAAAACCACCCTGCTCCTGCTGCCACGGGGTAATAGGAAATCGAACCATTCGTAAAACAGATTTGTTCCCCATTACCCTCCTTCTCTTCCCCAGAAAGGGCGGCAATTCGGCATCGAACGGTTCAAAGCGAGAAGTTATAACTGCATCTGTGCATATGGGAATATGTGGGATCAATTTTTGCAGACAATCAAACGGGTACCGTCAATTGGGGCGAAGTTTAGCGTTGTGGGACATGATTCCATTTTTTTTTAAGAAACTGAGCATAGGAGCTGATTTATTTCCGTTCTCTGCTCTGCCGAGTTCAGCAATCTGAGAAAAACGCGATTCAATATGGATATTTTTGATACGGGCTCCATGAGTAGATGTCAAAAATCAATTTCCAATGCCATTTTGAAATCCAAGATGGCGACTTCCGGTTTTTCAAAATTTATGGAATCCCCTGTAGTATGGATATTAGTATGGGACACGCTTGTATGGAAAAAATAAATCCTCGCTCCAGTCGAATTTTTTGATCCCATTTAGGTTCTATATGAACTGTACAAAATTTCAGCGCAATCGGTGAAACTATAATTTAGCGCAAGCGGTTCAAAGTTTGCATAGGATTTACTATGGGAAAAGTTGCACTTTCAAACAAAAAAAACCAGAGGTCGCCCTTTGTCTCCTTAATTCAAATCGATCAACGCTTCTTGTAGAAAAATCATTTATGAAACTTTCCTTCGAAGACCGTAAAACGATTGGATGTTTGTGAAAAAAGTTATTGATTTATTATCGATTAGTGATCCAACAAACGGCTTTTTGTTTTGTTTTATCAGCAGCACTGCTGCTGCCGTTGTTGCATGGGGTGGCCGGAGGCATCACCACCCCCCAGAAACAGCAGCAGCCAAAGCAGCAGCTACAGTGCTAATAAAACAAAACAAAAAGCCGTTCGTTGGATCACTAATCGATAATAAATCAATAACTTTTTTCACAAACATCCAATCGTTTTGCGGTCTTCGAAGGAAAGTTTCATAAATGATTTTTCTACAAGAAGCGTTGATCGATTTGAATTAAGGAGACAAGAGACGACCTCTGGAATTTTTTATCTGAAAGTGTAACTTTTCCCATAGTAAATCCTATGAAAACTTTGAACCGCTTGCGCTGAAATTCTGCACAGTTCATTTGGGACCTAAATGGAATCAAAAAAGTCGATTGGACCGAGAATTTGATGTTTGTCCCATACTAATGGGTATTTTTGAAGAGGATTCGTTTAGTAGAAACTGCAACCATTCAGTTCGTAGACGGTACTAAGAGGTTAATAGAGATTTTTTATTTTTTTTATGAAAACTTATTGAAGACATGTCAAATTAGGCGAAGACTTTTGAAGGCAATCAAACGTTTCAAAAATTGACTTATGTGGTATGCCAATGAATTAGTATAATTATTTTATTTTACAAAATGCGTAAAACAACAAATTTCATATTTTTTTTAAATATTTTTTTTTATTTTCTAGTTATGTATGGGACGATTCTAATATGACGCCCATATATTTTTTTTGGTATATGTAGAATGTTCTTTCAGAACTTGATAAAGAATTGTGTTGCGATACAAGCACGTATTCCAGTGAGCTTTCGATTAAGTGTCCAGCAAAAATAATCAAAAGATTTGATTTGATGAAACGATTTTTTTTTAATTTCCATGGCAATTTTGAAAGGATTCTACTGACAATTTATTAAATGTCCTTCTTACAAAAAACAAAAAAAAAAACAATATCATCAGTGATTTAGTTTTTTTTCAGAAATTCTTAAAACAAACTTTCGGGAACTAACCAAAAAGAAACTTTAGAAACAAACAAGAGTCCTTTTAGTAGGTTTTTTAATATATTTACCAATTCATCCAACGATTTTTCATTTCCATCAATTTGCTTTGTTGGGAAAGGTCAGCTTCAGGGTGATCGAAACAGATATTGAAAGCAGCCGTTCATGTGGTCAGCTTCAATGCTGGAAATTTATTATGTTTATCATTTAATCTATGTTATTTACATCTAAAATTTACTTACATTCTAGAATTATTTCACCATTCCGAATAACCAATATCCCAACACTTTCTACTTGACTGATTCCAGTTGATCAGTTAACTCTACTGCCAGTGGGTACAGAGCATATCAGTGTTGCCAGTTTTACCAGAAGAGAAATCCTCCACAACATGCTTCTTATATATATTTTCGAAAACTGATGGGGATTTCTTAAAAAAAAAAATAAAAAATTAAAAAATATGAGATTCATCAAAGCATTACTATAATTTTTTTTTCAAAAATTTCTTAGAGAAAAAAATTAGAAAATCCTCCCAAGGTTACCCGAGCACACATGTCCATGTTAACCCAAAGTGACATCTATCAGATTTGCTGATATGTCAAAACTGACTTGAAAACGCGTACTTGGAAGACACAGAATTTTGATTATTGAGATGAAACCGTAAGAAAGGGAGCATTCATGGTGTGGTCTCGGAGCCTTTCTATTTCGCAGAATCGATACCTGTGCTGTGGCTTAATTGGTTTGCGCGCCGGTCAAGCGAATACAAAAACGGGGATTCGAATCCCAACAAAACGCGGTTTTTTCACGAATTCATCTCTCAATTATTCATTTATTTCCAAAGCTTTTCCAAGCGTTACATGAGTAGTTCATCGAGGACACTCTTAAGAAATTTTCATTATTTTCTCCAATGATTCTTCCACAATGTCATACATACTTAGATTTGCTTAACCCGTAAAGTACCAGGACGAACCAAAAATTTTCAAACTACTCGTTCTTAGCAGTGCACTGACCGATTTTCAAAAACTTGGACTTTTATTGAAGGGGAATAGTTGTACTAACTTTTACTTTTGGTGCCGCCCCGCGAAACCCCTCCCTCCTTTCGGGGGAGGCAAATATGTCTGTGTTTTTTTTCCTATTCTTCTGCTAGTTTGAGCAAATGCTTCAGGTTTTTCAGTAATTTCGATAACCAGCATCCAAAATCCCACCGGAGAAGTATAATTTAGTTGCATGACAGTGTCCAACATTGTTGGGGATCATTTGGTTTCGATGTAAGAGTACCAGGCCCACCGGAACATCCGTAAAAATGGCCATTTGATGAAAATTCCTCTCGAGCTATGCGATTTTTTCCAATACAATCAAAATTCTTGGTCTAAGACCATAGTCAATGATTCGTTACTCTTATGGACCACAGTTGCCACTTATCGGTCCACCGGAAGATCCGGAACATCCGTAAAAGAAACTCAAGTTTTTTTTAAGATGTTTCCCTAATTTGGCACTATTCAATAACTGTGAAGACACATTTTTGAAAACATTGAACACCTCTTTCCCCCTCGTAGACTGTTGACCATGTAAAATTTTTGAAATGTATATGGAGCGTAGGCAAAGACCAGTGCGCAACCCCTTCCATTCCCCGAATAGTCAACGTTTTATATGGACAGACCCTCCAGGGTAACTACAGTCGGCTAAATTAATTTATTCGAAAAATTCCAATAGGATTTCATTCAGACGTTCCTTAGAGAATTTTTCCAGAAATTACTCCGAAAATTCTTCAGAGCTGCTTCACCGGTTTTTTTCAGAGGATTTTTCTAGAAACGCCCAAAGAATTCTTTCAGCGATTCCTCCAGAAATTTCTCTCCCAAAAAAAAAAAAATGAACACATTTCTTTGAGAAGTTCTTGAAAATTTCTTTCGAGATATTTAACATTGAGTTCTAGGATTTTTTAAAAGTTCAGATGAGGATCCAATTGAAAAAAGCGTCCATAAATGAGGTAGCTTTTTAGATGGGAGGGGGCTACGAAGGGGTGTGTATAAAATAGTCTAAAAATTCTACATCATTTATGCATGCTCCCAATGATCTTGCTAAAAGGACTCCACCCGCAATTACTTCGAGGATTCCTCTAAGGAGCCCACCTGAAGTTCCTCCACGAATACCTCCTCAAATTCTTCTAGGGATCTCTGGGGACTCCTTTATAGCTTTCTTCATGTACTCGTTCTGGAATTCCTCAAAATTCCAATAGCTTCGAGGATTCCTGAATAAATATTTCTGGGAAATCTTGCAAGGGTTTCTCTAGAAATATCCCTGATGATTTTTTTTTTCAAAAATTGTGTAGAAATTCCTTTGAGATTTTTTCCAAAAATATATCCAAAAGTCCAGCATAAGTACTTCCAAAACATCATACAGAATAATATTCTATGAGCGCTCGCCAATTTAAAAAAATTGCGTTTGTCTTTGGTAATTCCTCAGAGGATTTACCTTAGAACTCTTCAAACGATTATTCCAGGAATTACTCTGAAAATAGAAATTTCTCCATAACACTCTTGAAATTCCACCAGAAATTCAAAAGAGCCTCCATCCAAGAATTTCACCGAAAATTACTCTCTGGATATTAATTCTCTAAACTATTCTCCAATCATACCTCCAAAGCCACTAAGATTTCCTCTAAGGACTCTTCCTGGGTTTTCCTCCTCTCTCCTCTTCTTGGCGTAACGTCCTCACTGGGACAAAGCCTGCTTCTCAGCTTAGTGTTCTATGAGCACTTCCACAGTTATTAACTGAGAGCTTCCTCTGCCAATGACCATTTTGCATGTGTATATCGTGTGGCAGGCACGAAGATACTCTATGCCCAAGGATGTCAAGGAAATTTCCTTTACGAAAAGATCCTGGACCGACCGGGAATCGAACCCGTCATCCTCAGCATGGTCATGCTGAATACCCGTGCGTTTACCGCCTCGGCTATATGGGCCCATCTTCCGGGGTTTTCTCCAAAGATATTTCCAAAAAATTTCTCAGTTCAGTTTTCAGACCAATATCTTGAAATAATTAATTTTAAAGCACTCATAAACACACTAGAATAAGTAATCCTGAAGGTATGTTCTGGCAAATCTGGTAGGGTTTTTGTGATAAAATATATGAAAACTCTGTAGTAATCTGTAGTATAAGCTTCCTTTAGCTAGAAATTCTGGAATTCTCGAAAAATTGTGTAAAAAAACTGGATTTGTTTTATTTTTCAATGAGAGTTGTGAAGGATAGCTTGATATAGGGATTGAGTTGGATTGTCGTGCCGGAAGTGAACGTCCTCCCCAACATGATGCAAACAATCAAAAGAAAGTCACTGAAAAAATAAATCACGGTAAAAATCTTAAGAGATTTTTCTTCTATGTTCTATAAAAATTGGAAGAATTTCTGAAAAGTGCTTGAAGAAATTTCTGACCGATTTCTTGATGTTTTGGAAAAAAAAGACTCATGGACTCATGCGGTGATTAAACTTAACAAATAAAAAAAAATAAAAAAATAAAAATAAAATCAAATGCAAAAGTAAACATTATATGACTTTTGTTTGAAGAGTTCCATGGAATACTTTCTAAAGTACGGTTTGATAAATGTTTCGAGGTAAATCATGAAATTTTCTTTATCTTTGGAGACATTCGTCAATGAACTAGTTGAGAAATTTCAGATTTTTTGAGGGAATTGCAACCTGCTGGAGAATATCTGAAGGAATCTCTGAAAGATTTTTTCAAATTTAGAAGTAGTTTGTGAGAAAATTTACAAAATTCTTGGAGATTTAAGGACAAACGTCTTGACATCCCGCTTCAACGGTGCATCAAAACTTCAGACGCACAAATCTCAAGAAGCAAGCTTCAAACAATAGTGCATTTCATTATTCTGTTCTTGCTCACTAGTAATAAGCTTAAAATAAAAAGCTTGGGCGCGTTGCTTTTGGTTACGGAGAGATTTGTGCGCTCAAAATCGTGAGTAGGTGCAAAAGTCGGCCATTGTGGCGGCCATTTTGGGATTCTAACAAGTCTGTCCTTAAGTGGAAGTAAGAAAATAAAACAATATTAGAGTTACTTTTCACACATATGGAAGCGCAAAGAATCTGGAAATGGGGCACAATTCTTAAAAAAAGAAGTTGAAATAATTACAAAAACGGTGATTCGCATATTTTAAGGAGAGTGAAAGATAAATCTATATATATAAAAATGAGTTTGAAGTCCCTTTGAGGCAACAAAACTCACGAACGGCTGAACCGATCGAGATGACTCTTGCAGGGTTTGATTCGTATTCATGGTGGCTGTGTTTATATGTAAAAAAAGTTACGAAAAACAACTTCAAAGAATAGAAATTGTAAAATTACCGAAATTGTTATGAGCGGGGAAGAAATTCAAAACGATCACAATAAAACAAATCTAGAGTGCGGTGCCAAAATGACTCCCCAGCAGTTGTCAAACAATCACAATCAGAATGGCAGTACAACGTCTGCCGGGACAGCTAGTTTCCAATAAAAAAAACTTTCCTGCTCGTCTGAAGGCGTGAGCATGAACATGGCCTCGCTCAGGCCAATAACCGAGGAGTTCTCTGCGTAACTATGAGAAATTACTAGGAGTTTGGAAACGAGAAGGCAAGATGGTGAGTTTTGTTTTGATAAACAAATTGCTACAATTGCTCTTGCTCGTCTGTAGACGCCAAAAAACTCTTATTTTCTCATATGTGCTGGAATTTCCCATGTCGGTAGTTTTTTTTTTTTATCTCAAGAGGTTCTTACTCAGTGAATAACTTGGAGTAACATCAAAGACACCACTGATTCCGAGTTGCTCTAGCTAGAACTTATTTAAGGAGAGTTTTTTGTGGGTTTACAGGAAAGAAGTGGTGGGGGAAATAAAGATCGTAGATGTGAATCAGGGGAGTTCCATGGAGTGTTTGGGGATTTCAGCGGATTTTAAGGATATTCCATGATGTTTCAAGAGTTTCAATGGCGTTCTAGGAGATTTCAGGGGGTTGCAAGGCTGCTTCAAGGGATTTCAGGGGTTTTGTAGGTGCCATGGGGTTTCAGAGTGTGTAAAAACCGTTTCAGAGGAAATCAATGGGGTTGTAGTAAATTTCAGGGGTTTCCGGGGCTTTCCAGGTCTATTCAAGGCTTTTTAGGGGATTTCATGGGATAACAAAGGTTTAAAAACCCTCACAAACCACCTGAAACGCGTTGAAACCCATCTGGAACTCCATCAGAAACATTCTTAAAAGCCTCCTAAACCCCTCAGAAACGCATTGGTCCGCCTTGAAATCCCATCGAAACCCACAATCAACCACCAAATCTACCTCCCCCTCCTCAGAAACGCCATGAAACCCCTCTGAAACCTCGTCATATGCCTTTAAATCCTTCTGAAACATCCCTGAGTCCTCCTTGAGGGCATCCTGAAAACTAGGAAAATCATTTCCAAATGCCCCTGAAACTATCCGAAACGCTTGATAATGCCTGAAAACTTTTCTGAAAATCACTTGAAAGCCATAGACATGTCACTCCTTGTACGTTTTTTTTTTGTTTTTTATTTTATTATTACTCGAAATGGTAAAAGATCGTCAATTTCACGATTTTTGCTCAGGCTAACCAAGCCAAGTGGAAATAACAACGTTTGATTGCTCTGACATTCATGCACACAACGGTTGCACGTGTTCGATGAACTAATTGAGATTTGAATTTTGAAAAGAAATCCACGAGATCCGGTAGGAATCGATCCCACGGCTTCCAACTCGCTAGACGGGTGCGTCTTTTCTCCAAGCTATGGAGATACTTGACCATCTCCGTCTCCCGAAGACACAGACCTGAACTCGATTCCACTAATGTACATGGTTTGTTCTATTTCACAATCCAACTCTCCTTCCTAATTGTCATACCGATAAGTCATCAGAATGGTCCAAAAAATCGTTTTTGCTCCACACCGATTATTTGATTCATAACCAGATTCTAAGCCTTCTCCCAAAAAATGAACTGATATGTTTGAAAATTGAGAATGCACAAGCCCTTCAAGTTTTGTATGGAGTAATTCCATAAAAAAAGGATTGTTGAGTTGGGGATGCCACGGACGATCACCTTTTGAGAGCAACTTTTGTGGAGCAGCTTCAATGCTGTTAAATAAGTTTATAAATAATAAAAAATAATTCAATTTACATACAACAACTTACATTACAGTGAACACATCCGTGCGTTCGCAAAGGATCCGATTTTTCAACTAACTGGCCTATCTTCTAAATTCTCTCATCTATTCTGTCTATATTCAGTGTTGCCAGTTTCACAGTATTTATCAAAGCTTTCGCAACAAGGATGTTTTTCATTCAATTGACCGTAGCGTTTCCCCTAGTGCCCTAAAGCAGCGTTTCTCAAACTATGGGTCGCGACCCACTGGTGGGTCGCAGGCTGATTTTTGGTGGGTCGCGAAGGTTTTGGCGATATTGTAATAAATTTCTTGTTTACTTATGTCAGCTAATCATTTTCCAAATAAAAATATTCCCTTGGAGAATCGGCAGAGTTATTTCTAGAAATTTAGGTTATCCTTAATTCTATACAATATTTTATATTACAAGTCTTAGTCTGGAGTATAATGAATATTGAAACTACTGTCTGCGTTCTGAAATCGATTCTAGAACAATGACTTTTCAATCAGATGGTTTAAGATTTGGGTAAACTTTTAGCTTTTACTTTTGTTCTGAAAAACTGAGATTAGGTTGTTGCTTTGAGTTTGCATTTACAGCTAGTTTTAAACGCCTATTTCAACAGTTAAAATATTAAAAAATAGAAATATCAAAATACGGCAAAAAATACCAAACTTTGACAAAAAACCTTACCTTTAACGAACTTAAGTAGGGCTAAACTTTGGTAAATTTCTGCTGAAAGTCGATAATCTGCACTTTTACGTAAATCAAAACAATTGAAAAATGATTTGTATAAAAATAGTGTGTATGACTCGCTGTCAATATTTATAGCATTTTCATCCCGATCTTTCATTTTTATTTTGATTTTAAATTTCTGCAGAAGCACAAAGTTGCCACTATATCTTTAAAGAGTTTGTAGATTTTTTTTATTTATTCCTAGAAGAAATATTTAATATTCATATGAGAATTCATATAAGAATACCTAATGTGGAGCCTCGTAGCCGTGCGGTTAGGGTCACCAAGCTCATAATCGCACCATGCTATGGGGTGAGGGTTCGATTCCCGCTCCGGGCGTTGAAACTTTTCGTGAGAATAGTTTCTTCCCCGTTTCCACTGGTGCATGCTCCGTTCGTCCGTTGTCTAGTGTTAAGTTTAAACAGTCTGTACAGCCCAAAGCTGAAGACGTTGTCCGTGTCTTTTTTTTTTAACTTTTTCTGTGGTGCTGCTTGGAGCCAGACTGGTTAAATATAAAAGAAACATGGAAACTTATCTCAAATTCTTTAGACTAAGAGTTTACCGAAACAACACACTTGGATACTTCAACCTTACGTAGATTTTTCAAAATAAAAAAAAAATTAAAAAAATATTATTTCGATTTCGAAAACTGCGTAACGTTAGTGGATTAAAGCCTACGAAAGTGATAAAATATATGTATTCAAAAAGCCAGTCTGTGCGTGCTGGTGGGTCGCCAAATTCTATGAAAATGAAAAGTGGGTCGCAAGCTAAAAAGTTTGAGAACCCCTGCCCTAAAGTGTTAGTTGACCCTTGGTACTCCTAGGCTACTCCATCAGCTACAACCTTGCCGAAGACCACATTCAAATCGGACGCCTCCCTAATTAGTTACTGACACTAGGGCACTTGGGGAAATTCTACGGTCAATTGAATTAAAAACATCTTTTTCCTATAGTTATTCCCTTACAAAATTTGAAGGGCTTGTGCATTCTCAATTTTCAAACATATCAGTTCATTTTTTGGGAGAATGCTTAGAATCTGGTTATGAATCGAATAATCGGTGTGGATCAATCGCAGAGCTATGGAGAATTATGAACGAAAACGGCTTTCCTGGGAAGCTGACTAGACTGATTAAAGCAACGATGGACGGTGTGCAAAACTGCGTAAAGGTTTCGGGTGAACTATCCAATTCGTTCGAATCTCGCCGGGGACTGCGACAAGGTGATGGACTCTCATGTCTACTCTTCAACATTGCTCTGGAAGGTGTGATGCGACGAGCCGGGCTCAACAGCCGGGGAACGATTTTCACAAAATCCGGTCAATTTGTGTGCTTCGCGGACGACATGGACATTATTGCCAGAACATTTGGAACGGTGGCAGAGCTGTACACCCGCCTGAAACGCGAAACAGCAAAGGTCGGACTGGTGGTGAATGCCTCAAAAACAAAGTACATGCTGGTAGGCGGAACCGAAAACGACCGGATCCGTCTGGGTAGTAATGTTACGATAGACGGGGATACTTTCGAGGTGGTGGAGGAATTCGTCTACCTCGGATCCTTACTGACGGCTGACAACAACGTGAGCCGTGAAATTCGGAGGTGCATCATCAGCGGAAGTCGGGCCTACTACGGGCTCCAGAAGAAACTGCGATCGAAAAAGATTCACCCACGCACCAAATGCACCATGTACAAACCGCTAATAAGACCGGTGGTTCTGTACGGGCACGAGACATGGACCATGCTCGAGGAGGACCTACAAGCACTCGTAGTTTTTGAGCGACACGTGTTAAGAACGATCTTCGGCGGTGTGCAGGAGAACGGTGTGTGGCGGAGAAGAATGAACCACGAGCTCGCTGCACTTTACGGCGAACCCAGCATCCAGAAGGTGGCCAAAGCCGGAAGGATACGGTGGGTAGGGCATGTTGCAAGAATGCCGGACAACAACCCTGCGAAGCTGGTGTTTGCAACGGATCCGGTTGGCACAAGAAGGCGTGGAGCGCAAAGAGCACGATGGGCGGACCAGGTGGAGCGTGACTTGGCGAGCATTGGGCGCGACCGAGGATGGAGAGCGGCAGCCACAAACCGAGTTGTGGCTATTGTTGATTATGTCTTGTCTTAATGATGTTGAACAAATAAATGTATGTTTGTATGTATGTGGATCAAAAACGATTTTTTTAAACCACGCTAATAGACAGTGCCCGAAGCTCACGACAATTTTCGAAAATAATTTCTCTCCCGCTCTGACATTCATGAACATTGCACACTACAGCGACATGTAGATGTTCATCTGATTGCCGCCTAGCAAATTGGAATTCGAATCCCACTGGAGCACGTAGGTTTCTTTTCATAATTCAAATCTTAATTTGTTCATGAAGCACGTGTTTCTGTTATGTGCATGAATGACAGAGCAATCAAACGTTGTAAAAGATCCTTTCAATAAAAAACATACATTGCACAACTTAGTTCGACAAGCTTTAAAATAGATCAATTTCACCTAAAATCACGGTACAGTGTTAAAACTTTACCAAACCCGCTGACCTCGAGTCGCTGAAAATCGCCCCTGAAAATGCTACCGAATCGTATATAGGCGATAAAACTTTAATACCGAAGCCATAAAATCAAAGTGGACTCCGCACCTCGACGTGAACGACGACAAACGAGACGGCGACCGTAATGGCGTGGCGTGACGCGCAGCGACGGTGACGGTGATGGTGGCGGGCGCACCGGATATGGAAGGTTATTTCGGTGTAAAATGGGCAATCCATCCGGAGACACCGGCGCGTGGAGGCGGGACTGACTGGCTGCATCAGCTACCAGAATAACCGTTACTATTTATTGTTAGAATGCGCATCGAATTTCCGGTGGGTTGCTGCACACGTCGTCCGATCCATGGTCCAGCGGGGGAGGAAAATGGTATGAATTGCTGACGAAAGTTTCGGGAATCAGAGTGCAGGATACTGCACAGGAATGCAGTATCTGGATAGTGGTAGCAAATGGGAATGGCGCGATAATGACTCTAACGAAGCAGTCGTTCGCTAATGTAACGCTGAAAACTATGTCTGATGGTATTTGTTCCACGAATTGTTAAATATGACTGCTATCATAGCGATTCTATAGTTTTAGAAATGAGAGCAGTTTTTGGGAACGCGCAACGACCGGTTCAGTTGACTAGTTTTTTAATGATAAAGGTCCAATTACACGTGAATAAATATTCTATTCTATTCATTTGTCCAAACATTAGTCATTAGAATGTTTGGCCAAGTGTTGTTAGGTGTTGTGGACCAGTTGAGGCTCTTACGGATAAGAGCTGAGATGAGCTGGCTCCATCAATTTGGATTAATCCTAGGAAAATTATTGTCCAAAGTGAGTGAGTTGATCTTTCATGATCACTAGTAACGCTTGCAAACATCTGTAGATGAGAGCAGCAGTATTTCGAAATTTATGTTTTTGCTGTACAGTATGACAAATAATAATGTTGTTTATATCTGTGAAAAGAATCAGACCGTATTTAGTTTGCAAATCTGATTTCATTGATCATAATTAATAATTATCTTAAAGATATATCGTCTAGCTCAAACCTTTGTAGGGGTATGTGGCGGGACCATCATCATCATCATCAACTCAATTTCTGTTACACACCTGAGCATGATAACTCTAGTCGAAAAGCCATGTCTAGGTATTTCAGGCAAATGTTCAACTTTCTACAGCTGTTTATGCTCAGCGAGTTGTATTTCTGGAGGAATGTAGTATATGATCATCTAAACCAGATTCAAATTAAAACTCATTGGCCATACTCTGTGTACAGTCATAGCACAATCATGGGTCACCCACAATTATGGGTCAATTCCATTTGAATTGCATGGTGAACTGACTGACTAATAATTGTGACAGAGTGACCCATAATTGTGCAATGACTGTACCAACATCCCGCCACGACATCGGCACGACACGACATTATCAACAAATTTATAAATCACAAACTTTTATCCGTCGAAAATCACTAATGCCATCGTTGGCGCTTTTTCCAGCCAACGAAATGAAACGCCAGGGAACGGGGAATGAACGGGTTGGACTGGTCCAGCCATTAATCACATTACAGTTTCGCCAGTCGAGTCCTTGGCGCGAGTGAGCTTGCGCTGCTGGCTGCGCTTGGCACCCAAGTAAGACGGATGATTTTCTGGGACCAATTCACTTGTCTCGCGATTCTTCACACAGGCAACTCTTATGACAATATTTTTGTTTCGTGGTTTGATGTTCAAGTTGTCTAAAAATTAAAATGCAAACAATCAAATGTTTCTACTAAGGAATACATGTACAACCATTAAAGAAATTCCAGAATATCTTAATTTATTTTCTTTTTTCGTCAGCAATTCTATAAATCAAAACAATATTTTCAGGAGGTTACAAAAAAAACTTTAAGGAACACTTCTAGAGAATATTCGAAATAATTGAAGCTTTATAATTTCATCCAAGAACTTTTATATTTCCAATAAAGCAATTTGTCTAATTATTCCCTCACCAGTTTTTGAAGATTTTTTTTTTAAATCATGAAGGTTCCTTCCGAAAATTTGAACGAAATGTTGTTCCGAAACACTCACCAGATACTATACCTTTTTGTCAGAATTATTTTAAGAATTTCACTCAGAATTTTCTGCATAATTGTCGGATAATTTGTCCAAAAATTCCTGTTTAGATGTCGCCCAAGATTTCAGCGAAGTTTGTTTTATAATTTTTCCGATCATTTTCATGATATCCTTCAAAGGTAGAAAGAATTCGATTTTTCGAATTTTCACAATATCTCCAAAGAATTGATTGATTGATTTGTCTTTATTAGAGAGACTTTCAGCCCTTGGCTGGTTCGTCTCTTTCCCTCTCTCCAAAGAACTTCCTTATATACATTTTTGAAATATTCTTCAAAAAATGTTCTAAAATTCTATACAACTAGCTCCAACCAAGTCCCCGTTTATAAGGAATGTTTTAATCAATTTGCAGAAACTGTCTATTTCTCCATATTTTTTTCCTCATAAACCTTTTATATTTGAAAATCAACATAACAAAACAAAAACGACCATAATCAGAAATATTCATCCAGGAGCTCTGAAACTTTTAGAAATTTCTCAGAATTTGCTCAAGTGTAAACTCCGGAAATTCATCCAGAAATCTTTTATTCTAGAGCTCCTCTGAGGAATTTTCAAAAAAAATGTCAATATTTATTTCCAAGGATTCATCTAGCTAGAAGTTATTTTGAATATTGCAGCTAAAATTCCCTAGCGATGCCTGCAGACTTCTACAAGAATTTGCCCGAAAATTTGTAAAAAAAACCTGCTGATTTTTCTGTAGGGATTCCTCCAGGTATTCTTTCAAAGATTGTGAGTTCTGAAGAAAGCAAATAGTCCACAAATTCCATAGAGTGTGCTTCCAAAGATTCCTCCTGAAAATTCATCAAATATTCCACTTAAATTTTCTTTAGAAATACCTGCAAAAGTTCTTTAAAGGATTTCCTCCATAAATTCTTCCGAGAGTTCTTACAAACATTCCTCTAGACACTCGTCCTAGGATTCATCTGAAACTTTCTGCGAGGGTCCTACGTAATTTTGTAAGCATTTCTCTAAAAAATCCTTCAAAAATCTTTTATGAATGTATCCGAAAATTTTTCAAGAAATCCCTTTTTTAAATAACCCCAGAATTTTTCACGAGAATTCCCCCGATAACTTGCTGCTCCAGAAGTTCATCCAAAGACCATTTGTTACTAGTGAACAATCCCTAGATGGAGTGATGCGTCTGAGCCGTCTGAGGTGGGCTACACCCTTGGCTACACCCGCCTCTTTTTTGGGGTCGGCTATCAACAATAACGAGGAAATTAGGCGCTGATCAGGACGCAAATCATTTGAACACGGCTTTATTTTTACTTTTTAAACGTTTATTAATTACGCTAGTATGTGTGGATGTGTGCGGGTTGGACGAACGACGCCACGTATGCACGAATGACCCGGATGCTCGGGTTTCACAGATTCACCGACTGTGGTTCTCGCTGGGGCACGGGGTGATGGTACTGCTGAAGCAGAGCTACGGCCTGCTCCGGACTCGTCTGATATTCCGCCTTGCCACTGTGGTGTGTAACGGGGCACAGGCACAAACAGCTACCGTCGCGACATCGACATCCGGTAGATTGAGGTTGGGCCAAACGTGGCACAAATCAAGTGGTTCCTGAATCTTCTTCAAGTAAAAGCACGAATTTATCCTTCTTAACTGTAGCTTTATGTAGTGTTATACAAAAATTGTTCCCTGTCTTTTGAAGTAACCGTTTTAAAGCAGAATATTTTGAACCTCCCTCCTCTCTTTCCATTAATATTATTCTGCACTGAATGAATAACATCAATGGAAGGAGAATAGGGAGGTCTAAAATATTCTGCTTAAAACGGTTACTTTAAAGGACAGGGAACAATTTAGTTTTAATTGATGATATATACCTCACTTTACCCAGGGTATAACTTTGTTAATAGGCCTAGTACAGTGGTGGAAATTGATCGCGAACGTGTGCTTGCGCGCTACAAAAAAGTGCCATCGCATCGCAAACTTTTGCTTTGCGATGGTGCTCGTACGTCTGTGGCTCACGATCGTACGACACGAACGCCAACGAGTGCATCGCATCTTTTGCAAGCGCGATGTTTTTTTATTTTAGAGGTTCGCGGCCGATACTTCTGTAATGAAATCAAATTTTGGTCATATTTTTCGTCGATATCATTTATTGGAATGGTACCTGACCAGTATAATCAAAAAACACCCAACTAATTACCTTTAGGGGGATTAGGGGCATAATGGACACCCTAAGCAAATGAGTATGTTAGGCCTGTATAACAGACAAAAACTTGACATATTATCAGTTGGCTTACAACTTTAACTTGCTTCCTACGTATTTCAATCATTTACAGCTGGTAGAATGTCATTATTGTGAAGAAATAATCAATTGAAAACCGTGTGTTTATTGGGGCTGGCAGGAAAGGTACGGGGCGAAATGGACACCCTTGCATATTTTATGCTGTATCTTTGAGAATATCGACCAGTTAAGTAATTTGTCAACGGGGATCAATACCACAGATATAATACTCCATCTTAGACGAGTATACATAACTTCAAAGTTAATTAAATAAATTTAAGGCTAAAATAATCGGATTGATTTTTTTCAAACTCTCTAAAACGCCTTACAGTATGCAACGCGCGTACATCCATTCATAATTGCCAGTGTTCATTTCACCCCGAATAGACTACAACATTGAAATTGCTATTTTCAGTGTGTTCTGATCAAAAATATAATACTTAATCCATTGCTAAATCAACGTATACATGTAGATAAGCTAACAATTCACTTGTTTGTATGGTGGGCACACTCAATCACTCGTAATACCTTATTTGCTGCTGCTTCGAAATTATAAGAATTTCACCATATGAAAAACATATTTCAATTTCAATGATATTTTGGTTATTTTGAAGGAATATAAACGGTAGTTTTGAAAAATAGAACAATGACTTGTTCCTTTACACTTATGCATTGAAAGTTTAACATAAAAGTCAACGGTTTCGGCAAAAACAGGGGTGTCCATTTCGCCCCGGGTGTCCATTATGCCCCTAAGCCCCCTAAGTGTACAAAAAATGGCAACAAACTAAGTAATCTACATTGTGATCCTTCTGGCGAACCAACTGCGATTCTGCTCGTTCGACATTTGTTTTGTGTTGGTTCGTCGATCCGGGAAATCGTGAACCGTTCTCTCTTTTTGGGTTCGTGAGCGCGTGAGCAAAGATTGTGTTTGATGCGAACCAAAAAACACGTCAAGCGCATGATGCTTTCCACCACTGGCCTAGTATCACTTTGCGGTCTTCGACAAAGTTGTATGGCATAATACCAAAGGGTTTTATCATTAACGCCACCTACCGGAAAAAATAAAACTTAAGATTTTTGCATACGTTTTCCCATTCACACTTTGGCACTTTGAGTGCCCCCTTAGGCTTAACCGATTTTGCTCAAATTTTGAACGTAGCTTCTGGGAGTACAAAACAACCGATTCAGGAGGTAAGACTGCAGGCCAAACATTTCAATAGGTCCTATCTGCATTTGAGAGGCTCTCTTTGTTCACTTTATCTTTCAATTATTACAACGTATGTAACGTTTTGACGTTTTTATTCTGTTTAAGTAAAATAAAGTTTGAATTCAGTTAAAGTAAATTGTTGATTCATTTGAATATTTTGGATTTTCATCTTAAGGCGAAACTGGATCCATTTCCTCACTTTTTGGTTTTTGATTTTTCATAAAATAACGAAGCAATATTTTCAAAATCGGTTTTCGTGCACATGTAGAGTGTGGATCAGGGTATCTCCTGAATTTTTTTCAGATGGAAAATGTTTTTAGTTTTTGCAGAAACCATTTTTGAACAAAATTTCACAAAAAAATGGTTTCTGCAAAAACGAAAAACATTTTCCACCTGGAAATAATTCAGGAGATACCCTGATCCATACTCTACATGTGCACGAAAACCGATTTTGAAAATATTGCTTCGTTATTTTATGAAAATTCAAAAACCAAAATATGAGGAAATGGTTCCAGTTTCGCCTTAAAGGTTGTTTTTTTTTTAATTGTTATTAGTTTTCATGATAATTTTAGTTAATTTGTAGCTTTTGACGCTTTTATTTTTTTAAGTAAAATCTTAATTGAATTGGATTCGTTGAATTTGCCTTAGAGTTTGAACCGTTTCATTTAGTATAGATTATCCGTTTCATATATGGTTTGTGTCTAGGCTAAGCTAATGACGATTCATGTTCCGTATCTTATAGGACTTTTTCGATGGCGCAAAATAGTTTTACGGCCATGTGCGATTTGAATTTGGCGCACTTGTATATAATAGTTTGTAGATTGAATAGACGACTGCTTCAATAGCAGGAAATTTACTTGACTAGAGAAATCGACTTGACTCCATCACTTGATAGTTGAGTCGGCTGGAGAACAGAAGCGAGCTTCGGCGACCTTCTGCCAGTTTTAAGTTTTGTTAAGGTGTGTAGTGTTTTGTAGTAATGTAAATTTGTTAAGTAGTGCCGTTTGAAGTGAATTTAAGATTAATTGTCTTTGTTTTTTTCGTTCTGTAGTGACTTAAATTATGGCTTTTGTCGCCAGGGGCAGACGCTCTGTTCCCTGTGCGTTTAATTGTTGTTAAAAAAAAGGTAATTATTGAAAGTGAATTCGTTTTTAGTGTATATTGTTTTAATTTTGTGTCTCGTCTTTGGACCTTAGCGTCCAAGACGCTTTTTATTTCGGGCTTCAAGCCATTTCTACTGGTGCTCCTCCTCGCCCGCCAACCAATGGCAGTCAAACGGAATAAAGGGGAAACTTCCGGCCTACCTGCGTGCGGTTGACGCATGATCGGGCAGAGTACCGGACCGCCGACACCCCTCCGCACCTTTAGTTCGGCGAATGTCAAGGAGTGCCCACCGTCGTCGACGATTGGCCACGAAGATAGCACCGTCAACGACCAAAAACCTGCGCAGGTACGTTTCTCAGTTCATGGCCATGATCATACACACACACACACACACACACACACACACACACACACACACACACACACACACACACACACACACACACACACACACACACACACACACACACACACACACACACACACACACACACACACACACACACACACACACACACACACACACACACACACACACACACACACACACACACACACACACACACACACACACACACACACACACACACACACACACACACACACACACACACACACACACACACACACACACACACACACACACACACACACACACACACACACACACACACACACACACACACACACACACACACACACACACACACACACACACACACACACACACACACACACACACACACACACACACACACACACACACACACACACACACACACACACACACACACACACACACACACACACACACACACACACACACACACACACACACACACACACACACACACACACACACACACACACACACACACACACACACACACACACACACACACACACACACACACACACACACACACACACACACACACACACACACACACACACACACACACACACACACACACACACACACACACACACACACACACACACACACACACACACACACACACACACACACACACACACACACACACACACACACACACACACACACACACACACACACACACACACACACACACACACACACACACACACACACACACACACACACACACACACACACACACACACACACACACACACACACACACACACACACACACACACACACACACACACACACACACACACACACACACACACACACACACACACACACACACACACACACACACACACACACACACACACACACACACAAGAGAAGCAGACGCCAATCCCTGGGGACAGGCTTATCGCGTCGTGATGGCGAAGATCAAGGGCCCAGCTACACCAGCTGAAATGTGCCCTGAAAAGCTGGAGGTAATTGTGAACGGCCTCTTTCCGAATCACGGTTTAACCACATGGCCACCTACGCCGTACGTCGACGGGGTGGAAGTAGCTGCCGGCGCAAACCGGGTGTCTAACGAGGAACTCCTTACAATAGCCAAAGAACTAAAAGTGAAGAAAGCCCCTGGTCCAGATGGTATCCCCAACATGGCATTGAAAGCGGCGATCGAAGCGTTTCCGGACATGTTCAGGATAACGATACAGAAATGTCTGGCGGATAGCTACTTCCCAGACATTTGGAAGATCCAGAAGCTGGTGTTGCTGCCAAAGCCTGGCAAGCCGCCAGGAGACCCAGCATCGTATCAACCGATATGCCTGCTGGATACGCTTGGCAAACTCCTGGAGAAAATCATCCTGAACAGGCTGATAAAGTGTACGGAAAGCGAGAGCGGACTGTCTAATAGGCAGTTCGGGTTTCGGAAAGGGAAGTCGACTGTGGATGCAATCCGGACAGTCATTGCGAATGCGGAGAAAGCCTCAAAGCAGAAAAGAAGAGGTAATCGTTACTGCGCCGTGGTAGCTATAGACGTGAAGAACGCATTCAATAGCGCCAGCTGGGAAGCCATCGCCACTGCACTACACAACATGAGGGTCCCTGACTATCTGTGCAAGGTTCTGAAAAGCTACTTCCAGAATCGAGTCTTGGTCTACGAGACAAACCAGGGTCAGAGATCGGTTAGAGTCACGGCGGGTGTGCCACAGGGCTCCATACTCGGCCCAACGTTGTGGAATATTATGTATGACGGAGTGTTAAGACTTGAACTACCCGGAGGAGTCGAGATCGTCGGTTTCGCGGATGACGTCGTCCTTTCGATAACCGGTGAGACCCTGGAAGAAGTAGAGATGCTGACGGCGGAGACGATCGGTTCCATCGAGGCCTGGATGAGTGAAGTAAAGCTTCGGTTGGCTCACCATAAGACAGAGGTAGTGCTAGTCAGCAACTGTAAAGCAGTTCAACGGGCCGAAATTAACGTCGGCGGACAGGTTATCCCGTCAAAGCGTGCGTTAAAACACCTGGGCGTGATGGTGGACGACCGATTGAATTTCAACTGCCACGTCGACTATGCCTGTGAGAAGGCAGCGAAAGTTGTTAATGCTGTATCCAGGATTATGCCGAACATCGGTGGACCGAGCAGCAGCAGCAGACGTTTCTGGCGGGAGTATCCTCTTCGATACTTAGATACGGAGTTCCGGCCTGGGCTACAGCGCTGAAACTGAAGCGGAATCAAACAAAACTTTCGAGCACGTTCCGGCTCATGGCTATTCGTGTGGCGAGCGCGTACAGGACGATATTGTCGGAAGCAGTCTGCATTATCGCCGGGATGGTTCCCATACACATCACCCTGGCAGAGGATGTAGAGTGTTAAAGGAGAAGAGGCACTGCAAACGTGAGGAAGACAATCAGAGCGGACTCGTTGGCTAAGTGGCAGCAAGAGTGGAATGACGCGGAGAAGGGTAGATGGACCTACCGGCTTATCCCAGATGTGTCGGTATGGATGTCCAGAAAACACGGAGATGTGAACTTCCACCTAACACAGTTCTTGTCAGGTCATGGATGCTTCAGACAGTATTTGTATCGATTCGGCCATGCAGAGTCCCCATTCTGTCCGACATGCCCAAACAACGAGGAGACACCGGAGCACGTGATATTCGACTGTCCGCGATTTGAAGAAGTACGTGGTGACATGCTAACGAGCGCTGCTGGAAATCTGAGTCCCAACAACGTAGTAGAGAGAATGTGTCAGGACGAAACCGTATGGAATGCGGTGAACAGAGCGGTCACGCGGATCATGTCAGCTCTCCAGCGGAGATGGCGCGAAGATCAAAGAGTATTGGGTCGCGATCGGAGTAGGCTTGATCCACCGCCGGGGACTTGACCGAGTCGTTCGTTGCGTAGTACCGGTTATAGGTCGTCGGGGCGCCGGTGAACCGGAAGTCTACCACCAACCGGAATTGCCGGGCCGACTTCGGCACCTTACTGGTCGGGTTGAAAACATCGGTGTCGAGAGAACTTCCACCGTCGGGGTTTTTCTCTGTCGGAGTAGGCTAGGTCCGTCCACCGTCGGGGACTAGACCGAGTAGACCGCGAAAAAGCACCGGTGCTTGGTCGTCAGGGCGCCTGTGAACCGGAAGCCAGTCTCCAACCGGAATCTCAGAACCGACCTTGGCACCAGCCTGGGAAGTATCGGTAACGGAAGAAATTTCAGTGTCGGGGAACTCTTCGTCGGATAGGGTAGATCCACCGTCGGGGACTATCCGAGTCGTGCGCGAAAAGCCGGAGTGCTAAATGGCACACGGACGGCATTAGAATAACAAATTTGGTGTATGTTTGTACCAACTGTGTCGCTGAATGGCGATAGGTTAGGTACGAACACTAAAAAGATTAGAATAACAAATTTAGAAGCGACAAAATGTGCATTAGCACAGAAGAAGAAGAGCGCATGAGCGCATTGCCCCCCCCCCCCTGAAGCAGTCGCATCAGTGGTACCAGGGGGATCGAGGCGACAAGGTGTAGCAGAGTTTTTCCAATCGGTTTTCTCTGCTCGGGAGGTTGGGAGGAAAAAAAAACACACACACACACACACACACACACACACACACACACACACACACACACACACACACACACACACACACACACACTTGACGAGCTTTTGTGAAAATAATATACATTTCAAAAGAATTCTATTGTTTGTTGTTCCTTAAATTTTCCTTAGTCTATTTAATAAATTCACTTCAGCGACCTCTATCTGTTCTTGTTTTTCATTAAGTTTTATGATCTTTTTGAGTAGATTTCCGTCATTGATTTAGTTTGAATGTTTGTGTATAAGTTCTAGTACGTTTGGAGATTTCAGTCGAGCCACGGCCGTTCGAGAAAGCCCTTGAGAGTAGAGTCGTCTAAATAGTCGGGCAAATCAAAAGTGAACGGGAAAACATCCTTTTGCATATAAAACAAACCAAATGATCCATAAACAAATGCGCAACGATCCATAACAAAATCAATTCATGGGGTCTTGTAAGCAATTTTATTGCTCTTTTCGCATAAACTATGGATCGTATTGCACTTTTGTATGGATCATTACTGCTTTTTTAGGGATTTTCAGTTCAATTCTGTGGAACATGCAAATATATGTTATGGATCGTTTCGTATTTGTTTAAGGATCGTTTTTGTGGTTTTACTGGTACAAAAAAAGTGCTGCCCATTTGAATGAAAAATTATTTTGACCAAAAAAATGCTGTACGGGCAATTGTTTGATACACTGTACGTTACAAAAAGTGTTCAGTTATTTCCCAAAGTTTTCCCTCAGACAATCCTTCAAGGGTGAACACATTCATCCCCAAAGGATTCCTACACAAATGCACCCAATAAGTTTTAAAGAAATTTCTCCACGGAAATCTATAAGAATTCTTTAAAATTATTTTTTGATTTGCATCAACGAATTTGAGAGGAATTCTTGGGGGCTTATCGCGTTCATTTCTTTGAAAAATAATATGGGCATTTGATAATTGATTCTTTCAAAAATCCCTTTGCTTACATTTTTTTTTTGTGGAATCTTTTACGTAATTCCTCATAGTATTTCTAGTACTTCTACTGCTACTTCATACCCAATGATTTTTATCCGAAAACATCTTAGAGTTCTTATAGTTCTTAGAGTTCTAGAAGATTCTTCGAGGATTCCTTTAACCGTAGTGTGGCCAGCAAAAAAAAACACCCGTAGAAGGCCGGCAGGGTACCCGGGTACCCACGAAATGGAAATGATCATATCTCAGCGATTTTTCCACCGATTTTAAAAGTTTTTGCCTCATTCAACTCAGAAACTCATTATCTATCGAGATCGTATTTGGTTGGACCGGTCCGATCACCATAGGTACCGGAAAATCCGGACTTCCGGATCCATGTTTTTATACAATACAATATACGGGATTTTCGGTAGGTTAGTAGCAATTTCGGTACCAAGCATCGTAAAATTGCTTTGGCATATTGTATCTGACCGGCTTGGAATCATAAAACGTGTTGACTTTGAAACTGTGATTTCGGAACACGCTTCCCGTGAGGCCATGGTTGACCATAAACACTTTAAGGTATCATAGCCTTAACAATGTGGGTTTCAATATGGTATAAGGACATGCTCCCAAAAATATGGATTTTCCGAAAACCACGGTGATTAGATCGGTTTTAACCAAATATTTTCCCGAAAGATGATGAGTTTCTGAGTTGAATGAGCTAAAAATTTCCAAAATCGATGAAAAATTGACGGAGATATGATCATTTCAATTTTGTGGGTACCCGGGTACCCTGCCGGCCTTCCACGTAATAAAAAAATGCAGGAGCCCCTCCCCCTGCCCCTCCTCACTTTAAAATTTGGTCAACCCCAGTAATAGATGTATATTCACGAGTTCTAAGATCTAACAGAGTTACAACATCCTAGTCTCAATAACCATTAAAATATCGAGATTTGAAATTGAAAAAGGTACCCGGGTACCCTGCCGGCCACATAAGTGTTAAAAATTCCTCCTAAAATTCCTGCAATCATGTCTACAAGGATTCTTTCGAAAATTCCTCCGAAATTCCTTTAGAAAATCTCACTAGGATGCATTCAGGAGCCATACCTGATCAAGCATGATCTCAGAAATTCATCATAGATATTTTCCATGAGGAACTCCTGCAAGATTCCTTTTTGGAGAAGTCTCTAAAAGAATCCTTGGAGAAATTCCTTAAGGTTCATCTGAAGGTTTCGTTAAAGGACATCATAATCCTTGAAGGACTTTATGAAGGGATCCGAAGAGGTATTCCTGAAGGAATGCTTGACGGAATTCGCAAAAAAGTAATCCTTGAAGGAATATTTAAAGGAATCCTTGATAATCTTCTGAAGAAATTCCTGAAGAAATTCTTGGAGGTGTTCCTGAAGAAATCAATCCAACATTGAACATTGAATTAAATCTATTTTTCCATAACTGTATTTCGTAACGCAATGTGATACATTCATGCTTGGCGTGAATACAAGGTACAATATGAGGTTCGAAATCACTGTATTACTTCAATATGACATCCTAGAGTTGGATAAACGAAGCTTTTATGAAAATGCTCTTTTTTAATGAAATATACGATGTATTAAAAGTAAGCTATCAATTACTTAAGCCGTTGCCTACCTTTAAGCAATATTCGCGGATTGGAGGATTTTAATCCTAAAATAACTTAAAAAGTACATAACTTTTAAGAATTTGGACAACATAGGGGGATTAGGGGCATAATGGACACCCGGGGTGAAATGGACACCCCTGTTTTTGCCGAAACCGTTGACTCTTATGTAAAACTTTTAATGCATAACTGTAAAGGAACAAGTCATGGTCCTATTTTTCAAAAGTACCATATATATTGCTCCAAAATAACCAAAATAGCATTGAAATGGAAATATGTTTTTCATATGGTGAAATTCTTATAATATCGAAGCAGCAGCAAATAAGGTATTACGAGTGTTTGAGTGTGTCCACCATAAAACCAGGTGATTTGTTACCTTATCTACATGTATACGGAGATTTAGCAATGGATAAAGTATTTTATTTTTGATCAGAATTTACTAAAAATAGCAATTTTAATGTTGTAGTCGATTCGGGGCGAAATGAACACCAGCTATTACGAATGGATGTACGCGCATTGCATACTGTTAGGCGTTTTAGAGAGTATGGAAAAAATCAATCCGATTATTTTTGCCTAAAATTTATTTTATTAACATTGATGTTATGAAAACTCGTCTAAGATGGAGTATTATATCTGTGGCACTGATCTCAGTAGGCATATTACTTAACTAATCGATGTATTCAAAGAATTTGCATAAAATATGTAGGGGTGTTCATTATGCCCCAATGGGTGTCCATTTCGCCCCGTACCTTTCCTGCCAGCCCTAAAAAACACACGATTTTAAATTCGATAGTTCTTCACAATAAAGACATTTTACCTACTGTAAATGATTGAAATACGTAGTAAACTAGCTAAAGTTGTAAGCCAACTGATAATATGTTATGTTTTTCATCGTTATGCAGGTCTAACGTACTCATTTGCTTAGGGTGTCCATTATGCCCCTAATCCCCCTATTCTAAATCAGCAACCCTGAATTTAGTAAGTAAGGGTATTTTCAACACAAACGAACAATGATCACTGACATGATCAATGTTACCCCAAATCAACAAAATCAAAAATTAGATTAAAAAACCTATTTGAACATGTTTTAAAGTTTTACAATAGTTTTTTGAGGAGCTTCCCAGTCAACCAGTGATCGTATAAGATGTTGCATAAGATGTTGAAGTGGAGGCGATATACGTACACTTTACATGCGCCTAAATGGAGGCATGCACGCATATGGCCTCCACTTTATCATCTTATGCAACATCTTATACGACTACTGGTTGTCTGGGTTAACACATACTCAGAGGGCCAGTACTTGTTTTAAAAATATAAGACATCCCAGGTAACAATTTGATACTGTGCAAACGTTTCTCCAACTATTTTAACCCAGCCTTCATTTGAACAAAAGCTGAGTCCAAGAGGTACAATCGTTTATTCGGCTCCCAAACATCTAATTTTGATTATTTTATTCAACCTTGAGCTGATTTGAGGTTCATTGGAAGGCTGATTTAAGGCTTAATATGCGCTTAATCAGTAATCAATTCAAATTATCAATTTTGTAAAAATAAAATAAAAACACTTTCGTGAGCCTATTTTTACCATTGGCTACGTCTATTTCCAAAAGAGATGTTTAAGAATCTACAAATTAATCTGTGAAAAAAGCTGGGAATTGAACTCAGACCTCCTGATTTATAGTCACTCACCTTAGCACCTACACCTCACACAATTGTGTACATATTCTCGAAAACAAGAGCATTACTTTTTGTATCTGAATAGTCAGGAACATAAGTTGAACTAAGTCTGTATTGAGGTTGAAGAAGCTATGTGGACATCACGAAAACCACACAGCTATCAAAAAATATTTGACCAAAGATTGAACAACAGATCATTAATTCTGCATGTTGGTGTACGTTTTGAAACTGTTTAGATGAACTTGATATTCAGCCATCTATGTATTGCTGATTAAAGAGAACGAACAAGCCATACTTCAAACCAATATACCAGCTGTCATTGTGTTCAGCCATTGACACCATTAACCAGCTATTGTTTAGCTAATACTCTCACTATTCAGCATTCATTATTACTTGGGTTATGGCCTCCAGAGAAGTGGTCTCTGTGCTCCTCATTTTCACAGATGATGTACTTTGGTGTCTTCTTACACTCTTGTGCTTTATGGCCATCGTCTCCGCATCTCCTGCACAGTTTCAATCTATCTGATTCCCAGCAGTTTTGTGTTCGATGTTCAAATTGCTGGTATCTGCTGCATATCTTCGATTGCTGAGAAACACACAGTGAACATACTAACCACCCGACTTCAACTTTTCCAGTTCGGAATGCCTTGTCGGCAGCATCCACCAGAAACTTGATATCCGCAACATTTCCACGTCTCCTGTCTGCATTTGCTCCTTTATTGCCATTTTTAGTTCTTCCACCGGAGTGATCTCGTCTAAGTCGCCGCATTGAAGAACCACTTCTAGCGTAACAGCTCGGACCTACGCTACAGTGTCTCCCAAGACCTTCGTTGAAAGCTCTTCATTCGAAGAGCTCCTGTTCTTCGATTTTTTTCAGCTTGACGATCAAAAAGGCTCTATAAAATGCATGAGACTCAAAAAAAGTCTAGAGCTACTTAACACAGTGAGTAATGAAAACCCAGAAAATACAAGCTTCTCGACTTAGTGAGAAATTTCCGAAAATTCGCGTCGGTCGAGGAAAGTTCACGTGCCGTCGTAAGGGGACTCAATGTGCCAAAACGGTATTCCTATGGGATTGCGGGTTTTGGTCATTAGGTGCCATCCAGTGAAATAAGCTGAGAAGTTTCGACTCGATTTAACAGACAGAAGGATGGATACTTATTGGTGAGCTCGTTCCATAATAAAATACCATTTAGTATAAAACACCATATTTTTGCATTTGATCAACAATTATTGAGAGGTTCATCACGTTAAGTGACGGTAATAACTCGCGAAGAGACTTCTAATACTTCTCCTTCAGGCATGACGTTCTCACCAAGACAAAGCCTGCTTCTCAGCTTAATGTTATATGAACACTTCCACAGTTATTGACTGAGAGCTTCCTCTACCAATGATCATTTTGCATGTGTGGCAGGCACGAAGATACTCTATGCCAGGAAGACAAAGAAATTTCTTTTACGAAAAGTTACCATAAGGAAACTCTACGGTTTTGACTTTCGAAAGATCAATGTCTGAAACGTTTTTCGAAACGTTTTCATACCATTGTGAAAATGTTTTTTGAAATCAACAAATAAGTCAAATCATTCACATGTATAAATGAATTGTTTTTAAAAACTCATGCCTTGTTTGAGTGCATAAGCCCTCTAAACTCTTTCCATCCTCACCCCTCTTACCTCTCTATCAATAAACTAAGTTTCGCACTTGAACAGATTCCACCACTCCGGTAGCAACACTACAGTGCAATACAGCCAAGCTGCTGGTACTGTTCTAGCCCAGCCCAGCTACCTTGAACAACCAGGCTACATACAGCTAGCTTACGATCGCCCGGTTAATAAATTACATCGAGTAAAATGAAAATTAATTTCAGCAAATTAAGACAATTAGAGCAAAAGTGCTGGATGGACGGGAGTTTTCCCAAAGCATTCCATGACGGGAAACCCCTTCAGAGGCGAGCGGGCGCTTGGACTGCCACTCGATACAGCTGCTGGCTCCACTTTTCTCATCATAAGCAATCTCCTCGAAATACCCCAACGAATTATAAGCGCCCAAACAAATCAAGTTCAAGAGTGCTGTTTGAATTATTCCGCCCCGAGGAGCACGGGGATCGCCGTTAAAGTGAACGAACGAACGAAAAATGTCGAAAAGATTAATAAAATTAAGTGTCGCTCGAGCTGCTCTGGTTGGAAAATCTGAACCCAGACATCCTTACTTTCCGATTTTTCGAATTGCACCCACCCCCGTACACAAAACTAAACGCCATTCGTTCTCGTGTGTACTCGAACGATTGCTCTTGAATTGAAACTTCGATCGCCGTTTTAGAAGGCAGATTGGTTAAGGCACCCTTGAAAAACAAATGTTCAAAATTCACAAAAGACGCCTTTAATCAAAGATCAAAAAGATAAAAAAAAAATAGATGAAATGGATTTAAAATGAAAAATGTGAATTAACAATACAAAATAAAATGAACAAAACAAAAAAAATGAGAAATGAAACAAAAAATGAGTAAAATGAAATATAATAAAGAAAAGGAAATTAATAGGAAAATAGAAGGAAATACACAAAATGAAATAGATGGAAACACAAAATAACGTAAGTCGGACTCATTTATCCATAGTAGTGTTATATTTAAGGAATAAAATTATGTATAAAACTAAATTTTTGTCATTTACTCATAGCAACTTTGCTTAGTATTCAGTCAAAATACGCCATAGTGCAGCAATCCGTTTGCTATAAAAAAACGTTGAGGAAGTGTGTAAAGGCGCAATACAACTCCACAACTGTCCAACAAATATTTTCCCCCATTTCTCAATCTACTGCAAGTGATTTCCTAACGTTTCGCTTTCTAACTCTTTCCCAACATTTTTTCTCCATCTTTCCTTACAGTTGAGTCAAGACATTGGCTACGTGCTGTACTCGGCGCTCGGGTCGTTCTACATTCCCAGCTGCATCATGGTGTTCGTCTACATTAGGATCTACTACGCGGCGAAGGCCCGGGCACGACGGGGGATCCGGAAGAAGCCGCTCAAACCGCCCAGCGAGCAGGTAGGTTGCACGGTTGAACGACGTACGCGGGGTGGGAGTGATTTATTCATTGGGGAAATGTTTCAATTAGCAATTTTGATTCGGGTTTTACTGGGTTTACGCTTCGGGTGATTGATCACAGGGCTGTGAATAATTATTGCAGTGATTGGAAGGCAACTGGAACGCGTTGCATATTAGTAGAACCGACGGGAACGTTATGGAACTAATTAGAATTGATGGATTTATTTCGGAAATTTAATTGTTATGAAATGCAACACGACTGCTTATGGATCAAGAACCAGAATTTGAAATTTAAAGATTAATTCACAGAAGCTAGATGGTTTCTCAAAAAAAAGTGAATAGCTCCTTCCGCAGATGCTGAAAACTTCTCTCGAAAAGCTGAGAGCTTCTCTCGGCAGAAGCTTAAAGCTTCTCTCGCAGAAGCTGAAAGCTTCTCTCGCAGAAGCTGAAAGCTTCTCTCGCAGAAGCTGAAAGCTTCTCTCGGTAAAAGCTGAGAGCTTCTCTCGCAGAAGCTGAAAGCTTCTCTCGCAGAAGCTGAAAGCTTCTCTCGCAGAAGCTGAAAGCTTCTCTCGCAGAAGCTGAAAGCTTCTCTCGCAGAAGCTGAAAGCTTCTCTCGCAGAAGCTGAAAGCTTCTCTCGCAGAAGCTGAAAGCTTCTCTCGCAGAAGCTGAAAGCTTCTCTCGCAGAAGCTGAAAGCTTCTCTCGCAGAAGCCGAAAGCTTCTCTCGCAGAAGCTGAAAGCTTCTCTCGCAGAAGCTGAAAGCTTCTCTCGCAGAAGCTGAAAGCTTCTCTCGCAGAAGCTGAAAGCTTCTCTCGCAGAAGCTGAAAGCTTCTCTCGCAGAAGCTGAAAGCTTCTCTCGGTAAAAGCTGAGAGCTTCTCTCGCAGAAGCTGAAAGCTTCTCTCGCAGAAGCTGAAAGCTTCTCTCGCAGAAGCTGAAAGCTTCTCTCGCAGAAGCTGAAAGCTTCTCTCGCAGAAGCTGAAAGCTTCTCTCGCAGAAGCTGAAAGCTTCTCTCGCAGAAGCTGAAAGCTTCTCTCGCAGAAGCTGAAAGCTTCTCTCGCAGAAGCTGAAAGCTTCTCTCGCAGAAGCTGTAAGCTTCTCTCGCAGAAGCTGAAAGCTTCTCTCGCAGAAGCTGAAAGCTTCTCTCGCAGAAGCTGAAAGCTTCTCTCGCAGAAGCTGAAAGCTTCTCTCGCAGAAGCTGAAAGCTTCTCTCGCAGAAGCTGAAAGCTTCTCTCGCAGAAGCTGAAAGCTTCTCTCGCAGAAGCTAAAAGCTTCTTTCGCAGAAGCTGAAAGCTTCTCTCGCAGAAGCTGAAAGCTTCTCTCGCAGAAGCTGAAAGCTTCTCTCGCAGAAGCTGAAAGCTTCTCTCGGTAAAAGCTGAGAGCTTCTCTCGCAGAAGCTGAAAGCTTCTCTCGCAGAAGCAGAAAGCTTCTCTCGCAGAAGCTGAAAGCTTCTCTCGGTAAAAGCTGAGAGCTTCTCTCGCAGAAGCTGAAAGCTTCTCTCGCAGAAGCTGAAAGCTTCTCTCGCAGAAGCTGAAAGCTTCTCTCGCAGAAGCTGAAAGCTTCTCTCGCAGAAGCTGAAAGCTTCTCTCGCAGAAGCTGAAAGCTTCTCTCGCAGAAGCTGAAAGCTTCTCTCGCAGAAGCTGAAAGCTTCTCTCGCAGAAGCTGAAAGCTTCTCTCGCAGAAGCTGAAAGCTTCTCTCGCAGAAGCTGAAAGCTTCTCTCGCAGAAGCTGAAAGCTTCTCTCGCAGAAGCTGAAAGCTTCTCTCGCAGAAGCTGAAAGCTTCTCTCGCAGAAGCTGAAAGCTTCTCTCGCAGAAGCTGAAAGCTTCTCTCGCAGAAGCTGAAAGCTTCTCTCGCAGAAGCTGAAAGCTTCTCTCGCAGAAGCTGAAAGCTTCTCTCGCAGAAGCTGAAAGCTTCTCTCGCAGAAGCTGAAAGCTTCTCTCGCAGAAGCTGAAAGCTTCTCTCGCAGAAGCTGAAAGCTTCTCTCGCAGAAGCTGAAAGCTTCTCTCGCAGAAGCTGAAAGCTTCTCTCACAGAAGCTAAAAGCTTCTTTCGCAGAAGCTGAAAGCTTCTCTCGCAGAAGCTGAAAGCTTCTCTCGCAGAAGCTGAAAGCTTCTCTCGGTAAAAGCTGAGAGCTTCTCTCGCAGAAGCTGAAAGCTTCTCTCGCAGAAGCTGAAAGCTTCTCTCGCAGAAGCTGAAAGCTTCTCTCGCAGAAGCTGAAAGCTTCTCTCGCAGAAGCTGAAAGCTTCTCTCGCAGAAGCTGAAAGCTTCTCTCGCAGAAGCTGAAAGCTTCTCTCGCAGAAGCTGAAAGCTTCTCTCGCAGAAGCTGAAAGCTTCTCTCGCAGAAGCAGAAAGCTTCTCTCGCAGAAGCTGAAAGCTTCTCTCGCAGAAGCTGGAAGCTTCCCTCGGTAAAAGCTGAGAGCTTCTCTCGCAGAAGCTGAAAGCTTCTCTCGCAGAAGCTGAAAGCTTCTCTCGCAGAAGCTGAAAGCTTCTCTCGCAGAAGCTGAAAGCTTCTCTCGCAGAAGCTGAAAGCTTCTCTCGCAGAAGCTGAAAGCTTCTCTCGCAGAAGCTGAAAGCTTCTCTCGCAGAAGCTGAAAGCTTCTCTCGCAGAAGCTGAAAGCTTCTCTCGCAGAAGCTGAAAGCTTCTCTCGCAGAAGCTGAAAGCTCCTCTCGCAGAAGCTGAAAGCTTCTCTCGCAGAAGCTGAAAGCTTCTCTCGGCAGAAGCTGAAAGCTTCTCTCGGCAGAAGCTGAAAGCTTCTCTCGGCAGAAGCTGAAAGCTTCTCTCGGCAGAAGCTGAAAGCTTCTCTCGGCAGAAGCTGAAAGCTTCTCTCGGCAGAAGCTGAAAGCTTCTCTCGGCAGAAGCTGAAAGCTTCTCTCGGCAGAAGCTGAAAGCTTCTCTCGGCAGAAGCTAAAAGCTTCTCTCGGCAGAAGCTGAAAGCTTCTCTCGGCAGAAGCTGAAAGCTTCTCTCGGCAGAAGCTGAAAGCTTCTCTCGGCAGAAGCTGAAAGCTTCTCTCGGCAGAAGCTGAAAGCTTCTCTCGCAGAAGCTGAAAGCTTCTCTCGGCAGAAGCTGAAAGCTTCTCTCGGCAGAAGCTGAAAGCTTCTCTCGGCAGAAGCTGAAAGCTTCTCTCGGCAGAAGCTGAAAGCTTCTCTCGGCAGAAGCTGAAAGCTTCTCTCGGCAGAAGCTGAAAGCTTCTCTCGGCAGAAGCTGAAAGCTTCTCTCGGCAGAAGCTGAAAGCTTCTCTCGGCAGAAGCTGAAAGCTTCTCTCGGCAGAAGCTGAAAGCTTCTCTCGGCAGAAGCTGAAAGCTTCTCTCGGCAGAAGCTGAAAGCTTCTCTCGGCAGAAGCTGAAAGCTTCTCTCGGCAGAAGCTGAAAGCTTCTCTCGGCAGAAGCTGAAAGCTTCTCTCGGCAGAAGCTGAAAGCTTCTCTCGGCAGAAGCTGAAAGCTTCTCTCGGCAGAAGCTGCAAGCTTCTCTCGGCAGAAGCTGAAAGCTTCTCTCGGCAGAAGCTGAAAGCTTCTCTCGGCAGAAGCTGAAAGCTTCTCTCGGCAGAAGCTGAAAGCTTCTCTCGGCAGAAGCTGAAAGCTTCTCTCGGCAGAAGCTGAAAGCTTCTCTCGGCAGAAGCTGAAAGCTTCTCTCGGCAGAAGCTGAAAGCTTCTCTCGGCAGAAGCTGAAAGCTTCTCTCGGCAGAAGCTGAAAGCTTCTCTCGGCAGAAGCTGAAAGCTTCTCTCGGCAGAAGCTGAAAGCTTCTCTCGGCAGAAGCTGAAAGCTTCTCTCGGCAGAAGCTGAAAGCTTCTCTCGGCAGAAGCTGAAAGCTTCTCTCGGCAGAAGCTGAAAGCTTCTCTCGGCAGAAGCTGAAAGCTTCTCTCGGCAGAAGCTGAAAGCTTCTCTCGGCAGAAGCTGAAAGCTTCTCTCGGCAGAAGCTGGAAGCTTCTCTCGGCAGAAGCTGAAAGCTTCTCTCGGCAGAAGCTGAAAGCGTCTCTCGGCAGAAGCTGAAAACTTCTCTCTCAGAAGCTGAAAGCTTCTCTCTTAAAAGCTGAAAGCTTCTCTCTCAGAAGCTGAAAGCTTCTCTCTCAGAAGCTGAAAGCTTCTCTCTCAGAAGCTGAAAGCTTCTCTCTCAGAAGCTGAAGGCTTCTCTCTCAGAAGCTGAAAGCTTTTCCTCAGACACTAGTACAGTTTCTCTCGCAAAAGCTTGGAAAGCTTCATCCAAAGAAGCTTAGAGAGCATGTCTGGCAAAATCATGAAAAGCTTTCCTTGAAGATACTCAAGGGTTGACTCTCTGAATCTGATAGCTTCTTTCATAGAAGCTGAAAATTTGAATAGCTTCACCTGGTAGCTTGGAAAGGCTTCGCCTGGAAGCTTGGAAAGGCTTCGCCTGGAAGCTTGGAAAGGCTTCGTCCAGAAGTTTGCCAAGGCTTCGTCCAGAAGCTTGCCAAGGCTTCGTCCAGAAGCTTGCCAAGGCTTCGTCCAGAAGCTTGCCAAGGCTTCGTCCAGAAGCTTGCCAAGGCTTCGTCCAGAAGCTTGCCAAGGCTTCGTCCAGAAGCTTGCCAAGGCTTCGTCCAGAAGCTTGCCAAGGCTTCGTCCAGAAGCTTGCCAAGGCTTCGTCCAGAAGCTTGCCAAGGCTTCGTCCAGAAGCTTGCCAAGGCTTCGTCCAGAAGCTTGCCAAGGCTTCGTCCAGAAGCTTGCCAAGGCTTCGTCCAGAAGCTTGCCAAGGCTTCGCCCAGAAGCTTGCCAAGGCTTCGCCCAGAAGCTTGCCAAGGCTTCGCCCAGAAGCTTGCCAAGGCTTCGTCCAGAAGCTTGCCAAGGCTTCGTCCAGAAGCTTGCCAAGGCTTCGTCCAGAAGCTTGCCAAGGCTTCGTCCAGAAGCTTGCCAAGGCTTCGTCCAGAAGCTTGCCAAGGCTTCGTCCAGAAGCTTGCCAAGGCTTCGTCCAGAAGCTTGCCAAGGCTTCGTCCAGAAGCTTGCCAAGGCTTCGTCCAGAAGCTTGCCAAGGCTTCGTCCAGAAGCTTGCCAAGGCTTCGTCCAGAAGCTTGCCAAGGCTTCGTCCAGAAGCTTGCCAAGGCTTCGTCCAGAAGCTTGCCAAGGCTTCGTCCAGAAGCTTGCCAAGGCTTCGTCCAGAAGCTTGCCAAGGCTTCGTCCAGAAGCTTGCCAAGGCTTCGTCCAGAAGCTTGCCAAGGCTTCGTCCAGAAGCTTGCCAAGGCTTCGTCCAGAAGCTTGCCAAGGCTTCGTCCAGAAGCTTGCCAAGGCTTCGTCCAGAAGCTTGCCAAGGCTTCGTCCAGAAGCTTGCCAAGGCTTCGTCCAGAAGCTTGCCAAGGCTTCGTCCAGAAGCTTGCCAAGGCTTCGTCCAGAAGCTTGCCAAGGCTTCGTCCAGAAGCTTGCCAAGGCTTCGTCCAGAAGCTTGCCAAGGCTTCGTCCAGAAGCTTGCCAAGGCTTCGTCCAGAAGCTTGCCAAGGCTTCGTCCAGAAGCTTGCCAAGGCTTCGTCCAGAAGCTTGCCAAGGCTTCGTCCAGAAGCTTGCCAAGGCTTCGTCCAGAAGCTTGCCAAGGCTTCGCCCAGTAGCTTGCCAAGGCTTCGCCCAGTAGCTTGTCAAGGCTTCGCCCAGAAGCTTGGAAAGGCTTCGCCCAGAAGCTTGGAAAGGCTTCGCCCAGAAGCTTGGAAAGGCTTCGCCCAGAAGCTTGGAAAGGCTTCGCCCAGACGTGTGCAGTTTCGTTCACAAAGCTCTCAAGAATCTCAAGTACCCGAAAATTTAGAAATTTATATCAATCCTTTCTCTTCCCTTTCCTCTTCCAGGACACAAGCTTCACGCGTCCGGCGAACCCGATGCCATCGCTTCCCAGTGCCTCATCGATGTCGGCCGTTGCGGTGGCTCCGGCGTCTTCAGTGAACGGCAATGGCCAGTACGCCACCGCCAATAGTAACAACAATAACAACCTAAGTAGTGGCCCCAGCCAGCAGCACCAGCAGCAGATAGCGACGATAGAGCCTCCGCCGCGGGGGCTGGCAGGAGGGGCGGGTCCAGGTGGACCAGCGCAGATGTCGATCCCGACGGTGACGTGCGACTTTGCGTCGGATATGTCCACCAGCGAGGCGGCCGATCACGACCATGCGGCGGCCGTATTGGAGATGAAGGATACGCTCAAGGTGGGAAAACCGGGGATCGGGCTCACGTCACTGCCATTGCTGAGAGGGAACAACGGAGCGGCGGCCAGTGGAAGCAGTTCGGGGGCGGTGGTTAGTCCGGGTTTAGCTAGGAATAGAGCACTTTCGGTAGGGATCGAAACGGACATGGTTAGCGAATTTGATCCGTCGAGTTCCGATTCGGGGGTGATAAGTAGATGTGCGGTGGTGAAACCGCTGAAGTTTAGGCTGTGTCAACCAATTTTCGGCAAACGAGTAGGTAAGGGTCGCAATAAGAACAATAACGCGAGAGGGAATTGTGCAGGAGTGGGACCGGCAGCGATGGGAGGTCAGGCCATATCGATATCGGCCAAAGCGAACGATAGTGCGTGTAGCGAATTGGAACCTGCACTGCCAAAACCGAAACCACGGGACCCGGAGAAGGAGAAGCGACGGATAGCGCGGAAGAAAGAGAAGCGAGCGACGCTGATCCTAGGGTTGATCATGGGAAGTTTCATTGCCTGCTGGTTGCCATTTTTCTTCCTTTACATTTTGGTTCCGGTGTGTAAGGACTGCCACATACCGGATTTTGCTTTCTCGTTGGCCTTCTGGTTGGGTTACATGAATTCGGCTCTGAACCCAGCCATCTACACCATCTTCAACAAGGACTTCCGGAGGGCCTTCCGGAGGATCCTGTTCAAGTGATGTTTGGCGTACGTGTGCTGCTACCGTTGCGTTTCCCGAAGCATCGAGAAAGCGACGGAACGTGCGGTCAGCGGCGCACAGTTGGGTGGGGGCGGTTACCGCGGAGGCTACCTTCGATAACCCCCCTACTCTACCCACGGAAACCCACCAGCGAAGCGCGTCCAGGTGTGACGTTTCTTCCACTACAAGGCCTTTCCTTTTCGCACCGACAATGCACTGAAAGATGAGGCACCGAGACCATCTGACACAACACATTCAAACACCAATAGGTATCTAGGCACAACAACGGCGAGAGGAGAATCAAAAGACCACACCACCCTAGCTGAACTCCGGCAGATGTTTTTTTTTTATGCGGAGTCGCACCTTTTCTTCCCTCTTTCGGGATAAGAAGCCAACATCCCACCCACCCGTCACAATTCAGTGGGGGAAAAGAATGGGAATTTTTCTATCATTTTCTTTCTACCGGGCGGTTACAATGCAATGGTAGAAAAGGTACAAGAGAGCAACTAGTTAGGCACACGATGAAACATACTCGCAAATTTTATACGAAGCACCAGCAGTGTACTTTCGGGTGGCGTTGATGAGAGGCAGCTTGGAGTATCCAGGCTTCTCCCGCGCTATGCCGTCGCATCCGTCGCCGGCCGGATAGGATTAGACTGGTTCAGAGAGTGAGATATAAAAGCGATTTAGTTTTGTTCTCGAATCATTATCTTTCACACAATGTAGAATACTTATTTCTTCATAAACTATTGTGTAATGGATGGAAGATGTTTACCCGACTACAAGATTCTAACAAAAATGAAACATTATTATAACAAACCCTGATATTTGTAACTCATTGTGATATAACCAAGTTTTAATATCTTTGGGGTTTAAATATATTATATCTCAATTATATCATACTATGTTATAAATGTTGTTTAGTAACTCATTGTGAAATAATTTAGTTTCAATTACTTGACATTCAGAAAATCATTTTGTACAATTGTATCAAAATATGATAGGAACTAGTTTTCTTGAAGCTAAAGCTTATATCATATTTTGTTATAATATTGATCGGATCATAACAAAATAGGTTATTATTTTGATTAGACAGGTGCACTTTTTGCTACAATTTCAGTTATTTTAACATCATCCTGCACCTAGTTTATAACATAATAAGTTATAGAAAAATGTCTTTACATCATAACACACTGTGTTATAAACATGATAGATTTTTCTAGTCGGATACTTTGGTAGTTTCAGGTAGAATTTCCCGCAGATTCGTCCAAGTTCATGAATCATTTTTCAAAAGCTGCTGAAAGTACAAATCCATGTCACTGACGTGCGCAGGGTTCTTGCTTAGGGGGGGGGGGGCACAACAATGGTAGTGCAATATATGATCATGGTGCAAAATAGAATCAAGGTGTAGGGCGTGATATGAATTCCCAAGAAGGGGTTTCGACGTGCTGTGCTTGCATCACCAGGTACTTCATATTGGAATTTTGGAGAAGGCTTCGGCTGGTGATGATTTCAAGGCAATGCGAAACTATAATATGAATTCATTATCTCGACTCTTATAAAATTTTATAAACGTATCACATACTATTGAAAAAAATTGAGAAATTTATCAATCATACAAAACAAATGTCGTTGTGAAAGAATTTAAATCTTGGACAATAAGTGATGCTAGAATTAGTGAAGACTCTAGATTGAGTCAGAATTCCTAGATTTCCTAGAATTCCTAGATAGATCATCCAGGAATTCCCCAAAAACTCTTCCAGGAATTCCTCCATAAATTCCTCCAAGATGCCCCCAAGGATTTCCTCCGGGAATTCCTCCACGGAATCCTTCAGAATTTTTTCCAAAAGTCTTCCAGGAATTCCGTGAGGAATTCCTCCAGCGAATCCTCCACGGATTCCTCCAGGAATTTCTCCTGGATTATTTCTAGAAAGCCTCATATATTTCTCCAGATACCTCAAATAATTTACCAAGTAAATACACCAAGAATTCCTCCAGAGGTTCCTCCAGAAATTTCCTCTAGGAAATATCCTCTAGGAATGTCTGCCAGAATTCTCCCAATATTTCCTACAGGAATTGCTCAACGGATTCCTCTAGAAAATCCCAAAGGAATTTCTCATGGATGTCTTCCAGGAATTTCTCCTGGAATTCCATGAGAAATTCCACCAGGGATGCCTCCATGGATTCCTCCAGGAAAAAATCTAGGAAATTCTCAAGCAATTTCTGCAGGAATTCTTCCAGGGATTCATCCATGAATTTCTTCAGAAAGTTCTTCTGAAATTCCTCCAGAAATTCTTTCAGAAATTTCTCCAGGAATACCTTCAGAAATTGCTCCAGGAATTGCTCCAGGAATTCCTTCGGAAATTCCACCAGATATTCCTCCAGATATTCCTCCAGATATTCCTCCAGATATTCCTCCAGAAATTCCTCCAGGGATTCCTCCAGAAATGCCTCTAGAATTTTCTGCCCGAATTCCTCCAGAGAATCCTAAAGGAATGTCTCCCGTAACTCTTCCAAGAATTCCTCCAGGGAATCCTCTATGGATTCCTTTAGGATTTTCCAGAATTTCCCAGGAATTTCCTCAGGGGTTTCTCCCATCAATTTCTTAAGAAATTCTTCCAGGAAAACCTCTAGGTTTTCTGAAAATCCTCTAGGAATTTCTGCCACCCGAGCAGAGTGAAAAAGCTCAATAATAGCATATTTTGATACGGAGATCGAAAAGTAATATTTGTTTGTTTGAGATAAGAGGTAAAAGTACTGAAAATAATATCTCAATTTTACTCCTGGAACATAATCATCATAGCACATTTAGCTCTTGGTAACATCTAACCAATAGCAGTGAACTATTTGATTGATCTTTAAATATCAAGTTTTGCTATTGGTTGGATGGTTCAAGAACAAATTTTTGCTATTATTTTCAGTAGTTTTACTTCTTATCTCAAACAAACCAATATCACATTTTGATCATCAGTACTTGACCTCTTCCCGGGCAGCATTCCTCCAGAGAAACCTAAAGGAATGTCTTCCGGAACTCTTCGAAGAATTCCTCTAGGAATTCTGCGAGGAACTCCTCTAGGCAATCCTCCTTGGATTTCTCCAGAAATTTTTCCGAGTTTTTTTTTTTCAGGAATTTCATCAGGAATTCCTGCAGGGATTCAATAATGAATTTCTTCAGAAATTCCTCCAAAAAATCCGCAAGAAATACAACCAAGCATTCCTTTAGAAACTCCCCGATGAGTTCATTCAGACATTCCTCCAAGAAGCCTCCAGGGATTTCTTCCAGGAATTCCTCCACGAATTCCTCCAGAAATTCCTGAAGGAAGTTCTCCCGGAGCCCTTCCAAGAATTCCTCCAGGAATTCCGCGAGAAATTCCTCCAGAGAATCCTCCACGGAACCCTCAGGGAATTTCTCCAGGATATTTTCCAGGAATTGCTTCAGGAATTGCTTCAGGAATTCCTGCAAGAATTCCTTCAGAAATTTCTCGAAGAGTTCCTGCAGACATTCCTCCAGAAATTTCTCCAGGAAGCCTCATATATTTCTCCAAAAATTTCTCAACTAATTCCTCCAGGGATTCCTCCGGGAATTGCTCCATGAATTCCTCCAGAAAATCCTTATGGAATTTCTCACGGAACTCTTCCACGAATTCCTCCTGGAATTCCCCGAGAAATTCCTCCAAGGATTCCGTGAATTTCTTCAGAAATTCCTCATAAATTTTTCCAGAAATTCCTCCAGGAATTCGTCCAGAAATTCCTCCAGGGATTTCTCCATAATTTCTTCCGGCGAATCCTAAAGGAGTGTCTCCCGGAACTCTTCCAAGAATCCCACTTGGAATTTCTCGAGGAATTCCGCGAAGAATTTCTCCAGAGAATCCTAAACGGAAACCTGGAATTTCTCGAAAAATTCCTCCAGCGATTCCTCCATCGATCCTCCAGGAAATGCTCAAGGAATTTATTCAGAAAAGGATAGATCCCTTATCCATATTTTTTTCAGAAATTCCTCAAAAAATCCTCCAGAAATATCTCCAGGAATTCTTCCAGGGATTCCTCCAGAAATCCCCTAGGAGTTTCTGCAAGAATTCTTCCAGAGAATCCTCAAGGAATGACCTCCAGGAATTCCTCCACGGATTCCTCCAAATAATCCTTAATCAATTTCTCACGGAACTTTTCTAGGAATTCTTCCAGGCATTCCTCCAGGGGTACCTCCATGGATCCCTCCAGAAATAAATCCAGGAATTTATTCGGGAATTTCTCCTTAGATTCATCCATGAGTTTCTTCAGAAATTCCTCAAAAAAAATCTTTCAAAAACTCTTTGAAGAGTTCCTCCACGCATTCTTCCAGGAATGCCTCCAAGAAGCCCTAAATATTTGTCCAGAAATTCCTTAAAGAATTTTTCTAGGAATTCCTCCAGTTATTTCTCCAAAATAACTTTCAGAAATTTCCCCAGAAAAACCTCCCGGAATGCAAACATGGATTCTCCAAGGAATTATTTAGATATTCCTTCAGAAAATCCTCCAGGAACTTCTCCAGGGAACCTTAAATATTTCTCCAAAAATTCCTCAAACAATTACTTCGGAAATTCCTCCAGGAATTCTATCATTAACTTCTACAAAAAATCTTTCGGAAATTTCTTCTGAAATACTTCCAGGAATTTCTACGTGGATTCCTCCAGAAATTTTTGCAGGGATTCCTCCAAGAATTCCTTCTCGGATTTTTCCAGAAAATCTTAAAGAAAGTTCTCCCAAGACAAGACTTGAAGGAATCTTAGGGAGAATGCCTACAGAATACCCGGGAAACATGCCTTAGAAAATCAGGATGGCATATCCTGGCAAAATCCGGAAAAGCATTTCTGAGATAAAGAGCTTAACCCTGGAAGAAACCAAAGGTTTCGTGGAGTTTCTCCAGAACGTATCCAGAATACAAGCATGCGATAGTTGCTATGAAACTATTATTTACATTTTTCTGAAAGATGTTTGTATTAGTTTAAATCTGGTTAGACTAAACTAGACGAAAATTTTGAAAATTTTCAAAACTGTGGAAACAAATTTCAAGAAGTTGGAAACATGAAACAGCTAGAAATTCCGGAAGTACGATATACGTTCTTCAGGATGCTGAGGAATACTGTAGAAAATAATTGGCAAAAGTATTGAAAGTGTATTGGTCGGTTCTTGAACCCCAGCATTTTCCGTAGTGATCTTATGGGAATTTCTGGAGAAACTGTTCTTTGCGAGATTTTTATGGATAAAATTCTGGAGGAATTACTGGTGAAATCGTTCGAAACTTCAACTGTATACTAAGAGATTTTTAAAGAAATTGCTGAAAATTATTTGACAATACTTTGATATGATTGGCGGAAAAAAAACTGTACAGTCCCAGACTAAAACACAATTCAAATCCAACTTGTTTTTTAAGGAATTTAAAAAAAATCATCACAGATTCCCCAAGCAGTTCGTCTTAATAATCTCCAAGAAATTCCTTCTGTAATTTCTCCTACAGATCCTTCTGAAATTCCTTAAAAAGGGCCTCCCAGGAGGAATCCCAGAGGAAAATTCAGGGGAAACCCCAAAACGATCTTATTGAGAAATAAATTTCGTCAGAGGAACAGAAGGATCCCAGAAGCATCGCTTTGAAGATTCAGAGGGGGGAAGTTCTGCAGGGGTCTAAGGGGAAATATCTGGGAAAATCGCAATTTCTTAAAAAAATCCAAGAATCAATTTCAGGAAGAACGCCAGAAAGTCGATTTGAAATCGCAGATAGAACTCTTTGGAAAATTTCAGACAGGTCATCTGTCGAATTTATGAAACACAAAAAAACAGAAGGATTTCCAGGGAAAAAGTCCTTCTGGAAGATTCAGAGGAAATATATCTAGAGGAATCTTAGAAGGGATTTTTAGAAAAATCACTTAAGAAATTGCTGGATACATGCCGGAAAAAATTCAGAAGAAATGCTGGATTGAAAATTTAGAAGAATCTCCGAAGCATATTCTGGAGAATCCTTAAACAAAAGAATATCCAGAAGACATCATTGAGATATCCTTCAACAACTTTGTTTTGGTATTAATGTAACGATTACAAATTGATTAAATTTTAAAAAAAATTATAAACCCGAATTTGAAAAGTTAAAAATAAAGTCACTTTCCCTAGGGAATCAGGGGAAAAAGATTCAGGAGAGTGACCAATATGACCAAAAAAATGCTCAAAATAGCCTTCAATGAATTTTGTTCTGAATCGGATCAAAAACTGGCCACTTGCCCGAGGGAGCAAATAATTTCTCGCAGAACACTCGAGGAGTTATTTGCCAGATAAAACTTTGGAAATCATACCCCGGATTGATTTTGCAAAAAAAAAGGCCAACTCTAGAGAGGTATTCTAGGAGGCAATTCTGAAGTTCTTTCAATAGGAAATTATTCAGAAATCTTTGAAGAAACTGCTGCTGCAATCACTGAACGAGTCATGTAAGAGTCTGTGGGAGGAATTTCTGTAGAAATTACTGGAGGAAACACTGAAGATATTTCTGGCGACGTAAGTGAAGGAATTTTTTAAGAATTCTCGAAGGAATCCATGCAATAATTTCTGAAATGATAGTTTTAAGAATTTCTTAAAGCATCTTTGGTTGGATTTCTAAACTTCTGGAAGATTTTTAGGAAAACATTCTAAGAAAAAATCCCTGAAGGAATCGCTAAAGGAATCCTTGGGGCAAAATCCAAGAATCCAAGAGTCTTCCAGGAATCTTCAGAAATACATTTTAAGAGGAACCTTCACGATGAATCGCGGTAATGATATTCTTGGGCAATCCCTGGAAGAGTTTACGAAAGAATCTTTGAACGAATTTCTAAAGAAAGAAGATTTTGTAATCTAGCAGTATTTTTGGAAAAAAAATCTGAAGGAATTGTAAATTTCTAATTTTCTGATGAAATCACTGTGTGAATCTCCATAAGAATTGCATTGGACTAACTTTTGAAGAAAACTTTGGAGAAATTTCTCAAGTAATCCATGGAAGATATTCTTCAAGAGGACTTGGATAAATTTCTTGATGAATGTGTAGAGAATGAATCAATGAACTATTGGAAAAATTTTGAGAATGTCTTGATGAATCTTGCAAAGAAGTTCTGATGTAATCACACCAGGAGTTTCGTGTCCCTGAATAATTTTCCAAAGAAAACATTGAAGGTTTTCCAATGGTATCATTGAAAAACAATCTAGAAAAAACTCTACAGGAGTTTTTGAAGGAAATTCTGGAGATATTCCTGAAAAAAATATCATTTATAAATTTTGTTAAGCAATTAATACCTTGGAAAAGATCCCTGTTTTGTTCTTTTGAAAATGCATGGAAAATTCTCTAAAAGCCACTCTGGATAAATTTCTGAAGGAATCCTTGAAGGATTTTGTAGTGGTTTTTTGAGGAATCTCTAGAAGCAATCACTAGAGAAATTTTTGAAAAAAAAAATCCTGGAAAAATGTCTGAAGAAATCGTTAATGAATTTCCTACACGACCCAGAACATTTTCTGAAAGAATCCCCAAAAGGTTTTCTAAAGAAGTGTTTGTAGAAATTTTTGGAATCATGAATATCTGAATTTTTAAGGAATCGCTGGAGGAATTTGTGAAGAAACCTTTGGAGATTTTTCCGAAAGAATATCCTGTTGTTTTTTTTTTCGTTAATCAATAGAGAAATTTACGTGGATATCTTTTCTAGGGTAACTCTTGAAGAAATGTGTGAGGAATCTAAAGTAGGTTTACTTTACAAGCCGATTTTTTTTAAGGATTTTCGCCTTTTCAGTCCGAGTGTAAGATCAAAAACAACCTTATGTTCTCTTATATAAGGTTGTTTTTGATCCCACAATCGGACTGAAAAGCCAAAAATTCCTAAAAGTACACCAAGTACATGCCGAATTTGAGTAGCACTCAAATTGAAAGTAAATCTTGGACACATCTAGGAGCAGTTTGAGAATCAAAACATGGATGATTTTTCCAAAGGAATTCTTGGAGAAACTTCTTGAAGAATCTGTAGAGGAATTTCTGAAAGATGATTATTTTTTATGATCTCTGGGGTAACCCCTAAAAAAAAGCTCAACGTATCTTGTATGATTTTTTTTAAAGAATTTGTGGAAGAATTTCTGAAGGAATTCCCAAATTAAGTTAGAATTTCTAAAAAAAAATATGGATAACTAGCTGTACCCGGCAAACTTTGTCTTGCCTACTGCGTTTTTTGACGTTTCAAGTTTCTATCCAAGACCAAGTCCCCGGTCACAAAATGTATGGAAGATCGATTTTCAAAATCTCTCAATATTTCCATGTTTTTTGCCTCATAAACCTTCCTTGGGTGAAAACTTACAGAACAAAACTAAGACGATCAAAATCGGTCCACCCGTTCGCAAGTTATGCGCGGTCCCACGTATGCCACTACATTTTTATATATATAGATAGATTTTGTGGGAGAATCGGGATTCTGGAAGTTTTTTTTTTAAGAAAGCTTGCAGAAATTCCTGAAGGAATCCGTGAATGATTTTACAAAAGAGACTATGAAGAAATTGATGTATCCTAGGAAGAATTACTGAAGAAATCTATGGAACGTTTTCTAGACAATATCATGACACATTTTTTGGGAAATCTCTAGAAAAAAATTCTGAAGGAAGCTCTCAAGAAGTTCATGACGATGTTCGCAGAGGAATTTCTGAACCAATCTACGGAATATATCCTAAAACAATCGTTCGAGAAGTTCTGCACAACAATCCTTAGTGGCATTTCTGAAGGAAATCCTCAAGCAAATTTTTGAATGAAATTTTGTAACATTTCTTTATTTTGATTTTGAATTTCTGAAGGATTTCTTGGAGAAGTTTCAAAAACTGTGGATGGATTTCTGGAATTTCTAGAACTTTGGAAAAACCCTTTCAGAAACATTTATGAAAGGAATGGTTATCTCAGCTCTTGATAAATTTCTGATGAAATTATTCTTGATATTTCAATAAATGTTTCCTCTTAAATTTTGAAAGGAACTTAGTAAGGTTTAAAAAAATTAGAAAAGAGTTTTCAAACTTGTTCAGGAGTTTTCCACATTTTTCGAGAAATTTTTAAGGAAATCTGAACGTTATTGGGCATTTTTTATTACCGTACGGGTTTGGGCCGAAGGGTCTCAGTTTTTCCCGGAAAACTAAGGTGGAATTTTTATGTTTTTCCCTGACACTACTTACTTTGAAAAATCATAACTAAAGTACGAAGCATCATAGAAACAAAGATTTTTTTTAGAAAATGAAAGCAGATTTTCCCAGAAATCCAAAAAAATATGATCTGGAAAAAGTTTTCCACAAAATGTTCTACAGTTGAGAAAAAAAACCGGAAAAACTATGCCCGAACTTGCGGAAAATTTTCAAAAAAAAAATTGAGAATGTTATTTTATAAGCTTTGATCGTAGACAATTTTGGAATGCACTTTTCTTTTCGTTCCTGGGTTATGACCTATATTGTGAAAAATGAACATATAATAGATGCGAACATGGTCATTTTTCACAAAATTGACCATAACTCAGGAACAAAAATAAAGTGCATTCCAGAAATTTCAGCGATCAAAGCTCATAAAATTACCTTCTCAAAAACAGTTTTTTGAAAATTTTTCGCGAGTTCGAACATAGTTTTCCGGCTTTTCGTTATGAATTTTCTCAATGGTGGAAAATTTTGTGGAAAGCTTTTTCTACTTCATATTTTTTCAGGATTTCTGAGAAAATTTGCATTTATTTTCCAGAAAAAACTATGTTTATATGATGCTTCATTCTTAAGTTATGATTTTTCAAAGTAAGTAGTGTCAGGAGAAAACAAAAAAATCCACCTGAGTTTTCCGGAAAAATAGGCGACCCTGATTTTTTCTCAATTTTTTTTTTGTTCATACATTCATGAGCCCTGCCTGTGAAAAAAGCCAATGACCGTTTTGTATGGACAAATAAAAAAAATTGTATGGACTAATGACCACGCGGGGGTTGAAAAGTCCCAAAAAAATGACCACGTGGTTTATGGACAGCCCCTTATGCTTCAATATCTGGGCTGTTTCTCAAGTTAACTATAAGAACATTAGACACCAAGCTTCCAGCTATGCCAATTCAACAATGACAAATTTCTTTTAAGATTATCTATTTTTTCAATCAAAAGAAAATAGCGAGATGCATTTGATTATACATGATACCTTAGATTTTCCGATAAATCAAATACTGTTCTTTTGACCTACCCTCACTCTTGAAACCAGTCTAATCGAACTCCACGCAGGAGACAGCTCGGCAGCGTTATCTGCTAACGCCGCAAGGGAAGGCTGGGCTTCCAAGCTAGCCAAGAACAAAAAAACAAAAAGGTTTCCGCAGTGCTAATGGAATCCAATTTTCTTTGCCAGATGTAGGAACAAAAAGAAACAAAAAACAAAGAAGTAAAAGAACAAACGATAGCATAAGCAATACAGTTAATCCTTATCTTTGTGTTACACGTAGGTTCGTTTTGATACGAGATTGAATTGCGGAATGGGCGGGCGTATTTTGTCGAACCAAACAATGCAATGCAGAGGAAAATCGAGAGAAAAAGTGTAAAAATTTACAACTCTAGTGGGTGAATACCGGTATAACTATAAAATAGGCAATTTTCAAAAGAAACAAAAAGGAAGTCGATGGCATAGTCTGGTGGGAAATGTGCCCCTTTACTACTGTGACTAACTGTGCGTAAAACTCTGTTACTACTTAAATAGCTAACTGCCAGACGATTCCATCGCGCTGTGAATAGGTGTATAAAGTTTCGAAATCATCACTCACACACACGTACACAAAGAGACACAGAACCCCCACCCCCAACGTGAAAGGAATCATGTTTTAATCAAGCAATAAGTCCACAACTCGAATGGAAGCGACTAGCTCGAGTTGAGGACCGTCACCGAAGTTAGTCTCTCTCTGTAAATAGAAATTAGAGAAGGATCTGTTTAGAGGGAACCCCGTATGAAATTTTAATACGAATGAGTGTCTAACCACGATGATAGCTTGTTCTGGTCATATTTGATGTTATTTTTTTCTAAGTGAAAGTGAGAAAAGAGTGTGAAAGAGGTATAGTAATTCTTATACACAATCAGAAACACCTGTCTAGTGCTATAATTTTTCATATATTCTTCATAATTGTTACCGAGTATGTATTGAGAAAGTTTATTCTTTTACCAAAACAAAAAAAAAATCTGTAAATTTAAGCTCTATTTAGTCAAAAAATACAAAACAACCCAAAAGGATGCTAGTGATCCTCAGTCACAGAAAGCCCTGCGGAGCACCTCCCTATACTCCTATCGATGTGAAAAGAGGTGGGAAAGAACGGGGAAGGTGAACACGGGGGGCCGGTGCAAGACTGAACAATGAACAAAACATGAAAGAAATCAAGTGAAAACTAATCAGCGCTCTCCCAATCAAACGGCAAGAGAGCACACGAAAGGAAATGTAGTGGAAAGGGGGTCTGTCCTGCGAGGTGCGATTCTTTTCTGTAAGGTGTGTTGTATTCCGGATTTTTTTAGTTTGTTTTTGATAGTTGTTCTTTAAAAGAGTTGCGTGAAACATCATTATGGAAGTTCTGAATTTCTCGTCATAAAACGTGCCAACATAATCATCCTATTTTTCTCTACTCCTTTATGTTTCCATGTACAGTCATTGGTGGTAAGAATGGGTCAAAAATGCATACTTTCACATTCATTGTTCAATAACTTTTGCTTCTTTGCGTGAAAAAGTCTTTTGATCACTGGAATGTGATCTTTGGTAATGCATGCACAAATGATGAAAAAATATTTAGAGTACGTCAATTTTCTTAAAAATTGTATGAAAATTAACCCATTCTCATCTCCTCAAGAGGGTGAGAATGGGTCAACGGAACCGAATTTGTTTCGCATTGACAACAAAGCAAGTTAATAAAGTTCAGATCAAGGTTGATACCAATAGTATATTATTGATGGATACAAGTTTGAGATTCTAAAAAGTATCAATCCACCTAAAAGTGTGATGTTTCTTCGAATCTTAAATGTGACGATTTAAAAAGGATTTTGAAGTTGTTTTCGATAGTGTATCAAAAATTATCTGATTACTCTTGAAACCTATTTTTTATAGAAACTGCTGAACTACGAGAATGACACTTAAAAATTTTGGATTCGATATACGCAATATTTGATGAGATATTTCTGATAATGTTGTGACTCATTCTCGCCTCTCTGACCCACATTACGACGGTACATATCAATAAAATGATGCTTTATTTTTTTTGTGCTAAACAGGTTAGGCAATCGCTAACTTTGTTAGGCCGACTGCAACCCAAGCTTTTGTTCGATTTGTAGTCTAAAAATCACTTGTGGAAATGTATCCAAAATTATCAAAATTCATCAGAAGTATTCATGGATTTAAAAAAATATATCGACATTTCTCTAGGAGTTCTTCGCGGGATTTTCCCAACATTCCTCCAGAAAGAACTGTGGAAGTAACACAAATCCCAAATGGAATACGCTATGAAATTGCTGGACAATGTTTGGTAAGGATTCGGTAAAGAGCATTGGCAGTAATCTAAGGGACATTTCTTAAGCATCTCACATGAGGATCACAGCAAGCAAATTTCGGAAGGGGCTGTTCATTAACCACGTAGACCAAAATTTGGCAATCTCAGACCCCCCCTCCCCCCTCGTAGACTTTTGTCCATACAAAAAAAATGAAATTTGTATGGATCGTAGACTTTGGAAGTTTTTGATGGAGGAATTTCGGCACTAAGTTTTGGAATATTGGAAAAATGCCGGTAGGAATCCGGAAAATCCCCGCAATAAAAGAAAAAAAAATCGTGAAAACCGCGGAAAAAAGGTAAATAATCCTGGAAGGTATTCCAAGAGGTAGATTTGGCAACTTTAAGCATTTAAGGCAAAGTGCGTTCGATTGATAAATTGAGATATCAATTTGTGAAAAATTTGTTTGTCCGCTTCGAGAGTGCGGGAGATCGACAACCAAGAGCCGAAGGAGAGATAAAGTTGTGAAAGACGGAATCGGGGCTAGTGCGTCGAATCCAGTTTAACTGTCTACTCCACAAAATCTCAACTTGTTATGTGGTTTTGTTGGATGGAGCGCCGGACTAGCAAGACGGAGACGTGGGTTCGAATCCGTCCAATACAAGCGGTATTTTTCACAAATTTATCTCTCAATTTATAAATTGCTAATAATTTATCAATTAAACGCAGTGTGCCTTCAAATACTTTACATTTTTACGTCTATTTCAGACATACTGGCCAACTAACGTTCAGCTACGGGGGCAGTAAAATAATTGTCATTCCAAGAAATATTTTTAAGAAATTCCAGAACGAAAACCCTACGAGATTTATAGAGATTATTGGGGTGGTATTTACGGATGGACTAAATCCAGATTTATCCACGTCCACATGAAATTTACAGCATCTTATCGGAATCGTTCTATTGCTGGAGATATTTGCTTGATCTAGGAGCTCTCCTCTTGTTCCTCTAGTACGGTTATCTGAATTCCTTCTTGATTTAGCTTGCTTTTCGAGTAACCATTTTCTCCACACCCTGGGGGGTATAGTGTACCATTGCCACACAATGTAAAGACAAAGGCAAAAAAGCCCTTCAATTGATAACTGTGGAAGTGCTCTAAGAACACTTTGTTGAAGAGAGGTAGGCCAAGTTTCAATGCGAACGTCGAGCCATATAGAAGAAAAAGAAGAAGATCAGGGGGAATCTTCAACTTCTCCTTGAGACCATATGGAAGCATATAAGAACCTGCAGCAAAAAGCGTAAAATATTTGTGGGGCCCAGATGCAAAATGGAATTTGAGTTGAGTTGAGCATAGCAAGAGGTTTGGGACTGTTAGCTGGCAGAACTTTTATTAGGATGACTTAAAAAAAACACGTGGACATCGTCTTCAGCCAGAGGCTGTACAGACTGAATAAAACTTAACAATAGACAAAGGACACATGGAACATGCACCAGTGGATACGGAGAAGAAACTATACTCACGAAAAGTTTCAACGCCCGGAGCAGGAATCGAACCCTCACCCCATAGCATAGTGCGATCAGAAGCTTGGTGACCCTAACCGCACGGCTACGAGGCTTCACATTTTTAGGTAGATTAAAAGAACTAGACCGGTGAAAATTTGGTTAGTTTTGCAGCTCCATGAGGCGAAAAATGGTAAAAACACTTCTTTACTCGAAAGCGGGTCTTTGTGAGGTAGAGGCATCCGTTTTGACCAGTCACCTATTAGGGACATAGTGCGTTATATAAACTGTTGAAATCTGAACCCGCAAAATAAATGTTTGAGTAGCTGATCATAATGTTATATTACGATTACAACTCTGAAAATAACAGAAATTGCTTAAAAAATGTGATAAAAAAGTTGTCCTTGAAATATTGGCGTGTATCAGAAATACACGTGATTGGCTAAAATAGAAACCAAAGCTAGAAATAGTGCCAATACTGACACAGTGCTTCTATTTCCGCCAGTCTTTCTTTGAAAATGTAACAAAAATTCCTGTATTTTGCCCACAAAATATAGATTAACCCCAAGTAACATTTTGATCGCCAATTATTCTTGTAGGGGTTTTCAAAACCGTCATAAAACCTTTTGCCTTTTTCTGGTTTTATTATGGTTCTAAAACCTCTTCTAGTCTTCTAGTCTAGACAAAAAAGTATGCTTGAGAGAGTTTTCGTTTAGAATATTTGTAGCTCATATGGATTTGATGATAGGTTATTAAATAATAACTTCCATTGGGCTGGCCAAAACTCGTGCACGTACCCTAGTAGAAGCCCATATTTGGAAAAATAAACACTAATGCCATTTTTTTCCGGTGCAGTGAGGACCCGATTTTGTCAGCCCTTGGTAGCATTTTGGGATCACGTAATCGAGTGTGTGACAAGATTGGGACATTTTTAAATCAATTGTTCGCTCATAAAAAACGGTACTAAACTCTGATATCAGCGAGTGAGAGGTTCCGATAAAGCGGGGTGTGCTTTGTTTTCAAAAATCAGAGGTGAAGTTGAGGTCAGAAGTCATAGCGAATATTCAATTATTCAATATCAGAAATGTTTTGTTTTTGCATTTTATAGCATAACCTTAAAATATCTGACATCTCTTAAAATCTCTGAAGAAATCCTTGTTGAGAATCCAGATAAAATTCCTAGACAAATTAATGGAAAAAATCCCGAAAAAAGTACTACGGGAATATCTGGAGCAGCTCTTGAAGGTATCTCAGTAAAAAATGACATGATAAATATTAGTATGAATCCTCATTATATTATTGAAAAAAAAATCTTGATATAAACCCTAGGAAAATCTTTAAATAAATTCCCTCATAAATCCATGAAGTAATTCCTGGAAAACTTATTGGAAAAATCCCCACACAAACTTCTTGGCATACCCCTAGGGGAATTCCTGCAGAAATTCCTAGAAAAGGTCCTGCAAGAACATCAGCAGGAATGCGAGCCAAGCGGTTTGTAATAAGGTACACCGGGGCAAGTTGAAACGGGTGGGGCAAGATGAAACGCGAAGTTTTGAAACAGATTTCAATACAATTTAGAAATTTATTTATCGCTAAAAGATTGTTTGAATAAAAAACTATGTGTTATGGCAATCAAATTGTTTATCATCATTAGAAAACATAATGTTAACCCGCTGTTTCATCTTGCCCCACCCGTTTCAACTTGCCCCGGTGTACCTTACTCTGAAAAAATAAATAAAATTGTTATTTATCTTTTTCAAAAACACTATCAATTGGGTTAAATTAAAAAAAAAGTTTATTGAAAAGTTGTTGCAAAGATTTCAAAAATTCGTTAAGCATTGGGATCAGAAAATTTGAAAAGATATCCAACACAAAAGCACCTATAGTCACAATTGTAAAGGCATGGACATTCAATATGACCATGCTGAAGGTGACGAGTTCGGTTCTTGCTCGATCCAGGATTTTATCGTAATGACAATTGGGTTTTTAAATTAAGAAAAATATATTGATTTTTCGATTTTATACGAAAGAGCACCTTTTTCTGAGCCACTATGATTTTTTTCAGATTTTTAGAACCTTATTTTGGTACCTAAAATCAATTTCAAAGAAATTTTTTGAAATCACCTTTTGACAGCTGGGCAGCTGTTTGACAGCTCCGCCCAGTACAAACTGCGACGAGGGGTGATTCGACAAATCGCTCCCATACAAACTTCAAATTGTTTTAAAAATAGGTTCCCGGACTCCAAAATTCATGAAAATTTGGATTTCGGCTCAGTTTGACATGCAGATTCAGAATATCGAATTATCTCAACACCGTTAAAGAAGCCAATTTCCTTGACTTCGGCACAGAGTATGTTTGTGCCTGGTACGCAGCTTATATATTGAAAATGATCATTGGCAGTGAAAGCTCTCAGCTATTAACTGTGGAAGTGCGCATCGAACAGCTGAAAGAAGCTGAGAAGTAGGATTTGTCCTAGTGAGAACGTTATGCCAAGAAGAAAAAGAAAAATAAGAAAATTTTCTATAAATTGTGTTCAAAATCGGGAAACTCCCATCCAGTATTCTATTGCATTTGTGTCAACAGATTTGCGTAGACTGTGTACTAAGCTATGTATGTATGTATGTATGTATGTATGTATGTATGTATGTATGTATGTATGTGTACTAAGCTGTAGTCGTATTAGAAACGACTTGACCAAATTCTTGAAAATTCTGGATTGCACCAGGAGCTCTTATAGGGTACTGGTTCCCTTATTAAGCATGTGGCTCCCATTTTCATCCTACGAAAAACAAAGGATTGAAGCGCTGTTTGTTTTGTTTCTTATTTTTGTATTTTTTGTTAGGAGTGAGCACGCATGAAAACAAAAAGAACGGAATCAATCGGTGCCGTAATCGCTTGTTTTCGAATAGGATGAATATGGGAGCGTGAGATTACTGATGGAACACATACCCTACATATGTTACTAATAATCTTGAAAACATTATTACGTCAAAAGTTGCTCAAGTAAGAAATTCACGAAACATTAAAGGAATCGCCTTGCAAAACTCCGTCAGAAAATTCATTGAGTGATTTTCTTCACTCAAAATCTGATTAAAAATACATATGTGTCCACTCTTAAAGTATTGATTTAAAATCATGAGAAACTGTTGCCAGATTTTTTTACTATTTCCGAAAAAATTGCGTAGGGTATTGGTTCCTTTATTAAGCATGTGGCTCCCATTTTCATCCCACAAAAAACAAAGGATTGAAGCGCTGTTTGTTTTGTTTCTTATTTTTGTATTTTTTGTTAGAAGTGAGCACCCATGAAAACAAAAAGAACGGAGTCAATCGCTTGTTTTCGAATAGGATGAATATGGGAGCGTGAGATTACTGATGGCACAAATACCCTATTTTTGAGACAAGCAAGCATTTTGTCAAAGCCATGTCACGTGGCCTCTGGCATAACATATCAAAAAATCAAAAAGTATAATTTTTAGTTTTTGAGACATGATTTTTTGAATATAGAGTCATATAATTTGATAGTAGCTGCTCTAAAATTGCTTTAAATTGTAAATTTCCGTAACTATGCCTTGTATTGCTTTTTTGAGTGATTCCTGGATTTTTTGATATCGATATATAAGGATTGATATATAAGGATTCAAAGTATAATAAAATTGAAGAAAATGTTTTGTATGGGAAAATTTGGTCTTTTGTTTTAAAAAAATCATATCTCTAAAACTAAAACATACATCTCTGATTTTTTTACATGTTACGCCAAATTTCCTGAGTTTTCAGATAAAAATATAAAATCAGGGTACCCCCTTGTTCCCAAGACCATGAAAACGTGAAAAAACTAATATAATTGCATATTTCTTACACAAAAACGCAATTTGGTCCATTCAACGTATTTTTCCTGAAAACTAGAATTCAATAGCTTTCAAACAAAATAATAGTTCAAAACCGATCAACTGGTTCAAAATAGTTTTTAAAAACCTTGATTTTAAGGACCACTCCATCTGAAAATTGGTTACCCTAATGTCGAAATAAAAAAAATACGTGTCTAATTATTTTCGAATAGCTACGAACCCACCAAGTTTCACGACAATCGGAGTTGCACTATATCGTTTTTCTATGGAATGGCTGTATGACTATAACTTTTTAACAGTTAGATCAAATTAAATGGAATATTGACATAAAATTTCTACATACATATATACTTTACGTGCAGAACAATTTTCATTGAAATCCGTTCAGAATTTTTGCTCCACAGTTTTAGGTAAAAAGTGATATTTTTATCACTTTTTATTATTTTTGTTGATTTGGTTCTCAAAATCATTCCTGAATATGATTTGATCATTACTATATGCAAATGGTACCAAGAAATGTTTACATTAAATATCCTTCTAGAAATCAAGTAGGCAAATCTTTTGATTTCCGAATGAAAATTGGCTACTTGTGGATACTTTTGCTTGCAATTAGGGTTTTCTGATGAGTTTATTATCATCCATGTGTTGCCAATGGTTGTTGATGCCAACACTATTAGGGTGAAGCTTATTTTACAAATTTCTCCGGAAACAATATCCAACCGAAAAAAAAATACTAAAATGAGACATTTTTTTTTCAATATCTCGAAAACCAATTGAGATATCGTATTTTCGAAGTCAAATTAGGCCCTTTAGAGTTCTAGAATCTCCAATTTAGTTTGGAAAAGTTATGTTTGAAAATTTAATTTTGAAATATCTTTTGTATGTTTGCTCTTGCAAAAATTCTGATTAACCCTTTTGCGCCACCCCTTAATATCAACCAAAATCGCTCATTTTTGCACAGTTTTCTTATTTTGACCAGAACATCATATCTCGGAGAGAATTTTCAAAATAAGCCCCATCCTACTACGCTATCCTTGTTTCAAATATGATGACTATCGTTTAGGGGAGAGGGGGCATGTAAAAGTGTGACATATCGAGTATAGGAAAAAACAGAGGAGAGAGAAAGGGGGCCTAAAATACACAAAAAATGACGGACGTCATTTTCGAAAGTCGCCATTCAGTGACATCTTACCCCGTGGCAGAGTACCTTTTTTTCATAATTTACGTTTTACGAACAACCTTTAAAAAAGCAAAAAAAAATCGTTAAAAATGCGCAAGTTTCCTGAATATTTTTACTGAAGTATCAAGCAAATATTGTTTAGTTTCTGTTACCACTTTTAATGCCTAACAAAGCTTCATTTATCACTGAAAACGATGAAAATTTGAATACCATTACCACACTCTACCCTACTCTACAGGACAGACCCACCGATCGCACCTGTACAGTTTAGAAGTTTTCTTTCATCTCGGGCCAAGCGCGAGAGCGCGATATAAAAACTGTCGTCAAACGAAGTTAAATAGTGAAAAAAAAAACATCAAAATCAGCCAAAATCATCATAAAAAAAAAACATATTTAACCCACACGGAGTTAGAGTACATTCAATTTACATACGATCAATCATCTCCCAGCTGTAGGTGTACATTTTCCTCCGAATCATACGAAATTTACACGGTGTACAATGCCCCGATAAGTTCCCAAGAAAGAATCCGACGTCTGTTTCTATTTTTTTGTTATGTTCATATCGATGTGAAGGGGAAAACCGAAGTCAAACCTGTGAATGCAATGGACGTATAGGAGACGCTGTTGAAGAAAAGGGAACGGAGTGGAAGTGGATGCTTGGGGTCCCAAGCAGCAAACATCACGCCAAGTAAGTAGACTATACGAAGAAACCAATATTTTTATACAATTTAGCAGGAAGTGAGGAAACAAAAGCTTCAAGATAGATGTTGAAAAGAGGGAAAACAGAGGGGGAAATCGAGGGAAACATCAATCAAAATAAAGCGCTCGGCAGACGACATTGGATCCGTTATTGAATCGCACACGAAATCGAGTGTGTCATCGTTTTTAAGAAGTTCGTTGGACTATTTTTCTTCCGTTATTCATGTGATTACATTTCGATTGTTTCCGGAGAAATCGCCGAAGAGACAACAGGAAATCGATTCAGTGAGGAATTGCTCTCGGATTAGAATTAAAGTGAAAACATCGGTTAGGATATTATATGCCAAAGGTTTCTTATATGTGTAGTTAAAGGTGAAATTTTGGAGAAGAAAGTAGATGAAAAGAACCTTAGAAGAGGATTGTCTCACCGTAGAAAACGTCATTCTGTTGTGAATAAGTGTTTGAATATTCACCCGTTGTGTGGTTCTTCCCGCGAGTTTCCCAAATATCACAAATCATTATGACAAATCATACAAAACAGTGGAATGCATGAAAACTATCATTATTAATGCCAATCATTATTCATCAGTATATTAGTATGTTTTAGAGTTTGAGTTTTAACCTACTTACTCAATTCATTTTGTTCTAAATGACTCAAGTTCAGTCAGCCTTCAAACATACAACTCCTATTTTCTTCAAGTATGTACACGCGCTAAAAAGCCATCGAAAAAACTGGCCCAAATTGTTCAACGAGCGGATAAATGTTAGAGAACATTCCACGAGTTTACGAAGCACAAAACACGGTTTCTGATCTGCTTCTTTTCAACACCCTGCACCGGGACCATTTCACTCTCAATTCGCCATGAACTAAAGTGTACTACTATTTCATGACAAACCATCCCTGCTCGTCATCCGTACACCATCACCATCCTACAGACATTGGGAAATCGTTGCTGGCGAGCGAAAAAAGAAAAGAATAAACTCAATGTGGCAATCCGAAGCAGAACTCGAAATTGATGACACTAAATCTTGTGTCTATTTCTATGCTAATAGCTTCCCATTTCGAAGCCGGCGAAGCAGCTACAATGGAGCATAGTGGTTCAAAATGTCAGAATTGATACAGGAGCAAATTTGTAAAGAAATATATTTTTATTCATTATAGTTTGAGCTTGAGCTTGATTGACCGCCCATAGTTACTTACTTTCAGTCCTGAGCACCATCGGTGGTGCAGAGGGCCGAATTGAAAGATCTTCAAGGCCAATGCCATGACCTGTGTGGCCAGGTCAAATTTCTGTGGACTTCCTCTCAGTGCTGCAAAAATTCAATTCATTCATTTGAACACTAACCAACCAATCTGTTCAGTCATTTTTCCTTCTAGGTAGTTATGTTCAAAACGATTTCATTCAATCAGAACATCTATTAATTTTAAATGAGAAGCGAATCCTTGTCAATTGAATAAATTGTCCCTCGAATGCGTAGCTTGGCACGAAACACGAAAAACCCCGCGAAATTCCGCCAGACAGACAAAATGTCGAATGTCTGGTCAAAGTCGGGTCAATTTTTATCGAATGTTGAGCCACTGTTCGACCAACATCGATCATCTATTGGGTCTAAGTTGGGTTTGATGGCCAAAATAAAAATGGTTGAACGATAGGTTGATGTCGGGTTTGACGTCATCAACGATAGTTTATGCTTCCTAGCTGGGGCTCAATTGAATGATATGCGCCTTGACTGAGGCTTGAGCTGATGTCAATTGAATGATCAGAGGCTAGTCAATTGATATTCCGATGGTAAATGGAAAAATGAGTGGTTACCTATCTCAATTTCAGCTTTAAATATCGGTTGATGCTGACACTTCGCAGCACTGCTTCCTTTACTTCCTTGTTGAGGCTGCGCCGCCATGAGCCTCTGGGTCTGCCACTGCTGCGATGTCCAGCTGGGTTTTATTGTGTTTCTATTGTGAGGCCACCATGCTCGAAATATATACCGCAGGCATCTATTGATGAAGACCTGTAGTCGTTGAGTGTTCTCCACTGATACATACCAGGTTTCACTGGCGTATAGCAGCACAGATTTCACGTTCCAGTTAAAAATTTGGATGTCGATCTTGGTGCCGCCATATGCATACCGAGATTTTGGAAGGTTTCAACATTCTGTGCTGCTTGCCCAGCTACCGTAAAGCTTGAAGGGTTGACCGTGTTTACATCCAACGATTTGATCTTGTTGACGTTGATGGACCTGCAACAGAGGAGCGATCGGTAAGCTCATCGAGCTTATTCTGCATTTCACAGCGCCGTTGAGCTAAGAGAGCAACATCATCAGCCAGTTCGGAGTGATTTAGGTGCTCCAAGGTAATAATATGCTGCCACACCAATCCACGATTTGGTTCAAGATCAATCGCACCTTCCAGGATCTCGTCGATTACCATGAGGAACAGTAGCGGTGATAGTTATACTTCCTTGCCTTACTCCCGGATGGGATCGGACAAGACATCGTTGTGCAGCAATCTGCACGAAAATGCCTCGGTCTGTGCCTAAATGAGGCCGATGATTGAAACGGTCGAAACTTTTTTTCGTATTCATGAACACCAGGTAGAGAGCCTCTTAGAATTCATTGTTTTGCTCCAGAATGATACGGAACATGACAATATGGTCCACACATGATCGTCTGGCACGGAATCCTGCTTGCTGCCGTCGGAGAGTTGCGCCTATCTTCTCCTGTATCCGGTTAAGGATCACTTTGTAGAAGACTTTGAGAATGATGCTCAGCAACATGATACTCCGACAATTATCGCATACAGCCAAGTCACCCTTTTTGGACACCTTTACTAAGACGCCTTGCATCCAGTCGACTGGAAATGTGGAGGTTTCCCATATGTTGCAGAAAAATTACTGCAGCAGTTGTGCAGATAATACGGGGTCAGCCCTGAGCATCTCGGCTGATAAGCGATAGACCCCCGGGGCACAGTTTGATTTTGTAGTATTTTAAAACACTGTTTGTAGTTTGGAGTCTGATACAGAAGTCATGTTTATTGTTTGTTCAGCCAATGTCATCCTAAGCACAGCCTGCTACATCTTTCCTCAACTTTATTAAAATTTGAACAATGTTCTAGACCTAAGTCATTTAAATTTGAGTTTCAAATGACTCCTAAAAATCTTCTGTTTGTGATACAATACTTGTTTAAAGAAAGTTTCACAATTTCTTGATGGTACAATTCTAAACCGTTGAATTTCAGTTTTCTCGTTTCCGTGCGTTGCCGTTCAGTAAATCCTATATAAGATTGATAATTCTCCCAAGAGTAGAGAGTTGTCCTGGAAATCCAATTTTGGCGTCTACAGCAACAAAAGGAAATTTAGTTTGATAGACCATCCACAAACTACGGGATCCATCCTACTGAGGTAGTTGTCAATTTCAACCTAAATGTAGTTGGAAATGTGCATGAAATTATTTATATTTATATTAAAAACCATATCAATACTTAGCTTTTTACTTCCATACTTTCCTTCTCTTTCCTATCCCAACACATGGTGTACATACCAATTCCTTCTCTACTATGTTGACATGTTGTTCCATTTGTCGGAGTAACTATTTCAAGCAGCTGTGACCTACAATCTATAATTTACCTATTTTGTTCTGAAATGAGACTTAAAATACTGTTATTTATGTATTCGTATAAATTCTAAATATTTGTTTAACACCAAATGTGGTGGACGGAAGATAATAATCTTCCTACATCACATGTTATACCAGATTGTCAAATAGACTGCGACGAGTCTCCTTCATCTTATTTTTTCAATGCGGACTCAAACCTTTTTTTCTTTGCTTATCCCTTTATCATGGACGGACTGAAGATTCACTTCCTCCATCTCATGATAGACTGGAATGCCAAATGGACTGAGACGAATCTCCTTCATCTGGTCTTTTCAATGCAGACTGAAACTTTTAGTTTCCTTTGCGTTTCCCTTTATCATGGACGGACTGAAGATTCACTTCCTCCATCTCATGATAGACTGGAATGCCAAATGGACTGAGACGAATCTCCTTCATCTGGTCTTTTCAATGCAGACTGAAACATTTAGTTTCCTTTGCATTTCCCTTTATCATGGACGGACTGAAGATTCACTTCCTCCATCTCATGATAGACTGGATTGCCAAATGGACTGAGACGAATCTCCTTCATCTGGTCTTTTTTTCTCGCAGACTGAAACGTATAGTTTCCTTTGTACATCCCTTTACCAGAGATGGACTGAAGCTTCACTTCCTTCATCTCATGGTAGACTGGACTGGATTGCCAAATGGACTGGGATCAATCCCCTATATTTGGTCTTTTTTTTATTTTAGCCTTTTCTTTGCGTTTTCTTTTTCCGTGATGAGAACTGGATCTGAAGTGCTTTTATCAAATCATCGATCAAACATTACGATTTGATTTTCTTCACTTTCATCTATGAATATGGAGTTTGCTGGCAGACTGAGCCCAAATATTATTGATAGTCTTGTCCAAAACTAAATCCTTTCTTTTCCAGTAATGTATATTTTTAATTTTTTTTTCTCGGACACATAAAGCACATTATTCACTGAGAGTTTTTTTTTAAGGTTTTTCTCTGTCAATTACCATTTTGAATTTATATATCCTGTGGCAAATTAAAAGACACTCCATTTCCAAGGAAGTTGAGGAAATATACGTTACGAAACATTCTTGGATCGACCGGGAATTGAATCCGTCACCATCAGCATGGTCTTGAAGAGCACGTTCGTGCGCTTACCGCTTCGGTTATATGGGCACATAAATCTTTCAATTATAATTCAACATTCATCAAAACAGGACAAAAATTAGAAAGTTTTCAACAAAGAACTTTTTTATATGCATATATTTTTTTCCGGCGCAACAAATTTCTATTCCTTATTTCCACAAAACAATAACAATGGAATCTTACTCTCAATAATAAGCAGTAAACCATTTCCGTGTCCGTGTTTGGTTGTCACATCAAATTCAAGCTAGAATGTATACAGCCATATTTTTTTTCATGATGATTTGAGCTATTCATTTTCCATTTATTACTGTGCATTAAACATTTATGATATTTTTTTTACTGATTAGCGACTATATATCAATATGAGAAATCATTTCCTGAAAAGTTCTCTTTATAAATTTACTGTTATTAAAAGTAAGTTGTGTGATGAACTTCTCAGTTCTGACAATTAATCCATTCAACTATCGATACAAATCGATGATCCATGCATATCTACTAGTAATTTGTAATAACGTAGTAATGAGAATGCTAGAAATACAGATCGCTACATCCCTTAACAAATGAAATTTGAATAGTATTGATCTACCTGAAGGAACCTTGTTTCAAAATTAAAACTACTAAACATCGCAAGCAAACTATTTCAAAGTTTGTAGCTTTGGAGTAATATTTCCGTGCTTTCGTAAGTCAGTTGTTGATAAACACAAATAAAATACTACCATAGCCATGCTACGAATGGCTGTTTCTATCTCCTGCACTGATGGAGCATCGGTGTTGACAAGGGTATTACGTCGAACTCTTGGCGGATCATGCTGAGATGTTGATGGTATGGCCAACTATAGAAAAAGGTTTCCCAAGCGCTCGAACCAGCGTTTCAGCTGATCACCCGGGTCGGTCAATAGCTGTCCAGACATTTCTTTCACGGGCATCGAAGCATTCATCTTGGTCCCACTAAGGCGGTGTGAGACATCGTAGAGGAGGCGGCTGTCGTCTGTGTTCTCGCCTTCGTCGGCTAGGGAGTCAGCCCACGCAGCCGAATAGCGCTGACGGGCTACGGCTTTGGCTCCTCGTGTTTTCGCTCGCTCTATCGCGGCCTTGGCGTTCCTTCGCTTCTCTATCTTCCTCCAAGTACCATCTGTGAACCCCTGCTTTCTTCGGGTGCGTAGCTCTCGCCGGTGGCGTTCTTGATGGCGCTTCATTGATCTTCTACGCTTCCACCTTCTGGAATATTCGCAGCACGGTTCTCTAGTTCCTCGACGAAGGACCTTTTCACCGCAGCGTCTTCCAATCGGCGTGTGTTGAACCGACACCCGATTTTCTCCTCCTGCCGATGGATCCTAGCAATGCGCAGTCGGATCTCGCCGATTAGGAGATGATGGTCGGACGCAATGTCGGCGCTACGTTTGTTCCGCACATCAAGAAGGTTCCGTCTCCATTTTCGGCTGATGCAGATGTGGTCGATTTGATTTTCCGTGACGCCATCACGGGAAACCCATGTCACTTTGTGCACTGATCGATGAGGAAAGAGCGATCCCTCAATCACCATGTCATTGTTGCCACAAAACTCTGAAACAGCTCTCCGTTTTCGCTCATTTCTCCGAGACCATGGCGTCCCATGACGTGCTCATAGTCCGAGTTGTCCGAACCAACTTTCGAGTTGAAGTCGCCCATGAGGATCTTGATATCACCTTTCGGAGTATTGTCCACGGCAGCATTCAGTAGACTGTAAAAGTTCTCTTTATCTTGCAATTCGACAGCATCGATTGGCGCGTAACATTGGGTCATGGTAAGGTTTCGAACCCGTGTTCTGAATCTGACTACAATTTTCCTCTCATTAATAGGTTCCCACTTCATGAGCGCAGCGTGGGCGTGAGCGCTGAGCAGGAAACCAACTCCACGGTGGGGAGGAGCGTGTTCACCTCGTAGGCCAGGGTATAGCAGAATTTGACCCGACGCCAATCTGTGTTCTCCAAAGTTCGGCCAACGGACTTCACTCAGTCCTAGGATCGCAAGCTTCATACGGAACGTCTCATTGGCTAGTTGTGCCAGTTTACCCTGCTGGGCTAGGGTTAATACATTACAAGTTCCAATTCTTGTCCGTTGTTTCGCGCTAAAAGTCGTTGCCGTTGAATCAGTTCGTAATCTTTCATTTTCGGTTTCAGTTACGTTTTTTTGGGTTTCGGAGACAGTAGGTTGTTGGCCTAAGGTCCCCTATCCACCGTGGTGGGGCTGCCACCTTAGGTATAGCTTCCGGTGGAGGAGCATTTCATACTCAGCCGCTGGATGCCAGAACAGACACTGTTTGAGCCGCAACTCCTTGGTGAACAGACGCTCGAGATGTACCTCCTCAATCTAGCTGAAGTCAGAAGAACAACAGTGCCTAGGCTGCACTACCAGCTAAGCACACAACTCTTATACTTATGACACACATGTGATACAAGAATCACTGTACAATTGCGCTTGAAATGAGTGCCATACTGAAAATTCTCTCAGTTCAAGTCAGTCTTGTTAGAATTTTCATGACACTGCGTACCGTTGTACAGGAATCACACTCGTATCACATGTCTGTCTGGGGTATTAGCTGGCGATCTTTGTCATCGCTTGACCCGTGCAAGCATGAGGTAGGAACTTGTGAGGATCAGAGCTATGTTGGACGCTCTCCTTTTCAAATCACCGTTTTTCAGCCCAGAAGGAGCTACACAATTACACGAACGAAATATGCAACCATCTACTCAACTCTCCATCCCTTCTTCTTCTTGGCGTAACGTCCTCACTGGGACAAAGCCTGCTTCTCAGCTTAGTGTTCGATGAGCACTTCCACAGTTTTTAACTGAGAGCTTCCTCTGCCAATGACCATTTTGCATGCGTATATCGTGTGGCAGGCACGAAGATATTCTATGCCCAAGGAAGTCAAGGAAATTTCCTTTACGAAAAGATCCTGGACCGACCGGGAATCGAACCCGTCACCCTCAGCATGGTCATGCTGAATACCCGTGCGTTTACCGCCTCGGCTATATGGGCCCTCCATCCCTTCTGGTGTTGCCAACTGATCAAAGGTCTCCTGACCGGTCAGTGCAAAAAAATATGGAAGGGGCGATTTGACGCAAGAGAGTCCGCTTTCTCATTACCCGGAATCGATCTATGTGAAGGGACCCATGTGATTCGCAAGGGTCATGATGTATGAGCGTTTAGACAAAGCAAAGAGCTTAGACTGTCGGTAAAAACGAAATAGTTCTCAGGTGGCAGAGTTCTAATGTGCTCTAAGGTGTGATGTTAGCTGCTAGCTCAGCAACGTGTACAGAGCAGGGGTTTGAATAGTGGTGCTATAAAATTCGTTGAAGACACCGTAACCGATCGGGTCATAGGGTAAAAGCCCCCTTCTTCGGCCTAGTACCTATATTCATCTCATTTTATCTCAAATACTAGAGATGTGCGCCGTCGAGATTTATTACTTCACGCCGCCGGATGTTTTGATTTTCTAGCACGCCGCCAGCTTAAAACTCATCACGCCGCCGAACTTAGAATTTCCCCAAAAATCTTCAGAAAATAATCGATTTTAGTTTAAACGCTCCCAAAATGAATGCATGTCATTCATTGCCGAATAAACAAAATATTTCGTTCAATGATCCTGTTGAGATTTTAGTTACTTTTTAGTCACTCATATATCATCATATAAAAATCCTAGCAAATATCATATTCTTCACACAAGGTGTATAAAGCATGCAATGACTGCGCCTTATGGATTTTTTTTATTTATTATGGAACGTTTAATTGTCTGCCGCACTATATACGAGTGCGCAATTACAAGTTACTACACTAAAACCTCAATTTATGCACATGGCTGAGGGTGCATAAATTAAAAAAGGCATAAAATGAGGGAAATTTGTGCATACAAAAAACTCCTCCATAACGCTTCCGTAACGCCTCTGAATCCCGTCGAAAATGCTCTGAAACTTCCTGAAATGCCTCGAAAATCTCCCTTAAACCCACTCGGATCCCATGTAACGCACCTGCGACGCTCCGAAACCGTTGAAAACTCATTCGTAACGCTTCCGTAACGCTTCTGAATCCCGCCGAAAATGCTCTGAAACTTCCTGAAATGGCTCCAAAATTTCCCTTAAACCGCCTCGGACCCCATGTAACGCACCTGCGACGCTCCAAAACCCCCGAAATCTCCTCCTAACGCTTCCGTAACGCCTCTGAATCCCAAAATTCCTCTCAATAAGACGCTCCGAAACCCCCGAAAACGCCTCCGTAAGGCCTCTGAATCCCGCCAAAAAAGCTCTGAAACTTCCTGAAATGCCTCCAAAATCCCTCTAAAATCCCCTCGGACCCAATGTAACGCATCTGAACCCCCAAAAACGCCTTCCTAACGCCTCCGAATCCGCCTAAGACCCGTTTAGGGCACGTGAGATCCTCGGAAACCCCCGAAAACGTAAATCCTCTGAAACTCTCTGCAATGCTTTCGAAAGCCCCCTCAGACCCCCGAAAACCCCCCGGAGATCTCCTGGTACCTCGCGGAAACCCCTGGGAACCCCCTGAAACTCCCCTGTGACTTCCATTTGCTCATCCTTATAAACACCCTTTAGCCGCCGTTGCAATAGTTACTGCATTATCCAATATTCTTATGCACAATATTGGTTCTGAGTAGCTTTCCCTTAATTTATGCAGGTCATAAAAAAGGTGCATAAATTAAGAAGTGCATAAAAATAACATGCATAAATTGAGGTTTTAGTGTATTTACATTCTCATATGCAAAGTATAGTTTGTTAAAATGTTTCGCTATATGAGATGTAAAAGAGCGAAATATTGAAATCTCATTTTTAACGCCGCCGCCGCCGACGATCAAAAATGATGTTTTAACCGCGGCGCACATCTCTGCCGAAGCACCAAAGCAAGCATCACAGCGGTGCCAGACATCAAGAAACAAGTAGTTAATTGAATGAGATTTGGTCACTACAAATACGATGTTTTTTCAATCAGAATATGGTCGTTTCTTGGTTTAACATCTTGGTAATCGAACTTCTACGCAAATCGATCAATAATTTCATTTTCCAACGCCATTTCTTTCAAAATATTTGGTTTGGTTTTCATCTAAACATGCTGCTACCGCTCAAGCTTTACGAACTATCATCCAGTTCGGCAGCACTGATTTGCCAATCAGCTGTGAATGTATGCGAGTGCAAAACGTGGGGAGCGAGCATAGACGATTCGTCGCGCCGCACATTGTTGTGACTTCTCCTTTGCGAGAGAAAAACAATCACAACGAAACTGTCACCTGCTAGGGAAAGGGAGTGCGTTAGTGGGTGAGTGCAGAATGCTCTACGATGATAAAATGTGAGAGTGGTTGTGGATTTGCTGTAAATACTGTTGAGATGAAAAAGGGGCCACCCGGTGGACCGCGATGCGATGAGATGAAAATTTTACGGTGTGCTGAAGATAGGTGCGAGTGGCTCGCGATTTGTGATCGCAATTAAATCAAATATTGAAGATAAATCCCACTCTAGTGCATCGTAGGATCAACAGTGGAAGTGAGCACGTGTGTTAAAGGTTTGTATCATTAAGTTTGAAGCGTATACAATGCGCTGTGAGTGATTTTTCATGTTGCACATCCTTAATGAGACTAAGATAGGCACAAATACCCTAGTTTTTTTTTTTTTCATCTGTGAAGAAATGCCAATCATTCTGGTATTCCGGTGATCTCGTGCTTCATATCAGAATCCACAGAAGAACTGTCTAAGTCTATGAAGTTGTCACGATTGGTGTTAACCGAAGATGAGATTCACATTTATTTTTTTCGATTCCAACGCTTCGATGAAATTGTTTAACCCGTTAACGCCCAAGGTGTCTCACAATTTTAATCTCCAAATAAATTCGTTATCAAAGGTCAAGTTCCATTAAAATAAGCATTGATTTGATGAAAAAATAAAAGTCTATGGTGTAGTTCCAAAAAAATCTTCATTGTAGGTCCTGAATGTCTGATAATTTTCTCGAGTTCTATTTCAGCCTAACTTCTACGCTATTGTTATATTCTGATCCGTATAGATACTATACAGCTCTAAACAAGTGAGAGAGATGATAACCACTCAAAAAGAATAGAAAAATGACTTATAAATTGATACAAAATATAACCCGATAAACGCCTAAAAGTATGCAATGCATGATTCTTGTAATTTCATGTAATTTCGACTGAAGTGTTCTCATTTTTTTAACAAATCAAACAAAGAGAGCTCACAACATGTGGCATAAGCAAACGTTAAAATGCTGTAGAAGTTAGATTTTACACAGATAATGATTTCTAATAAAGTAATTGAGTTGTTCCTTCAGCACCCCGCAAACTCTCTTTACGTACTCACCATACGTAAACTTTTCAGTAGTTTTTCATAGAAAATCGTGCTGTTCCATTTAATTTGTATTCTTTGACAGATACGTATTTCGACCTCAACTATAAGGTCGTCTTCGGTGTCTCATATTTACAGGTATTACACTAACACGCCCAGGTTCATCATCAGTCCATGTTTTGACATAAAATTTCAACCAGATATACTCGACACGGCTTCTCCACTTATGTTTGTACTACTTCATGATTGCTTATTCGTGAACAATATGTGGGTTTTATGGTGTTATTCTGGGCACTATCAAAGTTACATCGAAAAGATAATATGGAATCCCCGAAGGAATCCCGGGAGGATTTACAGAGGGAATTATGAGAGGCATATCTGGTAGAGTTCTGAGGGAATCTCAACTGAAAGCTTGGTGGGAATCCCTGAAATAGTCACAGAAAAAATCCCGGGAGGAATTGCTGTATAAATCCCGAGCGAGGATCCCGGCTCATAGAAAGAATTCCATTAGGATTCTCTGAATATGTTTCGACAGATCACTTTGAAAGTATACTAAAATGAATCTGAGAAGTAATTCCAGAAGAAATCCGTGAAAGAATGCTGGGTAAAATTTCTGAAAGAATCCTTTCATGATTTTCCAAAGCAATTCTGGCAGAAATCCTTGAAGTTATTCCTGAAGGAATACCGTAAAGAATACCTGATGGAATCCTTAGAGAGATCATGACAGGCATGCCAGCCAGAAGCTGAGCAGGCATTCCTGCAAGAACCATAGAAGATGTCTCTATGATCTAGGATTGCCTGAAAACAATCTCGGAAAAAACATATATTTTTGAATATTTTTTTTTTTTTTCGGGTGGAATCTCTTAAGGAATAACAGCAGGAATCCTGGAAGGAATCTTTGAAGGATTTACAGCACAAATCCCTGAAAGAATGCAGATCAGAATAACTAACAGAATCCTTCCAAATTTTTCCAAAGCAACCCCTGCAAAAATCCCTGAAGAGAACTCCGGAGCAATCCACACAGCAATCTCGGAAGCAATATCTGAAGGAATCCCAGGACTAAACCTGGGAAGATTCTCGAAAGAAATGCCTGAAGAAATCCTGAAAAGAATTCCTGAAGGTATCTCAAAAAAGAACGTCAGCTCATCTAATCTCATCTCAATTCTTCACACTACTCTCTAGCGTCTAGCCTCTACCTTACTGTCTTCTTTGCCCTCTATTCCAACCCTCTATCCTACGCTCTATCATAACCTTCAACCCTACCATCTGCCCTACCCTCTTAACTATTCTCTACCATAAACACTGCCCTATCCTTTACCGTACCCTCTAGTCTATATTGTGCTTAATCGTACCGTCTACCCTACTCTCTACCCTTACATTTTTCCTACTCTCAAACCTACTCTCTATTCTACCCTTCTCCCTACCGTCCACCCTATCCTCTACCCTAACCTTCTACTCCACTCCCTCTACTCTATCCTTCACCCAAACCCTCTACCCTACCGTCTGCTCCACCCGTTATCCTACCCGCTACCCTACCATCCATCATGACCCTCTACCCTGTGTCTCATAAAGCCCGATCGGTAGATACCCATATTGCATGATATTATAGCTCAAACTACCATTCCGTGGCCACCATCTTAGGTATGGTCCGCCTTCTAGGGTTTCAACATGGCGTCGGATATTCATTTTTGAGTTCTACTCATGAAGCCGATAGATATCATTATGCCCGATCGATAGATACTCATATTGCACGGTATCGTAGCTCAAACTACCATTCCATGGCCGCCATCTTGGATATGGTCCGCCATCTTTGATTCCGAAATGGGGTCAAATATCGATTTTGACTTCTACTCATGAAGCCCGATCGATAGATACCCATATTGCATAGTATCCGAAGCAGCATTGCCGTTAAGAACATACATTCTAGAGTTTTGACCACCATCTTGGAACCTAAGCCGCCATCTTGAATTTCAATATCTCTGCTACCAACTCCACATCCTAAGTGTAGTGACATAGGTGGATTAAAGAAAAATGTTTTAATTTAAATTCATTTGAGTTGAAAACTCTTATTTTACTGAGTGTATCTACATGGCGAACAACAACGCACAGCTCTACATATCTTTCGAATATAAACTTTTTTCGAACTACACGATGCCGAGGCGGTGCTCGAAACGGGATTTCGCGCTGCGGACGAGTCGATGCGGAGAAAAGGAAGGCGATATTGAATGAAATGGAATGAATGAGCAGGAAGGCTTGAACGGGCATGAACTGCACAGCGGACGGAAGACGACAGTTTGTAAACGATGTTTGACGCGAACGGATGGAGTGAATTTAACTGTAAATAATTTTTGGTGGATTAATTAATAAATTATTTTGAAATACGAAAATGGATGGAGTGTTGGACTTGTTAACGGATTTTCGAAAGAGGGGCGCAGGATTGTGATGGAAAGCAGGGTAAGTTTGTTGTTTGTTATTTGTTGGTGAATTGATTGGCGTTTGCAGTGAAGACACTTTCTGTGATAGATTGATGGACTCCCGTTTTTCTTGGTTGATCCGAAATGGATCACAAAAGGCACCGAACCTACGGCCTACCGAACCTACACACAAAAGGCAATTTTCACGGAAAAAATACACGGTTTTGAATATTATTATTGGACACGCCCAACTTTGATACAACGAGGTCTTGAAATTAGCCTAATACCGTCTACAATTATTATCAGCTTTTTGAGGTTAAATATTCTCAAGACTCCTGCAGAAGCTAATTTAGTACAAAAAAATCTGTATTACATATTTAAATTAATCGAAAAAGCAATTTATTTTCTAAATATAGACAACTTATAATGATACATATATTACTTGTTCAACATAAATATAGTTTTAATGTATACCTTATATATTTACAATAGTTTTTTAACGTTAAATTATTACTTGTTAGAATTGAGAAAAATATCTGAAATAGCTATCCCTACCTATTGTGTTTTTTTAGTTGCGACCAAAACCAATATGTCATCAACACGATTATAAAAAGTATCGAACTATCAAATTCTCAATTTTATCATTTTCTAACTGCTTCAGAAGTAGATATTTATCCCGTATGTGGCTGAAAATCCGGATGTTCCTTTTTTTGAGTTTTATTAGGTCCCATGAATAACGTCCAATAATATATGGAATAGACTACCAATACATTTTGTTTTTGAATCAATTTGGTCACTAAAATGGTTTATTAAAATGCCAAACTCTATTATTCTTGATCAAAGGTTTAAATACAAAGACTGTTAATTAGCTAGTACTATTTCTATTTTATTAATAATATCAACAGTAGAATTAAAAAATAAAGTAAAATTACTGTCTACTGCAACTGGTTTCAACGATTGAATTAGCCAATCTCCAAGGGTATTAATCATGTACCCCCTTTGTATCAAAACCTTATTATCACAAAATAAAAAAAACTCTTTGATGGATAGCAATTCGTACGTTTTCACACACCTCAACGAGTTCTGTCTGATCTCAATCATGCTACATTGCGCTGAGCTGACCAGGCTCATAAAAATCACATAAACAGCATACCAGTAAAATGTCAAACAACTTCTATTGCAATTTATACATTCTAACACACCTCACCGAGTTCCGACTGATCTTGAGCATGCTATGTCGGGTTGAGCTGACCATGCTCAAGAAATAACATAAGAAGCAAACCAGTAAAATGTCAAACAACTTCTTTGACAGTTAGCAATTTATACGTTCTAACACATATCTCCGAGTCCTGTCTGAACTTAATCATGCTACGAAGGGTTGAGCTGACCATGCTTAAAAAAATAACATAAGCAGCAAACCAGTAAAATGTCAACAACTTCTATTACAGTTAGCAATTCATACATTCTAATACACCTCATCGAGTTCCGACTGATCTTGAGCATGCTATATTGGGTTGAGCTGACCAGGCTCAAAAACTAACATAAGCAGCAAACCAGTAAATGTCAAACACTCCTTTGACAGCTGGCAATTTATACGTTCTGACACATCTCTCCGGGTTCTATCTGATCTTAATCATGATATGTTGGGTTGAGCTGACCAGGCTCAAAAAATAACTAAGCAGCAAACCAGTAAAATGTCAAACAACTTCTTTGACAGTTAGCAATTTATACATTCTAACACACCAGCAGCAAACCAGTAAAATGTCAAACAACTTCTATTACAATTAGCAATTTATACATTCTAACACACCTCACCGAGTTCCGACTGATCTTTAGCATGCTATGTCGGGTTGAGCTGACTAGTCAAACATGTCAAACAACTTCTTTGACAGTTAGCAATTCATACATTCTAATACACCAGCAGCAAACCAGTAAAATGTCAAACAACTTCTATTACAGTTAGCAATTTATACATTCTAACACACCTCATCGAGTTCCGACTGATGTTGAGCATGCTATGTTGGGTTGAGCTGACCAGGCTAAAAAAAATAACATAAGCAGCAAACCAGCAAAATGGCAACAACTTCTATTACTATTAGCAATTTATGCATTCTAACACACCAGCAGCAAACCAGTAAAACGTCAAACAACTTCTATTACAATTAGCAATTTATACATTCTAACACACCTCACCGAGTTCCGACTGATCTTGAGCATGCTATGTTGGGTTGAGCTGACCAGGCTCAAAAAATAACATAAGCAGCAAACCAGTAAAATGTCAACAACTTCTATTACAGTTAGCAATTTATACATTCTAACACACCAGCAGCAAACCAGTAAAGTGTCAAACAACTTCTATTACAGTTAGCAATTTATACATTCTAACACACCTCACCGAGTTCCGACTGATCTTGAGCATGCTATGTCGGGTTGAGCTGACCAGGCTCAAGAAATAACATAAGCAGCAAACCAATAAAATGTCAAACAACTTCTTTGACAGTTAGCAATTTATACGTTCTAACACATATCTCCGAGTCCTGTCTGAACTTAATCATGCTACGAAGGGTTGAGCTGACCAGGCTCAAAAACTAACATAAGCAGCAAACCAGTAAATTGTCAAACACTCCTTTGACAGCTGGCAATTTATACGTTCTGACACATCTCTCCGGGTTCTGTCTGATCTTAATCATGATATATTGGGTTGAGCTGACCAGGCTCAAAAAATAACTAAGCAGAAAACCAGTAAAATGTCAAACAACTTCTTTGACAGTTAGCAATTTATACATTCTAACACACCAGCAGCAAACCAGTAAAATGTCAAACAACTTCTATTACAATTAGCAATTTATACATTCTAACACACCTCACCGAGTTCCGACTGATCTTGAGCATGCTATGTCGGGTTGAGCTGACTAGGCTCAAAAAATAACATATGCAGCAAACCAGTAAAATGTCAAACAACTTCTTTGACAGTTAGCAATTCATACATTCTAATACACCAGCAGCAAACCAGTAAAATGTCAAACAACTTCTATTACAGTTAGCAATTTATGCATTCTAACACACCTCATCGAGTTCCGACTGCTCTTGAGTATGCTATGTTGGGTTGAGCTGACCAGGCTCAAAAAATAACATAAGCAGCAAACCAGCAAAATGGCAACAACTTCTATTACTATTAGCAATTTATGCATTCTAACACACCAGCAGCAAACCAGTAAAACGTCAAACAACTTCTATTACAATTAGCAATTTATACATTCTAACACACCTCACCGAGTTCCGACTGATCTTGAGCATGCTATGTTGGGTTGAGCTGACCAGGCTCAAAAAAAAACATAAGCAGCAAACCAGTAAAATGTCAACAACTTCTATTACAGTTAGCAATTTATACATTCTAACACACCTCACCGAGTTCCGACTGATCTTGAGCATGCTATGTCGGGTTGAGCTGAACAGGCTCAAGAAATAACATAAGAAGCAAACCAGTAAAATGTCAAACAACTTCTTTGACACTAGCAATTTATACGTTCTAACACATATCTCCGAGTCCTGTCTGAACTTAATCATGCTACGAAGGGTTGAGCTGACCAGGCTCAAAAAAATAACATAAGCAGCAAACCAGTAAAATGTCGACAACTTCTTTGACAGTTAGCAATTCATACATTCTAATACACCAGCAGCAAACCAGTAAAATGTCAAACAACTTCTATTACAATTAGCAATTTATACATTCTAACACACCTCATCGAGTTCCGACTGATCTTGAGCAAGCTATGTTGGGTTGAGCTGACCAGCCTCAAAATAACATAAGCAGCAAACCAGTAAAATGCCAAACAACTTCTATTACAGTTAGCAATTTATACATTCTAACACACCTCACCGAGTTCCGTCTGATCTTGAGCATGCTATACTGGGTTGAGCTGACCAGGCTCAAAAAATAACATAAGCAGCAAACCAGTAAAATGTCAACAACTTCTATTACAGTTAGCAATTCATACATTCTAATACACCAGCAGCAAACCAGTAAAATGGCAACCACTTCTATTACTATTAGCAATTTATGCATTCTAACACACCAGCAGCAAACCTGTAAAATGTCAAACAACTTCTATTACAGTTAGCAATTTATACATTCTAACACATCTCACCGAGTTCCGACTGATCTTGAGCATGCTATGTCGGGTTGAGCTGACTGGGCTCAAGAAATAACATAAGCAGCAAACCAGTAAAATGTCAACCAACTTCTTTGACACTAGCAATTTATACGTTCTAACACATATCTCCGAGTCCTGTCTGAACTTAATCATGCTACGAAAAAAATCAGATTCCCATTTGGGAGCGTAGGTTCGAATCCTACCGACTGCGCCATGTAGTATCCGGACGCTTATTTCGGATCAACCAAGAAAAACGGGAGTCCATCAATCTATCACAGAAAGTGTCTTCACTGCAAACGCCAATCAATTCACCAACAAATAACAAACAACAAACTTACCCTGCTTTCCATCACAATCCTGCGCCCCTCTTTCGAAAATCCGTTAACAAGTCCAACACTCCATCCATTTTCGTATTTCAAAATAATTTATTAATTAATCCACCAAAAATTATTTACAGTTAAATTCACTCCATCCGTTCGCGTCAAACATCGTTTACAAACTGTCGTCTTCCGTCCGCTGTGCAGTTCATGCCCGTTCAAGCCTTCCTGCTCATTCATTCCATTTCATTCAATATCGCCTTCCTTTTCTCCGCATCGACTCGTCCGCAGCGCGAAATCCCGTTTCGAGCACCGCCTCGGCATCGTGTAGTTCGAAAAAAGTTTATATTCGAAAGATATGTAGAGCTGTGCGTTGTTGTTCGCCATGTAGATACACTCAGTAAAATAAGAGTTTTCAACTCAAATGAATTTAAATTAAAACATTTTTCTTTAATCCACCTATGTCACTACACTAAGGAATGTGTATACCAAATTTGATTGAAATTTCTTGACGCATTTCAGAGTTATGCCTATGTTCCGGCATACATATATACATACATACATACAGACATATAAACATACAAATAGACAAACATACAAGCAAATAAACATACAATCATACATACATAGACTTTTGTATGTATTGATTAACAACTCTGCCGAAGAAATGAACTGTAAATTATTAACCATAGTCAAGATTCCAGGGAAATATTTTTTTTTTTGCATTGGAAATGAAGCTCACAGATCGTGACAATATGCATTCTTTGCAGCATCGTTTACACCACCTAGTAAACCAGTCACAAATTATATTGTCCACTATGAGCAAGGTATGGGTGTGGAGAACATCTTCTCTGAAGAAAGTATTCTAAAATTTTGCATAATTCTGGAGATATTCACATCAAAAGGACTGTCCTATTTATAGGACACTGGACGTTCGGGGCATCTGTCCTATAAATAGGACGCTGGGGGGATATGGGTTAATTCGTAGTATGCAGCTCTGAAGAAGTGAAACTTCGATATGTTAGCCTTTCGCACCACTGTGCAAAAGTCCGCGCGCGCGTCCACGTGTTTGCAGACCTCCCAAACCAGACGTCAGTCACATGCCAAGAAACGATCCGAAGAGCAAAATACTGGAACCGCCACCGCGCCAGCACCAGAAGAAATTCACTCCATGAACGACAAGACAACCCGCGCCCGCCATCACACAAAGTTCGTTTATTCCGTTCATTGTGCAGCAATGTACCCGCTGACTCCAAGCTCTAGTCGCGGTCGGTCGAGGAAAGTCTGGCGCACACGAAAAAATAATCTTCCAATGAAAAATCTCATTTGACAGTTGCAATTTTCCGCGTCATTCGTCAAGACAATTTGGCGCAATTTTTATGACTGTCTTCGCTCCATGCGATGATACGATGGCATATTGGATTCGCCGTCCGTCGTCACTTGGAGAATGCAAACTTCTACCTCTCTCGCTACTGCTCGATAAGCTCGGTTGAATCTAATTTTCGCCGTTGCTTCTGCATAAGCGGCTGGACAATTGCTGACCCCAGGCAGGGGTAAATCCGGTTGGTCGGTCGGTCGGTCGGTCGGTCGGTCGGTCGGTCGGTTGGAAGGTGATAAGCCAACGGAAATTGGCACTGGCTCAAATTGTCCCTCAAATTAAGGTGGGTGTGCGCGCGGGTTTTCTTTTACCGGCCGCCGCCACCGGCCAGCGGAAAAATTGTCGGGAAAGTACTAGAAAATCGAATTGCTTTTCTCGAGTTTATAAACCCGGCTGTTGAGATGGCGTGGCGCAGATGAACCAGCCCGTTGATGAAGATGATGAAGTGGGAAACGGGCTTTCGATTATTGCTTGGATGATGGGAAAATTGGAGATGATAAACTTTTTCGTCGACGGTCTCGACGGTGTGTTTGCCGGGACAGGGGATTTATTTATTTCCGAGAAAAGCGTTTGGAACTTCAGCCAATGTCGATTGCCCATGGGAATGTTTGAGTTATGGCAGATCAACAGTACTGAATTAATTCAACGAATAGTAATGGTTTTGCATGTAGAAAAGCTTCTAGCATTCTAAAACAGAGTGTTTGAGAATCAGTCGCGAGTTTGTACTTACTCTTTCTATCATGCCGTTACATCATCTTTAGTGTCTGTCTTTAGCGTCTACGGTTGACCTCTCATTCCAAAGCCCGTACTGGCTACTCAAAAGACCATTTTCACCCTCGGTGTACCTCGACATTCTATTGAGGATGATCTTTTCGAGCACCTTCCTCGCCGTGTAGATCAAGCATATTGGTCTATATGCCGACGGGTCTCCGGGTGGTTTACCCGCCTTTGGCAATAGAACCAGGCTTTGCCGCATAGCAGACCAGAACTCCTAGGAGCCTTTGCAATAGCTACTTTTGAGGCCAGGATCGGAACTCCATCTGAACCTGGAGCCTTGCTTACCTTCCAAACGCTTAGGGACTTTGCTATCCTCGCAAGTTCCTCATCGGTGGCCCTCTCTTCATCGCCAGCTCCAGTTCCTAGCTGTCCTACGAAAGGAGGCCAAGGACTTGGATCATGATGTGGAAAAACCCCATCGATGATCCCCTCTAACACCTATGTAGGAGCTTTGACACCTCTTGTCTTGGCCATCACGATCCTGTAGACATCACCCTTGACATCACCCCACGGATTCGCATTGGCACTCTGTCAGAGACCCTTAAAGCAGGCCTCTTTGCTTGCCCTCATCTCAGTCGTCAGCGCGACTTTGGCAGCGGCGAACACCATCCGCCATTCGTTTCGCTCTTCCTCAGTTCGTGCTCACTGCATTCGCCGCCTGGCCCGTAGGCAGGCGCGGCGCAGGCCCGCAATCACCTGAGTCCACCAGTAAGCCGGAGACCTCCTATTGCTAGGGTGGACTCGCCCAGGCATGGTCGCATCGAACGCACGAGAGAGCACCGCTACTAGCACGTCGCCGTCTAAACCAAGTAAGTTTCGCTCACGGCGGGGCGCCTCCCTAAATACCCCTTCGTCGTAGTATGATGTCTTCCACCTGCGAGGGCTTGGCCTTGACCTAGCGGCCTCTACCCGCTGCCTTCTGTTGTTGTAGTCGATACTGTAGTGACCGCCAGGTGATCGCTGTGAGTGTAGCTATCGTCTACTCTCCCGTTCGACAAAAGTTACGTCAATAACCGACTTCGCACCGTTCCGACTTAAGGTACTCTTGGTATCGACATTAGCTAGACCGACATCTAGTATGGCCTGGTTCTGACCCTCTCTGGTTCGTGGAACGGCTTCCCCATTCCACGACCCAGGCAATAAAGTCAACCGGTATTACCACCGACCTTTGCCCTGTTAACACGGTCGTCATACAGTCCAGCATCTGCGTGAACTTCTTGATCGAACACCGTGGAGTCGCATAACAGCTACAGAAGAAGACCTCGTTTACTATGACGACCACAAAGCCCTCATAGGTAGTAGACACCAACTCCTGGACGGGGTATTTACCCGTCGGCCATATCGCCGCCATTTTTCTGAACCCATCCGCGACCCAGTTGCCGTTGCCGGCGGGTACTCGGTATGGGTCCGCTTTGATGGCGATATCCGTCTCCCACTCAGAAACCGCCTGACAAAGCAGTTGCTGAGCTGCGTCACTGTGGTTCAGGTTCAGCTGCGTTACCTGCACTGTGATTTGTTCACTGCGGATTTCTTGAAAGCTGAGCACCTTGGACCACTCGTTAGGTGCCTGTTATTCACGAATTTCCCGGTATAAATCGCAAACAAATGGGTGGACTCGTGCAGCCGTGTGCCGTGTATGGCCTTCGGCACCGCATATCCTTCACAGTTTGCTTCTGTCGGGGCCATTGTCGAAAATAGGGGGTGGCCAGGAGGGACCTGGCCCCCTCCAGAAAAATCTATTTCGGAAAAAAATCACGCAATTCAGGCGCAAAGTATCTTTGTAGTATAAAAAATCTATATTGACATGGCCTTGACCCCCCCTAGAGCTATGACCTAGTTACGCTTATGGTCGGGGCCTTTGCAGTCTCATGACTTGTGTCCTGGTTCCAGACACCTAAAACAAACCTCCGGTGGCTCGTGGAATGTCAGACGATATATGCACCAGTCCACCTTGATACTCCCTACTTTAACAGACTACTTTGCGTCCGATACACAGGTAGCTGAACCAAAGCTGCCTGTGTCCCTGCCAGCCTCTTCCGTAGCCGAACAGTTGCGGTGGCCTCCTGCACCTCGCGCTGTTGCCACAGTGTCGTGAGGAGCTCTTCCGCTTCGGTAATCTCGTCTAGGTTTTTCATCTTCAAAGTCACCTCCGCTGTAAGAATCCTCACCTCAACGCCCTCACCAAAGAACTTTTTCGCCAGGCATTTGTCGACGGCGTCCTTGCGTGTCTTATCGCGCTTGAGCTTGAGGATCATTTCACCAATACGAGTTCATCCAATATTGCGCACGTAAGCTCCCAGATCCACGAGCTTGGCGTCACCCCGCATCCTTCAAGACTTCCGAGTATTTGGACTGTTCAGTCTTGAAGACGAGCGCTTCACCATTCCCACGCTTAGCACCCACCCTCCTACGTTTTCTAGGTCTGGCGTCCCTACGCTCCAGCACCGCTTGAGGCTTCTTCCTATTCTTCTTCCTCTCTACAGTGGTCCAAGAGGGGTCCTCCCCCTGATCAGGCCTATCTTGTGGTTGTTGAGCACCAACCAATGGTTGCAGGCCCTTCGTTCCTTTCGATCCGGGACTGGCCGGCCTTTTCAGGCCTACCCATCTCATCTTTCTAAGACGCCTGGCTGGGGTCCGGCTTGCCAGCTTCACTACCGGCCTTCAGGGTTAACAGCCGCCTAGCATTGCGAGCGCCATCTGGTAGCTCCTCGCCTGATAGTTGCCTCGCACGCTTCTGCGATTGAATGTCATGACCAATAGCATCCGCTACAGTAGTGCTACACCTTTGGAGTTACCCGCGAAAGCGAAGGGCTCCATCTGGGTAGGCATCCTAACCTTCGTGGATTCTGCCACTCTCGCAGTTGCCATTAATTTCGCAAGGTCCTGCTTGGCCGCCATCATTTACTCCCGAAGTTTAATAAGGGTCTGCTTGAGGTCCTTACTAATATTGGTCTACGTGGAAGCAAAGTCAATAATGGAGTCGAGCTGATGCGTAGCCACCTTCATTGCAGTGATCCCATGACGATTCTTGTTTATGGACCTCGTTAACCATACACGGCCAATACCTTACCTGACAAACTAGCCGGGGAGGAAAGCGGGTAGATCATGCTGGCTCTGCGTGCGCAGCTCACTACCGCTCCTTCCGCTCTACTCAACAGAGACCCAACCAACCCGCTTCTTGGGAAAGAGTTAGCCTCTCCACTATCACCTATTGCACTATTTTGATTTTATTTTCATTTTAATTCATTTTTAAATCCCACGAGTAGTACGGGAAAGAAGGTCCGCCACGCCAGAGCCCTGCATTAGCGTGGTAAGGTACAAAATACTGTGCCCGGGGCCCTATCGAGCATCTTTTTCACCCCATTGATCACTCACTCCTCAGCACTGGTCGCTTAACATCTTGAATTGGGGTTAGTTGTCCTATTTCAAGCCGGCAACTACACGACCGACTCGCACAAAGGGCGGAGAGTCGTCAGACTCATCGACTACCGTCCCTGCTGCCCCTACCGTATGCTTGTCACGGTTGAAATGTGACAGTGTCGCTAGCTACGCCTCTCCTAGGCTCTTAAGAACATCCGGTGAGTTGAGCACTCAATTTCGGATTTCAATTCCGCCTATTTTGTTGCAGAACTTAACTTCATGGGCTAGTTTCGCTGTCTCATCTTCCATGTCGACTATGACGGTGTTGACATATTGAGCCTAGCAGAGAGTGCTCAACGACCCTAATGTCGCCACATACATGGCGCAGATTCGTGGCGGTTCTACGAATCTTCACCATTTGTGAAAGCCTATAACGAGCACGTCCGGACTTGTCTATAGCCGGAGATTCAAGTTGCTGCGGCATCCCAGGTGAGAGCTGCTTCATTCTACGAAACGCAATCGGATAACCGTTCGGGAATTGGGAATCGTCCATAGAACTCCAGCTTCACAATGTCGCACAACTACCTGCAAAATTGCCATCTCCGATTCTTCCAAATGTGGGGTGGTTCTTGAGCATCTTCTCGTTGGCCATCTGCGGGTGCTCTGTTTCACCATACTCTGTGGTTGCTGATGGCCTAACAATGGTCACAGCCCCCAGTTCTCTTCCATCCGGGACGGGCCAGCCTTTACAGACATACCCTTCCCAGCTTTCCAGGACGCCCGTCTGGGGTCCGACTTGCCGACATCACTGCCGACCTTCGGGGTTAGTATCTTTCTAGCCTTGCGAGCATCGACAGACAGCTCCTCACCTGACAGCTGCCTCACCCGCTTCTGTGAGGGCTTATCACGAGCAGCCGCATCCGCCAAACCTTTTGTACTTCCTTCAAAAGCGAATGCATTCGTCTGGGTAGACTTCGTAACCTGTACTTTCACCGGTTCCGCCGCTGCTGCAGTTTTCACGAAACTCACGTGATCCTGCTTGGCATCGACGAAGTCGTAACAGGGCCATTTTCAGGTCCTTACTAATGTCGGTCTTCGTGGACGCAAAGTCGATAATCTTGCCAAGCTGCTGTTCAGGCACCTCGATCGCGGGCAGTTCTTCTCTCTTTTGGTTGATTGCGCTCATCAACCACGCTCCGTCCAGCAGGCTTGTCCGCACTGAACGCATGAAAATTCTGCTCTTTTGATTTACACCACAAAAACCATCGCACAGTGGGCAAAATCGACCCAAAAAACGGATCTTTTAACGCCGCTGGTTTCCGTACGTCAAGTTGACCATTTCTGACGTAAAAAAATACGAGAAATCGTTTGGTGCTAAATTCATTCAACGCACGGCACGGGAAGTGGTCCATTTTGCCCCATTTTGCCCTTTTTTCATACAATAATAGAATCAAAATGTACTTTCAAACAACAAGCACAACTGTAGATCGTAGAAAATAGCTGCATATATAATTAGTGGTTCTTAGCAATCATAAAAATACAATAAAGATCCTTTCAAGTGCTTATTTTGCCCCATATGCCCCAACAACGGTTGTAAATTCACTTTTACCCAATTATTAATAGATTTTTAATGTTACTGATTTGAAGTTGATTTTTTTGGCACAAACAAAAAGCGATAAATCTATTATCACCAGAATCGTCTTCGGGAGTTTTCCAATTTGCCCCATTTTGCCCAATTTTCATAGAAGGAGATTTAAAATGTATTTATAAGAAACAGATATTGCTAAGGAACGTTAACATTAGTTTTAGGTGCAATTGGTAGCTATCACTAATTATGCGCGTATATGAAAGATCTTTTCCCTATTTTACCCTACATGCCCCAAAACCTACTTGATAATACCATATTTTGTATGGTTTTGCAATGTCACTGATTGCAAAACATAAATGAGATCATTTTTGATATATACTAATGCGGTTTATCGATTAATACTAAAATCATTCTCGGAATGGTACAAACAGCTGTCCATTTTACCCCAATTCGCCTTACTTTTTTATCTAATGAATTATAAGCTAATATATAAATTCATTAAATTAATAAATTAGTTTCCCTCATTTTCATTGGTGCAGAAACCAACGTAAACGAAAATACAGTCATATATACGACTTTTTTTTATAATTTTAGCTTCTCATGGGGAATTAGGGTATAATAAGTATTTTATAAAATGTGCCAAATATAAACAAAACTGATTAAATAGGCCGTCTTAAAGTATATGAAAGATGCTACATTTAATCAATTCTGAGCATATTTGCCACATATTAAGATTGAGATTAATGCTTATTTTGCCCTCAGTTCCCCACCAAAAGCAAGAATTGGAAAAAAAGGCATATATTATAACTGTCCTTTTGATCACATTGGTTTCAGTACCAGAAGTCGATGAATTCGGACATAAGCAAACACGAGAAATCTATTTATTCATGAGACGACAAAAAATCAAGGCGAATTGGGGTAAAATGGACAGCTGTTTGTACCCTCCCGTGATTCTAAAGCTAATCGATAAACCGTATTTGTATGTATCAAAAATGACTTCATGTTGCAACCATGATGTAGAGTGATGTTACAAAACAATCCAAAAAATGTTATCATCCAGCAGTTTTTGGGGAATGTAGGGTAAAATAGGGAAAAGATCTTTCATATACGAGTATGATTACTGTTAGCTACCAATTGCACCAAAAACTAATTTTAACGTTCCTTAGCTGTATCTGTTTCTTATAAATACGTTTTAAATCTCCTTTTTCTATGAAAATATGGCAAAATGGGGCAAATTGGACAACTCCCGAAGATGATTCTGGTGATAATAGATTTAGCGGTTTTTGTTTATACCAAACAAATTAACTTCAAATCATTAACATTAAAAATCCATTCATAATTAGGTAAAAGTGTGAATTTCCAGCAGCTGTGGGGGCATATAGGGCAAAATAAGCACTTGAAAGGATCTTTATTGTATTTTTATGATTGTTATGAATCTCTAATTATACCTGCAGCTATTTTCAACGATTTACAGTCGTGCTTGTTGTTTGAAAGTACATTTTGAATCTCTTCTTGTATGAAAAAAGGGCAAAATGGGGCAAAATGGACCACTTCCCGTGCCGTGCGGTGAATCAATTTAGCACCAATTGATTTCTCGTATTTTTTTACGTCAGAAATGGTCAACTTCACGTACCGAAACCAGCGGCGTTAAAAGATCCGTTTTTTGGGTCGATTTTTCCCACTGTGCATCGTATTAATCAAATCTTCCTATTTGACCTGATAGAAGGATGTTTGAATATCCTAAATGTCATATCGAACTGTCAAAAAATCGCACCCAAGTGACGCACTGAGGGTGCAAAGAGAAATTCACTGGGGTGAATTCACCCGGGTGAAATTCTCTTTGCGCGCACAGTGTGGCACTGCGGTGCGATTTTTTGTCAGTTCTAAATGACATTTAGGATATTTCAACATCCTTCTATCAGGTAAGATAGAAAGATTGAATAAATTCGATGGTTTAGGGCATGTAAATGAAAAGAGCAGAATTTTGATGCGCTGAGTGCGGACAAGCCTGCCGTCCAGTATCTCCACCGGCTGGCTTGCCGGGGAATGGATCGGAACTCCCACGCAGGAGCTGCGTGCGCAGCTCCCCGCTCCTACCTTTTCGCTTCTCCTTAACGGAGACCTCGCCAACCCACTTCTTGCGAAAAGGTTAGCCTCGCCACTACCACTTCCTCCTGTTTGATTTGGGTATTTGTTTAAATTGTTTTTCATGCTTGATCCCACGAGTTGCACGGGTAATGGACAAAATACTGTGGGGGTGCCCAGGTACCCCACAGGCTCCGTTAACGATCGTGCTTCATCTCTTCGATCACTAATTCTTCGGTACGGGTCGCTTGACACCTGTTCTTAGCCGGCGACTACGCGGCTGCCTTGAGCGTTGAGTACTTCTGATTTTAATAAATAATACACAGTTCCAACATCAGCAATCGTGTCGAAAGCTCCATTCAAACAGATAAAAACCAAATGTGCCCCTCAATTCATCGCAGTGAGCAAACATTCAACTTTTCCAATTAAACCGTGCGCCGCCGCGCCGTGTTGGTACACTTATATCCAGCTACCTTCCCGAAAATAATAAATTCAAATGCCCCTCCGGGGGTCTCGTCGGTACCGCACGGTGTCGTCATTTTTTATTCAAAACCAAACTTCTTTAATTTCCCATTTCGTTCATTCATGTGTACTTTATCCGGGCGGGCGAAGAAGACGCCGCACGGCACGGTGCGACCCGGCCGGCAAAGCAGGAAACACGAATCTCCCGGCAGCAGCACAGAGCAGCGTTCCGGGGATGGCCGTCGTCCGTCCGGTCGGATGGTCCCGCACAAAGCACACGGAGAAGAAATCATCATAATGCGACGACAAAGAATTCGCGACGACGACGACGACGACGACGATGTTGGTAAAAGGCGACCAAGACGACAATGACTGGTGTCCTGCCGCACTTCCGCACTGCGGGATCTCCTTCCCCGCCGTCTCCGACCTACGACGAGATGACACCGAGGTTAAAAGCATGAAAAGGTTGCAATTCCCGCGTTGTGAACGATGACGACGACAGCAAAGCAATACTAGGTACACAACAAAGCCTTCGCCCGTCGGATTGGAGCAGTCGAGAAATCAAATTAAAAATTTCATTTTTCATATTTTCATTCACGAGGTGGTGGTGGTTGAGTACCACCACGTCGTGAACTTCGCATTGTCCTGTACCTACGTGTCGCAAGCGCTTTTCTAATAGCCAACAATAATGATGAAAAGCGAAAACGGGACTGCAGGTCCCCTATAAATGGGTCTTGTTGGTTTGTACAGCAATCTCACAAAGGGACCTCAGCTGATCCCGGTTTGAAATCGTTGCCGAGCTGAGGACATTCAATTGTCTTCGCTTGTCAAGAGTTGGATGAAACAAAACTTCACTACAGTGTAGTCACGGTGTGTCTGGTAGAACAAAATTATTTAAAAAAAATCGGTATCGCTAAAACACCCACCAAACGAAAGCTGAAGGTCCCCCCTTTCATTTGAGGGTAAAACAAGAAAGTTCTATCGGCGGTCCTAGAACATTTTTTTTTTTTTCAAAAAAATATTTATATTACGACACATTCCACACACTTCTACACCGCGATTTTTGAACTTCATTGAACGATATTTCCGAACTCCTGCTGTCCATTTTGGTTCTTTTTTGCACCAAAATGAAGATAATTACCTATATTCTTCTAATAGTACCTGAAACTTTGAAAACTGCTTCTAGAAAGTAGCAAATTTCTTGGCGTTCGGTCAAAATTCATCATTTTTTGCGATGGTGCCCGTTACGCTGTATTTCTTGTTTTCTTTCGAAGTACAAATGTTCATTTCCCAATTAGAAAGCATAAACTGAATCTTCTATCCAAATCTGATCGTTTGATATGCTGGTTGGTATGTATATGACAACATATCAATTTTTGGAAGCAAAAGTTTGATTCTCGCACAAAACATAACGCGTGGAATGACCTTGAGTGTAAATTAATGGGCTCGTATGAGGTCGCTCATTAGTAACGTATCATATTAATAGAGTAAACGGGTAAAAACATATTCAAAAATTTCCATACAAAATGTTGCCCAGACAAGTGTAAAAAAATATTTATGGGAGTTGTAATAGAATTTTACCAGTGTTTAGGTATGTGTGTTAACCATCTTCTCCTTATTGACATGTAGAAGAAGTTATTTCGACTGCCATTCTCCTCGTTTTTATCGACAGTGCCAAATGTTCGAAAAGTTTTACAGTTGTAGTAGGCCATGACTTGGATGTCAATAAAAATATAACGATAAACAAAGTAGCTCGGATAAAATGACCACGTTCCATTATAGGCCGGTATGCGTTCACTTTGTGCCCCTTTCTGGTACTTGTGAAAGCAATTAACATTTTTCGCTAATTTGAAGGATTGCTGTGTGGTATAGCATTAGGTATCGAATCATAAAAAAATAAAAGAAATTAAATTTCAACATAGCTTTGCTCCAAACTTTTAGAGAAACAACTACGACATGAAGTCATAAAGTCATGATGAAAACCGTACCAAGGTATTCGTGCTGTGTTCGAAGAAGCTTTTCTGCAACCATCAATATCATCGAAGGTAGTTGATATTCACAGATTTAGATATTTGTTTGATATGGCTAAGCATACAAATAAAATACAGAATAAAATAGAAAAGTCCAAGGAAAAGTCCCAATTTGTTTTTATTTGTATTTGCAGGTCATTGATATTATTGAACAACATTTTCTGAAATATACCAGATATAGAAGTTGGTATTATCCTACGATTATATATCGCAATTACTCATTTAAAGTTTATTCTTTCAATGATGAGATCATACCCTTTAGAATTACTCTCTTTAAGTATAAATATAATTTGAATCTTCTACGCGGAGTATCGATATTTGCTGTAATTGTGAAATATGTAGTGCTGCAAGAACTACAGTTTCTCCCTTATTTAAGAGCAAACGCGGCAGACCTAGCACTACTACCGATGATGCAAAAAGATAGTGATCTTTGCAGTTCTGCTAAAGATGCAAAAGGGAGATTTCGTGTTTGTATAGAAAATGTAATCACTGTACTCCATTCTCCTGCAACAGTACAGTATATACATTTCTAATTGTGTTCGGGTGGCTTTTCAGTCTAGCGAAAAATCAAGACAAGTGCTCCTTGTTTAATTCCGACAAGTAGCACTTGTCTTGATTTTACGCTAGACTGAAAAGCCACCCGAAAACAGTTCATTCTACAATCGAACCTAATTCGAAAAAATACATTTCTAATACGAAAATATCAGTATTGGACGAGAAAACCGTTTAAGATTTTTCAATGATGACGATTATGTAAATGATGGCCTAGAAAACAAAAATTTCGGACTACAATTAGAAATTATGAAAAAGTACCGACTTCACAAAAAAAAATCAACGCAATTTTTATTTTAGTTTTGCTCCATTATTGTAGGACCGCCTTTCTCAAATTATGTGTCGTGACCCACCTGCCCCATAAGAAAAACACACGTTTTAAGATTTGATTCCAGAAAATATCGAGTTGCGGTCAGCTTAGGATTCTGGAAAGTGTATGTCGTCTTGTAATTATTTGTAACATGTTCAGTTTGCATTTTTAGCCAATTCATGGTATTTGGGACACACAGCCACTCCCTTATATCACAGACAAGTCGTAACTCTTAGAGAAAATTCACCTGGTAGAACTGCGCGAGACACTGTCGGCCATGACGGGTTGCGATTTGACGTTTGCATAACACACACACTTTTATACATGTCTCCTGTAAGTTTCGTTTGTACCATTCAGCAACATGTACACTTGCAAACATCACAGCAATTGAACATTAGCACCTCTGGTGAAAGAATCGCGGAAATCAAACGAAATTTGAATTCATCGTTAAATGCATGTGCCAAGCCCTATCTAAGAGTGTTACGTCTGTTTGTCTGCAGGGATGTTTTCGATCACCTGCCAATCGTTTGACTCATTTGTCCATAACTCAGTTCAGAAACCTGATATTGAAATGTGGTGTTCGGCAAAGTTATAGATTAGAGCTTTTTCTACAATTATCACCAAGGACGTCATATTCTACCTCTTATATATACAGCGCTAGAGCGCTAGTATACCTACTCATACTAAACGATCGAAAAATCCGATTGTTTTGTATGAGTAGGTGGTACTAACACTTTTACGACGAAAATATCAGAGCTTGAATATGGCGTCCTTGGTGATAAGTGTAGGAAAAGCTCTAATCTACAACTTTACCAAACCCAACATTTCAATTTAAGGTTTCTGAACTGAGTTATTGACAAATGAGTCGAATGATTGCCAGGTGATCGAAAACATCCTTGCTTGTCTGTGCTATATCGTGCATTGCTCAATAGAGAAAATAGTAAAATTCTTTAAATAATTGCAATTTTTGTCAAATGCATGCTATAAGGATGAACACGGTGATTCAATAATAATTACGAGTATTAGAGCATGACGCGGTACACATGTAAATTGAAATTTGAACTCATCATCTCCACCTGCTTGAAACTATTACAATTTTTTAAGCATTACTGCCCATAACCACAAAACTGACTACTGTTTACTGGCTTCTTATTAAAATGGGACTATTATGCTTTTGTGGGAAGTATAATTAACATCATATAAAAAATCTTCCGTCGGGAAGCCATGTTGGAAAAATGGTTTTCGTTATTACTTAGTACTTCGAGAAAATACAAAAAAATCACATTATTTCAAAAAAAAAATGTTCTAGGACCGCCGATAGAACTTTCTCATTTATGTCTCAAATGAAAGGTGGGACCCTTAGCTTTCGTTTGCTGGGTATTTTAGCGATACCGATTTTTTTAAAATAATGTTTTCCACCAGACACACCGTGTAGTAGCTTTGAGAGCATCTTTTTTTGGCGTAACGTCCCAACTGGGACAAAGCCTGCTTCTCAGTTTATTTTACGAGCACTTCAACAGTAATTAATAGAGAGCTTCAGCTGCCAATGACCATATTTGCATATTTCATATGGCAGTCACGAAGATACTGTATGCCCAATGAAGTTAAGGAAATTTCCATTACGAAAACTTTTGGGCCGACCGGCAATCGAACCCGTCACTCTAAGCATGGTCATGCTGAATACCCACGTCTTAACAGCTGCAGCTATAGGGGCCATGTCAGAGTTTGCCAAACGCGAGGAAATCACCCGGTGACCCGTTGGCATAAAAATCAATATGACCAGGGTCTCCAGCTCTACGAATCGGCATGGTGAACTTGTGCATACATCGTATAGCCAGTGTTGGTAAAACCTCATATCCTCAAATCTCACGGTTGAGTTGATTCACGCGCGATTCTTGACTCGCCAAACTCACCGCCGAAAAAATCATGCTTGAGTTGACTCGTGATTTTACTCATTCCTTAATTTCTTGGGAGTCTTATTATGTACAACGAAGTTTTTAGGATTGTATGACAGAACAAGATCAGACCTTGCATACAACAACGAAGATTGTCGTTTAAATTGATTTGGATTCGTTTTACAAACAAATGAGATTTCGGCGCTTGACTCGTGAGAGCGAAATTTTGCATAAAAATCTCGCGCGTGAGAATATGATTCAGAATCGCGCGCGAGTTTGCTCACGCAGGTTCATGAGAGAGCTTTGAGTGTGAGTTTATCAACACTGCGTATAGCCTGGTTCAAAGTGTCTTGGGGAGTACTGTATATTGGCAGCAAAGTCCTTCCATTTGACAATCGGGAAATATCGCTGACGTACTTTTTGTTTCTAAACCATGGGGGGAAAATCTGCTCATCAGACACCCGGATAGTAAGGTCCGGGTAGTGTGGGGTTAAGGCCGTCTTCTACAACAAAAGTAAAAGCTTATCTACCATCTCCTTGACCCACTAAACACATTCCTATGGTCGCCAAACTCTTCGTCTCTCCGGAACCACCAAGGAGGCATTGCTTCAGAGAGGGGCTAGTGCACATCGCACCCTTAAGGTAAGCTGCGTAGCCTGCGGCAACGAACATCGGTGACTCGCTTTGGAGAGTACATCACGGTAGCATGCTGGCGCTTAGCCAGTTTCCCGAGTGGTCCTCACAACTCCCTTTGTCCTCGGAAGGCGGGCAGGGTCAACTCCACGCTCGCGCCCAACTGTTTTGCAGACATCAAGAACTGATGCCTACGTGAAACCAGATATGACTTGCTGAAGGCCTATCAGCTACACCAGAAGGTTGCTGACAGTAGGGTCTCCACCTGCACCGGCCCTTTTCAGCCGCGAGCTCGGATCCAACCCAGTAGACCGATGCCACAACAGCACCGCCACCGGGACTTCCTCTCCGCGGCCACTTAATCGCTGTAAAGGTCGATCTCGACCGCAGAGCACCGGTAAGACCTACGAAGCCGACTCCGAACCACTGGACCACCTCTTGTACCGCATCTGAACTAGTCATTTTCCGAGTCCACGCACCACCTCCTCTGTAGCTCCCAGACTATATGGGTGATAGCCGTTGAAACGGCGTTTCAGTCAAACTCATCCCTCTCATCTGGGACTCGATGTTCTGCTCCACCACCCTGCAGAAATACGAAACCGCTGACAGATCAGCTTGACTCCGGATCATTCGCCCAGTCGGCATCGTTATGTTATCCAGAAAACGCCGGATCCGCATCTCTTCTGTATGTCAGCTTACACTGCTTGGTTCTTCTTGGCTGCTGTCCAGTGATGCCCAGACTGATGTCGGGCTGCACTGTGCGATGAACTGAAAACCTCCAGTCTTCAGCTCGCGAAATGAAACTTCTATCATCTTTTCACGTTCCCCCTCTTTTCATGGATTCATCGTCTTCAGCAGTCGCTGGCTCGCATCTAGCGCCGTCGATACCGGGTCGCAGTTCATCATATTAAACTTATCGAGCAATTCCTCGATGTACCGCTCCTGGTCGAAGGAATTGATTGGATCTTGAAAACCCACTTGTTCTCAACGCATCGAATGCTGCCTCCGTTGCTTAACCCATCGGTCGCGGTCCTTCCAGCTTAGCGCTTATTGCATCGTATCAGGGTCCTTGGATACTTATGGAATGTATTCCAGCGAGAGATGGTGGCCGTTATCGGAAAAAAAAAATCCAACAAGCCTAGGACTGGTCGCTCCCAGTCACTGTGCCCAGTTGCATATTGCATTCCAACAGCTACTTCCTTCGAGTGTGACGGGAGCGTAGTACTGTCCGAGCTTTCGAATTTTTAAACACGTTCTCGTACTGGCCCTCGTTCAACTCATCGTCGATTTTAGGGAGTGTTGCGGCATGCGCCGATCTATATGTGAAGACTCTATAGACACCACACTCAAACATCCTCACGGCCAATGACAGACAACTTGACAACTGAATACAACGAGAACAAAGAGTAGACGTCAAGGTAAATGATAAGCAGAACTGAATGCACATGTGAATTGGATAGATGCACTCCGTGAAAAGTTGCTATAGTTTTGCGAAAATTGTGTTTAAATTTGTTTGTATTAAACCAATAACACTAGTTTACAGCATTTTTGAACTCGGTAAGCTGATGATCATTTTTGGTGTAGAATCATGCCCTGAGTTCGAAAACGCAAAAGAAAAAAATTACAGTAGAGCGAAATTTTTTTCGACTTTCCATACAAGGTTGATGATTTGAAATCGATTTTTGTTCTATTTTTAAGCAAAGTCGCTCACTTCAAACATCTCATTCTCCGTAATCAATGCTCCGATTGAGCTGAAATTTTTACTGTAACTCGCCTACATATAATATGTCAAATAAACGTCGAGAAAGAATTTTTAAGTAGGTTTTTTCTTATTGAAAAAAATACGTTTCTTCAAAAAAATTTGAGAATTTTGCTAAAATTTAAGAAGATCGTCCCTAAAACTCGCCAATATCTTGAATTTTGTTAATCTGACGCAAAACCTGTATTCAGACGATCAAATGGTATTGTATTCAGCTTTTAATTTATGGAAAAAGATTTAAAATTGGTTGAACAAAACGCAATATATTTGAATTTTGGTAAATTACATATTTTGAAAAGTTGCAAAACTCGATATTGAGCTAAAACTCAAAAACTGTTCTACTTAAAATTTTTTGAAGGTCGGTTTCGAAATCAGCACTAAATTGTGCTTCAAAAATTTTGGTCGTTGACAGAAGTTCACGACTTTCATTTTATTTTGTAAACTTGTGTAATTACAGTAAGTAATTAGGCAAATACGAATACCCTGAAATTAATCCAAACTTGTTTATTAGGCAGGGCATTGCTCTAAATTTATCAATTATAGAGTGAATCTAGACGAGCTCATTGAATTTGAGGTTAATGAAACCTTGTAAGTAGGAATTATGAAATTAAATCAAATGTATGCTACAATGAATTTGTAATTTCCAGCATAATTGGCTCGTCAATTATCATCAATCCATTTGTTGGGAAGAATTTAAAAAACTAGGGTGACCGATGTAAGTGTTTTTGTAATTTGTAAACCGTTATAAAACTAATTAAAGGCTTAGCTTTCAGCTTCGAACTACACCCAATGATACGGTGTTTCGGCTCGTAAGAACCCAAAAGTTTCCTCCCAACAAATCTGAAAGATCGTTCAAGATCGTACCGGATCGACATCTACGTGTCCACAACGATGCCGAGAAGTACGAAAAGTACTCGAAGCGCTAAAGGCCACTGCAAGGCTTGCAAAGAACCTGACGATGACCGGATGGTTAGCTGCTGCCACTGCGGATCCTGGTGGCATTTTAAATGCGTGGGCGTCAACGACAGTATCGCCGAGCCCGACCGGGTGTTCACCTGTCCAGAGTGCCAACGGCCGTCGGCACAAATACCGGTGGTCAAACTAGCCGACAAGAAGACCAAAAGCGTGAGTTCTTCCTGCTCCAGCAGAGCAGCCAAGGCGCGTTTAGAGCTCGAGAAGCTCGAGGCTCAGAAAGCTCTGGCCGTGAAGCGCCTAGAACTTAAGCGGCGAGAACAAGAGCGGAAACACAGGGAAGCAGAGTTGTTGATGCAGCAGAAGAAGGCGCAAGAGGAGACGGAACTTCAACAACTAGAGCTGCAAATGGAAGAGACGGTGATGAACGAATCATTCCGTCTGCGGGAGATTATCGCGCAAGAGGAGGGCGAGGACGACGACATCAGGAGTGTTACATCCGAGCAGAGTTCGAACAGCAAGGTTCGGCAATGGAGAGCATTCAACTCGACCATGGTAGCCTCGACGGAGCAGGCTCCGCCGATTGACCCGACCAGCAACGAAGCAACGTCAGCGACCGGAACTACACCAGTTAGGCACGGCAGTAATCAACGGCCTCCTAGTAATCAGGGAGTTTTGGAAGACGCAATGACAGGTATTTCGTTAGGGCAATCAGGAAGCGAGCCAACGTTAGGAGGAATTATCGGTCGTGCAGAAAGCACCATGGTAGCGACAGCTGGTAGGATCAAGACAGACCTTCCCCCGCCTCCCCCGGCTCCATCAGGGACTAGCTTTAAAACTCACCTAGAGCAATTCTCGTCTCATAGTTTACCGACTCCCCCCGTCCCTTCTGTTGACATACGTGTGCCATTCAGTCAAACCTCCGCGAACGTGCCCGTGAACAATCCGGCAGTTGTTTCACAAATCGCGAATTCGTGTTCTCGCTTTGCCGCGCAGTCGTCTGTGTTACACGAAGTCGGTCAAACTAGTGCAAATCGTGATAGTGGAATGTCAGTGGCAGACCTACTTGGAGGTCCTCCAAGGCTATCGTTCCCTGGCCAGCCCGGAACAGGACAACTAGGTGATCAAGCTGTGCGGCAGAGAGGACCGCTGGAGCAACGACATGGGTCAGCATCCCAGCCTCCATTGGAACATCCTCCACAGCATCATGGCCCGGCATATTGTGGACCTTCCCCGCAACAATTGGCAGCTAGACACGTGATGGCGAAGGAGCTACCAACGTTTTCAGGTAATCCGGAAGATTGGCCGCTATTCATTAGTGCGTACGCCAATTCTACGCAGGCGTGCGGATTCACAGACGCTGAAAATTTGGCAAGGTTGCAGCAGTGCCTCAAAGGGCATGCACTAGAATCAGTGCGGAGTCGACTGCTTCTGCCAGCGGGTGTCCCACATGTCCTAGCTACGTTGGAAACACTGTATGGCAGGCCGGAGTTGCTGATACACGCGTTGCTGCAGAAGATTCGAGGAGTTCCTCCACCGAAGCAGGACAGGCTCGATACGCTTATCGGATTTGGAATGGCAGTGCAGAATCTCAGTGATCATTTGGAAGCTGGGAGGCATGAAGCACATCTAAACAACCCGATGCTACTATTTGAGTTGGTAGAGAAGCTGCCGGCGCATATGAAGCTCGACTGGTCTCTGTACAAGCAGCGTTGCGGAGAAGTCAACATTCGATCCTTTGCTCAGTATATGCAGACATTGGTGCGGGCAGCGACCGATGTAACATTGCAGTACGACCCAAGGCAGCAGCATTCGTCACAGCAGCAGCGATCACCAAAGGAAAGGTTCAGCAAAGACAAAAATTTCTGCGGAACTCACACGTCCGACAACTCAACACGGATGGCGAGAGCGGCGGAAGCAGTAGGAGGGGCAGCACATCCAACTTGCCTGATTTGCAAAGATCCGGAGCATCGCGTCAAAGACTGTTTGGAATTTCGTAAGAAGGCCGTCGAGGAGCGTTGGAAGACGATACAGCAACTCAGCTTGTGTCGGCTCTGTCTCGGCGCACATGGAAGAAGGCCATGCAAGATTCGCAAGCAATGCGACATTGGTGGATGTCATCGTCGACATCATCCGTTGCTGCACTCGGATGAGGAACAAAGGGACACCAGGCGAGCAGAAGATGGGAAGCATGGCAAACGTGACAGCAAGCTACCAGGAGACAACGTCGTGGCGAATAGAAACGAGGTTTCACAAGAATCGGCCGAGCCAAAGCCGAGTGGTTCTAAGGTTTCCACAAATCACCATTTCACCGGTAAAACAACGCTGTTTAGGATCATTCCCGTGACGCTGCATGGGAACAACCGCTCCGTATCTGTGTATGCCTTCTTGGATGACGGTTCGGAGAAAACATTGGTGGACGAGGAGGTTGTGAAACAACTAGGTGTCATTGGAGAGAGCCAACCGTTGTGCTTGCAGTGGACGTCGAATGTGAAGAGGACAGAGGCGGGTTCCCAACGTGTTACCTTGGAGATCGCCGGGTTTTCAAGCTCGACCAAACACACTCTGTCGGACGTGCGTACAGTGAACAAGCTGGACCTACCCAGGCAGACGCTACGATATGCGGAGTTGGTGAAGACATTCCCGTATTTGAGAGGCCTACCGGTCGGCGATTATGAGAACGCGCAGCCTCGCATCCTTATCGGAAATGATAATGCGCACGTCACTTCTACCCTGAAACTACGGGACGGACAACCAGGAGAACCGATAGCAGCAAAATCACGTTTAGGATGGACGGTTTACGGTTCCAATCAAGAAAAGTCCGTAGACAGAGTTCACACCTTCCACCTTTGTGAATGCCAGGAAACGGATCAAACGCTTCACGAGCGGGTGGAGCAGTTCTTTTCGGTAGATAGCCTGGGAATAATGGAAGTCGATCGTCCTGAATCGGTTGAAATCCAGCGAGCTAACAGGATCCTGCGGGAAACCACGAAGCGTATCGGGCTTCGATTCGAAACGGGACTTTTATGGAAGTACGACTGCTTTGAATTCCCGGACAGCTATCATATGGCGGTTCGACGGCTACAGTGTCTGGAGAAGCGGATGCAGAACGATCCTGTTATTGGAGAGAGCGTAAGAAGACAGCTGTGCGAGTATCAGTCGAAAGGTTATATCCATAAGGCGACGCAGAAGGAGCTAGACGATTCAGATCCAAGACGTACGTGGTATCTACCCTTGGGGGTAGTTATAAACCCCAAGAAGCCGTCCAAGATTCGCATCTTTTGTGATGCGGCGGCGAAGGTCGATGGCATTTCGCTCAACACGATGCTATTAAAAGGGCCAGATTTTCTCCGGACATTATTGGACGTTCTCTTCGGTTTCCGAGAAAGGCGAATCGCTCTATGCGCAGACTTGAAAGAGATGTTTCACCAGATACGGATCAGGCCGGAAGACCGTCAAGCTCAACGGCTGATCTGGCGCGAGGATCCATCCCAGGATCCCGAAGTATACTTGATGGACGTGGCAACCTTTGGTGCAACATGTTCTCCGTGTTCGGCCCACTTCGTCAAAAACTTAAACGCGGAAGAGCATGCCAAAGAGTTTCCTGCTGCCGCAGATGCCATAATTCGGAAACATTACGTGGACGATTATTTGGACAGCGCTGACAACGTGGAAGAAGCGGTGAAACTGGCGAATGAGGTCAAGCACGTCCATTCTCTCGGCGGATTTCATCTTCGGAATTGGCTTTCTAACTCCAGGGAAGTTCTGGCACGGGTCGGGGAGACCGATCAAGCCACGGAGAAGTGTCTCCAGCTGGACAAAAGCACTACCACGGAACGCGTACTAGGGATGTATTGGAAGCCCGACGAAGATATTTTCATGTTCTCCACTATCCCAGCGCTGAACACGAAACACCCTACCAAACGTCAGGCGCTACGTGTAGTCATGAGCCCGTTTGACCCGGCAGGATTGTTGTCTTTCTTCCTCATCCACGGAAAGATATTAATCCAAGATTTGTGGCGAGCCAAGACCGACTGGGACGAACTGATTCCGGAAAAGCTGTGTGAGAAGTGGACGCGGTGGATTGAGCTGTTTCGCAACTTGGAGGACATTCGTATTTCACGTTGTTACTTCCCGCACCATTCGGCGAACGACATTGTGTCACTGCAGCTGCACATCTACGTAGACGCGAGCGAGGAAGCATACGCGTGCGTGGGGTATCTGAGAGCAGTATTTCCTGATGGAATTGAAGTAGCGTTGGTAGGAGGCAAATCGAAAGTCGCTCCGCTGAAGGCACAATCTATCCCGCGACTGGAGTTGATGGCAGCAGTCGTCGGCGTTCGCTTCTCCCAAACAATACTCAACGGCCACTCTTTGAAAATTGAGAAAGTTTTCTTCTGGAGCGACTCGAAGACGGTGCTGGCCTGGATAAACTCCGACCATCGCAACTATAGGCAGTTCGTCGCCTGCAGGGTAGGAGAGATTTTGTCGAAGTCGAATCCAGAACAGTGGCGCTGGGTTTCTACCAAGAAAAACGTGGCGGACGAGGCTACAAAGTGGGGGAAAGGCCCCTGCCTTTCATCCAATAGTCGCTGGTTTCGTGGTGAAGATGATCTGTACCTCCCGGAGGATCAGTGGTCATCGAGCGTGCAGTCCCCAGCAGTGCAGACCAACAAAGAGCTGAGATCCTGTATGGTGCATTGCAAGATAAAGGCGTTGCAACTGGTGGAGTGGGAGCGGTTCTCAAGGTGGACACGTCTGGTTCGAGCTGTAGGATACGTCCATCGATACGCGCAGAACTTACGGCGGACGGCGAACAAGGATTCAAGACAAACCGGACCGCTATCACAAGAAGAGTTGGCAAAGGCGGAAACAACCATTTATCGTTGGATGCAGCGCGAACGTTATCCAGACGAATTGACGGTACTGTTATACAACAAGGGTAAGCAGTTGCAGGAACAGCAGCGGTTGGAGAGGACCAGTATCATTCGCAAGCTATCACCGTTCCTGGACGAATCGTGCATCATCCGTTCAGATAGTCGGATCGCTGCGGCAACTTTCGTTGCGTTCGACACCAGATATCCTGTAATCTTGCCCAAGGAGCATTTTGGCACACGGCTGTTAGTTGACTGGTATCACCGAAGGTACCTACATGCAAACGGTGAGACAGTCGTAAATGAGATAAGACAGCGTTTCCACATCTCACAGCTGAGGTCCCTCGTGCGGAAGGTAGCGAAAGAATGCACACCGTGCAAGGTAAAGAAGCCGTCCAGTCCAGCTGTACCTCGAATGGCACCACTCCCTGCAGCTAGGTTGCAGGCATTTGTGCGTCCGTTTTCGTACGTAGGCGTCGATTACTTCGGACCAATCGCCGTAAGAGTGAACCGTAGTACAGCCAAACGATGGGTTGCACTATTTACGTGCATGACGACCCGCGCAGTACATCTCGAGGTCGTGCACACGCTTTCCGCTGAGTCCTGTAAGATGGCGATAAGACGTTTCATCGGACGCAGAGGAGCTCCGACGGAAATACGAAGCGACCGAGGCACGAACTTCGTAGGAGCGAGCAACGAGCTGAAGAAGGAGATGAACGCAATCGATCGCCAGTTAGCCGAAACATTCACAAACGCGAACACGAAGTGGCTGTTCAACCCGCCAGGTACGCCCCATATGGGTGGGGCCTGGGAGCGCCTTGTCCGCTCGGTAAAAACTGCTCTCGCTGCAATGGACGCTCCTCGGACACCGAACGAAGAAACGCTGGCGACAGTACTGGTTGAAGCAGAGAGTGTAGTGAATTCGAGACCGCTTACCTACATTCCTTTGGAATCGGCGCAGGAGGAAGCCCTGACGCCGAATCACTTCCTTCTGCTAAGCTCGAGTGGTGTAGCACAGACTCCAAAAAGAGTTGCGGAACCCCAGCTATCAGGTCGTAATGACTGGAACCTATGTCGAGCTATTGTTGACCAGTTTTGGCGACGGTGGGTACGGGAGTACCTTCCGACGATTGCCCGGCGTACGAAATGGTTTGAGGAGGTGAAGACAGTAGAGGTCGGAGACGTAGTCATCATTGTGGAAGAGAAGATCCGTAACGGCTGGATAAGAGGAAGAGTGGTCGAGGTTATCGTAGGGCGTGATGGACGTGTACGTGATGCTGTAATACAGACTGTCAACGGCATTGTTCATCGACCGGTTACAAAGTTGGCGCGATTGGATATAGCTGGTAGTAAAGCTGGACATGAGGTACCTGACCAGCCTTACGGGTCGGGGAACTGTTGCGGCATGCGCCGATCTATATGTGAAGACTCTATAGACACCACACTCAAACATCCTCACGGCCAATGACAGACAACTTGACAACTGAATACAACGAGAACAAAGAGTAGACGTCAAGGTAAATGATAAGCAGAACTGAATGCACATGTGAATTGGATAGATGCACTCCGTGAAAAGTTGCTATAGTTTTGCGAAAATTGTGTTTAAATTTGTTTGTATTAAACCAGTAATTACAGTAAGTAATTAGGCAAATACGAATACCCTGAAATTAATCCAAACTTGTTTATTAGGCAGGGCATTGCTCTAAATTTATCAATTATAGAGTGAATCTAGACGAGCTCATTGAATTTGAGGTTAATGAAACCTTGTAAGTAGGAATTATGAAATTAAATCAAATGTATGCTACAATGAATTTGTAATTTCCAGCATAATTGGCTCGTCAATTATCATCAATCCATTTGTTGGGAAGAATTTAAAAAACTAGGGTGACCGATGTAAGTGTTTTTGTAATTTGTAAACCGTTATAAAACTAATTAAAGGCTTAGCTTTCAGCTTCGAACTACACCCAATGATACGGTGTTTCGGCTCGTAAGAACCCGAAAGTTTCCTCCCAACAGGGAGTTTCAAACTTTTGAGGCAAGGGGCTGTCCATTAATTACGTAAGGGTTTATGAGGGGAGGGGGGTTTTGAGAAATCTTACGCGCCATACAAAAAAATTTGGGTTGCCATACAAAAAATCTTACAAGGGGTGGGAGGGGGTATCGAAAAATCGCAAAAATTCCCTTACGTAATTAATGGACAGCCCCCAAGACACTGTATGTACCCGTAAAATCTCCAGCATACTTACCTGGGAATCGGCGCTCCCTCACGCTGCGCCTCATCGTAGCCGTGGCGATGATTTCTTCCGTCGATTCGTCCTTGATCACACACGACTCACGACTCCCTCGAAAAAGTGACGCAACAGCCCTTCGTGCAGATGCGACTCACAGAAAGGAGATTTACCGTGAGGTCTGGAACACAGAGCACGTTAGAGATACATATATAGTCTACAGCACTCACCTTTCCCAACAGCGTCAAGCTCAAGTTCTCCGTGGCTACAACCGGTATCTCGGCGGAAGCGTCTGCCACAAAGATGGAATGTGACACCTGCATGGCGCCAACCAAAAGACTCTCATATCATCTCTGCACATGTTCTTACACCCCAACAGTGCCTTTTTTTTGTGCTCCTGGAATTATTTTCGTTCCTGGTCGTCGAAATCTCCGACGCGTTGTGCCCAAGACTTGTCTGGTTGCTCTGGTGCCGGGATCGATCGTCACGTCCTGGAGAATCGACTTCACATGACCATTGTCTAGTATCGCTTCGGAAGCCACATCATGAGGATCAGCGACATCCATTCGTCGTTGAGGGGGAAACCGATCTCCTGCAGCTTCTGGCTTGTGGTCAAAATCGACAAATCCTCGATGATCTGCTCATCGTCCGGGAAATTCAGAGCTTGCCTTGATCCCCGAGCAGAAGAGAATAACAACAGCATAACAAAATGCGTTATTTTGGCAAAATAACTGCATAATGGAATTAGTAATTTTCATGTTATTAACATAACATATTGAGTTATAAACTTGGCTGTCATAAGCGGCAAAATAACAAGTCACATAACAAAAATTTGTTCCTGAAAAATCAATTTAATAACATGTTTTGTTAGTGGCAATAACAACTTAATAACAGTGAATTTGGGAAATATTTCAATAACAAATTTTGATATTAAAAAGTTATTGATAACATTCAGAAAGCAAAATTAGGCTAAAAACTAACTTTTTTTACTCATTTTTGGGTAATTATTTTAAGTGTGTTATTCTATTTTTAGAAAATAATAGGTCACATAAAAAAATTTCGAATTCATTATAAAACTTACAAACATGGACGGGATTTGAACCTCCAATCCTGCTATCGTAAATTTTCAGTCGCCTTTACCAATGAGGCTATCACAGCACTTGCAGTGAGGGACGATAGAAGCTTTACTGGTTCTACGTATTGCCAGTTTCCCTATTCCCCCATTTCATGTTTGCCAGTCGCAGGACAAAAATAGACAGAGATTTGAATGCAAGATCAAACAATGAACCTCTCTCTCTTACCAACAGCGCTATCGCGGTGCGCAGACATGTGCACTGTAACACTAATAACAGTGGTGGCGTTCGCATGGCCCGTCGTCGGCTGTTTCGGAACAAAGAGAACGACGAAAAAGTTGCTTGTCGACTATTTATGATTGAGCTTCGTCATAGGGTGCATTTTGGCGGCGACAAAGATTCTTTCCAGACGGAGATGATTTATTTTTTTATTTTTTGTTTTGTTCGCGTTGTGAGAACGGCGATTATACACGTACCTACGCGAGCGAAGGTAAAAGGTAATTATATCATATGCCGATATGATTACTTCTGCAGATGCTGTTTAGTTTTACTCTGTTTTAGATTATCTTTAGTAATGAAAAAAGATATTTATGACATAATGTCAAACAATATATGATCGAATAATAATAGATCGAAAGAAAAAAGTTATAATAGACAAATGCAATCATCAATTGAGCAGAATTGTCTGTATAGTTGACATTTTTATTGATTAGAATTATTTATTAGGTATCATATTTGCTATCTCCACTCTCACTAACATTCATTACTTCGTAATACATAGTCTGTTCGGTACTTTTTGACGTTATAATTAGAGGTTAGAATAGCAGTACTGTTAAAATGACATATAAATTCAACTAAGTTTACTCAATTTTGAGATAAAAAAAAACTCATTTGCAGATGTATCACTTTTTGAAGCTAAAATTTTACTTAACCTATAAGAATTCTCTCTAAAACAAAAGCTCTCATTTTTGAGTAACGCCCATGCCGCACAGGGACTGTGTTGGAAACACACATTTTTTAAAATTGCTCATACGCTCACATTTTTGCAAAATATCAATATTTTTCGGTATTTGAAGGTGGTTTATAAACCCAGTGAGGTTGCCATGTCGAAATTATTGCAAAATACATGCTCATGTGAGCGTACGAGCAATTTTAAAAAAAATGTGTGTCTCCAACACAGTCATGTAAGGCATGGATGTTTACTAAAAATGTGCAGGCCGAACACATTTTTGAGCGAAGGCGTTTTTGCGTGTTGGGCGTAGAAAAGTGATAGGAATTTGGCACCGTAACGGGACTGGGATATTGAAAGAAGGAAATTAATACAAAAATAAACATATCAATAGCTATGATGCTATATTTACCCAAAACTCAAATTATAGCAATGAATAAAATAAACAATACGGATGAGTCTGATTGATGAAATTTCTAGAAGTTGCAATGCCTTTATTTTTTACTTCATAATATGAAACAGCAGACAATAAAATAAAGAAGGTAAACTATGTAATGGCTATATCTGCGATAAATTTTCTCCGATTTTGACAATATTGTTCTCATTTGATCCAGATTTATTTTTCCCATCAAAAACAAATCCGACTGAACCGATCTGGTCATCGTGAGTTAAGAAAAAACCCGAATTGCCATACACGTGGAATTTTCCATAGACCAGCTGCAATTGGCTTCTTTAGTGGTGTTGAGATAATTCCATATTCACAATCTACATGCCAAACTGAGCCGAAATCCAAATTTTCATGAACTTTGGTGCCCGGGAACCTATTTAAAAATCGATTTAAAGTTTGTATGGGAGCGATTTGTCGAATCACCCCTCGTCGCATTTCGTACTGGGCGGAGCTGTCAAGCAGTTGCCCAGCTGTCAAAAGGTGATTTCAAAAAATCTTTTTGTAATTGAATTTAGGTATCAAAATAAAGTTTTAAAAATCTGAAAAAAATCATTGTGGCTTAAAAAAGGTGCTCTTTCGAATAAAATCAAAAAATCAATATATTATTCTTAATTTAAAAACCCAATTGGTGATTGGTACAAATTAAATACCTTACCAAGAAAAAAATGTTAAATTTAAATTTATACGTTCTATATGTAGTCCGTCCAAAGTCTTACACCGTACATCAAACCGTTTTTAATTAGATTTTGTTTTAGATTTTATAGAGGCATTTTAAAATCTTCTCCTGTGTGGTAGGGATAGGATTTTTCAAAACACCATCGTTCTTCTTCTTCTTCATGCACCATCAAATCACCAATAGCATATCTGCCCAGCCTAGGCCCAAAGTATTGACTTCAAAGTAATCATTACGAAGCATAAATGTCAATTTCTTGATTTTGCTTTGGCTGACCAAGCCAAGGTTGACCGTAGCATTTTCATAATTCAAATCTCAATTTGTTCATCGAGCACATGTTCTGTTGTGCTGCACGTGGATGTCAAAGCGTTTTCAACAGTGTAATTACGAAGCATGTTTCACGAGAGACCATATCTTTTCAATACGCTAACTCCAACAACGCCGATATTAGAATAGAGGAGCTTAGAAGCAAAGGGGTGTAAGTTACAAAAACCCACTTTTGAGTAAATGAGCTTTGAAGTTTTTCACCAGTTTTTCATCCCATTCATCCCATACATTTTGGAGTTTCAATATCAACCCAATTTTCTCTGATTTACTGTAATTTTTCTAATCATCATAAGAATAATCTTTAAAAAGTTCCTGTGAGCTTGAAATCTGAAGATTTTTTGATATGTTCAGCTCAAACTCGACAAAACGGCCACTTACACCTCTTTGCATCTGGGCCCCTCAATAGCATAAGGATATGTTCCAGAAAATTTGGACTTTTGGGAATACCGCGTAACCCAATCGTTCTATTCGCATAACCAATCAATAAAAAAAGATTTCTTATTCAAGCGAGACGAAGTTCACTTAAATTGGTTCAAAGTTGAAAAAATATGAGTACTTTTCAGTTTTGAGGGTAGCGCTTCTGTCATTCTACGCAATGAAAAACAAGCAAAACTGCAGCCCCTCAACAGCAATTGAATGTTTTTTTTTTTAATTTTTCAATTACATAGAATAAAGCTGTTTCCTTATAAGCATTTTCTGATCTTTCACCTGCTATCCATCGACCTTTTGCTCTACAAGCAATGAAAAAAAAAACGAATACTTAATCAAATTTCTCATTTTTTGTAATATAGCTAAAAATTAAAATTATTTCATATTCTGATATAATTATGTTATTTTTGCAACTGATTATTTTGTTCAGTTGCAAAAATAACAAAGTTATAACAGAGTTTGTTCTGATTTATTTGTAACAAAACTAGTTACAAAAAATTATAATATATTTTGTTATAATTTAGTTTGAAAAGGTTTGAAGCAGTCCATGTCATAACAAAATTATAACATAATTTGTTAGTTAAATCACATTAAGATATAATTATGATATATTCTTGTTATGTTCATCTAGTCAGGTATGGCCTCCACTTTAGCATCCTATTCTACATCATATATGACTTCGTGATGGCTGAGAATTCTATATATTTAGACCAACATGTGAGAATGCGAACTTCAGTTTCTTTCTTCCCTAATAGGTGTATTTTCAACTATTCATGTACCTATCTTTCAAATAGGTAGATCCGACTTCATCCTCTGGAACGACGGGAAAAACATGTGAAATACAAAATATTTCTGAAAAATCTCATTCAAAACGATCTACAATTTTGGATTCAGCTGTCTGTATTAGCTTCGTTCAAACAAGTTTACTCCATAAGTTTGACATTTTTATCATTGAAATTCACATGTCAAAGGCGGAATCTGAAACGTCCCTTTGAAAACCTTAAAAACCTTCAATATCGTCTGCTATGTTCTCGTTTAGATGTATGCAGGGTACTGCGCCACTTGGGCAGTGGCTGGTATTTTGGGTACTTTTCAGCTACAACTCAGTCAATTTCAGAAAATTAGCAAAACCTCGCGCCGCCCAACAGGGGCTTTGTTTTGTAGACATTACAGCACCTCCATGTCACGTAATATACCACACCTCTTATCAAATGTGATACCGTAAGCGTACCATACTTTGCGCACCTAGGGCCCAACTTTGCGCACTTTTCAAAAAATCGTTAAACAGTTTTTCTGGTGCAATATGTAAACTTTTTCCCACGGAATACTAGCTGACTAGTGATATGGGGCATAAATTGAAGAGGAAGACAAATTGATGAGTGAATATGCAGTTGCTTTCCCTCAAATGCTGTAAATAACGTTGTAGAATGACGTAGGTTTTGTTTCAAAATTTGTTTTAGTTTAGATAGCAATACCATAAAGTATTTGTGCACTCTCAATAATACAATAATAACCAAACTTGTTCCACAACAGAATGTAATATTGAAATGTTATTTATGGGCTGCATACCAATTGCTTGGTCATGACAAAATAAGATTGTCCAACAAAACATGTTATGGAAACGTAATGCCTTGATAATTCAATAATAACAAAACAAGATATAAAAACAGGTTTTGTGATTTCGTAGTTATTGATTTGATATTCCCCTCTGCTCGGGTCATCAGACCATTCACATTTCGAACGCCTACGCCGCGTAGTCGTCACGGCCCTTCAGCTTCTCCAGAGATTGATGAGACGCACTGCTGAACGGAACTCGCTGGTCAAACATTCTTGCTGCCTAGTTTCCCCCGAGGGCCACTTCCCTTCGATCTTTTCGAACACCTTCCCCGCCCTGTTGATCAAGCATATTGGTCTATATGCCGACAGTTCTTTGGGTGGTTTCCCCGGCTTTGGCAATAGAACCAGGCTCTGACGCCCACAAACCTCTGGGAAAATTCCTTCGTCCAAGCACTTCTGCATAGCAGACCTGAACATCCCGGGAGCCTCTGTAATAGCTACTTTTCAGACCAAGTTCAGAACTCCGCCCGGACCTGGTGACCTACGCTAAGCGACTTTGCTATCCCCGTAAGTTCGTCATCGATGATCCCTTCCTCATGACGCGGAAAAATCCCCTCGATGATCCACCCTTCAACCTTGAGCGTTACATATGTAGTTTGTAGACGGCGCCTCATCTCAGTCTTCAGCGCAAGCACTTATTTGCATAACTTGTAGGCGTTAAGTGATAGATTGGCACTGTATGGTACTGTGAGAGTTGGAAGGAAGGGAATCGGATTCTTCTACCCGTTTCTGTTCTAACGATGGCTAAGAACTTATTAATATACATACTTGAGTTGTATATGTGGAGAAGAGAAAAAGAGTAAGTAAATGGATAGAAGCAAAGTAGGAGAAAAGAGACGGACCAGGGATTAAACCCAGGACCTTCTGCATTCGAATCAGAAGCGGTTGCCACTAGACCACACACCAAATAATTTTGTGATACCCATGCGCGTTGGAATGCATCGGTTTTTGCAAAACAGCCGTTGCCTTTTGAATTATAACTGCGTAACACATAGAGATAAGTGACATTTCAATACACTAACACTAGCGTGAATTTTTCCATACACAAAAATGCACACTAATTCAAAGGCTATTCACTCACTGGAAACACTCATTTTTTTTAAATTGCTCGTACGCTCACATGAGCATGTATTTTGCAATAATTTCGATATGGCAACCTCACTGGGTTTATAAACCACCTTCAAATACCGAAAAATATTGATATTTTGCAAAAATGTGAGCGTACGAGCAATTTTAAAAAATGTGTGTTTCCAACACAGTCCCTGTGCGGCATGGGCGTTACTCAAAAATGAGAGTTTTTATTTTAGAGAGATTGGAACCTTACAAATGCACATTAATTTATTTGACAACGATGAGTAAACGCCGTGATGCCTGCAACACTCAAACCACTTATTTCTTGGCGTGTTACATTTGACGGCGCATTTTCACCATTTGGACGGCGCGTTTTCGCCCCAATAATTACAAGCACATATAAGGACAGCAATTTTTCAAAAAAAAATCATAACGTTAATTGATTTACAGTTTTCAGGAAAAAGAAATATATTGAACTTTAGGATGCCGGCAATAGAATGCACATTTTTGTGTGGTTCATAGCGAAAAATTCAGTCATTCCTTAGGGAAGGAATGCTTATGCATTCTTTGATTGAGGAAATTCAAAATGAACCATTCAGAGTAATTGTTACATTTTAGTATCTTTGTGACCATGTTTATTGCTTGTGGGCGGTTCACCGCTTCTGTGAGTTTGATCGCTCTATCCGTCAGGGCCATCACTGTGTTGCGCTTGTGCGTAAAAGGTCTTTCGGAGTTGTAGTCCAGATAACGTTAAGGCAGCCAAGTTTTCTTCAACCTTCCGTTGCGTTGTTTTGGAACAGCATCATTTCTAGAAACTTGAGACAACCATCTTCCTCATACTCCACTCATGGTCACACGGGATCAAATAAGTGATAAGGAAGCATTGCTTACGCTGAAAAGCTTCACAAAATAGTCTATCAAAATTTGCACGCACGGCATCCCACTTGCCGCACCGGACTGCGGAGATTGAGCTCCGATGGTATGAGATCTGTTGGATGGAAGGCCCGTCTAAGTCCACCGCCCTGTCGATCACAGCAATTTCCTAGCATTTTCAGTTATGAAAATTTCAAGGGAAGTTTGCCTCTCTCTGGAACATTTCTTTTTCAGCTCCTTCTTCACTCCTTTTTCATGTTTTTTTTTTTTTTTATTTGACCTCGTAACTCAAAGTCTCAAGAGAGTTGATTGGCCATGTCAACTGTCCCCCACTAAGTGTAGGGGCCGATGCAATCAGATGATTCTCAATGCGTATCAACCGTTCATTTTGATTGGATATCTTTCATAGATTTCGAAATACAGCTTCAACGCACTTGTCTAGTAAGTCACGTTGCTGTTGATTTTGCGTATCTTCCTCGGTTTCATCATCAGACACATCGGTGGTCAAATCGGTGTTTACTTTATTTCGGTTCCGGTTGGTTCGGATCTTTCTCATGGTCATCGAAGTCATCACTTTTAGCTTTCATCGACTTGATATCACTAGTTTCCAGATGCCCAAGAAATCCCACATCGCCTTCGAATGCAGGTGCAATGTAGAGTAAATGTGTCATTTCAGTTGCTTCATTGATTTAATCATCATTAAAATCGGCTGCAGAGATGTTGTATTTATTCGTTTGATTGTTTTCTTTTCGGGCCTTCAGCACCTTCCTCAGCTATCGCCACATTTCCTGTTCGTGTGTACCGTGATTTCGGGTGAAATTGATCACTTTTCGCAGTTTTTGGCGAGTAATTTTTGAATACTCATTGATATGGTTAAATTCAATGCTTTAAAACAAGTACGACCATGGTTTTTATCAGTCGAAGAGGTTGAAAATTCTACTGCAAATCATTTGTTACAAAACATATCATTTGAAATAAAAAATCAAAAATTTCACTTTCGGGGTGAAATTGATCAATTAGTGAAATGCTGTTGTAAGTGCTGAAAATATTTTTTCCATCTAAATTATTCACCCGGAATCCGAAAAACTTTGCAAAACTTTTAAAGTTTGGTAAATTTTTAATTATTTAAGTTTAAAGTTTGATAAATTTTGAGAAAACGCCTGAAAGTATGCATTTTCCATACTAACTTCTAGAAAAGCACAATTTTATGCATAAATTTCAATATTTATAGAACTTTTGATGAAGAAATCGGGTTCAGCGAATATTTGGCAACTAGAAACATTCATTCAACTATTCATTAGATGTGCGATACAGCTACGGTAACAAAAGTTTGAAAGTGTCTTTGAAGTTCGTCTAACACGCAGTTTCGGAAAATATTGAATTTTATACAGAAATATGTGTCCAATTGGCTGTAAAACCTGTAAACTCATTATTCAATAACTCTTGAGCCAGATGATGGACATTTTTTACGAATTGTTTTAAGTTTAAGGCGTTATTTTTAACAAATAACAAAGGCCCTCACGTCGATCAATTTCACCCCACTGATCAATTTCACCCGAAATCACGGTATATTCCCCTTCGGGGTTGTTGTTGGTGTAGCAATTGCAACTTGCTGTTGCTGCATCCACTAGGTTGTTCAATATTTGCCGGGGCCGGTGGCGTAGTGGTCACACGTTCACTTCAATAGTGGATGGTCATGGGATCGATCCCAGCCCCGGCACTTGCAATTTTTCGTCAGTTGCTCTTCATCCCGAGAGCGGCTGACACCTGACCCACTTCTGAACATATCTAAGCAAGGCTAACGTGCTCATCATTCTACCATGGACATGGTATAAAAAAGACAGCAGCGCAAAAGCAATCAGTTCGATATATAGAAGTAGAATTAGAATAGGATACATAAAGGCGCTGTACAAAAGAGTTAGTGCAGCTGCCAATTGAAATCGCTTACGCAGTTCCCTAGTGGACAAACCAGCTGCAAATTCGGTTGAGTGGTTAAGAATAAAAACAGGTTCAATATTCGTGCGTTTTATTGCGCTTAGCAAGAAGCATTTTAGTTTCACACTTTTAAAGATCTGTCAGTCAGTTGTGCGCAAGGGTGAATCTCATATCATGGGCAGTATCCATATTTGCATTACATAAAACATACCCAACCGGTATCAACCGCGTTCGATCAGTACAAGACTTAATGCAACAAATAATGGCACGACCAATCGAATCAGTAACAATTCCAGAAAACATTGTTTTATTTCCGTTTCATTAAAACAATCTCGAAAGGGACCATAATGAATTAACTTACCTTTCCACGCAAGTTATCAACAACAACAATCAGCCGGTGGGCGAGCGTCGATGTTTGTTTTGGTTGTAGACAATAGAAACGTGCTGCGAGTAGTTTTGGCGCGCCACGACGTCGTCTGCTTCCTTGCTCCTGATTGGCTGCGCGCAACTGGAGTGGAGCTGCGCGTAACTGCCCGGCGCGTAAATTGCGCATCGAAAGAAAAACTATAAAAAATATTCGCAATATGTGGTATGTTATATTTTAACGGAAATATTCCCCTAATTTGAATGCGCATTTATAGGGTTCTGGAATAGAGGCTCATGAAACACAATTTATGAATGCAGCAACAGATACTGCAAACTATATGGCAAATTGTCAAACAAAACACAATTCCAGGATAACTGATGGACCTAGAGCAATCATGGAACCTCGTCATCCTGTGATCGGAAGGTGTTATCCATCTGGATAACAGGGAATATTTGTGTTCTGTGCTGTGCTGTGTCCATTTGTGATGTCTCTTATTGTGCATTTGTAAGGTTCTATGTGTCGAGATGTGTAAATCCCTTGTAAATAATTTATTTTCTTTTATTTATGTAACACGTTTTGAAAGATAGTTTACTACTTTCACTTACAGGCACTACCTTTTGGCCCACGTAACATCAAATTTACCTAATCAAATACAGTCTTACCCCGCTGGTTCGACACGTTTGATAAGACACTTTTTATTGCTTCTTGCGTTCTTCGTTAGTCTCGACAAATCTGCCTACGTGTCAAAAAGATTCACACATCACAAACTGACAGTTTGGTTGACAGTTTTATTGGCAGCTGATCTCCACGATTCAAAACAACCTCGAACGTTGAATAATATCTTTTTGTAAGTTTTTGTTATTCTAGTGATTTGCGTAAAACTTGAGACGACTTTTGTTGTTTTGCATAACTAGGATGGCTTCAATAATTCAAGCAGTGAAGCAACGCCACGCATTATCGTGCACAGTGCATCATGCGCTGTATGGTTATTACTTCTTGGGCCTCTCTCGTATCAAACTTGCTTCTATCTACGGAAAACAAAAGACAACCTTAAGTAATTGGATTGTTGCTTATGAGCGGGATGGATCTTACGGAAGAACACAAAACAAAACGATCACTCGAAAATTTAGAGCAAAGAAACGTCGCTGGTTGGTCGATCTTTATAAACGAAAACCTCTTCTTTACCTTGATATAGCTGCGAGTTTGTTCGAGGGTCATTTCCGAATGAAGATATTAGCCTCATCAATCTGCCGCATACTTCACTGTGAGGGATTAACCTGGAAGTGTCTTGAAAGACGAGCAATGCAGGTCCGACAAGATGACGTATACAGATTCTTCATGGAACTGAATTCATTGCCCTGGGATTATTCGATCTTGCTGTTTCTAGACGAAGTCTCATTCGACAACCGAAAAAAGCTTCGAAATCGAGGCTATGCCGGAAAAGGTAGAAGGTTGATTTGCCGCGGGGAATTTGTTCGAAAGCCTTGAGTTTCTTGCTTGTGTATGATTGGTCGAAATCGAATATTGGAGTGCAGCTTTACAGAAGGGACTTTTACTCAACTGCATTTCCTTAATCATATTCGTCAATTCGCTCTGAGGAGCGATAAGGTTGAAACACATCCAGGGCTGCACTCCATTTGGATCCTAGATAGTGCACGCATTCATTGCGATGCGAGTATCATTTCGTATCTCCGATCATTGGGCATTTACCCGATATTCTTGCCTGTATACACCCCTTTCTATAATCCAATCGATATCGTTTTCGGGATCGTAAAAGGAAAAATGCAGCAAGAGTACAAAAGTTTGTATAAATATCACCTAGAAAATAATAAGTCTTGTTATTTCAATAATGAATGCATACCTACAATTTTAAATGCTGTATTTGTTATTCTAAAGTTATTGAAAAACAAACTAATAACAGTCCTTGTTATTAAATATTTCATTTGTTCGATGACTTCATGATGTAATAGCAAATCTTGTTCTTCGGTTATTCTCACAGCTAAACCAACAAATAGTACATCAATACCAAACTCTGCTCAAATACCTTCAACTGTTATTGTGATGTTCTCATAACATTTCGTAGAATAACGCAGCAATAACAATTTTAGGTATTAGAGCACATGTTGCTCTTCGCATGGTATTCGTAAGGTATGCCCTTCTGCTCGGGATAACTGATACACTGAGCCTATAACTCCTGCAGGAGTCCCTGAATAACTGCTAAAGTAATTCCCGGTTAAATTCTGCAGTAACTGTAGCGGTTGTTTCCAACTCGCAAGTATTCCGTGGTTTCCCGATGTTCCAACTGCGTTACCAGTACCACACTGGAATTGCTGAAGTTTCCCAAAGAAATCGAGGAGGAAACTGCAGAAGAAACATTGCTGCTTTCAGTAAACGCAAAGAATCCACCCGATAGAACGTTTCGCAAAATAAAATATCGACGATTGCCAACCACTACTTTCGGGTTTGTATTACGAAACGAACTTGATATAGGCGAATGATAAAACCATTGCCCGGAATGAATCAATTACCAAAAAACCATTTACCGAGAAGAACCCCTACAGCCACAGGTGTAAAGGTGTGGGCAAGAACATACTGAGGATGACAGGTTCGATTCCTGGTCGGTCCACGAACTTTTCGTAAAAAGGATTGTCCTTGCTCATTGTTGGCGCGTTAACCGTGGCCAACTCCGGTCGGGTCGGGTGGACTGCATTTCTCGTGACTTATGGAAAGAATCAACTCACTGTTTTCTGCTAATCACTACTCGTAGATTTATTTCTTTACACTACACTATTTACACTGCACACTTTACTGTTCACTATCCACTACTCACTACTGTACCTTTTACTTTTGGAACACTTTCACTATGGTCGAGGTTGAATTCGCGGCGATTGAAACAATACTGACTATTGCGGCGGACCAGTCGCGTATTTATATGCGCACGTTAGCAGTCTAGAACATTCGCGCAATATCGCGACACGTGCGTTCTAGACGCGGTAGGAAACTTCTCGGAGGAGCGCAGGCTAAACTCACCACGCTGCTGTGGTGAGTTTCAGGTGAGTTACCACACTGGCGACGGTGACGACGGTGGGAGCCTCTATCTGCCACTCATAGTTGACACTTACGGTTGCGGTTTGAACTCACAGTCTCAGTGGCGTAGGCAGGGTGGGTTGTGTAGAGGGTTCCGTTCTGATGAGTACGGCGGATTGGTGGATGGTAGTAGCGTGCGTCATTGTTTTTTCCAGAAGTTTCTCATAAACTTTCTCCGAATCATTTTTGAAAATTCGCTCCAGGAATTTCTCGATATTAAACATTAAACTCCAATAATTACTAAAGTGTTTCCCCTAGAGTTTATGCAGAGATACTTTTAGTATTTACTTTGAGCTTTTTCCAAAGCTCTCCATGAATACCTCCAGAGATATTTTGAGGAATAACTCAAAAGATTGCTACAGGAATTTTAAACTACTACTTTAGAATACATTTTCCAGGCATTCTCCTCCAGAATTTTCCCGCGATTACAAATTCAGAAAGTTATCCAGAGGTTCCTCTTGGAATTCATGCAAGTACTCATGTAGACTTTTTAGAAAATTCTTCCAGAAATTATTCAAGGAATTCATCAACAAATAAATTGCAGGAATTCGTTCGGCAAGTCGAGGGATTCCTTCAGGATATCTCCTATAGATAGACGATAAACTTTCATTCAATAATCACGTGGACTACACAACCAGGAAAGCTGCCCGGAAATTGGGTGTTGTTTACAGAATCAATCAATTGTTGGATGTCGAAACAAAAATAATGCTGTACAAATCGATTGTTGCGTCACATTTTGAATACTGTCCAACGGTTCTTTTCCTTGCTAACAGAAGACAAAAAAAAACAGAATACAAAGAAAACACAATAAAGCTATGCAGCTCATATTAGGATGTACTCGAACACCTCCATCAGCGACTATGCGTGATTGGCTGCATTGGATGACTGTTGAAGAAAGACTCACTGTTAGAGCCTTGGAGTTCATAATTAAATTAAAAAAATGGACTGCTACCGAGATGTTTGACGGTGATTATTCAGTACGGAACGGATGTTCATAATCACAACACAAGAACAGCGATGGATTTGCGACTTCAAAATTTTAGGAAAGCTGGAACTCAAAATAGTATTTTCTACAAAGGATTTCAATTGTTTAACAGACCACCGGATGAAGTCAAACAGGCAAACAATCTTCATTTATTCTAGAGATTATGCGTAAGATGTGTTAAAGATAGGTTGATATGAATTATGATGGACATACGCGGGAGCCAGTAAAGAAATCAAAAATCTGAGAAACTGGAAGCGCAACAAATATCATAATGATAACTCGTCCAATAAGCCTCCCATCTACTAATGATGGTATGGGGTGGTGGTGGGACCAAAGTGGCCCAATGGGACCATCATAGAAATAGATTCCCATAGGACCTGCTCCAGCAATTGTTCCAAGACTTGTTCATTGGTTTTCCAGGAATTCATCCAGGGATTCCAGTAATCCAGAACTTCCACTATAGATTCTTTCGGAAATTCTTCCGGAAACTCCACTAATAATTGCTGGAGATTTTATGGACACATCTTTAGCGGAAAACTCTAGTGTATCTTTCGAAACTGTTTGAGGAATTGCTGGGGAGACTAATGGAAAAATCTCTGAAAAATTGACCATTCTTTGGAGTAATTGAAGGAAGATTTTCTAAAGCAGTTGTTCTTCGAATTTCTAGAGTATTTCATGGATGAATTCCTAGATGGCATACGGTGGAATTCTTGAAAGAATCTCTAGAGAGGTTCTCGTTGTTTTGGAATAGTTCTTGAAACTAACTCGGGAGGATTTTTTGGAAGAACTCCTGGTGGAGTCATTTGTAGAACTGGTGGACTTCGTGAAGAAATTCCTAGAGGAGTTCTTGGAGGGATTCTGGAGGAATCTCTGAACGAATTCCTGAAGAAACTTTTGTTGGAATTCCCATAAAGGAGAATTCTACACTGGGAACAATATTGATCGTGGATGTATGTTAGATGTCGTACACTTTCAATTTTCGAAAACCTTACCTTTGATCTTGTATCTGTCAAAGGATAAGCAAAAGAGGGCGAAATTGAAAGGAACAATACAGATTACACTTATTTGAAGCTTACCAATGTTTTTCAAGGCCAAATTTACAGCTGGAGAATAATATGTTTAGATCGTGTAGTTAGGAGTACACGTTAATCTCTAGATACATGATCAAGCCAAGATTCTTCGGAAGAAAACCTAACGACCTGACCCTGGTCAACAGATAATAGGATAAAAACTGTTATTCACGAAACGAAATTAAAGAAGATTTCATCCTACGGGGAAACAACCCAAACACGAAGATAAGAGCAACCACATTGGTTGCTCATTCCGTAACCCCATTTCGGGAAGATAGATTGAAACGCTCCACCGGTGACGGACGCTTCACTTCCACTGACTGGTAGCCGTTGTATCCTTCCTGGTAATATGGGGATTCCGGATTTTTCGTTGAACTCAAGGCGCTCAATTGTGCTTTTCATTATGGTAATTTTTATTTGATTGGCTCGGATTGCTCTTTCGTCTCCGACTTCCACACAATGCAGGGGATCTTAACGCTAAAAGAGAGATGGTTTGCTTTTTCGATTGCTTCATTGGTTATTGTTTGACTAGCAAGTGGCAAGCATGGGAAAACTGACTCACTCAATTGATCTAACTCCAGCGATGTACCTTGAAAAATATAACAAAAGCCGATAATATCAGTTAAGTAGGAGCGTGGTGCGCTAAGAATGAATGTGAATCAAATTCGAAATGGAATGTATGTGGAAGTGAGTGTGAGAAACATGATAATTAAGTGAGTGTTTCCCATGCTTGTCAACAAGGTTCACGGAAACGATTTTTAAATCAACCAAAGGTGTATGGATTTTCAAGATAACTTTTTCCATTTTTTTTTATTTGCTCATACTCGCTTTTATTTTTATTTTTCATTTCTAAAGTATGAATTGGCTGATCAATTCGAATCATTTTGGACATTCAATTAATAAAGAAAATTTGACTGCAACAAGTTCGAAGAAATACTATCTTTATACCCCTGAAATGCTTTCCACCAAATGATCAAGGAACCCTCTTTCACCCACCATTGAACATGAAAACACCGAACAAATGCCATTTCCGTTCCTAAGACTAGAGCATAGGTTTAGATTAACGATTGCAATCAAAATCCACGGTATAGCTAGATACACAACAGATTTTATTCGAATCCATAGAATATGAGAACAAAAAGTCACACAAAAAACAACGAATTAAAGTGGTGCTATTTAAGAAAATCGTCGTTACCGTGAAATAAGCAAACACAAAAAGAACCATTGAATCCCCTCGTCGCCCCAATCGGACTAGGGAGGTACAAAACGGAGCAACAATAATCATAGCCAAGTAGCAGCCAGCGAAATGGCTCGCAATTCCACCGTTCGTTGATCATTTGCGTACAAAGCTTTCAGATTTCCATCGTCCACACGATAATGGCGGGCAGCCACACCAAGAAGAGAAAAAAAACAAGAAGACAAACTGGAAACAATCTTCCCCGCGAAAACTGGACCCGACCCGACACAATGGAAACCCGAAATCCATTTAGACAGAGAAACAGAATGAGAGAGGCAAAGTGAGTGGAATGAGTGAGTGAAGAAGTGCCGGTCTATGCCGGAAATGACGGTCTAAATAGACAACACAGAGCCCAGTTGTCTTTTTAGACCGGTCGTGTTCGAAAGTCTGTCGCTATTTTTTCCGGTTTTCCCTCTCCACGTGAGAATACTTTTTGTTCCAAGAGGAAAAGGAGACCTGAACCATTAAACTACCCACAACACACATCCACCATACTCTCGCAAACTGTAAACGCTGAGTTTACCACCACTCGTCGAGTCTCCCAATCAAAACAAAAATACTTAGACAAGATTTGAAAACATAAAAAAGAAACGTTTAATCACTGTTGAGCGAAACTTTTCAGAGTTTACAATAAGTTTAAGTGTTTAAGTGAGCGTGCGTGCGAGTTAGGAGAGTCTACTTCAAGTTGATTTTAGAGTCATTTGTGGGAAATCGTATTGCGAAACAATCGTAGAATCATCAAATCAAGACCAATCCAATGTGTAGAAAGTCGTATATTTTAATGGAAGCGAAATCTCCACACATACACACGTACACACAAAGCCAAACTAGAGGTGTGCGGAATACAAATAACACTCTTAAATACAAATATATATAAATGTTATTCAAAAGATCTTTTTATCGTTCGTGTATTTGAGCAATGATGGATGAATACGAATCAAACCGATTTAAAATATTACAAAGGTTAGGCAATTTCTACAAGTAAGTTATATAGGTATTCAAAAATTGTGAATGAATGAAACGGGAGAGAGTTTTAGCTATTTCGTTAGATTTGTTCTGTCACAAGTGCAGAAGTTTCTGAAAAACGTGTAGTCTAATTTCCAGTTTTCTATTGAAGTAATGATACTTGGAGTTTTATAAGAAAACCTAACATAAAAAGGAACAAAAAGCTATAGAAATACTGTATAAAGCAAATTTGAATGATGTAAATTGTTACTATATTACGTGATAATAATGTGTACCAAAAGAAACCACTATCTCACAAAACAGAGATACAAAAAAACACTGATGGAATTCTATCAAATAGTGAAAAATCATCAAAACAATGTCAACACAGAATCAAACTTCATCAAATGTCCATAAAATGCAAAAGTCGCTGTCGTTTATTATAAAACAAAATTGAAAGAAAGTAATCTAAAATCAACAAATTCTAGTGGATATTAAATTGTTAAACTAAAAAAAGAAAAACTCGAAAACCAAAACAAGTGAAGTGTGTATTAGAGTTCACTCCACAAAAAATAAACTCACACCAATGTAAGCCATCAAACCAACGAGAATCTGTATATCTCACTCACACTCAATCACAAAACTGCACGGAAAAATGGTAAAACAGAGATGAACCACTCAGAGCACCCTCACATCTTTCACACATACCACAAGAAAAAAAAAAAACCGCAGCAGCAGATGCGAGAGCACCACCGACCGAAACGGAGTTTGCGAATCAGCTCAATGACAATGGAAAATCACACAACTACAAAACACAAACACACTTAGATAATACTGGAAACAAGCGAAATCAAAACAAGAGTAAACAAGAAAAAAAAAACAGAAAACCGGTTAGAATGTACGTACACATTAAAATGCTATATTGTGTGTTGTGTAACGCCCACAATTACCACTCAATCTCAAGAGTTACGGGGGTTTTTCTATTTCATTTCTGAGGAATGTGGCCGAGTGGACGAGTAGACGACAAACGTAGAACGAGGAGGGTTAGGAAAACAAAAACAAAAAACCAACATGAATCATACCTAAACGGTTAGGAAATCTCAATAATTAGCACTGGAGCATCCAAACGTAATCGTGTCGAGAGCAAGGCCGAAGAAATCTACTGGGAGGCTGGAATAGGAGCGTGAAACAAGAGAAAATACACTCACTAAAATTAATTTCAAAACTAACGGTTGTTGTTTGTGTCGTTTTTTTGTTCTTAACTATCCGAAAAGCCAAATCCCATAGCGTACAATGTACAGAATAAACTACATGTTCAGAGTCACTGGTTTTATGAATGAGAAGACAATATCACATCCTTAGCAACCATTAGAAAAAGATGACATGCACTACGAAAAAAGAACAACGAAAACGTATTACATCCAAGCCGAACACATCACCTGTTCCCGGTATTGCTGAATGATGGATGCAGCACATAGGGTAAAAATTTACTTCACCATACGCGCTAATTCCCGTCACATCAGATGGAAAATAGTCAATCACTTCAGATATTCCGACTTTGCCAATGCAAAATTTTGCGTTTCAATTTCTTTCTACTTGTTTTTTTTTGTTTTGCGTTTGCCGAAGACCATGAGATCTCCAGGTACCTCCTTAAATGTCCCTAGTACCCTCTAAAATGCACCTGGAACCCCTGGAACTCCCGTAAAACCCTCTGGGATCCCATTAGAAGTTAATGAGAAGTGCTCCTAAGACCGCCAGTTTCCCCCAGAAGCTTCCTGAAACTCCTCTGACTTACAACTATCACGAAACCCCCTGAGAGCCCTTAAAACCCCTGTGAACTCCAGTTACTGGAGGTGAATGCTTCTGAGACCTTCAGGTATTCCTCTGGAACTCCCTGGGACTTCCTGAGAACTCTTGGTACCACCTTAGATCCCTTGAAAAGCCCCTGAGACCCCTTAAAGCACCCATGAAAACGCTCACACCCCCTGGAAAGCACATGAAGCCTGCAGGTACCTCCTTGAAATGCATCTGAAATCCCCTGATATCCACCAAAACTTTCCTAAGACCCCCTGAGACCTTTTGAAGCGCACTTAGGGTTCCTGAAACTCCCTGGATTCCCTGATATACCCTAAGACCAATTCTAACGTCCCTAAGACAACCTCCAGGTACGCCCCGACACCCCCTGGGACTACATTGGGGGTTTAAAACGCCCCTGAAAGGCCTCTGATACCTTCTAATGCGCTCCTGAGACCTCTTGGCTCTAAAACGCTTCTGGAACTCCCGTACAACCCCCTGAGATCCTCTGAGAAGTCACTGAATCACACTGAGACGACCCTAACAGCGCTTGGCAGCCCCAGAAGCTCCCTTAACCCCCTGAAATCCCCTGAGACAGCTAGGTTTCTCATTGAGACCAGAGCCGTAGCGTGGTCCAATGGCGCCCTTGGAAAGCACCCACATATATCACTTCCCCCTCACCTTTCACTTCGTTTTAGAGAACGGAATAGCGATGACGGCCCATAACTTTGGCTCTTCGAGTTTTCGGTCGCGCAATACCAATGTCTCCTAGATCTCATCTATGATCAACTGTTTTCTTTGGGTGCGTGACTCATCCAAAGCTCCCTGTCTGCTTTTATTGGGGAGTTGCGTCAACTTTCTCCTGCATTAAAGTTCCTTCGTCAAGGGCTTCAAAAACAAAACACAGTCACAAAGATGGTGTGATTCACAACTGATCACCACAAAAAGCAGTGGAGGGTACGCTTGCCGTTAACCTTTAACGCATTTAGGACGAACATTTGCTTCTATTCCCAGGAGAGACGAACCAGCCAAGGGCTGAAAGAGTCTTAAATAAAGACAAATCAATCAACCAATATTCCCAGGTCACTTGAAACTTCACTGTCAATGTTCTCCTATTTGCAAGTGAGGTTTACCTCACCACTGAGGTGGAAAAAGTTCAATTTGAACTTCTAAATTTCGACCTAAATAGCAAACACAATGTAACGGTTAACGACAACTATCCGTTAACCGTTAAATTGAGTTTGTCTCAGATCATATAGGCTCATAAAGAACCGCAGTATCTTCCTCTTCGTAGGTGCTGAATCTCCTCCTAATACTAGTTGATCATCTGGCACTGCTATTCTAAAAACGAATATGTCCTAATTATGAATCCAGGCCATCTCTAGTACGCTTTCTGACGAAGATATGACCAAATCCTTTTTCCATGTTTAACGATAGTGGCCCCAAACTTTTGGCCGATAACATCAAGAGTTTATTTGCTTAATAACTTTTTTTTTCCAGATTTTTTAGCTAAGTTCGGTAAAAAGCAGTCGAGCGCTAATAGAAAATAGGTTATATTACCACTCTCATCTTAAAATTCGGTCGACCCAATTTCCAGTAACACTGCCGTAAGTTTATATTCATTTTTAGAATGTTTGGCGACTTTGGGTACAAATATTTTTTGAAAAAGTTTCACCTAAATCATGTTCAAAGTTACTTTGACTTATCTTATGAAATCGGCCGCAAATTGGCGGAGATATGGGCCTAAAAAATGACATGTTTTTGAGGGGGTGACCCCAAACTTTTGATCGGGAGTGTAAAGCGCCTCAGAGACTCCCTGGAACTCCCTAAAACCCCAAGTGACCTCTGAAACCCAATAAAACTCCCTGAAATGCCCTTGAGATCTCTGGAATGCCCTTGAAGTAACCTGAAGCGCTTTAGAGACCTCCTGAAATTGCTATGAAACGCTTCTGAGGCTTCTGAATACTCCCGTCTGAAACTTCATTGGACCCCTCAAAAGGCATCTGGGATCCCCTGAAATGTCCCTGAGACTCCTGAAAGGCCATTGAGACCCCATGACATGCCTTGAAGCACCCTTAAGGCCCCTTGAAATCGCCAGGAACTCCCTGATATCCCCTGAGAACCCCTTTAGCGTCCCTGAGACCTCCTCCCCGTATCCCTTGAAACTCCCTAGGACCGCCTTGAAACGCCCCTGATTTCTTCTCCCAATACCCATCAAATTTACTGAAACCCACTGGGAGCCCTTTGCAACTCCATGAAACTTCCTGAAACGCTTAAAACGCTCCTGAGAACTGCTGAAACAGCTCTAGAAACAACCCTGAGACCGCCTGAAGCAACTCTGGAGACCCTCTGGAACACCGCTCGAACGACCTCCAGGTTCCTACTTGAGACTTCCTGGAATACTGCTGAGACCTCTAGGTACCACCTTGCTTCGCCAGTGGAACCCCCCAACTTCTGAAAATATATTCTCGAGAAACTCCTGAAGAAATTCTTAAAACGAATTTACCAAAGAACTCTTGGATTCTCGAAGGAGCTTCTGGAGGAATTAGTGATGAAACCGTACAGAAATCACCATTGGAACTCCTGGAGGCATTACGAAAGGGTTTTCTGGAAGAATTTCCGAAGGCATTCTTGAAGGGATTCTGTAAGATTTAATCTAGAATAGATTATCCCTCTGGCTCTGAGAAAAGAAGCATAAAGTCGATTATTCCTGCGATGCAGGGTGTGTTTAGTGAAGTTGTTCATGCCAACGGTGACATTGAGTTTTTGTAGTAAAACAAATATACTGAATTTGCCATGATTTCTCAAGCGATTAATCTCCCTAAGCTTCCAGAAAATGTTTTCAATCTGTCCGGAGTATGCACTTCATTTATCTTAATCGTTGCTAAGTTTTCAGTAGAAAACTGCTAAAGCCATTTCAGCAATTCATTTGGCTTCAAGGCAGCAACATTTCCACAGTAAACCATAGATCTCTGGGGCGGCATTCCGGACGATTGCCTATGCCGCACCAGCAGCAGCGCAGTCGCGCGAAAAACTTTTGCGATTCTCTGAATTCCGATCGTCTAGGCTTGGCAGCCGCCCGCCCGGCTCGTGCGCTAGCGATGATGGTGTGGAGCCAACTTTTTGGCAGTTTTCATTTCGTTTTTGCCCATATTCTGTGTCGGCAGGTGTTTCCTAACTTTTTTCCTCTTGAGTAGGCCGTTGGACGGAACGGACGTCTACTACTGGATGGGTGGGTACTTGCTACGCTATATCACCCAGCACGAGGCCTCCGGTGGCATTTATCTTTTTGTGGTCGGTCGTCCGCGCCGGAGCCGCTGTCAATGTGCACGTATTACACACATGAGCTCCAATGCCTCAGGGGAGGCTACCTTTCAAGCTTCGTCCGTATAGAGGATGGACGATGTTGAAGGCCGATGGCTACACGGACGGAATCGTGCGTGACAGCAGCCAGCGTGTGCGGTGGTAAAAGTTGTGAAGTGATTTTTTTACGACAGGTGACGGCGATGATTGACGAGACTGGAATGAGCGATAAAATTAACTTTTTTCGACTGCAGGGGATGTGGAAACGGGCACGGGGATTACCGATCGATTTGATAGGACTCGTGCAGTTAGGGCCGTGTCAATGGCAGCTATTAGTGAAGATGATTGAGGCGATGTTGAACGCTAGAGATTGTGTTAGTTTTATATTCTGCAAGATATTTTGTTTATTCTGGGTTACTCATGATACTGCGATCATTGCATTGTGGTGTCTCATGGTGGTGTTTTTATTAAGAAATAAACATTGAAACCCAAAAACCCCAAAATCCTAAGAATCACATTCATGATCATCGGATGACCACAACGAAATGTACAATACGTTTGCTTGATAACACTGACTACTTTATTAATTAAAGGTGTCCCATTGTGGGGTTCTTTTTCAGACTCGAGGGTTGATCAATTCTACCGAGACCGCATAGTGTGGAACCGAAAGCTGACCATTTCTAAAAGAAATCCTAAGTACTCCAGAACCTGTTTCGTGGTCATTGGAAAGGGTGCAGTGGTGCTCAGGCTGGAGGATACCAAGGGCCAAATTTGCAATTCGGGATCGACCTGCGGGCCGCATAAAACATCGATGCACAAAAACAACAAAAAGAATAATTCCAAGGCATATTTATTAAAAATCTGAACTGTTCAGAACTAGTGTAAAGGTCAAATTTTATTATCTATTGCCCTTCGTGGAGTTCAATTTAGATTCATAAGTTTGGTTGAGAAAAACATTTGAGCTTCAAATTGAAATTCAAACAAACAATTTAGAAGTTGCCCCTAGAATTTCCTTGAAGCCACTTCAAGAACTTGTCAAGCAGCTTTTACAATAATTTCTTTAGAATCGCTCCAAAAAGGTTTGCTGGATTTCTCCTGAAATTTCTTGTGGAGTTACTCCAGAAGGTTCTCGAGAAATTTCTTGAAGTTTCTTTTAGATTTTCTAGAATTCTCTTGGAACACCTCCAAGAACTCCTCTTAGATTTGCCTTTGCCCTGAAGTTTCTTCAGGAATTCCTCATTAATCGTTTCCAAGAATTTCTCCTAAAATAGCTTCCGGATTTTTCCGAAAATTTTCCAAGAGTTTCTTGAAGATTTTAGTAAATTCTTTCCATAAGTCTCTTCTAAAGTTGATGAAATACTTCAACATTAAATTTCTTCAAAAATTAGACTTTTAACAATTGTTTCCGGAAGTTTCTTCCACATTATCTTCTAAAGTTGCTGCATATGTTGCTTCAAATTTATTGTTCAAATTTCCCTTAGGCGTTCTAGGCATCTTTTGTGTCTTGATGCAGTTGGTCCTGGAGTCCTGTTTGTAGTTACTGCTGAAAATGCTCTTTTTGTTGCTCGAGGAATTGATTCTAAAGTTTTTTTTAAGAAATTTCTGTTAGGGTGGCACCAGAACATTTTTCTAGGAGATGCTATAATTTCCATGCAGTATCGCCACAACTTTCTCATTGAGTTTCTTCAGGTTCATTTTCTCCAGGATGATTTGAGTTTCTCAAATCTCGCCTGAGATTTTTTTCTTTAAGTTCGTTCAGGAGTTTCGCTTGGAAATTCAAATTGGATTCGTAAGTTTTGTCTTGAAAAATGTGTGAGTCTTATAATAGAAATTTAAACAAACAGTGAAAATTAAACAATATTGGCAACCAAGTTGAGATTTGTTGAGAATTTTGTCAAAAACTTCGTGCTTTGTGTTTTTATGTGCTTCGGAAAGGCGAAATGTGAAATATTTGCTCAGCGTTGCATTGACTGCGCTTAAAAACTGCAACTATTTTTTGAATGATTCAAAATTACATTTTTAACAAACTTTCATTTGATTCGTACCACTTATAAATAACTATAAGCTTGTTTCGTGACTTAGCTGAAATGCTGAAATATTTCGGAGTTGCGATTTCGAATCTTACCAGAACGGATTGTTCTTTTTGTTTATTTATCATGTAATGTGGTTCAACACTGTAAAAATTGATCAGCAATTTTTTTTTGTTTGATTTCCTAATAAATTTAACGAGTTATTTCAAATAATCGTTCAAAAATTTCGATTCGTCTTAAAGTACTCCGCGGGCCGCAGGATGAGCACCACTGGTTTAATATGTTTCTTATGGCACTATCAATGTAACCTTAACACTGTCCGTCTTACCCCACCACAATGCATAATATTCATTTCATCGTCGTTCTCTATAGGACGGAACAGTTAAAAAAAATAGGAAACACAAAATAAAATGCGAAACATTACCAATTTAATGTTTAAAAAGCTTAAGTTAGATCCCATAACAAATGCGTGTAGCCGGGTAAATGATTGTTCATTTGTTGCACTTTCCACAAATGTATTTTTTCATAGAGTGGTTCAATAATCATCAACTGATGGGAAGATAAGGGTAAATCGTTAAAGAAAGCCAAATTTCGTCTATTAAGTGGTAGAACTAGTCACCGGTCCATCTTACCCACTCGGTCCGTCTTACAGCAACTGGTGCCTTGTGCTGCTTCAACTTTTCTACCCTGTCCACGGTAGAATGATGAGCATGATAATACTGATGTGTGGCTGCTGTTCCTTTTCCAGTTCAATTGGGGTCGTCCATTATGAGTTGCGGTTAGCCTATAGCCAAATTCCGGGTCCGTTAGAGCTAAATGCTCCGAAGAGTGTCAGGTGTCAGGTGTCAGGTGTCAGTTGCTTTTGGGGGAAAGAGCAACTGACGAAAAATTGCAAGTGCCGGGGCTGGGATCGAACCCATGACCATCCGCTTATGAAGCGAACGTGTGGACCACTGCCCCACGGGTCCCGACATATATGCAGGAATGTCTTCCAGAAAATCTTTCTGAAAATTTTACTAGAGATTTTTCAAAAAATAATCCAGAAATTTATAAAAAAAATTGTACAAAAATCCTTTGGTAGTTCACCCTAGTATTCCTTCAATATTTCGTCCAGAAATTACTGCAGGCATGGATTTCTTCAGATTTGTTTTTATCCAGGGATTGCTACAGAAATTCATTTCATGAATTCGCGAAGAAATCTCTGCTGAGATTGCGTATGGAACTCCTCTTGGGATTGCTTCCGGGATTAACCATAGGGTTTCTTCATAAATTCATCCAAGAAATCCTCCAGGGATTCACCGGGAGTTCCTTCTGTGATTGTTTCAGGAAAAACTTCCATGATTATTTCAGAAATTTCTCCAAAAACTCTTATTGGGTTTCCTTCAAAAAAATCCCTTGGACGATTTTCAGAAACTTCTCCAAGATTTAATAGCAGACTTCTTCCAGGAACAGTTCAGAGATTCCCGTAAGAGTTCATCTTGGAATTGCTTCCGAGATTCCCATTGTGTTTTTTAAGGAACTCTTCCAAGTATTCCTTCAGGAACAGCTACAGGGATTCCTCCAAGAGTTCCTCAACGTACTCTTTTTAGGATTCCTTCAGAATTTCCTCAGGAAATTTAACAGTTATTTCATAGTTTTGATTTCTTCAGTACATCCTCGTGGGATTTCTCCAGAAACTCCTCCTAGATTTGCATCAGAAATTGAGCCTTAGATTTCTTCAGGAATTCTTCATGGCATTCCTCCAAGAAATCTTCCAGGGATTCTTCCAAAAATTCCTCCTGGAGTTCTTCCAGGATTCCTCTGGGAATTCCTGCGTGGATTACTCTGAAAGTTCCTACAGGGACTTGTTAAGAATTTCCTCTAGTAATTCCTCAAGAGATTCCTCCAGTGACTCCTCCAGGAATTCCTCCAGGAATTTATTCAGGGATTGTTCAAGGGATTTTTCCTGGAAGTGCTTCACTGGTTCTTCAAGGGAATTCTCTAGAAATTCCTCCAGGGACTTCTCTAGGGATTCCTCATAGAGTTTATACAGGGATTCTTCTAGGAATTCCTCTAGAGATGTTACGGCGAGAATGCATGGTTGTATGGTATTCGTAGCCAAATTCTTTGGAGCAGATCGCAAACTTCGTGGGTGAGTGCGAAAACAGCTTTAAGCTGGAATTTTATTAGTTCATAAGTACAAATTCTTAGTTTACAAATGTTTCGCTAAATAATACTTACGAAATTCGGTGTTCAGCTTCATTTAGAACAATTTTACAACTCATGACATTTTCTTAACTCGTAACATTTCATCTGTGATCATCATCATTCTGTGATAATAGGTTTAAGGTTAGAATAGTAAATTGCAAGTATAGCTTAAGACGTACTGTGCTACGATTCTGTGATATTAGACCAATTATTACTAGTAAATTAGGCAAATGAACAACCTAATGTAAGTAGATTTAGAAAGTTAGAAATTAACTCTATGTTTAAGGCCGAAAATGTCAAATTACTTGAGCATGACTATGCACTACACTATCTGGAATCGGAATCACTATATTTTTTCTATTTACTCATCTCGCACTTGACATATTCCTCTCTTACAAAAGATCATCAATCATGAGAGGCAGTGCTGCCAGCAACAAGAGATTTCTCAAGAATTCCTACAGGCATGACTCAAGGAATTTCTCCAGGTATTCCTCCAAGGATGTCTGTAGGGATTCCTCTAGGATTTTATCCAGGGACTCCTCCAGTAATATTCAAGTATTCCAGCAGGATTTACCCCAGGAATTCCTTCAGAAATAACAACAACAATTTCTCCAGAAATTTTTCCAGGAAATCCTCTAGGGATTCCTTCAGAAATTTCTCCCGGAATCTATCCAAGAATTATTCCAAGAATTCCTGCAGGGATTTCTGCATGAATTCCACCCGAGATCCCTCTAGGAGTTTTTTGAAGTATTTCTTCGGGAATTTTCCATGAAATCCTTCAGGGATTTCTTCAAAATTCCTCCAGGAATTTCTCCCGGAATTTATCCAGGAGTTTTACCAAGAATTCCGCCAGGAATTACCTCAGGTATTTCATCAGGAATATATCCAGAAATTTATTCAGCATCTGATCCAGGAATTCCCTCGGAAATTCCTCCAGGAATTCCTCCAGCAAACCCTCCATGGACTTCTTCAGAAATTATTTCAGGATTTTTTCAGAGATTCCTCCTGGCATTCCTCCGATGATTCCTCCAGAAGTACCTCCAAGAATTCTCCCTGGAATTCCTGCAGAAATACCTCTGTGAAATCCTCTAGGGAATTTATCCATGATTTTTTTCAGAAATTTCTCCAGGGGTTCCTCGTGGAATTCCTTCAGAAATTCCTCTGGGAATTCCTCTAGGAGTTTCTTCAGATACTTTTTCAGGGATTTCTTCCAGAATCCCTCTAGAGATTCCTCCTGGAATTCATTCAGGGATTCCTCCAGACATTCTTCCAGGGATAGCTCCTCGAAATTTCTCATAGAATTCCGATAGGGATTTCTCCAGGAATTTCTAGCTGGGATTACGCCAGGAATTTTTCCAGTAGTTCCTCCAGGCATTCCTTTTGAGATGCCTTCAGAAATTGCTTCTGGGATTCGTCTAGGAATTCCTCCGGGGATTTTTCGAAGAATTCCCCCAGGATTTCTTCCAAGTATTTCTTCAGAAATTTCTCTTAGGATTCCTCCTGGTATTCCTGAAGAAGTTTCTTCAGAAATTTCTCCGGGGACTTCTCCCAGATTTCCTCTAAGGTATCCTTCAGGAATTCATCGAGGGGTTCCTTCTGGATTTCTTCCAGGGTTTGCTACAGGAATTCAACCAGATTTTTTTTTTCAGGGGGTCCTCCAGGAATTTCTCCTGGAAATCCTACAGGGGTTCCTCCAAGGTTTCCTTCAGGATTTCCTTTTGGAATTCCTCCAAGGATTCATCCAGGAATTCCTGCAGAGATTTATCAAGGAATTCATCTAGGGATTCCACCAGAGGAATTCTACAAGAGGTCCCTCCCAAAGTTCCTATAGAGATTCCACCAGGAATACATTTAGGAATTTATCCAGAGATTGCTCCAGGCCAGAAATTTCTCCAAGGATTATTCCTTCTTCAAATTATTCCTTCAGAAATTCCTCCAGGGATACCTCCAAGAATTTCTTTAGCGATTTCTCCAGGAACTCCTCCAGGTATACTTTCAGAATTTCCTCTAGGGATTCCTGCAGGGGTTACTCGAGGCATGCCTGCAGGATATTCTCCAGGAATTCCTATAGAGATTGCCCCGAGAGTTCTTTCAGAAATTGCTCCACGAATTCCTGTAGGGATTCCTCAGAAATCCCTCTCGGGATGTTTTCAAAAAAATACTCTGGGGTTCTGGTTTTCAAAAAAAAAACAAGCGTCCTTGTCATCGTTTGAACCGTAACGCAGTGTTGGACGTTCCAGGTTGTTGACTCATTAGTCCTGTTCAACGACGCAGGTTTGTCGACAAACTGGTAAGAGCAGGATGCAGCAACTTCGAGCAAGTTCAACCTACGTCGTTGAACAGGACTATTATTTTGCAGCCCAGAGATGTGTCAAAGTTGGGTAATTCAACGGATTGTATTGCTTTTCTGCTTAAAAGAGTGCCGCCTATTCAAATCATCATTCAAGCTTGAGAGCGTTTGCAATAAAATTTCGTTATTGTATAAGAAATTTAACATTTCAGTTCTTTTACATCTCCATAACAAAGTGTTTATCTCCTCCACCATTGCCGAATACCCAGTGTTTCTAGGAACGCGAGTACTTCGATAACTCTTAGCCAATCTATCACAGTGTTAAATGGGTTCTTAATAGCTATTAGATGCTCTCTTTGTATCGAACAAGACAGCTCGCTGGTACTGAGTATCGATAATTTATTATCTTTAAATGACACCATTAATTAGATTTATTTATGACCAAAAGATGTAAATTTAATAGAAGAAATTACTTTTTCCATCCTTTGTGAAGAAACAGCGTCAAACAAAGGATCCTCGGCTGTATTGTGTATAAAACGCGAGCGGGCGTTGTTAATGAAAAATGCATCAAACGTTCAATACCCATTGTCTCCGCGGCTCCAAAGTAATGCGATAATAAATACGTCCACCGATAAGCGTTTCATGTCCGGAACAGTCCGATGATAGGCGGGGAGTGCGGGTGCGAGTGCGCGCGTGGACGCTCAGTGACGGAACAGAGTTTAACAAGCTTCGTGTCGACGCCCAATTTATAGTCCCGAGCTAATAACAGGTTCGTTTGATAGATTTATGATAGCTAGCTGTTTGCAGCAGGATCGTCCGTTTAGAGACAGTTTGGTTGGTCGTCGTCCTCGCTCGTCGGTTGTCTTGTTTCTGGGCGTTGCTGAGCTGCGTTCGTCCACTGGGGCTCCGTCCGATGAATGACAAACTTTAATTGGGTGCTTTGCGAAATTGGAACCCATTTCGTTTTCATGACATCCATATATCCCGGGAGCAATTGGAGATTAATCCGCTGCTGGTCCGGTCCGGTGCGAATGCGAGGGGCCAAACGTTCGGTCGGGGTCCCATAGTGGGCGGCCAGAATAATGGAGAAACTTAATTCGTTATTACTCCGAACCAGACGCAGTAGCAGATATAAATAATTACGATTGGGCCATAAAAGGTTGTCTGCTGCAAATAAAGGTACAGATTTGTATCTCAGCACAAGTGCTTACCGTGGCTACCAGCCAACGGATACCGCCGAGTAACACGTTGGACCTTCTGGTTTTGGTGGGAATTACAAATGAAAAAAAAAAACTGCAAACAAAAACACTGTTCGGTTGCTGGATTGGATGTTCCTTTTTTTAACTGCCAGGGATTACACGGTGCATACAACTGCGATGCCAAGTAACGAACAATGTACGTCCGCGAGTTGTCCAGATTGCATCCACTTGGTAGGAATGCATGGCATTTTGTTACAGTAATGGTACTCGACGGACACGGATATTTTTTTCCTATGCTTCTGAGACCGAAAATGTCATACGATTTACTGGGATACTTGCTGTCAAGAGCTCAAAGTTTGAAGGTGATCAAATGGCTCAATGTATGAAGGAAAGTGTCCATTTTACTTTTTTGCTCAAGGTGGCGATGTACAAGTGAATTAATTTCGCTCGTTTTGGTGATTGGATAAATCAGGGTAGACAGGATTGGTGATCTATAGTCACTACCGTTTCTATTTCGTATACAGAACGTCCTGGGTTCAATCTCTGGCCCGTCCTTTTTCTCCTACTTTGTATCTTTCTGTATTTACTTTCTACATATTCAGGCTCATAGCCATCGCTAGAACGGAAATGGGTTGAGAAAGCCATTTCCCTTCCTTCCAACGTTCACAGCACAGTGTCAATCTATCATATAACGCCTACGAGTTATGCAATCCAGCGAATTGCGTCGCATTATCTTCAGAGTAATAAACACACTAATTTTTCACCTTACCCTGGCATCCACGCACCATTGTGTAAACCCTTTTCCAACCATATCCTATCAACACTCCGACATCCACATGAATTTGTGCAGACGCAGAGGTATATTCGGTCTACTGTGGATACAAACGATTGCAAAAATAACTTCCTTTCCTTTCCCCACATTGATCTTCAACCTGACGTGACAGGCACCATTGCCGCCTGAAGATCACCAACACTCATACAATAAAGATGACTGCTAGTCTTCGGCATATATCTCATTGATTTCTTGTGTGAGTGTGATTGTTGCTGGTCTGGTGATACTGGAGTAGCATCCACGGCCAGTCAATCAAACTCAAGCTCAGCTTTTGTTAATTGGAGAAACTAGTTGTTAAGTACACAGTAGAATATCCATTCCAAAACACTCTATTTGTTCTCTGTACCAGCCTACTCCCAACAGTAGAGTTAGGTCAGTTTCCCACTATTTTATATACTTGCGTTGAGCCTGCCCTCGGACAATAGATATTGTTTCAAACTCAAACAGCACTGTCTTCCTAGCTGCTGCCTAGATCATATAGTTAGCCCAAATCAGATTATCTCCACCCGGTCACCGATCTGGACGTACCGTTGCTGCCGGTCGAATAAAGTTTTTTTTTTTATTTTTTTTATTTTTATTTTTTTTTTTTTTTTTTATGCGACCCTCCGCTCTCCCCCACACCAAGAGGCTCTAATATCGACCCCCCTGGTAGTGGACGCATCTTAATTCTCAGCAAAACTGGCAACATTCAAAAATAACAACAATTTTAAATTAATGCTGAGAATTATTATCACAACAAAAAACAAGGAGAAATATGGAGAAAAAATTATTTTAATAAACTTTACTGACGCGCTTACAGTGGACGATGAGTCCTTTTAAGTAAGCACATACAAGATAAAATAAACTACAATATTCTAAACTGTTTATTGACGGTTAATTATACTTTTACAATAAAAGCGTACGGATGTTGTCTTTCAGATATCGCTTGATATTGGTTTTGAAGCTATAACGACTGCTGATTTGCTGTAGATTACGCGGGAGATTGTTGAATTTTAACGGATCGATAACAGAGAAACGTTTTTCGCCGAAACTCGATAATGCTCTGACTCTAACAATATCATTGGCTCGCCTGGTGTTATGGGTTCTTGTAGCTGTCTGTATCAACGAATTATGATGAATTAGTGGATTATTTAGTACATCATGAACTAGTAAGAGAGTCTGTAGTTCGCAAATTCCTACAATTGGCAAAATTTGGTGAGGTAAATTTGAATACAGTTGAAGTGAAGGATATAGATGGGGTAACTTAAAAATTGCTTTGATGCATCTATTTTGTATCGTTTGAAGCTTTTTTAATTTGGATTTACACGCTCGGCCCCAAGAAAGAATTAAGTAGCTTAATCTAGAATGGATATGTGCATAGTAAAACTGCAAAAGTACTTTATACGAAAGAAAACTGTTGGTTCTCCTGAGCACTCCACACAAAAACGATACTTTATTACATACTTTCTGTATATGAACATCCCAAGATAGAGTACTGTCCAAATGAATTCCTAAATATTTAAATGTTGGGACTTGTTCAATGACATTCTGCCCTATGGCTGGGTTAGAAAGAAATGGTATTGATCTTCGAGATGAATGAAATATCATGTACTTCGTTTTGTTCAAATTTAGTGATAACAAGTTACTGGAGAAGTAGCGGTTTAATTTCTGTAAATCACAGTTCATGAATGAAGTTATAGCATGGGGATCAATGTTTGGGTAAAACAGTGCAGTGTCGTCTGCAAATAACCTAGGCTGTCCTATTAGACCAATTTGGCATAAATCATTGATGTAGATAAGAAAGAGCAACGGGCCAATATTGCTCCCTTGAGGAACTCCTGTGCTTATTTCTTTAAGGGAACTTCTAACACCATCAATTGCAACAAACTGCTGGCGGTTAGACAAATAACTGCGAATTAATATATTAGCGATTCCTCTTACCCCACATCTTTCAAGTTTACCTAGCAGAATATTGTGATCTAATGTGTCAAACGCTTTTTTTAAATCAAGAAAAAGAGCTCCAACATATTTCTCAGACTCAATTTCAGCTACTATGCTATCCACCAGTTCAGTAATTGCTATGTTAGTACCACTACCACATCTAAATCCATACTGCAAATTATAAATTACATTGTGCTGCTCAAAAAAAGCTGTTAATCTACTCACCAAAAGTTTTTCGAAAATTTTGTTGAAGATTGACAGAGTAGATATTGGTCGATAATTATTAGGATTACTGGGGTCTCCACTTTTGAAAACGGGCACAACTTTGGCAACTTTAAGGCAGGAAGGGTAGCGTCCAGTTTCGATTATTTTGTTAAAAGATGTTGTAAGTATTTTCGCTAACAGATCTACATTATTTTTAATCACACTTGCTGGAATGTTATCTGGACCAGGACTTTTGTTATTTTTCAGGTCTCTTATCAACATTATGACTTCATTAGTGCTTGCAGGTTGTAGAAATATTGAATCTAAGATGGTCCTAACTGTCCTTAAAGGGTTTTCTCTACTAGGTTGAATTTCATTGGCTAGAGTAGCGCCTATGGTTGAAAAGTGATCATTAAAAACCTCACATACTTCTGTTTGATTAGCTGTTGGGATTCCTTTGTATATAAGAGATTGTTGATGTGTTTTGTTTTTGATGCCAAAAATCGTATTGATATTTTTCCATAGCTTTGAATGGCAAGTGTTGTTCAATAAGTTTTCAAAGTGTTGTTTCTTCGATCTTTTCTTCAAAATTTCAACTTTTTTGGAAACATGTTTTAGAAGCTCAGCAGTTTGAGTATCTAAGGGGTTTCTGCGGTGCCTTTTTAAATAATTATTTTTTATTTTTATTAAAGACCAAATTTCAAAATTCATCCAAGGGCAATGTGTCCCTTTTAAATTTGCAGTTTTATTAACAGTAACGGTACAACGTTCAAGAATTTCATTGTACTTGGAAGCGACGTTCTCCAGACAGTTACTAACATCATCTATTTCTTCAATACTTTGTAAATAAGATCTAAATTCGTTTTGCAAAACAGAGTGATTTATAATTTTCTTCGACAACGTTACACGACTTGTTTCCGCAGACAATTTGAATTCAGACAGAACTAACAGGTGATCACTGACTTCAGAAAAAAATGTGTGATTACAAATACGCGAAGCATCTTCCATTCTACAAATTACATGATCTAAAATATTCGAACTTGCCGGTCTAGTAACAGATGTATTAGTACAAATGAAATTATACGATTGCAGGAGCTGTTTGTATCTTAGTACAACGTTGTTGTTGGCCAAGTTTACAGGGATGTTTATGTCCCCCAGAATGAAACAAGAGTTGTTGTTGGCAGTGTTTGATAACCAGTTTTCTAAATGATCGAAAAAATCGTTGGTGTCGTAAGAAGGTGGACGATATACACCATGTATATCGTGTAAATGGTTGTTGATTTTCAGTTGGACATGGATGTGATGCATACCATTGTCAACACTGCTAATAATTGCTTTATGGGCTAGAGTATTCCTAATATAAACAGCTAACCCACCAGAAGACGTGTTCCTACATGAAAATATACAGTTGTATCCTGGAATTTTATACAAGCTACAATTTCCTGACTTAATCCAAGTCTCACCCACTACTATAACATCCAATGGTATTTTCAAGTGATCAAGGGTTTCGAGAATTTTATCAAATTTTTGTAAGTCGTTTACCCCCCTCAAATTCCATTGCAAAACTCTTAGGTATTTAGTACTAGATTCACAATTATCTTTAAATTCATCGAGATTTTCATGATAATAATTAATTAAAGTAGCCATTAAAAAGAAGCATAAACAAAAGACACAAAAAAAAGACAACTAATTTCTATTACTGACTTAAACTAGACATAGTAGGACTTGTTAGAAACTTTGCAACAAACACGTTAAAATCATTTTTAGTTTTAATAGATTCAGTTTTTGAATGATCTGCTAGTTTTACAAGTATTGTACCTCTTCTACCAGGCCAAACATCAGGTATCAGGTATCAGAAGGCCGGCTCCAGAGGCACGTTATCCTCCATTTGGGACATTTGTGCCATCGCCATACATATGAGCCTATTTCATCATTTACCTGAGGGAGAATGGGACAAGGGATGGGAATTGGGAAAGGGAAAGGTGATGAAATAGGAAGGGGTGCCCTAGAAGAGGGAATGAACGCATAAGCGCAACGAGAGCTCATAGCTCATACCACAACGGGGTTAATCAGTGCCCTAAAAAGGACACTGTAAAACGCATAAGCGTAGAAAGAGCCTATAGCTTATTGGAGGTAGCTTGCGACGTCATGCGACTTTCAATATGACATAGAAAGGCACGTCATCAAAAGCATCCTCGATATTCAAGAAATCACCCAAGCAAAAAACTACGTTTGAGCGAGTGCTTTCTTGAAAACGTATACAACTTTATGTAAAGGAGTCACTGACTGTGGACATCCCAAATTGGGAGACATGTGGGTTCACATGAACAGGCATGTTAGCCAGACGAACATCACAGATGTGATAATCGACAATGCGTTTCGAGCATTTCAGAAAGAACGACGTAACCAGATAAATCTGGAACTTATTCCTTCTTTTTACAACGCACGCACCCTTTCGGGATAAAACTACAGAGTAATTTCATGCCATAAAAATACCCAATAGAAAACTACAAGAGTTCAAAACATGTTTGAAAAACTCAAATCCCTCTGGAGAAAAATAGGATAAAGCCCCATTTGCTCCAGGAGATTTGAAGTAAGCAGAGCTTTTTGATGCTCAATAAATCGATTCTATAGCTACAATCCTCGGGGTAGAAGCTAAAGATTCGTAGCTATACAAAAGACTGGTTTATCCGAAGATATTTAGAACTTGAACAGGTCCGAGTTCCATTCAGGAATACCTCTTGCGGTCCGCGCAGACCGCAGAGGACAAGCTTCTTTCAAAGCAGTAGCTATGGTATACCACAATGAAGGGCGTTGTAATAACAAAACCATAATGAAACTCTCTTGGAGTAGCAATGGAAGCGAGTTATCCATAAAATGCGATCGCAACCAATTATTACAGGTACCCTAGCTTGTTGAGCAGGGACGCCTGAATACGCAAAGTTTGCGAAGGAACACTCCAAAGTGCAAAAAGGTCAAATGGAGAGTCCTCATCTGACACATGCCAATCAGTCAACTCATGACAAATTCTGCTCATGCAGAGTTGGGTTAGGTGCAATTCTATGTTAAGTTAACCATGAACTGTACTACCTAAGTATTCCATCAAACTGAAGCATCTCAAATCAATGTTTGAGCTCAGATGCCAAATATCAGCGAAAAGATGCTGAAAACAAGAGCTTGCTTGAAGGCATCCATAAGGAAAGGTTGAAACATACTGTTAACGTTATTCTAAAATAGAGCATGCTCGAGGCACGACACTTCATCTATAATGAAAAAAACAAAGCTGGGTTCACAAGGTAACCTAGACAGAAGTTATCCTACGAAAATGAACTTTTTGAAGTAGATCCACTTGGGCTACATACGCTTTTTACGCTGAAAATTGATCTGAGGTTTCCTTGCCGTAGCCACTACCCAAACTAGACAGGATTGAGCAGGATGAGCAGGGACGCCTGAATACGCAAAGTTTGCGAAGGAACACTCCAAAGTGCAAAAAGGTCAAATGGAGAGTCCTCATCTGACACATGCCAATCAGTCAACTCATGACAAATTCTGCTCATGCAGAGTTGGGTTAGGTGCAATTCTATGTTAAGTTAACCATGAACTGTACTACCTAAGTATTCCATCAAACTGAAGCATCTCAAATCAATGTTTGAGCTCAGATGCCAAATATCAGCGAAAAGATGCTGAAAACAAGAGCTTGCTTGAAGGCATCCATAAGGAAAGGTTGAAACATACTGTTAACGTTATTCTAAAATAGAGCATGCTCGAGGCACGACACTTCATCTATAATGAAAAAAACAAAGCTGGGTTCACAAGGTAACCTAGACAGAAGTTATCCTACGAAAATGAACTTTTTGAAGTAGATCCACTTGGGCTACATACGCTTTTTACGCTGAAAATTGATCTGAGGTTTCCTTGCCGTAGCCACTACCCAAACTAGACAGGATAACGCACTTCACAATCACAGCACAAAAAGGAAACATCAACGACGAACCAAATCGTGGTCAATTGAAAAACGCCAATGGCGAAAACGCATTAAGCGAACCCATATAGGCAGTAATGTAAGTTAATTAACAACATTTGAATAACCCCGCCCTTATTTAGCCTCAAATTTGAGACTTAAGAAGGGCAACTGATTATCTCGGAGAAACGCAAGGTCCACTGCACCATTGCTCCGGTTAGCGCAGTAAGGGCGTAATACTGTGGAGGACGCCCTAATTCTCCACAGGCTCCGTTTGTGGTTAGGTTTTTATTAGACCCCCCTAACCATTCATTCTTTGGCACGGTAAGCATAAAGCCGCATAACACCATGAATTAGGGGTCACCTGTTTAGTGGACTGTTACCACTGGATCAGGCGGTCCGTAGTGTTATTCTTAGCCAATTGAGACAACCGCTACCGACACTACACAGCTATCTAGGCTGATCGGGAAAAGAAGTTAACATTGATGGTCAACTTCCAAACGAACCCGAACAGCCGGCAATAATATAGATTCAGTTTTTGAATGATCTGCTAGTTTTACAAGTATTGTACCTCTTCTACCAGGCCAAACATACTTGATATTGTATTTTACCTGTAGCTCTTTCATGTGTTTGAGAAGATCTAATGCTAAGGGCGTTAGCTCATCGCGTATGATAACGTTTGTTTCTTTATGCTTCATGTGTGTCTCAATAATGTGTGTAAATTTAACTGTACCAAACGATCGTTTTTTGGAAATAAGCAACTCTTTTTAAAAACTACTCTAATAGGACCGCTTTGGCTCATTTTGTTGTAAGTACTTATCCTTGTTGCAGATGCAAGTGACTCGGGAAACAAATTTACCCCAACATGAGAAGCGGTTTTACAAACAAGGTCGACTACATTTTCTTCAGGAGAATATGGTAGTCCAAGAATTACAGCGTTACTCGCCACCTCATCCTGTTCCGACTTATCCAATTTACCTTCCATGCCATTCACAGTACTTTTGATAGATGAAAGTTCTAATTTTAGGTCGTTCATTTGCAATTTTAACATTTCATTTTCTTGCTTGAGATATTTGTAATCCTTTAAGATATCTTCGAATTTCGAACATAAAAACTCTTGTGAACGTTCAATAGCCTCTGATACAGATTTTACTTCTGCCTTCATAGCATCCAACTGCGAGACAACAATGTTTGTAACTATTGATTTTATTTCCATCGTAATCATGTTCATCACAGATGTTTTATCATTTAACATATCATTAATACGTTGAAAGATTTCAGAACATTTAACGGTACAAAAATACATACGGGCTTTGATATTTTTAGCAGCTTTAGCACTGATATTTCGACATTTAAAGTGGGCAGTGGAAAAACAATACATACATGTTAAAATTTTATCGGCTTCGGACTCTAACTTCTTGCATACAAGACACTCAACAGCTTTATCCATGTCAAAGCTGTAGTACGTTATAGCAGCAAAAACAAAATACAAACAAAGGTTGAAATGTTCAAAATCCAATACACATACACATACAAAAATTACCACACAACATAGACACACCAGAACGAAAACAAATCTCAAAACATATCAAGGTTCTATTCTATTATTCGCAACAGCAGCACTTATGAGTTGTGTAAACACGAGAGGTAGGAGAGACAATCTGTTTTGGTCGAGATGTTCGATAAGTTGTACCTAAAAGGAAATTAGCTAGCTAGTTGAGCCTTCAATTAAGGTGAATATATAACGAAGCCACCCCTAGAATTTTCAAGAGCACAAATCTGAAGAACCCAATGTTTAACCACGCTGAAAAGTTGATCGATTGTTCACCCGCTGGTGGTGACCAATCGATCAACTTTTCATCACAATCCAACATTTGGTTCTTCAGATTTGTGCTCTTGAAAATTCGAGGGGTGGCTTCGTTATATATTCACCTTAAGGGTCCCACGGGTACTAATGCCCTTGGTGTCTGTTTCTCGTCACTTTGCTTTTTGCTTTTTACCAAATCAGTCGCTTTTCCGACCACAGCTACTCCTTGTATGCATACAAGTTGTCTGAGCACAACCGTATACAGCAGAGATAGCCCTTGCCTGCCACGACCGAAACCACAAATATTTGTGTGCAATCCACGTACTAACACAGTAACAATACTTCAGTACACTCTTGGCCACTTTCCTCCAACGGAATCAATCAATAAATGAAAGCCCACCACAGCAACAGCAGCAAAAGGAAACAACAACAACAACAGCAGCAGCAACTGAACTAAGCAACGAATGTCAGCTCACTACACTCATTCGTTTTCACCTCAAATGGCCACAAAACAAACTTATTTAAACAACCATTAGAAATCCTTTTCAGAAGAACTTTTGATTTGTTGAGATAAGCCTTTCTGTGTGGGAGCGAAAGAGCTCCCAATGCTATAAGTGTGGCAAGGGCTGAACTTCCATGCGTCGCTCGGCATCGCATCTGTCATTGCAAGTGAATGGGCGCCAAGCCGCCAACGGCCGACGGCTTCATTCCTGGCCTCGTCAGTTAGCAATCAGAAGGAGGCAAGACTAGTCGGCATCGTGGTAATACCATTCCTTGCTGGGTGATTCCTTTTCTCCGCGAGTCACGGTCAAAACCGCACAATGGCGAACCTACCAGGAGCTGCAGTTTGTTTTTCTTCACTGCAACACAAATTTAGTTGTACAAAAACGGGAGGAAAGGAGTCACCCGGTAGGGGAAACATTGAATTGTGACATCGAACAGTGTTTTTATGAGCAAAATGCAAACCTGAAGCGGGTCGAAAGACCGCGCATTAGCGGATCAGAAAGATCGCGCATTAGCGGGTGTAAAACCGCGCATCGGCGGATTCAATGAATCGCGCATTTGTGATTAAAAATCACGCAGCAGCGGATTTTAAGAATCGCGCATCAGTGGAAGGCACCGCGCATAGCGGGTGTAAAGCCACAAATTGGCGGATTCAAAGAATCGCGCATTTTTCATGGAAAAAAATATGAAGCAGCGGATTTTATAAATCCAAGTATAAATCGCGCATTAGCGGGTGAAGTCCACCGCGCATTAGAATTGGAAAAAAACAAACAGCGGATCAGAAAGATCGCGCATTAGCGAGCCAAAAAGACCGTGCGAAAGCAACAACGTAGCGGCGGATCGTAAGCATCGCGCATTCCGGGTTGAAATGCATTTAATAAAGCAATGCATCGGCGGATTAAAAATATCGCGCATTTGTGTCAGAAAACAGAAACAGAGAATCGACAGGATTGATAGGTTCAAGCAGCAGAGGTTGGGAAAACAACCTATTATTTTTTCACCCCTCTCCAGCACTGGGGTTTTCGTTGGTTTCTTCTGTCTGTGAACTAATGTTGTCAATGAGAGTATAAATAGTTGTGGAGGAAGAAAAGACGGAAATAGTGACGTAGTCAGAGAAGAGAAATGTCGTACAAAAGAGGCACAAAATAAGCAACATAAAAGGTGCGGCGATCCCAACTGGAAACATGTTCTTGATAATTTTTGTTTGACACAAACGGAAGCTGAATGTATTGCCTACTTTTAAACTTGTGAATAAATGAATATCGCTTACCCAAAATCGAAACTGATAATTGATTTTCAACAGCGTTGCAGTGTTTACCGACTCAAAGCTACCGCTCAAAACTAGCAAAACAAGACTTACAAAAAGCCCCAAACTCGTGGTATTCTGTTCAAATTATGACAAACATTTCGCATTGGATGAATTGTCGCAATAAGTTCAGGTTGCTTGCTACATTGTCGTTATTGTAGCGCGATGGTTGAAATTCAATTCAGTGGGCGTAGTTATTTGGCATGCTTTTGTATAGGAATCGCTTTGCTTGTAGATGTTACATGTTTTTGACCAAACATGCATCTCACACACAAATTTGCATAGTTCCTTTGACAAACCGATTCGGATCAATTGAGCGCTCATTTCATTTTTTAAAATTGACAAGTATCGTATCACGTGGTGAATAATACTAATTACAACGCTGTTGTTTCACACAATGCAGATCCACGACACGCCCTTACTAATGTACAGGAATTGGACAGTGGTGGATGATTTCAAGAACTGCGCGTACTATTGTCAGTAGGTAAACATCAAGCATGTTTTGTTTAACGCTCAATTTGGTATGTTGACAAACTGTTGGTATAATTTTCACCACTCACGATCAGAAAAAAATATTCAAAACTACATTTGTATGAACCTATGTATGAAAAGAGGGGCGCGCTTTATTGAAGAAAGCAAATGTAAACGCAATGAGAAGGTGTTTCTTATGTGGATCCCAACGCCAACCAAAATAACGCGTGTTGATTACACACCCATCTCAAGTTATACAAGTATGTGTATTAAAAAGTGAAGTGTTGCCAGGGGATTGGTTAAATGGCTTATTAGCAGTGCTAAAAAACGAGTAGTTTTCCACGAACAAATTAAAATCTCCTATCCTCCTATCTGACTGGTGTTTTTTTAATCAAAGCGCTTGCTTCGTTGGTGAAATTGTTTCAGAAGCATGTGGAAGCCAGAGCATTCGAAATCCCAACTGAGTGTGAGCAAGGATGATTTAATGGCGTGCTGCTATCTGAATTTTTGTCTTCGCTGCTATAAACGGTAATGAATGTACTTGATTTTTAACCTGGTATTTGCAAATGGAAAATGACATAAACTTCAATTGAATCGAGTATTATAGTCACTTCTAACATTTTCAAGCAAAAGGTTTGTTTTTTTTACAAATTTGAACAAGAACTCAATCAACTGCATCATTACCATATTCTCACCCTCACTAAAACAAGCGAAAACGATTGTTTTTAACATTGGTTTGCTACACGAGCCAGCTAACCGACGAAGGGATTGTTGTTGCTGATCAATCATTAACCCAGATTCAAATAGTGTTTATTAGCCCAATGAGACACGAGAGGTTCTAAAGAGATATATTGACAGAAATGAAAAGTGTCACAGTGAAATAAACTGTCGATTGCTAGTGCACGCCAATGCTGGTAATGGTGAAACTTTTTTTTTTTGCGATAAATGAGCATGGTTTGTTTCCCTTCCTGCGGCACTCTTCCAGCCACACTGTAGCAGTCTAGATTTATTGGAGCAATGTCAATAATGTTTTGACTTATTTAGACGGTCGATATCTTAGACAATTTTCGATTTTTATACGGATTTTCCCATTTCTCATGTGTACAAGAATGTGACAGCGAGCCACCAACCAAATTGTCTCCTAGCTCTTAAAAATCGCGTGTGCTGCGCTGCTAGGATGCTCACGAAAATCCTGTGGGTGCGAGCTAGGCGCATGGGAGCTTGCACGCTGACGTCATCATTATCTCCTTCTCTTTCTTTCCTTCGGCGTCGGTCCATAAAGCCGTCCTTGCCCTCAAAAAAAATTTGAGGGCAATGTTTACAAATCGTATGAAAAATCGTTGAGGTTATGTTTTTGCTGCAAGTCTCTATAGCTCTCGGGGAGCTCGTCTTCGTCTCATGCGCCGCGTGAGCTGTTGGTATCTAAGCTGAAAAACAACTTCTTTTTAACGAAGAACCTCAATAACTTTTTTTCGTACACAACTCAAGTGTCTGGTTGGTCTATACGATACGACTAGGGATTCACAATGCAAAGGTTAAGGTTTCAATTCTCGTTCGTTTAGGAAGTTTTGGTTATGAAATTTTCTAATTTTAGGACAGACTTGTCACAATCCCATAATGGCCGCCACAATGGCCGACTTTGCACCTACACACGATTTCAAGCGCACAAAATTCGTAAACCAGTGTAGGGTGCCTGTACCAGTTATCGCACTATCTAAGAAAAACTATTTCTACAAAAATAAGAAGAAGACCGACGAATGTAAACAATAAGCCAAATGATTGATTAGTTTTCATACTTCACAGGAAAAATATAAAAACGGAACAAAAACCACTTTTAGTATTTATTACGGCGTGTGCCAATGATAGGAACCCTGTACCAGTTATGGACACATTTGTTAATTTGGGTTCCACTTCGCACTATTTACATGCATTCCTTATGGGATTTGCCATAACTGGTACACTATGGCGAAATAGGATGCAAGGAGGCCGAAAAGTTAAGGAAAATGATTTATTTCTACCATAATTTGAGCAAATTGTGAAGTTTGAATGATTGCAATCATCTTTTGTGATCGTGATCTGTTTTTCTCGATTTTTTTCTTGTTGTTTTGTATCTTTAAAGGTTGAAAATCAACTATGGCGAATTTGAGGTACTATAGCCATAACTGGTACACTGAGCCTACTTGATCTTCTTGTTTTAAGCTCATTGCAAGTGAGCATGTACAGAACTGTACAGAATAATAAAAATGCACTAATGTTTGATGCTTGCTTCTTGAGATTGGTGCGTCTGAAGTTCTGATGCACAGTTAAAACTGGAATTCCAGACGTTTGTCCTTAAAGTGACTTGGTGCATCACATAATTTTCATAAGAATCATTGACTTTTCGGTTTTCAATGATTGTTTGCCTCGCGTTTTTCAAGTGAAAAAAAAAACCGAGCAATACTGCAGTCACGCATCAGAAAAAGTATCACCACACCCACCACGAGTGAGCATATATGTAAGATGATACATTTTCATACAAATATGCGTTTTGGTAGTTGAGTTTTATCATTCTGAAAATTCGAGCTAGACTTCAATGATGCTGATGACGGGCAACGCGTTCTTAATCAGCGCATGAGACAAACCTCAAGAGGTGCATCTTGAAAAAAATGAGGGGCACAATTTTGAGTCTCAAAATGTACAGTGCTCCTGGGGATCCCGTTTGTAATGCGGCTCCCGTACATGGGCCTACATCACGAGTACATCAACTCTGTTTTCATGTGAAGCGGCTAAATGTGGATAACCTGGCTTGGACTTGAGGAAAATTATTGGTAATAAAAATATTGTCAATAATGCTGTTGTTAAGAATTCCGGCACCTTAACCCTTTGAAGCCGGAGGGGTCAATATGATACCCCGACGATGAAACCGAGCATAACAAACGTATTCGAGGCCAGCGAGGTTGCGGCAGCAGTGGCGAAACTATCCGGCTCTAAAGGGTTAAAGGGCAACTATTGCGCTTCGTTATTTGGTCATGCGCTACTACTCTACTAGCACATAAAACAACGAAAAGTGCACTCAAGGGTGCAGTTTAGAGTAATGATAGTGTGCTGCTGAACAGACTATAGAAGCTTACCATTTTAGATGAGCTAGCTTAAATGGACTGCTTATAAGCAAACCGCACATTTTTTTAAATAATAAAATGGTTTTTCCTATTCTTTCAACAAAAAGGACCTCAGCTTCTAGATTACATAAAAAAAAAAAACATAAAGGATTTTTTTCTGCTTTTTAAGAGAGAGAAGGGATGATGTGTGGGAGCGAAAGAGCTCCCAATGCTATAAGTGTGGCAAGGGCTGAACTTCCATGCGTCGCTCGGCATCGCATCTGTCATTGCAAGTGAATGGGCGCCAAGCCGCCAACGGCCGACGGCTTCATTCCTGGCCTCGTCAGTTAGCAATCAGAAGGAGGCAAGACTAGTCGGCATCGTGGTAATACCATTCCTTGCTGGGTGATTCCTTTTCTCCGCGAGTCACGGTCAAAACCGCACACTTTCGATTATGACCTTAGGGACACAAATTTGATCGATATCAATCACTGATTTCTCACTAAAATCACAATTTAAAATATGAGACAAATAACGAAGTAAATTAACCGTCATAAGCAGTGTTGCCAGATGTTACCGTTTTTTGTAGTGTAACTTTTGCCCTTGTTTGTTCGGTGGAAGATTTTCGGTTGTCCCTCGACTTCTCGGTTCGCCCGCAATATTGTCGTGTCGGCGGAGTCGCAAGTTTTCCCGCGAGTGACCGCGTCCCGAATTCAAGTGTCGTCTCGAACATGGTCTATGGAGCCGGATCGCTGGTCCCAAGTGCTTGTGTGAAGTGACGCCAAGCCAAGGCCATTTGTCGCTGGCCATTGACCAGTGATCGCGAAACAATTAACGTTCGACAATAGCGGGCAAAAGAGAAGCCAAGCGGGCTTGCCGCCGGAAAAAAAATCAAACGCCGAAGAATGCGCGAAGATCGCGCTTGTGAATTTCGATCGCGTCAGCGATTATCAAGTGTTTATTATACATTGTGGATCCCACTGGAAGAATTGCCGCCTATTGCCGTGATTGATTACCACTGCGTGGTGAAAAACCGATTTTTGTTCCTGGTGATTGATCACGTGGGCAATTGCGGACGACATCGAAGTGCTGTGAAAGGGGCAAATTTGTTGAAGATCAGGTGAACCAGAGAAATCTCGTTCCGGTGCAAGAAGACCCAACAGCCGGTGAAACTAGCATCATCCGGATGTCATCAGGATGCTGGTTCCTGCATCCTGTGTCGCTGCAAGGAAGCTCCGAGTAGTGCCGTCGGCATTTGTAAGAATTCATCGCACTCAAAAACCAGGCGGGTTCGTTCTTATTTGTATTTCGTCAAACTTTTGTAATTCTGAGTGTCGTTCGAGGTCGGCGGAACCATGAGCTTTTGTCGGTGGATACCAGTAAGGACAAGAAGTCCGAGCATGAGATCTGTGCTAATTACTTAATTTCAACGGTGACGGCGATCGAGAGATTCCTTGAAACATACGATGATTACAAACATGATGATCAGGTGCAGGTCAGGTTGGAGAAACTGGAGAGTTTCTACAACCAGTACGTCGAGGTCTTCATTCAACTACAGCTGATCCCTTCGACTACGCATGAGGTTGAATACGAGACGCAGCTGTTCCGGTTCGAGTCCAAGTACTATGAGCTGAAGGCGAAGCTGTCCCGTTTGCTCGAGCGTAAGCCGCTTGTCATTACTTCTTCGTCGCGGGTCAATGCTTCCACTTCTATACATGTCAAGTATCCCGAACTGCAGCTTCCAGAATTCTCATGGTTGTCCCACTTTTAGACGAAACTGAGTAAGAAAACAAAGGATTTTTCGATTTCTGAGTAAGGCCAACTCAGTCATTGAGTAGAATTTTTTCTCGGTGCAGCCCTGCTATATCGAACGCAAATTCGACACTCGTATCGGTTCCCCAATCCACTCTCGTATCCGCCACTCTTTCGTCAACTTCGTCTCAGCCACAATCGACCCCACCTGCGGCGCTGGTGGCACACTAGACGAAGCTTCCCAACGAAACTGTTCTTCTCTGTATTTTTGCGGAGCTCGGGTCGTTGCCAGGGTTCTCCTGGATAGCTGTTCGCAGTTTAACCTTATGACGGAGTCTTTCTTCAAACGTCTCAAGTTACCTGCTTCTCCGGAGCATACGAGCCTCGGAGGTGTAGGTCAGATAGTGACATCGGTTACTAGGCCAGTAGAAACAACTGTTTCGTCCCGAATTCCGGCGTTTGAAAAAAGATTGAAATTCCATGTGTTTAAGACGATTTCGTGCGACCAACCTGTCCAATTGCTCTCCGCGGTCGATTGGGAGATTCCAAGTTGGGTTACCCTGGCCGATCCAACGTTCAGTATTCCAGGGCCGGTAGATACGCTCTTAGGTGCAGGAACTTTCTTTGAACTTTTACGGTACGACCAGGGCCGGATCTAAGGGGGGCCGGGGGGGGGCGGGTACGATTTTGGGACTTGGAGCAGTGGTCCTCGTCGGCATGTTGGTCTCCATCTGAGAAGGAATGCGAGCGACATTTCGTTTCTAACGTGTCTCGCAAGGACGACGGCCGATATCAAGTACGTTTGCCACTTAAGCAAGAGCTGCTTCTTCGCCTTGGAGACAATAAACATAACGCACGCCGTCGTTTTGTTACTCTTGCTGAAACTTGACTCCAATCCGTAACTACGCACTCAATACGAAGCGTTCATCGAAGAGTACCAGCGCCTAGGCCACATGCGGGAAGTGACTGGCGAAGAACTAGCGGCGGAAGACAATGACATCCCGCAGTATTTTCTTCCGCACCACGCCATTCTACGCCCGGATATTTATTTATTTATTTATTCACTTGATCTTCGACTGAGTCGTACAGATTGCTTATCTTAAATATAAATAAAAAATGCATGTTGCAGTAACAAAAATACAAATCAAATGACACATGAGAAATAAACTAAGTACAGAGAACTACAAACTGCTATTGAAAGAAACAATACATGAGCTTAAAAAGTCCGGTGCGAAGGTCGCCATGCTATATTAGAATAATCTCTAAACTCGCGACACCACACTTCTCTAGGCCAATTCGATTTTTTCAGAGCCGAGTTACGAAATTTTGCTTCGACAGATACTTTGTACGATACATAGTCTAGCATGGAAACGTTTTTCCACGGAGGTACTAAGCGTTTCACACTTAACACTTCTTCCGCGCCTATGGATTCGCAAACCATTAGCTTTAGTTCATCCTCAGTTACATCAGTTGCAATGTTCGTTACATAAAGATTGATCGGATCGGTACAACTGTTTGCGGTCATTTCACTAGCATATACAGAACTAGATGCAAGTGGGATAGACTGATTGTCTGGACAAGGCAGATTTTCGTGATGACGAGGCTCTGCAGTTAGCTTCTTTTCCACTTTCGATAACGTTTCACTCATTAGTTTAACTTCCGTTTTCAAAATATCAAAGTCACTCTTAGCTGCGTACTCATTGCTGTTCTTATCGGTGGCAGTTTTGCGAAAACGTCCTTTTGCGATGTAATCCCTGCAGGAGTCGCACATCCAAAATATGCTTGGATGTAGACATGCGCATCCCTCGTCGTAGGATAGACCCATGCACTTTGCATGGAAACTGCGGCGATCTTCGCATTGGCCGTCGCAGGACACAACAATATCTTCTGTGCGGAATTCCAATTTGCAAGCGCTGCAGTAATCATCCATTCTCCAGTTTGGTAAATCCTATCCGCACGAACAATATACGCTACTTCACGATCAGATGGCGGGGTGGTCGGTAAAACGATCGGCGATGGCTATGTATATATCAGAAGTGCTTTGTGTAGGTAGAAATAATCATCGGCGAGATAGCATTCGTTCTTCCAAGAAAATAAACAAGCAAATGATGTCGATCCGTGGACGTAGGCCAAAAATGCACTATTTCATCAAAACAAGCATATCAAAATGCACTTAACTGTTTGTGAATGCAGAATAAACACTTAGCAATCAAACTGCTTTTTCACAATATTTCCAGCGATCGAAGAGGCATGCAACTATAACAACAACACACACATACACAATTTAGCACGCCCACGAAGCTCCGCACTGTCTTCGATGCATCCTGCAAGAGCGGCTCCGGCCTATCGTTGAACGACATCCTGATGACCGGTCCGACTATCCAGGACACACTCAACGACATCGTTCTCCGCTTTCGGATGCCGGCGTTTGTCATCATGAACGACCTCCGCAAAATGTACCGCCAGGTCGTCCATCATCCTTTCAATCAGCGGTTGCTTCGTATCTACTGGCGGCAGAATAGCTCCGAGCCACTAAAGGTGTTCCAGTTTCTGACCGTTACCTACGGTACTAGCTCTGCTCCATTCCTCGCAACACGAGTCCTGCAGTAGCTCGCGCAGGAAGAACAAGAACGTTTCCCCCTGGCAACCGCGGTCATACGCAAGGACATGTACATGGACGACTTGCTCACAGGATGCAATTTAAGTAGGGAAGCTCAAACAACTCTGCTCCCAACTTCTCGGAATCTTTGAAAGTGCTGGGATGCAACTTCGTAAATATCCTCAAATCACCAGGAAATTCTCAACGATAGTCCCGTAGAGTGCCGAGAGACAAAATCGCTCATTGAGTTTGATACCGACTCCCCTGTCAAGGCTCTTGGTCTCCTGTGGGAGCCTTCAACTGATTCGCTTCTCTACAAAATGCCAAAGTTTGCAAGGTGTGAGCAGTACACGAAACGGATTATTCTGTCACAGACGTCCAGCTGTTTCGACCCGTTGGGACTTCTTGGTCTGGCCGATGTAAAAGCGAAAATTCTCCTCCAAACACTTTGGAAGCTCGATTTCGACTGGGACTACCCGATATCTAAGGCGTTCGCCGATGAATGGGAAGACTACCAGCAGCGCTTCAGCCGTTTGAAAACCTTTCGCTTCCCCCGTCATGTCCAGTCGCTGCGGCGTCCGTCTACGGTAGAAGTTCATGGATTCAGTGACGCGTCTGAGCAAGCGTATGGTGCATGTATATATTTGCATGTATTCCATTGCTCCGGACGAATACGTTACCATTTGTCTTTTGGCGGCGAAACCGCTGAACAATAAAAGTATCGCACGACTAGAGCTCTGCGCGGCTCTTGTTCTGGCGCGATTGATTCTCTCCATCTGCACCAGCATCGGCGGGACGGAGAACATATTTCTGTGGACCGATTCAACTATCGTTCTCAACTGGCGGTCAGTAGGGGAGACTGAGGAGACTTGATCCCTGGGGAGACTTGTTCCCCCCATATTTGCTCGGAATCAAAAACATTTTTCTTCTAGCATATTTTTTCCAAAACTACTCCTGGACAAACGACTATGTTTTGGCTATAAGTGATTTAGATTGTACATTGCATTATTTTTTTTAAGGCTGATGGTTTGTTTTCAATCCTTCAGAAATCTCTTGGGCGATTCCGAAAAATCTCAATAACTTTGTGAAAATTGAACCAAATCGTGTCAAAATTTCACAGTAGAGGAATTCCACGGAGTCATGTCAGTCGATCCTGAGCGACCATTTCAAAAATATCTGAAACTTTGCACAGTTTTTCAATTTCATATAAATCGCCATTTTTTGATATTAAACCTTCATATTCACTCACGACTAACTTTTCAAAAGGGTGTATGCGAAAATAGTTCTAAAATATTCTAAAAGCTGTTCAGCAAAAACGGATTGTTCGATTGTTATAAATTTTTCAGCAAAGTTAGATAACTAAATGATGATTCCTTAGAAAATATACACTGTAAAAAATTTCTTTTTCTACTTTGAAAAAATATGATATTTGTCACAAAAACTCAAATATCTCAAAACCCTATCTTTTTACCAACTTCAATTTTTTAGGGGAAATGGCCCATTATATCAGCTATCTACCATAAAATTTTGGTGATGGTAAACTGATAAACAAAAAAGTTATGACATTTCAAACATTTCACAATTTTTACATTTAGTAACAAAAAAAAATTTTTTCTGTGTAAATTATTTCGAGAATTATATTTTGATGCTGATTTTATTGTAAAGGCTACCGCCTGAATTAAACAAGTTGTTTTCATGATACTTTAGTTTGATTATTCGTAATTACTATAGTATCTATTTGAAACTTAGACGCGATCCAGTGTTGTGATCAAAAATATTGAGATTGTCATACTTTTTATTGTACGTGACTGGTGAAAAAATCCCTTGATAGTGTTGAAAAGCTGTTGATTATAAGAAAAATGGAATTGAATTTATTTTTAAGACAAAAGCTGTATGTATAATAAAAGTTTTTTTATACGCGTATACGTCTAGTTTATCCGCAAAAAAAATCCCTCTTACACACTTATTTCTGAATTGCCTGTTCGGTACTTTTTTGACGAGATTATAACAGCAGTACGATCTCGGTAGTTTCGGTAATCGATTTTACTGAGGCTCAGTAAAACAACTGTCAAAATCGTATGGAAAAGGTAAACAATGCATTTTTGCTGAACGAGTTCGGTGCTCAGCAGTTTTAATCTCGTCAAAAAATTACCGAACTCGGTAATCAAAATTAAGTGTGTAGAGAACAGACTTTATGATCGGAAGAATGCGAGTAACTTCAACAACAACAAATGCATAAGAGGTACATACCACAGACAAACAGACGAAACGCCTAGAACAATTTTAGTGAAAATTCATCGCCCAGTTCACACTATCACCCCCTGGTGGAAATGTTTCACGAAACACTGCGTTGTGCAATATCGTCATCAGAAGGCGCTAGTGTGAAACGTCAAACGCAAAGAAAAACGATGGGCGCTCTTCTTGTTATGAAAGCCACAACCAAGATTCAAAATGATCGTTGAAGGCGTGGTCAATGAAAATTTCGCCAGTGTTACGTTTGTTTGTCTGTATACATACCTGACAATGCTCACGAAAAAAACAAAAAAATACTACCGCTATGAATATTAAAAATTGTATAGTATTTTTTTTCTTCAGCCACCAACACCAAACAAGTAAGTTAAAATTAATAAGTGATTTTGTTTATTATAATCTAACGAACAAGATGAACAGTCGCTTTCTCAAAGGTCTTCAACTCAACGCTCTCTTGTAGACCGTTTGATGAAAAAAAATGTTCAAAAGAGTTACGAAATCTCACCGAAAGCACCATAGATAAACTGAAAGAGACTGGTTATGCCCAAATGTCCACATTGTGTACAAAATTACGCATTTGCACGTCCTGCCGTCTAGAATTTGACAAACGAGCCATCTGTATATCATCGGTAAAGCAGGGCGCAGGAAGTTCGAAAACGACAACAACTGAGAAATTGCCATCAGCGACATCTGTTTAAACAATTTAATTACGCCCCTTTTCAAAAATGCCCTGTAATATTCTTCAACATCTATACCCATTTCAATATTTTTAACGTTGCAAAACACGCTTTCAACATTCATCTTGAAGAAGAGGGAAAACACTTGTCCTCAAATGTAACAGCAAATTAATGAATAAACGACTAATGCGCGGAGGGCGTGATAAAATCGGAACATTACGGTACATAGTATATTATATGTATATATAATATATAATAAAAACAACTTGTTTTACTCACGCAAGGCCATTAACAATAAAATCAGCATCAAACTTCAATTTCCGGCCGAAATAATTTACACTAAAAAAAATTATTACTAAATGTGAAAATTGTGAAATGTTTGAATTGTCATAACTTTTTTGTTTATTTTCATGGTAGATTGCTAATACAATGGACCGTTTTCTCTAAAAAATTACGTTGGTAAAAAGATAGGGTTTTGAGATATTTGAGTTTTTGTGACAAAAATGATATTTTTTAATGTTAAAAAAGATTTTTTTTCACAGTGTGTATTTTCTTAGGAATCGCCATTTAGTTATCTAACTTTGCTGAACAATAAAATCAGCATCAAATCGCGATTCCCGGCCGAAATAATTTACACAGAAAAATTTTTTTTTACTAAATGTAAAAATTGTGAAATTTTTGAAATGTTATAACTTTATTGTTTATTAGTTTACCATCACCAAATTTTTATGGTAGATTGCTAATACAATGGACCGTTTTCCCTAAAAAATTCAAGTTGGTAAAAAGATAGGGTTTTGAGATATTTGAGTTTTTGTGACAAAAATGATGTTTTTCATTGATAAAATAGATTTTTTTTTCACAGTGTATATTTTCTTAGAAATCATCATTTAGCTATCTAACTTTGCTGAAAAATTCATAGCAATCGAACAATCCGTTTTTGCTGTGCATATTTTTGAATATTTTTGAACCATTTTCACATACGCCCTTTTGAAAAGTTAGTCGTGGCTCTAAATAAAAATTTGATATCGAAAAATGGCGATTTAGATGGAACTGAAAAACTGTGCAAAGTTTCAGTTCAATAGAACATCATGAATTAAAAATTTTCCTTAATTTTGATGCTGTTGCTTGGAATCGCTCAGTACATAGTTTGAATAAAATACTTTCAAACTCATTTATCCATATAAGGCTGTTGTTAACACATTTTAATCAATTCAGCTTAATATACACAACAGTGACATGGGGAGACTTGATCCCTCGAGGATTACACACACATTATGCATGTGAAAAATAAAATTCTATTCAGAAGCCTCTATTTACTTGGAATTCTAGTCTATTCAACGATAAAATGTGTCAGATAATTATAACTTTAGTACAAACCAAGAAAAGAGGGATCAAGTCTCCCCATTTTGAAAATACGGCATATCCTTAAAAATTTAAGGAAATCTTACAATTTCAAACAGTCCATATTCATCGAAAATACAAGAAAACTCGAAAAGAAAATGAATAGGAAGACTCTGGGATTATTTTCCCTTTAAATAAACCATGTGCTCAAAGGGGGATCAAGTGTCACCCATTTTTGAAAAATATATCATAAGACATGTCTTCATAAAAACACAGTTTTGAAAACTTTAACAATAATTTAAAGGCCTTCTGTTGTGTATTAACTTGCAATAGATGTTTACCTGCCATTTTGTACGGAAATTGGATCTAGTTTTGTGTTTTTCTTAAAGTTTCAGGTGAATTAAGAAAAAGGGATCAACCCAAGTAACACACATGTTATATAAAAGTTACGACAGCGCAAGTGTTTGTTGTATAGAAGTTTATTTTACGTTATTTCAACACAATGTTAGAATTACGAAAAAAAAACTTCTATACAACCAAAACTTGCGCTGTCGTAACTCTATTATAACATGTGTGTTGCTTGGGAAGTCTCCCCAGTCTCCCCTAAGTCCATCCACCTGGCAAACGTTTGTGGCCCACCGTGTCGCAGAAATGCAAGAACTCACTTGCAATTGCACTGGGAATCACGTTCCGGGCGAGGAGAACCCTGCCGATCATATCTCGCACGGCATGCGCATCGATCAGCTTTTCTACGATTCGCTTTGGTGACATGGGCCACCCTGGCTTAGCACGGCCGACCAGTCGTGGCCACAGCCTCCGGAAGATCTAGGACGTTTGAAGAAGAAGGACCTGCGAACAAGCAGGTCCTGCGATTGGAAACTAGGTACGTGGAACTGCCGATCTCTCAATTTCATTGGGAGCACCCGCATACTCGCCGATCTACTGAAAGAACGCGGGTTCGGCATCGTAGAGCTGCAGGAGGTGTGTTGGACAGGATCCATGGTGCGAAAGTTTAGAGGCAAGGGTCGATTCTTCAACTTCAGCATAATAAATGTGCACAGCCCACACTCCGGAAGCACTGATGATGACACGGACGCCTTTTACGCGCAGCTCGAACGCGAGTACGACCGCTGCCCAAGCAACGACGTCAACACCATCATACGAGATCTAAACGCTCAGGTAGGCCAGGAAAAGGAATTCAGACCGACGATTGGAAAGTTCAGCGCCCAACAGCAGACGAACGAAATCGGCCCACGACTCATTGATTCCACCGCCTCCAAAAGAGATGGCCATACGTAGCATCTTTTTCCAACACAGCCTCCCTTATCGTTACACCTGGAGATCACCACAGCAGATGGAATCACAATTCGACCACGTTCTGATTGACGGACTTTTCAGACATTATCTACGTCAGGACCTATCGTAGTGCTTACGTTGACTCCGACAACTATTTGGTGATGATCAAACTGCACCCAAAACTTTCCGTCACGCTACAACCTAGAGCGACTGAAGCAATCGGATGTCGCCTCAGCATCGCGAAGAATCTCGAGGCAGTATTGCCAGATGAGGGCGAGCTCGAAGTGGCCCTTCTCGAAGACTGCTGGATTACAAAAAAGTAGCCATTAACGACGTAGCAACGGAAATGAATCAATGAAACTAGTGATTTAACGAGAAGTGCAGAGTGATTATGGAGGAGGAGAAGAACGCAGCAGGGCGGTAATGCTGCAGCAAGGCACCCGACAGAACGTGGAACGTTAGAAACAGAAACCAGTAGACCCACCTCTTCCGGGAGAAAAAGTGCCGCTTGGAAGAAGCGGAGTGTGAACAAATGGAACTGCTGTGCTGTTCACAAGAAACTTTCAAGTTCTACCAGAAGCTCAACACATCCCGTAACGGCTTCGTGCCGCGAGCCGAAATGCAGGGATAGCAACGGGAGCATCTTGCCGGACGGACGTGAGGTGATTGAAAGGTGGAAGCAGCACTTCGATGAGCATCTGAATGGTGTGAAGATCGTAGACACGGGAGACCTCGACAACAGAGGGAACGACGACGCTAGTGCAGCGGAGGACGGAACTCCCACGCAAAGGGAAGTTAAGGATGCCATTCACCAGCTCAAAAACCAACATAGCAGTTGGTAATGATGGTATCGTGGCTGAGCTCATCAAGATGTTTTCGACTCTTCAATGACGACTCCTCCAACCATTTTTTTTTAAGTAAACCTCCATTGCATATGAATATAAAATAACCTTAGCGTTATAACGTATAACGTATAAGCGTATACGCTTCATCACAATCTAAGGGAAACCCCTTTCTTTCGCGCTGTTCGGCATAGCTGACAACAATCCACTTGAGTCTCAACAACTTTCACTATCCTTCTCTACCTTGAGACGACACCCGATGCCCATCTTCAGCAACGCAATCATCTTGGCTTCTTGACGTATACATAACTCAACAGAAGCGCGGCCAGAGAAACGCAGTGATGACTTCTCTGCCGTCGCATCTGTTGGCCAAGCCCAAGGATCTGATTTTCGAAACCGTCTTCCAGTGGCACTCTTATCGTTACGCCAATTGGATCCTCAACTGTCCAGGGAGTGAACGAGCTCAAATGGCGTAGATGCGTAGGGGAATTTGGGGTAAAGTGCGTGAGTAATGTGAAATGATTTCTTGTTAGAATTTTCTAAGTGAACCTAGTGGAAACAGTACATGACTATCACGCCGAGCACCTGGGATCGAATCCCAGCCTCAACAAACTCATAAAAAAGTGAGTTCTAAACCTGATGGGAAGGATAGAGTGTCATTGACGTAAAGAGTTAGGTATAAACTGATTCGGATTGCAGACAGCCTATCAACATCGACAATTTTCTCAACATGGGTGATGGAAGCGCAATTGAGTTCAATTCTCGTTCGCTCTGAATCATTTATGAACATCTTCCTGATTTCTTTAGATGTAGGCTGAGGCAGAGGCTGAGAAACAGCCTCTGCTCCAGTTGGAACGTCATGGTCAATGTCTTCCGTAGAAGCTGAATAGGGAAAAACGGGGCAATACCAACGGCATAGTCGTTGCGTTTCTCGATTGTGCTTCAAACTTCAGTCAGGCTTCTGCTACCTACCTACCGAAGAAGGCACAGGAAACCTGCTGGACGAAGATCTGGTGGGGAAACCAAAAGGGCCTTCCTCAAAATCAGCGATTGCTTGAAAGTGCACACTTGAAATGTTTTTGCCAACGCCAAACATCGGTGTTATCTCGCTTTTTCCCAACGAGAGGCAGCGAGAAGCGAGATGATGTTGATGATGATGATGATGATGGGGAGAAAATAATTTTTATTGTATTTTCAACACGCTCCACTGGGCCACCGGGTAAGAGGTTTTGGCATTTCTTGCGCTTCATTCCTATTGCCTTCGATGCGATGGTGATGGTGGATAGCGTTGTTCTGCTAGTTGATACTGGAGGGCGGATTCGCGACGTTGCTGAAGAGCACTGATGATGATGATGACGCTACTTATCCAGAGAGTGGCTTCATACAGTCCATCTTCTCTGGCCAGAAAAGTTTCAAGTGGAAACAGTTTTGCGCGATGGAGATTGCTGGAAGAGACCAGATGATGTTTTGGCATGCTATTTTGATTGAGTCTCCTTCATCGTTTCAAAACTAATTGATTGCTTGAAAATTTAAATTTTTAGACTACATTTTTGCTTTTATGGTAGCATAATAAAATATTTTGCTCTTCAGAGCTCTTGAAATGTTATTAAGTTTAGTAAGGGATTCAAATAAGCTGAAGAGGTTTCTAAGATTCTCGACATGATTGTTATTCAATCGTTTTCAGCAACAATTGTTGCTATGTATTGTATATTACTTACGTGTTACTTGCGAAGCCAAGCAAGAACTGTTGCTGAATCTGACCACAGGAAACGTCTTTGATTATCGACGCTAAGAGCTGTGCAGATGTTCTGTAGCAGACGAGAACCCATCAGGGCAGCCTGAAGTTCATAGAGGTGCAACTTTTGTCTTAGATTCAATTAACGAACACTGACTCTCTCCGTCTTTTTTTTTTTTTTTCTAAACCATAGGGGGATAAATCTGCTCATCAGACACCCTAACAGGAAGGTTAGGGTAGTGTGGGGTTAAGGCCGTCTTCTACAATGCCGGTAGAAGCCAGGACTACTCTCTCCTCGACCCACTAAAACACATTCCTATGGTCGCCAAACCCTACGTCTCTCCGGAACCACCAAGAAGGTATTGCTTCAGAGAGGGGCTAATGCATATCGCACCCTCAAGGTTAGCTGCCGTAGCCTAGCAGCAACGAACATCGATGACTCGCTCTGGAGAGTCCATCACGATAGCATGCTGGCGCTTAGCCAGTTTCCCGAGTGGTCCTCGCCACTCCCTTTGTCCTCGGAAGGCGGGCAGGGTCAACCCCGCCCGCGCCCTACTGCTGAGCGGACATCAAGAACTGATGCCCACGTGCAACCCGATATGACCTGCCCGTAAGGAAGGGTATCACTACCCTTCAGGCCCTATCAGATGCACCCGTAGGTTGCAGACAGCAGGGTCTCACCTACCCCGACCCTTGCCGGGGACCCCTTTCCAACCGCGGGCTCAGATCCAACCCAGTAGACTGACGCCACGACAGCACCGCTACCGGGACTGCCTCTCCGCGGCCACTTAATCGCTGTAAGTGTCGATCTCGACCGCAGGGCACCGGTATGACCTACGAAGCCGACTTCGAACCCCTGGACCACCTCTTGTACTGCATCTGGACTAGCCATTCTCCGAGTCCACGCGCCACCTCCTCTGTAGCTCCCAGACGATATGGGTGATAGCCGTTGAAACGGCATTCCAGCTAATCTCATCCCTACACATTCTCTGGACCAAGTTGTCCGGAGTTGTGTCCTCCCCGCATGTGGCAAGCATGCGGTCACGCATTGTGCGAAAACACGGGCACACGAACAAAACGTGTTCCGCCGTTTCCTCTAAACCATTGCACACTGGGCATTCGGGAGAATCCGCATGCCCGAAACGGTGTAGATACTGTCGGAAGCAACCATGACCTGTAAGGACCTGTGTCAGGTGGAATGTAACTTCCCCATGGCGCCTATTAATCCAACTATCTACCCTCGGTATCAACCTATGGGTCCACCTTCCTTTGGTGGAACTGTCCCACGCGCGCTGCCATTTGACCATAGAGGCCATCCTGACAGTCTTGCGTATGCCTCTTGTGCCGCGCATTTCGAAGCACTCCATGTCCTCACTGATAAGAATGCTGATGGGCACCATACCAGTAATGACACAGAGAGCGTCGTGTGACACGGTACGGTACGCGCTTGCAACCCTCAGACACATAAGCCTGTAAGTACTTTCCAGCTTCCGTCGGTAGCATTCAGTACTTAGCGCAGTACCCCACGCCGGGCCGCCATACCTAAGTATGGACGTAGCAACACTAGCCAGAAGCTTGCGCTTACTGGCGTACACCGCAGAGCTATTGGACATCATCCGGGACAGTGCCGCAATAGCTGTGGAGGCTCTTTTACAGGCATAATCGACATGGCTACCGAAGGTAAGCTTATCGTCGATCATCACGCCCAAGTGCTTGACAGAGCGCTTCGACAGGATAGTGCACTCTCCTACACTGATCTCCGTCTGCTGCGCCGACTGCATGTTGTTAACAACCGTCACCTCTGTCTTGTGGTGAGCCAGCTCCAGTTTTCTGGACCGCATCCACGCCTCCGCAACCTTGATCGAGTGGTCGGTAGTCAACTTCACCTCCTCGATCGTTTCACCGTAGACTTCGAGCGTAATATCGTCGGCAAATCCAACGATCACCACTCCCACTGGGTACTCTAACCTCAACACCTCGTCGTACATGACATTCCATAACACCGGACCCAGGATGGAACCTTGCGGGACTCCTGAGGTTATGTGAAAGCACTTCCGACCCACCTCCGTGTCGTAAACTAGTACGCGATTCTGGAAGTAGCTTCCGAGAATCTTGTACAAGTACTCCGGTATCCCCAGATGCAGGAGCGCATCGGCTATAGCAGCCCAACTGGCGCTATTAAATGCATTCCTTACATCCAGAGTCACTACCCCGCAGAAGCGAATTCCCCTCCTCTTAGGCTCGAGTGCTTTCTCGGCGGTTTTTGTAACCGACAAGATAGCGTCTACGGTGGACCTCCCCTTCCGGAAGCCATACTGGTTGCTCGAGAGACCATTTACGCCCTCAGTGAACTTCAACATTCTATTGAGGATGATCTTTTCGAGCACCTTCCCCGCCGTGTCAATCAAGCATATTGGTCTATATGCCGACGGGTCTCCGGGTGGTTTCCCCGCCTTTGGCAATAGTACCAGGCTCTGCCTCTTCCAAGCTTCTGGGAAAACTCCCTCGTCCAGGCATTTCTGCATAGCAGACCTGAACATCTCGGGAGCTTCTGCAATAGCTACTTTTAAGGCCAGGTTCGGAACTCCGTCCGGACCTGTGGCCTTACCTACGCTAAGGGACTTAGCTATCCCCGCAAGTTCCACATCGGTGACCCTTTCCTCATCGCCAGCCCCAGTCCCCGGCTGTCCTACGAAAGGAGGCCAAGGACTAGGATCATGACGCGGAAAAAGTCCTCCAATGATCCCCTCCAACATCTCTGGAGATTGCTCTGTAGGAGCCATCACACCTCTTGGCCATAACGATCCTGTAGGCATCACCCCACGGGTTCGTATTGGCACTCTGACAGAGACCCTCAAAGCAGGCCTTTTTGCTTGCTCTTATCTCGGTCTTGAGCGCGGCTTTTGCAGCGGCGAACAACACCCGCCGTTCGTTTCGCTCTCCCTCTGATCGTGCTCGCTGCATCCGCCGCCTAGCCCGTAGGCAGGCGCGGCGCAGGTCCGCAATCGCGTCAGTCCACCAGTAAGCCGGTGGCCTCCCATTTCTAGGGTGGACTCGCCTAGGCATGGTCGCATCACACGCACGTGAGAGCACCGCTACCAGCTCGTCGCCGTCTAAACCGATTAAGTTTCGCTCACGGCGGAGTGCTTCCCTAAATACCTCTTCGTCGAAGTATGATGTCTTCCACCTACGAGGGCTTGGCCTTGGCCTAGCCGCCTCTTCTTCTATCCGCTGTCTGCTGTTGTTGTAGTCGATACTGTAGCAAACCGCCAGGTGGTCGCTGTGAGTGTAGCCATCATCTACTCTCCAGTTCGGACTACTTGTTAGGCCAGGACTACAAAAGGTCACGTCAATAATTGACTCCGCTCCATTTCGACTATAGGTACTCTTGGTACCGACGTTAGCCAAGTCGACATCTAAGATGGCCAGTGTTTCTAGCAGGATCTGACCCCGCTGGTTCGTGAAACGGCTTCCCCATTCCACAGCCCAGGCATTAAAGTCACCCGCTATTACCACCGGCCTTCGCCCTGTTAGCACGGTCGTTAAGCGGTCCAGCATTTGCGTGAACCGCTCGATCGGCCACCGCGGAGGCGCATAACAGCTACAGAAGAAGATCCCGTTTACTTTGGCGACCACGAAGCCCTCATAGGTAGTAGACACCAACTCCTGCACGGGGTATTTACCCGTCGTCCATATCGCCGCCATTTTCCTGGTCCCATCCGAGGCCCAGTTGCCGTTGCCGGCGGGTACTCGGTATGGGTCCGAAATGATGGCGAAATCCGTCTCCCACTCAGAAACCGCCTGACAAAGCAGTTGCTGAGCCGCATCACAGTGGTTCAGGTTCAGCTGCGTTACCTGCACTGTGATTTGTTGTTCACTGCGGCTTTCTTAAAGGCCGGGCACCCTGGACCACCCATCGCATGTCTGTTTTTCGAGGTTTTCCCGGTACAGATCATGCAGATGGGCGGACTCGTGCAGCTTTGGGCCTTATGACCTTCAGCGCCGCATCGCCTACACAGTTTGCGCCTGTCGGGGCCTTTGCAGTCCCACGACTTGTGTCCTGGTTCCAGACACCTGAAGCAAACCTCTGGTGGCTCGTGGAATGTCAGGTGACATACACACCAGCCCACCTTTATCCGCCCTACTTTAACGGACTTTTTAACGTCCCGAGCAGGAATGAATAACTGACACATAACTGGAGCATACCAAAGTCAGGTATCATACCAAGACAAGGTATTGGTCGATTATCCAAGTATTGAAAATAACTTATTTTGGTATTATGTAGGTATTGATAAAATACCTCAACGAGTTATTGGTTTGGTGTTGAGGACTGCTTGAGGTATTATTCAATTATGGAAAAATCGCTGTTTGTATGGAAAAATCTCCGGTTATTAATTAGGTATTACCATACCTGATGTCATTATTCACGCGTTATGCACAGAATATGCACCAGTTATTATTTTAGGTATTTTACCTCTTATGCAGGGCTACTTAATACCTCATTCAGGTTGTAGGTATTCGGTTTTCCATACCTGGGTTAGTTATTCTTCAGCTATTTTCTCCTGCTCGGGGTCCGCCACAGGTAGCTGAACCAGAGCTATCTGTGTCCCTGCTGGCCCCTTCCGCAGCCTGACGGCTGTGGCGGCCACCTGAACATCGCACTGTTGCCGCAGTGCCGTGACGAGCTCTTCCGCTTCGGTGATCTCGTCTAGGTCTTTGACCTTCAGAGTCGCCTCATGCGTAAGAGCCCTCACCTCCACTCCATCACCAAGGACCTCTTCTGCCAGCCTCTTGTAGGCGGCGCCCTTGTGATCCTTCTCGCGCTTAAGCTCCAGGATCATTTCGCCCGTACGAGTACGTCTGATACTGCATACGTCGGCTCCAAGACCCTCAAGCTTGGCGTCGCACCTCATCGCCTTCAAGACGTCCGAGTATTTCGACTGTTCGGTCTTGATGACGATAGCGTCACCTTTTTCGCGCCTGGCACCTGCCTTCCTACGCCTTGGCTTGGCGACCTGCACTTCTGCCTGCGGATTCACCTTCTTCTTCCTCTTCCGCTCTACCTTTGTCCAAGGAGGGTCCTCTCCTTGGATCGCCCTGCTCTGTGGCTGCTGAGGGTCCACCATTGGTCGCAACCCCTTGTTCCCATCATTCCGGGACGGGCCGGCCTTTTCAGGCCCACCCTTCCCAGCTTTCCGGGAACCCTGGCTGGGGTCCGACTTTCCGGCATAACCACCGGCTTTCGGGGTTATTATGCGCCTGGCCTTGCGGGCACCGCCAGACAGCTCCTCACCTGACGGCTGCCTCGCCCGCTTCTGCGAATGCTTGTCACGTTTGTCACGAGCATTCGCTTCCACACTCTTCGGACTACCCGCGAAGGAGAAGGCCTCCGTTTGCGTAAGCTTGGACGCTTTCTCCTTTGCGGGTTCCGCCGCTGCCGCAGCCAGCAACGGGACCGCGTGCTCCTGCTTGGCCTCATCGACCGACGCTCTAAGCCGAAGCAAGGCCGTTTTCAGGTCCTTGCTTATATTCGACTTAGTTGTCGCGAAGTCAATAATTTTGCCAAGCTGCTGCTCAGCTACCTCCAATGCGGGCCGTCCTTTTCCTGCTACTTGGCTGATGGCCCTCAGCAACCATGCTCCGTCCATAACCTCCGCCGGCTGGCTTGCCGTGGAGTGGACAGGAGCTCCCACGCTTGAGCTGCGTAAGCAGCTTCCAGCACCTGACTCCTCGCTTCTCCTTGTTGGAGACCGCATCAACCCGCTTCTTGCGAAGGGGTTGATCGCACCACTACTACCTGTTACACTTGTTTTTGAAATTTGTTTACTCATATTTGATTCCCACGAGTCGCACGAGAAAGAATGTCCACCACGCCAGAGCTCTGCATTAACGCGGTAAGGGACAGCTTACTGTGGGGGGTGCCCAGGTGCCTCACAGGCTCCGTTAAAGATCGAGCATCTTTTTCACCCCCTCGATCACTCATTCCTCGGCACGGGTCGCTTGACACCTTGAATTGAGGTTAGTAGTCCTATTCTTAGCCGGCAACTACGCGGCAACTCTCTCCGTCTATCGTCGTTCTAAGGTAGGTCACACACGAACAGGCTGACACGCTCGCATCTGTGCACACATGGACCTGAATATCACTGGCTTGTTGTGGACAGAAATCCTTAAAGAAGCAGCGGAGAACGTTTACTTCGTTGATCTAACGGTACAGTTCGATCCACTTTATCCAAAGCTCACGTAGCTGCTCCGCAATAGGCTCGTCCCTGTATGTACCTGTCCGACAAATCTCCTGCATCAGAATCTTCAATTGGACGAGGAAGTGTGCGATGAATCCTAAAGGATCGTAGAGCTTCATCACAATACGCAAGTCCTGGCGCGTCGTTGGTATCGCCCAATTAGGTTATTGTATGTGAAGACGTCTTCCGACGGAGTCCATGTGACGCCCAGAACACACTCGTCTAATGGCAGTGGTTTACTGATCACTGTACTCGTCTCTCCTAGTCGATGTGGCACTCCTTCTCATTGGACAGTATCTTCCCAAACTGGAAACCCGCTGCTGCGTGAATATCTTGCACTTGTTATACCCGAGGTTGTACCAACTGTTCTGCTTCTTCTACCGAGTTGACACTGTCGAGGAAGTCGTCAACGTAGTGGTTCATGACTCCATCGCGATTGCATCCCAAACCATTTGAATTTTGCCTGACTTCTTGGGATTGAACACGACTCCCAACGGCAGATACCAGACACGTCGAGAATCCAGACAGCTAACTTCTTCCTGTGATGCTTTACTGATGTACTGCTTATACCCGTAGCTGTTGATCTGCTCGTTCACCCTTTGTCGAAGCTCCAAATTTTCGAACAGACGTTCACATTTTTACAAATTATGATTTCTTACCATATTAAGCTATAAAGTTTAAATACCTAGGTATCCGCAGAATGTATCGATTTCAACACGTGCCTCAAACGACCTGAGTAAAAAGTCGTTTAGTTCCCAAGAAATTGTTGCCATTAATCTGCCATCAGTCATCACCGTTGTTGTTGTTGTTGGAAGATGAAAGATTTATGGCAACTTCCTGTCGTTTGGCAAAGTCGCGACGGAGAGAAAAAATTGAATCAGTAAAATTAATAGATTTGTCGCTGGCATGTGTCTTTCTTTGTCAAATTTCGTATTCAAAGAAGTGAAAGAAGTATTTCGGTGAGCAAGACTAACTGGATAATAGATTATTGAGTCAAATTATGGAACCAGTGCAAACACAGCAAAAAAGTGACTCCATGATAAATGTACTAGTACGAACGACATGGAAGGGTTGTTATTTTTTTTATGAAATAAGCAAATGATTACAACCACAACTTTGTCACAAAAGTTGATAGCAGGGCAGAAACTCGGTATTTGCCCCTCCTTCGCGTAAAGCGCACAATTCGAGATAAGTACAAATTCTTCGCTACCTTTGTAGCAGATCCATGTCTGCTGGATAGTTCATCTATCCCGGAACCAAATCGCAATCTCGTTCTTTGTATTGAAATCCATTTCTCAGACAGATGTTCGTCATTTTTATCTCTGACGTATCTCGTTGTCGTTCTTCCATTTGCCTTCGGTTTGTTCCCGTCGTAGTCACAATAGTGTGATTCAAAGATGGAAACAGGGTGGCAGACATTCAACCCATCGACGACGACGTGATGGAAGGTATGTATACCGCATCGTGTAGGCCACAAATCTTCCGCGAAATGTCGGAATGAATCCAGTCTACTTCGAGATATTGAAGAGGATTCTCACTCCCCGTCTCCCTTCCACCAGTCAACCATTCAACCGCTGATACATTGTCACAGTAAGTAGATGTAAATGAAAAAGTACCTGTCTGAATAATTTTCGCAGAATTTTCTCAGGACTTCCGCAGTCATCGTTGCTTTGTTGCGTTATGTTTCCGGTTAAATTGACTGGTATGTTGGCGAAAAACTGAACGGAAATCATGCACAGTGTCTGTCCAAGGGGAAACGAACTTCCTCAGAATTTTATGATTGTTTGTGCGTCGATTCTTTTTTTTGTGTTTTTGTAAACAATGGCCCACAGTGGTGTAGATGTGAAAATACCAGGCAAAAATGGTAAAGGTTAAGGCTGAAGAGTTTTGGAACTTGATTTAGCTCTCGATTTTACATTCTAGCAAATTTGAAGTGGGGCAATATCAGATTGGATTCACACATCTGTTACCGTTGAGAAACGCTAATTTTGTTTGTTAGTTCTTAAGAATAAATTTGTTAAATAGTTAGTATTTGGTAGTTGTTAGTTTGATAATTTGAGTAAAATTGTTAGTAAATTAATGTTTTGTTAATTGTATTTTGTTAGTAAATTGTACGTTAGTAAAGATTGTAAAAGATTAAATAAAATTCAGAACAATATTTGTTAATACACCTTCACCCTACACCAGACCTAACACAACACATACACCAAATGAGCCAAAAAGGGGAAAAGCTGCCATGACACAATCCACGTCAAAAAGGGAAATTAAAAGGGAAAATGGGAAGAAGGCAAGAGGGACAGGCTACTGGGTCGAACCAAGCGAAGAGCGAAGTCTTTCCTTTGTGACCTCTCGAGGCAAATAGTTCGTCTTAGCTCCAAATTCGGTACAGTCAAATTAACCGTTGGAAATATCCACGTTAGGAAGTCAATCGGAAAGTTGAATTTTGATTCGAGTGAAGTGATTACACAAGTTTACAAAATAAAACGAAAGTCGTGAACTTCTGTCAACGACCAAAATTTTTGAAGCACAATTTAGTGCTGATTTCGAAACCGACCTTCAAAAAAATTTAAGTAGATCAGTTTTTGAGTGTAAGCTGAATATCGAGTTTTGCAAATTTTCAAAATATGTAATTAACTAAAATTCAAATATCTTGCGTTTTGTTCAACCAATTTTAAATCTTTTTCCATAAATTAAAAGCTGAATACAATACCATTCGATCATCTGAATACAGGTTTTGCGTCAGATTGATGAAATTCAAGATATTGGCAAGTTTTAGGGACGATCTTCTTAAATTTTAGCAAAATTCCCAAAATTTTTTGAAGAAATGTATTTTTTTTCAATAAGAAAAAACCAACTTAAAAATTCTTTCTCGACGTTTATTTGACATATCACATGTGAGCGAGTTACAGTAAAAAATTTAGCTCAATCGGAGCATTGATTACGGAGAATGAGATGTTTGAAGTGAGCGACTTTGCTTAAAAATAGAACAACAATTGATTTCAAATCATCAACCTTGTATGGAAAGTCGAAAAAATTTCCGCTCTACTGCAATTTTTTTTTTTGCGTTTTCGAACTCAGGGCATGATTCTACACCAAAAATGATCATCAGCTTACCGAGTTCAAAAATGCTGTAAACTAGTGTTATTGAATCAGGTATGAACCACTAAATAATTAGCTGGTGATTCCGTCAACGTTACGCCCAGTAGCCCTGTGAGAACCTCGCCTATAACCCCACTTTCTCAGGACCCATTATTATAGGCCTATTCAGCCTGGTAGTGGCCACCCGTGGTCCGTGACCGCCTGTGAGGCATCCCGTCCGCCATCTAGGAGGCCCGAACAACGCCCTTCCGTTCGGTTAGTGGCCCTCCCGGACAGCCCGAAGTTCCGCCTGGCGTTGAGGACCCTCCGACGCCCAGAAAGTCCCGTGAACGCCCGAAGTCCTCGGCATTCCCCGTTGAGACCCCTGGACATCAGCCATCACGCCACCCCGGTGGTCGGATCAAGCGCGAAGGTTGTGCCGCGCACCCCGTCATCCCGTCCAAGCCCGTTGGTCCACCGAACGCCCAGGATACCCGCAGGAAACCACCCCAGTGCTCCACTTCCGGCCGGCCGCAACGTTCCACACTCCACACAGACACTCCACACACACAGTAAGTCGAAAATAAAAAGTGAAAAGCAAAAAAGTGAGTTTTACTTGGGTTCTTGACCAGCGAAACGTGCCGACCCTCAGAGTCTCGCTCGTTAGGCGTGGTCCTTCCGACCCGCCAAGTAACACATCACTTGTTCATCGATTTTAAATCAGCGTATGATACTATCGATCAAGACCAGCTGTGGCAGATTATGCACAAATACGGATTCCCGCATAAACTGATACGATTCATCAAGGCGGCGATAGATCGAGTGATGTGCGTAGTTCGAGTATCCAGGACACCCTTAAGTCCCTTCGATTCTCACAAAGGATTACGGTAAGGTGATGGTCTTGCGTGCTTGCTGTTTAACATTGCTTTAGAGGGGAAGCCAACTGCCTTTTGGCTTGCCGCGCTCAACGCCACGTACATATTCCGATACTTTTGACGACAGTACCACGAAAGCCTGCAGACGTGCCACGAAATAGCTCCTCCAGCGTATATGAACACGTGTACGGTCGTAGACTTGCGAGACATTAAATCACCCACTGAGTCGGCATCTGCCTATCCAACTAGCTTGCCTTCAGGATTTCGGTATGTTATCTGGCAACCCTTTGTACCTTTCTGGTAGCGGACCACTCATTGGACTGCCAACCAATCGGCTTCCGTTGGTGCACACACGCTTCGCCCTAAAATGGACACACTTGCAGCGATGTACAGCAACGCACCCACCGGACTCCTGTACTGCGTGTTCGTTTTCAACGGAGGACTGGCTTACCTGGTCGTGACAAATCCATCTAGGTTTTCGCGCACTTGGTGTCACCCAGACCGAATCTTTCAGCGATCCTATCTATATAACTTTCCACCGAACTGCCGTACTTACCACCTTCCTTTCAGACTTCCATTCCAGTTCACATCTTCTACGTTGGGCATCTCGAACTCCTTGCTCAGGGCCAAGACTCGATCCCCTCCTCGCTGTCGCAGCCGATCAGAATGTTATCGACGTAGATCAGTAAGTAGATGCTTCTCTCATTGAAGACCTTCGTGTAAAGACACGGATCAGCTCGACTTGGTTTTAATTTGAGCCCCAGAATTACAGCATGCAAACGGTTATTTCAGCATCGAGCTGAATGTTTCATCCCGTAAATGCTCTTCACCAGACCTTCTTCTCCTGGCCTGCGACCTCGAAGCCACCTGGCTGCCGCATGTACAGCTTCTCTTCCACATGCCGTACAAATATGCCATCTTTTCGTCAAAGTGTTCCAGGACCAAGTTCCTCTTCGAAGCGGATGGCCAGAGGCGTCCGCAGCGTCATCTGCTTAATGACCGGTGCAAACACATGGTCGTAGGCCTGTCTGAACTTCTGGTTGAAACCCTTGCACTCAACTGGCTTCCGTCCAGGCGGGGGGTCCACCAACCTTCACGTTTCGTTGTCCTCGTGGGACCGCAGCTCTTCCATCATGGCCTTTCTCCACTCAGCACTCTTTTCACAGCTCAAGGGTTCCTGAAGCGATCTCGGTTCCATCTCCTTATCTGGGAAAAGAGTGCCTGTCACGAAAATTTCCTCAATCAATCACCATAGAGCTATACCCTTCGTTGACCGCTGAGACATTCTTGCGATTTCGTCCACCGGAAAACCAAGGATCGAACCTTCACACGCTTCTGATTACTCCGAAATATCTAACTGTTCGTTATCCGCTTTTTCATCATCACTACTTTTTTCTGTTCCGGGTACTGGAACAATTTCTTGAATTTTCTTCCCCTCAACCGAAATAACAACTTCTTCTGCGTTCATTTCAGGTACCACTGACACATCTACTTTGTCCTCAGGAGATTCCAGTCCCTTCTGGCGCCCGCCAGGCACTTCTTCGCGCACTTCCACGAACTTCGCATCACGACTAATCAAAACCGTATCATTCTCAGTATTCAGGAAACGATTTGCTTTCCTCCCCTCCGCGTAGCCGACGAAGACCAACTTCACTGCTCTCGGATACTCCCTTCGGCACATGAACGTACGCCTCCGAACCGAAAATACGTGAATGAACATACGGTTTCTGCCGTGCGGTGTCTTACTTCTTGTCCGAATCTTGATTCAACCCTGACTCAAAAAGCAAGCAACGCACCTTTTCGATCTCGTGCCGGTCGATGTATGTTTCCGCCATCGTCTCAAATTTGCGAGCTATAATATCTACATGATCAGCGAAACCAAGCAGCTAAACGGACTTCGTGAAAATCGTTCCACTCACTCCAAATCTTACCTACGGACACCGAATTACCTTAGAGGGACGGTACGTGGTACATGTCGTTGAGCGTAACGTTCATCCGGACGCCACTTTCCGTTATCGGCGCCACCTTGCTCAGCAGCCTCATGTCGCTTATTATGTGCGACGTCGCTCCAGAATCCAGGTACATACCATTTGCCGGACTCACACGGATTCCACTGGACACTTCAGCTACCATGTTCGCTTTTCGCGACTTCACTTTGTCCATGTCCTGCTGCCGCTTGCACTTCGGGCAGTCACGTCAGAAATGTCCGGGCTTTTCGTGTCTGTTTTTACCACTCACCATTTGCTCCATCCAACAAACTGTTGGCAAGATCGCCAGTTTTTTTAAGGGTGTTTCAGGGACGTTCCAGATCTACGGGTATTCCAGATGGTCTCAAAGGATTGCACGGGATTTCAGGCGCTTTCTAAGTGTGTTCCAGGTGGTTTCAGGATTGTTTCAGAGGGTGCAAAGGAGTTTCAGGAGCGTACCAAAGGGGTTTAAGAAGTTTAAGAGGTGTTCCTGGTGAACTAAGATGAGTTCCAGGGGATTTCAAGGAGTTTCAAATACGTTAGAGTAATGTGGGGCAAAAGTTCACACCTAACAGTCTTTATCAAATAAATATTAAACAAAAAGAAAATATGATCCCTTTTTCTCGTGATACGGGCCCCTATCATGTTACCTTCGATGCGTAGTACTAGATTTTTTCGAGTTCCTTTTGTAACTCTAGTAATACAATTTTAAATAAAAGTACTCAAGTGCGAACTTTTGCCCCATACTGGGGGCAAAAGTTTGCATTATGCGGGGCAAAAGTTCGCACGTTGTGAAAGGTAGTTTATAGGCGTGAAGATCATTTATTTCATGTTTATTCATGTTCATTCTTTCACTCTGGCCACGAAGTGTGTTTCTTTCCATTTCTGGTATTACATACCAACTGGAACACAGTCTGGTTCTCAGCTTTTATATACAGTGTATTTTATGAATACTTCCACAGCTATTAACTAAGTGCTGTCCTTTCCAACGGTACTGAAGTTGTCAAAATTCATCGTGGGGTAATTATAGAGGTAAGTTTTACACAAAATACTCGAAAAAAAATCAAATATGCTGCAAAACTATTGAACGGGATCGTTATTGAATATAACATTCATCATTATGGTCATGAATTATAACAGTAATTTTACAAGCTAAGCCATGAAAGACCCCCTAAAAGTAAATCAACACAATACTCCCGAAAACTGCCAAGAATTTACAAATGAGAACACGAGTATGGCGGAAAAATGTTCCAAAATGTTATTTCATCCATTTTTCAATTTTTGTGTTAAATAGGCGAATACAATGATTACCTTATAATCGATTTTCTTACAAAAACCAGTTTAAACCCTCTTTCGGAACAATTTGTGGATGCAGAACTACACATATAATACATATATAGTAGTTTCTATACGAAATCGTCATTGCTTCAAAAATTCTGTAACTACATTGATGTTCTAGATTCAGAAATATAGTGCGAACTTTTACCCCACTGTCGAGGCTCTAATACTTATGACACACATGTGATACAGGAATCACTGTACAATTGCGCTTGAAATGAGTGCCACACTGATAATTCTCTCCGTTCAAGTCAGTTATGTTAGAATTTTCTTGACACTGCGTACCGTTGTACGTGCATCACACTCGTATCACATGTCTGTCCGGGGTATAACTATGTTCCTTCCTACAAGATACACTAGAAGTTTTTTGTTTATTCGAGTGCACCTCTCGAACTACTATGGAATGACGATTCTCCGACATCAAGAGATTATGTAATTCTTCTTCTTTCAGTTATATCAAATTCTTATTCCAAAAAGTCCAAAAATTACATCAAAATAGCTTAAAACACATTTTTTTGCATAATTCTGCTACTGCATGATGAAATCGATCCAATTTTTATAAGGTACACCAGGGCAAGTTGAAACGGGTGGGGCAAGATGAAACAGCGGGCTAACATGATGTTTTCTAATAATGATAAACAATTTGATTGCCAAAACACATTGTTTTTGATTCAAACAATCTTTTACTGAAGGATGAAATTTCAAATTATATTAAAATCTATTTCTAAACTTCGCGTTTCATCTTGCCCCACCCGTTTCAACTTGCCCCGGTGTACCTTAGATGAGTAACTGTCCTGATTATGTGTCGAACCCATACAGGTTTGCTTGGGTTCTTCACTCGTGCGCAAAAAAAGACCCACTGCGAACTTTTGCCCCGCATTACTCCACAATGGGAAACTGGGTGTTGCAGGGATGTTTCAAAGGGTTTTGGGAGTATTTAAAAAAATGCATTCCAGCGGTAGTTCAAAGGATTTCAGAAACGTTTCAGGGATTCTCAAGTGGTTTCAGGGGTGTTCTTGATGACTCCCGATGCGTTACGGGGGATTATCAGGGGTTTCAAGGGCACTTCAACGTGTGTTACAGGGGTGTTCTAGGGAATTTCATATTCTAAAGGATTGTATAGGAACCCCCAGGGACGTTCAAGGGCGTTGCATGGGTGTTCCTGAGAATATGAAGAGTATTCTAGGGGTTTTAAGGGACATTTCAGATGGTTTCAGAAGTATTACAGAGAGTTTCAGGAGCGCTGCAAGGGTTTTCAATGTGATGCACAAGCGTTCCAGTGGATTCAGGAGTGTTCCTTGAGTTTTCAGGGGGCTTCAAAGGTTTTCCAAGGGGTTTCATATGCGTTCCTAGGGTTTTCAAAGGACATCCAATAGGTTTTAGGGCTGTTACAGGACGTTCCAGGGAATTTCAGCATAGTTCCAGGGATGTTCTGGGGAATTTCAGGGGTATTCCAGGCAGTTTCAAGGGGATTCAGAAAATTTCCAGTGGATTTCAGCTGCGTTCATGGGGCTAAAGGAGTGTTTCATGGAGTTTCAGGGGTGTTCCAGGGGGCTCAAGAGGCGTTCCAGGGATTTCAAGGAGTTTCAGTGCTGTAACAGGGCGTTTCAGAGTCATAACAGGTGATTTCAGGGGCGTTTCAGGTGGTTTTAGTGGAATTCCAAGGTTTTCAGGGGTGTTCCAGAGAGTTTTAAATGCGATCCAGGGCTTTTCAAGGATATTCAAGCACGTTCCAAGAGATTTCGGGAGTTTACATGAGCTTTCAGGAGTGTCCCAAGGGGCTTCATGAGCGTTTCAGTGGCGATCCTGTAGATTTAAGAAGCTTTCCAGGGAATTGAAGAAGTTTCAATGGTTTTTCAGGGGGTTTCAGGGGATCTCAGGGGGTTTCAGAAAGGTCAAGGACATTCCAAAGGGGTTCAAGCACTTTCAGAAGAATTCTGAATGTTCTAGGGGTCTCAAGAAGTTGCAAGGGCGTTCCGGGGAATTTTAGGGGCATCTCATCAATTCAACGAAAATCCTTTTGATGAAATCCTCCTGAAATATCCTGAAAACCTTGATTAGCCTCTAAAACATACTTGTCTGTAACCCTCTTCGAACTCTCTCTCTCTCTGGTACTTCCGGGAACCCTTCCAAAACCCCTTCTGAAGCCCACATGAATCCTAATATAGAAAATCTGACATATTTGTGATAGAGACCTCTATTTAGGAAAATGAAAATATTTCTATTTGAGATTTTACTGACAACCAAGAACATCCTGAACACCATAAAGTTTTGAGAAACGAACTGATTAATATACCAGTTGTTCGAAAAGCTGAATTTGGATATGGGTTACGTTCATATGTATTCATTTATTCATGTTCTAGGTGTTCCAAGCTGTCCTTTAGCAAAGTCCTTTAAGCTTACAAGATTAATTTTAGGTGTTTTGCCATAAACAATAGCATTACATAATCTACACACTGGGATCCTTGAAGCAATTGAAATCTGCAATGTCATTTAAAGACACTATAGGGATATTCTAGGTCAGCCAAACTTCCTTGGAGTTCAGAATCTCAGGTCTACATTCGTAACAGTAGCCATATCTGTTATACTGCGTAACGTTGCATAATCAACCGCGCTTTCTGGACCAACCTGAAGTCTACTTGATATCATTATAAACCTATGGGACATTCAGGGTCTTCAAAACTGTCCTATAATGAAGTCCTTCAAGTCTACAAGAACAACTATGTTTTTCCCCATAAAAAAATTGGATTGCAAAATCTACGTGAAGCTCTTGGAATCTTAAATGTCATGTCGAGACACTATAGGTATATTCCAGGTCAGCCAAACTATCTTGGAGTTCAGAACTTCAAGTCTACACTCGTATCAGCAGCCATATCTGACATATTGAGTAACGTTGCATAATCAATCGCGGTTACTTGACCGACCTGATGTCTACTATATATTATAATGAACATGCGACACTTAGGGTCACCCCAATTGTCATGAAATTAAGCTCTTTACAGTAACAGTAGTTATTCTCACAATGAAATGTAACATTACACATCCAACTGTAATCAGTTATCCCCCTGGCGTTTCATGAGCCATCTCAAGATAGTTATGAAATATTCCAGATCAACTAAACTACTTCGGAGGCCATAGTTTTCGGTCTGCACTTGCGAAAGTAATTTTTGCCGTTAAGTTAGTGTTGCATCCACTGTATTTACCAAAGTATTTGGAAGAACAATAAGCGTTGGTATAGATTTTAGGGATATAATGGGCCAACCCTACTGTTACAGAGCTTAGTAGATAAAAACAACATCATAATAGTTTGGATGACCTCAATCGATTTGATGATGTCCATTGAACATTCAGAAGATTTACTGGACATGATCGATTACATATTCCAAGTAGCATTTTTAAGTCAAATAGACTAAAAGAGGTTCTTAGAACAATCATAAAACCAAAATTAAAGGTATTAAGTTTTATGACGATTCTCAAAACCTCCACAAGACTAATTAGTCATCAAAATGTTACTTGGGATCGTAGCTTTGTATAATGAAAAAAGTTACCGTTACACCCGGAGACTTCAGAGTCTGAACTCAATAACAGTTTGGATGACCTAGAATATCCCAACTGATCTGATACTGTCTTTTGAACTTTCAGAAGACTTACTGGACATGATAGATTACAAATCGTAGAAAAAAAATAAAAGTACCCGTAGAAATCCTGGGAATCGAGATTATGCATCTTTCGAAAAAATTTTGAGAACTTCTTGAGTATCTTTTTAGTATTGTTAGACTAGCAATATTAAGCAAAAATTCATGCATAAGAAAAATATTTAAAAAAATTTTTTTTTGGGGTTGAAAATCAGTTTGAAATCGAACACCAGCTCTTAATAACCGCTAAAAAAACTTAAAATGATTGAAATATGACATAAGCATGGGTTTGAAGAAACCGTAAGCAACATCTTCAGAAACAGCTTAGCGCAGAATCCATAACAGTTAATTTATTGGTGGAATGCCTCAAGCTATTACCATCGTAAACATGGTACACTCGCCAGGAATACCTGCCGTCTTCTAGCTATAACTGCACTCATATTGCTTATTCTGTTTTCAATTTAATAAATAGATTACACACATCGTGAATCGTGTGATAATGACAACGACGTCGTCATCGACATCGCTGTCAGTTATAATTGCAAATGCCGACACAATGTATTTATTCAAAGGATATGACCGTAATCACCCCGACGTACCACGGACCTGAGCTGCGAGTTCAACACAGTCAGTGCACTGCAGAAGCACCCCACCACTCGCTGAGAATTTCTGCAACTGGTTGTAGGGGAGAATGGGGCACAATGTGATCCCTGATGAAAGCGTTGACTATTTTCGTTAAATCTATTGAACATATTTACAATTCTATCAAGTGTTAACTGGAGTACATCAACTCGCATTTGCTGTAGGTACAAATAATAAAGCGTGATCATTGTACCCCTATGTAGCATTTTGCACCCATTTCTCCAGCTACAGGTGTCGATTGGTCGAACAACTCATTACGGTGGTACACTGTTTGGGTGTTGAAAGCGGCTCCCGTGGGAGCTGCCTGTGCCGGCAGAGACTCGTTACTCGGTAGATTACAAGGTAAGCAAATGAGCAGAGCATTGATAGTTTGTAAATATTTAAACAAATTGAGATGAGATGGTTGGTCATAACCGGTGGGAGATGGTCATTACTGGGAGGGGGAATATCTCATTACAGTAGGTACCTACTTATAAACTGACCATCGTTAAGGGAAATTATTTCTTCAAGATGGTGCCTCTATTTCAACGATGATTGCGTCTGCCATCTCTAAATGGCGTTGAATATGATTTCATCGGAAGTGTTTTTGATGAGAGAAGTTTGAAAGATTGTTCAGCATTCAAGCCCGGTGGGAACCTAGGTAGGGTCTGGGACCATTTGGACAGGAGCACCTATATTGGGCACTTGTGTCCATAACTCAGTCAATTTTGAACCGTTATTTATTTTATTTAGTTTACATCAAATTCATGATTATACTGAATCAACAATTTGCCGCCATAATTCTCGATTTGCAGCTGCAGCTCTCCAACGTCGGTCACGCCCAACGCTTACCAGAGCACGCTCCACCTGGTCCGCCCATCGTGCTCTCTGCGTTCCACGCCTTCTTGTACCAACCGGATGGTTAGCAAACACCATCTTTGCAGGGTTGTTGTCCGGCATTCCTGCAACATGCCCTGTCCACCGTATCCGTCCAGCTTCAGCCACTTTCAGGATGTCGGGTTCACCGTAGAGTGCAGCGAGCTCGTGGTTCATCCTTCTCCGCCACACTCCGTTCTCCTGTACGCCGCCAAAGATCGTCCTTAGCACGCGTCGCTCGAAAACTCCGAGTGCTTGAAGGTCCTCATCGAGCATCGTCCATGTCTCGTGTCCGTAGAGAACCACCGATCTTATTAGCGTCTTGTACATGGTACATTTGGTGCGAGGTGAATCTTTTTTGCCCGCAGTTTCTTATGGAGCCCATAGTAGGCACGACTACCACTGATGATGCGGCTTCGTATTTCACGGCTCACCGTATTGTCAGGCGTTAGCAAGGAACCGAGGTAGACGAGTTCTTCTACCACCTCGAAAGTATCCCAGTCTATCGAAACATCACTGCCAAGGCTTGTCCTGTCTCGCTCAGTCCCACCTACCTGCATGTACTTTATCTTAGCCGCATTCACCACCGCATTCCGACCTTTGCTGCTTCGTTCTACCATCGTCCCAAATTTTCTAGCATTATATCCATGTCATCCGCAAAACAGACAAATTGGCCGGATTTCGTAAAGAACGAACCCCGGCTCATCGCATAACACGTTCCAGGGCGATGTTGAATAGTAGGCAGGAAAGTCCATCACCTTGTCGTAGTCCCCGTCGAGATTCGAATGAACTGGATAGTTCACCCGAAATCCTTACACTGTTCTGCACACCGTCCATCGTTGCTCTTATCAGTCTGGTAAGCTTCCCAGGAAAGCTGTTCTCGTCCATGATTCTCCATAGCTCTGCGCGGTTGATACTGTCGTATGCCGCTTTGAAGTCGATGAACAGGTGGTGCGTTGAGACCTGGTATTCACGGCATTTCTGGGGGATTTGCCGTACAGTGAAGATCTGGTTCGTTTTCGACCAGCCGTCGATTAAACCGGCTTGGTAACTTCCCACGAACTTATTTACTTTAGGTGAAAGACGACGGAAGATGATCTGGAATAACACTTTGTAGGCGGCATTCAAAATGGTGATCGCTTGAAAGTTCTCACACACTAACTTGTTGCCTTTCTTAAGATTAAGATTCTTAAGATTGTGGATGGGACAGATTATCCCTTCCTTCCACTCCTCTGGTAGCTGTTCGGTTTCCCAGATCTCGACTACTAACTGGTGCAGACAGGTGGCCAACTTTTCCGGGCCCATCTTGATGAGTTCTGCTGCGATACCGTCCTTACCAGCCGCTTTGTTGTTTTTGAGCTGGTGGATGGCATCCTTAGCTTCCCTTAGCGTGGGAATAGGTTCGTTCCCGTCCTCTGCTGCACCAACATAGTCATTTTCTCCGCTGACGTGGTCCTCCGTGCCTACATTCTCTTCGCCATTCAGGTGCTCGTCGAAGTGCTGCTAACACCTTTCGATCACCTCACGTTTGTCCGTCAGGAGGCTCTCGTCCTTATCCCTGCAGATTT